>NC_134283.1:30676974-31926974 GCF_949628215.1 Phalacrocorax aristotelis | reverse complement strand
CAGTTAACTTTTAGGAGACATCCATACATCCTTTACTGAAACTCCGAAGTAGTATGCTCAACATCCCAGGTGCTTTTGCCAGGTATAACTCTCTGCCTGTCAGTGAAGAGCAAGTTTCTAGACCAGCTAAAATACGTCAGTCCTTTGGATGAGGGACATCCGTTGCCCATAGTTAAAATAATTAAACACCTACATAGTCCATCACATAATATAATGTAACAATGAAATCAGAACTAAGGCATTTCAGATATTTACAGACCACGCGTGCAACTTCAATATACCTTCAGTGCTGGGAACTGCTAAAGTTGCAATGCCTCTTCCACTCCAAGTTTTGGATTTGTCAGCAATGCAGGTATTTGTTGACAAATCTGAGACTTGGATAAAACCATTGCTTTGTTCCAAATCTAAGAAGTGTTTATGGAATTAATTAAAAGCTCTCGCTCCCATGCTGCGGAGATATACCCTTACCAGCAGGGACCAGGACAGAAAACACCACCTGACACAGAAAAAGGTTCTTGTGCAAAAAGCACTTGCACAAAAGCACTAACATTACATGGAGATCTGTAACATTAAAGTGCTAAGCACCCACCCTCCTCTAACACAGCTTAAGACTACTCCAGAATCTTCCTGTGACTAACAGCTGTCTGACAGCATGCCGTAAAACACAGCGGACAAACGAAAGCACTAACAAAGTGGAGAAAGGCTCCAGTGCACCACACAGATAAATTTCAGGGATATTACCCCTTCATATCTACAACTGTCTATGGACAACAATTAACTTGACAAAGCATGCCAATGTGAGTGTCCAGAGACACATAAAGAAGTTTTATAATACATTCAAATGAGCTGATGCTACTAGACTACAGACTTCTTTCTTCTTCTTAGTGGGCACTCAATCATTTGAATATACAACAGTAAAGCTGCATCATCAAAATTGGAACTTTCTGACACCTACTTTTACTGTCCATTTATTCAAGAATAGTAATCTTCATCAGGCAAATCAGTAAGTGATCATCAGCTTTGAACAACAGTTTCAATTGTCTATGCAAACCTAGCCACATTGCAGCACATCCTGTTCACTGTAACTCCTCTGACTTCAACCTGTGCTGTAACAGTCAAGAACAAAATTTAGCCTGTACTCGCTGACCATCAGACACCCACTGGGAACCATGAAAATAAAGGAAATCACTCCAAAAAGATGAAGTTATATAAAAAACGAACCCAACCACCCCATTCCTCTAAAACAATAATGATGCACACATATGCAATGAATAAAAAATTAATATAGTAGAGATGTGACACAGTAAATCCACCAGAAACAATATGAAATATATGCAACCAGTGATTCTGGGGTACTAACTGAAGGCAATATTTAAACAAAATTAAAATCTCAAAAAATTCCCACTATTGGCAAAGTTTACCTATGGAGGGCAGAAAAACTTCTAAAAATTCAGTTTCAAGAAGGGCTTGGCTCTATGCAAACAGGAGACTTTGTTCCAAAACTAAGAAGTGTTTATGGAATTAATTAAAAGTTCTCGCTCCCATGCTGCGGAGATATAGATATAGATTTAGATATTATCTTAGTACCAGAATCCTCTGTTATTATGTTAACCAATAACTCAATTTTATCTTTATCTATATAAAAGTACATCGGATCTGATCATTTAATCTTACTCTAAACTTATGTCTGTTAAAAGTGTGTGACTACTACTTTACAACTGCCCTTTTCTGAGCTTTTTACCCATTACCAGCTGCAGGTCATCCATCTTGCACTTCGGGTGTTTCCTGGTTCTCTAAACCTCCAGCTAGTCTAAGTATTGCTCAGTTGCCATAAGTAAGTGTAAATGAGTAAACTATGCTAAAAATATTACTAACTTTAATCCTGGGTTTTTAATAACTACTATATACTGTTTCCTACATTTGCTTATGCAAGACAAATGTTTTAAACTACTGAAAGAATTAGGACTAAATGACAAGACCACATGCTTGACACAGGTTGTTCATAGACACAAGGTGCAAAATAAGAGAAAGAACAAGAACAGGTTTCAGTGATCTGAGGTGGGGGGTGTGGGATGTATGGGGGAACCCACACCATTCTGAGCTCAAAAGAGGACTTCTTTGTGGTTATTAAACAGCTTCTACCAAGGCCATTACACAGCCTGATTTCTATTTTGACAAGTGGTTTGGTGGGTTTTTTTTAATGTAATGCAGTTATAATCAGGTAATGCTTATTTTACCAGTATGTTATCAAAAGCATTCCACTGCCTGTGAAATAGATATTTCAAATTCGTAACATATTTCCAGTATCTTCATTTATACATACATATATATATACACACACGCGCGTATGTATGAAAAAAGCCTCCAGAAGTCTTACTTCCTCACATGAGAGCTGTAATTTGCAATGTCACTCTTGCAGTCTGTTCCCTAACGAAAAAAGAGCATCAGGACAATATCAGGAATAAGTTAGTCTTCTTTCAAATTTCGTAACATCTTTTACCTTTAATTGTAGCTGACCAAAATCTTCCAGACTACTCCAAGCTAAAACCCATTCCTAATCCCTGTAACTTTTTCCAGGATTCCCACTCGAGGGCAGTGCTGCGAACAGTGGAAAATGCTGGGTCTGATTAGCAGACACTGGGGCTAGTTTGTAAGAAGTTCACGTCTTAAGGACAACTAAATCTTGACCATATGAAGCAATAAATTTCATCCCCAGCCCATGCAGGAACCCAGTTACTAACATGTATATATCCATCCATCCACACACCCCTTGTGCTCCAGCTGCAGGGGTAACTAGCAATTTCATTCAAGTATCTTCACAGGCAAGAGTAACTGAACCCACTCTCTTTTAAGCAACAGTTAAAATTACTGTCTAGTGCTATCAGCGTATTATTTCAAGGGGAAAGAGTGGTCTTGCAACAGCACAAAGTAATTTTTTTTTTTAAACTATTATTGTCACCTGTGATGTGGAGGAGGTCGGGAAAGGATGAAAAGAATTGTCTGTCTGGTCTGGAAAACAACAGATTCTCAAACATTTTATCCTACTTTTGTACCACTATCAGGTAATGGAGCTACCTGTGTTCTCTTAAGGCTTATTCTTATATCTAAAGAAGTTAACAGCATAGGTTCTATGATATAGAGCACAAGGTTCTATACCTCTGCAACACGTTTCCACCACTGAGGCAAAAAAAAAAAATCTATTAATACAGATAAGTGATGGTAGGAAAGCGCCAAGGTGCCAAGAAAATAATCCTCCAATAACATGCATCTTTTCCTTAAGACCTCAAAAGAAAACTGAAATTGGCAATGATACATCATATGCTAAAACTGAGTTGTCACTGAACTGAGTTTTCTTAGCTTCCATTACATCATGATGCTGGGGCAAAGTTAGGACTCTATGAGCCAGACTTGGAGCCTGCATTAACAGAGCAAGCATCCTAAAAACTCTTACAAAATATAAGAGGTTTACATTTCTTGTTACCTTGAACCTGTTTTCTAGTTGAGCTCCAAGAGCCAAGCTGAAAGGCCCTAACTTGCACCTGGTTAAGTGAACGAGGTCCCAACCCATCCTTCAAGCAGCACACTTCCCCTCCTTCCTTCCCCCGCCCCCCAGTTCATGCCTAGTCAACAGACAAGAGGCAAAAGAGTGCCTGGGGTCTATTTTACACAACTCCAGACATAAAGAGGTTATTTTGGGGTGAATCTGGCAACCTAATACTCAGGAGTTTGCTAGCTTATATGATTCTTCTCTTGCCTCCTAACTGATCAGGCAAGGTACGTGCCTGCTGGGCAGTGCCTGGGGCAAGGCTGCACCTCAGAGTGCAAGGGCTGACTGGGCAGGTGCCTCCTCCTGGGCCATCCGGACCCACAGCCCCAAGCCCCAGCTCCCACCCAACCCAGCAGAGAGCAGAAAAAAACATGCAATGGAAAAGCAGCAAGTCAGCACCATGCTGCAACGAACAGTCTCCACAGTCTTACAACACAGGTCTACACAGACCCTAGGGATGTTATCAGAATTCCTGATAAAAGCTCTGTTTTAAACCTACAGTGTTTCTTCATGCAGCATGCAGGTGAAAACAACACTGGATCACCCAGCTGCTGTGGGACCAGGTAAGGCCTAATCCAGGCTGCTTGTGACTGACAGCTGAGGAGCTCAAGGAGGGCAGCACAATATTTTGTCAATACTTACAGCTGTTTCCTCACAAGCTATTTTGTTGAATGACAACTAGTTAAGCTTGGCTACAGGTCAATTCATCTCACTTTCAGTATGGCTGGGTAGATGGGAGTAGCAGGATGGATGGGGGAACATCTCAGAATAGCAAATCAGAGGGACGAAATGCTTCTGCAGGAGCCACGAGACGGCTCTGCTGGGGCTGGTGAGTAATCTGCTACTGTGGAGCCACCTTTACAGCCCTGATTTTTCATTTTTATGTTAATTAGTAACCTGATCTAAAGAATCTCAATTTTTTTTCCTTTGCAAATTACATGAACTAATAGATATATCCAGAAATATGATAAGCAGGCTGAAGTTTACACCCGCAGTAATTGTAAGAGCCTTGAAATATTTTTATTTTAATCATATTTTACATGCATGTGAAAGGCTTTAGAAACAGAACAACTAAAATTGGAACACCACAGACCCCTGTAAAACTCAAATTAAAAAGACTGAGCCAAGGCAGCATATGCCCTTTCCAAGAGGAAGGGAATGCATTATAAATCTGGGAATAAAGCCACCTAACTCCTGGCAAGGCAGCTTAGAGAAACAGATAATAAAACAATCCTACCAATACAGTCATAAGACATTCAAAGCTAGAATTAATGTATCTTTTATTCATTATTAGAAATATAAATAGCTTTAGTTTGTGACAGATTTCTAAGTATTTCCTGTAGGAAGGGATTCAGCAGCCTTAACCTGCAATATAGCACAAAAAAACCTAGATATGAAGTTGCCTTCGACAGGATGCAAAGGCCATTAAAAACTGGAAATAGCGTCAAAAGCTGTCTGTCGAGGGACTAGCTACAGAGCACCTCTAGCCTTACCAGCATCAAAAAGCAGAAGTATCTCCTCTCCCTCCCGCAAGTGCATCTCAGTAACTTCACTTGCCTCCACAGAAGACACAACTGCTTGAAACAAGAACACCCTCACTGACCACGAGGTTCCCACCACTGGTTGCAGTTAAAGAAAGCCAGCAACCTTATTTGCATCACCTCCATTTACCTAAAGCAAGCGACTCACCGAGGAACCATGAAGGATTAAAAAGGCACTAAAGATGTGGCATATATAACATCATTCTTTACAGAGACACTATCAAGCCATTATTTACTAAGCTAACTAATTAGCCAGCCACCCTTGCAGATAATGAGAATGCATTAAAGTATTTAAAATTCCAGCACAAGCCTGACACATACAAAGTGGCTGCCCTTCTTCAAAAGAAAATGAATGTCAAAGGAAACAAACCATTTAGGAACAGTCAGCACATCTGAGATGGAGCAGGAAGGTAGCATCACCTATGGAAAGCATTCAGAATAAGACAGTAAAGCAAAGCAGAGAGATATGGGATGCAGAGGTATTTCACATTTTTATTTTATCAGCCTCCAATTGTAAAGAAATCGTTAGACAGATGACTTAAATTAGCATTAGATAGATGATAAAGCAGCAGCTCTTCAAAACAAACAGAATTAACGTACAGAACTATACAATCTGGCACAGAAAAAACAGGAAAATTGAATGTACTTAACCTGACAGTCATCTGAAAAACCCAGCTGGTTAAATTCAGTGTTACACCAAAAAATAAGCTTTAACCGAATATACACTTTACACTTCATTGCAGTCTAGTACTGAGAGAACCCTTCCCTTTACACAGGCACTGCTCCATAAGTGGGTAATATAACCAAAGTCACAGAGTAAGTTTACAAAATGCATAAACTAAACTAATCCAACTACTGGAAATGACACCAGGAAAACTCCCAGGGGATACATGTTCCCTGTGTCCTTGATACAGTCCTGCTCTTTCAAAAAGATTTCCTAAACTCCAGCTGAGATTCCCACCCTACCCAGCAAATCATGGCTAAGATGTTTCCACAGTACTACTAAACTGACTGAGGATAAAAATTTAAAGGAAGTTTGGAGATTTCAGCACCAAAAAGCCAGTTTTACATTCTCTGTTAGTAAGTCTTCATGGTAGTGTAAGAGGGAGTATCAGGACATGAAGATTTGCTGCTTAATTACTACCTTTTTATTACTACCTTTTTCTCTACATACATATTCATCATACGATCTCCTCATTCATTTTAACTGCAGTTCCCATAGTAGAGTCCCACAGCATCTGCGTATATGCGTATACAGGAGCAGCCTTTCAGGGTGAGAAGAGCTGTGTATGACAACAGAAGAGGGAGATGAGCAGGAGACCACTGTACCCAGGTGAGCCTGGGCAGCAATCTTACCACAGCTATAAAAGAGCCGAGACTGCTTCAAATCAGCACTCACAACGCAATAACAAACTTTTTAAGTTTGTGAAGACCCTGCCTTCCTCAATTAAAATATCCCACAAGAAGAAACACAACCATCCTGTAGGCCATTAGCTCCAAAGGGGTCAACCACTCAGGTGCAAGATAGAAAGGCTTTCTAAACTTTTTTCTTTTTTAAACATTTCAGTTATTTCTACATTAATTTCTCATTTTCTTGGCTTTTTCAGTCCAGTGACCTCTAGAATTGGGATTCTTTGACTCCTGGAGAGGCGCCCAAAAATTCATTCTGCCTCCAAGAAAATTCACAATTTGGCATTTAAAGGGAACAGTATTGAGTGATATAGCTGCAGTCTTATTTTGTACTTGACATCAGAGCTCTCATGTCACCTTCTTCCCCCAAAATGACTCAGTAAAGACAGTCCTCAAAGGAGAGATTCAAAGGCATAGCAGGGAAGAGCAAGCAAGCCCCACATTACAAATTTTTTTCCTACACAGTCGAAGAAGCTGACTGGTGAGGCGGGGAAGATACACATGTAAACCCTTTGAAAAAAGGGAAATTAAATTGAAGCCAGACACAGAAGCCACCTGGGCAATATAACATAGCCAGTTGCTCAGCCTCTATACAAGTAGAATTAATTGCTAGGATTTAGGATATTTTGAATAACATTAATGCATAATTCAAAGAAACATGCAGTATTAGGTTAAAAAACTTGGGGATAGTGTGCCAATGGAGGTATAAAACTTGGGCCACCACTGACATTCACATCTGTAATTCAACTGCTGGGAAGCTTGAAAAGGAGAAACATTCATCAAGACCTTCCAACACTAGATACAGGACAGACTGTGCGCTACAAAAAGTCCCAGGGTTATCTTCCTACTCAGGAAATAGGGTTTTTTAAAAGCATCATATATGAATGTTTCTAATTAGCATCTGGAATGAACCTGAAACCTATCAATACGAATGGTCACAAGTTGACATCAGGAAAGAAAAACTTCAAAACATAGGCAGGTCCCAAGCACATTGTGAGGGGTGCCTCAGAGAAGCCGCAAGAAGATACTTGGATCTCCAGCATTCCTTAATATTTCTGTGTGTATTTCTTTAAATTTTGAGAGAAGTTATGCAACTACATTCATACATCAAGACAACATTAAAAAAATGTAACAGTATTGAATTAGTTGAAGTCTTGAATAGTTTAAGATAGTGAATGCCCTGACTCCCCCAAACTGCCCTTATGTGCGGCCTCACACTGCATAGACAAATCTTAATCTGTCATAATTAAAACAAAAAACAAACAAAAAAAAACCCCAACCTAAAACAAAAAGGTGGCCGCCTCACTAGTAGGTAGGAAGCTTAATCAAAAATTTGATCAACATAACACAAATGCAATAAAAAGTACTTTTTTTAAGGAGTCCATCTTTTAAATATGAGACCAAAATATATTCCCTAAAATGCAGCAGGTGAAAGGCAAGCTAGAAGGAAAATATGGAGCAGGCAAGAAGCAGAAAGGGCCGGGTGGCCAGAGAATCCCCCACCAAGGGCACCTGCCTGCTGCTTGAACACCTTAGCCTAGCAGAGCTAGTAAATTGCTCTGCAGCCACCACGGCTAACTTGTTTGCATCCGCAAGAACTGTACCTCATCTCTCTCCAGTTACTCCACTGCACACTACCACATCACTTGTGATTCCTTAGCTCCACAGAGATACCCAGCTCTCAAGATATCACACCTACAAAGTTAAACAGTTTCTAAACCAAGAACATTTTGTTTTCAAGGTCTTCCCCTCCCCCCAAAAAAAAGCTACCAGGCTTCGTTTTCCAAGTTCTTTCCACAGGTTTCATAAAGTAACTGATAACATCAATTAAAGTTATCATATTCAGTAAGCCAGAGATGACAGCACCTCAGGCATACAGAAAAGATTCTGAGCTGAGAAGCAAATTTTTTTTCAGGCCACATATGGCAGCAGTACAGCACCCAATGAATGGCAAAAACCTTTTTTCTTGATAGTCAGAGGTTAATGTATTTGCAGAATGAGTCAATAATCCATGAGTGCCTGCACATCACACAGCATTTACTTCAGTCTGAAACATACAGATGTTAAAAATACACTCCGTTTATGAAAGGCGTAGTTGTTTGGGAAGGCAGGCTCAGAACCATGTGACTTTGCCTTTTCATTGACTACTGTAAATATTGCAAATGCCCTGGTTTCCCCCTTATGGATTTTTTTTAATTGGCACTGAGGAAAACACATCTTTTACACACCTTTGCAAGGAAGTTCTTGCAGGAAGTTCTATAGGTTTGTTACTGTTATTGTAAGCAAGCATAATTTTTGAGTATACAAAGTCATGGAATAAGTCTTTTCAAATAGCTTTGAGCAGAAGATTTTTAACCCTGGCATATACAAGTTGCCTCTGTTCTGTTTCACTTCTGCCCCTTCACCTCTAACTCCTATTCCTCCTGCTGAACAAACATGTCCCTGTGCAGACCAGAAGGAAGCCACAATTTTCTCCTCTATTTCAACAGCTTTCCCAGATACAGCTTAACCCTCATCCTCTCCTGAGACATGAGAAGGATTAAGTCACTCTTCTGCCTCTATTTACATTCAAGAGGGCCGACACTACTTGGATAAGCCTCAAATGCTAATTATTCTGTATTGACTCAGTTGACTTTCTAGGACAAAGTAGATGTCTAAAGCTCGGGACACATTATGAGCATTGCAGAACATCAGCTTTCTTACACCGGATAAAAACAAGTTAAGCAAAGAGCACCACATCTAGAAGAGAAATTCTGGGTTCCCATCAAGACCTCTATTGCTTGCATCAAGATGTATAAAAAAAGGTGAAGAGACAGAAAACAAAAAAAACCAAACAATTGAGCACAACAGGTTTTGCCTATAACTGGAGAGGATGTAAGTGGTACCAGACAGTAACACGGACAGCCACTATCCTCATTCTCTCACTTCGTTATCTTCTGAATCAAACTTGTAGAAAGAGAGGGACTTAACCCAGATCTGTATTAGATTAAGGCTAAAGAAAAGGTGAAGTCCAGAACTTGAGATGCAAGTATTTTGTTGCAATGCAAGAATTGTAGTATTCCAACTTTGTAATAATTCCATCACCCCTTTCCTCCAACAAGAGACATTCAAAAGCCCAGCTGTGTGTGTAATACTTCTGCATGATGAAAGCATGATCCTGCTGGAGGCTAAAAGACTGTTTATCCACAGATCAGTAGTCACTGGGCAAACTTACATGCTCTATTCCATCTATACGCTTTGATTTTGGCTTTGAGGAGTACTCAAGTATCACCAAATGGAGCTTCATTAGGCATGACTATATATTTAACCTTATGTAGGCAGATAGAGTTCAAATATTTTCCTATAAAATGTTAGAATTCAAATTAGATCACAAAACAATTTTGAAGTAGAATCCATGTATAGCATTATAGCATATTTATGTAGAATGGTTTACAGCTCAAAAGTAAAATGCTAAATGCCTACTGCCATATCGTGAACAAGTGTGCACACCTCATTATTTCAGGTCTTCCTTCCACCAATCTTAAATGTTATTTCATCAACACCCAAATAAGAAAGGTCTGGAAAGGTCTGGATTGATAATGTAATATTAGAAGATATTAGATGTGTTAACATTGGAGATAGACATATGTCTAACAAGAAAGGAAAAACATATGTTCCCTCAATACAAACCTAATGGGGTGGGGGAGAAAAGGAGGGATTTGGTAGGATGCAAGGCTTCCTTGCCACACAAGGTATCTACAGGACTCAATTCTCAAGGTTAGGCATAGCATTACACTTCAATTCTGCTGCACACATGAATGGAGTGAGCATGGTAAGTGAGGGCAGCAACCTTCCTTCTTTTACGTATATTAAGCATCTATAACAAAAATGCTGAAAAGCATGGAGAGACTGCAAGGTTGAGTACTGCTGTACAAGACAGTTTAGACAGTCTCCGCTACTGTCAAACCCATTCAATTTAAGAGTTATTACTAGCAATGTTGTGCCAAACAAGGAGCAAATGCTGAAGGTAGTGGATGGAGAAGGGCAATGATTTAAGATTTCAATAGACTGCTAAGCTTGTGCTGGAACTAGACTTCAGGTGCGTTGGGCTTTGTTGGGATTCTTTAAGTTGGCATTAAGCCATCCACTCGCTTTTTTGAGAAATGCGTTATGATTGCACAGCACAACCACTGCTTTGGGCCTGAAAAAGTATTCAGGACTTTCAGGTTGTGCCATTGCATAAATGAATTGGTAGCCTCAGCAGAGGCTGGCTGCACTGACATTTACCACCAGCCATGACAAACAACTGGAGCCCAGGTGTGCTGCCCTCCCTCCCCTCTGAGGCTGAGCACCCTCATCGAAGCAGTTCGGGATCTCTAAACCAGTAATTCCACATGCCCTTCAGGATGAGCTCAGAGTAACCACTGGGATGACAGAGAGCTCTGAAGAGCTTTAAAACCCAGTGCTCACAAGGCTGATAAAGCTTTGCATGAGCTGGCTTCTCTTTTTTCCATAGGCCCTTGTATTACTACCTAAGAAATAAAAGTTCCCAGAATGTCTCCTGAAAACGTAACCCATGCTAAGTTCCAAACCCAGATGATGTTGCATAAGCAACCTGGAAGCTCGTTTCTGTGGCCTAAAAACGCCCAACTGATGCAGTGTGAAATTCTCATCATCTATATCAAGCTTCATTCCAAGTATGCTGAATTATTTATTCTATGTCAGCCTGTAAGCATTAAACTTAAACTGTATCACTTCAGAAATGTTTTGTTTTCGAAAGCAGCATCATTGTCAAACTGATAATGTCTATGGAAATTAGTGCCCAGTGTAAAAGCTGAGCTCTCTACTGAGCAGCAAAGTCCATGATAGGAAAATCCATCCAGGCTTTCAAACTACATCCATCACGTCAGCATTCAAGCACCTTAAACTGACAGAAACAATATTAAAAAAAGAAAGTGTGGATTATCTCAAGGCAGAATTTTTACCAGCATCTTTATCATAAATATGGATCAGTCTGCGATTTTAATTCACATCTATTTCCACAGAAACAGTTACTTTCATTAAAAGGGCTATGCAAGAGCCCTTTCAAATATGTAGGTACTTGCTGTGAGTAAGTTTTACAGTCATGTGAAAATTCAGAAGCATTCCTTTACAAGCTTGGATCCTTGATGGGGATACAAAGCTGTGGATCAACATTATTAATAAGCAAATTCATAATGAAAACATCTCCATTCTGGAAACCGCAAGTGTGTCAGGAGTCGAAATATCCTTCGCTGGTAGTTCTGAAGACAAAATCTCCCAAAAGGTATTGAATAGATAAGCTAGGCACTTTTTTGCCCATTCGTTTTCAATTATCAGAGATGCTGGAAGAAGCTTAGGGAAGAAAAGGAAGAAAGTGCAATTAAGATCAAGGAAACAGTACTTGTTTGGACTAGTGCATTTCCATAAGCTCACTAAAGACAGAAACATGGTGCAAAACAAGCATTTAGCAAGTTATGAGATCACGAAGTCTAAAACCAGAAGCGTTGAGACCTACTTCAGATGTCCTGAGAGTCAAACCACACTGGCCAACATGCAACAGTTCCTACTAGGTACTGCAGTGCACCAATGTGGGGTTCAACCACCTCACTTACCTTCAAGCTGTGCTATATAATTGTAAATTAGATTAAAATCTAACATTAAAAGAAATATAAGCCCCACCCCCAAACACACCCAGCTATGGTACTCAACCACCTGAGGCCAAATGGAAGATGGGGGCGAATAAAAAAAAACCAAAACAAAACAAAAAACCAACCAACACCCACCAAAAAACCCACGCTGAAATATTCTGTGCCTGGGATGCCTGCTCTGAAACCAGTCTCCAATGTTTTTTTCTCCATTTGCTGCCAAGCACCTCTAATGCAATCCAGACAGTCAAGGACACAGTCAGAATGTTAATATCAAAGCATTAAAATTCCCATTGAAATAGGACCTGTCAAGCTACTTTATGTAACATGATTTATCATTTCCAAATGTAGTAACAAGGGATTTTATTGTACAAGAGCATGTTGTACACAATGGGGCTCTGGGTTCGCATTTCACACTAGCCAAACTTGAATTTCTGACAAAGTTTATGCTAGTACATGTCCAAGTTACTGGTGTATGTATGAAAGGGTAGCTATATACATTAGAAATTGATGCAGTACAGAACAGACTTAAAATGAGAGCTCTCCGCACATTTCTGTGCATACTATATAGAACTGGACACCTCTGATCACTGCTGCTGAATGGCTCTAAAGCAGTGCTTATGGAAAGAAGCTGAACTGTCCCCATCCCTCAGGGCACTTGCATCAAGCAATAAAAACAGACTGTCAAAAGCTTAAGGAAGTTTTTATTTCCAGTCTTACATGCCAATTGGATAACTGATGTCTTCTGGAAGTTCAATGTAGTCAAACTGAGAGCAGACTGGGAACTTCTGGTTAAGTTTCCAGCAGATGGCCTGCACTTTCTAACCCACTAAACCCCAACCTCAAAAGCCACAATCTCTTATGTTTACCAAAGTTAACACAGCAGTTAAAATCAAGGCCAGCTGCCGTGTTCTGCACTAACACCACCCATGGAGAGTTACAGCACAAGGCACATATCCTGTCACAACTTATAAGTTTGTGGATTTCTGTGTCTGTAGACACATTTTGTTACCTCTCCATTCTACATACCAACTTCTTAGAAATGCAGAAATATTTCAGCTCTATCAGCCCACTTTTTTTTTTTACTACATTCACTTTAAGTAGTTTAGATAGTGTAACTGCAACAAAAACTACACATATAAATTTGAGGCAGAGTTGACTAGTACAGTACACAAAAGCAGACGTTGAGAAGAATTGTATCTGCTCTCTACACTGGGAGAGGTATCACACCAGCTTCTAGTGCAAAGGCAACACTGGGACAGCAGTGCCAAAAAAATATTCTGCTTCATACTTTTTATTTGGAGCAAACTGCAACCCATCAATGTCTATCCACACAAGATGATGGAGTTAGACACAAAAGATTTCTGACGTATTTTGTCATATTGCTGCTCTCAGGATCTTAGCTTTCTTACTAACTTCTTCATTGGTGTACTATTTATCTTGAACATCATTCAAGTAGATGCTTTGTTCTGTCCTCTTCCCCTGCCAAGTCTGGTATCTGTGTCCAACTCAAATATGCTTTGAAATTTATTCATTTAATAAAATACACACCAAGATTGCATGACTGCAACAGATCACACAAAGATCTGGATCTTGTCATCATTTACTTATATTACAAACAGCTACAATTGATGTGGTCGGTTTATTGCATTCCAGGCATTTGATCCCAGATCCAAGACCTTGGACTACTCCGCTTTTACAATACTAGTCAGAATCAATAATTAATTTTTTTAGGCCTTCCCATCCTTGATCTGCCATTCAGCACTAGCAGTAAGAATCAAGCTCACTCCAAGTAATAACAATCAAATGCATACGCACATTTGTGTTTGCTATTTCAACCCAGGAGGAATCTGCAATGCTACTTTAAAAAGGAAAACTATTTTCTGCTGGAATCGTGAGGAGTGAGCAAAAGCCATAATATAAGCCAGCTCTCCCTAGGCGAAGCAGAAGATGAAGGGAAAAAGCTAGAATCAGATGCTCCAATTAAGGGATGAACAGCTGGCATTTTAAGGAATGTGGCTTATAAACCAAAAGGCTGCATAATAAAGTGGCAGATGAAGTTCAGTGGACATAGGAAATAAGTAATGCACAAAGGAAAGACCTTCTAAATTAACATTCACAGAAAAAAGGACTCCTACCACTATGACTTGGAAGATAAATCTTCATGGTAGCTGTTTCATTGAGATACTACCTCGGTACCCAGCAGCTATCAGAAAGCAAATCAAGTGTTGGGCACTGTTAGTACAGGGCTAAACAACAACACCAGATCATACCATGACACTGCCTGAATTCTGAATGGCAGATGCAGTTCTGGTCCCCAAATCCCAAAGCGAATCTGAAGGACAAGGTGCAGGAGGAGATGACAGAATGTGTTTACACCAGCATTTTGGCTCAGATCAGAAGTGTCCTTTTGAAACTCATCTCCCAGTCACTGCTGCTTTGCACACTGTGATTCTCATCTCAGAGCCTTCTTCGGCCACAAGCTGGATTCTGAGTGAATCTAAACAAGGAGGCAGCCCACTACCACACCAAACACTAACTAGCAACCCGTCCTTAGGGCTAGGCTAAAATCAGCTGATACAAACTTCTGTGAAATGCAGATAAGCACAGGCATCAAATCCTAATTCACTCTACAAATCCCATCCTAATCCACTACACTATTTGATTATGAGGGCGCAGCCAAAGCTGAGAAGTGGTGTTGAGTATCTTGTTTATGACAAGCATCTAACAAAAGTAGGACACTTCATTCTGGGGAAGATAAGACTGAAGTCTCCTGCATGACATGGCTCTGAAACAATATAAGTGGCATAGAAAAAGGATGAGCAAGGAGTAACTACGCAGAGTCTTCTCCTAAATGAAATGGAGGAAGTGTCCAACAGAAAAGGCTGAAGTTTGTTCTGCTTCAGAACAAAAGGAGATGTTTCTTCACACAGCACCTATTTAAGCAGGAGAGCTCCTTGCTAATGAAGATTATGGATGCCTTAAGTTTATAAGGGTTCAGAAAGAAACTATACAGATTCACTGGGGGAAAGCCCATCAAGAGCCGTTAAACACAGTCAGCAACGCTAGCTCTGGAAATATCTCAGCTGCAGACTGCTAGCACTTGGGGGATACTTTGTGCAAGTAAAACTACATACCTCCCTTGTTACTGTCCTCCTTCGTGGAAGCATCCGCTATTGACCACTGTCAAGACAGGATACTGGCCTTGATGTACAAGATCTAGTGTGACCAAGTCAGGCTACTCTTGAAAATGGCAGAATAGGTGTGCCAGATGGAAAACGAATAAAATGCACACCAATCTAAGAAAAAGAGGATACAACCTTCTGTAACAAACTACTGAACAAGCAAGATTTTCCCTTCTTTTCGGGGTACAATCACAGGCTTCATCAGCGTGGCAGCAGATGCAGCAGGGGTCAAGAGACCCTACAACTCACTTTATTACTGAATACTGTTATTCAGATAGAAACTTCTGCCACACATTGTAACACAGTCTGCAACAACTGCAGAGTTACAGACCCTTGGAGACAGGTCCAGAGAAACAGTTAAACTATGAGTCCGAAACACTAAACTTTGAGTTACAAACTATCTAGGAAACAGCCTTTTTATTGCCAGAGATTTGAAAGAAAACCCAAAAGCTAGAGGAAGTCACTAAAACAGAAGGTATTAAAAGCAAAATGGAATCTGCCTCAAGACATTCCCCTACTTCAACTTTTCCAGTGTATTCCTCATCCAACCTTCTCTGAATTTTTACACTTGGCCAATAAACACCTCTTATTCTAGCACTCTGATAAGGTATATGATCACTGCAAGTCTCTGCAATTAACAGATTTAATGCCTGATTCATTTCTTTCTTCAAAGGAGAAAAGCACAACAGGAGACGGCTGGATACTGTAGCTGTGGGTATATCATACATATATACATGATGTGACATTTCCTCTACCACTACTGTAAGTCAGCACATCCCCACTCTTCCTGTAGATGCAGCAAACTTTTCACCATTTAGATTCCCAACTATTATTCATTCTTCAGCTTAATCACTGAGGGTTTTTTTTTCCTACCCTCAGTATGGATTTTTACACACCATCCCACATTTTCACCATAATTTATCAATTGCTTTTTCCAATCCATTTCACTGAATTTCTAATCTCATTTCCCCAACTACACTGCCTACAATCATAACATAGCAGTGACTTTAAAAAATTCAGTATGCTCCACTAATTTCACAATGTGTTAAAAGAGATAACACGGGGAATACATTCTTTCCATCTCAGTGTGATTACTTTAACTTGCCTATCAGAGACAACAGTACACAGCCGAGGGGGAGGGCAGGCATTTCTGCAAAAGGAAGTCAGAGCTCTGCAATCTTACACAGGTATTGACCAACTTTCAGTGAGAGAAATGCCACCAACTCTTATATGCAAGACCAAGCATTTACTACTTCCACATTTTAACCAGCATTTGGTTGATGTTTTACTCTGAATCATGTTGATAGGGTTTCATCCAATCCAGCAGCACGTTTGTTAGAGGGATTATTAAAGATGCATCATATACTAATAAAACACCCTGCTCTGAAAAGAATTTTAAGTGGCACAACTTAGTGGCTTGCTTCCCAGCTGCAGTCTTAAGTTCTACATAATGTCAATGCTAAGTGCAAGCTACTTTCACAAACAATTAAGACAGACTACATGAAGCACCTAGCTGAGCCCACAGGCTATATAAGACTCAGCTTTCAGTTTTGTTCAATTACTTTGTCCTTGTGTTTGGTAAACAGAAATCCTTGTTTTACTTTCTCTCTACCACACACTGCCTCTGTTCTCCAAATTATACCACCCTAATCTGCACATGGCAGCCTTTGCACCAGTCTTCCTCTATGCTGAAGTAGATTCCACCAAAAGATTTGAAGGTAAGGTATGTAAGACAGCGGTGTTTCTAAATAAATTCTACTAAGAAAAAAAGTTCTCTGAATTTTTACCTTACACATGCTCTCAAAAGCATAAATAAAGCTTTGCCTCATCCCATTAATATTTAATTTCTTCAGCCAACTTTACCTGTCCCAGTGCTACAAGCCATCTAGTTGGCTTACGTTGTTGCCATTTCTGCAACTTTTAATCTGAAATCAACTTTAACAGTATTTAGGTTTATAGACTAGACATAGCCTAAATCTTATGATATCCCTACCTCATCTCAACACAGCAAAAGCTATTCAGATTAAAACCCACAGAGGTAAGAACAAAGAGGTAACGGAGGGGAGGGAAGCCCAATATTATATCATGATGCCTTCAAATGCAGAAGCTTATCCACATGACATGACACTTACTCCAACCGTAGAAACACTCTCAAGCTCCAAATACTGTGTGCAAATTAAATGCCTAAACACTGGAAGAAAATGGCTCAGAGTCCAATATTTATACCAAACTGTTCTCACGACTTCTCACTAAATATTTAACTTCATACATCACCTCTACTCAAACTGAGTAGCGACAGCAATTAACTTGATTCTGAAAATCTACGCCTTTAGCTAGAAAGATGACACAGTTAAACTTTCCAGCTTCAACAGAAGCTAAGAAGTACTACTTCTTCGCCAAGTTACCCAAATAAACCGAGGCAGGAAAAAAAGACTAATTCTATTGAATTTCTATACAAAGCAGTATTAAGTCATAAGATAAAAACAGTGCTGAGGGGTTAACACTTTATGGTGATAGTTGCTTGGAAGACTGGAGATCAATTTTAAGACGAGTATCATTGCTGATTTAAATATATTTGATCCTGCCCCCTGACAAACCTTTTAGGACTACTGGCTACTGTTCAAATTCTGTTCAGGAATAGAACAAACCAGTGCTGAGACACACCGCTTTGATTCGACATTTTAGATAGTCACATGGAGTTAAAAACCACACAAACTAAACAAACAGAACAGAAGATACTCACATTTCCCATGTATTCTGAAAGTAGATCCTGCAAGGCCTGTCGCACTGCATTACACTCGGCAACTATACGTTCCCGTCGGTCATCACGTGTGCAGGATGAATCAGCCATCAGGGCTGCTCCGCTAATGATGCTCTCCAGGCGCTCTTCCAGGGAAGGCCTAAAACGTTCTTCACTGAAGGTCGATGGATCCACAATAATTTGTTTCTAGTAAAATTAAGGTTTTAGAGATTAGTAATCAGACCAAGCAGTAAGTTGTTAAGTCATCAAGACAACGAACATTTACAGCAGACCCCTAATCAGGCATAAAAGGCGAACACCACACAATTTTGGCACAGAGGATGATTTTCACGTGTAGCTTTGTACAATTACTGAAAAGTTCCCCAGCAGATTACATTGCTAGTCATTTCTTGTACTGCTATGACAGCTAAACAAAACTTGGCCACAGGAAGCCTCATTACATGAATGGCAAAAATCAAGTGTGCCAGCACAAATAAGGTTCAAAGCACAGAACTCTTCTTAACTACATGTCAATCCAGACATGCCTTCACTAGTTAACTTGTCAGATATAATTATCCCATCAAGAACAAAAAAACCCAAAGGAAAACAAATGTCCAAAATTAGCCCTACATATAGTGCTCTGTTGTCCTAGTTTATCCAGTCTTTCTTCTCTTCACATTATGCAGGTAAATACAACAGTATTCTCAAAAATTCTGAAAGTGAAACATCAACATGAAATGTTTCAAACAGCACAGAAATCAATTTCTTCATGGCAGAAAACTATCACATATTTATCTTGACAAGGTATTACGAAGCACAGCTCATACTAAGAGACCGAAGGCTGCAAAAGCAGTACTGATTTATCTGCTTTTCCAGGGGTCAATACCACCACCCACAGAAGTTCACCAAGAAAAAGCAGTGTAGTATTTATCACCTTGCAGGTACTTTCAGGTGGTTTATTTAAGCAGGTTTGCAATTTGTTAAGGAAAAATTATTGGACCATTTCAAGGTTTGATGGTTTGTTTAGGGTTTGAGTGGGTTTTCTTCCCACTACAGGGGCAGCAGAGAAGGATGTTGCTAACTCTTCATAAAGGAAGCCCCGAAGTTTTTTTTGAAATGGGAGTTTTCGCAATCAGCTTGTATGCCAGCTAACTTCAACAGCAACATCATAACCACTGCTTCTTCTGCCAGCCAGCACATTTCAACTCCCTGAGTAGTAACCGTGCAGCCTTTGCAGCGGGGTTAGAACATGGCACGTGTTCTTCAACACGCTCCTCGTTTCCTGAAACTTTTAGCTATGCAGGTAGTACAATGGTAGTATGCTACAACTCCAGAACTGTACCATCAAAAACAGATATAATGATTATCTTGTTATCTTCTGGTACCCATTCAATATTTTACCATCACAGTAAAAACACTGGGGTGTTTGGGGGCGTGTGTGCAAAGGCTCTGTTACAAGAGGGCAATAACACTCAAACATTAGCAGGAAATGAAGTACAGGGATAACATCTGCCGAGAACCGGAACACATTTGTTTTGCCAGTCTCCTTTGGCAGGGTTGACATGACAAAGCTATTGCACACAACATGTGTTGAAGCTGGCCTGCTGAACAAGCCCTGCTGCTATTAGAGAGACTCACAAAGCATATCTAGAAGCTCAAAAGCTCCATGTGAACTGCAACACTTGAAAAAAGTCTCCAGCCATACATTAGAGAGTCCATATAGCAAAATATGGCTATATCAGAAATCACATTAAATGGTTTGAGCTAGATTAGCCAATTCATGGACCTGAACTGAATTGCTTTTTCAATTCTAAAGACCCAAGTCAGTCCTTAACATTGCGTGCTGTTACAGGACCTGCCTTCCCCTCCCAAATATACCTGCTCAAACCTGCGACACCCCTTGGGTGCTAGCCTGAGGCACACTCTTAAGACTTACATAGATGAGCATACAACTGATGGAATTTAAGAAAAGCAGGCTTAAAACTGAAGTCATAGTCACAAAGATCAAGACAACCATGACATCCATTTGTTACCCAACAGAGCACATAGAAAGGCATCACACTGGGCACAGAGAGAACTCATAGTACTTTATCCTGGTAAAAAAACATGGCAGAGAAAGCATTGTGGAAGAAAAGCAAGAGTGGTAAGAGCAAAAAGGAGAAAGTGAGCAATATCTGGAAAAAAGAAAAGTATTAAATGCCTTTTGAGTGATGGCTTTGCAATATTAAATAAAGTTTTAGAGGTGAGTAAGTGCCAAGGTGTTTAAAATTCGGAGGCTGAATCAGTGGTAGACACAGAATACTGGCTTCAAAAGGAAACTGCTCTCAGTAGAAATGCATGGCTATCCTCAGTAACTAACTGAATGCAAAATAAAGAACATGACAGATCAGTGCAACACATCAGTATGAAATTACTTCATTCCCAACCAAAGATCATATTAAACTTCCCACTTCACATTCTTCTCAATAGGTAGTTTGGGCAATTCCAAATACATTATTCACTTTTAATAAGTCATTTCTGTCACCTACAAGAATACATTACATAAATATATTATAAAATAATCAATTTCAAATAAACCAAGTGCTTACATCTAATGTAGCAGTAGGCTAACTGCTATTTGAGAGCTAGTTTAATTTGACAGCCTTCAATCACCAAGAACTGCATATATAACTTCCTATATTCCATCAATCCTAGCTTGGAAGAAGACTTTTTTAAAAATAAAAGCCTACTTCACCTGGCACTTCCTGTATTTCAATAGAAAGTAATCGTTCAGGCAATATAAATAAAAGCAAGCTGTTGTTACTAAATCAGGTGAACTAACGTAAGAGTTGGAGTTATTACTTTTTTCACATAAAACGTTCAAAACTTACATCAAAGTTGTTCAGAGCATAAGCCAGCTCTCCACCTCCACCCTGCTGCTGGGCAGCATCATCTGATGCAGTTGCTTGAGCTGCATTTGAGATGCCCGTGACCGCCTGCTGAAGCTGTTTGTAGATCAAGTCCCTGTTAGCTTTGTAAGCAGCTACATCAGGGTGCTGCAGACAGGCCTGGGATGCTGTATAAAGAATGGGAATGTTCTTCTGCAGGATTCCTCTGGCTGCCGCCATTTGATCACGGTGACCCACATCTTTCAACTCCTATTAGGAAAATTAAAGAAAAAAGCATTTGAGAACACTCCCCACATTTAACATCCATACACTGTCTCCTTGCATCTTCAAAAAAACGCAGGTCCTTTGCCTAGTATGATCAAATCTAACTATCTTCTGATTGAGTACCCCTATTCTTAATGGCTCAACTAATTTCAAAACACAACAGCTTCATAAAGACAAAAAAAAAAAAAAGTACTGTAGGGCAAGTCACAACTCCACAGTTCAAAAATCTGAGGTTGGAATTTTGCTGCTTGCCACAGCAGAGGACCAGCATTTTGAAATGGTAACATGGTAACATCCCTAAGTCAGGCGGACACAGAATTTACACACACAGACTTTTTTCTCCACTCCTTCCAGTTTGCATTACATCTACAGAATGACAAAGAAACCTAAATCCTCAAAACAGAATACCTTACATTTTTAGATAACTTAAGAACCAAGCTAATTTTTAACTATCAAATGAACAAGAGGCTTCCCCTGCAATCTTGTCTTGTAGTTGTACATGAGAAGCAAGATCTTTAATTTAAACTCCAAGGCTCACAACGAGAATGTTTTCTTTAATCAAGCCTAGAAGATGGAGTTTACTCTCCTCAAGAGACTCAGGTACTTAATTTTAGAAGAACAAATACATCATCTCATTCAACTTCTTGTTCATCTCCAATGAGACAAAATTAATCCAATCACTATAACTACTGCTAATTTAAAATTAGCAAATCCATAGGTCTTTTCCAAACATTCACTGCTGCAATTCTCTAAAGCCCCATCACCTCTGTTTTGGAACAGAAGCGCTATGAATAGATTAAGTTTCTGAGTCTATCATGAGCAGTAAGTTTGTAACAGGAAGAGTGAACACAGTTATTAACAGTATGAACATTTTAAAGTTACCTCTTAAATCTTACAAAGAAGTGAGAAAAATGAAGAAGTGGGCTGCCTTACTGAAAAAGAGGAAAAAAATCTGACAGACTTTTCAAAATGAATGGGTAATATGTGACCTCTAAGATGCACACTAAGCAGGGAGGGCACTCCAAGCAGGCTTACAGATTTAGTACAACCACTTCCCAGTGTGGAACAATCCATCACAAAGCAGTTTAAGAACATTTATTGCATTGCCATCACAACCCTACTCCCATTTACTGCAATCAGATTCTAGATACATAACCAACTGGCAATTCGTTTTAGACTGTACCAGTTTATTTTCAAAGATGAATCCGTGCAAAAAAAAAAAACCAAGCAGTGTCAGAGGTGCATAAGCAGTTTTGGTTTGTACATATCAGCAGAACAAACCAAAATGCTCTACAAGAGCATTGTGCTATTTCTGATAAATGCCCACACCTCTGCTTCCTTTTGAAAACTTACCTACACAAGAATGAGTCATAAAAGTGCTGTTGAACAAAACAAATTTTACACACAATTTAAGGTTAAGCAGAAGCTATCCAAACACAGAACACACACATAACAAACAGGATTTAAACCCCTTCTTGAATGGGCATTTCAGTGCAATACTAGCCAGCATCACCACTCACTTTCTTGGATAGAGTTGTAATTCTGTGCCCAGCCGTGATTTTTGGTCCCTGTTTAAATGGACACGTTCAGTGCATCTGCATGAACTGCAAAGGCGGGGGGGTCTAGCGGTGAGTGCACCAGGCACGAAGTTACATCGCAGTTCTCTTTCCTTACCCACACCTGCACTCCTTCCAAATGGGAAGTGCAAGTCTTGGGAAGCAGCATTTTATTAAGGTACTAAAGCATTAACATAAACAAAAGCTACCAGAACAAATTCCATCAGAAGCTGTACGCTACAGTTGAGCAGACTTTCTATATACCAGGCAAAATCGAATTTCCTCAACACGGTGGAATGCAACACAAAGTACCCAGCAATAAAGTTAAAAAAGTTAAAAATAAAAAGTATTAGCAGCAATGGGTACTGTCCAAGAGCAGCAAGGTTGCTTTATTTTCTTATTTTGAAAAAGAAATAATATACAAAAGAAAGAGCTGCCATCACTATACCTGTTGTCTTTTGGCTGCCATTATGTTAAGCTTGTCCACTTCTGGTTTGAGGGCTTTGTACTGGATACCCAAATCTTGCTCTGTGCCAGCATTTCTTAGTTTCAAGATACCTTCTTCCACCTAAAAGAACATATTCACATGTTTTTTCCAAGTAATACAGTCCACAGTTCAGGAAGTAATTCAGAATGTACTTCATAGCAGACACAGAAAGCAATCTTCTGCCCTGTTTTACTTTTTGGAGAGAGATACTTCAAAGGCTAATAGTACTCAAGGCATAGCTACTACTTCATAGTCACCAGCTACCAGAGACAGCCAAGTACAGGCATTTGAAAGAGTATGAAGGAGCCCAGGGTCCTGGCAGAGCTGTGACAGTGGCTGCTCAAGGGCATGAAGAGAGTCCTCAGAGCCTTGCTGCAAAAGTGAGCCCAGTGTTGAATCTTATTTCATTTCAAATTCTGTACAAACCACCCACCTACCCTCTTGCTCATGGGAAGAAAAGGCTTCTTCAAATACTCCACGTTCATTTTACTTAGTCTACCAAAGCTACTCATTCCTAGTACCTACAAAAGAGTACTGGTTATAAGAAAGCCTAATTATTTCCTTAGGACAAAAAAAAAAAGCTGGTTATCCCCTGCAGTTGGAGACCATAATGCATTTAGTTTCAGTACTAAAAGTTCAGAATAAAGTGGAACACAATGTCAAAAGCTACTGACAATGAGTGTAAAAAAAAGTGACAAACATCCATTGCACATGTTTTGCTCAGAGGAAAAGCCCTAAAAACCTCCCTGCTCCAGAAGCGAGCTGCTGACAGTGCACACACCAGGGTCAGCACACATGCATGAAACTAAGCTACTTAACGGAACATGCCTGGCATGCCAGGCACGGCAAAATGAATCACAGCAAAGAACTACACTTACTACTTTAAGCTGAACAAGCAGCTTGTAGACATCTGCCATGTCAGCCAAAATCAGCAGTCGAGTAACAGCAGAGAGGAGGGCACGTGCTGCTCGGACCATGTTCCCTCGTTTCACAGAAGAGCAGGGGTCATCTGCAAACTCCCCAGAAGCACTCTTCATCAAGTCACCTGCACAAGGGGAGAAGATGGTCTGACTTTAACATCACACAGCATTTCTTAAGGGATTCTAAGGATTCCTGGGGAAGCCAAGCTAGGTCTTGAAAACAAAATGCATTTGCTTCAATACAGCCTTCAATTAAGATTGCATGTAGCTATGTCTAAGTATGGTTACCACATGGTATCAAGATAGAGGAGCTTGTGTAGGGACAAAGGGCTGGGAAATAACACTTCAGTCCTTATTTCCAATTGGACAGGTGTTTTAACATGCCACAATCCTCTGGAGAGGCAAATTCAGCATGCCTTCGCTATTAACATGCAGGACTGCATTTCAAACTACAATACTTTTAAAGCTTAAGCAAAAGCTTTGATTTGTGTGAATGTAGGAGTTAAGCAGAAAGCAGCAGAAAGTACTGTAAACACACAAGAAAATGCCACAGCTCATGGGACTGTAAACAACTCAGAGCAATGACCTGGGCTGGATATGCCCTGGTTTGCATTCAAAGCAAAGCATGGTTTAGTAATCGTTTCATAGCCTGTGGGTCTGCATCTGGTGCAGGAGGAAAGAATTTGGGTTTCAGATGGTAATAATGCAATTGGTTAACTATGAAAGGCAAAGGCCACTTTACACAGCTAGAGAAATTCCTCCAGAAGGCATTTGGAAAGCATAAAAGTAACGTCTGCGTATAGTCAGAGGAGTCAATTTTGGATTTCTCCCCACTTTTTCTGGGGCAGCATTTTGCTTCCAGTACCATAGTTCCTACACAGCAGCAAGTTTTGAAATCCCCATTATTATTCTTGGATTGCTTTGCATTTCAGAAACACTTGGTGAACAGCTACAATTTAGTTTAGAAAACCTAGGTACTCATGGCCAAAATTTGCAGGCAGCTGGAGATGACCAGAAAGCAGGCGAACTGTGTTACAGCTAACTGCTGCATCAGAGGATTCCCAAACCTGTATGAAAAAGCGTCCATATGGCCAAACAGGAAAACAAAAATATCACCTCTCAGACAAGAAGAAAAGAACCCCAAATAGTGCTTTGCAAGTGAGAGCTGACAGTGACTCCCTTCAAGCTCACCACCAAACGGGGCTGGGCAAGATTTGCATCAAAATCTCAAGATGATGCAGCAGCATCATCCTGCCGGTGGCTTGCCTGCTCCCACAGCCATGCAAATAGTGAGGCGTATCCCCACTATGGGGAGTGTTTCAGTTATAACTACTTGCTTGGGTTTTGGTTTTGTGAGTTGGTTTGTTTTTGTTTTTGTTGTGGTTTTTAAAACTACTATTTTAACTACTCAAAAATACCTACAACTGGAGATGCTGGGGTTAACCATCCACATACTTACCATTAAGCAATTAATATCTTGCCCTGAAAGAGTTGCTAGCACCCAAGCACTCTACGCCTTCATAGCTAAATACAGCCCAAACACAGCTGCCAGCCTGTCCAAGCAACTACATCAAGATACTCAATTTTGTTCAAATGCTCCCTCCTATGTAACACCCTTCCATCATCTTAAAGAATATGACGAAGGGTGGCATACAACATATTAAAGATAAAAAATATGCTACCTCAATACTGTGACATATGAAAAAGCTTCTGTCCAAGTACAGACCAGCTATAAATACCAATCTAAAGCTATCCCTTACCGAACTTTTTGAGGAACACAAGTCATTATTTTAAGAAATGTTAAGAGCCTTGGATTTCCAGATGGGTGAAAGATGATGCATCTCCAGTGCTGAGAAACTGCAACGAGCCATGAGATTATAAAACCCCTATACAGCTGACATGACCCTTTCTTTATTCCCTCTGGAAGAGGTTAATAGTAGTGAAATCAATGTCACCACCACAAGTATGAAAACTATTAATAATCTCAGGATTTAAGGATCTATGCCAGAATCAAAATTCACTACAAATATTTTCTCCCTCATTTACTTACATATAAAATTCCCACACTGCCAACTCCCAAAAGAGAAATATTGTTTTCATTTATTTTCTATTTAAAAACAACTTAGAGAGGTGGCCACTCACCTCATCCATATCTCAGAAATTGCTGACAAGGTCAAAAAATCAAAATTATCCTCTACCCATCTCTTAAATTACAACCTTACAAGCCAGTCCTGGCATAAAATGCTATGCCTCGTGATCAAGAGAGCAGAGTCTGGCTGGAGGCCTGTAACTAGCAGTGTTCCCCAGGAGTGTGTGCTGGGTCCAGTCCTGTTCAATATATTCATCAATGTCCTGGATGAAGGGATGGAGTGTAACCTCAGCAAGTTCACTGATGATACCAAGCTGGAAGGAGGAACATCCTCACACACCAGTACAGGCTGGGGGCTGAACTACTGGAAAGCAGCTCTGCTGAGAAGGACCTAGGAGTGCTGGTAGACATCAAGTTGATCATGAGCCAGCACTGTGCCCTTGTGGATAAGAAGGCCAACAGTATCCTGGGGTGCATTAGGAATGTGGCCAGCAGGTCAAGGGAGGTTGTCCTCCCCATCTACTCCACCCTAGCAAGACCACACCTGGAGTACTACGTCCAGTTCTGGGCTCCCCAGTTCAAGACAGACAGGGAACTGCTTGAGCAAGTCCAGCAGAGAGCTACCAAGATGATGAGGGAACTGGAGCATCTCCCTTATGAAGGAAGGCTGAGGGACCTGGCTTTGTTTAGCCTAGACAAGAAAAGACTGAGGGGGGATCTTATCAATGCTAATAAATTTCTAACGGGTGGTTGTCAAGAGGATGAGACCAAACCCTTTTCAATAGTGCCTGATGACAGGACAAGGGGCAATGGGTACAAGTGGGAACACAGGAAGTTCCACCTCAATATGAGAAAAAAACTTCTTTCCTGTGAGGGTGACAGAGCAGTGGCACAGGCTGCCCAGGGAGGTTGTGGAGTCATTCAAAACCTGCCTGGATGCGTTCCTGCTCTAGGTGTCCCTGCTCAAGCAGGGGGGTTGGGGGTTCGACAAGATGATGTCTCAAGGTCCCTTCCAACCCCTACCATTCTGTGATTCCTTCTAACAAGAGACTTTAAAAGATTTAGTGAGTTCCAAACAGCTTGTCAGGGTGTCAAAAGACAACCAGCTTCCCAGAATTAAAGGAAGACCATATTTAAATTTGTTGCATATATATAATTTTTTCTTCTGCAAATTAAAGAAAGCTCGCTTTCAGACTTCTTTAACAAAGAAAAAGCAACATGGGGTAGTTATTTTAGCTAGATAGCAAGGGAGGGGACTCAGCCCTGGCTTAAGCAAGCAGTTACTGCATTATGTGTGTGCATTAGCAGTTCAAACTGGATCCAGCATTATCTTCTCATTTTCAAATTTGAACCAGAGGTAACACAGCAAGTTTGAAAGCAGAATTTCAAGACTTAAGAAATACACTGCAAAAGGGTCAGACTATGAGTCTCAGATTATACAGCTGGTACAAATTCTTATACAAGTAATCTGTTTTTCCAATATAACCTTAGATTTTCACTAGACATTACAATGGAAAGATAATAAAACAGAGTTGAGAAAAGAAGAGGCAATGGTAGCCACACTATGATCTTGTCAATAAAGCACTAAGAATTCAATTAAATCTAATGGGACAAAGCCCATTTCAGAAATAGCAAGATTGTAGTCCATCAAAAGAAAATTACCATTTTCTAGTCTCATTCCCACCATGCCCACAGGGTCTGACAGCACTTTCAGACAGCACTATTAATCCTCCTCAGCAGCACAGTACACGATGGTCACAACAGAGGCCTTTCTTTATACCAACACTGACAGAACAGGAAAGTGGCAAAGACAGGCTAGGCAAGGCATGGAAGACCTAAGACACACACAGGCACTGATGCTTTTTTTTCCAGCTAGAAATTTGTGCCGACATCACTGTGTACCATCCAGCACCTTCCAGTTCAAAGCCTGTCTCCAGGCTGCTTGGCTGGCAGTATGAGAAATATAAAGAGTGCCATCAGGCCATACCTCTACCTGCTCTTAACACCCTATTATAGCTTCCTAGAGGGTGCCTATTCCCCACCAAATGGAGGAAAGCAAGAAATCAGAGATTCAAAACTCTACTATTCTGGATACTGATGTCCTACCTTACCCCTAATGCCACCTTCAATATCCACCATGAGTGTCACAAAAGGCCACCCTTGCTTTCTACTATGAAGGGCAAGGCCCTGTATCTCCTTTTGCCATAAACATGGAGGTCAATACTTAAGGCAACTAAAGCTTCTGTTAATTCCTAACCTTGTCTTCAGTTAAATCCATATACTGCCTACAATACTCCTCCCAACAGTTTGCCAAGAGCCACCTCAGAGCTCCCTGAGGTTACGGCTTTCCAAAGATCTCTAGTCCTTGGCTGCAGGATTACTTCTAATACAAGTGGTATACTCCTAGAACATTTTTCTTGCAGGAACACAGCTGAGAACTCTTTGCACCCTTCCAATAAATAAAGCTAACTGGTCACAACAGAATTTTAAAGTTGAGTTTTCCAAGAAGAATTCAGTGTTTAACTTCAAGTTATTCCACAACTGGCCTCCTTCTGTTCCTTGGAAATCTTTAAGCTATGCAACTTGTGTGAAGCACAGTTGCCTCACCATTCAGTTTTGGAGAAAGCTTCACTCGAACACAAGGCAGAAGGGCACCACGCTGAATCAGCAGGTTCACTCCCCTGCATTTGCAACCATGAAACACAAACAAAGTCCACAGGATTCACAAGACCATTCATCCATTATCTTACCTCTAACCCTATGCACAGGCTTAAGCTTTTTAATTTTAAACTTGTAATTTTCCATAAAAGACCAAAAATTACATAGGAAGAAACACAACAGTACGAGCATAGCTAATACCCTGGATCCTCACACTAGCATACAGATATAAGAGACAGTGAAATATGGTTGTCAGCACTCCAGTAAAACAAGAATAGACTGTCAGCCTGACCCAAAAGAAATTTCCTTCTTGACCCTGGAGTTTTAAAACTGTCTCAGTGCCAAGCACCTGGCAAGAAACTGGTTCAGTTCCAAAACACTTCCCAACAGCACCAAAAGAGCTGACCATTTCAACATACAGTCAGTCTTCAATGCTTCATAAGAAGGTAAAACCCTACAAAGAGCTTACAGTGAGACTGTGCAAGACCAATATTGCCCCTTTTATTACCCAGCAAAACTCTAATGGCAGAAATTAATGTAACACATACTGTAAGGATGCTGAAATCTGAGATGTTCACATCAAACATTTCCCCAGTACTAAGTCTTTTTTACAGCCACAGCAGGATCTATTCTGAAAAACACTTTGGTACTTTGTCTCCACTATTCTGCTCAAAATTTTATTTTAAGAAGTTTCACTACTTTAAAAGAAATCAAAAAAGTCCACAGCTTTAAAGAGCCAGGAATCTTACTTTAGGGTATTTCATTAACTTGTTTAATATTTAAAGCAAGTTGTAATTTATTCTTCCATTGTAAAAATCAGGAAGACTTTGAAGCTCCACTTATATTGATTTAGTATGTAGCCATGCTATCATTCATTCTAAATAGCTCTTTTCACTTCTTTGTTTTTACCCCCAACAAATGGGATTTTATGAACAAGCGTACTCACTAAAATCATGTACCCTCTCAATCTTCTTCTTGCTAGGCTAAAAAAGATTTTTTAATTTTCTCTGATGAGACAAGTTATCTATTGTCCTAATCATCTTCATAACCTCTGTCTACATTCATTCATCTTTTTTTATTATGGTAACTAAACTGCTCCCTACTCTAAATAGAGGCATTATTAATTCTATTTTCCTGTCTTCTGCTGAAGATAAATTGTGCTACACATCTATAATCCCACTGCTGTCAGACACACAGATGCTGCCAGTTCATGATCACCCTACTGCTGACCAAGACACCCAAATCCTCCTCTCCACTTTTGCTCCCCCATCACAGAAGGCAGATAAAAAGCACCAACACCTGGAAGTTCTGCTACGCACATGCTTTGTAATATATTTCCCTCATTTCTCCAGTTCATGAATTCAACTGGTTTACCACAATACTGGAAACGTTTCTGAAGCACACAGACTGTATATAAACACGTACATTGAGAGTTTGTATCTCCTTGCTTTTCTTAGCACTACTGAGAACTGCATTCCTTCCCTGGGCTTTGGCAGCAATAAGGCTTCCCTCTGCTGGATCTCATTTTTCACCATTTACTTCCAACTTCTTCAGAGGTTTGGTTTTTAATTTCCTTATGAAGAGCTGCTCTGCTAAACCTGACTGAACACTGGCACTGTGATGGGGCAGAGGCTTTTGTCCCTGGTCATGCTGCCCCAGCAGTCCAGCCCTGCTGCGACTGCATCCCCCACAAACGGTGGTGGGTACCAGTCATATACAGGCAAATCACTCAAGTTTAATGATCATCCACCCAACTTCAGAAAACAGATTGAGCTATCTTCTCCATGCACCAGACTTGACGCAAGCTGCAAACAGTAAAAAAGGAGGAAGAAGTGAAATGACATTAAGGTGGGAAGTTATTTCACTCCAGCACCTCTCAGCTGTGAACTCCACCTCCTCTGTCAAAGATCAACAGAGCAGCAAGGTTTTGGCATCAAGTCTATGTGTAGTCGCAAAACAAAGCAGGGGCCAAGAAACAAGTGAAAGGGTCATCCTGAAGGATTTTATGATCAGCCTCTCCTTCCTACCAGCTTCTCACTGTAACTACAAATTCAGCTAATGGAAGTTCTCAATCCCGAGGACTGAGTAAAGCTCCCTTGCTCACAAATATCACTAAGAGTCATTTGTAGGTACTCACAGATGAGCTCTGACTCTCAATTCCGAGCAGCAATCAAGCAAGCACTGAGAATTAAAGACTTCAGGACAAAGGTGTCCTTTTTGCTGTTGTTTGTTGTTGTTAAATTAAGCCAACTCAATTAGCCCCTTATATTGCAGCCTTCTTCTGTTGATCTTTCTCTGGTCTGTTAACCAGGCTCATCCAGAGCTTAGAACCATTTTCAACTAATATTTCATCACTGTGCAACTTCATCTACAAGCAAGTAATTAATGCTAATAAGCTTTCCTTTTTTTACAGCAGCAGCCACCATTAATACCAGTTGACTGGGTTTCACTGAAGCATAGAAAAGACTCATGACTGGAAGAATGATAAATGATTTATGAGCAACAATATTTACTAGTGCATATTTTAGAGTAAGCCAGCTCCATAGGCTTTTCTTGCAGGTCTTCTCCAAGAAAGTAAAAAAGAACATGATAAAAATCAACACTAGATGTGGGGGAGGAAGCCTGGAATATTTAATCAAGGTCCTCGCATTCTGTTTGTTGCTGTTTACATTTTGCATACTCAAGACACCCGGCTCTGTCAAGTCAACACTCAGGTCTTCTTCCTACAATGCTGCTTTGAATACATTCAAATATTGAAGAAGTTATTAGCATATTTGAGACTAGTTCCATAACATTTATAGGGGGGACAGGGGAGTTTGCTTTTTAGCCTAAACTGACTTTTAAATGCTCTTTGAAGAATCAGCCATTCTGCCTCTCTTCTCAATCTCTACTTGGGACATCCAATTTCCAGGTCTGCTAAGTTCATATTATTCCTCCAGGAACCAGGAAGACAAGCCGAGTATCTACGCAAGTGGAGGGGAGCAGAGTTATGAGAAATAACAGCAAAAGAGAAACAGGAACCATTCTACTTACTCTGAAAAACCATAGTTTTACAAGATATCAGATACATAGCTCTTACCTTGCTTACGAACATCTTCCACAGCTGCTACCAGCTCCTCTTTAAGGAACTGGCTCTCTTTCGCAATTTTGTCTCCTTTCTCCAGGAAATTCTCTGTTGCTTGTTCAACTGAAGCAGCCAAAACATGGGCCTTTTTAGAACGCCCTCGCTTTTTATTAGAGGGGCCCTTGTTGCTAGTGTTAACTAGTGTCGTCACCTAAAGGCACAGATGGAAGGGGAAAAAAATAAAAAATGTGAAACAAACTAGAAGTTTATCCATTTGACAGCAAGGTCATGTGTATTTTTTTCTAAACAATGTATCACTAATACCTGCACTATTGCCGGTTCGAAAGGTTAAACTCACAAAAAAGTGTTTTTCACATTTCTTTAAACATTACCATGCTGCTTCGTTCCTTAGATGATCGTTACAAATTCAGCTAAACTGCTTAGAGATTTTTCTTAGCAGAAGCCCTGCATATTTAAGAATTGAGATCTATTTGTATTTTTGATAAACTGTAATCTCGGTAACAGGCCAGAGCTATTTGGCACCACATACAAAGAAACCAAGTTTGAGATAATTAGTTTGGGATTGCTCTCCAAGCATAAGAGACCCCAAACAAGATTGAAGCTATTATCTACAGAAATCTAGCATATCGTTGCAGTCCAAAACACTACTAGAGCCAATAGACTAAATGCAGAGCAAAGGACTTCCTACAGCTCATTATTTCCCTAAACAACCAAGACTGAACTCTCACAATCCTCCTTCAATCAATATTTCCAAGTTTTGTTTTAGACTGAACCCTGCTAGAAGGTGGTCACCGGCAGTGAGGTGACCATGAGGTACTCCATTAGCTCACGATCAGGATCCATCCCCTTCAACCAAATGCAGATAGATGTCACAAAATCCACGCAGGCTTTTCTATTTGCCCCCTGCTTTTTTTTGTCAAGTCTAGGAAAATGCATACAAAGCTACTTCAGAGGGACATTAAATTACAACACTCAGACTATTACTATCCTGGAAAGCCCAAGGACAGCTGACATAAAGGTCCTCAGAGCTGAATCCATCTTCTCAGTAGGTTGATTCAGAGAAGGAAAACCATCAGTTGGGAATTTTGCTGTCAGTTAATGGGGAGCATTTGTATTGGGTAGTCTCAGTTCATCATGTACTACAAACAAAGAACAAGTTGCAACAAGGCAACTTACTCCACTTTCCTCTCTGTATTTTGCCAGTCACACCATTTATGAAATATGGGATTGCCAACACAGCCTACTGTGGAATAAGTTACAGACACTGATCTTGGACAATCCTACAAACAAGTTTTCTCAGTTAAGTTTGCAAAAGTAGGACAATTTCTCTTAAGAAAAGGCTCCATCAGTAACTCCAGCTAAAAAGCTATGTAGTAGATCATCCAGCTGCCCACCTGAATATCTGCGGGTAACAAATGTACAGACAGAAGCTTGGTGACTAAAGGGACGTTAATACTGGAAACAGAATTTGATTGTTGTAATTTTTGCTTAGCAGGAGTTATGTCCAGTTCACAGTGTCATTTTTAAAATTTCATATTTCAGGAAAACAATGCTAAATGAGTTAACCGTCTTCAGTGCACTTTCTCTTCCAGACCTCCTATAGAAAGTCTCTTCCAAGAATCTTCAAAATGCTGAATCTGCATAGCTTCCACTTACAAGACTTACTCTAGTTTTCTATATTCGTCAGTGCATTTCACTGGGCAATACATGACATGCAGAAATAAGCTTTTATTCTAAAATCCAGCATAAAGCATAGCCAGAAATTAAAGGGAAGCACGCATATCTTGTAAAAGATATCCTGAAACAGTAACAACATAAAAGCATACTTCTCGGGTAGAACACAGTTAGGAAGGGTCAGTAATCTATTTACAACACAAGGCAGTTCTAGACAGGTTGCAAACATCCCCCACCACATTTCACCATTTATCTGAACCTCCTTCCAGAGGGAACTCTAAACACGGGTAATCTCAAAGAAGGGAAAAAAAAACCAAAACCCACAAAATAAAAAAACTAAAACAACCACCAAAACAAAACAGAAAAATAAACCATACAAAACCCACCACACTTATGACACCCACTTCTGGCAAGCACTAATGGCTTTGTTGCAAAGGACTTCTGTCATTCCCAACAGTTTTTAAATTATACATAGCACAGCTTTTAAAAGACTCAACAAATAAGCAGCATACCACCCAAAATACAGGTAAGAAACAGCACAGCATCAATGGAACATTAGTTACTAACATGCATTTCTGCACTTCTAATTGAAATACATTGTTATCAGATGCTGAAGTAGTACAGTCTTTCTAGACTCATGCCCAATAACTCTCTCACAATAAAACCAAACAAAGAAATTGCTTGTACATTTTTTTCCATCTTCAGTTTTGTAATGTTTTTACTTCTGGAATTTAAACTTCGACAATTACTTAACTGAAATAATATATCAAAACAGGTAATCCTCCTTATGAAGGTTTTTTTTGCCCCTTTTTTCCCCCCTACCTGTGTAACAAGAGGCTCAAGTAGTCTTTCAACCGCCAGTGTTCTTATCTCCAAGCTTTTGGGGTCCCATTTGAAGTTAACGTTGCCTGCAGTAACAGCAGTCATTTCTAGAAGGAAAGAGCTACATGAATACAATTTGGATTTTTTTTAATTATTAATGCTGTTGGAATGTATTTTTAAAATAAATTAAAATGGAGGCTATTAAACACACAACACATCCATTCAGTTTAAGTTGATATTGTCTCCAGAAATATGAGTTTTCATTCAACTGATGATAGTTTAAAAAATTTGCTTATTGTGACAATATACAGACTTTACCTGTATGTTTTGGTTAGAAAATAAAAACAACCAAACAAAACCACACCAAAACTATTCAAAAGCCACAATATTTTATTGGAGCAATGACAAGATAGGCAATGTTTGGTATATTCATCAGTGGTCTTCAAACAATGAAAAAGGACCTCACAGGTTATGGGGGCACTTTATCCACAAAGCTGGAGGCTAAGCAAATAACCCTTCCCAATGTCTGCTGCCTCACTGCAGGGCCAGCTGTCCTGTGCTCCCAGACCAGCTCTGAGACACACTCCGAGGTCTTGGGGGAGCAGAAGGGAACACCACAACTTCAAGAGCACCTGAAAGCTGCCAGTTCTCAGCTCCACCATGAGTCACTACCCTGAACGTTTTGTCAAACCAGGAGACAGGTTCTAACTCAATTCATCCAACGTACCCGTTCATCTGATTCACCTTTTGGAAGTACAAAGATAAAATTGTGAATATAGACCTTATAAAGCCAGAAAATCCAGTTGGTTCATATTTAACACCTTACATATCTACTATACTTCCCCCTAACATTTACATAGGAGGAAAAAGCAGATTTGCATGGAGAGATCTGTTAAAGGCTGTCACTGAGCCATTCCTTCCCATTACAGTTTTATATCGACATCCCAATGGAACAGCAAATGATTATGGGAAAAGTTTAGTGAAACTGATAAAATAGCTCTGCTTTTGAAACCAGTAGTCTTAAAAAATAAAAATAATTACTACAACAGATCACTAGATAACATTGTGATGCTGTACAGCACAAAGGAACAATCAAACCCATTATTTCAGTAAAAAATGGATTTAAAGTATTTACAGGTCCACAAAACCAGTTCATACCACTTCAGACATAATAGATTCCAGCTCTACCTGCTTTGGGTTGTCCTCAAAACTCAAGACTAGACTAAAACCATGTCTGTAACTTTTTATTTTAAAAGGTCAGGAAGAGACCTTCCTTCTCTTTCCACCCCTTTTCCTAAGCACCTACTGTTGGTTGCTTTAAAGCTGATTAGCCGATATTTTTAAATCTTACCCTGGACAGGCCATTGTCTGCATAGCATCTCAGCAGACAGATTGCTCTGACAGCACCAGATGTCCCCGAGCTGCCAGACGAGCACAATGTCCCATTATTTTTAAGAAGCAGGAGGCAAGGCACTAATTTTGGTAACCAACAATGTTTGCGACACATACCAACAACCAACCGTTTTATACCGATGCTGACAGTTAAACATACAGCAACAGCACAGACGTGGCTGCTTGTTTCCCACTAAACAATAAAATCTCTCAGGCACTTGAGAAGCTCAGCCTGAGAGGGTGTAAAGAAGTCATGGCTTAGCATCACCTGGCTTCAGTCAACAGCACCTTCATGGCAGGCTGACCCCAAGACATTACCTACGCTTTTGCACACCACTGATACAATACAATAGATTAAGTACTCGCTACACTACTGAAAACACATCTTTGCCCTGAAAAGCCTACATGCTGTCATACGCTTAAGTACAACTTCACAAGGTGCAAACCAGGAATATTCACCTAACCTGCATTCAGCTTTCTACTTACGCCCACGCTCCAAGTGCCTACACTGCTGGAGAGAAAGAAAACTTAAAGCTGAAAGCTTAGAAAAAAAGAGAATAGGAAGACTGATCCATGCTAACATAAAACATTTCTGTCCATTTTAAATCAAAAAGCATGAGAGTGCAGATGAAGAGTCCCAGCTCCCACAGCAGAAGGCACACCAGGCTGCGACTCCAGAGACCCACAGTGAGGTGACTGCAGGAGGGCAGAGGATGGCCACCATCAGTTCCTCGCTCTACCTCTGACACTTATCACTAAGTCCTGTGAACTCACTAACTACCCTTCTCTCCCCATCACCCCTTTTCTGTTTTTTTTTTTTTTTTTTTTGGTTGTCCAGATTTGCACTAGCTTGTGCCACAGCCCAGGCGCTAGCGCAGGGCAAGCTGTGAAATGCCCCCTGGTAACACCCTGCCCTCAGCAAGGAATTGCACTGTTTTATTCCCTCCTGATTAGCTCAGCATGAATGCTTCCTAGGTAAGCAGCCAAGAAAAATAAACCAAAAGCCTTTATGGTTTCTGAGAAACATACCCAGGGCTCTGGAAAGCCCATTATGTTTCTAGGTAAAAGCTGTTCTATATATTTAATGCTGTTACGCCTCTTACAGAAACAAAGTGCAGGACAAGGTAACCATGAGAAGATACATTAATTGTATTAGTATGATAATGAAGGCAATTCATCTGAAAACACGTTAGCATGATAGCTCATGAATTGGCCAAAAGTAATGGTCTATAAAACCACTTAGTTTGAACTTTATTGAAATTTATCTAAAAAGCATACGTTGATATCAAATAGACTGTTTGGTAGCAATGACTCAGATATCATTTGTACATCACAGTAAATATGTTTAATCAATTAAATACTTGTGAGGAACACAGTAACAGGCTATAGCTTACAAAGGCACATGTCAGTGGGGTGGGTTTCAGGGATAAAAGGACAATTGCCAGGGCCATGTTAAAGCAGGGCTGCACTCCTGCCACAAGAATGCTCTAATTCTCTGGAACCTGTCTTGTCCCTGTGGCTGCTCAAGCTCTTGCCTCACTGAATTCAAATGTGGTAACAGGTAGTAAACCCAGACAGAGCATATTGTGGCAGGGTGCTTAACTGTTGGCTCTTGGAGAGCGCACAATGATTCCCACAATGCCTGCAGTAACTGCAACATCTCGTAAAGAAAGAAGACATCCTCTGGAAGATGGACCCAACTGCAGGCCAGCATAGCACTGGTTTCAGACAGCTGGGATGACCCAGCTGATATGGAAACAGGTTCTCCACACCACAGACCTACCATGCACAGGACATGCAGCAGCACATGAACTCAGAGCAAGGATTTTAAGGACTAAGCAGCACAGACCACACAGCAGAAGAGAGCAAATGATGCTGTATCTGAAGCGCTGGAATATATAGAAAGACCCCACCACAAAAGGAGTTGCAGCTGCCCAGCCTGTAGTTTCATAAGCAGCATAACCAACACTCACCCTCCCACACCCCCTAGGAACTCATTCCCATCTTCACATCACACCCCCTCTGTACTGGCACAGCTTTCCCCATGGCTGAGCAATTAACCAGATAGGGAAGAACTGATTTGGCTGGAGGGAAAGAAACCCATTTTTGTAGAGTACACCAAGATCCCCATCTGGTTCACCATGCCACCACAGATACTGCTGCAAGCAGAACCAGTGACAGCTGTCAGCTGGCAACATTGGCAAAGCCCTTCAAGTGGAAACATGGGGCAAAGTTGGATATCACAGCTGAGTGGAACTAGGTGTCACTGAAAACAGAACATCAAGCGGAGCCCGCTGCAGAGAGCCAGAACACCATCTCAGCACATCTAATGCTCAGACACACAAAGGCCCAACCTTAAACCATGCTCACAGCCCAGCACATTAACTGTAAACTCTTCAGGGTTACCCCTTCAGGGTATTACATGGCCATCATGGTGCTCATTACTGTCAAGAGTAATGCAATTATATCTTACTGGGGTTTAGTGCACTTGCAAGGACATGAGGGGTGGGGAAAGAACAGGAGTTTAAAGAAGCCACTTCCAGATTTCCCTGTTGCCTCCAGAAACATCACAATTTCCAGCCAGTGAGCAGCTCCGCAAGCAGAGCCATCCCAGGACAACTTGCCTCTTGCTTTATACATGATCTCAGCAATGGCTAAAGCTTAAGCAGGTTTCCATTACACTTTAAGCAACACTGTCACAGTCCTACTGCTGCTTTCACTGCCACAAACCTGCCTCGAACAGGCACCCATGCTGGCACACACTTGCTGCAGTGAGCTACTTCAGGGAACTAAAATAGGTCTCAGAGTAAGCCAGTAGCTATAAAAATTACCTTCCCAGGTCACTGTCCTGAAGGAGGAGATGGAGCTGCACCAGGAAGAGGACGGGACTGCAGCAGCACTGAGATGAGCTCTGCCCCCAAGCTGCATGTCGGGGCAGGTCCCAGCCCTGCTTGGGAGAGAGGTGAGAGCATAGACCTGAGCAGAAGGAAGTATTAAACTGCTGGGGCTGCATTTACTTACCACATCGAATGAGGTGGTCTGCCATGAACACACTGAAGGTGATACGTGTACAGTGCTCTTTCCAAAAGCCACAACTAAAGGTTGTAGGATTCTCAAAAACTGGTGATTCAAGGTCTTCAGGATAATCTCAGATACCTATTCCCAGAATACTGGCATGCAAATAATTTCTAGACTTTGGCAAGTGTAGGAATGTAGCTCTGTGGCTTCTTTGCAGAATTGTCCTGAAGGTACCCAAAGCTTTTTCAAAAAGTCAATGAATGAGTACTATTTTAATAGCGAGCTCTGCACACCAACAGAATCACAGAAGGTACTAGTGCTCATGATCCTGTTTTTCCAGGTGCTGGCTGTACCTCAGGCACTACTGAGCTAGTACATTCAACCTGCTCTGTACAAGAAGATCCCACAGCCTCTCAACCTCTGGACGAGAGCAGATCTCTTGGTTACACAGCAGAAGATCTAACCGCCCATCTCCTGTGCTGCAACTTAAGTCTCACCACCTCTTACTACATGAAGATCTTTTACATGCCATCTTCTATCAGTCTTCAAATTTCAACTAGCCTGACAGGCTGCTTTCTAAAAGCTTTTAACTGCATTCACTATTCTCTTTTGTTTTTTCTTCGGGAAGACAGTATTCAAACAGTGGCCTCACTAGCACAGCAGGGGCTAACCTGGGCCAAGCACAATAGACCACAAGCTGAATTCAAGCATTACACTATCAAAAAAACCTAACAAAAGAGTATGGTACAGGAACATTTTATACCTGGGAGGACATTCTCCATTTTAACACCCTTTCTGCTACCCACCTACTTGCTCCCCATTTTGTGCAGCTGATTGTGCCCAGGCACAGTAATATGTATTTGATTGCATTATTTTGCAGCTTCTTTCTTTTACTCTATTTCTTTAAGCAGTCACAGTTATTTTGAATGATAATCCTATCCTCTACCATGCTTGCAGATTGTCTTTGGATATTCTGTCCAATATAATGAGAATAGCCCTTGTTCCATCACCCAAGTCATAAGTATGGACCATGGTGGGATTCATGACACAATGACCCAGCTCATCTCCAGCCAGAAAGTGAACCAGCTTCCCTGTTCCCAAGGGAATCCTTTTGGTTTTGTTTGGCTTGTTACTTAAGTACCTAACCCATCTGATAACCAGCAGGGATCCTTCACCCCTGCTGAAGGTGTAGGACAAGACAGAGCAGATAAAGATCTATGGGAACTGGGTATCTAGCATACACCATTAACAAAAGTCTTACGACCATTTTTGGTTCGAAAAAGGTTATGGCACACTTCATATTAAACCCAGCTCACACGCAGGGGTTTCATCATGCCCCACTGACAGTTCAAAACTGTTTTTCGTGTAACAAGAGTATCCAGAAAAAAAAGATTTCGTTCTGTCCTCTTTCCCTTCTCAGTCTCCAAATGAACATGTCTGCCCCGTTCCACAAATAAAGCACTACTCCTCTCAGCGGCTAGTCAAGAATGTTTAGTATATGTGACACTTTTCAGGGAGGATTTAAGCAGGTTTGATTTAGGCTGTTTTTATTTAACACCAAGTATACACAACTAAAAAACAGATAGCCATCCTCTTCTAACATAGCCTTCAACCTTAACCTTCATGTGCTTAGCTACCAAATCTTCTCCTCCACCAAATATGCCATGAAGGTACTACCTCCTTAGAAATCCTTACTATTAGAATTTCACAATCTGAAATACGAATACAAATTCAGATGTTGCATTGACTATATTCTTTGATTATCAAAATGATTCTGTCATTCAAGTATATTCAACTTTGCTACACATTTTTTCCACAGACCATAGTAACCAGACTAGTCAAAGGAGAATAAATTCCGGTTCAGATACGCCTCTTTCTCACCAGTACCATCACAGATCCAGCGCTCATAATCTGTTTTCACTTTTTTTTTTTTCTCTCTGTTGCTCTTATGGAAAAGTCCTATAGAGAGGCATCGGAAACTACTCATCAGAAAGCCTTGCACAGCCAGTAATAAACAAATACTTGTCTACTTCTCCATTTGTTTAGCAAATCTTTAGACCTTGCTTCTGAGTTATGAGATGCAACTTGATCTGGTGTTCCTACAAAAAAAAAAACCCACAAACAAAACTATTAATTAGAATTGCTCTGTTTTCTCTTCTACATGGGTGTTACCTGCTGCCTCATTACCAAAGCCAGCAGCATGCCATAGAGAGCCTGTCACCCTTTCCCATCTAGAAGCACAGACCACCCTATACCATACACCATCACATGAAAGCAGGCATGCGGCATAGCACCAGATTAAGATGCAACACACTTGCCAAAGCAGTTATGTGCTATCTCCTAACAGCTTCTCAACTGCTATAGTGCCGTGGATTCAACTAACTTATTTTCATTCCAAGAACATGAATGCACTCAGTAGCAAAAGGTTTTCATGCCTTCATTTTGGTCTAGCTATCATTAAGAGGATGGAAGGCATGCTATGTGCAAGCAGCTTCATCATGGTGTTCCTGGGACCACAGCAGTGATTTCACAACTACAGACAAACCATTTTTTGGATAAACCAGCAGTGAAAACAGCCCTCTTGCCTTCAGTTATGTAAGTGTTCGGCTCTGATCATTTCATTTTTGCCAGGATTGTTTTGCCTCAAAGGAGCTAGAAAAGAAGTGCATGGCAAGCCAATTCACAGCAAGCACTGGCAATTAGTGGCTTATTTGTGTCATACTAAGGCTCCAGTTCACAGATGACGTCCTAAAAGAATGCAAAAACCAAACTCATGCTTATACCCATTTAACTGTCCAGATGGATATCCTGGTATGTCCCAACAAGCGTCCCATTTATTTCTGCAGTCTTCAGTTTCCAAAACTCAAGCAGGATTCCAACTAAATTAAGAACACCAATGCTTTTTCTAAACATGTATTCTAAAAAACACTTTTTCTAAGAAAAAAAGGTGTCACGAGCAGTGAGCTATTACTATTAATAAATCCACTCATTCAGTCTTCACAATAATGTTGGTGCATTTTATGCTGAAGACCTGCAATACCAACACCATGAAAGCTGACTTCCAAAATCAGAACAAGTAAACACTAGATTTTAACAGCTATGTTTTAGCTGTATGCTCTTTGGGTCAGGACTGTGACACCCTGGCCATGCAGAAGGGCAACACACTTGCATTTTAAGCAAAACGCAACAACTTTGAACTAACATATCCCTGCAGGATTGATAATTTCAAACTCCCAAACCTCAGCCCTCTCTCAGCCACATTTCTCATATTTAATCCGATAAAGATAGCACTTTCAAACAAAACAAGGGGACTCAGCCTGGAGGCAGGGACAGCAGAACCCAGGTGAGACTTGTACAGCTGCTAGACCACTTTGACTCAACTACTGAGAGCCCTTCCAAACTCAGTGTCTTTTCCCACCCTTGAGGCTGAAAACTTGTGTGAAGCTTCCCTAAAGTCATTAGGAACGAATGGAAGAACAGCTTACTGCCACACTCAGAACCACATTACGTACTTCAGACCCTAAGGATACAGTGTCAGTGAAAATATAATAACTAGGCTGTGTCTAAAGAGCATGGCTCTTCGAACCCCAAACTACGCTAGCACAGGTTCCAATTACCAACCTTAAGTTAGCAATGAATGCAAGAAGGGGCAACCTTTTAACAAATTATTTTTTCCACAAGTATTCCCCAAACAACAAAAAGTTTGCTATAAATTAGCCTACTTTATCAGTTGGCACAAGAATTTGCCAGTGCTGCAAAATTAATTCTTGCTTAGCTTGCAAAAAAACTACTGATGGCTGGCAATAAAAGGAAAAGAAAACCTGGGTATTTTTGTCTGATCTTCTTCAGCACTCAATCTGCAATAAGAAGTGCCGTTTCAGCTACAGAGTCAGAAATAACCAGAATCTGACCCCACTCAAACCACATTTTCATTCTTGAATTGATATGTTGTTATGCAATACCCTTCAGAGCTTTTAGCTGACCCTGTCTTCTAAATCTAGACCTTCATTAACAATTTTAAAACAGTCAGAAGTATAAAAATACTGGAGTTGTTTGAGCTGACACACGTTTTGAAAAAATGAGACTTCTATAATTAAAGGTTTGATAAGAGACAATTTGCTTAAACATGGAGGAAATGGACAATCTTGTATTAACAGAGACTAAATACCATATTCCTTCTCAGTTGCATGTCCAGCATAGTAGCAACTAAAGACTATGTAATACAAATCCAGTGTTACAAGAGGGGAAAAAAGTTCTCCATAGTTTTCTCCATTTGCAAAAGCTACTTAAAGAATAAGACCTACTGAAGCAAAGGAGAACATGAGCATAAAGACTCTTCAAAGTAAAATGTTTTCTAAAGTTTCTAGAAGAAGTTGTTTAGAATTCCTTTTTCAGTCCTTCACTTTGACTCAGGAACACTGTCAGTCTTATCTAAAAATTACAAAATGATTATTTTTTTAAAGAAAAAAGAAATTACATACCCACAAGTGATAAGGCCAAGAATTTCACTTTATGTTCACGGGAACCTTCAACAACATAGCTATAAACAATGAATTAGTATCATGGGAAGAATTGCACCATCACTGCACACCCCCAGACAACTCTCAACTTGCAGCTCCACCAACGCACACTGCAAGTTAAGAAGGGAAAAACACACACAAAAACAAACCCAGGAAAAAGAGTGAACATGAATGTAGTGCACAAGCATTGTTTGGATGAGTTAAACACCTTCTAAATGACTGCAATTATCTGGAAGAATATGTAAGGTAGGATGCTCTAACAAACACCATCTCCTCTCCCTGCAAACTGTCAACAAGGCTGCAGACACTGAATACAGAGGGCACCGACTGAGGAGAACTTTGCAGCTTCTCCAGAAGAGCAAAGCAGGTAACAATAAAAACACACAAGTGTGGTTAATTTTTGGATATGCTTACCACAGTTAGCTGCAAGGCCATAACACCACCTTCTGTTGAGTACAAACTCACTAAGGGTGCACAGTGGTGCATGACAATCAGAGCTTACAACAATCCTTTCGAGTCAGTGCCTTAGCATATGGATGACCAATTAAAGCAACTTTTGTTTAAAAAGAAGCCACTGACCCACCCAAGTTTCATAAAAGCTACAGGAAGGAACTGGAAGGTTTGAGGAGTCATTGCTTGGCTGGTCTTGCTGGGAAAAAAAAATTGATTTTAAGCTAGTAACAGCCATGAACTGAGTGGAAACCAACTTATATCTGATTAAATACACATTTTTCTCTCTCCACCCCTTCTCCTCACGCCCAGGAACATGAAGCAAGACAAATCTACCAAACAAAAACCAGATGAGCGAAGAAATCCTGTTCAATTGGCTTTGCACCAGCACTTTGCCTCTGGTTCTGCTGAACACTGTGTCTTTCACCAATAACCACTGACTTTTCCCCAGGCCTATGATAATATTCTGTTAAACATAATAAAATTGTCTTAATGAATTCCTGCAAACTAAGTAAAACAGCTTAAAACACCCAATGCATACAGACCAGAAATTAACTTTCTTTCTCGATGTTATAAGCTTTTAACCCTGCACAACTAATTTGCATTTTTCTGTCTTACTACAAATAAACCTTTTCTTTTTTGCTACTGTTTATTGCATCTTATGTAATTTTCCTCCTTAACCCCAGCTGAGAGGGAGGGGGGTGGGACACCACCCATACAATCATACTGCACTCTTCACTGTACCCATACAAAATAAGAGTATTATGACTGAGGACTCCACCAGCAGTGGAAGTGCCATGGAGTAACAACAAGGGATATGCTCGCATCCCTAAAAGCCTTCCCCACACCTCTGCTTTCAGGATTCATTCTTTAATGTTAGTTAGGAAATGCATTTTGAGCTGTAACGGCAGTGGTTTGTAATTAAACACATCTTCCAAAAGTGGAAGTTGCAGTAAATACAAAGCCATACTTTGTACAGAAATTTAAATCACTCAAGAGTTTTTCATACAGCAAACCAGATCCTTGCTTTTTACTCTCTCAAAAAAACGTCATGGCTCATTTCACTTGTACCTTGTATGAAGCCTTCCAACTCTCAAGCAGGTTTCCAAATTTAAAAGAAATTAAGTCATTGAACTAAGCCTACTGAATACAGCGAAGGGACAGACAGTCTGCACCTGCAGACAAGCCTGCCAGCATCAGAAGCTGAGCAACACTCCTGCCAGCACTGGGCACTGGCCACAAGAGCCACTGGATAAATATACAGAACAGAAGCGAGCCCAGGCTAAGTCCTGGCTCAGGAAGCTCCTGCACTGCAGGAGCTTGGCATAGCAACTTAGGGAAGCAATGCTACTCAACTGTACTTTTCTCATTTAAAGCTTGTTTTATTGCTTGCCTGTTGCTTTCCCTTTTAAGGATGGCTTTATACACTGCCACCACCCAAGAAAAAGGTGTGGGGCAAATACCAGGAAGGGAAGCCAAATGGTTGTGGGGGTCAATAAAAAGAAGGTGGCAAGGGTCAAAAATTACAATCAGGGAACCACAGGGGGACACCAGACATTGCCCAAGAGGACCCATCGCTTCTCAAAGGCAAAGGAGCCAGAGGATACTGCTCAACAGTGGGACAAGCAGTGGGAATGGAAACGAACCCCAGAGTCCCTGTCTTACTCGCTACTTCTGGTGTTGTTAACAGCCAGCATGGCCAAGGCCAGGCGACAGGCTTGTAGTTTAGGGCCTCGGTCAAGGGCCAGACTAATAAAAAGTTGATGGGAGCAGAACCACCAAAACCTCACGATGAGGGTCGTGGAGACAGGACCTCTCCGTCAGTAATCAGACTGCACCAAGTTCCCCGTGTGCAACTTCCAGTTCATTGTTCAACTTCTCATCCTTTAAATGAAAACATAATTTAACTTTTAAGATGCTTAGACTCTGAAACACCTGGACATGAGGTACTGGGTGAAATGTTCTTTATGATAAATTGTACATGGGGTTTATATGAGACTTGTCACTTGCACACACACCCATAGTCCATCATGAGTTATCCAAGATTTTGAGCAACTCTTCAACATCAAGCAGTGACACTCGCTAGTTCTTTTAAGTCATGCTAAAGGAAATTAGTTTTTAAAGTTTACATTACAAGGACATACTTGCAAGAAAGTGAGTACAGAACAGGCAGCTTGTACATCTTGATTAATTGCATTTACACAGTGGAACACCCACTTGCACCTTCTTGCTTCTCAAAGTACCACCAGTTCTGTCCTCTGCTATTCAACAACACTGTTTCTGATTTTGTTATTCTAGTCAATTAAAAAAAAAAGCAGTTACCCTTCTATGGCTTCAGTTGAAGCTGTCAAGAGCACTTTGCAAAGATGAATACTGACCTGCTTGAAGTTATGCAGGTTAAACACTGTTCTGTAGGCACACTGCTCAGCCTTGTTTACATGAAAAATTAAAACTGACCCTTTTGGCTGCGTAAAGCTACATTGCTAGCACAGCCCTTGTACAGACCATTTATTCAAGTGGATCTTCTGGGCTGAGCTTTTATCATCCAGAAAAAGATAAGGAAAGAAGAATCCTGCCTTAGACCTGCATAGATATCATCTATAAAAGTACCCAGAATAAAACAGTGAATGAAAACTCTCTGAAGCCTCAGGGACGTGGGAAAGGCAGTGGAAAGGGGAGAGGAAAAACCACACGTGCCATCAAAGCCACATGTTCCTGATAGCACTAATTCTTACTGACTTCTTATTAACTGAAAAGAAGCAAATTTAATATTCACCTAAATGTTCTCTTGATCCTGTGCTGAACAACAGTAAGGACAGAAGTAGCTGGCCTACACTTTTTCCTCATTTCCTTCAGTTAATCTCCAGGAAAAGAAAAATTAAAAAAAAAAAAATCTTATTCTCCTGATCCTTCATCAGCTACCCACAAGCTCACTAGTTTCAGCCTTTCTTAAAGTAGTCATTGAAGGCTACTCCAGAACAGGGTGCACTAGTGGCTTTACAGCATATTCTACTCTAACATCCCCTTACAAATAATTTGCTCCCCAACACCAACTCCACACAGAAACTCTTCTTAAGCATATATAGTCGTACACATATCTGTTCCGTAACAGGGCACAGACAGCTTAGAATACTGGGTGGTGTTTGGAAAAAATGCACGCTGTGAGCTTAAGTTGTATCTCGTATTATCAACAGTGAAATCCTACCTGCCACGCTGCTGCAAGTTCCTTAGCTTATTTGCTCTCTACGCCCTTGCTGCCTTGGAAACACTATAGGAGTTTAACTCCCTCTTAGATTGTTACATACACCACCACTCCTTCCTCCTTTTGTCATTCCATGTATTAAAACAGATCTACTGGGGAACCAACTGGCATCCAGCTTGGTTTCATGTTCTCAGTACTGTTCCACTCTCTGCCTTGGTAATTGTTATCCCTCTAGCTACAGCTGGCCTCAAATTTTCTTTTTCCATCCATAGATGCCTTTCAAAAGAGATTCTCAGGAGTCTAAATGTTTAGCCAAGTAGCTTTCTTGTAAATTAGAAAAATTATAACATAAGGGAATGTCAATAGATTGGGGGAGAATTTCCCTTTGCAAACTGTGTTAGTTTAGATCTGTGTATTTAATAATTTCTATCACTTCATAAAGCATGGGGGAAAAAAAGGTTATTCCTCTCAGATTCCACCAGAGCTATCTATAAACACACGTCAAAGGACTCAAGAGATGTTTTCCGTAGCACATCTGGGATTAACAAACAAAAATATGTAATCATGTTTACAGAAAAGGTAGATGGCTCTTTAAATAATAAAAAAAAGTCAAGGAGGAATTATGAATCATATTCAAGTATCAGATTTGCCAGTAGAAGAGGCTATACTAACCGAGGGCACACCAGAAACCAGAGTTAACACCCATTCACACCCTGGCTGGAAGATAAGGAGTCTCAGTCATTCAAGGAAGAAGATCCCACTTACAGTTGCTGTGACGGCATTCCTCCTGAGATTCCTTTACCTCAGTAAATCTATTTACACCCATTTCTGCTTTGTGGCACAGCAGGTCACTCTCAACATTTGTCTTTTCAGTACAGCTCCTCCCTCCAATAAGGGTGCTGGTATAAAATTTTGTGAGTAGACTCTGTTTTAGGTCTTACACACTGGATTAAAATAGTATGGAGTGAAAAGTAGTAATTATCAAACATCTGCACTTTCTCTAAAGCTGCAACTTTCTTTAACCAACACATGAGCTATAAACTCTCTGAATAGAGCTATTCTGGGTTAGCTATAAAACTAAATTAGGGTGAATTCCCAGAGTAGTAAAGGATCCAAGTCCTCAAGGTTATGTACATCAAAGTTCCACAGCACAAAAATTTGAGTGATTTTCAGTTAAGGCATGATAGTAGAAAACAACAACAGGCATTCATCACCATGTTGGATGACTGTCTTAATAAGGCACCGTCCTAACAAAACACTACTCAGTCCTCTTTTATTCATGTTTCCTTTAATCATTGAATCATAGAATTACTAAGGTTGGAAAAAACCTCTAGGATCAAGTCCACATACGTACTCACTCTGGACTAGCCTTACTATCCACCTATGATGAGTAGGCCGCTTCTGCTGCTAAATGTTTCTGTAAGCTTAACTAATTTTCTGCAAAAGAAAGGCAATTTAGAAATCAAACAGTAAGAGTAGATAAAATTTCAAGGCAGGGCTGACGTCCCACGAAAGTGTATTTCCATCTCAAACATTTCTACTCATGGATTTCTTTGCACAATCAGTTTCTTGATCTTACAGCTGCAGAAGGAGGATGTTCATGCTGCTGTAAGAACACAAATTACTTTTCTATTACATCTTTCAGCTAACTTTATCAGACCAATGGAAGCCCTACAAAGAAGCTACACATTAACGTCTGCCATTACATTTGTCAGCACAGAAATGCTGATGTTTCACAAAGCTTGAAAATTTATTGTGAGGTAAATATTTACACTGGTATCTTAAATCACCTGTTTGTGCACAGGATTTCTAATCTCTGCCCACTGTGCTCCCCCCGCCACCCTGCGTAAACTTTTAATCTCTGATGCAGAGGCCTATTATTAAAGCTGGGTGAAAAAAACCCGAAGACTGAAGGCACATTGTTTATTATGGAAAAGGTATGGGCAAAGCCTTTTTTTAAACAAAGCCTAATAAGCCTTTGTCCGTTTCTCCTGAGGAAAATCAAAAAACATTTCCTTGATGTTTTAACAACTGCTTCTCTGTAAATAAAAACAGCTAGTGACTCAAAAGTTTCAGTTCAGCAGGGAGAAACATATCCTACTAAATACTTAATGTGGCCTTAGCACGCCATGACAGACCAAAGTGTACCTAGAAGACCGCACGTATGGTAAAGTAAGCTGGGCTTCCACCTCCATTTAAACACAAACCTGCCTACAAACTAACCCAGGAGCTGAAAAAAACTTAAACCAAACCACAGCCTTTAGCTAGGTTTGAAAGTACTCGAAGCCTGGTGCATCCAGCAGGACTGAGGATGTGCGTTAGCACAAGAGTGCAGCTAACAGAGCCCCTCCCACCTCCCCCACTCACAGTGCAGGAAAAACGCAGGAAACGAGTAACTCAAGCACCAAGAATACCTTTCACACAACCCCCATCACAGGGGAAAAAAAAAAAAAAAAAAAAGACACAAAAATAAAAGACAAAGGGAAATTAAAAAAAAAGGGCGGGTGGCCAGCAAAGAGCTCCCAGACTAGTTCAATACAGATAACCCAGACATGCCTCGAGTCATAACTCCGAGAGCTGGAACGAGAACACGGTCACAGAGGCTCCTAGCCCAGCCTGGGCCAGCTAGCGAGCAATCGATCACCCTCGCAAGACGACACCCATCGCCGCCTGGGCACGGCAGGCAGGCCAAGGGCAGACAGGCGTGCCTTAACCACATCCAATTCTTCAGAGTGCGCCACACACTTCCCTGCCAGCTTTCAGTCTGAAAGATTTCACGTGGTTTGAACTAGTGTGAGTAATGACTAAAAGCCAGCTGATACACACTTACCAGCGACCCCATGACCACAGGGACAAGGGTTGTGCGTGCATAGACAGGAGGCGGAGAGTTGCTACGCTCTCCTTACTGTTTGGCTGTAAAAAGTAGCACAAAACTTCTTGCCCGGGAAGGAGAAGCGCTCGCCTTACTACACATCAGCAGATTAGAGGTGGGTGCCAGAAATGTGGCAGAGCTAAGCTAAGGAGAGGAGGGTGTTCCCAGGGAAGAGAGGCCGTTTCATGTACCGAAATAGAAACACCGGCTCGGCCGAGGGGGAAGATGCTCACTTCAGCTCGCCAAGGGACGCTCAGGGGGCCGAAGGGAGCAGGAGGCGCACAGCAGGGCCAAGCCCGGCCCGGTGTCACTACCCAGGCAGGCGGCCCAGCCCTGCCCGGCCCCGGCCACCCTGCCCGGCCCACCGCCGGAGAACGGCGCCGGGGCGGCCCCGCCGGGCTCTGCCCGGCTGAGCGGGGAGGAGCCTCTCCCCGCTGCCACCGAAACTTCTCCAGGAACCAGGCTCGCCCGGCGCTCTTCCTCCGGAAAATAACGCTCACCGACCCAAAACGCAGCCGGCTCCCGCCCGCCCCGAGCCGGCCTCCCCCCCACCCCACACCGGCCTGGCCCAACGCGGCCTCCCAGCGCGGCCCGCCTGGGCCCGGGCCCAGGCCCACGCCCCGCGGGCGGCGGCGGCGCGGCCCGCTCCGGTCCCCTCCCCTGGCGCCGCGCCCCGCTCCGCTCCGCTCCCCCCGCCGCAGCCTCCCGCCGCCCCTCGCAGAGTCCCGAGGGCCGGCGGGGCCCAGCCCGCCTCACCGCGCAAAACTTTCCAAGTGAGAGTAGCGGGGCGGCGTGGCCGTACCCGAGGGCGCCACAACTTTACCGGGAGCAGGAGGGTCTCGCCTCGCCGCCGCCTCTCACTCCGCTCCGGCCCTCGCCCGCTTTGTCTCCTCGCCCGCTCCCTCCCGAGGCCGCTCCCGTCCCGCTGAGGAAATCGGCTCTTCCGGGCGCCCGGCCTGGCCTCGCCTCCCCGCCCCGGCCCGGCCCGGCCGCTCTTCCCGGCACCGCCCGCCGCGCCGCCCCCGCGCCCTTCCCGGCACCGCCCGCCGGCAGGTGAGGCGGGCGGGAGCCCCGCCGCAGGAGCTCCTCCCGCCGCAAGGCAGGTTCCCCCTGAAACGCACCCCGCCAGCTGAGGGTCTCGAAGCCGGGACGGATGTCAGTTTTTGAGGTAGAATCCCAAACTTTTGGGTCAAAACCTGGCTTTGTCTTCCCGACGTAGTGCAGCACACGGAAGGTCTGTAGAGATCTGGGAGGTGGTGGATACCGGATTTTTAGGGAGATGGCAGAAAAATCACAGCTTGGTTCCTCTTGGGTTGTGTAAATTGGTGTTTTGATAATTAGTTTTGAAAAACTAATTATCTTAACCTTCCTGAGAGCTGTCGCTTTTAAGAAAAGTCTTGTTTGCACGCAAATGTCTCTAATAACATGAATTCAGGGGAGAAGAAACCCCAGAGGCACAAGCAGGGCCACCAGAGCCCCTCAGTGAGAGGGAGGTTTTGGGGATCCAACCTCCATCCAGAGGGGTAGGTTTGCAGAGCAGGGGAGAGCCATCTTCAAGTGGTAATTTGTTTCAAAAGTTTCTTTGAAAAGTCTCAGTGAGCCTCATGTGTGAGAGGGACTGGTTTTATTCTATGACAAATTACTCTGGGATTTTTCATGGTCTGTTTTGAAGTAGTTTTTAATACAAATGTCTCTACAGAATTTACACTTGTACTGGGTTGTAAAAACAATTTAATAAATTTAATAGGTTTCATGACTCATTTGCCAGCACTTCTGAGATACCTGAATCTACTGACTCCATCCTTTGATATTAGGTAAAATATAGAGAGATTGGGCAACCTACCAGGGAAGTAGGTTCATTCAAGGTACGTAATTTAGCCGAGGGAGACGGGCAGCCTGTGCCGACTCCTGAGGGTGCTGGCCCCCAGGTCAGTGTCACAGTGGAGACACACCATGGTTCAGGACTGTGACTTTCCTCCAGGTCATGGTTCAATGGCATTAGCAGGGCAGCGTTTCCTATTTTTGCCATACTCCTACAACCCTTTCCCACAGGAAGACAGACGGTGTCCTGCAGCGATTTAGATTGCATTTTTACTTCCTGCAGGTTTAATCCAAGAAGGGGATCCAAGATAAGGAAATAGACGGAGTGCCGTTGTTTTACAATCCAGAAAGAAAATAGGGATCAAGAGACCAACCTTGTCGGTGAGCAAAGTTAATCAAAAGAAAGTGAAATCTGTAATTATGATACTGACTGAGGTACACATTATTAAAATAATTTAGGCTCTTCAGTGCCTTAACAAACAGGCTCTCCTCTGGAAACCCAGAGCAAACAGATTTGTTAAGCTCTGTATATTTCCTGCTTGTACAAAACTATTAATATTTTGGTGTCAGTTGCACCAGGGATTCAAACTACTCATTTCTGATCTGTAGCATACTCTCAGTAAAATTGAGTTTACACTTCAATAGCTTGCTTTCTTTCATTACTCCTTTTAATATCATGTCTTGGCCTCCTGTGGTGGTTTCCACATTCAGCGGTTCTGCACGTCTCACATCCTTTCAGGACAAAATGTCAGATTTAAAAAAAAAATCCCTTTTAAAACTACAAACTCAAAGGTAGAAGGCCTGGAGTTGTGGAGAATCACACATTCTGCACCGCACTGCTGAAAGCGAAGGAAAAAGTAGGAGATCAGCTGGCAGCCCTGTTGGTTTGTGCAGCAAGTTAAAAACAAAAACTAAAATTATGTAAAAATAGAGCCAGCTAGGTTGAGATTGGACTTTGTCTCTTAATTAACAGCTCTGTCTGGAACAGGGTGGCAGGGTCTTTCAACGAGACTAAAATGCAGGGTATTGTTCAGAAAGGCACCCAGGAACAATAGCTAACGCTTCCTATCCAGTAAATGTCATTAAGACAGCATCAGGCTGTGCCAGCAGCTTGAAATGTAATCCATTTTCTGAAATGAGTTAGAAGTTTTCTGCTTGACCCCAAAACTCCCTTTTAACAGTGACTGTGGTTTTGTAATCCCATTTTCCTGGTTTTTTAAGTGTTTCTCTCGCCCCTTTTCGCTAGGTGAAAACCAAACATAAGCCAGGGGAGAGGATGGGCAAGGAGGACAGGCTGCTGCAGCGATACTGCAGGTAGGTCAAATGCATAAAATAAACAAACGCTTTCAGTCTCACCTCAGTTGGAGCAATCGGAGGTGTAACACGTAAGAGCAGAACGTGGTTGGCGACTGCGCGTTCCTGGCAGTGTATCCACATTACTCAAATGTGTGCACAAGGGCAAACCCTGACTAGTGCCACCTGAAGACACCTGTGTGAGCATAGTCACAGCAGGAAAGCTGCCCTTTCGCTGTTAAACCTTGGGGTAGGTTTGTGTGCCAAGGGGGTCTTGTTTATGCAGCACCTGGTGTAACTACACTGTCTGCTAGTCCCATCATACACGGGGTCTAAATTATATGCTTCAGCTGGAACATTCTATTTCTGTGACATTGCTGAAATGAAGCAGTTGCTCCTTGTGTACATTCATGCCTGTTTCAAAATTTGTGTTTTTTAAAAAGAGCGGTTCGGTTTTATTTGTGAGAAGTGAGTGTTGAAAGAGAAGTGAGTGTTGAAAGAGAAGTGAGGGGTGCAAAGACAGGACTGCTGGGGCAGGAGATGGTAATGGGAGAATAAAGAGGGAATGAGAGAGGGCAGGAAATAAAAGGAATGAGGGAAAGTGGAAAAGATGTAGGCCAGTGTAATAACAGACAGAAGTCGCTGCAGGAGAGGCTGAATGGGCAGTCATCAGCCAATAGAAAGAGGAAAAGCTAAAAATACAATAAAAGAATCTCAGTGCCCAAATACCAGAGGGTTGAGGCTATCTGCAAGCTGATGTCATGCCATGAAGCAAGGACAGCCCCAGGGCAGCTGCGCTGTGCCACCAGCTGCTCTGACTGCAGAGGAGCAGTTACAAGGTGCAGTCTTGTCACCTCTGCTTGTCTCTGCAGAGGTGCCCATCCCTGGTCTGCCAGCAAGGGGGCCAGGAGTCGTGTAGGGACCTCGCAAGCTGGGTGAGCTTCGTTTACCCCAAAACGTAGCATCCTCTGAGGACTGGTGGCTCTGATGAAATCAGCAATGTAGCAAAGTTACAAAATTGAGGGTCTGGCACAATCATTGTCTCATGTATGCTGTGGCATCAAGTCCAGTTCCCATGCAGCTGGGAGGCATCATTCTGAAGAGGACTTCAGGGCTCGATACATAAAGAAGTACGATTGTCTCCCAAGATCCAGTTAGGAATCAACATCTGCACAGCCAGGAAGCAAATCCTGATGTCCCGGGGCCATGCATGCCTCAGGACTGGGTTAGCAGGGTGGAAACGCACATAGGTGTTGCTTTTGGTAGGTGGTGCTTTTGGTGGGACTGCAGCTACGCCACCCAAGCTCTGTGTTGCAGAGGAATAACTAAAACACCCACCTCAATTAAACAAACCTCAGTCAGGAGGGGAATGGATTTACCAGTACAGCTGCATCTATGCTGGGGCTCCTTCTGGCACTGCTGGCTGCCCGACGATCAGACCTGGCTGCCCTGATCAACACTGCAATGCCTCTGAGGATGGCACAGGCTGTGCCAGCCAGAGCTACAGCCACGGGTGCTCATTGCTCCAGGGCTTATGACGGCTTTGTCCACCGTCACTGCCCGCCCTCTCCCAGAAAATCTACTAGAAACATGCCCCGGTTTATACTCAGGAAGCCACTGGATCCTAACTGAAACACTGCCTCTTCCTCCGTCGCCAAGTTCTCCTGGAGCCTTTGGAAAGAGAAACCCAGAAGCCATCCATAACACCAGCGTGACCATGAGCACAGGGGCTGTCAGCACTGAGCAGCATCCCCCAACGCACACACACTACAGGGCAGGCATCCTGAAAAAAAACAGGCAGAAACCATAACGAGGGGAAATGCTGTCCCAAAAGGCTCAGCATGAACTGATTTCACTGGTTGCTGCTTTGCCAACTAGAGAACAGCCTAGCTGGAGTAGTTTGCATTCACCTCCGGTTCACACAGCCTTTGTGTAATAAACTGTCATACCCTCAGAGAAGGGAACATTCAAAAAAGCACCCTGAGGCAATGCATAGCAGAAGCTTGAGAATCCTACTGCATGAGTCACTGACCTCCACACACTGCATCTATTTCAGCCTTTAATTAATAAGGTTTTACATTTCTATGGCACTTTCCATCTGGAAAGATCCTAAAATGCTGTGAAGACTAGGGGCATACAGCACCATTGAAATGTGGTTCCCGAAGAGGTGGGCCTGTGCAGGGAAGGAAAGCTTAGCCAAGGGCATTGGGGGAAAAAATTGTTAATTTTAAATAGATCCTCTGTTACATCACTGAGTATTTCATATCCATGGAGAATAGACAATAAGGCTTTAGTTTCTAAGGCACTGCTTGAATAAACAGGCATCGTAGATTGCTTTCTTTATCCAGGGGGATACAATGCAAAACAAATACTGGGTGATTTTAATTCAGGGTGTTAAAGGACCACAACGTAAGCTACATATTTATACCATCATTGGATCAAGGTTTTCCTCCCTCCTGACGAGTAAGTTATTCCCAAATGCTAGACACAAAGCAGAAACCAGTGGAGGAAACAAATCCCATGTTGACACTACCTGACCCTACGCTTGGAGCACCAAAGTCCCTTTCCAGCTCCCTGGAAGCTCAGCAGTGTCTAGGAGGCTTCAGCAAGGTAAAAGCTGGCCCCAAGCACCAGGCAATTGAGAAAACAATGTGGAAACAGTCCTCCTGTTCCACAGCTGACATGACCCCTGAGGGGAGCTAGGGCTTTGCTAAACTGGCACAAACCCCTTTGTTTCTATTTCAAAGATTAAACTAGTTGAATTGCGCCGCCCAGCTGACTTCCCTCCGAAGAGACTTAGTTCTGCCAATGAGCAGGGCCTGGCTTGTGCTAAACCGAGGGCAGCTGAAACAACTGTCAGCCTCACCTGGCATCCCTCTTACTAAGTACTTGGCCAAAATGGGCTGGGAGCACTTGGCTGCACTGAGTTTTCAAAGGAATGTCAAAATTCTCTTTTTCTTTGTGCAATTCTGGCCTATTTTTATCTGTCACTTCCTGGAAGAGATACATGGGCATTGCCATGGCTGGTCATAAACTTTCATTGCTTCCCGAGGAGAAATTGCAGGCAAATTATAGACTAGCATGCACTGGTTTTATGTCTCTCCTGCTTGGGGTATGTCAGCACTGCTGCATTCCCTTCTACCCCCAACACATTCCTCCCTGCCGCGGTCCTCTCTGTGCTTACTGACAGACATTGACGGTGTGCCTCCATAATTAACACATCTAGCACCACATTCAGCATGAGTCCTCAGTGCTGTGTCAACAGGATGCTAAAGAAGTGCACATCCCATGCGTGCGGAGTGGGATCACTCCCAACTTCCATCTCCAGCCAAGCATCTCTCTTGGCCACGCTCCACTTCAGCTCCACCTGCCACGTTAACCCGGGGTGAGGGCAGGGCTGTCTGCGTACATTAAGTCTGTGGTTGCACCGTATCTGATATTCCCTTCCCTGTGTGCTCCTGCTAACTTGTATATGCTGTGCAAAGCTCCACATCCCTCCTCCAGGCACACAAAGAGGTGGTGTCCTCACCTTTCACGCTGCAGGCTGGTGTGGAGGAGCACCCTCAACCTTTCATGTTTCAGCATTTCCAAGGGGAAGGTATTACTAGCAGATATTGATTGTCCTTCTCCCATGAAGAGAGAAATACATGAGTGGTTTTTATACTGTTGTAGTAGCAGGGAAACAGAGGCAGGGGAGGTTAGTGCTCATATCCCCGTTCCCAGCCCTGAGTCCAAGACCAGGGCTGTGCTGCCTGCACTGTACCAAAAGGCCCCGAGGCTTAAAATCCCACAACTATGTGGTTTTTAGGCATTGAAACTTCATCCAAAGGGAGAAATCCTGTCATTGAGGTGAAGCACATTGCTACTGAAATGTGATCAAAGAGAGAGTTATCAACTTAAGTGTGCTCAGGAGTTTCTGTTCCAGACAAGAGAATTATCAACGAGAAACCAATCTTATAAGGTAGCTGCTATTGACAGGGAAATAAAAGGAATACAGTTCTTACCAGACAGACCTAAGTTGCTCCAAATTGCTGTCAGCTTGAAATATCTTGCTGGTAATTTGTTTTCAAATTCTTTCTCCCTAAATTTGATTTGTTGCTGTACAGTGGATGATCTATTCTGCACAGCATCTTAAAAAGCATTCCCGTTGTCCTCTCACTGATTGTTTGTGAGCTATCACTTCTGGGAATTGGCAGCATTTATTATAGAAAGGGACATCATCACTTGAAAAGCAGATTTTGTCTGAGGATGCAGTATCTGCTGCCGTTACAAATAGCAGCTAAGATTACTGGGAAGAAAGTCATCAGCGAAAAATCACATTTCCTCCCCATCTTTGAGCTTATCTGCATGGGCAAGCAGCCAGGCAGCGTGTCTGTACCCCAGGGTGGGGGAAGAATGGGGCAGCATTTTCTAACAAGACTTGAATAAATTCTTCTACCAGGATCCTTCTAACCAGGAGAAAAATTAGTAGGGTTTCCCACCTCCTGTGGTATTGTAGCAAGAGAATGAGCATCACACCCAGCAATTTTTTCTGCTGATCTCTGCTTTTTCTTGTGTGAGGGTGGATGCTGACTTATGAAGCATCCTGCTGTGCTCAGTGATGTCACCTATGTGGTATGTCTGGGGCTTTCCCATGCCTCTGATCACTCCCAGCTCTTCAGAAACTATGTTCTGAAGATATTCAGAAGATATGTTTCTGCACACTTGCACAGAGGTAGAAGTGCGAAGCTCAAGTCTCCCTTATTTGTCTGGATCCATCCAGCCTGTGTGCAGTTGCCAATGAGAAGTGCAGTATCCTTGCCCTGGCTTTCTCATTCAAGAACATACATGTTTCTTCTCCTATCCTTGCCCTGCTTATCTCAACTCACTTTGTCCAATAGTTTAAGCAAATTCAGAGAAATTCTAGTTATGGAATGAGGAGCTACCTCAGGTTAGTTACATGGCTTTAAAGTGTGGGCAGAATGGATGGACTTGCCTGAGTCTGGCTCACAGGTCATGAGGTGCCAAAGGGCTGTCTGTGCAGCTTCCCAGAAAATAAAGGGTCTCACCCATCTAGTGTGTATAGCTGTGTTAGATTAGAAAAAAAAAAAAAAGGAGATAATATATAAAAATACTTGATTATTTCTGGATCCTTCCAGGAAAGTATTGGCAACTTCCACATATTTCTGCTCACCAGCTTGTTGGTGGTACCCATAGGTGGAATTGCTGTGGAGAGGGCACCGCAGGCGTGATGTCAGGCACTTCACACCACCCTAAGAGCTTGCGCTGCACTTTGGACAGGTCTTGATGCCATCCAGAACATGGAGAGAACCGGAGAGTTGGCAGCTGGTGGAAGGATCACACTCTATCCACATAGGTGCTAGAAAACTAATAATTGCTGCAAATGATGGAGGGCAGCAGAAAACACAGTGCTAATTCAGCTGGCTGTAATTTTGCCACACAGTTTACCCTGACATCACATCAGGGAAAGCTCCACTTAATCAATTGTAACATCACTGAAATTGTTGAATTAAGAAAAAAGAGAAGAAACATAAACCTCCCACTATTGTTATTTTCAGAAAGCAACAGCAAGAAGAGCCAGTTAAAAGGCGTTGAGGCTCCGAGCTGTTATTCCTCCCTGGAAATCAGCCACATAAGACACAGAAACACCCTGAACCGTTGGGGAGGTCTGCTCCATGCCCACGCCAGGGGACATGGGCCTGTTCCCATGGGCAGGTCCCCACAAAGGGCTACCTCACCGCCCTGCCTTCAGCTGCCCTTGGCATTTGCTTTGCCCTGCTGTGGGATGCCCCAGGCAGATGGCTTGATGCTGTGTCCTGTCTGGATCAGCAAATCTCCCAGGTGCCGCTGCCAGGGCTTGGGACACTGCTGTATCCCCAGGCACAAGTATCACAGCGGGGCTGCTCAGGAGCCAGCAATTTTTCCTTTTTGCAGGAGCAGGCTGAGCCTTTCTGAGGTGACCAAATGCAGGTGTCAGCTGGGCAGGAGCAGCACAAATCAATCTCTCACTGCTTAAAAATATACCTGTATATCAGATCCCAACCCTTTCCACTAGAGTCTTGTGGCAGAAATGGAGTTTTAAAAAGCTCAATTATTTATAGCTGAAATGCTGGGGAAAAAACCAACCTCATTTGTCCCGCTAGAGCAGAGCATGCCGGTCCCCATCACCCACTGTTTGCACAGTGTGCGAGAGTAATGAGATCGGGACAGGGTAATGAGGAACAATGAGGAAGGAGTAGTGCCCAAAAGCAGGGTGGAAGCACGCCAAAGCAGGGCTAGTTCACCCAGGGACATGGTCAAACCCAAATTACCACAACCCCGAGGTGTGCCAACTGTTGCTTTCATGTCTGGGTGTTAATTATCACCAATTAGGTGGGGTGGGTGGTTCCTTAAGTACAGGCTCCTTCTGGCAGATCAGGGAGAAAGGACAGGTTTTGTAGACCCAGAGATGTTGTGTCAGAGGGATGCTTTGGGGATTTAACAGCTTTTAGGAGGGAACCTGTGTGAGTTCCTCCAGAGGAGGAGTGTCTGCCTAAACTTGCCTTTTTTTTTTCCTCCCATGTTTTGGAAGAGCTGCCACTGGCCAAGGGTCCAGCATAGGAAGTGGGCATCACAGGTCTCTGCCTGGTGAAGGAAGGGACCATCATCCAAGGTGACGCATAATGTGAGGAATAACAAGAAGAGATGAAAGGGGGAGCAAAGATGAGAGGCCAGAGGATGGAAAGACAGCAAGTATTACATGATTGCTAGACAGGGGATAGAAGAATTTTGTGTGGCTTCTGAACATAAATTAACTATTATGGTTGTGCAGAGTCTCTCTTCTTTAGTGAATTCCCCACTGTTTTTGCCTAGTGCTCATGGGCAGGCAGTGGCATGGAGAGAACAATCTGCAGGGATGGTTTGAAGCAAGGTGAAGTACCTTCACTTGCCTAATTTAGGCCAGAAGAAGAGAACCTCCAACTGGGGTCCCCTTCTTCCTGTTTCCTCCCGAGGAACAGACTCTGTCCTCACCACCCTGACAAACATGGACATTGGGAGCGGTCTGAAATCCTGGCGTCTTTTGCTTGGCTGGTTTGTGGTGCATCACCCTGAACAGTGGTTACAGACATCAAGGATGATGAGGAAAGTGCCTGTAACCATGGCAATCCTCTGCAGCTGTATCCTTCCCTGCTGCAGCTCTAGGGCCAGCAAACATGAGGGCCACCCCTTGCCCTGCAGCAAGTGGGGACTGGTCCTGCCACCTGCATTTTCCAGGAAAAAAGGTGCAATCCAAAGGGAACATTCACCCCAGATGACTTAGAGGTGGTCCCATGGGTTAAGGACAGCCATACTATAACAGAACCTGCCCAGTGCAAATGCCAGCAAGAAGCTCTTTTGGTCCAGTTCTGAGACAAATATTGCTCTGTCCTTGGGTAGCGTTGCCCTGCTCCAGCTCCACAGGATCCATCCTTCTTTCACAGCATGACGCTTGGGCGCTCAGGAGATTTTTGGGCCATGTCTTCCAGTGAAACCAATAGGGTTACAGCATTTGGCAGCTGAGAAACTGGTAGTTTGGCTTTCCATTAGGAAAAAGCTGTTTAATTCCTTCCCACCTCATCACTGCCTTCCTGCACAGCTCTGTTAACAAGGTCTGCATGCAGAACATTAGGGATTCTGAGACAGGTGATTAAATACAGTTCTGCTTAAATTCAGTCCCAAGAAGGATGGATGTGGAACTGCCCTGATGTAAATTAAGCAGTAAAGTGGGAGAAAGTAGAAAGCATGGTGGGGAAGTGGTTCTGTTTTGTTAGCATTCTCATGCCTAATTATCCCAGTGCCTCTGCCCACTTAAGGTGCTATTGCAATGCAATTTTGATAAACCTGTGCAGACTCTGGTCTCAGCTTACCACAGCTGTGCTGCAATCCTCTGCTGCCCCAGCTCCACTGCCACTTGGCCAAAGCCTAGCACAAACGCTCACACAAGGGCTGGCAATGCAATCAGGAGGGGAGAAAAAGGGCAAAACACGACTTTTTGTTAAACTGGTGCCATTTTCTTGTGCTAACACTTGGTTTAAAAATCCCCTCCATACCACATGTTGACCTCCAACACCTCCTCTAAACCACTGTAGCTGTATCAGCTTAGGAGTTGCCACTGGGCATGGATGCAGCCCTGGGGGATAGTGCAACAGGTACCTTGCGGTGCAGAGCAGCAGCACGTGTTTTTAGGGCAGGCAGAGCCCTGCAGTATCTCCTTACATTTGCAGAAACCATCCAAAACCCTGTGCAAGTCTAAAAGTAGGAAAGTTGGGAAGAGCAATTGAAAACCCCTTCCAGTGAGAGGATTTCAAATCCGTAGCTCTCAAGGGGCTCATTAATGGTGGCCAGCACCATCATCCCCTTCTTACAGATGGGGAAACGAAGGAAATTATTTGCCCTGTGTAACCCAGGAGAACTGGGATTGCAGCAAATTCCCAGATTAGGGAAATCTCAGCCCTTAGGCCATAAATGAGTTGTCAGATGTCAGCATCAAAGGCTATAAAATCTGAGCCCTGCTGCCCAGCTGGCCTGTGCAGTTGGGGATGTCTTAATGCTGGCATGTCTGAGATGCAGTCAGGACTGCCCAGCCCCATGCCCTCTGCTAGCAGCTTTGGTTTCCTTCCAAGAGACCAGGGTACTAGCTTCCCATGAACATCACTAAAATTGTTGAGAGCAGATAACTCCAAACCATCCATCTGCTTGCAAATCTCCACTGACCAATAGCCACAAGAGCCTGTACAAACTGAGCTCCCCCTATTCAGGGGCAGCAGTGTGGTGCCCACTTAAAACACCTGAGTTTGTGCTCTTCTAAACCTCATGTCCAGATGAAATGGCCCCTCATGCTGATCAGAAATAGGCTGATTCTTGATTGCACAGTTTCTGGGGTTCAAATCCACATTTTCTCCCCGACTGCCTGGCACCAGGGCATTTTATCCACGCCCTGGCTTTTGCTGCCAGCTATAACACAGGTATAGGGGACTATTGAGTTGCCTGGGAGCAGCTTGGAGCAGCCTGCTTGTAAACTCGATATGACTTGAGGTTTGCTCAGAGTTCATGCTTCAGGCTGCAGTTTGATGGAGTGAGCCAGTCCCAAGTGCTTCTGATGGATATAAAAAGGATATGCAATCAGATGTGCACTTAAGCAAGTATATTACCAAGTTAAATGACTTCAGTTTTACTAAGCTAATTAAAAATGGAACAAAGCAATGATCAGATTAAGGTCATAATTAATAACTCTATAGGTTCAAATTATCCAGTCACCAAATAAATACCACATATAATCAGAGGAAGCCGTGTATGGCAGAGGGAATTTGTGTCTTGCTCAGAGGTCTTTGGGAGGCAAGAGCTACCTTTTGAGCAGTGACCTCGGCTCACCGAGACGTGTGTTAACCTCGCTGTCAAGGAGTTCCTCTTCCTAAGGCTTGAGTGTCTATGTGAGCCCAAGTTGCTACTTTAAAGGCAATCAAGTGGACTCAGGATGAGTGAGAGCCCCTCAATCCCCACCTCCCAGGTAGTGAGAGCAAGAGCCATCACCCACCAGCAGAGATCTGTCCCTCTTCTCTTTCCATGCAGCCATTTCTTCTTTTGGCCATATTAATGCTTTGAAAATTTCTTAAAATATCCCAATTTGTGGGATGGTTGTTGATTTTTGGGGGGTTTTAATACCAAGAAAGAATCAGGCTATTAAATATGGGCTTCTAAAGTGTTCCAGTAGCTTTAAACTTAAACTATAAAAGTTGATTGCTTCTTTAGGAGCCTGAAGTTAATGAAAAGTTTCCTAGGCCAGTGGTGGGACCCTACTACACCACGCACAGCTGGGATCCGGCAGAGTTGCTTGCCCAGACCAGCAGAACATCCTTAAAACAGCACTCAAATAAGGCTCCTTGCCATAGGCAAGGACAGGATGATGATTCTCACAGGACTTTAATCACTTCTGGGCTGTACCAAAACAAGCACCAGCAGCTTCAGCTGCATGGTGGAGCCAGGGTGTAGTTCCCAGCTGCCTGCATGCCTATGGCCGCCACAGCACCTGGGGGGAGGCCAGCGTGGTTTGGCTGCAGGCAGCTCAGTTTCAGGCTGGGCTTACCTTGAACTCAGCAAGGCAGGGACCCCAGCGCAGCCCCCAGCAGCTTTCATGGCACCTTGGCTGGCTTCTGCTGCCTCTCACTCCATTTTCTGCTATAAAGCTATTTCTCAGGTTCTGCTTTGATGCAGAAGAGCAGGAAACATGGTTGTCACTCAGCTTGCAAGGGAGGATTTTGGCAGAGCTTTTGGGGAAGCTGCTGTGGCGGGCGGATAAGCCCAAGGGATGTTTAATGTAAGGAGGGGAACTTGCCTGGGTGGGCTCTGAAAGACAGACCCTTTGGGGGTGAAAACCTTCCTCTTCCACTCAAGCAACCAAACCATCAGGCTGTGAGCAAAAGGAGGACCTATTCCAAGTACTGCCAAATTCGGACCTCACAGCCTTATGATCCCTGGAAGCCAAAACCCATCTGTGGGCTCAGAAGGGATTAGACAAATTCAGGGAAGCTTCATTAATGCTCATGAGAACAGGGCTCCAATGCAGCCCCAGCTCTAAAAACCTTCCCTCTCAGTTACAGGTGATAGCAACCCTCAGTTGCTCACTCAGCCTCCCCAGTAACTGCCACACTGCAGGGGGCTTTGGTCTGACACCACATCCTTTACATCAGAATTGCATCCAAATTTAGATAAAAGGAACATAAAATCCTGCATAAAACCTCAAGGTTTTTGTGACTGCCTCTGCGAGGCTGGTGGGCTGGCATGGAGCAGAAGGCATAAGTGCCTGCCCTGGCCCTGGCATTCTCTGATTTCTCCTCCCGGCAGATAGAGAACAGACACAACCATGGATGCACACCCAGAAGAGCCCTCTGCACCAGCCTGGCAGGGCTCTCCCCTGGACTTTTTCTTTAATGATTTTTAAATTTTATATTATTAACAAAAAAAAAAGATAAATCTGTTGTAAAACTATCATTTAGCTGCTTGCACTGATGGAGGGACAGGCATAGGGTAGGGATGCACAAGAAGGCCTGGCAGGCAGCAGGACCCTCTCTATTGGGTTCTGCAGTTGCAGAGCTCAGCTCCACACTGATATCCATTGCCAACTTGCAGGGAGCCATCCTGGCTCAGGGGACCACATCCTCTCCTCCCGCAAACAGGCTTTCTGCCTTTGAGAAGATACTCCTAAGCTATCCCCAACTCAGCTATGAAATGGCACAAGCAGTACGATAAGCCACAAATCAATGCCATGAAAAGCCACAACAGTCAGGTCTCCAGGCAAAAAGACCCAGAAACCCATGTCACCAAGCATCTTGGCTCACACAAACCCGCAACCCCCTGAACGGCCCCAATCCTGTCACCCCTGGCCCTGCTGAGCAGCCGAGGCATGGCTGCCTTGCCTGCGCAGGAGCTGCTTTGCTGGCAGACTCGCCTGAGTTGTTCTCATGGCAATGGCCAGGAGATGATCTATTTTTTTCTCCAGGCCAGCCCTTTTCTGCTGGGTTTCCTTCTAGCTCACCAGCCTGGAGGGAAGACAGCACTGATATGCTCACAGCAGCTTTGCAGCATCCTCAGGCTTCTTAATTAAAGCAGACATAAACACCTTTGACACAGGTTGTGAGGTTTCTGTCCTGTTACTGAAGCACCAAACAAACAGGCTTCAAAAGGAGAGATAATAGCTCAACTGGAGCCCCGGAGCCAGCGCTTCCTGATATACTCGCCTTGCATGCACAGCCACAGCCCCTGCAAACCCCATAGGCTCTTTCAGCTCCCCTTGCACCTATCCTATCCTATCCTATCCCATCCACCTCCCACCAGCCCACTGCCACATCACGCTGGGCTGTGCAGGGTACAGAGACCTCACAGCACCCCAACACAGAGGGAAGACAGGCAGGAGCATGGCTACATCCATCCTGCACTATCATCTCCCTTGGCTCGGCACAGTTTTGCTGGCTGCAGGCAGAGTACTAGGGTCAGGCAAGAAAAGCACGTGCTCTCCTTGCCTGTGAGCATAAATCACCCCCTCTGTGTCTTTGCTATGGGCTGGGTGCTCCCTCTCTAAGCCATTTGTAGGTAAGCACATGCAGAGGGCTTCTCACCATAGCCACCAGCTGGGGACAATGACCAGCTCTGCCATCCCTTTCACCTCAGCAAGGGGCAGCTGATTTTGGTCCCTTAAAATGTGATGTGGTGAACATCAGCTGAGGGCAAGCAGCACGTGGGAATAACCCCTACCTGCTGTTGGGCAGCTGCTCAAAAAGATGCATTATCTGGATTTTATCTCACCATGGGCAGACCAGCAGCTCCTGGCTGGGGCTAGGGAGGTCTCTGTGCTTCCGACAGTGATGTATTTTTTCCAGCTGGCAGAATCTATCCCTGGAGCTGAATCCGGCCGCCCGTCCTTTGCTGCACCTCCGGACTGTGGCCAGGCTCCAGCAGCCAGCCGGGGATGCTCCAAAAAGACTGGCGAGGAGCCATGTTCCCCTGTGTGGCTGAGGCCAGGGGCCGATCTGCCTGGCAAAGCTTGGAGATTACAATCTCCATGCAAAAAGCAATTTATTTTGACAAATTAAAAAAAGGAAGCAATATGATTAGAGGCAACAAAGCTTTTGTGGGAGCACAACAGTAGAAAAATAGCCATCCCTTGTCCCAGCTTCAGCAACCAAGGGAGCAAATAAGCTTAATTGCTTTTGTAAATTAAACGTACAGGTGATTTGCTCATGGCATGTGTGAGTTTTGCCCTTTAGTATTGAAGGGAAGTTGCTCTTTCTGCTGTTCAGGGCAGATGTTTAATAGATGCACCTCAGGCACAGGCCTGGAAGAAAAACCTCATTCAAGGCTCAGACCCAGGTAGGCTGAAAAATCCTGCCAGGAGCAGTCTGCAGAGCTGGCAGCAGCCAGCCCAACCCTCCCCTACCCTTTCCCATTCCTGAGATGGGGAAATCTCACCTTAAAAACATAAAGAACTGCAGGCTGCTTAGTCTGCAGAGTTATTGCTCTTTTAAGAGCTTGGGGCATAGTCAGTACACTGGGACCCCTCAGCGGTGGCAGTGTCCTCCCCCTGCTGTGACCGTCCATCCTGCCGGGCAATGGCTGGGAAATGCCAGCATGCCAACATGCCAACCAACTTCCTAAAATTTAGTTCAATTTAAGTACATTTTGTTTAAAAAAAAACCCAAACAATTCCCTTCCCAATACACTGTTTGAAAATTAGCAATGATTTAAATCCCCCAGCTGCTGTACAAAGGTAGGCAGAGATTATTTTATTGCTGCCGGTGCCTGCATATCCCCCATCTGCATACCCTCACATATACCGGGGCCAAAGCAGCTCAGAGCAATCATGGCTTCTTTCTGATACCTCCATTTCTTCCTGAATTGCACCAAGACCCCCAAGCAGATGCTTTCAAAGTGCCAGAGCAGTCCTGCCTCCTGCCTGAAAGCTGTGCCGCTCCCTGGATGTGACCTTCTGTCCTCCCACACCACTTTTGGGCACACCACAAAATCCCTCCGGCATTTACCGAAGTAGAAACATCCAACTCCACAAAACCATCCTGCTAGAGTGTATCTCCAGTTTTAAACATGGCTGGAGCTTTTTGCAAAGAGACCAGTGTCGGGTTTGTACTATATTTACACTCAGTGATTTTAAGACCCTCCTCTTGGTTGCTATCCAAGTGGCTGAGCTCCTATGTCCCTCTACCAGCTGATGCCAAGCCCCTGGGGTACCCAGCTGCAGGAGACAGAGGGGGCTGCCTGACATCTCCCCTAACCCCACTCTGCTCCTCCTCATTAGTCATCCGAAATGCCCTGGGTGCTGGGTCTCTGAGCTGGGATTTGCAGTATTTGCATTCTAAATCCTCAGGATTGGGCCAAGTTAATGTTTTAAGAGGGTTGTTGGAGTGATCTGTTAATGTGTATGGGGTGTATTTGTCCTCTTGTTGCTCAGAGCCTGGAGCAGCTGTAAAGAGGAGCCAAGAGCAGGAGGGTTTGCCAATTACATGATCCTATTGTTAATTATCTTAATTATGATGGATACACTGCTAGGTGACATCTCCACCCGAGGCCTATGCTGCAGCATGCAGCTCCTGAAACCCCAGGACTTGTCCAGACCCTTTCTGGGGCTTCCAGGCAATGGGGGACAAGCCCCAAACAGTGCAGGGAAAACCTCATTGCGCAAAGGTCTCCCCAAAGCAAGAGGGAAAGAGGTGGGAGATGAGGGTTCTGGGGGTGCCCAGAGATGAGCGCAGGGATGCATCCAGCACTCCCTTGGGAAGGTGTCCACAACATCCCTGTACTCAGGGTTTCTGCAGGGGATTTATGGGGAAATTTGAAATGTCCCTTCTGGTTCTCCTCTACCCCCAGCCCTGGGGCAGCTCTGGCTGGTTCAATCCCTTCCCAGACGGTTTCATAGCCTGAAGTCGCTGTTTACAAAAAGCAAATGTTTTACTGTTAGCTAATCCGGCTTGTTTGCAAAAGCCCCGAAGGCTCATTTTAATAGCAAGTAAATGATTCTTAACACTATAAATCAGACCCAGCTGAGGCTGGGTGTGTTTGTGATATCTTGCACTGTAACCAGGAGTCAAGAAATGAATTAGTCTCAAATTGAAAAGGGGAAGGTTTCCATCTGAAATTGGGCAAATATGAGACTTCATCAAGGAAAGATAATCACTTTGCAGGATAATAATGAGGCTTCAGCTTATCAGTTTTGCATGGAGAATCCTTAATACGCCTGTAGCGGATTTCACTGCCGTGAACAGTGCGAGAGACAACTCAATAAGAGAGCTAATGGAGAGAGAAGAGCCGCAGCAGCTTGCGGCCCCAGCTCTTCCCTGGCCCAGAGTCTCAAATGCACCTGGCTTTGGAGAAGAAAGTCAAGAAAATGAAAACAAATTATATGGATTACAAAGTGTCTGGCTAGGGTGGAAGGCCCTGATGTGGTGGGTCTCCACCTTGCTCTGCCAGCACATCCTGTGTCTTAGTGCAGGGGGTAAAGGTGTCCATCCCCAAACGGGGTTCCTGCCTTGCTTTTCACCACTCTACCCAGGGTCCCAACCAGCCTGGCTGGGATCAGCAGGAGTTTTTTACTTGGTTGTAATGCCAGCTGGATTATCCCCAGAGAATAAAAACCTGACCGCAGGTGTGCAAAGGGATGGGGAGATGAAATGGCCCAGGTTTGGTGTGTTCAGGGTGCTTGCTGCTCCTCATTCTATTCCTCTCGTCCAGGGAGGGGTCCTCAAGCACAAGGGGTGGATTCAGAAACACAGGCGCTCAGCATCCCCTTCCCTCCCCTTTGCAGGTGAGGAAGCCTCAGCCAGGGCATAACAGGGCTGTTTGGGAAGCAGCTGGCACAGCTGCCGTTGTGGACTGTCCCCAAGGGGAGTGGCAGTCCCCAAAGTTGTCCTGGCCCAGGGGCTCAGCAGGAAACAGTGGCCATCAGGAACCAGGGCTGGGTCCAGTGCCTGCACAGCCCCTGCTCCAGACCTACCTTCAATCTGGAAACTCACTTGTAATTACTTTATAGTCCTGCTGGTTTCCAATGAAATTAGGCAAAAGCTTAGCTTTGAGCCAGGGACTTTGTTTTCTCAGGAGAAAAATGGAAAAGAAAAAGGGGAACCTGGAACATGTGATTTGGTTTAGCATTCAAGGAGACTTTTTTTTCCCAAACTCAGGCTGAAAATGACTCAGTATTTTCCTCCCCAAATTGCTCCCATTGTTTGCATTAATTTCCACTTGCTGATGCCCGAAGCATTGCTCAGGGAGATGCTGACCCTTTGCATGGCTGCAAGTGTCCCCTTAGAGCAGAAAAAGCCATGTATGCGCCAAGCCAGCTCCCTGCCAGCCCTGGGGGCAGCTTCTCCTGCCCCAGTGGGAACACAACCACCCCACGACCAGGGTTGGCTCCTGCGGCTGCTTGAGCTGGCCAGGCTGGGGGCAGAAGAGGACCAGAAGGGACATTTCACATTTCCCCATAAATCCCCCTGCATCACCCCTGAGCACAGGGATGCTGTAGACACCTTCCCATGGGGGTGCTGGGTGCATCCCCAGGCTCAGCACTGGGGAGCCCCAGCACCCCCATCTCCCACCTCTTTTTCTCCTGCTCTGGGGAGCCCTTTGGGTGATGGGGGCCTCCCCATCAGCTCAGGGCTCATCTCCCATTGCCTGGGAGCTCTGAAAAGGGTCCAATTGAATCTCCATGCGCAGCCCCAGGGATGGGGGACCTGGGACCCACTGCAATGTCTGGCAGTGGGTATGGAGGAGCAAGAGTGAAGGGGTGATGCTGGCACTCACAGTGCCAGGCTTAGGGAGAGGCAGGGACCCTACCTGCCTGCTGCAGAGGGGTCCCGGGCGAGGGTCCCATGGGGAGACCAGCCGCAGCTCAGCGGTGCCTGGGGAGTGCAAATGGGGCTTTAATGAAGCTTTCAACAACGCTGTGGCTGTGATGTATAATGGAGGGAGGGTTGTGGAGCTGAGCTTAGTGCAGCATCGACTCATCCGCAGCAGACGAGGCGTCCAGACCAAGCACCATATCTGTGTAAATCCTCCATCCATCTGTGCAGCGCAGGACGAGCTGCCTGACCAGGGGATACTGCTGGGATCAGGGCCACATCGGGAGCACTGAGCAGCCCCTGCATGGTGGGTTCCCCATGTGCCAGGAGGATGTCAGCACCAGCATAGGTCCAGAGGACAGGTTACGCTTGTCCTGGCTGGGCCAGCTCCAATATCATCAGCATCACCAGGAGACCCAGGCGGGCAAGGGCATGGGGCACCCATCCTACCATGGCCACGCAAGAGGATGTGAGCAGGCGTTGGAACCAGCCAGACACTGAGGGGTGCTGCAACAGGAGATTTTTCACAGCAGAACTGCTGGACCTGTTGGCCAAAGGGCTCATACATCACACTTGGTTTGCGCAAATGGTACCTGGTAACTTGTGTGCAATTAAAAGCGGGCTGTAATTGCCCTGATGGTAATATCTCAGGCTGTCAGGAGGATAAAACTGGGCTGGCCGGCACAGAGAACCCAGCACTGAGCCAGGCGGTGGGTTTTCAGCCACCAGGGCCATGCCAGCTCATCATGCTGCACTCTGACCTCCCCTGCTCAGAGCCCAGAACACAAATGCACTCCCCATGGAGCATCTCCCCTGGCCATGATGGGGTCCCAGCCCCTCCAGGCAGGGGTGCTGGCCCAGGGCAGCCATCTGTGGAGTGGGTGCAGCTGCTGCTGAGTGAAGCTGTGGGTTCATTACCAACCTTTTCAAAACCCATGCTTAAAAATATCTCCCACTCGCATGGGCTGGCTCAGCTGCGTGGCTGGTCTTCATCTCCCTCTCGGGATATAAATAGACGGCACTGAAAAGCAATGCTGGCCCAGCGCTTTTCACGCTGCTGCACAAGAGGGGACGGTAGCACAAGCCCTGATGGGTGGCCAGGGACGTTGGCTGAGCAGCCCAGCAGTGTCCCACCAAGTTGGGCTGTAGCTCTGGGTGTCTGGATGGAAGCCGCTTCCAGCAAAGAGTTCAAAGCAAAATGCAATTAGGGGAACAGCCAGGAACAGAGATAGTGTGGTTCTGGGATGAAGGCTGAGCTTCTGAACAAGCTTGGCTTTCCTCTCACAAGGTTTCACAGGCTTTTGGGGGAAATTTTATGATAAATTTTGTGACAAAATTACAAATTTGCCATTTGCAGAAGAGAGTACTCCTGCATTATGGTCCTTAGTGGCAGTGGAGGAAGATGCTCCCACACCATGTGTCCTCCAGAAACCCCTGATGTCATGGCAGGACAATGTACCCAGGAGGAAAGAAAATAGATGCTGAAACAAAATAAAAATTATTTTTCCTTTTTTATCTTCTGGCAAGAGCCTGGTATTTAATAATGGAGAGTCAAATGCTCAGATATGCCTTTATTTAAACAAAAGGTGTAAATATCTTTGCTTAATCCTGTGCAGCTATCAGACTAAATGCAGGGCAAAAGATTTTAATACATTTTCTGAAAAAGGATGCTCTCATTCTCTAGTGCAGCTGCAACTTCCTCTCTCCAGGAAGCTCCTCAACTGCTTCATCATGGTCCCCCCTGACCCTGACTAACCCCTCTCTCCCACGAGGAATTCGTCATTAGTCTCCACATATCAAGAAGATGATCCATCATGCAAAGGGAAGAGGAGGAAAAGTCCACGTGAAGCCTGCCCTCACTGTGGCAGTGCACTTAGTCCTTGGAAGCAAATTAGTCGCAGTGCCACCAAGAGATGATGTGAAATAATCCTGGGTGCTCAATGGGCTAATCTAAGCAGAAGGAAAAATTCATGCCCAACGGCAAGGTGAAGAGTTCCCTGGCTGTAAAGGATATTTTTGAATTGCTGGTGAAGTCTTTTCTGGGAAGGGGTTGGAAAACCCACTGCAAATTCAGAAAACCCCATATCTCCACCACTGCCTGTCTGGGCTGGAACTTGGTCTCCAGGAGCCACCAGCAATGGTTTTGATGGCACAGGCAGCGGCTGACCTGGAAGGTGATGCTGAAGCAGGGCGTCCCTTTCACCCCACATCCCTCCAAGCCAGCTTCGGTGGCTCTGGCTGTGTCACTGCACAGAGCGGATGGGGACAGCCTCTGTGGTGATGGAGCTGATCGCTGCAGCCCTTGGCATTCCTACCACTGTGTGGCGTCTGGGATGTTCGCTCTTGCTCTGTGTCCTATGTATTTCCACCAGCAGCCAAAATCTGCTCCGTGGCCTCCTTCGTTTAATCTGGAGGAGAGGGGCGTTTAATCATCGCACGGCCTTTCCTCCATTTCTTGTCTCCCCTTCCAGCGTCTCTGCTGGAGAAAAGGTGATGCTCTGAGCCAGCCTTCTGCTTCAATGGCCAAGGAGATGTCATGCTTGCTTGCAGGCATCCCTATCATGTTTGGCCATATTACCTCCACCCCTTAAAAAGTATTTTTCAATGAAAAAGGGTCATCTCATAACCAGGAAAACAAGGCAAAGCTCAGTTTTGGGGATTCCTGCCAAGAGAGGGCTGAATCAGTGCTCAGACTGGGAAAGGCTGTCCCAGGGCACAACACTAGGAAGGGCCACAAACCCCTTCATAGCCAGAAATGGCCTTTACCTCTGTCCACAAGCCAAAAAAAAAATGTGGCTTAGTATGATTTTGTGAGTTATCCCCAGTGCATGAGTCACTACTGCTCCCCAGTTTATAGTTTCATTGAGAACGGGCTCTTTTTTGTTCCTCTGCCAAGGGCATGGAGAGGTAGGAGCCAGGGCAGGGTAGGAGGGGATGCTGGGGCTGGGCTCTGAGGCCACCCCTCTGGAGAAGACATCTCTCTTCCTAGTTAAGGCATTGAGCCAAAATAAGCCCTGCCAGAGTGACTCTCCTTTGAATCTCCAGCTGCTTTCAGGAAACCTGAAACGGTGGCTACGCTCACATCATAAGAAGATTATTTCTTTTCTACACCAGGCTTTTTGCCTGCACACAGTTGGTTACTAATCATATCTTTTTAGCTAGTTAACTTGGGGGTTTATCGGTCTGATCCCTCACCTTTATCAGATCTCAGTCTTGCTGAGCTGACAAGCATCTCTTACACTTCCTGGGCTCCCTGGAAAATCTCTGCTGCTTGTTTCAAATGTGCTGAAATGATGCCAGGCTCAGGGAAACTGCCTTTTCTGGAAATCCCTGCAGCTCTGAGTGACTGGTCCCCAGCCCAGTGTACAACTGGGAGCAAGTGGCGCTGAAAAGCCTTGCACCTACCATGCCGCAGCCCCAGGGGGATCCATCCTGGGCAAAACCTGATCCTGGGTAATTCAGGCTCCTTGCCGAGCTTCAGCCAGTGTTAAAACAATTGCAGCAGGAGAGGTCAAAGCTGCTCCTGCAGCCTGGGCTGCTTTGTGCATGGTCCCCATGTGCACACAGATGAACAAACACACTCTGCATGTTGGGCTCAGAGCTATAGTTTTTCTCACTCATGATGTGCCCTGAATAATGCTCCTGGTGCCCTGAGCAATGAGGAGATGCTGTGGGCGATGCTCCCCTGGCCCCCATGTCCTTGGCAGGGTGAGGGTGAATGGCCCTGCTTCATGGGTGATCTGAGCAGGAGTCACTAAGGAGGAGGGATGGCTGCAGCAGGAGCAACAAAAAGCACAGCCGCACCACAAACCCCACTGCAAACCTCCTCCAGCCCCAGGGAGTCACAGTGAAGCCACCGTCCCTGCTTCACCCCCTGGAGAGCTTTGCTGTTTCAAGCCCTGGCAGTGCCAGTCAGGAGCTGTGATTTATTTTCCTGGCTCTGTGAGATACTGCTGGCTCCCAGGGCTGCATCTTGCCTCCATGGCTTTTGGCAAAGCCCCAGCACTGCCTATGCCACAGGGTGAAAATGAGCCTGGAGCCCAACATGCAGGTACAGCTACACCTGAGCTCCACTTTGAACACAAGCCATGCCAGGGAGTGCTACATCCTCAGACAGCTCCAATGGGGCACGCGACATGAGCGGCCGTTTTCCCCTTGAACTGCACTGCCTCAATTCCTAGCTTGCAAAATAGAGATGAAAGTACCTCAGTACATGGCAAGGGAGCTGGGAAAATAGATGGGTTTTTTAAGAAGTGCTCAGAGGCTAATGATGAGCTCCACATGGCAGCCCGGGTAGAAATTGATACCCTCGGCTCCACTGAGAAGTGCAAAACCTGGGTACTGTAGAGATGCTCACTGCCCTGCATCCTTCTCGGCCAGTCCTCGCAGCATGCAGGCAAAGCAATGTGCATGAAGAGCTGGATCTTGCCACAAGCCATGCTCATCCTGGCATTTCTGGGCTTGGCTGCGTTTGTCTCTGCAACCTCAAGAAATCTTTTCAGGTAGGAGATCACACAGCCCTTGAAGATCTCTTTGGGGGCATCATCACCACCAAGCCCAGGATTTAACACACACAAGGGTATTTCCTCAGCTGCCAGCATCGGGCATACCGTGGTACGCAAGGGTTAACAGCGCAGCCAAACTGCTGCTCGGGTTTATTTTTTTAGTTTAAAATAAGCTTTTTTCATGGGAAGCGGCTGGGTGTGTGGAGCGAAACTCATCACTCCAGGGATGCTCAGCGCTGCTGAAGCCAATTTCAGGAGTAAATACATATTTTTAATATATTTCTTTTTATGAGCCAGAAAGGTGACATGGCTGGATGGTGGAGAACTTACCTGAGCTAATGGCCCAGCTGGAGCTCTTCCAACCAGCCTGTTTTAGGAAATGGATAGTTTGGGGCTTTGCTTGCGCTTTAAATGCTTTTAAACAGTTCTGTGCTATTTACCTGTTCTCTCAGTCCCTGCCACAGAGAAGGAGACAGGTTCTGCTGCCAAGACCCACACCTGGGTGGGAGGTGAAGGCCAGAAGATGCTGAAGGTGGACCTGGTCATGGATGTGCTGGCAGAGGGCTCATTCCTCTGAGCCTTGCATGATGCACAGTGGCAGAGGAGCTGCCAGATCCTGGTCCATAGTTTGCCCCAAAGGAAACAAGGACTTCCCCTGCTGGGCAGAGACCCACTAGCGTGTCACCCTCTGTGCGGGCCACCTCTGGCACGGGCTGCTTAGAGTGGGACTTCAGCAAGGGACGGCCCTTTAGGCACATGTCTAAAGGTCCTTGCACTTGGATCCAGACTCCCTTGTGGATGTTGGGCTTCTTCTCACTGCCGGTGATGGACTGTCCAAGAGGTTTGTAGACCCCTTCAAGGCTTCCTACCAGCTCTGTACCTCCACACAGGGGAGGAAACAGCACTGTCAGAGAGCCAAAGTGATAATTAGCCTTTTCGTTTGGGCCCTGCTACTTCTAGGTCAGTCTTTGGATTATCTGATATTCTGTAATTTCTTAAACACATTGGGAGGTTATTCATAAGACAGAGGTGCTCCTGCTCTCCTCTCATCTGGAGAAGAGGGTCTCACCAGCCTGGACTCTCGACCCTGGTCTCCAGGTTCGCATTCCCTCTTCTCTTATCTCACCCAGACCTCTCTCCTCCTGCAACATGTCCTCGCTCCCTGAGAAACTCACGGCAATTCCTTTCTTGAGTACTTTAGTAGAAACCACCAGCTGTCTGCAGCAGGAGAGCTTTGCATCCAATGACAGCCTCATGCTCAAGTGCCAAGGGGTGACCAAGGCATGGGGTGGTTGGCCAGCAATATGCCAAAGCCAGCTTTGATGTGCTTTGCAGGAGGCTGTTGGGCATTTGCTTGGAGAAATCATCTCTCCAAGCATTGCAGAGAGGGTGAAAGTTTCAGAGCCGTGCTTATGGCTCTTAACATCAGGCTGAAATTCAAAGGGGCTCTGAATTTAGACCCTATATATGAGAGCAAGGTTTAGCCTGATGGCAACAGCCTGCCTCTGCTATGCCACCAAGGATTCCCAGATGGAGCTGGTTGCACATGGTGGAAACAGTCACCCATGCCACCCACAGAGAAGAACCCTGCATAGGGACCAGAGCTGCTGGCTCTTGGTTTGGCCATCCTGCAAGGTGGCTTTCAGCAGCACAACAATTAACTTTATCTGAACTGCAGCATTGGTCTGATCACAGAGCCTGGGAGATGAAGGTGCTGGCTTAGAGAAAGTAGGTCTTCAGCTGCATTCCCCTGCGGGACTCTGTCCAAACAGCTTCAATATCATTTTCAGCCCTGCGACAGGCTTGAAAATAAAATTCCAGCAATGGATTTAAGCAAGCGTGTCTTTGTCAGGCCTGGTGATGAAATAGTGGTGTGCTGCTTTCAGCTCCATGTCCCTCACTCTGATGTGGCTTTCAGTTAGCTCTGGTGTAGGTTCAGCTGCTCCCACTGAGCCGGGAATGAAAGAGCCAAGATAAAAGACACTGGCCCCAGGCCAGGTGGGCTGGGAGAGTGTCAGAGAGCCGGTCTGGGGATGGCAGGGGGAGCTCCCCGGCACCCTTGGGGGAGCCCTTGCTGGCAGCTGGGTGCCTTGCAGCCCAACAATGAAAGCAGTGCAATGTTGTGGTGCATGCTCCCCACTTGCTGGCTAATTGAGGCAACTGTGGATGGCCACCAGCGCCCACATCAAGGGACTGGGGTGGGGAAAAGCAGCTTTGCTGTGTGTCAGTGCCAATGCATCCTGGCTTCGTCTTCTGCAGGGTCCACTCTTGGGAAAAGTGCATGGGCAGAGCCTGACGGCAGCAGAGGAGGAATGGTGAGGAAGAGGAGCCAGGAATGTTGTTATGGGTCATGATCTGCCTTCCATGCACAGACCAGTCGGATGCACCAGGACCTCGGGAACCGCTTCGATGTTTTTGCAAGGAGGGCCAGCAGCAGTGTGCTAGGCTCGGGCCAGCATGTTGTGTCCACACATGAGTACCTGAGCAGCTCCCATCCCACTTTGACACTGCATCCCAGCATGGATGTTCAATGGCACAGCTGGGCACCAGCTATGTGGTGCCGGCAGCCTGTCTGGCAAGGACAATGCTCAGGAGAGCAAGCTGGGATGGAGCATCCCAGCCTGCCTTCATCTCCTCCCAATTAGTGGAGGAGACCATGAGCCCAAGACCTTGCCACTGACCGAAAGGATGCACCAAGCGGAGATGCATGCCCTGTGCAAGGCTGTGCTGGAAGCCAAGGAAGTAATAAAATAGCTTATTTACCTCGTAAAAGCTGTTCTCCTCAATGAGATGCTCACCCAGCTCCTCGTTGAGAACTTCTTATTACAGGTTTGGTCAGGAGTCTCTGATGGGCTTAAACACATGGGCACAGTTTAGAGCTGCAGCCTCCCAGCACATCACCCCCTCCCACCACCTGCCCACTCACCAGTGGAGGGTCCACAGAGGCCTCCGGCCCCTTCCCCACACTGGGTGGACATATATATATGGGTACACACATATATGTGTACATATATACATAAAATGCTTTTTTCACCCATCACAGCCTTATTCTGGCATTTGAAGGGCCATGAGGACTGCAGGGCACAGCAAGGCTGCAGTCCCTTGGGAGGGACGTGGCCCACAGGCAGCCAGAGCCAGAGCCACAAGCCAGTGGGGCTGGCAGGGTTGTCCTCCCCACCACAGCTTTTGTGTCCCTGTTCACCTGCAGACATCCTTACAACCCTGCCCATTCCTACCTCAACAGCCGCTGTCCTGAGGGATAGCTCTGAAGATCTCAGCAAGCAAATGGCCAGGATTTTGCTGCACCTGCCAAAGGGAATCAGGGGAAATGCCCCAAAACAGGAAGAGCTGGGGCTTGTGTTTTCCCCCAGATCAACAAAAGGGGATTTTAGTGGGAACACAGAGAGGTGGAACCTCTTGCAGCAAGCAAAGACCCTTACCCCATGGCCCCCATCCCATGGTGCTCTTAGGACCATTGCCCCACCACAGGCACAACCCCGATGGGCACTGCTGAGGATGGGGGACCCACATGGAGGATGTCAGGAAAGGTGAAATACTGCTTGTGCCAAGGGAAATTAATACAGGTGGGCTGAGATTTTTGTCTCCCCACACGGTTTCCAGCTGAGGTAAACCAGTGGTGTTCAGCCACATTGGCAGCGCCTGCGCTCAGACACCAGCATGCACCTCAGCACCTCTCCAGGTCTGCCGGGAGCCCCTCTGCATTTCCCTAAAGGGGCCTGGGGAGAAAAGAAATCACTATTTCCCCCCTGTAAATGACAAGAAGGACCAAGACAGACCAGCTCAGAAACTCATTGAAAAACAGAGTATTTTATATATACTTCTATATAAAAGAAATATTTCTATATAATCTATATATATTTCTACAGAAATAATAGATATGTATTTCTATATACAAGAAAGATTATATTTCTATACAATCTATATATATAAAAAAATCATATTGTTTACCATGGTGTGACTTAGAGCCCCTCACCATGCCTTCCAGCTCCAGAGACACATGTGCTGTACCCACTCTTGCTGCCCACCCAGAGTCATCACAGTTTCTTGACATGCATGTGGGATCATGGGTTTTGGGGGCCTGGCATCTTACCCCATCCTCATGACACCCATCCCTCATACATCATACCAGTGGCACTCCTACCCCAGCCAGCACAAGGTCCTCCCAGGAACAGGGACACTATGGGGCATCTCACCTGCCCTTGATGACCTAAAGGCAGAAGCCAGCTGTGTCCAGTGCACAGCCCAGCTGTGGGGCTGGATACCCCTATGGCAGCTGTGTGGCTGCAGGAGTGGTGGCAATGCGGGAGGGCATTTCACCATCCCAGAGCAGGGATGCTGGCCATCCCATGGGACACCTGGGGGCTCTAGGGACCTAGCAGAGTGGTGACGCTCCTCTCGCAAGCCTGCAATGAGACAGCATTTGGGGACAGCCCCCATTTCACTGCTGGTTGCAGGGGATTCCAGCCTTGTAGGAACTGGATGTTTCCTTGCAGCCTGTTGAGCTCTGCAAACATCTGCAAAGCTGGAAGTGAAAGAGCTGGGAAAAGCTCCTAAATGCCGGTACATGCCTGAATGGAAAGAAGCAGCATGGCGGCAGCCATCTGAGCAGCTGGAGCCTGGAGGAGAGCGAGGCAAAGGAGCGTGGGGATGCTCCTGTGCTCCCATGCATGCCGCACACAAGGACTTTAATGAGAAATTGCTTGTTAATATGTGCAGTGCTTTGTGATTATTGAGCTACAGTGCGACATACTCTGCTGACACATTACAGGGCTTAGAAATAAATACAGAGACAATTCTTTAGGTTTACGGCATGAGGGGGCTGCTAATCTGCCAGGGGTGTTTTGTCTCGCCAGGCTCCGGCAGGCATGGGCTTTGCGCCTTTTGTGTGCGAATTAAACATCAGCTGCAATGTAATTCTTTCTGTCTGCTAATTTGGCATCAAAGGGTGCCATGTTATTGCCTAGCGTAGCTTGTTTGCTCCTTTTCCCTGCACTCCAGTAAACTCCTTTGCTAGAGCTGTATCTCCCCTCTCCTCCCAGGAGTTGCTGTGCCTGTGCCCATTGTGGAGCACCAAGCATCCCCACCGAGCATTGCTTTTAATGGCACAGCATCAGTTTTGCAGTGCATGAAGCTGGCTGCCATGACATGGTGATGCTGCCACCATCCCCAAACCTTGCCAAACATCCAGTGGGGGCCCCCCGTGCCACCAAAACCCATCAGCTGTGAGGGCTCAGTGCAGGCAGGAATACTTGCAATAACCCAGTCAAGATGCAGAGTTCATAAATTGCTACAGGCACCTCTGAACTCCTCAGGGAGGTTACCCTAATAAACCACAGGTGAACTTCTCTGTAGCTGTGAGTGGGACAAGCCTGGCTGTATGTGCAGAAAGGGTTACTGGGGGGAGGGGGGTGGCAAGAAGACCCTGATGGTTTCATCTGTGCTGAACTGGGAGCCCTGCTGCCTCTGACAGAGCCAGGGCAACATACAACATCCTTGTCCCAAAGCAGGTGGTCTGTCCATGAAGGAATTCCTGGGACAAGCCACGCCCATGTGTGGAAAGGTAGCAAAGAGATGGAGGGAATGAGGGCTTTCCCTCCCCTGGCAAGGGGGATGCATCCAGGCTGGATGCCTCTGCCTGCATCCCCAAATTGCCCTGCCAGGCTGCCAATTCTCTTTCCACAGCTCCCTGCTTAATTATCTCATGGCTGCAGGTAGTAACTGGGGTGATTTTTCTGTGTTACCCTTTCCCCTGAATGGCATCACCTGCTGCTCTGTGGCTCTGCCTCTTGGAGGCTGTGACTCGTGTCCCCTCATGTCGCTCTGTGATGAGCACCACTGGTGAGGGTTAGTGCTGTCAGTCCCCTCTAATCGGTGTGGAACACAGTATTTAATCCAACCTGAAGTCTCCGATGCCCTGATGGGACAGGTCCTGCCACATCTCTCAGGGCCTTTGTAAGGGTTTTTGCAGAAGAGAGAGGATGTGAGCTGCTCTGGAAAAGAAGATGCTAACAAAAGGAGCATGCTTACACTTCATCTGCATGCCCTTTGTAAGGACTGCATGCTATTTTCCCCAAGGTCTCTTTCTTCCTGGACTCTTTGGGGCTGGCATGCAGCAGGCACAGGATCTGCTCCAGGTCACAGCTGGGCACTTGTTCCCATTGCAGTGTGGCTTTGGTCAAGGTTTGTCCCCAGGGTTTAGATTTAGCACCTTAGGAGCCACTTTCTCAGCTGACTGACAGGGCTTGTGTCCCCGCAGTGGGTCATGCCAGGGACCCCATCCAGGCTGGCAGCAGGGATATGGGCAAGGAGGAGCAGGGTGCCCTGCCTGACCCTGAGCAACCTCAACCAGGGGGTCTGAGCCCTGAGGCTGCTGGAAGAGCACGGGTTTAAGACACAGGGATGAACAAGGCTACATATGAGACATAAGAGAATGCCCCACCCCCACAGTTTATGCACATGACTCCTTCCCCTTCAGCCCCATTCACTCCTGCTCACTCATTCCTGGGTGATGTTTTGGTGATTTGCCACCTGCATTTTGGTAGGAGAGCTGAGAAGCCAAACAAGCCAGCATTTCCCGATGGAAGAGGGTCCCATCCCCAAGGGAACTGACCTTAGGAAGCACCCAGCGTGATGTCTAGTGAAGACATTTGCCAAGGGCACGGTAAAAGCTGGGGCAGGGACAGCATGATGCCTTTGGTCCTGCTGGGTCCCCCTCCTCCAAATGGTAACAACCCCAAAACCAATCCCTCAGTGCACATAATCCCACTGCCATGCAGAGGACCCATGCTGGCCCCAGCAAAATTGCTGCCTAAACAGGCAGAGATGCAGATGCTTTGCTACAGAAGGAGAGTCCAGAGCCAAGGCTACAAACCTTGGTGTCCAAATGGAGATGCCACCCCTCAGCCTTACGGTCCTGCCCCTGGCTCCGTGCAGTGTGGAGCAGTGGGTGATGGAAGCCCCTTGACAGATACTCACCAAAGCCTGTGCCACGCTTCAGTGGGCACGGGATCAAACTCACAGTCCCCAGACTTCACCCAGTCAAAATACACAAGTGATGCTGCTCAAATGCATCTGGGATGCCGCTTGGCTCCCTGCTAGAGATTGTGTTTGAGTGGTTTATTTAAGAGAAAACCAGAGTTTTGCTGGATGAAGGCAGGATTTTTCTCTCTTCACAATAAATATAAGTTCCACTTGCTCCCAAGTTGACCTAATAATTGTAATTCTAAATTAAATGTAAATGTATTGGCTGCTGGTAAAGGTCATTCCACAGAAAATGGCTATGTTTGCCTCTTCTTCAGATGCATGAATACTAAACATGTATAATTCACAGGATCATTAGCAGATAAAGATGCTTCCCACCTCTGCTCCCTAATCCTCACACAAACCCATTTTATATGTCAGCAGGCAAAAGGAAAACTGTTCAGTCTTATTTAATGTCTACAGATCAGTCCCTCTGCTATAAAAAAATGCAGGTGCTCAGCATCATTCAGGATCCATCCCTCTGGAAATTAAATTCATATCTTATGAGAGGCAGAATGACTGCAGGCCACCCTTTAGGGCGCTGTGCAATTGGGACATCTGCTCTGCCAGATCATCACCCTGGCTTAAAAAGGATGGATGGCTGTCCTCTGCTAACCACTGGACTTGAGCGAAGGTCTATGAAACCTCCAAACCCTCTGTCAGGGGAATTGGGGAATGCGGGTCTGTGGAAGACTGAGTGAAAGGCACAGATTATCTCTGGGGCTCCTTGCGGTGAGCTGGATTCTGCCGTGCCTGCTCAGAGAGCTCCTAAAACTGGGGATTAACTACAAGGTGCTAGCGGCTTGGGGCTTCGAAGCTGATGGGGACCATTCCACCAATTACAACAGATGCAGCAACAAGCACTGGAGAAGGAAAAACCACAACATACAGCAGAAATTGGCCCTTGGCAATGGGAGGAGATGGCCGGGTGGCTGCCTCGCGTCAGGCTACAGCAGCAATTCACAGCATCCTCAGAGAATTGAGCCTCTTCTTGTCTGAGAAAATCGTAATTTCCTCAGTTGTGCTTGGGAGCTGAAATTACTCAGTATGTTAAGTTTTTCCCCCCTGCCCTTTGCTGACTGGTTGCAAACAACCTGCCACAGTCTGCTAGAACATGCCACACTCCAGAGGCAGAATTAGCACTGGATGCTCATGCCAATGGTGCAGCTTTGCTCTTACGGACCTGCTGAATGTTCCTGAGCTGGGTGGGGGTCTCACAGCAAATCTCATTCCCTCCCCATCTGCAAGGCATTTCCTCAGAGCAGCCCTTTGCTGGAGGCTGAGCGGCTGCCAGATCAATTGCCTAGATGCAGAGTCTAATTTTCACTTGTCTCAATGGTGCAAATTAATTGCACATGCAGATGGTCTGGTGGAGTTGGCTGATCTGTTAACCTCTGCAACACCACAGATCCTGTTAGCAGCTTGGGGAGCCATCACCATGCAATGACCCTGTTTGCCATGTGCTCATCTGCTGTTGGCCACAGAAACGTGGGCAGGTGGAGGAGGGGGAAGAGCTCTTCTCTGCCACAAGAGCAGGCACAGAACCAGGCAGAGGAGTTTCCGTTCCTTAGCACCACCTGTATATGATAAACATCTCATGAAACCCTGGTACAGGGATGAGGAGGGTCTCCCTCCCCCAAGCAGCTATGCCAGGTCTGTGCTCTCAGGGCAGCAGTGCCACCTGCAATTCACTCCTCTGCAGTTTTGGGGTCCCTGAGGTCCACTCCTCCATCCCCATTGAATGCTCACTCCCAAAACATGCTGTCCTGGGAAAGCACACAAATGTTTCCAGCTCTGTGTACATGAATGCAGCCCCAAATAATAACAAAGTTGGCTTGAAGATGGATATAGAAGCTGCTATTTGCCCTTCCTGCTCATCCAAGACTTTAAGGTTCTACATTGTCAAGTTTTGTGGTCAGCCATAGCTATGGTCCCCACATCACCTGGCTCCAGAGGCCACTGACAGCTCTACTCAGGGTAGGGACGGTTTCGTGCATGGTGAGAAAAAGGAGCAAGTCACTTGCAGTCAAGATGCTACCAGCAAGAAAAGGCTTAGGGAACACATCCAAAGTTATAGCTTAGCAGGAAAAGCTGGGCATGCTTCCAGACTCCCGCTCTAGTACCCAGCACATCCTGATACCAGCCTAGGCTAAACTTGGTCCTGCTCCCTCTTCTGCCCGTTAGTACTGTGCTCCACAAGGCTCAGAGAAAGGCTTCTCCAGTGGGGGCACAGCCCTTCCAGTGGGGACCAGGCTATTCCAGCTACATCAGACATGCTAAGAGTTGCTGGGACCAGAAACTATGAGTGTATTAGCTTCAGCCAAAATCCCTCTAATTCCCATGAACCAGAGCCAACAGCCACTTCCCCCTCCCCAGCAAGGCACACAGTGGTACATGATCTCCATTTACAGCATAGAAACCACTCTGACCAAGGAAGATGTGCCAGGCCCTGCTTTTGTTACTGGTCTTAACTGCCCTGACCAGCCCCACCTGGGCCCCAGAGCTCTATATAAGCTCCAGCTCTTCCCTGTTGGCCTGAGCAAGTTTCTAGGGAGTAGTAGGGGCTGGGCTGTTCTGTTCTGCTTGGGTGCCCCTAGCAGTGTCCTCATCCTATGAGGCTGAACAGAGCGGTGGTGATACCAGGTTCATCAACAGATGTAAGCACAGTGAAATAACAGCAGCAACAACTGAAAGCAAGGCTACAACACTAGTCTGAAACCATGTAAGAGATGGAGCTGGAGAAAAAGCCACCCACAGCATGTGTCCATAGTCTTGCAGGAGACTAGTCAATAAGTGAGGACAGCAGCATGACCTTAGCTGGGGTGGGTGTTTGGGCCTCAGTGGGATTCCTACCTGTAGGCAGGGGGCTGGTGGGGTCCTGGGTAGTGCACCCAGGCTGCAGTAGGACTTGGAGCATAGGTGGCTCTCATTGAGTCATTGCTACTCTTCTAGGCATGGCTGTGTTGGTCCCAAGGGCTGTGTACAATGGGGTGCCTTCCTCTGCATATTGAGGAAAAGCCAAGCCTTGGTGGGGTCTCGAGGTGGCCAGGTCCTTCTGGGTGCTGCTCAGGGGTGGTGAGGCACCTGTTGTGATGTGGTGAGCCTGCAGGTGAGGGTTCCTTCATGGAGTCACAAAGCAGATGGTACAGTCCCTGTCCCGCTTGAGCTGTTCTTCCTGCCCTGGCAGCATCTCCCAAAAACATAAGGGAGGCTGGCAGGATCCAGGCACAGCTCCCACAGGTTGGGCTTCTTCATCCCTCATGTCCTTCAGCTGGCTGCAGAGGTGTGAAGCAAGGAGGGAAGCTGGCAGTCCCTTTCCTGGAATATGTTCATTCATGCACTGACATGTTTATTTGCATAGAGACATTTTAGGCTTTTTTTGTTGTTGGCTGACTTATTGCACAAGTTCTCAAAGCTGTGATATTGAATTATAAATTGAGACACTGTATCCATGAAAGATTGCTCTTTGACTATAGGCAGCCTTATCGAGTATGACAGTCACAATAAATGCATGCTATAAAGCCAAACTAAATATGCTCTGCAATCCAAGATGTGCAAATCAAGCAAGTAGAAAAATAACCATAATATTTTTTTTCACAAACGAATCCCAAACCTTAGGTGATGATTTTGTTTAGCTTTATGTCTTGGCTCCTTGGAAAAATACTCAGGCAGCAGATAATGAAATTACCTACTTTTGCTGTCTTTGTTCATGACAACACATAAATTAAGAATTATGCCCTTTCAAATTAAACTTATCATTTTTGCAGAAATTAGAGTCTAAAGCAGGACTGTAGGTTGGAGGTGAGGGAGGGAGCAGCACGTACTGGTCCAGCTTCCGTGGGGGTCCCCCTGCACTGTGCCCCACTTCCAGGAGTAGGGGCTGAGCATCAGGGTGGTCCTGGGCTGGTACCAGCCACCAGCTGGGTCTCTTCTTCCTATCAGCTTATCTGACTCATAAGGCTTTACCTTCTGGTGAACTTCTGGAGGCCTCAGAGGCTAAGCAGTGCCATTTAGCCGATTATTTAAGTAATGCTCTGGGTTTAACCTAAACGCTAACTCAAAAGCTACCATAAATGAGTGTCGTTTAGAGCGAGCGCCCAGGGAGACCCTCCCTCTTGATGGGAATTGTTTTGCCTCCAACTGCATCTGATGTGCAATGTGTTGTAATGCTTTCTGACTGGGTGACAGGAAAATAATGTTTGCTTTAATTGAATTTCAGATTGGGAGCACGGACTGCAGCCTGCAGTGCTGGGGGGGTGGCTGCTGTGCTGGGGGGGTCCAGGCTCCCAGCAAGGGTGGAGGTAATATTGAGGGAAAGCATAATTATTTGTTGAAGTGAGTGTTGTGCGTGTGACCAGTATTGCCTCAGAACTGGACTGCTGGGTCAGAGCAAGGTTGTTTAATAATGCTGTATAATTTTTTGAGGATGCCAAAGGCATGTAGAAAGGTGGAGCGTGGCGCGGAAGCACAATGCCAGGTGGCCCCACAGCAGCGTGCTGGCGTGGGGCGAGCTGGGCTGCCAAATCTGGGATAACTTCTGTCCTCTCCAAACACCACAAATGAATTTAATACTCTACAAAATCCATTATGGAAAAAAAAAAAGTATTTCCATAAACAAGAGGCTAAATACAGCCCTTGGTGCTTTTCATTTCTGGGACTTACAGGCATGTTATTAATCTGTGTGTGCTACAGTTGTAGGAGCAGAGCTGGGTGTGACTGTGGGGTCCCTAGGGACCCTGCTGCCTGTCCTAACCGTGGTCCCCTCCTGGGCTGCTGACCCAAGAGCCCATCCAGCGTCTCTTACCAAAGGTCACCATTGGGATACAGAGGTGACATCACCAGGTTGGTCTCCATTCCTGGCAGAGACCAGCAGGAGCCTGGAGCAGGATGTAGGGGGATGTGCAGCAACACACCCCTGTGAGATGATCAGGGGCACCTTAAATACATCCCTGCACCCCTGCAAACACCCCTAGCTTGACAGGTAGCTATTGCTTTCTTGCAGAAGCTCGCTCACAGCTTGCAAGTGCTGGACAAGCTGCATTGCCCCATGCAAGGGCTTTGCTGCACTCCCTGACCCTTGCCCTGGCAGACAACTGCTGCCAACAGCAAGGATGCTGGCTTACACCAGCCCTGGATCCAGCCCTGGTTGCATCACTGACATCGCTGTCCAGGCCCTGAAGAGGTTTGTGCCGCAGCTGCTGGAGCACTGCAGCATGACAGGAGGCTGAGGCGCTTACGTGACTTTCTCCTAAATCACAGCACCCTTGTACTCTTGTTTCCCAGCTAGCTGCTTGCCACTGATGATTTCTCAAAGCTCCTGACTCCCACACACTGGCAGAAGGATTTGAGGCTCAGAGGGAGGTCAGGCCGTGCTGCCCAAGCCCTGTGTGTGCAGTAGGGACAAGTGGTGCTTGGAAGCAGAAAAAGACCTGTCACAGAACCCAAACCACAAAGTATCCCATAGTGATTCTCAACAGTGTCTGCAGCAGGGGCTCAGTGTGTGGCATGGGTTTTGGGGATGCTGTGCCAGTCTCAGCCTGGCTTCAGGCTCTTGTGCGGTTTGGGCAGGTGTAACCTTTGCCCTGCTGGAGAAAGAGAGGGGGAGCAGGGCAGACCCTTGGTTGCTGGTGTGGGATACCACAACCTGCAGCAAAGACCCCACAGTGATTGGGCGAGCAGGGATGACAGCTCTGACCCCACACTGGTGGGACCTTCTCTGTCACCTCTTCAGTACTTTGCATCAGTGCTCATCGTGTTCCTAGAGTTTCCCAGACTGCAGTGCTGCTCCTGGTCTGGGTGTTGGATGGCCCTGGAGGCAGTACCTCTGCTCCCTCTCCAGGCTGGCTCCTGTGTCCTACTATTTTTGAGAAGTGGCTGGCAGGATCACTTGTACCTCTTCCTTTTAGTCGGTTGTTTCCAGGTTCAGTGAGTAATTCCTGATGAGCTGTAATGTCTAAAATTAAATCCTTAAGATTACAAACAAGAGGCCTGAATTAATAGTCCTGTAGCGTGTGGTGCATTAACTCTTTCTGGCATGTCTCACCTGGTGGCTCTGTCTCCCCTGCAAGCCTCACCCTCCTTCCTGGGACCAGCGCTGCTGTGGCCAGTGAGAGCAGGATGGGACCCCCTTGGTTTGGACCTAGACCCAGCTGAGGACGAATGTGTTGCTCTGGACCACAGCTGCTCTCCACACTGAAAATCTCTCATCTCCGAAAATATCTTATTTAGGCCAGATTTTTTTTCCAGGCAGATCTTCTGCCAGTTGTTCCTTAATCTGAGCTGTCTAATTGGGGGCCCCTAATTTGGCTTAACATGCTGTTATCCTTGTTGAAGCAGCTCCGGCCTGGTGGCTTGATTTTTCTTTTCCCTTTTTGCAGTGGATTGATTTTCCTGCCAACATGATCTCTCTCCACTGAAGTTCCCATCACCGCAAAGTTCAGGCTCCTCTTTGTTCTAATTATCACTGTCTCCACACAAAGCAAATGAGGCAAACGCTCTGGTCTATTTTAAGGTGTAACTGAGATGATAATCCTGCACAGCTGGGAAGACTGCAGGAAGCTTCTGCTCAGAGGATTGTTTTTGTTTGCCCAGAATCAAAGGAGCAGCTAGTCTTTGCTTGGAACACCCAGGGGAAGACCATGTCTGCCTGGTCAGGCTGTCCTCACCAGGGAGCAGCATTGTTGTCCCGTGGCTCAGGCAGGAGCTGCTTTCTTTCCCCTGTGGAAAAACTGGGACCTGCAGGCTGCCCTAGGGATGCTCCCTGTCATCCCATGTAACAGGGGCAGAAGATTAGGGAGAGGAGCCCTTGCCTGGGCTGCTCCAGGGGTTGCCCTCGTCCCAGGTTGGAGAGTAGTGCTCTGGTGAGGAGGCCTTTTGTTGCCCTTGCTTAGTTATTGCTAATTCTCTGGTCAAGTCCCCAGAGAATTTGGGGGTTTTCCTCTTACCAGACTGGCAACAACTGCTGCTTCCCATAATAACATCAGGGAGCAGGAGCAATGCAAACTCAGTTGCCCTAACTCCAGGTGAGACACTGGCAAGCTGGCCATGCCCAAGCGATGGGAGTTGTGCAACTCTCTCTCCACCCACACCAACTTTTAACTCTGACCCCCTAAATCATACCAGACCCAGCTCCCCATAAGTGAAATGCCTGGGGAGCAAACAGCCCTGGCAGCCTGCGAGTGGTGAACTGTGGCATTGACACTGTGGACATGTCCTCACCCCCAGGTGAACGGGATGCTGCTCTGGGGAAGATAAAATGAAAAGGGATGTTTACACATCAGCTATTGATCCTGTTGTGCATGACGGGAGCTAGAAATAGAGCCTGAAATGATGGGGTGACTCATGTGGCTGAGAAACGGTGATACTGTGTGTGCTGAGTGGGTTGGGCTTGGTGTTGGGAGCTCCAAGCTGCTCTGCAGGTGTAGAAGATTTGGGACCAGAGACTCATCAGACAGAAGCTGTCTCAATGCAGGCTGCTTGGGGATGGAGGCTGGGAAACAGGACTGCCAGATGCTGCAAATACCCCAAATACCAGGGCAGCCTGTGTCCACCTGGAAAGCATCTCCAGGGACTCAGCCAGACCCTAACCTGCTTAGTGTGTTGCCATCCCCACTGTATTTTTCTAGCCTGTGTAGACAAGCTTCACATGAAACAGAAGATAAAATTCAACCCTGTCTAATTGCTCAGGATTTTCTCTTTCTAAATGACCTAAGCAGAGGACCACATAATATTATGGGAAGAGCAGCTAAACTGGGAGCAAGTCACAGCCAAGTTTGATTTGAGTCGGGAGCATATGACATTACAGAGCCCACTGAGTCCAATTGCATTTTTCAAGTGAAATGCTCTTTCACAGCTAAGATTCAACTGTTGACAAAAAGGCTATTTTTTTGTGAAGGGTCCTCCTGACAAAATATTTTAAAGTGTTTTAAAGTAGTTTGCTTGGAAACCTAGAAAAGCTTAGGCTGGAAGGAGCTGTGGAGATCATCTGTTCTGCCCCCCCACCAAAGGCAAACCCTACCAGAGCTAGATCCAGCTTTGAATTTATACCTTAGTTTTACATTTTTCAGTGAAAATCTGAATTTTTTATCTTGAAGCAACCTTCAAAATCTCTGTCAAAAGAGCTTAACTGAAAGTTCTATTGAAAGTAGCTGAAATGGTTGGCATGAAAAGAAGTATTTCAAAATAAAAAGTTTAGTGACCTTGTCTGGATTCCTTTTAGTGATTTTTCTTTTATTTATTTTCTATCTGACTTACAGCAGGTAATCTTCAGGCCTGGAGGTGGGCTGAGCCACTGGAGGTGGGCTGTGGCTGAGCCAGCTTTATCTTGCACTCCCACATATCACGCTTTTGCTGTAGTGAGCCCTTTTGGTGACTGTGGGGCAGTGACTGGTCCAGGGACAGTGGCACAAGCAGCCACAAATCTTGCAGATCTCCAGCAGACACAGTAACTGGATGACAGTATTGAGCATCGCCACAGACTCAGCGCAGCCCTGTCCAGACCTGCACAGCAACGGGGATGGGCTGTGGCAGATGTGGAGCTGGGGAGTGGGAGGGGTGCACAGCCAGACCCCTGCTGCTGTGATTTGGGCTGGCTGTGCCTTGCCCCAGTTCCCCCTGCAGAGCATCGCAGCAGGTCACCGGTGCCTTGCAATGCCACTTGCCATTCTGCAGCTCCTGCAAGGTCCTTGCACCCTGGCTGGTAATCTCTACTTTGATTAAAAATGAAAGGAGTTTAAACCTCTTCTTGCTGTGTAGAGTGAGAATGGGACTTCTAAAGGCAAAAAGACCAGTATGTGCACAAAAAGGATCTGCATTTTATTACTCTCATTTTGTTTTGGTTTTTTTTCCCCTGGTACTAATCTCATTATGCTTAGGAGTATAAATTTAGGTTGGCACAAATCTGTATTGCTAAAATATTTTACCTGAAGTTCTTAGAAGCTCTCTCCATCTGTGAGGATAATACTAAGTATTAATTAACTAGCTAATCCTATGCAGTGCTTGGAAAACATAAAACACGACATAGAAGCAAGTCCAAAATGCGATTCCAACCTAATAAAAGCAAACCTGTTCTTTTTCCAGAGGAGAAGGCTTCAGGATTTCTTTCTTTTTTTTTTTTTTTGAGAACAGCACTCAGCTTGCTTCAAATATCTACCTGAAGCTGCAAATCACTTTTTAAATCAGAAAGAGTGAAGCAAAGTGAGACTGAAAGGTGGACAGGAAAATATAAGCATGCTGTTGGGTGCTTCTGCCCAAGTGAGCCCAGCAGCTATTTCTCTGTCCTTGTCGTGGCAGCACGTCTTGCAGGTGAAGGGCTGGAGATCTGAGCTACAGGCTGGTACGTGAGCCCTTGACTGGGCACTGAGTTTTTGCTCATTAGGTCCGCTCCCCCTACATGTATGGCTGTTCCTGGCTCTGTATCTTGGCACACTGCAATCAGAAAAAGCTCTATTTAGCAACAAACCTGGTCCCCTGTCATCTGAGGGAGTTTGTCTTTGCAGCATAGCAAAGCCACTCTAAGGAGAGCTGTGTCCCTGGCTGTGCCATTAGGATTCAGGCAGTGTCTGAGGAGGCCCCATAGTGAACACACATAAATAACGAGCTGGGCTCTGCATTGACGGGCTGGCAGCCTCCCCTCTGCATGTCACCACCTCGGCATCCTCTGCCACATCCTGAGGTTCACAGGTATATATTGCAATAGTGTGGGGCAGTGTGCATGTTACAGAGAAAATGTTTGGGGGAAGCCCTGAAGCCCAAGTGGTGGTGAAGAAGGGTGAAGCTGGGGATGGAGTAGGGCTCTACTCGGGGGAAAGGGCAGCTCAAGCAGGGGTCTGATGCCGTAAGCAGCAGGAGGCTGGATTTCCATAGCATTGCATGCCAGGTGATTGCTCATGCATCTGCAGATCATGGGCTGGGGTTCTGGAGAGCATTTAGGGGTATCTTGAAAAATTATGGTGGGCTTGCCCTGACATCACATGGGTGTTTTGGAAAGTCCTGCCTCTAGTGCTCATATATTCACAGGCTTTGCAGAAGTCTGGCTCTGTTCACCTCCAGACAGTGCCAAGTGAAATGATTATCTTCTAATATCGTCTCAAAGTGCCAAGCTTGACATGAGCAGGTTCATTGCATTCACGCTATATATTCACAGCTGCTAATCTGGTCCATCCTTTCTCCCTCTGTGTTCAAAAGAGCTGAGTAAGGTGGTGTGGGTGTAACCAGGGCCAGCATTGGTGCCCTGTATCCCCTTAACCTTAGTTCCATTTGCCAGTGCTGCAAAAAGTATCTGTGCAAAATCTTACATTAACTGGAGTGGGGTAATTGAGCTCCCGGTTGCTGATGAAATCTGTCTTCATGCACCAGCGAGTGTAGCTCAAGTCTGGAGCTGCAGAGGCAATGGCTGCCAGGCTGAGGCAGGGTGGGATTTGCAGCCCTGTCACCATGCTACAGGGTGGTTTTTGTCACATTGGCACAGGCCTGGAATATGAATCTATCTCCTGTTTCTGCTTTGTATTGTATTTTCAAAAGCACTTATGCTGAGCCATCCGTTAGGAGACTACAAGATCGGTTGGCTGGACTTTGCAAGGAGATGAAGTTGGGGCGAAGGTTTGGACGTGGCATAGGAAGCTCATCCATGAGGTGGTGGTGTCAGTGTCCTGCAGAGGGAATGGTTGGGGGGAGCACAAAACAAGTCAGATTGTTCTGTATCCATCCAAATACTCTTCCTGCCCTTTCTAGTTGCCAAGTTATCTTTAACACCTTTCTCATAGCAACACCATGATTCTCCCATGCGCTACCTCAGTCAAGGGCAATCAGGTTACCTGGAAAAGGAGACTATGGATCAGCTCTGTCAGGACTGGTGCAGCAGGCAGGAGGGGCAGGAGCCTGCAGGCTCAAGTGTCCTTTCCCTCCCTTTGCCTCCTGTATGCATGCATCCAGCCTCCCCAGGAAGAGATGCAGAGTTTGCCTCTGGTGTGCACCATGTTAGCACAACGCAGTGGAAACTCAGTGGCCGCTTTTGTTGTGTTTATTAGGGATTAAAGAGAGTCAATATATTTGTATGTAGCATTTTTCTATTGGGGAAACAAACTCCAGAGCCTACTGGTTAATAAACCTTGTTGCCAGAGCGTCCACCCTTCCATGGTGTGGACACTTGTACAATGCCCACTCATGCAGGGGGAAGTAATCCATGCCTCCAAACCCAAATCCACAGCCATGGCTAACCCAACACCATCCCTCTGAAGGCCACATGGATGTGGTGGCCAGGGTATTTCATTGTCACAGCTGATGTAGTGTGTTCTTTTGGTGCTTCCAGCCTGCTGGGGATTTAGCCCATCAGATGCAGATCTGAATGGTGTCTGCTGTCCCCATGTGTTGGATCTATGTGTTGGTTTCAAATGTCCCAAGGACTCCTGGGGACCTGAGCTGTGCTAGTCACGTTGGTGTTGCCCTGGCTGGCCATGAGCAGGTCAGATCTGGAATGAACCTTCACAGCAAGCGAGAGGGGCTCTCCAGGCTGTGCTTCAGAGAGGTGGGGAGAGAAGGGAGCCAGTGACTCTGTGCAAGAAGCTATAAGCACCTGCCAAAATATCAGGCTAGAGCCTGGAGTTTGGCTTGTTCAGGAAGTGATTTGGAGTGGGGACCCTGGCTGAGAAACAGATGCTCTTTGCTCCATCCTACCCAGCACAGGGGCTGTTGGACCAGCAGCGTGGTTCCTCCACTGCTGTTCCAAGGCAGCTTTGCAACCAGCACCTGTTCCACGTAGGAGTGCTGCTGAGATGTAGGCTCTGTGGGTCAATGTATAAGTGAATGTCTCCTGGTCTGTGTGGGAAGTTCCTCAGAAATTCAGGAGCCCACTGCAGCAAATCCCATGGTCAGTGATGGTCTGGCTCAGCCTCATATTCCAGTGATTTTTGCAAAGACATATGATTTATTTGTAGAATGTCACTCAGGCCAGCAGACTGATTTTTGTTCCTTGGTTAGCTGAGATGGTGTCAGCCACTGATGTGATGCTTGCCTGGCATGCAAAGCTTGCAGTGCAGGAGGGAGCTGCCAGCACTTGTACCCCTGGGATGCTCCACACCCCTGGAAAATCTGCACCCCGTGCATGTGCTGTGGGAAGCCTCTGCAGCACAGCAAAGCCCAGGAGGCTCTGTGGTCCAGCTCAAAGCACAGAAGCCCTTTGGGCAGCACGTGGCTGGATCATGACCAGAGCACTGGTGGCATTTGCTCTTCAGAGAGGCAATATTTTTCTGCAATTACAGCAGTTGTGAATGCTGACACCACTTCTGACTTCAAATCAAACTCCCACACTCTCTCCTACTTTCAGTGCTCACTGTTTTTCTTCACTGTTTTCTACCTTGTAAAATGCTGAGTGCAAAATAGGATGTATGGGGTGACAAACTGAGGTTGGGGATGGGGATGGAGATGGAGGTGTGGTGCAAACCATGGCATCTAGTGGTCAGCACAACATACAGCAAGCTGGGGCACCTACCTTCAGCCCCACCTTGTCAGCAGCCTCTGGCCAGCTGGTTGATCCCCTTGAACCCCTGTGAAACCATACATGAAACCAGCATGGAGGGGTACTGTGGTATACAATCAGTGGGAAACACTGAGGTCCTGCACTGAGGGTGGACAACTGGAGTGCTGACAACTGGGTGCCCAGTCACCCAGTACCAGCAAAGCTCTGCTTTTCATTGCAGCAACCTGTCTCTGGAACAACCTGTCTGCTACAAATACTCCTCTGTTGGTCTTGAATCAGTGTTAGTATTTGAAAAACTTGCACTACTATTTGAAAAACCCAGATCAAAAGAAATATTTCAAATAAATCCAGCCAGGTAGAGCAGTGAGTTGGGGAAGGTGCTCCTCAGTAGCATAAACAAGAGGATTATAATGCATGAAGTCAATTTTGGCCCTGAACGTGGAGAGCAGAAAATCGAAGAGTGTGAGGAATTTAAAACGGGATCTGAGGTCAGGTGTTGCCTGTGTGCCAGGAGTTATAAAGCAAGGGACTATTTTATACAGTGCTGTGTGAGGAGAGGCTCACTGCCCAAACAAAATGCTCCCGACATTGCTGCAAGCCAGGACCTTGATTTGCCCCTTGTCCTGGGAGCAAGGCTGGGGCAGTGTCCCCATCCAAACTACCCTGTGCTCAGACCAGCTCTTCTCTCCCTCCTGTTTCTGTCATTTGTGTTCAGACTTGGCAAGTGGCACCTGCTTGAAATTCCTCAGCAGAGCTCTGATTATAGCCCAGGATAGTCCTGCACTACATGCCGGGTCCATGGCCACTACCCCTCAGCAGAGTCACTCCTGCCCACCAACAGGCAAGGTCAATGCCAGCAACACATGTGCCAGAAAAGCTGCTGCTTTCAACCTTCAAATTGGTCATCAGAAGAGCCAGGTCTCAGGAGCCCAAGGCTGGTGCTGTTGCTGCTGGATCATGCTTCTCACTGTCTGCATAGGATCTCTGCAGAAATCAAAATAAAGTCCCATGTTTTTGGTGTTGTGATATTTTTTCCTTTCATTTTGAATTATCAGTCCAAGTAGTACGTCTGTTCCTCCTTCATCCAGAGTTGCAGAGCTGTGGGAAGATTATATAATTATTTTAACTCTGTGGTATTGGCAAGATTTGGGGTGAAGAAATACCAGCACAAGTATGCAGGGTGCCTGGGAAATGTGTTGGGAAAAGACTGTACCAGCCAAGGTGCTGGGAAATGCATCCGCAGCTCTGGGAAAGCAACATCTCCTGGAGATACATGATTTAAATGCTATGCCATCCTGTTGCTTTGCTAACCTTCAAGCAGGCATCAGTGGGAGAATTCTGAGGGTAGTTCCCGTTGCTGGGAGCCCTCCACACAGTCTCATTGCAAGTCACTGCTCGTGCAGGCACGTTATGAGTATTTTAGCTTCAAGCTAATCTGATATGACATGCCACATCTGTCCCACTCACAGTGTAAGCATGGCCCATGCTAGACAAGGTAGCACTAGACCTGCAAGCCCTCCTGGCATAGACTCACCTCACACCAGCTGGAGGTACTTTTGTTGCAGGGCTTATGCCAGTTCTCTCCGAGACATAAGCTGGAAGCACTTTTTGCTGCTCTAAATGCATAAGGATTTCTGCCAGTATCATAATGTCACATGGAAATCTGCTCCTGCACACATACCTGTTATTACTGGACAAGCAAATGATCCTAATGTGAACTTGGCCAAACCTCTCCCATTTGAAGGATCGATGCAAAATTGGAGTGCATACTTCCTCAGAAGGCCCAGTTTAAAGAAACCTCTTTCACTTGCAGACTGGCTGTCGTAGGAAAGCATCTCATCCGGGGCTTGGAAATACTGTCTCCAAGCATGGTCGGGCAGCCCATATGAGGCACTGCCTCCCTGCAGAAATACAGGCATCTACTCATGGCCCTAGGGATGTTTTGGCATCCATCTGCAGTCAAATCTGAAAGCATTTAGTCCCCCAGCTCTGCTCTGGCCTTAGTTCATCTTTGTCTCATATCTGAGCAATTTCAGTGCTGCAAACTTAGTGCTGAGCATCAATGGGGGATAGTTCCCCTTCCTGGGGCAGGGTGCTGCCCTCCACGCAAGTTTGCCAGTGTGGCACCCCTGGGCTGAGAGGTGTAACATGGCTGGGGGATCATTGCTGTTATAGGGAGATGGAAAACCTACACCTTAAACAGGATCCTTGGTCATGGCAAAACACCAGAAGCAGCCCAAATCGGTCACGGGCAGTGACTGTGCCTTGCACTGTACTGGGATGTAAGTGTATGGAGCTGCTTTGGGTGGCTCAGACACGGGTCCAGCTCCTGCCTGCTGGCCTCAAATGCCACCACTCAGCTCCCTGGGTTGAAACCAGGATACAGCCTGTGTTGTCCACACTCCCCTGAAGAGCTGCTTCAGATCTGTTTATAGACACCTGTGAAATCCTCACTCTGCTGAAGTCAAAGATGAAACTGTTGACTTCAAAAGCAGGAAGATTTTACACTAGGCCTGCATCTCCCATCCCCTCCTCCTCAGATCCTGGACCTTTAGATATCCTTCTCTTTTAACTCTAGATTTGTACCGTCTGGAGCTATATTTGGGTTGGAATAGGCTGTGTTTGCCTCCAACATCGTTTGATGAGCAATTTTAAGCTGGGTTTTACATCACTTGTCAAAGGGCTGTGTCATGTGTAGGTGCTGTCGGATATGTTTCCTATAGGTATCTGCTCTGAGAGCAGATGTGTTTGAAAGCATTTGTGCCCTCAGGGTGTTTTTTTCTGGATTTTAGTTTCGTTCTGATATGGTAAAACATCATATTTCTCTCCCTGGAGAGGCATGAAGTTCTGCCCTGGCCCTATGGACCTCGGAGCCTGGGGAATCTGTTTCAAGGGCAGTCCCAATTCTGCCTGTTTCCAGCTGAACTTGATCAGAATCTCCATGGAACTTCCCAGTTTTGACAAATCACTAATTTCTACCAGAAAACTGTTTAGCTCTGATTTTTTCCAGCTACCAGTGACATAGCCAAACTCTAGGAAACAACCAAGAAATGCATTCTCCTTTTCCCTCTTGTGTCCTGAAGACACCTGTGAGCTAGCCAGAGATGCTGGGGTGCCTGTGCCAAGCTGGAGAGACAGCCTGTTCCTCTGGAATTATTTTGAATTTACATAGCATCACTGAAATCAGAATCTGAAACACTGTCTCTAATTATAAAGAAGTTTTACTCTGCCACTTCATATTTTCTCTCAGCTTCACAATATTGTGATAATTGCAGCCTTTTCTACACCCTTCTAGCTTTAATTTGCAGCCCATCACAATGCTGGTTAAGAGAATCAATCTTTAAGGTCATTACCTCAAGCTCTTTCCCAATATGTTCTCCTGTAGTTTGAATAGATTGTGGTGTTCTTCCTTCAGATCTTTATTTTTCTCCTCTGTGGCTGATTGAGACAAATTATCCCGGGGTGAGGAACAAGCCTGATTCTGTGTCCTCAGCACTGAACATCACCAGCGCTGGCCCCAGCAAGCAATAAGTGGCCCCGACAAAAATGTACCCTCTGAAGCATTGCTCACTGAAGATGTCTGGTAATGATATTGCGGAGTTTCTTATTGCAGCTCCACGAAGGAGTTGGTATTTCTGCAGCTGTGATGCTGAAACCCTAAGGCAGACCCTGGAAACAAGTGGTGCTGAGCATTCCTCCATGGGCACTCAATGCACCAGGTTCCTGCTGCCACCCAGCCTTGGAGGGACCACCAGTAAACCCACCTCTGCAGCTGGGTTTGCACAGGAATTTGCAGTTTTTCCTGCAAAAGCCACCACAATGTGTTCATAAGCAAGTGCTGGAACCCCAGGCTCCAGAGCTGGCCTGAGAGCATCCTTCCCTGCCCACTGTCTTGTGCCCAGGGCTCCAGCAAGGATCTGAGCTGGGGCTGTCTCCTGCTTCACCAGCTTCTTCCACTCACAAGAAGCCAGACATACCTGCATCCCCGCAGCGATGTGCTTTATCTAATCGGCGTGGTGTGATCCCGTTAGCAAAGCAAACTGGGAGACATTACCTGTCATGGGTCAATTTGATCTCGGGCTTGGTTTGGGCTTCCCAGTGTGGTGCTGTTGCTGCAGCACATGGGTCTGATGTGGCGTCGGTGCAATGTAAGAGACGGGCAATGTCAGAAAAATGTGATATGGCTTTTCATTTCCTCTGCCCTTCAGTGTGTAGCAAGGGCAGTTCAGTGTAATATATAATTATAGCTGAGCAACAAACAGGGCTGTATATGGAAAGAGTTTTCCCTCCTGTGTGCTGGCTATAAATCACCTCTCGACACTGAGCCCTACCTGTAAAAGCTGAAGCTTTCCTTCGTGCCTCAGCATCCCTGGTGGGTAGTAACGCTGCACGAAGCTCTGTTTGTATTCAGGCAAGCTCTTCAATAATTCCAGAAGTCATGTATTGGTATTTTTTTTATTTATAAAGGTTCAAGCTAAGTGTTTTGGCCCAAAATTTGACTGTACTGTTACCACTCCTGGGAACCTTGTTGCTTGTCACCCTGCAGCACTCCGTCCCACCTGGGGAGTGGCTGTGGGTCACGATGCTGCTGCTGTACGGGTGCTATTTTTATTTTCCTGATGGCAGGGCTGCAGAGGTGGCTGCGGGTCTGAGGCTCGCTGTTATAGTCATGGCTTTTTATCACAGTCCCTTGGTTTGTGCCAGGGCTGGGAAGCATCTCATGTCCCACAGCTGTGGCAGCAGGTGAAGGACAAGTCTGTGGGTCAAGTTAAGCATCCAGTGACAAACTGTCTGTAACCACAAACAATTATTTTGTTAAAATGTGTTGGCCTTTAGCTGGAGATATAGAAAAAGAAGGAAAATCAGTTTAAAGGCTTGAAACATGAAGTCTCAAGTGAAGTATTTATTTTAACACCACCCCCTTATCCCAGTTCCTTTTAAGCAAAGTGAGTTTTTATAACCTTGTTTGGCCACTGTCTAGATGGTGTTAAGGATGGCAATAACTGTCTTTTTGGGGGTGGAAAGAGAAAAAATTAGTCAATATCTGCTGGAGAAATTGCTGCTGTTCTTCTTCTTGGTGTCTGATCCCGTTTCCCTGAGGACAAAGACCGGGACAGGCAGAGCAGGGGAAGGAGCAGCAGAGGCTTCCTGGTCTGACCCATCCTCGCTGCCTGCAGAGACCCCATTCCCACTTCCCGCCGTGGGGCAGGAGCAAGGAGCATTTGGGAGCCAGGGCACTGAAAGCCCTGGGCGTCTCTGGAGGCAGGGGGTTCCTGCCTCCAGGACAGGTGTCTGCCCTTGGTCCCCTCTCTCCACCCTAGGGGAACAGCATTGCTCCCCAGTTTGGCTGCCAGTGCCGCCTCTGGTTTGGTGCCTCTGTTGAAATGTCAAAATTTGGACAAACTAGTAACTTTTCTGCAGAATACAAAATCCCAGTGGATCAACGACAAAACCTGCAATAAAGGACACATCCTCCCGGCCCGCTGTCCCTGGTTCGTATTAGTGGGGGTTTATTCCTGCAGCTGGCTTGGAGGGTTACCTGCCTACGCTGTGGGCAGTCTGTGCCGCCCCTGCCCTTTACAGTGGGGTGGGCAGCAGTGGGTGACAGTGTGTTGGCTCCATCCCTGGAAACTGTACCCTCCCAGGGATCTGCCTCAGAGCAGCTTCCCGGCTGGATAAGAAATCAAATTTGCAGCTGATGCCCTGTTCCTTACTTAACTTGGATCCAGCAAAAGCAGGACAGCAAGCAACACTTACTCAGTAGCTGTGCTCAGGTGCAAACCTGTGATGTTCACAACCTCTCTTGCATCTGGGACCAGCGTTTGTTTCCTTCCTGTTTTATTATCGCACCACACAGATGCTGCCCCAAAGCTTTTACAACTTCAGGTCCCATCCTGCAAGCTCAAGCATATGATGACTTTTCAGTGGATACACGTGCACAAGGTTATTTCTGGCTCCGATGTGCAGAGCCGGGTGGCAGGGCTGGCCGTGCCAGCAGTGCCAGGAGGCTCCCCAGTATTTGTTTGCTTTCCTTCATTCCTCTTGTTGACTTTGCAGGAGCAATATGTGTGTGCAGGGGACCTGAATACAGATGTCCCCGAGCAGCTGGGAGTTGAATCATGCGTTTCTCCTTTTTTTTCTTCAAACCCAGACCCCGGTGACATTGAATTAAGGGCTTTTATTATCACTTGTGCAGGGATTTTTCTTTTTCTGACTGTTCTCCACAGAGTGGTGGCTGTGCAGCCTTCTACAAGCGAGCTGACATCCCGACTGCCCTGCTATTAATAGCTGCTTTTCTCTTTCATGTGTGAGGCCCAGCACTTTTGTTGCAGGCAAGAAGCAGCTCTTTGGATGTACTTTAGGTGTTTCCAGTTCTCTCAGCAATGTCTTCTCCTATTTCAAATTCTTGCTGCCTATTTTTATTTCCTTTTATCTCAAATCCTTTTTTTCCCACCCAGAAATGATCCCGCCAGAGGGCGATTTTGTCGGTAATATTGCTTTTGCATTTTAGACTTTTCAAGGACTAATGAACTTTATTAGAATATAATGAACTTATTACTCAGTGCTGCTGACCTGCTTTCTAAAGAACTTGAATTATTATTTGGAGCAGGCCTGTTGAGGGACTGTATTTTTTGCAGAGCAGTGTGGGTATATTAACTATTCAGGGTTAGATTTTTTTTGCTTGATTTTAATTATCTGAGATTTGTGTGAAATATAGCTGGTCTGCATTGATGGGGAGCCAGAGAGCAGGGATGTGGGCTACTCCATCCTCCAAGCAGGCTGGAGGAGCTGTACCATGATGTGTTATTTGGTTCTTATCTCTCGCCTCCCTCCAGAGCATCATTTTCCATCCCATCCCCAAGGCTCAGCCCCTCTGGCTTCTGGAATCCAGCTGCACCAGCTCCCACCCTCAGCAGCCAAAGGACGTTCTTAGTGTAAATCCCCAGTGGATCTTGCACCCCTGTGCTGGTCCTGAGGGTGCTTTGATGCCAGTTTCTTAGATTTGGGGTGTCCTTAGCTGAGCTTGAGGGCAGGTGGGTGAGCATGGCGCTGGAGGACAACTGCTCCCCACCACCCCATGGGGGCCCAGCCAGCGGGTGGGCACGCGCTGGACAGGAGCACTGGGATAAAACTCAGGGATGTGGCCTGGTGAGTTCCAGCAATCCCACATCCATCAGTGGCAATAAAATGGCACCATCAAATCCTGCATGCTGAGAGCAGGGAAACGCATCTGGCACGGGAGGATGATAAGCCTTTGCAGCCAACAGTGTGAGAAGCGGGGCCCAAAGGTTGATGTTGATTAATGGCAGCTCCCACCCTAGACACTTTCTTGCCCTGGAAGGCAAACTGGTGTCCCCTTCATGAGCACGAGACTGGCTTGTATGAGTCTGACTCCAACATGGGCTCCTCCAGACCTGCTGTTCCCAGCCCACCAGCATGTTTGCCATGCTCAGCACAGAGGACATGATCCTGGGTTGACAAGGAGACACAGCTGGAGCACGAGCTGTCCATGAGCCCCCATTGCTGTAGCTTTCCATCATTCCTTGTGCTTCTTGGTGTGGATCAGTTGAGCACCTTACCTGCCCCAGCCATGCTCTCACCATCTTCTCTTGCTCAGTGGGTTTTGGTTCCCAATTTTCACCTTTTGCGCCTGCCTTCTGCTGTGTAAATCCTTGATATTGTCTCTGTGTGCTGTGACCCCTCATCAGTCCTGCTGTGCAGCTTGGGTTTGTGTTAGTGTTTTCTTGAACCCTTTTAAAACTCCTGAATGTCTGTGCTCTCTCACAGCACTCCCTCTCTGCTCCGTGGCACGATGGTTTATGAGCGGTGGGGGGGATGTATGCGGAGTGAATGGATGAGTCAGGCGTTGGCAGGGCATCCGTTCATTGCAAATCAATTTTCACCTGCCTGAAGCCTGCGCTGCCAGTTCAGAGGAGAAAAGGGAGTGTGTGTGGGAGGGAGGGGTGAGGAAAGATCCTCCTCTACAACAGCCAGCCATCAGGATTTGGCTGCAGCCCTCTCCTGAGCAGCAGAAGAGAGGAACAGCCAGAGCTGGGGAGGGAGAGAGGAAAGAGGTCCTGGCATGAATCCCCAGCCACCAAGCAGCAAGAGGAAACCATGGGCAGAAAAGAACAAGCCTCTGCTTGCTGCATCACTTACATCAAGGCAAGACCCCACAGGAGAGGCAGGAAAAATGCCCAAAATGTGCCCTCTCTGGAGGTGTTTTGCTGGAGGGTGGGGGCTGAGGTTGCTGAGTGCTCCCAGGATCCTACAACTGACCCCAAAAATGCCAGTGAGTGAGGGTATCACCGCAGAGAGGTGTCTGTAGGACACCTTCCTGCAGCACAGATCTCCACGATGCTTGGGCATCTTCTAACCCCTGTGGCATGGACATCTATGGGCCTGGGGACAACTTCTATGAGACACTGGGAGCATGTGGGCAAGCAGGGGATGAGAGATGCTGCCAGGGGAAGACCTGCAGCCTTTCCCTCCCTTCCCCCTGCAGTGCAGTGCAGAAACCCACCCTTTTCTGGAGAATCAGCAAATGTTGCTGTTGCCTGGTATGGCACCCAGGGCAGGGCCAGCTAGAGCCGAAGGCTCTGTGAGGAGCCTTGAAGGTGATGTTAGGAGGGAGCTCTCAGTCCAGCTTTGGGATTCAGGTGCTGCCAATGCTCTTGGGATGAGGATGGGCCCTTGGCATCCCTGCCTTTGCCTCATGAGCACGGTACCCTGCTTTGCCCCTGGATGCTGGCTTGTCTTGAGGCAATGCAGTGGGCTCCTTAACTCTTGCAGCGTTCCCTGTTTGCCTTGTTTCAGGAGCACTTGACTCCCAAAAGTGCCCTCATGTTGTGCTGGGAATGTTTTTTCCCTAATGCTGCCCTGGGACATGGAGAGCTGTGACCATGGGGTGGGTGCAGGGCTGGCACATGGGGTCAGAGCAGTGGGGAAGGATTCACCAGTTCCTGGCAAACAGAAGATGCTGCATGGCAGCGGCGGCAGGAGATCCGAGTCCTGTATGGGGAGACAGCCCCCAATAAACCTGCCCTGCCTCTGGGGCAGAGCTCACCCAGAGCACTGCTGTCACCATGGTCTTCAGGGGAGACCCAGTGCTTAACATAAGCCAGACAGCTGCTCTGCATGGGGTTTCATAGTGCCTCTTCACTGCCTAGGACCCATCAAGCGCAAGTGCCCTTATTGCAAAATCCATGGCAAACAAGGCACCAAATGCCTCTTTCTGAGGCCTTGTCTGGCCCTGTATTCCTGTGCTTACCTTCCTCCCCAGCAAGCCTTGCTGGGTACCCTGCAGAGTCCAGGAGTCATAAATCAGAGGAATGGGTGTTTTCTTCCTTTAGCTGCTAAAGTTACAAAATGAAAAAACAACCAAGCAAAAAGCCTCCTTGCAGCATCCCTCTGTGCCAGCCTGCTGGTGGGCACCAGCTAAGAGCAGTTGGGAGGGTCTCATCTCTCTGGTTAGCAAATACACCTCTGTGCCCAGGCCAGCAGGATATTGCTTTGTGGTGTTTGGGAGTCATAGGGATAAAATACTTGTGAAACATGTAAGTGGAATCTCAGGGAGCGTTTGGTCAAGGACAGCCCAAATGCTTTTCATGTGCTCGTGGCAGCCCTGAACCAGTCCCCAAGCTGCCTGTGTTTTGATCAGCCAAGACACAATGCAATAAACAACTTGGATGACCCCTGACAACAGAGCAAAGATAACAGTGACCTTTTCTTCTGTAATTATCTTTTCTCATAAAAACAACATGCTGAATTTAGTAAAACAGAGGAGAAGGGAAATGACAATTCCATATATGCTGCCAAATAGGAGCCTAATCCAACCCTCCAAACTCAGGGAGATCTGGGACCCCTCTCAGCACTCAGGAGGAGGTAATGCTGGTGGCTGGCTCCAGTTTGCATGTCAGGCTGATGCTGGCTTTCAACACGTTACAGCTCATCTGGACGTAGGGGAGCTGTGAACTGGGCAGGACGTTTGAGCAGCGGACACCTGTATATGCAGGAGAAACATTTTTTGTTTCAATGCAAAGGGCAATTTGGCCATCACCTGACTCCAGGACCTGGGATTTCACACAGGGTCCAAGAGCCCAGGATGCTTTAATGGCATTGCCCACAGCTCTCCTCAGCAAGGGCAAGCAAATGGAGAAGAATTGCTAGGGATGTCATGTGCCTGCCCTGGATTCCCAGCAAGCCGGGTTTGCAGTGCTGGTTGTTTCCAGCCTCTCCCCTGGGTGCAGATGGGGTGTCGGAGTCTGGCCCTGTGCTGCCTGTAACACAGTGTTCAGCACAGCCTGTTTCTGTCGCAGGCACCTGCCTGCAAAGCTCTCCATGCAGGCAGCAAAACGCAGGCAGGACAATAAATAATGTACTGGAGATTCACGTGACCCTGCAGTTATAAAGCCAAGGGGAAGAGTTAGCTCTGGACCACTCAAAAATTATGGGGCATTGTAAAACCACCCCCTTCCACACTGCTGCTGAGCTCCCGGTGGGGAAGGATGCTGCTTGAGCTCGTGTCCACTCGGAGACTGATGTTGCTTCATCCTGGCTGCAAGCTGCTGAGGACAGGTGCATGGCCAAACTGGTACCTGTGGGAGGGATCACGGATGGGGAGGCAGCCCTGGGAGAAGGAGGGAGCAGAGGAAGAGGCTGGATGGTGCAAGAGGCAGTGTAGGCACCCGCCTACCCTCTGCCCTGGCTGAAGGCAAGGGGAGTGGCGCAGCTGGTTGCAGGGATGTCAGCACACAGGGACCAGTGGTCCCGTAGCAGAGTCTGGCCCCAGGCACTGCTCAAAGCAGCTGAGGGCTGAGCCAAATGCTGTCAGAGTGGCCAAGCTGTGGATAGGCACCCAGGGTGGTAGGGCACCAGGGAAGAGGTGCCTGCAATCCTGCTCGACTCGTGAGCCGGGGCTGGGTTATTAATGACTGTGCCATATTAGCACCTTGCAAAGCAAGTCAGCCAGCATGCTCGCTCCCAGCCTTTTTTCATGTTTTATTTAAACCTTGCGTTTCTTCTTAGCACTGCCAGGGAACGAAGGTGCCTGTGACTCTCCAAAGGCTGTGTCCTGATCCTGCCTTTAAGATACCATTAGAGCCCACATAATGTTTACTCTGAGGTGGCGACAGCACTGAAAGCTGGAGGCAGGGTGAGGGCAGATGCCCGCAGGCCTGCAGGAACGGCCCCTTTCCAATCACAGCTGCTTTTCTCCGGAGCTATTGCACCTCGCTTGTGTCATTTATATAGAGCAGCTTTAATTTATAGCACGCCCTGTTTATCACTTGATCTCAGACTGTGCTCTACTACTTAAGACCTCTGTCCACTTCAAATGGGATCATCAGACGTGCCAGATAACGTCATGTTCAGAGCCGATGGCCCCTTTATATCCATTCCTGTCCATGCAAATGTTGACTGTGAGCACCCACGTGTGGTGCCAGGGACATTGGGGTCCTTCCCATGGCCAGCAATACCTGTGGGACTCAGCACCAGGTGTTTCCCAAAGCAGCTGGGACCTTTGCAAGGAGGAGGGGCAGGTGGGCAGAGGCAACCACTCGGGCAGTGGCAAAAGGAGACTGATGCTGCTGGATGTGCATTTATAGATGGATATCGCTGGCAATTATGATAATGGCTGGGATATCCAAACTTGACATCTTCCTTGTGGATGATGAATAAGCTGTCTGACTCCTGTTCATTTTTTATTCAAAACTTCAATGCTAGCTAATCCAGAGCTCCTGGTGCTAAATGCTAATGAGAAATGCATTGCCTGACTCCCATACTTAACAGCAAAGCAACTCCCGGGATCAAGGGGGTTAAGTATTGAAATTGTCTCCTACATTAAATAATTAGTAGACAAACAGATTGACTTCTCAAGCCATCACTGGCCCCATCTGTTTCCTGAGCATTTGCTCCCTCTCTCTTTGCTTGATCAGATAATTGGGTAGGGCTTCACCGAGCGGCACTTTCCTTTATTTGGGCAGTTGCAGGGTGTCAGGAGGGGAAATACAATGTTGTGGCTCTAATTGAGGCTGGCTGCAAAGCCAGAGTGCGAGCACACTGCAAGTAGATGGTAGCAGTAAAGCCATGGCTGGATGGCTGGCGTTGGCTCTTGGGTTTGATCTGAGGGCTGAGGTGGGAGGTAGTCAGGCAAATGATGTGAGGGGTGAGGGAAGTGGTTGGGCTTGGTTTGAATCTTTGCTGGAAGAAGGTATGAGCCCAAAACTCTGTGCATGCATACACATGTGCATGGACACGCATTTGGAGAGAGAAAGCAAGGGCAGAAACCCAGGAGACATAATCCTAACACGCTTCAGTTCAACATACACTGAAACAGCATGAAATACAAATTCCATGGCCCAAACAGAAGGGAATGCTTTGAAAGGCCATTTGCGGCACTGAAATGTTTTTTAAGATGTTTCCAATGGGAGTTTGGAAGCTTTTATTCTTTTATTTCCTTTTCAGTGCTAATGCTTGAAGGTTTCCTGTAATTGCTTCCCTGTTTTCACTGCTCTGTGGCTTTTCTGAAATATTTTTGTTTTAATTACAATATTGATTTAGATACAATGCTAAGGAGACCCCTGAAAAAAAGTAAATGAAAAGCAATTACTAGAGAGTGCTCTAATGGAAAGGAGCCTCACATGGGGAATCAGCCTAGACCTCAGCAGTTATTATTATTTATAGAGCCCTGGAAACGAGCACTTGGAATGAAGAGTTATAGAAGGGCACGCTGTTTCCATCAATAAAACACCCAGGTGTTCGCCCAGCACCTGCAGACAGGGACCTGCCTAGTGGTTGCCATCCCAGGCCTGACTCTGTCCACGTCCAACTCCCAGAGGAAGGCTGCCCGTACCGCTCCTCTGCATGCCTGGAGCAGCGTTTGCACCCCAAATGAGCCATGAACCACCTGGTAAAGCTGTGGCTTTGGCAGAGCACGGTGGGTCCCAGCCTGCGGGAGGTCAGGAATGTATCTGCTAAGGGCAGGACATGCAGGTTAACCCTAACAAAGGCAATTTGAGCATGAAGACACTCAGGCAACCTTTTGTGGTGTGTTTTGTTTTGATTTTTTTATTTTAAAGACTCCCATAAGGCTGTTGCCATGACAGATCACTATTCAGCTGGAATGCTGTGTGAGGGTGATGTGGGCTGGGGAAAGAAAGGCAGGCATTGAGAGAGGAGGTGAACGTTATCTTGTCAAGGTAATAAAAGAAATGAACCTGAGGTGTGCCATAAAGAGGAAGTTGACTTTTTCCTAAAACACGTAAGACATATTGCTGGGAAAACTCTATTAAGGATTTTAAAAGGTGAAAACCTTTCATCCAGTTGACTCTTGAGAAAGGTTCCTCAGCACCGAATAGATAAATAGAGGCTTTTGCCCTTAGCTATTCTAGCATGAAAGGAAAGTCTTATGAATACTTGCCAGATTAATGAGACAGAGGACTCATAAATATGTCAGAAAAACACAATAGTTGGAGATGAAATAGATGCCTCCTTGGGTTGCAGATTAATATTCATGAGGCTGAGGGTTTTGCCAGAGGTCGTCCCCGCCAGGTTGGGCTGCGCCCCTGGCCAGCCATGCCAGGCAGGATGCCTGCTGCTCCATGCCAGGGCTTGGCCTGGAGGAAGGAGCTTACCCTTTGATGAAGGTTTCACCTCTCAAGGGCTTGGCCAGGCAGACAGAGGAGATGGCCTTTGCCATCCCTCCAGGGTGGCAGGGCTCAGCCATCCCACATCAGCAGGGTGCTGTGCAGCTGGGTTTCAGGTCTGCCATAAAAACCTGCTCTTTATGGTGTGTAGATTTGGATGCTCACAGTTTGCCTGGGTAGGAGCAAGTCCAGGCTGCAGAATAAAGAGCAGCAGCCTCCTTGGTGTGTTCCCAAAATGCACTGTAGCCTGTAGTGGACCACTGTCATGGTCCAGCATCCTACAGCAGCCCCATAGAGACACCCCTTGCAGCTGTCCCAGACGTTGGCAAAACAGATCTGCTGCAGTTCCTCTGCTGCACCGGGCACCTCCACTGAGCATGGCCAGGGCTATGGGGTCCTCTGCTTGAAACAAGGAGTGCAGAACGAAGAAGGAAGCAGGGGACAGTGCCCTCTGTGCTCACTCGGTGGATGCTTGCAGAGTGGCTGCTTTCATGGCAGGGCAGGGAAAATGAGGTTTTTCTCCTCCTGGGTCTTTTCATTTCACAGTTTGGCCAAGCCATTCAAGCCATGGTCTGGTAGGTCACCACCCCTCCACACACACACACCCCCCCACCCCCAGTGACAACTCCCCCAGGCTGCTCCAGGAGCTCCAGGAGCTATGTGCCCCGGGGGTTGCTGGCTACATGTGTTTGGGCTGGGAAATGGAGACGAGGAGCTACCCTGGGCTCCGTAACTTTTTCTCCTGTGGGTTGCACAGAAACCATGTTGTTTCTTGCTGAAAAATGCCCACAGGCTTGTACCAGGGACAATTCTGCCCAGGATCCTGCATGTAGTCCCCTCCAGCCTCCACATCCCCCAGGAAACACGCAGCATCAGGAGCAGGGTCTAACAGCAGCATTAGTCTCATAAATACTGAATCAGGGCTGCCAGGAGGAAAGCGATCCTAAAAGATGTTGTGTATATGACATGGTGAGGTACTTCATGTTGTACAAGTGAGGCAGAGCCACAGGGCCACCATGGAAGCACTGCCCATCCCAGGGAGCAGCCCCACCGTGAGGACTGCACTCAGGTGGGTTATATTTTGCCATGGCCACACCGAGGTATAGTAAGGTGTTTAACAGTATCAGGCTGGATTTTTAAAGTGCAAGTTCAAGGTGGTGCTTGCTGCTGGCCCGAGGCTTGTGGGCATCTTGCCTCCTTACACCCACCACGCAACCTCATAGCTGCAAGGACCAGAAGGCAGGGTCAGCTCTGCCCTTGCATTCACCCTCCTGCCAGCCTCTGTGTGCTCCAGGGGTTTCTGGGAAACTCCCTGGGGATGTCAATTTGCTGCATGACAAAACAGAACAAGTCCCTTCATTGATCACTGTGGTCCTTTCAGGGGCAGGGGATGGGCAGAAGGGGAGGTGGCTGAGCATGGGGCACAGGGAGAAGCCGTGGCACAGACCGGGGGAGCTGGGCAAAGGCTCCCAAGGGCTTGGGGAGCTCGTCCCCCATGGAAACAGCCCCACATGTAGGTGTTTAATAGGACTATCGCATTGCGCAGCACTGCATTAATCGCCATGGTAACACGGCAGTGGTAAACAGTCTGAAATCATCCCGGAAAATATCACGCCAGTGTTCACATCGGCCCTAATACAAATTAACAACCAAGTTGGCAATGACTCATTGTAGCATAAACTGCAGCCATGGCATTGGCGAAGTCCCCCAAAGGGTAATTGCAGAGTGTGTCAGCCGGGGAGCGAGTCCCACACCCACAGAGAGTGGGGTTTGCTGGGTGCTGTCCTGCACAGCCATCCCCTTGCCTGTGGGCAGCTTTGGGAAAGCTTGAGTAAAGCAGTTGGAAATACCCAGGGCAGAGCATCTCCTCCTGCCAGAGCCCCCTGGGAGGTGCTACGGGATGCAGACAGAGCTGCGGGGCTCTGGCAGGACCTGTCACTGGGCTGCTCAGGTGGCCTTGTCCCCCTCAGTGTCACTCATTGTCACTCAGCGTCTCTTGTTCAATCATTTTCTGCAGCAAAATTGTCCCTTCCCATTGCAGCAGCTGAACCTGCAGCTCACTGTGGAGTTCAGCCTGTGACTGGGCTTTGCCAGCCTGTTCCTCCAGCAGTAGCCCCAAAGGATTTACACTGTAAAGTTCCTTCCTAGCATGCTGTCTGCATTTCATCCTTGACCCCAGCTGGATGAGAGTCCACCATGTGCTGTTCCCCCTCTGATGGTCCCAGCAAGTCAGTGCCTCCCTGGCACATCACATTAGGATCCCTTAGCATCCTGCCTGTGAGCAGCATCCTACCCCCCAGCCACCAGTGAGCAACAGCAGTAGCTGAAATACATCCTCAAGCACAGTGTGTGCTGCTGGTCCCCAAAACCACCTTCCCTGGGGATGTCCCTAAGCTCTTCTGAGAAGTATGCCTTGGCAGAAAGCATTACACAGGCTTCTGAGGCTCTTGGGGTGTCCTGGAGGAAAGCATCTCTGCAAGCCCCCATGGCAAGGATTTGCAGCTGATTGCAGCTTCACCAAATCGGTGCCTCAAGTCTTTTTCTGTTTTCAAACATCACTGCCTGAAGGCAACGCCTGCCCTGGTATGTACACAAGATTGTTTCCCAAAATTGCTGGCAAAGGGGAGACGAGGGGTCTGCGGGGAGCTGGGTACCAGGCGCAGGGACCTCCTTACAGGGATCAGTGCAGGGTGATCGTAAGGACAGAGGGATCGTGCCTGGGTGAGCAATTTCATCAAGCATCAACAGCAAAATAGGGAGAAGGGAGGCCTTGAAATTTATGATTGGAATCTAAATGAAGGTGTTGCACCCCAAGCATCCCCCCCGGGCCCTTTCATCATGCAGTGGTAACCCCACCCCTGTGAGGGGAGCAGATGATGGTTGCAATACATGGTCAAGCCTTTCACGTGGCCCCTTTGCTCTTTACAGGACCCTTCAGACATCCCTGGAGGCTACCTGTGATTGCATCCAGATCTAGCTGCTTTCAGCCTAAATCACCACAGTCAGGAGCCGAGCTCTCAGCCCTTGAGTTCAGACTGTCAGATCTCATTCCCCACTGAAAAAAAGGTTACCAAATGGGCAGACCTCCCATCCTGGGCATGGTCTGATTGACCTACCTTGCACCTGAGCTCCACTCTCAGCCCCAGACAGGCTCTGTGGCAGGTACTAGGGGTCTTGGGGCTGCCTGGGTGCAAGTGTACCAGGTCTGTGCTGGAAAAGCTACCCCAACCACAGCTCGATCTTGGGTTCAACAAGGAGTATTTTGCTTTTCCTGTTACATTTAATCTCTTTTAGCCAATAGATGCACATGTTGATTTGTCTGGTTTCACCCTGCCATGCTCTATGCCTCTCTTCTGTGGTCTGGGTACTCTGAAAGGTGTTGCGTAAATAATTGCAATAGAGTCATACTTGTGCAGCACTTGTGTTACCTGGATGGCAGAGGGCTGGATCTTGGACCTTCCCACAAAGCCTGCAAAGGTAACCAACTCCTGTAGTTTGGGATCTTCTTAAGATCAGCTCCAGCATGAAAACAGGATGGTGCCTGCTGCATCCCTGCTGTGGGTGATGCTCGCCCCCAAACAAGAATCTCACTTGCACAGAGAGGGGAAATACCTGTAACATGCACGCAGATGCTGTCACTGTGCTGCACCTTTCCATGATGTCAGCCACAGCGTTAGTCATTGTCATGGAAACAGGGAGCTGATGGTAAACAACAGGAACCATCCCTGAAAAGCACCCTGCCACGCAGGTCTGTGCAGCAGGACGGGCCACTGGGACAAGATAACTCAAGGTAATGTTCGACCCAACCAGAAAGCAGCCCAGCAGCTTCCCTCGTGGTAAATTCCTGGCCCTGCCAAGGGAGAAGCAAGGAAGGATGGGAACCCTAACTGCCCCAGCCCTGTTGTCACCTTGTCATGCAACAGCTTGCCTGGGCAGGGAGCTGGGGGAGCCACCAGTGCAGCCTGAAGGCCACCTCATTCCCTCCCACTGGGTCCAGTCCAGTGTGTTTCAGAAGGGACCCAGAGCCAGTTTTGGCCAAGATGTGCTGCAGGCGATGCCACACACCATGACAAAATAGCAAATGATGCCCCTGCAGCAGCTGTACCATGCACCGTGGGTCTCATTCCTGGAGGTGCTGTACAAGGATGTGGCTGGGTGCATGTCCCGCCAGCCAGCTCTGGGAGCCTGCTGCATGACCAACCATGTGGCTGAAACCTCAAAGCCTCAGCAGTGGAGCAAGGTGCACATAAAATGCAACCTCTTCAGGTCACCTGCGGTTTCTGGGAGGCGAAGCACCATAAAACCTCCTTCAAGCATAAAGGGACACTTTGTGCCATCGGTGAGTGGAGGGAGGCCAGCAACACCCTCTCCCACAGTGCAGCCCAAGGCTGCAGGTCCCCATCAGGGTGTCATGGGCAGGGTCACGCAGGGATGTGCAGAGACTATTGCTGATACCTAGCCAGGCTGCACTCATAGTGGGGAAAGCAATGCTTGGCAGGAAATAATTTTTGGCTTTGCGTATGTTTTGCCTTGCAAATGGAGATGGAGTGAGGAAAACCACTCAACATTCGGCCTGGGCAGAAAGAGCCAACAAGGATGGTGTCACCCTCACAGAAAATCACCTCCATCAGGGATTTCATACCACACCTTGTTTTCAACATTTCAGAAACCTCCTGGTTTTCTGATGTCTGCCACAGGGTTTGGGGTGGAAAGGAAGGACATCTCACCTGTCAGGTGCCCAGATGGCTCTGCACCATGGCCAAGAGCTATTGGCAGCCACACCATGTCCCAGGGCTTTGTGTCCATGAGCCCACCAGTCTGGTGCAAGGAAAGGTTTCTTTCAGAAAGGCTTTTTCCACACTGGTTTTCAGTATTTAGTACTTAGTCTTTATATTTAGTATTTAGTCTTTTCATTAAGACCCCAAATCTTCTTCTTGCCCCTCTTAACTTTTCTTACTGAGTTTCTTCATGCCATAATTCAGAGGCAGTTTCAAGGTTAGAGTAAACTCCTTATGCTGCAGTCACTGCAGCTCTCCAGGGGAAGGTTAAAGGATGCAAATTGTTGACAGAGGGCTTTTCAATTTAGCATGCAAAGATCTGATGGTTGAAGGGTGAAGCTAGACAAATTCAGCGTAACAGAATGGGTGATCAGCAGTTGGAACAATTTGCCAAGGCTCATGATGGATTCTCCTTCACCGATGATTTTAAAACTAAGATTGGAAGCTTTTCTAAATGCTGTGGTCATGTTCAAAAAGCATTAATTAGGGGAAATGTTTCGGAGGAGTTCAGAGTGGTTCTACCGATGAAGCCATGAGCCCTGCATCTTCCTTAGGCTTTTCTGTATCTCCTCTTGCTCAGCCTTGATCATATGGTCCATGTGGCTGCCAAGGGCCACCCAGCAGAGAATTGCTAACCTCACTGGATGCCTGTGGGTGGCCCAGAGTGGCCCCAGCCAGCTCCTTCAGCTCCCCACCCTCCATCCCACCGCCTCCACTCGTGGCTGTTATCACTGCAGCACTGCCCCCGACACAGTGGTTCACCCAGCTCCCTCCAACCCATCCAGCCAATGCCCTTTGTCACCAAAGCCTCTGGGAAAGCCAGCTGGCCTTGGCAGGGCGAGAGCTTTGGGAAGCCACCATGCTTATGGCAGCATCTCGCCTCTGCTCGGAGCTGCCCCCAGCCGTCCATTCAGCTTCAAATGATGGATGGCATCTTTGCCTCCGTCCCTTTCATGGACAGATCACACTTTTTGTTAAGTCCAACTGCCAGCAGCAAATACCAACTTTTTCCCCTGGCAATATTACTGTATCAGAGCACAGTACAGAACATTTTGGCTTAGCAGTACCTGTACATATACCCAGCAGCCAGCTCCTCCCTGCTCAATGACGCTCAATGCTACAAGGAAACCAGGGAGTTTTTACACTACTTCTATTGTTTAATACTTTCAGTGCATGGTCCCCAAAATGACTGTCCTCTTCCCTGCTCTGTAACTTGGATGTGCCTCTTGGGCTCATTTAAACTGTTTGCCTTGCTCTTTCATTTCTTTTTTTCTACTGGAATTTAGTGCCCAGCTGACAGATCATGAAAACAGCATCCCATCCTCCATCCTTCCAGTGCTGCACACACCACAGCTGTTGGCCTCACAGCAAGCCATGCAGCCCTGGCCAGACCAGGGCCACCTTTCCAGGGGTGTAAATTTGTTCCCCCCCAGTTTCTCACTTGTATTTTTGGCTTTTCTACCTGCATGAGTGCCTGGTCATGTCCCTGGGTTCTTAGCAGTAGAAAGCACTGGTCTTCTATGCCTGAAAATCTGTGGGGCAATCTGTATCTAGTTACCTTTAAGTGCTGTTATTTTTTTAGCAATAATTACAGTTGTGCTTATCGTACTTTTTTATTACTTGGGTACAGTACGGGCACCAGCTTCCAGCTGTACACTGAGTCTGCTAGAGGAGTTCAGCCTCTCCTGTGAGCATGCCCCAGTTGAGCACTGCCCAACTCACATGAAATGCAAAGCCAGGGAGTGAAAGTCTCTATACGTTTTCATCATGCTCTTGCTTTTCATTTAATTTAAAGCTCTGTCCTTCGTAACTTTTGAACAAACCACTGTATAGTCTGCTTGAGCATTCAGATCTAAGAATCTTTGTTTTGTGTCATGAGTATGGAAAGAAAGTAATGAATGTCTCTGTCTTAATGGTCTAAAAGTCTTTCTTGCTGTGCAAAAAACCCCCAGCTTCCCCAAATCCATTTTCGTTTATAACATTATAAGTAATTCTACTGGCAGCAGTTTTTCCTTCCCGTATATATGTATTAGAGGGAGAAATTCCCTATCCTAAAATAATGCTTTTGCTTGGATCAAATAGGTTTTAAATTCCAACTCCATGTTTAACCCTTTAATTGCTTCCCATGTGCTGTTTTATCACACACTGCAGGATGGAGTGTTCCTCTCAGAAAATATGTCACCTGGGAACACAGAAAGCAGCTTCAGCAGATGACTGAGAAGCAGATAGAGGCAGTGCTCAGAAAACAAAATCAGAGCAGCTTCAGAATGAGCTGTGCCATTTTTGCAAGAGCAGGAAGCCGTGAGGACAAGCACCCTTCTCCCCAAAAAGCAATCTTCTGCCCATGCTCCTCAAATAATGCTCATGAAGTTGTGATCAGGGTATTGTGATTTGCATGCAGACACCCTGAGCTTGACCGGGCTGCTGAGGAACACGGGCGGGTGTCTGAGTCCAGCTAAGGGGACTCTGCAGGGTGGGCTGAAGGTATCTCTGAGCTTTTATGGACCTCAACGTGGTTGTAATCACACAATGCTTCATAGCTTCTTCTCAGTGTGGTGGTAATTGCACAATGGTTCATAGCTCCAAAGACCAAGTTGCCTGTGGAGAGGCCACCTTCTAGCTAAGCTTGAAGGTAAGGGGCCTGTGGAGGGGCCTGAGAGGAGGGGTTCCCTCCTGTTTTCCAATAAAATATTCCTGTGGCATGTATTTTTGGCAATGCGGGAAGGAGAAGGAGAGAATCAGCTGCTGTCTGGAAAAAGGAGGATGAGGCCACCATGGACGGGACTAGAGACCTCAGAAATATTGGTCTGCTCTGACCATTTGTTGGTGATTGGGGGCGCCATCTTCTAATGAGCAGGGTATTTTTCATCATGTCGGTGACAAATGGCTCTCAGTTCAGTAGAAAAATGGTTTATTGATTAGCTAGCAGAGGTGCTTGCAGGGTTTGTGCCACTAACGAACTGTGCCTGTTCTGCTGGCTGCTCTCTGCAGGGACTGCTGGGGAGAGGTGGGGGGACTTTTGGCCTCTTCCTCCTGTGGAAGAGGGGACACATTTGGCATCTTCCTCCTGTGGCCATGGGTCCTGCAAAACAGAGGACAGGGTACAGCAGAGCTTAGGGGAGCCTCATTCTGCTCCTTTCTCTGGCTCCCTTTTGGGGCTTGCTAAGCAGGGACATGTCACTGTCCCCAAGGCAGGGGACTACCTGGCTTCCAGGGACCATTGGTGACAACTACCAATATGCAGCAGAACCACCTTTGCATGTTCCCTTTTGGCAGTCAATCCCTCTGCTTCCCCGTATCTCTCCTTTCCATGTTCATCCAGTCTAAATCCGACCCTAGCAAAACACTCTAATGCTCAGTTTTAAGCATGCGGCAGTCCCGCTGAACTTGGCCGGCCTATTCAAACCAAATGTGTTTGGATGCTGTAGGATGGGAAGCCACACCAGTTATCTGAACTGCCTGGGAAGACTGCAGTTTTGAAGGATTTCTCCCTACTCAGAGCTTCATTGCTGGAAAAAAAACCAGTTGCTTTGTTTTCCATTTATTTTTCATCTTTAGCCTCTGTGTGTCTATCCACAGCACACCTTGAGCAAGTTGAGCATAATTAATCACAGTTTGCTTCCCTGTGTTCACATGGGATTCCTAATCTGCAGTAAATCCTTTGGGGAACAGATGCAATTATGAAAGAAATGCTTATTAAAAAGAACTATATGTGCCATAAAAAAATGTCAGGACAATTGTCCTTTAGTTGTTTGTAATGTTGCCAGCTGTAATATACGATCCTAGTGCTACGTCCCAGCTGTCTACGTCCCCTGGTACAGTGTGCTTCAGAGATAGCTTGTGCTGGATTTCACGTGCAGCTGCACAAAGCCCCCAGATTTCAGCTGTTCTTCCTCCTCTCTCCGTCCTGCGAGCACCTATTCCTAACTCATCAAGCAAAAGCTGGTCACAGCCAGGAACCTCCTATAGCAAACACTATTTTTGATCTCTCCTGACTGAAATGGATGATGAACTGCTTGGAATTAATATCCTCTGCATGTGTCAATGTGACCAGCCACTGGAATAAGATATATTTGACAGCAATTTGTTGGTTTGACTGGCTTGGCAGAAGAAGGACCACAGCAACTGAGCTGCAAATGTCTACCACACTTTTCCATCTGGTGGCATTTTCTTGCCTGGTAAGGAGTGATGGAGGAGGTTACAACCAAAATCCATGTGTTCTGGCTTTTTTAACACTCCTGAAGTGACATTAAACCCCTGAGGACAGTGACTCTGAGGAAATTAGGATTCTGGGGTTGCGCTCTTGGATTTGGCCAACCAGTTTTTCACTCTGTGGCTTAGCTTTTCACCCATAAGACTGGTGAAGTAATGTCAGTCCACTTCCGTAGACACTTTGAAGGAGCAGCCAAACGGATACAGACAAAGACATCTCCAGGAAAGCTCTTTAACAACATAGCTGGGTAGCCCATGACCAAGGCCAAATAATTCTTGTGTGTGGGATGGTGCTGGAACAGGGAGCACTTCGTCTTGGAAGAAGAAGCAGAGGAAAAGGGAGATGGTTTTGCTATATATATTAAAGATGTGCATGCTTGCTCTAAGTGCTAGAGGATAAGGGGGTGTAGGACCTACTGAAAAACTATGAGTGATTAGTAAATAAGGTCACATATTGTGAGGCTGCTGACCTATACGTTTTAAGGTGAAGCACATCTTTTTGTGGGCAAATAGCAGAACAATCCAAACCTTAGGAAACAGAAGTATGGGAAATGGAGCAGGAGCTGTCTTAGGTTAGCTCTAGCTCATCACTGACCTGGGGGAGAGGAGGAAAGACTGCAAGGACTAAAAGCTGGGTCATGTTCCCAATGGCAAGTTAGGTGGCATGAGCAGGCAGGGATGAAAGCAGGAAGCTCAGGTTGTGAAATGCTCTGCAATCAACAGGGATTATAAACGGTAATAAGGATCAGTTGTAGATAAATAAAGTATTGTTGAACTGGCCAAAGCCAGAACTTTATTCTTCATTAGTCAAGAAACTGGCAGAAGCCATCTCGGGGCTGTTACAATGCTCTGGGAGATTGGCAGAGACGAAGGTAACATCTGTGTTTACAGAGGGGTAAAAGGAGGAGGGATGGAGAATTGTTATTAGCATTGTAATCTAACTGGTTGGAATTCAATTACCAGAAAAATATAATTTCTAAGTACCAAAAGAAAATAATCCCCCCCAAAAAAGAAAAAAAATCACATGTGTGTCAAGCCAATCTGATTTCCCTATGTGAGGAGACTAAATATTTTGGATTGAGAAGAAGCCAGAGACATCAGATGTCTTGGCTTTGCTAGGATTTTGCTGTGTTTCACATAATATTCCGTTTAACAAGGTTTGTAAGCAGGTCTCCATAAAACTACTGTGGGAGAGGTGCAAAACATGGTTGGAAACCAGACAAGAGAAGTCAATGATTTGCTGTCAGACAAAAGGATGGATTGAGTGACTTTCTGCAGGAATTTGTCCTTGATCTAATAGGAGTCGGTATTTTCCCTAACGATCTAAATGATGGAATATTCTCTGTTGAATCTGCAGAGGTTCAAGATGGGAATTAGTGCTGCAACTGCAGAGAAGGAGCTTTCTAATCTTGTAACAGTAAGGACAACTAAGCACTGGGATGTTTTGCCTGGGGAGGCTATGGAGTCTCTGTCATTAGAAGTGTTTAAGAAGAGTTTGGAGAAGCATCTCTTGGGAATAATACAGAGCTAACCCTACGCTGAGGCAGGGCCAATGCTTGAGGTCCTTTCCAGTCCTGTTTCCTGTGATTCTGCAACATTCCAAAAGCAGTGGCACATCTCCTATGACTTTTAGGGAAAAGTATGAAAAATACCACAAAAAGCTAAAAAGGTGTGCTGACTTTAGAAATAAAGCTTTGTGCTTTTATTTACCAAAATCTCAATATATTAACCCAGTTCTCCAAAATAGTGGCAGAAATCAAGTAGCCTGTCTTTTAACCCTCATTATCTGCAGATCTCCCAGAGCTCTTGCTGGCTTGCTCCACCTTGCATTTGGAAAGCCTGGGTGGTAAGGTCTGACTGCTGTGGAAAAGTGTTGGATTTCTAAAACTGAAATATGAACAAGGGTATTTGTATGAAATGGGAATGAAAAAAATTTTTCTATTGACTCCTCTGGCAAAGACAGCTGCGCATTTGGAGTGATGGTGTTTGAGATGCAAAATGCACCTCATTGGAGAGTTGTTTCGTGCAAGTCATCTTCAGAGTACACTCTTACTGCTTGTTTGCAATGTGCAGCTATAAACCATGCTTTCTGAAAATGCTCCGGCTGGCTCAGTGGTAAGGAAGAGGGGAAGGATGGTAATATCAGACATTTCAATCCCCGCTGCAGCCTACATTGCTCAAAGCAAGATGACTTGCAAACATCTAACACAAATGAGGAAGATGAATCGTATGCAAGGTCAGGCGCAATGCCAGGAAACTGATAGAGGCAAAAGCAGTTAATTGCTTTAGATTCCAACAACCCCAAAACGTGCCCTGTGTACAGACATCCATTCTTTGCACAGCAGTGGACCTCACCAGCAAATAAAATAGGCAATGGAGGTGCTCGTCGTGATTTTTAATGTCAAAATTAGATTCACTGTTGCCTTATGGTCTCTGTAATTACTAGACATCACTCATAATTTTCCCCAGCTCAAGGGATACTCTGTTATTGACCTCACTGGGAAGATATAAATACATTACTGAATGGAAATATCACCATTTGCTATTGTGGAAAGGTCTACATCATAGCTCAAAGGACTCTCAAATCTTTATCTCAGTGTACCTACAGCAGAGGAGAATGCCTGATACTATTGATACGATGGCAAACCACTGCTACTAAGGTCTTATCTTAGAGGAGAAAAACCTATAACAGGTTATTAAAGGAGAGCAACAATAGCAAACCACAAGCTCAAAGGAACTTGCTGCAGTGAAACAGCTAAAAATACCGTTCTGGGGTAGCACAGAGCTGCCAGCAATGGAGGTGGTCAGAGGGCATGGTGGCCTCACTGGTCCCAAGATAGAGGGACCACAAAATCTCTTGGGAGCATGGCAGGACTGCAGAGAGCCACAGAAAATGAAAGCATGTTATTTCTCTTGAATGTGATGAGCACCGAAAGCAGGGAGAGGCCAGTGAGATGTTCTTGTGAAGCCTTGTGTGGAGCATCGTGGTGGTAAGGTGCACCTGTGAAGCTGTGCATATAGCATCATGGTGGATGTCCAGCTCTGTGGGTCACCCTGGAGGCTGCCTGTGAAAGGCAAGTTGCTCGCCGGCTTCTGTTTGTCACTCCAGAACCTGCAATGAGGATACTCTGCTGTTGCCTCCCTGCTGGTGGCAGGCCTTGGAGACATCCCATGGGTCTGGTAGTGCTGCCTCAACTGGGCTTCCCTCTTGTCTGCTAGGGTCAGGTGTCCCTTGGGGACCACCTCCTTCTTGAAGAACGAGGTCATTGCAAAGGCAGTGTGTGCCATGGGGTGCCAGCTCTTGCCTGGTAGGCTGCCCGTGCTCCCCAGGACCTGCCTGTTATTGCTGGGTCAGTGGCATTGCCCACTCCGAGCCCCAAGCACCCTGGAGCTGGGAAGCATCTCTGAGCCACAAAAAAGGGCTTTCGAGGTCGGGATCTTTGGAGAGGGTGAGCTGTCTTCATCTGTGGGGGTCATGCACCTTTGCTTTCTAGGTCTTTGGGCAGCTGCAGAGTAAATGTCTATGCAGGCATGGCATGTGCTCAGCTGGGGACACCTTCCATGCAATCTGCACCACCCTTTAAATGAGAAATCATGACCAATGATGCTCAAGCTGAGATCATGTGTTCCCACACAGGGTTTTGGTTTAGCACCCATCAGCCCCCCACATCCCTGCCTGGCACAGTCATGGCAAGTGGAGGGGAAAGGCCACCCCTCAGATGGGTCTCGCTCTCCTGCCTGCCTGGCTCAGCTTTCTGCCTGAGTATGTCTCTGATGAGGAGGGCTCCTCTGTGCCACAGCAGTTTGTGCTGATCCACATGAGCCCTGCTTGAGCATTGTACCTTCAGCGTGGTACCGCCGGGGGCTGGCGGGAGCCAGCTGGCCCCTGCTGCGTGACAGCTCATGCATTCAGAAGCTGGAGGGCTGTTAGGAAGCTTTGCTGGGACAGGGCTAGCAGAGCTTTTTTATGATTTCCAGGCTTTTTAAGAGGCCCCATAAAAAAGCCCCATCCATTTTGAAGCAGAAGTGGCTGTTTGCAGACAGGCATAGCAGTGACAAAGCAGAAATCAGATCTGCAGACCCTTCGAGAGACTTGAGAGCCATTAGGTTCCTGCTGGTTTTGTGGAGATTCATAGATTTCACCCAGAAATGTCCAGTAGCTCAACATGTGCCTGGCTAAAGTAGGTCCTGGCTGACAAGGACACTGGGACCTGATGGAAAATAAAGAAACGGTGAATCGCACCATCTCTTGGTGACTTGTTCCTGTGGCTAATCACTCCCACTGTCTAAAATGATCTTTATTTTGGGTTGGAGTTCGGGTCTTAAAACTTCTCTTTGCTTTAGTCCATGCAGGAGCTGGGGACATGTCCTCACAGAGGAAGGACAGCACCAGCAATTGGCCAAGCCAACATCTTTCCTCCTTAGTCAATATAACTGAGAGCTCAGAAGCTGCTTGAGTTTCATGTCTCATTTGTTTTTAAAACGGCGTGTCACACAAATCTGTCAGCTGCTTTGGAAAATCCCTGCCTGTATTCTTAACCTCCCACAGGAGCCTCCATGCATGGAAAGCTGCACACCTCTGAGAGCTGCTTTAGGCATCAGAGGGAAAGAGGACCCAGCGGCAGGCAAGCCGGAGCCCTTCCCAGGGTGACAGCTGCTATAGGGATGTTCACGTGCAGGGAGCCATGTCACTAAACCTCCTGGTGTGGCATTGCTGATGGGGTAAACAAACTGCAGGCAGCATCTTACTGTCCCTCCCTGCTGCTCTCTGCACCACCAGCGCCCCAGGGCAGAGATGCCTGCAGGTCCTGGGGGATGTGGGGGACAGTGACCCGCTCATGGGTTCATGCCGGCGGAGGGGGGACCCTGCTTACTGCAGGGAAAGGAGTGAGGATAGGGGGGAAGGAGAAGGGATGCACATGCAGGCACTCGTTCACCTAGGTTTTTTTATTTTTCATGGTGCCTAAAGAAACAACTGTGACTGAGCCCCCTGCAAGGGCTGCACTATGAGTGGATGTCTCTGGTGTGGGTAGCTGTAAATCGGATGGACCCTTGGCTTTAGGCAGGGACATGTGTGGTGGAGGAGACCCCCAGTGAAGCAGTGGTGTTCAGCCCTGCCTCCCAGCACAGCCCCGGGCAGGGTCCAATCCCCAGCCTGCAGCATAGATGGGGAAAGGACCAGGGCAGCCTGGGAGAGCAGCTTTGGGGCCAGGCCCCCCTCTTCTCAACCTTGATGGACTGAGATGAAGGCAAGCCAGCCAGAGCCCAGCCAAGCCTACATCCCGTGGGGAGAGCTGGCCCTGCAAATTACAGTTTCTCTGCCTGCAAGTGCTTATTATAGTTTATTGAGCTAGGGAGGTTTCTCTGCTTTCTATTTTGGGCCAAGTTCCCCTTATATTTATTTACAATCAGCAGAGCAGCTTGTAGCCATTGAGGCTGAAGAAAATTACTGTGAAAAGCAGGAAATTGGCTTCTCACCTTATGAGTGCAGGAGCAGGCTGCACACCTGGGAGCTGCATCTCCCCCCATGGGACCCCAGCCCTGCACTCGCAACAGCACGGGAGTGCTGTGCCATGGGGTGGCCTTTAACCCCAAACCCATGGCATCAGTGTATTGTCTTAGTCCATGTTGCTATGAATTCAGGTCTCTCAGGCATGCCTTAAGTAACCTCCAACGCTGGCTTGAGGCTACACAGCAGTGTGTGCTCGGTGCTGGCTGCAAAACCTGCCTTAGGTGGTTGGTGCTACAACTCATATCAAGACACAAGTCAGCAACCATAATGTCAGCTCATACATCCTTTTGAAAGGTACCTAAGTCTTTCAATGGTGTAGTTATCCTCATGGATACATCTTGGGAGGGTGAAGGAGTGGTGAAAGCCTCTGCGGAGGTCTCTGGGGTGCATAGCCCTGTGTAGCCCCATATTCTCACGGTTCTGGGCTCTCCTATGCTGCAAACTGGCCTTGACAGCAGTGCTTCACACCCACCCAGGCATTGCTGCCCCTAAAGTCATAGCAGTTTCCAAGCTGAGAGATGAGAAGTCTGTCATGTGCTGGGGTAACTGCTCCCAGAAAACCCTGCAATCCCTCTGGTTTAGGAAATGGCTTACCTATCTGGCTTCACCGTGCTAGTGGGGTGCTGAGCATGCAGCCCTCCAGCAAACATTGGCTCCAAAAGCAGAGGGGCTCACTGCAGCTCTGGCTGTCCCCAGCCAAATCAAGTCCCTCAGAAGAGGAAAAATGTGCAAGTGCCTGTGCAGCATCTCTCTCTGGACCTATTGTAAATGTCATGGCAGTGTCTATAAGTGGCCTAACATATTAAAGATCAGGCAGCAAGGGGAGGGAAGATGACCTTTTGCATTTTGCCCAGAGCAGGCAAGGGTAATGTAATTATAATTTCATGTAATTCATCTCCTGACACTGTGTAATAGCTGAACTTCACTTGGCCAAGCCAGGGGTGCAGTGGAGAAAGACAGGAGGAGGGGAGCACCTCAGGCCCCAGCTGGGACAGCCTCCCCCAGGCAGAGCCCCCTACCCTCACATGGCTCATCTGCTGCTCCAGGGGTCCTTGGTCTGGCCTGGGTACAGATGGAGCTTCTCCCTCCTCCCGGGAGGTTGCCAGGGCTGTTAGCTCAAAACCGCTACGTTCAGAGGCCAGCAGATAAAATGCTTCCCAGCCCACGGAAGCATCTGGCACAGCCGGGGCTGCTTGCTCTGCCAGTCTCAATCTGCTCCTCTATGTGGTTTAAGCTCCCCTCCATCTCTTCCCAACATTGTGTTCTGGGTTTGTGCTTTTTGAATCATACCAAGCACAAAACCGCTCTCTAGCAGCAGGGGGAGGTGAGGGGCTATGCCCCACCCTCAAATCCCAGTGCTGCGGATGGAGCAAACCCAACCCCGACAAAAACCAGCCCTACTGTTTTACCCTTAAATAAGGCTTTTCTCTTGTCCAGGCATGCTATACCTAAAGCCCACATAGTGCCAGCCTACTGTTAATTAGTTCTTTGTTAATTTGCTCTGCTGTCCCTGGGCTGGACCGCTTTTCTGAGGTCTGCTCTAACCTGTCCATTGGGAATGGAGTGATGGACCAGAGGACTTCCCACTCCTTTGGGCCAGTAATGGGGCTGCCATGCCCGCCACACATAGTGCAGGTTTGGGCAGGTTGTGTCTGCAGGATGGTTTATTAACAGAATAGATACCGTGTCTTCAGAAAGTAAGTTACACCTGTTTAAAAGCCACTGCCACCTGAAATTTATTTTTCATCACTAACTGATTAAATTCTGCTAGTCAGATTTTATCTGTGAGAAATCCTCCAGGAAGCTCTAATAGCAGAGTCAATCTTCATAACATCGGGAACAATAAAACAAGAGGCCTCATTTTGCTGCAGGTTTTATCTGCGGGTGCATGGCTCCGTGTGCCAACCAACCCCATTATCATCCCAGCACCCAACAGGAGTCATTAAATATTTATTTAAAAGGTTTTCATCCCTGAATGGCAAAATAGAAACCAGCAAAGTTTAAAGGGTTTTGTTAAGATAAACAATCTGGAGGAGAGAGCACCATTTTGTGATGGCTCAGGGGACTGGGATGCAGGGACTGGGTCTGGATGCTGCGTGATCCTGCACTGCTCTGGGGAAGATTCTGAGGCAGAGCCAGAGAAATTACCCATGGGCTTTCGTTACTGGATGAATATGGTGTTGGGTGATGCTGAGCCCAGAGGAGCCTTAAGATCTCCGTGAGCCGACATGGGGACCTGGCACCCAGCACTTGCAGTGTGATGGCCATGGTTTGCCCCGACTGTTTGCCACAGGAGGAAGAAGCAGGGATACTGGTTAGGGGGTTTTGTAATCAAATCTGCTGCACTCTGGACTCTCAAAGCCCAGAAAAATGCCCCAAGGCCAGCTAGAGCAAGAGAAACACCTTCATCAGCATTGGGCTGTATGGGCAACACTGCTTTCCACAAAGGCTCCGTCAGTGAAAACAACATCATCAGTATCAGCCTAATTCATCTCCCCCTTCTCGCTCCACGTGCCTTCTGCAGATCCATCATTGCAGTCATCTTGAGGCCCTCAGAAGATATATTTTTTCTTACTTAAAATTACCCTGACCTCGGCTAGATGAGAGAGATTTACTGGTGTTTCCCACCCTGTGTGTGCTCTGGGTTCACCTTCTTGGTGGCAGGGCAAGACATTCCTACCTTACAAGTTCTCTGTTCTGTTCCTCGCATTAAAACATCTTTAGTGGCTTCTCTACCTCTTAAAAAAAGGCACTTACAGGCTTCCCTCCTCCAGCTTTCCTGTAACAGTAGCTCTGACTGGCAGCAGACCTATGGGGGTGAAATGGGCTGTCTCAGCACTGGGATTTGGCACCTTTGGTGCCATTGAAGGAATTGGGTTTCCACCAGGAGGTTGAAAAGTGGGCACCACATTCTTTCTGCTAGTATGAGCTTCTGAGTTATATCCCAGCCTGTTTGAACATGTAGAAAAGCGGGCTGGTGTTGGGGTGGGGGACACCAGCAGCTTCAGCACTGGTGAGGCAGGAGCCAGTCCCATGCTGTTTGTACCCCCTGAGCTCTTCTAAATGCAAAAAGAAAAACTCATGTTTTCCACCTTGCCGCTGACAGACAAACTGATTTGCCTTTCCAAATTTATACTCCTAGGGTGCTTTTTTTTTTTTTTTTTTTTTTTTTTTTTGAGGAGGCTAGAGGGGAAAGCAGAGCAGTTGAAACAACACAGCACCTCCCATCTATGGATTGAATATAACACCCTGTTATCTTATAACATTGAAAAAGGAAGCATCCTACTTATTTCTGAAGCATAGCGTTTTCTGCATGGTGAATGGTAAGAAGTTTTTTTGGTCAATGTGATTTAATTATGCTACAAAGCATTGAAGAGCTAAGCTGCCCTTCCCGGCCTCCCACACCCCTCAGCTTGCTGGGGCGGACAGGGGGACACTGGCCAGTTTGACATCATCCTACTAACCTCTCCCCCTGCTTGGATTCCTCCAATTTTCTTCCTTGTTGCGCTTTAGAAGATGGTTTGCCAAATGCCCTTGTTCTGCCCTGAATTGAGTGCCTCCATGTCAGACAGAGCCAATCCTGTCCCACATGGGCATTCAATCCTCGCTGCAGCCACCACATCTGCAGCAATTCAGGTGGCCATGCACGTGGGACTCCCCAGCTCCCTCCCAAGCTGATCCAAATGTCTATCCAATGTAGGAGCCTGGCCCACTCATCCCAGTGAGCTGGCCTGAACTGTGAAGTCCCCAAAGCTCATTTAAGCTCCAGCAGGACCGGCAGCACTGGCACGAGCAATGCACACACCGAAATCAAAGGGCGCTTTGAATGCTGAAGAACATTTACATTCAAAAGTCTTTGAAAGGTTTGGGATTTATCTCCATCCTGGGAGGGAGCCTTATTAGCGGCTTTTGGGTACACCGCTCCTGAATAATGAGGACAATCCTGTCTTGGGAAGATAAATCCCGATATAATGATGCCATTGTCTTTTCTTATTGTAACTCTTCGTCAGCCCCTCATTTAACTGCTGTTTTACCCAAAGATTTTGACAGCCTGTTTTAGCACAGGAAGGATAATACAATGCTTTTTAATTGCCACCCAATCTAAAATTAGCCCTTTCTTCTGTGGCTAATGAGCCACTGCACAGTCCTTTGGGGACAATGGTTTCAGCATGGCCAGTTATATCTCCTCATCCTCATGGCCATGCAGGATCTCCTGCTGCTTTTCCATGCCCTGAAGGGTCCTGCACATCACCCAACCCCCTGTAGCAGCAGATGCTCCTAGCTCAAATCTCTCCTTTCCTATGCCTGCCCTCTTTGCACGGGAAGAGCAATTGATGGGGAAAGGTTTTTGCAGCTTTGCAAATTCTCCTACAATTATTGCATGAAAGAGAGTGGCTGAGAGAAACAACCTTGGTACCAAAATACTGTTTGGAAATAAATTTGTTAGAATATATTTCTGCTGTGACAGGTACAGAGACCACTGGAGCTGGACTAAGCAGGCAGGCAGCTCATAGGTCATTATGAGTTCAAATCAGTTACCAGGGGGATGCAAAGGGAGCTGGAGACGGATGTATTATAAGAAGGTATTCTGGAGAGGATTTGAGCAATTTCAACTAGCTGCCATGGTTGGGATTGGCTTGAAAGTTTCCTAATGAATTTCTTTGTCAGGAGGAAATTGGGCTGTTGAGTGGAGGAACGCGCAGAATAGAAAAGCAGGCTCTTTCTGTTGAAAATCCACCAGTGAAAAATCCAAATACAGATAAAATTCCTTAACCTTTTGGCGTGGATCCCCCAGGAGCTGTAGTATGCCATGTTTAGATCTGTAATTCTCCTCCTCAGATTTTCAAGGCAGCAGTGGGCATATCACTGCTCTGTAGAGGAGCAGTGGGGTGTGGGGGCGGAGACCTGTCCCAGATCAGTGCAGTGTGGAGGGAGTTGGGTCCAGAAACCACTGCCATGCCGGGAAGTGCAGGAGCACAGCCTAGGCTTTCCTTCACATGGGGCATCCCCAAGACCTTTATCTCCAGGCTAACAGACTTGTGACACACATGTACCTGGGCAGCAGCATCCCTGAGCCGAGGGCTCACGGCTCCCAGGAACAGCGCTGCAGCGCTCAGCTTGCTGCCAAAAAGCTGCATGCCCCCGAGGAAATTTTGGAGTTCAATTTCTTGGCATAAATTTTCCAGTGGTTTACAACCAGCAGTAGGCAAGAAGCCTCTGCCCTGCACACTGTCCCTATGGGCCAGCGGAGAGGAGCACTCACAGATCCTGGACCAGTATCTGGAAAAGGTATGAATGCTGGGGTGCATGGCTGTTTTGCTCCACTCTAATTTGCTGTGCTGATTTCATTTTGTGTTTTCCCCAGAGATTGGTGTCCTAATGGAGGAAATTTGGCACAACCTTCAGGGATTAACACCATTCCCAGGAGCATGTCTTGGACTCATCGAGGTATATTCTCCAAAACCAAACAATAGTAGTGCTGCAGTTACCTCTGTTATGTGCATAAATCTCCTGGTCTCACAGGAAGAAAAGGTCCTCAGCCATTACCTGGCTTCTTGGTATTGGGGCCCAAAACCTTTGGAAAGGGTGGTACAGGCTTTGTGTGCCAAGACAGTAGTTGGTTAAAGGAAGATCCTTCAGAAGTCTGAGCCGTGTTATGTATTTATTGTAGCTCTAGTGCTTTCAAATCACTTCAAAGGTCTAATTTTACTGCTTGTGTCTCCATGGTCCAAATTTAGCAGGGCTGGGGTTATCAGCAAATAGCCACGAGAGACGCCACGTGCCTACAGATGGGTTTGCTGTGTAGGTGTTCAAAGGGTTGGTGTTTGTGGTACTTCACTGATACAAAGGACCCATAAACTGGTTCAAGTAGTGAGATAATCTCCGTAGCTCAGTGCAGAAGATAACAGCAAATGATGAATCCAGACCCCTGCCCTGCTGGGGATGCCATTAGCATGTGCGGGATTTGCTGCTGCTGTGGGAAGGTTGAGCTGGATCCCGTATTTGTGTATCTGGCTCTCTCTGCACACATTTTGCCCTGCCTGTGCCGTGAGTGCCGACCCTGCCGTGCTCTGCCAAGAGTTAGTGTGATGCCTTTGATACCAGCCAGTGTCTGGACATAAAGGGCAACATTTCTGTCGAAATGGACTGCCTGTGTCCTCCTCACCCTGGAGCATTTCAAAGTTAGAGCAGACTAACTTGTGCTGAAGCTGCTGGCCGCTGCAGCGTTACCCAGAGCTGGATGCTGCAGTGCTCCCTCTCCCAGTCAGCATGGCTGTTAAATGAAAGGCTGGGCTGTGCAGCTGCCTGCAAGCCTGCAGGGCAGTGGGACATGCAGTGGGATGCGTGGTGGCAGCAGGGGTTTGGCTGGTGGGGGCTGCAGCCAGCAAAGAGGGTTTGCAAAGGATCTGGCTACTGCGTCCCTGCTGCCAGGGCTGAGTCCGCCAGCAAGAGCTGGGGGACACATTGTGCCCATTCCTGCACAATCCCTGTGGTATTTGCTGCCTGCAGTGGCCACCCCATCACAGGGGTGAGCAGGACACAGTAGCGATGTGGTTTTCCTGATTGCCAATAACCTGCAGGTGGAGTTGCTGGTACTCAGGGTCTGCTTTTCACCTTGCCCCTCCATTGAAAGAATCATAACCTGTGGCTCTCCTGACCCCGCGGTAGCATTAATTTGCCACCAGTTTCCACTGGACTGGGCACATGGCACTGCTGGAGATCTCCACCCAGGGTAACAGGGTGGGGGGATGTTGCACGAGCGTGAGGAGCAGCCACATACCCACGGGCACAACCTCATCTCCCTGTCCTGTTCACTGGCTGCAGGCGCAGACCAAAGGACTACAGCAAGGCATAGTTTTGCATGGAGCTGCCCTGCTGCAAGCGCAGGCAGGACAAGTTCATGCCAAGGAGCTGGCAGCTTGGAGAAGTGTGTCCTTAGGATGCAGGAGCAGCCTGGTGGCTCCTCCTGACTCTTTTCCCCTGTAATGTGACACTTTATGAATATTGCAAGAATGAAGACACATATGCCCTGAAAAAAGAAAACTCATTTTTTTATGAGGCTATTTGATTTCCTCTGAAATGCCTCATCTAGCAGCCTCCCTCCATTAGAAACCCTCAGAAGCTATGCAAGAAAAAGCCATATCTTATTACTTAAATTAATAAAGCAGCTGCAAATTTTTGCTTCATTCTAAAATATGACTTTAGAAAATATCCTTCCATGGACCATTTTTCCTGTGGTTTTCTTCCTGAATATTCCTAATTATGGCCATAATTAATTTTAATGAGTCACCCACCATCAATTCCACAGTAATTTGTAAGTGTCCTGCAGCTGACTTTTAAAAAAAATAAATTCAAAGCAATGCCCTCCTCTGGCTGCCTCTTTAATGAAACCTGGGATTACTTAAGGAATTGGCACTTGGCTCCAGAAATGCAAAATTGCCTGCTCCTCAGTCAGAGCCAATGCTGTCCACCCATTGATGGATGGCATCATTCAGAGCTTTTATAGGCACAGCGAAAGAGGCCAATCTGTCCAGAACGATAAATCTAAATCTTCTATAATATTTCATAGTTCTACCAGACATATGTATGAAGCCAACGTGATGCTTCATGCTCCCAGGGAAACAGCTCCTCCAAGGCCAATGGTCAACACCAAAGTCCTTGGACAATCTTTGGCCTCTGGGGAAGGAGGTTAGGAAGGTCTGGGATGGAGGTTGGAGGGTCTGGGGGGTAGTTGGGAAGGCCTGGATGGAGGTTGGGAAGGAAGTTGGGTATGTCTGGATGGAGGAGGTGGACGAAGAGAGGAGGTACAGTAAGTGCTATGGAGTCTCATCTCCATGTCCCAGACCGGGTTAGCATCACATATCTCTACAAGAAGAGATTCCAGCTTCTTGTGGACACCCAAGAGCATGGGAGCCCTTGGAGGGCACCTCAGACTAAACTTTGCCATGTTATTCTCATAAGAGGAAGGAAATTAGGTGAAATACCAAGTCAGCAGAATTTAAGAGCAGGGCTGGCAGGTGGGACCAAAGGGGAGGAAAGGAGGGATTGATCTGCAGAGCAATCCCACATCTTTGTGAGGTCAGCTGCAGACAGAGAGCCCCCATTATGGCACCCACTGCCCTGGTGCCGCTCCCTGCCAGGAGTTAGGGTCACCATTCCCTTGCCAGCAAGTGCAGTGTGGGCTGGGCAGTGGCACGGTGCCTTCAATCATCTGTTTTAATAAACAGCATTGCTGATATCCTCATTAGAGTCTTGCAGCCCAAAAGCAAGGGCTGGACGCCAGCAAGTGGCTGCATGTTCACAGGGGCTTGCTGCCTACATTTCAGAGCTAATCAGGCCAGCCACTGCTAGCCAGGGGTTTGACATGGAAAATAAAAATACAGGTAGCAACAAGCTCCTCTGTATTACAGCGTGGCTGATGGTCAGATCTGTCCTTTAATTCTGGTATGACTATATTACTGGCATTCCCCTCCTTTGATTTACCTTGGTTTTGCAAGTACATCCAGAGCCAGTGCAGGCGGCTGTAGGGTTTGGGGTTGTGGCAGCAGAATCTGGGACATGTTCATGTCTACTCCCACAAGTCCAAGCTTGGGCTATTGTGATTGTATGCTGCTGCTGAGAAAATGAATATTCCCTGCTGGGGTGTTGCTGTGATCCTCCTGCAGCACATCCCCTCGTTTAATGCCCCCAGCTAAGCCGGCAATGACCCCAGGTCTGGCCGCAGAATCAGGGCTGTGTTGGTAGAGCTGCGCAGTGCTGCAGGAAGGTGGAGTTGGGAGGTGCGTAGAAAATCCTGACCTCTTACAGCAGCTATACCAACCATCCTTGTTACAGCCCTTGGAAAAGCACTTATCGCTGGGTCTTAATCTGCAGTAGCTACAAAAGGGATAATATGTCTGTCTGGGGAGCGCTGGGAGGCTTATCAATGTTTATAAAGAGAAGCATGGAGAGGGACAGGGTTCAGAAACCCTGAGTCTGTCTCCAGTGTTCAAGGGACTGGCTTGAAAACTGTGAAAATATTGAAATATGATCCTTTTTTTTTTTTTTAATCTCCTGGTCCTGCACTGCTGACTGCACGGGTCACATTTGCAGAGCGCTGTGTGCAACCAAAGTGTTCCTGGCTGTTTCTGAATGATGTGCTGAGGTTTCTCTGCATCCCGTGGCCAGCACCCATCTCTCCTCTTGGGCTATGCATCTGATACAGGCACCTTGGGATGGCAACACTCCCCAAAGGAGAAATAGCCAGGTTAACATTAGGAAGTCAGAAGTAAAAGGGGACCTGGAGCCATAGTTTCACTTTAAAGCTTTGATTTCCATTGCATTTGATGGGCGTTGGAGGCCCAAGCAGACATCTCAGTGGCAGTGTGCCTGACTCCTGAGCATGAGGAAGTGTGTGCATTAGCATCACAAGCAAGGAAAGCGGGGAAGGGAGCATATTAAAAGCATTCAATTGACTGAAAAGCCCATGAGGATGTAAAAGACGCTCACTCTTTGCATACGCAAGGTTTAGCAATGATAGCATGAATCCATGAAAAAAATGTTTCCTCTTTACTGCAACTTGAAATGGTGAAATATGGGCTGACCAGCAGCTACGGCAACCGTTTTATCCTCCAATTTACTGCTCTCACTTCCAGCCTGGCCCCGAGAGCCCAGCTCCCTTTGTACCATTTTTCTATTAGTGGGTTTTATTTGCAGCTGGGAGCTTTGTACTTGCAGAGCAAAACCTGTCTTTGCTCCTAAACCATTCTGCCTGGGCACAGCTCCAAGACCCTGCACCAAGGCTGGGGAGAGCTGCTGTACCTGGGTGTGTAGTGCCAGACAGTGTGACTGCTGGGGTTCTGCCAGATTTTAGTGCCACAAGGAGGTATTGAGCCGTGGGAAGCTTTATGTTGCACAGCCATACCAAAAATAGGTCAAAGAGAGCAACTAGATCCAGTGATGCCTCAGTTCCCCATCCTGTTTACCCCCCCAGGGGCATCACAGGTTGAGGAGGGGTGCGAGAGGGTCAAAGACCCCATGCGCTGGCATGGCCACCCAGGAGGCACCCCGCCAGCCCGGGTGACCCTGGGGACACCTGGGGCTGCCCACCAGAACAGGGAGCAGCCCCAGTTTTTGCAGAAGCTCGTTTTTCCAACAGACTCCAGTGAGACTTGCTGAACATGCCAAACCTACCTCTAAGCATTGTTTTCCAGCCTCTGCCCAGGCAGGGTCTTCTGCAGCTTTCTCTGGCTTCATTCCCAGTCCTCCCAGTCCCCAAGGAACAAGTCCAGTTGAAGTCGCCTTGTGCTTGGCTGAAGGCATTTAATCTTTGTCTCAGCATGATGGAAATACAAGCTACTCCTGTGGCAGTCAGGACACGCTCTTCTTGCACGGACGAAGATGAGCAAGGAGCCATCCGAGCATGAAATAGTTGTCAGGCTTCCAGAGGGTCACAAGATATATGGATTATGAAGTAGAGACTCCCACACATCTCAGATTATCAAATATAAAGACTGCAGGAGAAGATTGCTTTGTGTTAGATCACAGGAGCACTGTCCTGAATTCAGAACTGGGCTGAAGCACCATCCCAAAGGCTGGCTGAGTCCATGGGACTCTTGTTCCTAAGATTTGTGTTCACCGCAAATTTAGCCACCCCTGCACAAATCTTCTTGGTCGTCAGATTTCTATCTCCAGCTCACAGGAATGGGCACGTTTTATGCCCGGGTGTTCTGTGTAGAACAGAAGCCGTCTAAAGGTTAGAGTGCTTGAAGAACTGGAGATTGGGATTAAACAGGACACTTCAGGCAGGTTGAACAGAAACTAATAGGATTAGCAGCATTAGGTTTGACATTGGTGGGAGCTGTCTTGCGCACGCGGATCAAGAGCCTTTAGAAGAACAGGCAGTTGCCGGGGGGAAGCCCAGCAGTGTGATGGCAAACCTTGAGGGGCTGTCAGAGACCCGCAGCCCCTGTGTGCCTGAGATCCAAGGGGATGCTTTTGCTGGCAGGAGGACACTGCTCTGTCCTTGAGCCTCTTTCCGAAGTCCCAGAGATAACAATGCCATCATGGGTGTTAGTGCTCAGAGGCTGAGAAAGGCTCTCTGGTATTTTGCCTGGGGTGGGTTTTATCTGCACTTGGCTCCAAGCTGTGATGTGTAATGCCCTCCCACAGGCAATCACTGCACTGTCCCCCTTTTCCACGTTATAGGAGATGCAGCTGAGGTCACCTCCCTGATCCCATATCTTGGTGCCCCATGTGCTTCTCTGGCAGCCTGGAGTATGGCCCTGGCCAGGAAAGCCATGACTCGCTGGATTGCTTTCCACCAGGAGCTGAGCCACTAACACAGATGATGCCTGTGAGATCCCAGGGCTGCAAGAGCAGGGGATGGGTTTGGTGACCCAGGAGGTCCCTTTCAGCCCAGAATCCCTATGTCCCTGCCTGCCAAATCCTGAGGTCACCCTCAGGCAGTCCCTGTTCCAGATTTAGGGGAAACAGAGAAAAGTCTGTGTGTAAGCCAAGGAGCCAGCAGAGAGGTGAAAGCATGCCTCCGTCTCTGTGTCTCTGCTCTGCCTATGCCCCCTCTCTTTATTTCTGCAGCCCCACTAGCTGCCCCTAAAACTGGGGCATTTCAATGATATATTCTTACAGGTCCTGAGCAAGACTGTTCATCAAACCCAGCCCTAACAGGGACCACGGCTACACACCATCCTCCAGCTCGGTACACAACTGCTTATTCTTTGCTTTCACTGCCACCCACCAGTTATTCTTCCTCAAAGCCCAGGCTCAGCCCAATTTGAATTAATTGCAAGAGTCAGACGTCAACTGCTTTTATGTAACACTCCTGTGTAATTCCATCTACTAGTTTCTGCTCCCCCACTAATTTATTCACTCCAGGTTTGTTTAAATCAGCCCGGCCTTTTTTTTTTTTTTCCTCTTCCACAAGGTCTCTTTGTAAACCATGTTCCTAATCCAAGGTCTTGGGACTCCCCAGGTAGCCAGGGTGGGTGGGAGTAAGCCCCAGGGGACTGTAACAGCGGGGTGAGCGCCTTCACATGGGTTTCACTGTGCTGAGTGTTGCTCGTGACTTGCCTCCTTCCCTAATTACTTCTATTTTATTTCTTTCTTCCACTGCTTCAGCAAAGAGATAAACTAGACTTCCGAAACAGACTCCCTTGCAGTGTTACCATGTATTTTTTTTAATCTATATAAGTATTCTAATATAGAGAATTTCTGGAGATTAGCTATTCTTTACAGTAAGATGGAAGAGTGATGTTATATACTTATTGATATTCAGAAAGCCTAATACTTAGAAAAACAATCCTACCAGCGGATTGGGAATTTCCCTTCATCTCCTCTCCCTGGCTCAGCAGAGAGGTGCTGGGACGTGCCAGCGGTGCAGGGACGTAGCCCATGCATGAATCCAGCTTGCCAGCAGAGCTCCAATGGCTGCAAAGCACACTAGTCCCGCTAATGAGCTGCCTGGCTCTGTGCGCTGAGAAGGGTCTACCTCTCTCTTATAGCACTCCTTCAAATAGAAGATGGCTCTTCATTTAGCTCTTGTGTTGACAGGGCTCAAATTAAGAGGCAATTCAGGCGGCTCTCAGAGTGAGATATGCACGCGAGTCCTTCTGAGGAGGTAGCAGGACTTGTAGGGAATCCAGTATCCCAAATTCCTGCAGAACTTAGTGGATATTTACCTTGGGCTTCATCTTCGCATCACAGTTAACCCCAGCTCCTACTTATGACTTAATCCAACCCCACCTGCTAGCACACATCCTGAGCAGCATCAGCCATGGGCTATCCATCACAATGCTGTAAGAATCTCAGAGTGGGTTTTGCAATACCTGGGCCCTGCAAGAAGAGCTATGGTGGTATTAGGACCAAAAAATATCATCTTATTTGCTTATCGATTTCCAGCAAAATCTAATAATTAGAAAAATAGTCCTGCCGGTTTGTGTGTGCCGTGCTTACAAAGGAAGAAGGCAAAATCATTCAGAGGATGACAGTGCTTCAATACTTGCCCTGTAATTTCTCTGGGCAGACAGACAAGTCTCACTGCAGCTGGCATTAGTCTGTGGCTCGAGGGAGAGAGTGGAGAACACCAGCGTCAGGAGCCCGGGGCATTCCCAGAGCATGTGCAGGGCCAGGAAAGGACTTTTGTGAAGATAGGACTGCCATAGATGGGACCACAAGCCCAGTGCTGTGGCATGGGTACCAGTCCCCTAGGCTAGCTGTGGTGACATTACAAGCCTACACGTGATCCTGACAGGGAGTGGCCACACCGTGTGCTCGCCTCTGCCAGCATCACCTGCAGCTCCTGTTAGCACTGGCAGGGAGATGCTGCTGTGAAAATAGCTGGTGCTGCATCTCCAAGCACGTAGGGTGAGGCTGGTCCTACTGTGAAAGGGCCATTCCTGCAGCCAGTGCCAGCACAGCGGCAAAGGTGATGCTGCTGAGGATCAGATGTGCCTCCTGTGTGAATAAACAGAATATTTTGCTCTCTTCAGACTCCTAATATAGTGCCTTCTACCATCTGTAAATAGCACACTTAAACAGCAGTTTATGAAAAACAAGTCTTGAGGAATTATCTGAAATCAGCCTGTGTGATGAAAGGCATGTGAGCTGGAGGGCTGTGTCCTGCACAGGAGTCTGAGAGCTAAAAAATAACAGCAGCATTGAAGTCAAAACACATTTGCAGCACTCTGCTGTCGTTCTGCCACACAGACTGCGAGCAAAACACCCCTGGGCCCCTGACATTACAGTGCTGGGCACAGTAATGGGCTGTAAACCACAGCTTTGCACACTTTGCATGTGATTGACAAAGTAATCGAGAGTTTTTGGCAAGCAAGCTGATATTTTACCTTTGGAAAATCAAACTCTGAAACATTCTCATCCCAAACAGCTCATCATTTGCTTTCTTTCTGCTTCCCAGCTTTGCTTGCCCCTTCCTGCTGAACTGCATTACCTTTCCTTGTGGCTGCTCTGTGTTTCCTCTATAGACCTGGTTGATCCTCTATATGTAAGAAAGCTAAAGAAGTGTTAATTGCTGGAGTGCATTGCACTTTCTGAAGATTTCAGGAATCTCCCAGAGCTGGCACCCCAGCACAGGCATGCAAAAAGTGCAGGGCTCCATGCAGCCTGCATTAGCCCAGGCAGGGCAGTCATCACCACCTCCAGCAACGATAGGCACCATCCTTGGCCTCCAAAAACCATCTGTCCTGTTTGGTACGGAGTGCAAAGAGGTAAAGCAACATGGCTAAACAACAGACAGATGGGTTCCCAGTCCTTGGCTGCTGAACATTCCCATGGTGGTTTCATGGTGCGGGACAAGGACCATGTATCATGCAGCACATGTGCCATGCTCACCCCCAGCCAGCAGTCCCCGGCATCTCAAGGCTCTCCTTGTACCCTCAGAATTTATCAGAGGAGCAATAATTGGGAAAGGAACACAGATGAGGCTCTGCCTGGCTGCCAGGCATGCTCCAGGGTAGAAGCAGAGACAGGCTCTGCGCACAGAAAATAACCGGGAAGGCAGGCTTCTCTCGTTTCAGCTCGAGTTAACTCTTGTGTGGGTCAGGAGCAATAACTTCAACTCGCCAAGTCTCACCGATTAGCATTCTGCTCCAGTCTGGGTTTCATAAGCTGGTCTGACTTTGTAAGATAAAAAAGTAATAACACTGCCCTCTATTATTTATTAGAAGCCTTTATGTCTTCCGGCAAAAAAAATCCTTCCTCCTCCCTGGCTTCCTTGCTGGGTTGCTCCAAACAAGGTGCGATGCTGTCACTCCACAGGCCCCATCAACCAGGATTTCACATGGCTCCAGAAAACCCATCTCACAGCTCAGGAATTATATTCCAGACATGACAGATATTTGTCTGGCTCCTGTCCTGCCTTCCTGGATGCTCAGGGTGGCCTTGTGCTCTGGCTGCAGGCAGCCTGGAGCTGCCTACACCCAGCTGTGGAAAGCATGGCAATTGGAGTATGGCTGAGTGGGGTCCCTACAAGAGCACTTGCCTTTTGCCCGGATTTCAGGGATATTAAGCTCTTGCATTTAAAATTATTTTGCCTCCAAACTCTAAAATTACTACTCCAAACAAAACACACATTCATTGTTTGACCTGGGCTGTACCGGTATCTCAAAGAAAGCTGGCTGCTGGATCTGTGCTGGATCCTTCAGGGTCCTATGTATGTTTTTTTCGGTAGATAGGAGTCGCTGGTGCCCTGGCCAAGTTTTCCTGGGGTGTTTGCCCCACCTGGGAGCTGTACACAGGGTCTCCCTCTCTGCGCTCAGCCCAGGTGCAGGGGCTGCTAAACGAGGTAGGTGCCCTGATGACACAGGGTGCAGAGAAGGCAGAGTTACTGAATGCCTTTGCTTCAGTCTTTACTGCTAAGGCTGGCCATCAGGCATCCCAGCCCAAAGAGCTGAGAGAGAAAATCTGCAGAAATGAAGGATTCCCCTTGTTTGAGGAGGATTGGGTTAAAGATCATTTAGGCAAACTGGATCCTCACAAATCCATGGGCCCCACGAGTGTTGAGGGAGCTGCTGGATGCTGTTGCTAAGTCACTCTCCATCATCTTTGAAAGGTCATGGAGGACAAGACAGGTGCTCAAGGACTGGAGGGTAGCCAATATTACTCTAGTCTTCACAAAGAGCAAGAAGAAGGACCTGGGACAGCCAGCCTCACCTGCATCTCCAGAAAGGTGATGGAATGGTTCGTGATGGAATGGTTCATTCTGGAGGTTATCTCCAGGCATGTAGAAGAAAAGGAGGTTATCAGAAGTAGTCAGCATGGATTCATCAAGGGGAGGTCATGCTTGGCCAACCAATAGCCTTCTAGGATGGTGTGACTGCTCAGCAGATGAAGGGAGAGCAGTGGATGTTCTTTACCTCAACTTCAGCAAGGCTTTTGACACTGTCTCCCATAACACCCTCACTGGTAAGCTTAGGAAGTGTGGGTTAAATGAGCGGACAGTGAGGTGGATTGAGAACTGGCCAAACAGCAGTGCTCAGACGGCCGTGATCAACGGCGCAGAGTCTGCTTGGAGGCCTGTAACTAGCGGTGCTCCCCAGGAGTGTGTGCTGGGTCCAGTCCTGTTCAACGTATTCATCGGTGACCTGGACGAAGGGACAGAGTGTACCCTCAGCAAGTTTGCTGATGATACCAAGCTGGGAGGAGTGGCTGTACACCAGAAGGCTGTGCTGCCATCCAACGAGACCTGGACAGGCTGGAGAGCTGGGCCGAGGGGAACCCCATGAAATTCAACAAGAGCAAGTGTAAGGTCCTGCACCTGGGGAGGAACAACGACACGCACCAGTGCAGGTTGGGGGTTGACCTGCCGGAAAGCAGCTCTGCTGAGAAGGACCTGGGAGTGCTGGTGGGCAGCAGGTTGGCCATGAGCCAGCAATGTGCCCTTGTGACCAAGAAGGCCAGCGGTGTCCTGGGCTGCATTAAAAGGAGTGTGGCCAGCAGGTGGAGGGAGGTTATCCTCCCCCTCTGCTCTGCCCTAGTGAGGCCACACCTGGAGTACTGTGTCCAGCTCTGGGCTCCCCAGTTCAAGACAGACAGGGAACTACTGGAGAGAGCGCAGTGGAAAGCTACAAAGATGATGAGGGGACTGGAGCATCTCTCTTATGAGGAAAGGCTGAGAGACCTGGGTTTGTTTAGCCTGGAGAAGAGAAGACTGAGGGGGGATCTTCTCAATGCTTATAAATATCTAAAGGGTGGGTGTCAAGAGGATGGCGACAGACTCTTTTCAGTGGTCCCAATGACCGGACAAGGGGCAATGGGCACATGTTGGAACACAGGAAGTTCCAGCTAAACATGAGGAAAAACTTGACTTCAAGGGTGACAGAGCAGTGCAAGAGGCTGCCCGGAGAGGCTGTGGAGTCTCCTTCTCTGGAAATATTCAAAAGCTTCCTGGACGCGTTCCTGTGCCCCCTGCTCTGGGTGTACCTGCTTGAGCAGGGGGTTTGGACGAGGCAATCTCCAGAGGTCCCTTCCAACCCCAACAGCGCAGTGTCCCTGCATTGCCCCTAGTTTATGTTGACTGTATTGACTGAATTAATTACAGTTTAGGTTCAATTTTTAAATTACTCAGAACTCCAGATAGCCAACTGAAGCAATTAGTTTATTAGCGAGAGCCAAAGCCAGACAAACGGCAAAGGGATGTTGCACTCCTGGAGAGGAGGCAGAGCAGCCACCCCTCATCAGAGATCAGCCCCATTATGCATATTTAAAGCAATCCTTGTGGTTTTGCTCAACACCGTATATTTGTTTTAGCCTTAAGACCCCAGTCCTGGCAAGTACATAATTTAACCTCTGCTGTTCGCCAAGGCTGAGCTGTCTCCTTAGACGCCCCTGCAGCATCCTCATGTAAGGCAGTGCACTGGGGGTGCCATGTAACTCAAACAGAAGGGAGCCTTGATGTCTGTGATGTCTGTGACTCACATATATGATATTTCTAAGCCCCAAATACGGATGTGAATAACAGCAATAAAAATATATCACTAACTAATATAAAGACGTAGGACTCGGGTTAGCGTATGGTTATGTGCCATTGGCATGCTTCATCACGCAACCTGGGATTTCTGTGAAGGAAAGACTCTCTCTAAATGCGAATGCTATATTCATCTTGCTTATGGCAGCATATCCTGGCCATGACACTGGGAATTAAACTCCAGGTATGTCTCTGCCAGGAGGTATTAGGTAGGAGTTTGGCTCTGCTTGCAGTGTGCTCGGTGCACAGCCCATAGGTGTGCTAAATCTACCAGCTTTAAAACCCATCACCTTTTCACCATCACAGCTCTATCTGTAGAAACAGCAGCACTTTGCACATGAAAGCAAGCGTCCGACTGGACATTTACTGTGTTTTTGCTGGAGAAGCACCTGGAGGCCTGGATTTCCTGGGGCGTAGCAGACTCCTCGCAGGTGGCAGGGGGTGGCATTGCTATAGCAATTGTCACCTGGGAAACAAAGATGTATAGAAATGTTAGAGCAATGGTATTCTCTCACATCTCTTGAGTAGGTTGGCTCAGTTTGGCGTCCAGCCCTGGTGTGGAAACCCAGAAAAAAGCCCAAAAGTAGACCCATCTCCATGCCCCATCTTTGCAGTCGGCCATCGCACATGGATGGCACAAGCGACACTGCAGCAGATGACCACCATGGCCCATCAGATGTCTCTTGTAGGTGTAGAAGAGGCTCAGATCAAAAGGGATGGGCTATGGAACTGTTGAAGCAGGTCTAGAGGAGGGCCATAAAAATGATTCAAGGACTGGAGCACCCCTCCTATGAAGACAGTCTGAGAGAGTTGGGGTTGTTCAGCCTGGAGAAGAAAAGGCTGAGGGGAGACCTTATTGAAGCCTTCCAGTACTTAAAGGGGACTATAGGAAAGATGGGGGCAACCTCTTTGGCAAGGCCTGTTGTGACAGGACAAGTGGTAATGGCTTTAATCTAAAGGAGGGTAGATTTAGACTGGATATAAGGAAAAAAATTTTTACTATGAGGGTGGTGAAACACTGGAACAGGTTGCCCAGAGAGGTGGTAGATGCCCCATCCCTGGAAATGTTCAAGGTCAGGTTGGAGGGGGCTCTGAGCAACCTGATCTAGATGTCCCTGCTCACTTCAGGGGGGCTGGACTAGATGACCTCTAAAGGTCTATTCCACCCTAAACCATTTTATGATTCTATGCCAGAGAGAAAAGATCCCAGAATGGAGAAGGGTGCACCCCGCAGAGGTCAAGACTTCAGCTCCTTTCCAAGCAGAGCCTCCTTCTTTAGACCAAAAGACTTCTTTCCTCCTCCTGAAACCTCCAGGAGCAGAAGTTTCCCAACCTGCACAGGATCAGCTTCTAAGCTGTCAACATGTGTCTTGCTTAAGTAAGATCTTCACAGGGATGCTCTTTGGATCCTTGCAGTTTTATTTATTTAGTCAGTTTAGTTTAAGATTAATCAGAAATGGGGAAAGAGCCAGAGACACACAAAAGAGGCTCTAAATAATTCTGAGTGATTGAGAGCATCATGATTAATGGGATCTGCCGATGCCATTCGGGTGGAAGCAGCCTTCCGAAAAATAGATTTATGTTAAATGGAAAAATACAATAATGTCATTCACAACAGGAGAAAACATGTGGTGGAAGAACCTGCCTTGAATGGTCGTCACATATAATTCAGGTTCACAATGAACAAAACTTAACTTCTCTAAGCTCTGTGTGTCCTGATTTTAAATTCATTCATTATATTTTATTATCTTCTGTCCTCCCCAAGTGTAATATATTATTTCTTACAGAATTGACCATGCTTCATATCAGGCATGGTTTAATATTTCATACAGTTCATTAAATAATCCATTCAGTTCAGCTCACAATGCCTTATTCATAATCCCATATACATCCCTATGAAACCACAGAGAAACAAAAAAACCCTGATGTATGGCGAAATGGAAGAGTGAAGTGAAATGGTTCTGTAAAAGGACCCTTCACAACCCTGGCAATTATAGGAGCTTTGCAAAAGGAGAGAGAAGATGGTCCTGCGTCCCTGTCTCTGCATGGGTGGGAGAAGCAGCGATGGGAAGCATGGCTGCAGGGCAGAATAGCTCTGAAGAGGTCGTCTGGATTTTCCTTTTGGTCTGGGCATGCTGAGTAGGCTTATGCTTCCTCCCTCCTTCCACACTCCAGGCGTGAAACAGAGAGAGCTGCCTCTCATCTCATGCTGACCTCGCAGATTTGATTAAAGCAGAAAATACGTACTGCCCTCTTGCTGGAAGCAAGCCAGGAAGATAGTGAACTGATATCCAAGCTTGCTCTGGGGATATGGACAGTGAAGGCTTTCTACAGGCTCTGGGTGGTTTTAGGCACCTGATTTTAGTTTGGGGTATCTGACTGAACCGACCTGAGTGAACCATACTGCCTCAAGGCTCTGTCTGCCTTCATCAACACACTGGGTTTCATTCCCACTTCCATGAACTTCAGCTTGAGGACAGCTCATCCACAGCTTCACACAGGGAACGTGTTGTTGCATGGCACCCTCGTGCAGGACAGGGTGCACAGGGCCCCCCCACAGAGCAGGCAGCAGTGGGACCACCAGCTGCACTGATGCAAGATTTTGCTTGATGGTTTGCTCTCTAAAGCTCACATGTGGACCATTTTAAAGGCCTTCTCACAGGCTTCCACACAGTGAGTAGCATCTTCTCCTAACAGCAGTCTCCTTGATTTCAGGGCAGGACTTTGAAAGGATGAGACCAAGAGGAAATAATTCACTCCAAGCACAAGAAGGTTTTTTTGGCAGGAAGTTAGAAATATCCAGCAGTGAGTGGAAATTCCTTCCCTGCTCCAGAACATGGCAAAATACTGCAGATATCTCCAAGGAGGGTGAATCTAATCATTACATCTGCAAGGGCACTCTATCTGATGGGCAAAGGCTAGTGTGCAGCAGAGTCTGTTATTTCTTCAGGTGATTAAAATTAATAATTTATATGGGGATGAAGTGACTTCCTCTTAATCGCTTGTGAGCTGTGATTCCTCCTCGGCAACACCAGGGATGCCAGAGGAGACCCAAGAAAAAGATAATGGGAAAGGATGAAGACGCCCCTGTGAAGGGCAGAGTGAGCAGCCCTTGTCCTCCTGCTACACACAGTGTCTGCTGTCCCATGAACGTACAAGCTCTGTGCTGGGAGCAGACAGTCACCCCAGCAATAAATATCCCTAGTTAAACCATGCATACCAAATGAAGATATACATTATACCCAGTCCTCAAGAGCTGAAAATATCATCCACTGTTCCCTACCAGGATTGTTCTGTCCTTGTCGGGAGGACCCTGTGGAGTGCCTGAGCTTAGAAACAAGGACCTCAGGGGATACATTATTCAAAGGCCAGGAAACAGCAGCACACCAGGCTGGGACTGTCCATGCCACTGATCAGTGTATGTTCTCAGGCTTGTCTCTCCATTCCTGTGTCTCTGGTTTTTTTCTCCAAGACCTGCTTTCTCTATTTATGCCCAAGCTGTCAAGGCAAGAATGGACTTGTTCATTGTGTTGCACCCAGCAGAAGGGGAGCCTGTCTCTAGGGACGTCTCTGGTTCCTGCTCCCCTGAGATCCTTCCCGGTGGTAACATGCCAACCTGGCAGCAGCGGATAAGCTGAACCCTGCAAAAATGCTGGTTTGAACTATTTGCTTGTATACATGTTCATGCCCAATTTTTTTTCTCCCTTTGCAAAGGTAACCTGTGTTCACTAATAATGCAGAAATAGTCAGGAGTGGTTGTATTTAGACATCAGAGCCTGTCTGCAAAAACCATGCCAGCCCTCCAGGTGGAAGGGCAGATATAATGTCATGCAACAGAGCCGGCCAGTTGCAGATAACTGTTAGCAGAAGCAACAGTTTTGTTAACATCTCACTGCCCCAAATCCGCTCCTCGCTCCCGCCTGGTGCTCCATCTGCCACAATGGCGGCAGTTTCACTCCGTGTTAACACACTCCCACAAGCAGCTGCTTCGCAGCGGCTCGCCAGCACTCTGGCAGGAGCAGTGCAAGGTGCTGCACACCACAAGCCGGGCAGATGTGGTGGCCCCAGCTGCATGGATGCAGGTGATGCTCCTCACCTGTGCCACCCTGGTAGGTAACAAGTCCCCAAGGGTGCATCCTACATGTCCTGTCCTCGTTAGTGCTGCTTTGCACAAATGTTTCCTTTGCACAAGTGTTTCCTTGCTCTCGTCATTCTGCCCTTCTGCATCTCTCCCTCTCTTTTCAGCCATCCGCTGCCCTGATCCCAGATGCCAGAAGGTGTTTGGTGTTGGGTTTCACCCACCCCCCCATAAAGATGAAAACTCCCCCCAGTGTCTGGCATACCCAAGCGTTAGGGCTGGGAAGAGAAATTTGGACTTGAGCATTTCAAATGGTGGCGGATGGGTTTAGCTCCAAACTCTTTTGCTTTTTTTTTTTCTTTCCAGTGCAATAATCCTGCCTCCATCAGTGGGCTGGATTTTCTGCCTTTTTTTCCTTTTCCGCCTCCCACCAGATCTGCTAGCACAGAATTACAAGAACAGAAGGAGAAACTAGATCTTCCTCCTTTTTTTTTTTTTTTTGGCATCCATCCCTTGCTCTTTTGCCGAGTTGCTCAAATTCCTCTTCCCCAGTGCCCACACTGCCTGCCCAGCCTGCCCAGCATGGGGGACCCATGGAGCACAGTGCCATGCATGGCGGCCATCAGCTCCTCCATGGCAAGAGGGGGGGACGGCAGAAATACCAACCTGAAACCCAGGGGAGGCACCTGTGTGGGTTTGAATCACCGTCTGATGAGAAGCCGCTGAGTCAGGGGCTGAGCCGTGACCACTGGCTGTCTCCCTGCTGGTGGAAAAGTCTTGTCATCATGTGTGGAAGACCACGGTGGAGCTCTAGCCTTGGACCTCTCCACCTGCATCCTCATTCCCTGCCCAAAAGCCATTCAGCATGTTTAATCATCCTTCCCACCTGTCTCAAAGCCTTCCCAGCTATACTACATTCCTTTTCACCTGTACAGTGTTCAACATGTAGGTGTACGGGGGAACGGGGGATTTATACAGCGACGGCATGATTTTTTCTGTTTTGCTCTCTGTTCTCCTCTGAGTAATCCCTAATTCAAGATGCTTTCCCCCCTCCACCCCCCTCCCCCAATCTCTGCTGAGCAATGAGCTGATGTTTTCAGAGAACTATCTATTATAACCTCGAGATCTTGCTCCTGAGAGTTAATACTCAGCTCAGAGCCCATCATTTTATTTCTGAAGTTAGGAATGGTTTCTCCCACGTGCACCGCTATTTATCCACGCTGAATTTCTCCTGTCATTTTCTTGGCCAGTCACTCATCACAAGGTCCTTCTGCAATTCCTCACAGTCAGCCCTTGTCCTTAATATTCTAAATAATTTGGGAGCATCAACAAAAGCTGTCATTTCACTCTCCAGTCCCTTCCTCTCCTGTTCCAGTGAGCCTCCACATAGGGTCCAGGAGAAATCTGGGGGAAACCCATGAACCCACAGGAAAACTGTGACCCATAGAAGCGGATAGGAGAGAAGAGCCCCTGCAGCTGTCCATGGTCCCCGTGGGCATCAAGCACCTGTGAGCATGGGGACAGGCTCCAGGCAATCCAAGCAACAGATATCTGCAGGGACAACTTGTTTTGATACATTTCCCCCAAGATTTATTGGCAAATGGGATTGAAGGGCCTTTAATGACCATAAGGAGTGAAAACTTCCAGTGGAGGAATGGCCGTGGTTTTCCTGCATGAGCAGATGCTCAGCAGAATCGATACTCTCCAGGGAATTGTTCCAGAAGGTGGATGGAATAAAGTGATTCACAGTATTAAAAAAATAAAATAAAAAGAGAGACATCAGAACTCTTGGAAGCTGTTCAGTTGGCATCACAAGGTCTGCGAATAACAGACACCCAAGGGAACTAATGTTTTAAGCCAAAGCAATTTGGGTAACAGGACAGGCTTGGGGGGAAAAAACCACAGTGCCAGATTTTGAATTATGCCACACATCAAAGCTAAAAAAGAAGACACACATGTTGTGAATGTACAGCCGAGGAATACATTTTATAAGCATATTCCTAATGTGGCACAAGGTCTTTTTGTTCTTATTATTGATAATTAACTATAGCTTCTCCTTTAGCTTTTCCTCCTGTTCTTCCCCACTTGACGGTAGGATTCAACAGGCCAGTGAAAACACGTGATTCTGTTAAACAGCTTAAAAAATTTCCAGGTGAACATATTGGTTATTTTGAGGGTCTGCCTTGAACTTGCAAGGCTTACATTGCAGAGCAGTTTCGTCCAGGGTGGGATGAATTAATTCGTTTCCTATATTGGCATCCAAAAGGGAGGGCTGGAGAAGCATCTTCCACCCAAGCAGCCTAGGTATCATCTTTGATCAATAAAGCTGTGTGGCAAGAATGGCAGGATTCAATCTGTCCAGAAGTATTTATTTTTAAAATATCAGATGATGCTTCAAGCCCCCACAGAGCTGAGAGTATGTTTTTCTTCTACAAACCAAAATCAAGCCTCTCTGTTCCCCTTTATCCCCACTAATAAGCCCAGAGGAATCACTGGGAACCTAGTCATAAGTCACCTTTTCTGTGGGAGGGGTGGAAGAAATGTTCTACCTCTTCCTCCCTCCAAATCCAGCCTCTGTGTTCTCCACATTTCTGTCTCCCTCTCTGATGAGGGACGTGTCACTGCTCCAACGATCTGCTTCAGCAGGGCCAGCAAAGCAACCCTGGACAAAAAATTGGGAAGTTTCATACATCTGGCCAACCCTTAGTGTTGTGTCTGCTGGGAGTGGAGCAGGATGAAATGATTGATACCCACCCATGTGTCCTGTGGTCCTTTGTATCTGTGTTGGTCTCATTCAAGTGCAACTTTTTTTTGCGAAGCTAGTAATAATCTCAGTGACCTTTCTGTATCTGACCTCAGTTCTATCTGAAACGTCTTAAAATTTATTTTATTAAAGATTTTGGGGAGGTCTATCAGGCTGGTAAAACAACTCCATCCATGTCTGAAATTATGTCCCAGCTTGGGGGACCCAGGAGATCACTGCCTGAAATGCAGACGGTCTGTCACTGCCAGCAAAGCCCATGTTAGTCCCATTGCCACTGGGCTGTGGCTCCCCTGAGAGCTACTGTAGCACCACTCCCCAGGGAGATCCAGCACTGGACCAGGCTGCTCGTCTTTGCTGTTGAGCTGTCTGCAGCCCAGTCTTGGGGCAAACCAGTCCTTGGGAGTACCCAGCGTTGTCGCTGCCAGTGCTGTCCTCACTGGTAGTTCTTGTAGCTTGTGTGGTGTTTCTCCTGGAGCTTTCACACACAAACATCTCCCTTCTTTCCACGTTCACAGCAGTCCCCATCTGCTATGTACCTCTGCAGGATCACAGACCCAGTGCTGTGTTAGTGTCAGCCTTGAAGGCCAACAAAAAAATCTGGTATGCCTGCATCTACTCCTTTCCACTTGGAGCCCAGAGATTGGCTGGGTGGTTTGCAGACTAACTGAAGGGCTTTAGTGGTTCTGGTCCCTAAGAGCTGATGCATGAACCACCAGCTAGTGGGGTGGTGAGAGTGCCCCAAGGAGCAGCCCCTTGGCTGGCCATGGGCAAGGTTTTGCAGGTAGGATAATGAGTTTCTGTGGAGACTGGCTTGGCCATGAGCTGTTGGGTTCCCATGTGATGAGGCGAAAAGGTGCACGGGGGGAGATGGAGCAGAGCAACAGGGACAGAGCATCTCAAAGCTGAGCATTCATGGTGGATGGCAAAACCACCATCAGATTTCAGATTCTGCCCCAAACCTCCGTTTCCTCCATTTTTCAGCACTCTATGGAGGAGCCCACCCCATCCATGTAAACAGGTGCCATGCCGGGCCACCTATCTTCACCGGCCACGGCCAGATGGGGCCAGATGTCACTCTTGAGAAGTGTAGCTCCTCCTAGTCTCCTAGACTGGAGAAGACTGAGGGGGGATCTTATCAATGCTTACAAATATCTAAAGGGTGGGTGTCGAGGATGGGGACAGACTCTTTTCAGTGATGCCAATGACAGGACAAGGGGCAATGGGCACATGTTGGAACACAGGAAGTTCCACATGAATATGAGGAAAAAATTCTGTACTTTGAGGGTGACAGAGCAGTGCAAGAGGCTGCCCAGAGAGGTTGCAGAGTCTCCTTCTCTGAAAATATTCTAAAGCTTCCTGGACGCGTTCCTGTGCCCCCTGCTCTGGGTGTACCTGCTCAAGCAGGGGGGTTGGACAAAATGACCTCCAGAGGTCCCCTCCAACCCCTACCGTTCTGTGATTCTGTGATTTAGTGTGATTCTAACACCACAGGAAGGCAGCCCCGGCAGCCAGCTCATGTACCTTCCCAGTATCTCCCGGGAGGGAGGCGAGGAGCTGGGATGGAGCTGGGAGCCAAGTGGGGGGGCGGTGTGGGGGGACGGAAGTACAGCTCACCCCCATCCCCTGACTCATGGCAGGTCCCCGCGATGCTGCAGGGCTCAGCGTGACAGCTCGGCTGCCTGCGGTAGTCTATAGCAACTGAACCACCTTGGAAGGCTGCACTGCCTGTGTGGGCTTGAAATTATGTGGTTGTTTTTGTTCCCTCTCAGAAAAAAAAGACAATCTGATTTGTATGTAACTCTGAATAAATTCCTTGTTAACCTTTACAGCCATCTGGAGGGAGAGTCACTCCTCACTGCAGAATGCACCGTGGCTGTGGGAGGGAGCAATGTTTCTGCCAGCAGATTTTGTAGGAGCTGGTGTGGAGGCACCACACTGGGAGGGAGCCAAGAGCCCTCACTCAGCCCAGGAAGAGCCAGGAGGTGGAGGATGTTGGGGTTTGGAGTGTCCTGGGGTTGCCAGGAGCCAGCTGGTGTGCTGGCCTGCCACTTTCACTCCCAGGCCTGGGCACAGGGGAACGGGAATAGCTTCTCACTGCAAGTCTTAGATAGAAACAGAGACGGAAAACACCTTTCTGAGAAGCCAAAGGCTGACAGCAAACTGGGGGTCTCCATTTACTGTTTGGGTCACACTGCCCCAACACCACACTTCCTGTGTGCCCCTAGCCCCACTGAAGACCTGAGCTTTGGGGTTCACATTTGAGGATTGAGGGTTCAGGTCTGCTCCAGGTACTCAGAGAGTCTTTCATGTCACACGGGAAGAGCTGCATCAGACCTGAAGGTCCATCCAATCCATCCATGGTCCCCAGGATTATGACTCAGCTTGCCAAAGACACGTCCCTACTTAGACTTCTCAGCCGTGGAGCAGCCCCCTGGTAAGTCTGCTTTGAACCTGCAGGGCATTCGCTGGCCTCCAAGTGCTTCTTGCAGAGTCTTGTCTCTACTGGCACTGTGTCTGGCAGTCATTACCTGCCATCCTTGCTATTCTGTTGACTTTCTGGACTGACAAGACTGGAAAGGTCATCACCTCTCAGCGGCAACTGCAGCATCCAGCCAGGTAGTGATTTTCTGTGTAAGCCTGGTGCATCCCTTGCTAAGCATGTTTGGTGCTCTCTCCTCCCATCGTTGGCTCAGCAACCGTGTTTTCCCCACACACAGGTGACAGCTCTTGAAATCCTTCGTGTGCATTCCTCCTGGCTGGGCTTGCATCCCAGGTAGAGTGTTCTCCCAGGGACATGGGGTGAACCAGCAGCTCCCTCCTAACCGTGACATCACAGCAGAAGTCCCACAGGACCCACCAGTGTCTGGATGCAGACACCTTCTGGCCATTTCTATAGCTCCTAAAGCTTTCTTCTTATTCAAACCCAACTGTCAGGCAAGAGAAAAGACTGCTTCTCCCTGGCATTTTGGGGTAGCAAGGGGCTGGGAGGGGAGCAGAGGACCCTATGGAGGAAAGCTGCCCATGCCATCACTATGGAGGATTGTCCAGTACAGGGATTTCCAGCAGCTCCTCTGGGATGTATGTGCATCAGATTGGATTCACGTCTGCCCAAAGACCTCAAAGCACTTCCCAAAGCAACGCAATCACAATAAATGCCTTTAAAGAAGACCCCTGAGGTGCAGGTCAGTGAGCACACAGGTGTGGTGGGGTGGTGGCCCTTACCCTCAGGCGGTCCTATACCCCAGTATAGGACCTCACGCCTGGCTGCATCCCTGCCCAGTCCCACCGGCAGTGCTGCTTGGCAAGGAGGGATGAGCAGAGAGGGGGGATGCTGGGCACCCAGCTGCCTGCCAAAGGCAGCCCTGTGGCAGCCCGGACAATAGGATGAATTATAGTTCCCGCAGATGAGAAAGAGAAGGGGAGTGCTAGCCAAATAAACACAATGCAACTTTATTTTCTTTCTTTCTCTGCTTCTTTCAAAATTCATAAATATTTTGAAAACTTTCCAAAGGGCGGGAAAAACCAGCAAGTTGCACATCAGTGACTCAATGCAGTGTCACTCTGTTCATTAAGAAAGAAGGAAATCAAATCATTACTGGAATTAATAAAGAAGAATCTCTAGGTTGACTAAGAGAAGGGGAGGGGGATGCACTTTAAAAGGTATATAAACACCATGGCTGGTTTCCAGCCATGCTGAGCTCTGTCTGAAGGTCTTAGTTATAAGCAGCTCAAAAAAAGCCAGCAAGAAAAGGAATTTACAACACAAAAGAAATTAATTAGATCTCAGATGCCTCTATACATATTTAATTGTTGGGATGCTGATGAAGAGGAATCTTTAATATTGGCTGCCATGATCCAGCTTTGCTCACGGAGAGCTCTTGGGTGGGCACCGTGCCTGGCCGTTGCTGGATTTGGCCAGTGGAAAGGAGGCTGCTGTGCATGCGGCTCTCGAGGCACGGCCACCAGCAAGCAGCCAGAGAGGATTAAAACATGACCTTTGGGTCTGGGAACTCAGCTGGAAGAACAGCAGGATCAGGCACCTCCTTGGAACACTCTCCAAGTACAATGACTTGGCCTTCAGAGATGCTGAAGGTCAGAGAGATGTTCCAAGTCCAAGAGCATTTAAAGCCATGCAGGCAGGGCACCTGAAGACCCTGGCTGAGGCCTCAGCTGCCACAAAGCACAATGGATGACTGAAAGCAACCCTCTCTCATTTTTAAGCCAGTCTCACTAAGTCCTCTCTGAACTCATTTAATTCATTTTGCCATCTTAGCTCTGATAACCACAAAGATTATTCGCCTTTACCCCATGGCAAATTCTGACTCTCCTGAACCTTCTTCTCATTTATTGATCTCCCACAACCTCCTGGGTAACTGTTTCCACTGCATCTTTTTAAGGCTCAGTTTAGATATTATCTCTCTTTGCTTCTGTTTGTGTTTGCATAGTGCATCCTCATTAATTAGGATGTCTTGTCGGACAGAGTGTAGTCTTCGGGGAGTTCCTCTAGTGATTTGTTTACAGATGTCAGGTTAGCTATAAATTGGGAGAAATAATTGACCTTTCCTGTAAGACTTTGCTAATCCTGTTTCTTCTTAACTGTTTCCAATTTTTAGTGTACTGCGGTGTTTTTCTTAATCAATTGTTCAGACTATGAGAACATTAAGGGAGATGCGATCAGGAACACATCGCAGTGATGCAATTTTAATGATTCATTCTCTGTTTCTCATTAATTCATTGCATTTCATGTTTCTCCAAGTGCTGACTTTGGAAGTTTTCAAGACTTTCAATAGCGGGTTGGTTTTTTTGTTTTTTGTTTGTTTTTCTTTTAAACAATTACAGTAGCCCTCTTGGTATGAGGCGTGCAGGCTGTGGGAAGGATCTGCTCAGCCAGCACGAGACAAGTGCAGAGAGAGAAAAGAGCTCGACCCAGCCTCCAGGACATGACGTCGTGCTCAAACAGATTTCAGCTAACATGCAAGGTGAACAGTCAGCAGAACATTTCTATTAAAAAACTGTTACTTTTAAACAATTTAATTTCCCCCATGAATCAAGCCACTGTAAAGAGAATTCCCAAGTCACAGGCTAAGTAAAATGGTGATACTCTCATTAGAAGTGTTCAGATGGAATTTTTGTATATTCTTTTAAACTGAAGAATTCAAACTTTTGGAAGTTAAACAACTTGGAAGAGATCCAGCTTTTGTTTTAAAGGAAATTGATCTGTTGTTATATTGCATTTCAGAAATTATAAAAATGTTTCTGATTTTGAAAATAAAACCTGGAGAAATGAAACATTGCATTTCAGGAAAAGAATGAAAATACTGGGGCTTTTCCATGTTGGTTATTTTAAGAGAGCGATAACACCCTTGATAAACAAGCTGCACTTAGCATCTAATGATGCTACTAATATGCAACTGCAGGTCCTTACTTCTGATCCTTCACAATTAGCAAAACAACAATTAAGTGTTCTGCAACGAAATCCTTTCTCCAACTAATCCCCTAATTAGAAATTCAGAGATTGACTTGAACTTATCAGATACAGTCAATTCAATGCAGAACTGTTTCTCCTACCAATGGCAATAACCCACAGCCAAGCAGTTTCTGCTGCAGTGCAGGCAGACATGAAGTGAGATCAGCCCTAGGTAACACTGTTAGACCCATCAGTTTATAAATCACACGTTCATTAGCACAAGCTGTTATCTTGTTTCACACAAAGCTGCCAATTTACAGCAACATTGCAAATTATGTGTTATCTCCGGGCTGTAATTGCCTTGGGGATGCTCTGTATTACCATTTCAGGGGGTGAGAGACACCAGCAGTGTCCTCTGCCAGGAGAACTGGGATGAATTTTCCAGTCCCACAGCTCAAATTACCACCAGTGATTTTGGGCATCCTGGGTGCAACTTGTCCAGGAGCAGAAAGACACATCTGCATCTAAATCATCTAGTCTTTTTAACCCAAGAATGTCCTCCATGAGAAATATTTAAATGAAAAGCCAACCCAGTGGAGTAAGACACAGCATCTGCCATTCATCAGGTGGAAGGAGACTCTGGATGTTTATTTTAGAATTAAAAAGTCATGTTTATAATTAAAACAAAAAAAGATCCTCCATGCATTTCAGGCAGTTTCTCGCCCAAGGCACTCCCGTCGCCTTGGGTTTTCAAGCAAGCCTTGGGAAGATGACTTGGTGGCTGAGCCTTTGTAGCTAGGGGGTAAATCTAGTTTTCTTGCTCTCATTAAGGAGTTTTGGGCTTATGAGGTGCAATTTTTTGAGCACCACTCCCCAGAGCACAGCAGCATTGCCCAGCCAGGGACCAGGGTGAGATGTCCAGCATGCAAAGCCCCTCATTTTGGACTCACTTCCCAAAGCACTTCTTTAGCTGGACTGCACTGGACAGCAGTACAGGTCTGTCTGTCTGTTTGCAAACTCCCAGTCCATAGAAAGCAAGTCTCAAGTGGGCTGAGCACTGGATCACTCCCATGCCCAGGCAGACACTGCTTACCATGCCGCATCCTGCAGGCAGCAATCCCTCCAGCTATGGCTTCAGTTAGGTACGCAGTGGGATACAGATGCTAATCATCTAACCTTGCTTTGCTGGGCCTATTTTATTTTATTATTTTATTTTATTTTATTTTATTTTATTTTATTTTATTTTATTTTATTTTATTTTATTTTATTTTATTTCCTTTTTCCATTTTTTGCCCTTTTCCCCTTTCCATTTTTTCCCTTTCCCCTTTTCTCTTTTCTCTTTTTGTTTGAGACATGGCTCCATCCCACGTAGCAGGGGCTTTCCATGCGGCCTGCATGCAAAGCCAGGGCTCTGACGGCACCTCCACGGTGGCTGCGCCCCATCCCCAAGGGCAAGGCAGCCTCCTGAGCAATGGCAGTGCAGCTCTTCCAGCAGCCCTTGTATACCAGTGATGGCTGTCTTACTCTTTCCTGGGAAAACCTTCTGATCTGGAAATATTCCTTTCCTGTTCAGGTCTGCTGTCACCACATACGTTTGTGACAGCACTCTCCCCCTCTGTCCAAAATCACCATGGGGAGGGATAGACAGAGAGACACGTCACTGTGTATGTACTCAGAGGAACAGATGGCATCATTGTCACAGAGATTTATGCTCCTTAGGACAAAAAGTTAACCATGTTTAAAACAAGGCCATTTCCAGCTGTCAGGATAATGGAGCGTGCTGGGAGGACTGTGAATGCCTCTGCCTTTCTTCAGTTGCTCATGGCTTCATCATGCTGCTCCCTTTCAGCAGGAACAAAACTCCTCCTCGCCAGCAAACAGCCTGGAAAGGATCTCCTGCTCCCTCCCCAATTAGAAAGTGTGCTCTCACTCCCATCCAAGGGGGTGAGTTTAATTATAAACTAAAACCAGAGCCATCTGGTTGGGTAGGCGGGTTTTTTTTTACCCAAACTAATGGTTTTTGGTCATTTTTCTCTTAACTTTAGGTTCAAAGAAATAAAAATTATTAAACTCTGGCACCAGTGAAGCCTACTGTGAACTGTCCCTCACCGAGGTGCTTGAGTCCAAAAATCATTTATTTTGGACGTGATGATCCTTGCAGGACCCTTCCAACTCAAGACATTCTATGATCGGCAGTGACATCTCTTCTGATTTGAAGGCACAAAGCAAAAGAAAAGGGTAATGAAACCCCAGTCCCACGTCTCCATCCCTTTCGCCAGTGTTAATTCTCACCCTTCCATCATGATGTCGTGGTGAGCCATCAGGTTCCCACAGGCTTTGCCTAGAGGAGCAGAGTGGGAGCCATCCCCCTTCAGTTTTGGTTAATTCAGGGTTATTTTTATACATTTCTAGTTCACGCCTGCTTATGGGTTACAGTCTCCCCTCTCCCATTGGTCTATGCAGTTAGTTGTGGCACGATTATTATGGTTTGTCTGAACTTCTATCTGTATGATATGAGTTTTTTAATGGAGGGGAAAATCATGCAATTGCACAAAGCTAAGCAAAAGTTAAGCTAAAAGAAGTCAGTAATAATATAACTAAAATAAACCCAAAACGACAGGATAGACAACAGACATCTGACTGCTTTACAGCTTCGACAAGCTGCGCGAGTCATCTGGGCCTACAGAAAGTTGCAGTTATATCAAAAGTTTCTTAAATAATTTTTGCAAAAATTATTAAAGCTAAAATAAGTATATTTTAAGCTCAAATATGTTCAAAACCAGACAAGGCCTGAAAACTCCTGAAGCTGGTGTGACTAATTACTGAAGATGCTTGGCAACACCAGACTGGCTGGGGCACAGGGCTGCACTTCTTGGGCAGGTACAGTGGGATATTTGCAAGAGCAAAAAGCCCCAGATAGAAGCATGGCAGAAAAGCAAAGGGGTTCAGGCCCAAACGGTGCAAATAAAAATTAGAATATTTAATGGCAAAAGCCTTTTTTCACAGGGCTGCGCATGTATGCATGTATGCACCAATGCATCTGAGGTCTCAAGTATACCCAGCTGTTTTCACAGCTTGGCAACTCCTTCATGATCTCGCAGGCTCTACTCCTGTGGGGTTATTCCCGCCTGAGGACCTTAGTGCCTACTTGCCTGCCAGAAAGAGTTTACAGGACTGTTGACTGAAGAAGGCCATTAAGTGCTGCAGGTGGAGGGGTTGCTCCATCCACCCCTGGCTCCCCGGCAGGATAGGCTCTGCTGTTACATGGTAGAGGACCATGATCTCTGCATAGATTTAACTGTCTGACAAATGAAGGACCCAAGTTAAGGTATCTGAGTTTAGAGCTTGTTTTATGAGATTGACCATATAATAAATCTAATAGTGCTGAGCTCAGCAGCCTTCCCCAAGCAACTGCAACTAATGACTACCTCCAGAATTGATACAAGTGCAGCACGGTGTGATGTCTGCGAGGCTAAAACAGAAATCTGCAGAAGTAAAAACTGCAGCGAGCCAGTGGTAGGAGTCAGATCTTTGCCAAGAACTGTTAGCAGACCTGGGAAAAGCGCCTGAAACTTCGGGGCATGCACAGTCAAATAGAGAGAGAGACACAAAAGCAGGCAGCTTTGCAACACTCAACTGAAAAGTCAGACCTGCATCCCTCCAGCTCTTTCTGGCCTTCTCCATCAGAGAGGATGGTGTGTGGAACCGGGGACCTTCCCAGCAGCAGTGACACTGTGACAGTCTCCATGCAGTGTTTAAAATCAGACAACCTCCAGCACTTTGGGCTACAGCCTCCCTCTAGGATGACCAAAGCCCAAGCACAGAGCTCTTGGAGGGGTGATTCTTTCTTGTTGAGTCAACATGATGCAGCCACAACAGGTAGGAAAGGACAGGGGAAAGGACAGCCCTGCTGCATTGACATTGCCTTGGGAAAACAGCCAAGAAACAGCAGCCCCAAGCCACAGCTCCTTCACAACCCTGTTGCATGGTAAAGGCTGTGTCCCCCATTTAAACAGCTCTGCTGTCCCAAGGATGGACCTGGGGGGACCGCAGCAGCTGTGCTGGCTCTGCTCCTAGCTGTTATGGGTGAAAGTCAAGGCTAGGCACATCACAGCTTGCTTTTTCTGCTTCCTTAGAGTCAGCAAAGTCTTCGTCACTACTATACTCAACAGTGTTTGGGGTGGATGTGGGGGAGGGCAGCTCTGTCCTCATGATGCCCGTGCTCCACAGCTCCTGCTCCCCAGCCAGCCCCATCTGAGAGATGATCTGAGCTTGACGTGCTTGTGGATCTCCTGCTGATGGGAAATAACTTTGTCTGCTGGTAGTGGTGGTGGTAGGAAATGTACTGAACCCCTCCCATCTCAAAATGTCAACAGGCCTTGGGTGGGATGTGTGTTGGGGCTCTTGGGGGATGGTGAGTCCAATGAGCAGTGTCTGGCATGCACATGGTAATGGGCACCCTCTGCATCCTGTAACTGGCTTTCAGCTGTTTTCCTCTTCTCCTGTCACTATTAGCATTTGGGAGGATAACAGAATGAGAAAAAAATCAGGGACATTTCTACTCTTATCCTGTCTCTGCTGCTGATGGCATATGTGGGTTTGGACACCTCTCCATTGCATCTGTTCCTGCAAGCTTAGACCCCTCCAGCAACCTGTACCATCTACATTTTTGCAGACTAATGATGTTACAGAAGCAATCAAACACCATGCCCCAGGGCCTGGGTTAATTTCCTCTCCCCCCTCCAAGGAAAGCATTGCGCAGCTGTCATATGCACTGATGGAGACCTGCACTTCTCAGGACCCAGGGTGGACCATTGCCTATGACCAGACCCTCACTTGGTAAACCAGTGCCCTCACCCAGCACGGCAATGACCTCCTGAGCTGTAACATTATGGTGAGTGAGGCCTGGCTAAAGAAACGGATAATCCCTAGGGCAGAAACAAATTATGAAAACCCAGCTACCCTCCATGCACAACTAGAGGGCATGGCAAGGCTCCTCCCTGGCTGAAGTACAGCTTCTTCATTAAGGAAGAGCAGCTGAAACTTACATAGAGTCTACCAAGATACTATGGTATCTATATTCAAGGTCTAACAGGCTTCCCTTTCCTTTTCCAAACTAAAGATGATCATTTATTCAGCTTCTGAGTGCTGACAATCCCTTGTGCCAGTTACTCGTGTCAGAGGAGAACAAATATGTCCAGCACTGCTAGTCCTTGGCCAGAAGCTCTGACCTCACAGAAATAAGGGAATTTGTGCTTCTTTGATTTGCTCTGTACCCGGCTGGGAGATGCTCTCACCATCCCTCTGTGTCACGGGCAGAAATGGTAATTGGACAGTTGGCAGGCAATCATCGTGCATTTCACATTTTTAATAAGCACTTGCAAGAGAAATGATCCGTTCATCTTCTCAAGCTTTCCATGAGGACACATAAAGCTGTAGAAAGCCTGCAAGCCCCTTCTGCCAAATGCCTGAGCACTAATGCTGCACAGAGCAGGCCTCCTTTGCCAGTGGGTCAGAGGAACCAAACCCAAACGGCACAGTGGTCACTTCAGTACAGCGTCCAGAAGCAAATACTGGGGTGAGCTCATTAGCTCTTGCCCATGTAAGTGTTACTGAAGGGATGATTTGGGCAATTGTGTCTTAAAAAGAAAAATAATATAGGGTTTGTTTTTAAGAACAGTCAGCAATACTTGTAATAATAGAATAGGTGCTGATGATTTCTTAGATGTGAAAATCCCCTGGTTATAGTATTTCAGGGTCATGGCATATTGTATCTTCAGTGTTGAGAGTGTGTAGCTGCACGGCATGTTCGTTTTCTGTGAGCATGATAGGACCACTCCAGGGATGTTCTGGTTTAGCTATCAGAGCAGCACTGTGATTTCCAAAGGTCCTTGATTACATCCACCTCGAAGCCAAGACTCTTTCCAGCTCCTTGTTCCTATGTGCTTTGCTACCTTTGCAGGGCATTCCTAGCTAATGGATGACCACAATGCCAGCTCCATGGCACGAGTTGAACTCTAAGCTATCATGACATGAAGAAAAAAGAAATTTTTTGTAAAAGAGTCATGTGTAACCTTCGAGCGGTGTCCTGGATTTTGGACTGCATCTGCCCCTCCATTCCCTGGTGTAACGGTGCATGACAATTAGAAGCTGAAGACATAAGCAAAGTTGAAGTACAGAAGCAAAGCTGAACTCTGAATCATGCAGAGCCATTCCGAGAGCTTTTCTCCGTGCCCTCTGCATGGTACTACCTTATCCTCTTGCTTATCCTCACAGCAAAAATTAAAACCAGGGCATATTTTTATTACCCTTTCTCATCTCATGCACCACACAGAGCTTTGGTAGAAGTGGCAAATGAGTCTTGTTTTTCTCATATAATGTTGCATCTGAGATTGCTGGGACCATTGCTGAGCATGGCTTGCTTTCCTCACCCATTATCCCAACTTCTGTTACTCTCTTCGCTCACCCTAGCCCTTTGATGACCTTGTCCTGTTTGCCCAGGAGAAGTGAGGTGGAATTTGTGGTTCCAAAGAGCATGACTCAGAGAGGGAAATCTGCCTGCCTCTGCCCCTGTCCTTTTCCTTCTCCTGCTGAGCTTCCCTCTGAGCTGCTGAAGACCTGGCCACAAGTCCCTGATATACCACAAGACCTCAAAAGCAGCCTGGGAAACCACTGAAAAACAGTATTACATCCATATGCATATGCAAGCCACTGAGTGAGCAAGGGGCATTCAGACTCAAGCCTAGTTTTATTTGCTTATAAATGGGGACAGTCATGGCCATGCTGCTTGAGGTGCTTCATGGCTTTCATTCAAAAACATGAAAAAGCACTTGAAGGAGAAGGGGTGTGTCACAGCGACTCAAAGTGGTGCATGGTCTAGGAAACAAAAAACAGTTGCAGATAATCTGGGGCTCCTACCACAGTTCCCTGCAGAAGGGAAAGCATCTTTCTCCAGCAAAAATGCACAGGTTGACAGATAAGCAGTGGTGTTTTCAGAAATCCTTAGGCAGGAGCGATGGCATGTAAAGCTGGTGGACCAGGGGGCATCTCCACAGCAGAGCGTTGCTCTGAGAGCAGAGTGGCCTACAGCGCTGCTCGCGCTGATGAAAATTAGTTTGCAAGTAAGTAACTGCAGCAAAGATGTAGCCACATGGACTTTGAAGTGCTCTGGCAAGGACAGTGTGTCTCCAGGGCACTTGGAAGAGTTTCCATCTGACGTGCTAACGCTCAGCGAAGGCTCTGTGCTCCTGTTCCCTGCTGCTGGTATTCTCTAGCATAACTCAGCAAGCACAGGGACCTTGCTTCGCAGATATGGCCATATACCCAACAACACACTTAAATGGGCACAAAACGTGAGTAGAGGGCGGTGGCAAGTAGCATTTCAAGGGTTAGGTGGCCAATTTTATTTGCTTGTGAAGTCTCAATATCCCTTTTCACTGGAATACATTGGTCCTACATCTGCAGGAGTAATACATTGCCACAAAGGGACCCAAACCTAATTTTTTTTTCATTGCTCACATCAAGAGTGTCATAGGAAAATGCAGAGACAAAACACTGGGCAGTTTCTAAGATTTTGGGGCCAGTATTTTTGGAGGACCCTCATGGAGCTGCAATGCCATGTGCTACTGGTACATATGCCCCCGGGCATGCTTTAAAACCCTGGCCTTAAAACTCAGCTTGAACAAAGTGTTACTGTTAGTACTTTTAGTAACAGCAATAAAGATTTTTTTTTATTGTTGTTTCATACAGGAATTTCAAAGCATGTCCCTATCGTTATTTTGAGGTCAATCCTCAGATCCAGCTCTACAGCTGCAATAATTGAAGAGACCAACGCTGAACATGTTCTGCACAGCATCGGGATGGGCTGTAACTGTCTATGAAAAGCTCTGCTGGAGCAGAGAAGGATGCTCATATTCCCTTGAAGTGGAAGCTGTGGGAGCGCCTATGGCTGCTTCCAGAGGAGGACTGAGCTCTTGGGAAAGAGCTACAAGGCTTCCTGCAGTGATTTCTCTAGCAGAGAGCCAGGAGCATAGAGATAAATGACAGGATAAACTCCTGTGCTCCCAGTCGGCTCCCAGTCCCTGCTGTGCCCCCCAACTGCCCCACAGTGGCACGAAGTGCTGACGGTGGCTTCACAGCATTCATCCCTCCTGGGCATTCAGCATCTCAGCTTCTTCACCGGAGGGGTCATGGCACTGCATGAGCTGCCGTTTTAACATCCCTGAACATAAATTCTCTCTTTAATACACAGACAATTGATGTGCACGCTGTTCCTCTTGTAGATCTGCAACGACGCCCATCTGCCGGCGTGGCACCATGCCCATGAGGGTGTAACGCCAGTAGCACGGCTGAGGTGCCAGCTAAACAAGCGCGGAGGGGAACAGCCTGCGCAACACGGAAAGCCAACAGATCCTCCTGTTTGCAAACAGTGCCAAATTTGGGCAGCTCGCTTCACTGCAGAGCGTGCATCTGGAGCGGCTCGTGGGCACTATACCCCTGGCACGCAACTCGGCAGTGCCACTCTTCTGTCCAGTTGCCTCCGCGCCTGCATTTCTGCATGTGGGCAGTGAGCTGGGAAGGGGAAAATATGTTGTTCATTTTTCAGACCCAGGTCAAATGATAACTCATTGGAGCAGAGCTTCTCAGGCAGTATTTGCCAGGCTTGTCAGCTGTTCCCAGTGCTTTTCCTCCCTCATTTCCAGCTGCTAAGCTGCCCATTCTTAGTATTCACTTAAACCATGAGTTTTTTGTGCCTGGGAAAGGGGAAAGGTAGTCTCCGTAGTTGCAGAAGGCAGATTTGTTGCCCATTATTCAGGTTTTGCTCTAAAGCATGGTCTTTACCAGGAAGGGCAAATGGAAACTACTGACTTTCAAATTGAAGCCTTGATAGGAAAGTTGCTTGGGTCTTCATGCCGACAGGAGCCACCTGCCCATGGCTAGGGCAATTTTAAGATCAGAAAGCACAGTAGATATGGCCAATGCTATTTTGAGGGAGACTTGAGTTTTCCAGTGTGCAGATACCCTCTGACAGACTTTTTAAGTTCCATGTAATTGGAATGGACAATCTTGCTGACAGTGCTCATTCACGGCCTGGTGCTCTTCACTGGCAACCAGAGATGGTAGGAGTCAGAGTGAGGATTTGTTTGATAGTAGGTATCTATCCCAAATAATTATTTTCTGCATTTGCACTAATCATGACTTCTCAGAAAGAAGCAACAGTATGCAGACATAACGATGTTCAGATCATAGCTGGACTTGGGGAAATACTTGTCATCATGAAATCTAATTTATACGGGTACCAGTTAGCCTGGTCTTGTAGCTGAAAGGCATGAAGGATGAGTAGAAAAGCAACTGTGACTAATGGAAGCTTTTCTCAAATGTAGGTAGTCATAGGAGTTAATGAAAAGAGGAAAAAGAGCTGGCTCTTGAACTCTCCATCAGGAGAAGTGGAGTGTAACACTATGCAGGAAAAGTAGCTATCATTTTCAGATTCCTTTCCAGCAATTACTTTGTATTTTCAAGTCTCTCTGAGCTCCCAGATCAGCTTAGGAAATTGTATTTTCTGAATATATCTTGTAAAGACCCAATTCTGCTACAAGAAATCCTACTCTCGCCACTTTTCTACTCTTCCTTGCAGAAGCAGCAAGGGCAAGGGAACTATAGCCCAGTCAGCCTCACCTGCATCTCCAGAAAGGTGATGGAATGGTTCATTCTGGAGGTCATCTCCAGGCATGTAGAAGAAAAGGAGGTTATCAGAAGTAGTCAGCATGGATTCATCAAGGGGAGGTCATGCTTGGCCAACCAATAGCCTTCTAGGATGGTGTGACTGCTCAGCAGATGAAGGGAGAGCAGTGGATGTTCTTTACCTCAACTTCAGCAAGGCTTTTGACACTGTCTCCCATAACACCCTCACTGGTAAGCTTAGGAAGTGTGGGTTAAATGAGCGGACAGTGAGGTGGATTGAGAACTGGCCAAACAGCAGTGCTCAGACGGCCGTGATCAACGGCGCAGAGTCTGCTTGGAGGCCTGTAACTAGCGGTGCTCCCCAGGAGTGTGTGCTGGGTCCAGTCCTGTTCAACGTATTCATCGGTGACCTGGACGAAGGGACAGAGTGTACCCTCAGCAAGTTTGCTGATGATACCAAGCTGGGAGGAGTGGCTGTACACCAGAAGGCTGTGCTGCCATCCAACGAGACCTGGACAGGCTGGAGAGCTGGGCCGAGGGGAACCCCATGAAATTCAACAAGAGCAAGTGTAAGGTCCTGCACCTGGGGAGGAACAACGACACGCACCAGTGCAGGTTGGGGGTTGACCTGCCGGAAAGCAGCTCTGCTGAGAAGGACCTGGGAGTGCTGGTGGGCAGCAGGTTGGCCATGAGCCAGCAATGTGCCCTTGTGACCAAGAAGGCCAGCGGTGTCCTGGGCTGCATTAAAAGGAGTGTGGCCAGCAGGTGGAGGGAGGTTATCCTCCCCCTCTGCTCTGCCCTAGTGAGGCCACACCTGGAGTACTGTGTCCAGCTCTGGGCTCCCCGGTTCAAGACAGACAGGGAACTACTGGAGAGAGCGCAGTGGAAAGCTACAAAGATGATGAGGGGACTGGAGCATCTCTCTTATGAGGAAAGGCTGAGAGACCTGGGTTTGTTTAGCCTGGAGAAGAGAAGACTGAGGGGGGATCTTCTCAATGCTTATAAATATCTAAAGGGTGGGTGTCAAGAGGATGGCGACAGACTCTTTTCAGTGGTCCCAATGACCGGACAAGGGGCAATGGGCACATGTTGGAACACAGGAAGTTCCAGCTAAACATGAGGAAAAACTTGACTTCAAGGGTGACAGAGCAGTGCAAGAGGCTGCCTGGAGAGGCTGTGGAGTCTCCTTCTCTGGAAATATTCAAAAGCTTCCTGGACGCGTTCCTGTGCCCCCTGCTCTGGGTGTACCTGCTTGAGCAGGGGGTTTGGACGAGGCAATCTCCAGAGGTCCCTTCCAACCCCAACCATTCTGTGATTCGCTGAACTCCTTTCCTGCTGGATGTTTATCCCAAATGAACTCTGTTATGACCCTAAGCCTGGCTCTTGCACCTCTCCCCGCAGTATCTGGCTGTCACTCATGCAATAATGTGCTCAGCTACCAATTCAAGCTACCCTTATTTATTGCATTCAGGAGCATAAGTCCTAGTGGCTTAACTCTATTGCACTAGGAAAGTTTGCAGGAAAGGTTCCTCTATGAAAGCAAACTGGGGAAAGCAAGCAGCACCACAGCACCAAAAATCTTTTGGTTTGTGTGAAAAATTAAAGCTGGATTAATTATTTCTGTCTCTTTGTAAGAGATTACTACATGTTGTACAGTGAATTTCAAGGTCTTGCATAGAAGAGCTCTCTTCTTACTCTTCAGTCTGTGCAGCAAGTTTGAAGAATTACTTTTTCTACATCCACGGATTAATCTGCACTTAATCGAGTTTGTCCTCGGCAGGTTGCTTGGCACATGGACCGAGCATAGAGCTCACAGCCTGGGAGTCTCTCCACTGCTTTCCGTATCCTCTAGACCCGACCATGTTGCTTGTGTCATACTGATCATTTAGTTAGCATCTGTTTCAGACATTTAAATGGAAAATGCCTCACATGATGCATTTATTTAATTAATGCAAAATATGTCCTCCAAATCCTGAATTCAAACATCCCAAATGGAGCTTTGCAGCAACCCCCTGTGCCAAAGTAAGCCTTGGGAGTTCATGCTTTGCCAGGCTGGCAGCAAAGCATGGTTTTCTCTGCTCTGGAGGGAGAGAAGCACTCAACATGCTCAGCACTCGGGGTGGGCTGTACACCCCACAAGCCCAACACCCCACGGCTGCTGCCAGCCACAGAACTGCAGTGCAAGCAGAGCTCTTGGCACATCCAAACCCTCCAGTTTGTGGCAGGGCAAGGATAAAAAGAGCTTTCTTGAATTTGGCTCTTTTATTCCAGTTACATAAAGATATGACCCAGCTTCAAGACAGCTGGCCTATACCCTGCTGGCTTTGGCTTGCATCTATCCTGACAGATAAGAGCGAAGCTGCCTGCTTCCATCAGACAGCAAACAATCTGGGTACAGCAGGTGCTTAAAATATCCACAGGAAGAAAAATCAATTAAAGAAATGAAGGGCTGCTGGGGGGAGGCTAGGCGGTTAAGTACTAGAGGAGGGGGAGGACAGGAGCTTGAGGGGGTTTTATGGGTGGGGGATGCTTGGGTAGGGCAGAAGGGAATAGGCTGGGGGGTCTGGGTCAATACTGCGCTCTGGGGTTGCTAGCTCTGCATGAGGGAACTATCTCCCTGCTCCTATGTGTAAGCTGAGCCCCTGGGCTCTCTCTGTCTCTTCTATCTCCCCTTGATCCCTGTTTCAGGTCTGTAAGGCAGCATGTTTGTAATGTAACTGCCTGTGTTGCTGGTGTGGAAATAGGGAGGCCTACAAGGACTTTCTACCTGCTTTAATTAAGCTGTTTTTAACAGGAAATCTCTTTGGGTAAAATCTAGCCCTAATAATAGTTAATAGAAAAACTTTATTAACTATAGAGGAGCTAGGATTGTCTCTAATTAGTCTTTGATAAGCCTGTTATTATTTTTCGTGGCTCTCTGGGCCCAAGGGCCCTGACTGTGGAGCAGGGCTCACTCTGATCCTCAGTACAAAAGGCTCTACCTTTTCCGGGGCTGCACAGTGCTGGAGCTGCACAGCCTGGTGTCCTCTCACCATGCCCTGGCAAGCACACGGTGCAAGCCCTTGAGAGGCTAAGTCTCTGCTACCCTCCCCAAATTGCCACATGTGCCTGGGAAATCCATGTGGATGTGCCAGCATGGTGTGTGCCAGGGAGCACCATGCGCCATTAGCTCTGCAGCAAAGGCATGTCCAAGCCAAATGAAAAGCCTATCATGAGTAACTGCTTGAAGCCATCCCTTGTGTTTCTGTCTTCTTTGCCAATATGGTTTTTCACCTGCCCCCTTGTTTGAGGTTTCGGCCTTAAAATCAAGATTACTGATGGCTGGGAGGCAAGTGGTAGCAGGAACCACAGGAAAGGAAAGTGATGGGTGAGGCGGCTTTGGGGATGGACAGGGCTGCAGCAGTGCTCCAGTTTTATTTCACCTTTGCTTCCCCATTTTTTAGTGCTGGTGAAAAAGTCAGGCTGAATGAGGCTGGGGTTTTACTGCTGAGGTCTCTTTTAATGCTTCTTCCTTTTTCCTTTTTCATCAGTAAGCCAACTTTGAAATAGAGGCAGAAACTTTCCCAGCTGGTTTCTTTGGGGGTTCTTAGTGACTGCAATGGCTGTCAGGCATTTACATGGTCCTGCATTTTTTACAACTGACGTTCATCCTAGTGTATTTACCAGAAAGTGTGTTAGACTATGGCTGTATATATTATATTCTGGCTGTTCCTTGTTTTCTAGCTTTCAAATGTGTTGGAGATGCACACTGAAATCAACAGCAGCATCGAAAATGGTTTTGAATGGATTTCACAGTTCTGGTATTTGGTAAAGCTCAGGGTGTTTTTGTGGGCAGAGCTGAGTGACATCAGACATGCACCCTGGGACCCAGGGCACCCTACAAGCATGGGGGGCACCTATGTGTCTGTGGGACCTTCAGGCAAATGAGTCAAACACTACAGGTGCTGTGGGCTTGGTGTTTCCCATGTGCATCTCCTGTAAATTATGGTCTGGAAAGCAGCAATGTGCCTTTGTGGATCTCAATGTGAAAATCTCATCTGGCATTTGAATAAAAAAAAAATCTGCAAACATTGCTAGCCCTTAAAATTAAGGTGGAAATCCTGACAGTGTGACCTCTCTGGTGTTCAGAGCTGGTGAATGAGACTTAGCATTTATTTAGGTTTAAACCTTCTGATATTTGAGACCCTCACTTTGCAGGGGGAGCGGCATGCTCATTATTGAATGCTCTTAGTCAGATGTTGCCACCAAAAGTGGTGGTCTCCCTGGACCGCTGGCATAGGTGGGTTGGCCAGGACTGCACTTCTTGCCTGCCCTCTCCCATAGTCAGATATTTACACCAAGACAAAGTGGGGGCAAGTTACACCCTCACTGCATCGGTTTAAATGACTCTGCAGAGATGCAAAGCGGTCACTCATTCATGAGCCCTCCCCATCAATAGCTGTGTCCATCTTTGTGCCACTGCCTCTGAGGGGCTCTGGGTGGTTCCAGAACCGGGGTATCAATCCTGCAGCTCAGGTGGCGATGGCCCTGGGGAGGCATCTAGCACAGGGGGATGAGTTTGAAGAGTTTGCTGTTGCTTGGAGCTGCCAGTTGATCAGAATGATGCTGACAACCTGCTGCAGCCTGCCCAGCAGTACAACCAGCAGATTTATAACAATCAGGAATAAACATGTTGGTAAAATGCTGGGGTGAAACTTAAGGACATTTCAGCCCTTTCGCCTCGGGAGACATTAAGCAGACACTTTGCTCAGGCAGCAGTAGATGCCTTGTTGGCCTGGCTAAACAAACAGCTGAATCCACTCTGGACCTCCTTCACAAAACCATCCATCTCTCTTGCTTTTCCTTTTTTTTTTTTTTAATATCTGCACTTTCTCCATGCTCTGCAGCAACTCTCCTGCACCTCAAGGTAAGCAGCACACCCAGGATGCAGCCAGGCACCAGATCACATGGTGAGGGACATCTGAAGCAAGACCCTGCCTGCTGGCTTCATGCAGAGCCAAACTTCAGCCCACCAAGCACCAGGTGAGATTTGTCACCTTTACTTTCCAGCAGTACAGGCTAGTCCAAGTAGTGCCCAGCAGGGTTTGCTGCCCTGAGTTCTGGCAGAGTGTTTTGCTGGGGGGTCTCCCCTGTGGAGTAGGAGGATTTACTGCTCATCACAGGATCACCCACATTAGCTCATGACCTTGTTGGGACCTCGTGTGCCCACCTCACTGGGACCTCATGTGCCCAGGAAAATGCCCAGAGCTCACTGGCCAGACCCTTTTGTTTAGGGAGCGATTCCGGCACAGTCCTCTCCCTGCAGGCAGGCACACTTGTCAGCTCTCCAGAGATGATTCATGAATTCACTCCAGAATTTATCTCATTTTCACATCTGTATGTTTTTGCTTCTTACAGTCAGTCTGGGATATCCTGCCGAAGGCTGAGATGGGCTGCAGGGCCTGAGCCTGGCCAACCCAAGCTCCTTGCTCTCGGGTCCTGCCTTCAGCTGCTTGGTGCAGGGGAGGCAGGGGCTGAAGAAGACAGTGAAATGGCACCCTCCTCCTCCTAATGAAGGGGTTAACTCACAATCTCACTGACCAGGTGCTATGTTGTACTCCTTACTGAGTGTCCTGCAGCTGTTTTGCTGCTGATTTCAGACTGATCTCAAAGTCAGAGACCCCCAGGTTGCTGTGGTGCAGGGCTGCACAGGGGATGCTGCAGAGCTGTCAGCTGGGATGGGACCCGCTTCAGGCTGCAGTGCTGGGAGGGTGAAGGCTGCACATTAACAGCAGTACTTCAGTGGGATATCCCTTGTGAGCCACATAAGTATCTTCTGGCCATTCTCAGGACACCTCTGGACTGGAAGAATATGGATGCCCAAACCCTCCACTATCATCAGGTGCCTCTGAAACACATGAAGATGTGTTCTTCACTGACAGACCTATGGCAAGCTGGCTGGGAGACAGACCAGGACATCCCTGTGCTACCTCCTCTGCAGCCTGGCCAGCATGGGTAGGTGCTGGACACCCTTGTGCTGTGCTCTGCTCAGTCTCCAGGCTTTCCTTCCAAGTCACCTTTTAGATATGCTCCTGACAGCCTCATTCAGCATGCTGTAGCTGGAGTACAACATTTTTGCCATCAGCCACGGATCTGCAGGTCCCTGATGTCTCCTGTGCCTCTCACCCATTGGAGGCAGCTGCTTTGGCATCTGGCTCTTGGGGCTGCTGGTTCCTCCAAGCTGTGATGAGCTGCAGCATTTGGACTCTAGGTGTAGGTAAAGCAGATCACAACAATCGTGATGGATGTTGGTGGCCTGGAGAGCAGAGCAGCCTCCTGTCCTGCCCTCGCTCCCTGTGCTGGTAGGATGAGGGAGCAGGCAAAGAGGTTGGTCACTTTGGGAAAGGCCATAACAAAATGAGAAGTTTCCTTTCCAGTGCCTTGCTGAATTTTTAGGGTTTGAATAAGGGCTGTCCCTGGAGCAGGCAGGGACATCAGAGGCATCTTCAAAAGAGGAAAAATAGATGTTACCTGCTGTTAAACTTAAGAGGAAAAAAATGATGGATCCCAAAGACTCCTAAAGCTCACTCTGGTTGCTTTAAAGTCTCTGAGATGACCATGTCATTATCTACACAGCAGGACAAGCATTATCTCTGCCTTTCAGTTTCCCCAGTTGAGTCATCCAAAACCACAGAAGCAGCAGGAGACGATCCCAGGTGGGTATTTCTGTTGCTGGTCCCTGCAGTGGGAGACGGTCAGCACCGCTGGCTGAGACATGGGCTTTCCTTGTCCTGCTGTCATCACCAGCCCAGAGGATGAAGGACACTAATGCTTTGTAGTCACAAGAATTATTTCTGATTTTTCCCAAATTCAAAAGTGTTTCAGAGTTTTTCAACTGTAAATCACAATCATATTAAGGATTGTTTTTCATCAGTACCTGCACTGCCGTTTTGGAGGCTTACAGCTTCTAAATCAACTGGTTGCCTGGAGAATGTACAGTGCAATTTTGGGATCTAGTGTGCAGGAGTACAGTAAATATTTAAAGCCATCACACTGAGGTTTCCAAAGGACTCAAGAGGTTGATTTCCCCAAACCCCTATCACTGCAAATGGAAATTTTGTGCCAGCTTCCTTTCAGCCAGCATTTCCCAGAGAGTCTAAATGTAGATCTCAGATGTACTTGACGAAATCGGGACTCACATTTCCCTGGTTAGCCACTGTGCTGAGGAGGTCCCTCTCCTTCTTAGCAGTAGCTGAAGTACATGGGCTGCTAGCAGTGACATGCTGTTCTGCTTAGACACGCCATGCTGTAGTTTTTCCTGTGATTCAGGATGTCTGATCATGTTTTTCCTGTTGGCTCCCTCCGTGCATCCTCCATCCTTTCTTTTTTTTTTTCTTTTTTTGACTGAGGGTAAAATCTGGCACCTAGAGCTAAGCTTAGAAGGGCCAGGATCTGGGGTAGGATGAGGCTCCAGCTCCATTTGGCAGGCATGTGGGAGGCTCAGGCTGGGAAGATGCACTTGGCAGTCAGGATGACACAGTATGGTGGTGGAGCTCTCCTTCTTGAGGGCCTCTACCTCCGGGCAAAGCACCAAGTTGTGCACAACACCACCACCATCACAACGCCAAGGTTCAGCCTGCTCCCAGCCAGTGGGCATCTGGCCCTGGAGCAAAGCCCAGCACAAGGATGTGTGGCCACGGTCCTTCCCTGCAGACAGCAGTGGCCATGCAACCCCTGTGTTCACACCCATGACACCCCATCAATTCACATGCACTGGGGTGATGTGATGGGGTGTCTTGCTGCTGCTTTCTGGGGCCTCTTGTGGAGCTGTACCTTGGATGGTGGCACCACGAGTTTGTGCTCTTGCTGCCAAGGTCCTTCTTCCCCCTCACCTCAGGATGTTCCCAGGCTTTATATGATGGTTGGTATGTCTCAGGCATACTGTCCAGCCCCAGCAGGTCACTAGCAAAGGAACAGTCCATGATGAGAACTGTTAATTGGGCAGATGATGTACTGGGCAGGGATTTGGGGAACCTACATGCTTTTTCCCCACTCGAGCACTGACCTGATATGTGCATTACTGCTGGTATCTCCCTCCCGCTCTGGTTTGTCACAACCCTGCATGTCCCTGCCCAGACAACTTATGCTGTGTGTAACTATGGTGTTTTTCCAGGGCTGGATATTAATATTAGTGAGGAAGCACCTGATGCCAAGGAGCTCATCAGGCTTCCTAAGCACAGGCAGCAGGTGAGGACCAGAAGGGCAGATGCCCTGGAGCCTTCAGGTGGCATCCCTGCTCACCCATCCTTGTCTCACCAGCCCTGGTACCCACCTGGAGGTGAGCAGCCAGGTTGCACCAGATGATCACAGGACATGAACCACCACATGGCCATGGAAGGGGTGGGTGCCCTGGGGTGTGGCACACGGGGGAGCAGCAGTGACCCCTGCCTGCATGGGGCACCCCAGCCAACTCAGCTTTAAGCCAAAGAAGTATCACATAGGAATTTGGATCACTCCTTGTGATAATAGCAACCGTTCCTGTCTCATGGTAGTAAGCTTCAGTAACAGTGATGGACCTTTACCTCCTCAGATGCCAGAGCAGACAGGCACTTTATCTCAGTGTTGGTGTTAGGGAAATGGGGGCAGAGAGAAGGTACTGGCTTGGTATGAGCTGGAGCAAGGCTACAAGCAGCTCTCCTGCTCCCAGCTAGGACACAGCCCCTGCGCCAGCAGCCCCTCCTGTTAGACTTGGGAGCATTTCCCCAGCTCAGCCCAGAAACGCTAAAACAGGCTCTGCCTGAATTTGCCCGAGGCCAAGTGTGCGCCTGTGAGCAATCACATGCTGCAGAAGGCAAACTCTGCAGAATAAGGCCTAAGAGCACTGTCCCCAAACCATGTCAGGGAACACTGAAACAGCACTGGCTCAAAAAAAAATCGGGCAGGATGAAAAGAAGAAACATAATGATGTCAATGCAAATTTGGGCTGAAATGATGTGAGTGAAATCCCCAAAGATGCAATGCCAACAAAAATAAAACCCAACAGAATGTCAGAAAACCAAATTACAACAAATAACATAAGGGGGATGGAGAGGGAAGAAGAAAAGGACTAATAATGTGGTCAGGCAGAAGAAAATGCAGGCAATTGGCAGAGGCAAGTGGCATCAAACCAGGTGGTGCAAATCCCAATGCCAGCCAGTCACTAGGAAAAAACCCTGGAGGAGATGATGAGCGATGCGAGGCGGAACCAGGGCAGAGCGACACCGCGCACAGCAGAGACGGGGCTGCGGGCCGCGTGGAGGCACAACGAGCTGGGAGTGACTTGCAAACCAAACAGTGATTCAAGGGCATGAATAAACTCATCTGAAGAGCAGAAGGTAAACTGCAAAGCAGAGTGATGTCATGCCAAGCGCAAACATCCAGGTCTCCTGGAAATGCAGCTGTTTGAGGTGGATCAACACTCAGTGACAAAGAAAGCAGAGCTGGGATGAGCACTGCGGACAGGGACCTGGCTTCAAGCAAGCTGGGGCATCGTGACTCCCAGGACAGGGCTTGCGAGGTGCCTTTGCCATGGGGCTGCCAAACACCACACCCACACTTGCTGCAGCCACCCAAGCGAGCGCAGCCACCCCGTTCTACAGGTGGAGAAACTGAGTTACCGGGAGGGCAGGCAGCATGACACACCCCTGCTTTCAGGTGCCCTCCCTGATGTTCTCCCAACCCTGCTGTCATCCTGGGGCCAGGGTGGGAGTGAGAGCATTGCCCAGACACAGCCCTAACGTCACTGTCCTGTCCCTGCCACCCATCTCCCTCAGCTCTCCTCTAAATCTCCGCATGCCTTTTACTGCAACTGGAAAGCCAGTTATAGAGCAAGCCTTGATTTCTGCATTTGCCTTGGTGAAAGCATCAGTAAGCACCTGGCCCAAGGTCAGGCAGTGATGGGGAGGTGGGAAGGGCAGCGTGGATACCGGAGCCACCTCCAACTGCTCCTTCCCGCAGTGCTCATGCCGCACAGGCAGCCCTCCCCAGCACAAAGCCCTCAATGTTAAATTCATGCTGCATGCCTTAAAATAAATGGAGCTGCGGAGACAATAGCAACCCTGGTACATTTAGTACATAAATAACTTTAAAATATCAGTATTGTGGAAGGGAAATCTCTGTCATTTCACTGCAGTACTTTTCCATCAATGCCACGCACTGCCTGCCCCATGTTTCGTGGCTGGGCGGGGAGGCATTGTGGGGAAGGAGGGATGTGCAGGCAGGAGCAAAGCAGGGCTTTCACAGGTAGGCCAGGCTGTTTGTGTGCAACTGGGGCAGTCAGGGAGGACATGGCTTCATCTTCCAACAGTCTTCTCCAACTTTTTTTGTTTGGGTTTATGCTGGGTTAATTTTGCCCTATTATTCTATAATGAGATAGGAGAAACCCTTGCCCCACCAGTGAGAGGGAATTCAGGATTTAATGAGGCCCTGGCTCAAAGTAGCAAACATACCAATTTTTTCCTTTTAATTTCATCAGGAAATCTTTGCTCTTGAAGGTTGAGTGACAGCATGAAAGCTGAGATGTCACCTGGGAGTGATCTGAATCAACGGGTACAAATCCCAAGGGAAGCCTCTCCTCCTGTCCCCTTTCCTCTTATGTTCTCACCAGCCCATTCCTGAGGGCTCAGGGTCAAGGACAACCCAAAACCACCCTGTCCCCATCCCATGCCCTGCCTCTCGACATCCTCGCAGCAGGGACTGACTCAAAATAGTGCTACCAAAGACATTAGTCATGTGGGGAATGCAATTCTGCAGTAGGATTCATCCCTCCTCTGTAAATACCTCCTTCCTGCAGCCTCAGTTGGAGGATTATTTGTATCTGGCATAAAACGTCCCCAGCAGGAGAGTGATAGGAGGCCGCAATGTTCTGGAGAGCACCTTGCCATGGGGGATGTTGCCCTCCATGGGGAGATGTGATGGGGTGCCTCTGGACTGGAAACCCCTGCATCTGGGTTCTTGGGCACCAGGGCTGAGCCTGCCTGGGATCAATGCTTTAAAGGAAATGCTTCTTGCTCTGCCAGGCTTCCCAAAGCCCCAAACCCAGGTTAAAGGTGGTTTTGGGGACTGGTAGCTCCCAGCCCTACTTGGGCTTGGGGGCATGTAAACATACTGAAGGATCCCTCCAGTGCTGGCACTGCTGTGTCCGTCCACACCCACATGCCATTCAGGGGCTGCTGCTTGGGTCTCCACTGAGGTTTGGAGTCAGCACTGCCTCTCAGAGCCAGGAGTTTCATCCCCATGGGTCCCTTCATGCCCAAACATGTTGCTCTTTAGGGCACCATAGGAAATGTAGCTGTTACAGCAGCCAGGGGAGTGGGTCTGGTGGGGCAGCATTTACCAACTAGAAATTACTTCCCTTCCCTTTAAATGTTGTGCATTGAAGCTTTTATACATGGAGCCTTCTGCAAATTAAAAAAAATAAGCACAAGAAAAGGAATAAATATTTAAACGGTAAGAAGCCCATTTAGCCTCTCACAAACATCGATATCCCGGAGCAGTTTCTCGGTGAGCAATTTGCGTTTCATTACGAGGAGACTGGACATGTGCTAGCAAAATCCATCCTTTGTTTATACCTCCAGTGACCGAGGGGCTAAGCAGCCTTCCTATCTTTTTACAGCAGCCTCCCAGCAAATCAACCCACTCCATGGCCCATTAAAGCCTTTAATCAGCCACCTCGGTGACTCGCAGCAGCCAAAACACAAACAAACCCCACCACAGCATTGGGAGGACCCAGTGCCAGGCTTTTGGGAGTGCATCCTGCTTTCAGCAGGGGTTTGGTGTGATGGGGCTCTCAACAGTGTCTCAGTGCCTCCAGGTGCTGCCTCCTCTCTGCATGTGGGGATGAAGATGCTCCCCAGGCACTCACCTGGTGAGGTGGGAGGGCACATCCTCTGAAGAGCTGTGCTGGGACCAGGTGTGGAAGGGGCTATGGACATGCTTCTGCCCTGGGAGGAAACCCAATGATGTGGGGCTTGGATATGTCCCATTGATGGCAACTGGAAGTGATGGAGGGTGAGCAGGAGCAGGCACTTTCATGGGGCTGTATCCCATGGGGTTTTGGATCTGCCCTTCTCCGGGCTTCCTGACTCCCTGATGGAGAGGCTCAGGCTGGCAGGGATGGGACCCAGTCCAAATCCTGCCCAAGCCCTGGCTGCTACAGAGGAAGCAGGAGCTTGCCCCTGCTTATTTTCTGCAGCGAGGATGGGAGAGGTGGGAGCAGCAGCATGGTTTGTCCCCAACCCAGCTGTGGCTGGACTTGTCCCCAGCCAACCACCCACGCCCCAGCAAAGCAGCAGGTAAGCAAGTAAAAGCCAGCTCACACCTATGCATTAAGCTATGCTGTTTTCTGGAGCCCAGACCCTCTGCCCCAAACAAGCAGTCTAATTACAGCCTGTGATACAAGGTCTGCCCACATGCAGATACAGACCTTACGTGCAGCTACAGACTCAAGGAGGGGATGGCTGGGTTTAATCAGCCCTCCATGCTGAAGGATTAACAGCAGCAATCTTGTTTCCAGCCAACCTCCAGATGATACAACATAATAAGACATATAACAGCCTCTTGGAAAAAAGAAAGTTATAGTTCCCACAGCAACCGTAACTCAGCCGTATTACACATATATATATATTAAGGCATAAATTTAACAACATATATTTTAATGCAAAATACCAGCAATGCACACAGGGACAAATAACAGTGGCTGAGGGATCCATAACATTTGGCTCTCCCCGCTTCCTGCTGCTTGAATCTCACCAGCAGTGGCATGGCGAGGAAGATGAAGCTGGCTCGGTTGTGGACCCTCTTCCTTCTCTCCCACATTTTGGCACAGGGCGCAGCGCAGGGGCATGCGCACAGACCTGTCTGCATGCACAGACACCTCCATCCATGGACCTATAGGTGGTCCCACATGCGCAGACATGGCACGATGTATGGAAAAGCTATATAGGATAATACCCCCTCTCACAGGGCACCAACAAACAACTTGGATGCGGCAAGGATTTCTCCTGTTGCTCATCAGGCTGAATACAGAATGAGATCCTTTCAACAGATTTCTGGGTTTTTTTTCAACTATCCGGTGGAATTGCACAGTGGGGATATAATTCACTATTACATTTTATGAAATGGCTCAAACCCATGCCGTTTTAACTCATTTTGCCAGCCATCTTCTGGACGCCAGCAGCAAAGCATGCGTGGTACTTTCCCCGCTAATGCCACACAGGTTGCTCCTGATGACTTGCAGGGGATAATTACAGCTGCAGTAACAGAAGACATTGTGCAGGCAAGCACCAATCTGGTCGCTGCCTCTCCAGGTCCCTTGCAAACAGAGGTGCCCCGCAAATGGAGCGGCCAGTGGGATGCATCCTGCCCACACCATTGCTGCTTTCCCTCCTAGCCACCCAAAACCTACCTTGGAGGAAACAATTCCAGCAGGAGAGAGGGGATTAATGCATCCGGTAAAAGTGCCTGAGAGGGTCTGAGCATCAGGGTCCTGCTGAGGCACAGTTATGCCCAGGGCTCCTGCTACTGGGGCAGGTGGGTACTAAGGGCAGGTGGGTGCTAAGGAGGTGGGAGCAGCCTCACTGGGGACCTTTCCCCTTAGCTTGAGAGATGCATTTATGCTGAGCCCCTTGCTCCTTGCTTAAGCTGTGGGGTAGCTTTGCTGTATGCCTGACCAGCCCTGCTTTGTAGGCATGGTCCGTCGCTTTGCTCTGCTCCAATGCTGTGGCCTGGTGATCCCGGGATCCCTGGCTGGTGCTGTCAGTGGGCTGGCTCTGCTCACCTCCCACGGGTGCCATGGGTCTGCACCCTGGAGGTGGGGCCTGAAGAAGTCCTTTGATTGTAGCTTTTTGTGCCCATGTCTTAACTCTACATGGCTTTGTATCATCTTAGTACCTTGATAACAGGAGTTGAACTACTGGCTGCAGTTATGGCTGCGAGTGTCTCCAGTACAAACACCTACATTTACACTTAAATTAGTTTAATTGCATTGTCCTCTATATGGCTGCATTGTGGGGAGGGCTGGTCTGTGCTATGATGCTTTGCTGAACTGTCATGTCCCCTCTCCTGAGATCCAGTGAGGAGGCAGAGCTGGGACCTCTGCTAGTCTGAATTCTGCACTGCCTGATTAAAAAACAAAAATATATATATATATATTTATGCACACTGTTTACAAAGCAATCCTAGCTAATCTCTCTATCTAGCCAGGGCTTTAGGATGTCCTTTCAGCAGGGATTTGTAGAGTTTGCTACAGTAGTTTCCTAAGAATGCATTACCCGGGGTTTTGGATGAATAATGTAGGTCCTTGTTCAGCAAGTTACTTACAAATGTCGAACCTTAAACTGCTGGAGTCAATGGATCCACTTGTGTACTTAAAGTTAGGCACAGGCTTAAGTGCACCAGTAAATCAGGGCCTTATAGCCTAATCTGGCACTCCTAATAAGGTCTGCTGATATAAATAGCAAACGGTATTGACCCAAGGGTAAGTTTGCCTTGGTCAACACTGCATCCTGCAAGACAAACACTGATGGTGGTGGTGATGAAACCAAAATGTCTGTGTGGCTTTGTTCCAGGTGTCCTCAGCAGATATGTGGCACAACCTCCGCTTCCAGCAAACACCGGGTGAACTCCAAAGGACTGATACTCCTGGCCATGGGTCTGCACTTTCCAATCTGAGAGGGCTTTTAATTTTAAACTCCCACTCTAAGGAGGGGGAGGTAGTCCCCTTCCTCCCTGGACGTGACAGATACGTGCACTGAGCGCCTTTCCAGGAGCAGCTGAGTTCACCTAAGGGTTTGCTGCTGCCAGGAAAGGAACAGGAAAGCTTGAGCACAAATGGTCTAGCTGGTGCTGCTGGCTACCCAGGGCCAGGAGCTGGTTGTCTCTGGGGCCCCCTGGGAGGCCTCTCTGTGCTGTGCACTGCTGCTTTTCCACCACAGAGGAGGACGGGTCTCTCTGGGAAGGGTTTCTGTGCTGGAGCTGGGCAGGCATGCTGCAGCGTCCTTTGGCAAAGCTTGCAGGAGTAAAACCCCAGCTCTGCTCCCTGCAAAACTCCAAGGTGAGGGTGCCCTGGCAGGTGGGCCCCCCTGACTGCCACTGGCCCCGCTTTGGCTGTTGCCGGAGAAGTGGTTCACTGGGCTCTCTCTAACATGTGCAGACCCATCCCAACCACCAGCCAGCTTTGCCCCTGAAGGCTGAGCTGAAGTGCAATAGATCTCCATTGGATGTTCCTGGCACAGTGCCCTCGGCAGAGCTGGGGCTGCAGCTTTGCCCAAGTCAGTGGGAGCACGATGTGAAATACTCCAGTCTTGCCAAAAGTTTGGGTTTGTTTGTTTGTTTGTTTGTTTATTTAGGCTTGCATGTGTGCAGCACATGCTGCCAATAGGTGGCACGGGCAGAGGGACCCCTTGGAGCAGGAGGGACCTGTCTCAGAGCCCAGCCCACGGGCACAGAGCAGAAACAGTGTCCTGGTTTCAGCTTGGGATAGACTTAGTTTTCTTCCTAGTAGCTGGTATAGTGCTGTGGTTTGGATTTAGTGTGAGACTAATACTGATAGCACTGTGATGTTGTATGATGGTTACAGATCAGTTCATCTTGAGTGAGCTCACCAGACAAACGCAGGACAACCAGGGGATCAGGTCAAGCCAGCATGGCTTCATGAAAGGCTGACCAACCTGATCTTCTATGGCAGGGTGACCCACTTAGTGGATGAGGGAAAGTCTGTGGACGTTGTCTACCTGGACTTTAGCAAAGCCTTTGACACTGTCTCCCACAGCATCCTCCTAGAGAAGCTAGTGGCTCATGGCTTAGACAGGCGTACTCTTCTTTGGGTACAAAACTGGCTGGATGGCCAAGCCCAGAAAGTTGTGGTGAATGGAGCTAAATCCAGTTGGTGGCCGGTCACAAGCAGGGTTCCCCAGGGCTCAGTGTTGGGGCCAGTCTTGTTTAATACCTTTATGAATGATCTGGATGAGGGGATCGAGTGCACCCTCAGTAAGTTTGCAGATGACACCAAGTTGGGTGGGAGTGTCGATCTGCTCGAGGGTAGGAAGGCCCTGCAGAGGGACCTGGACAGCCTGGAGCGATGGGCCAAGGCCAGTTTTATGGAGTTTAACAAGGTCAAGTCCTGGGTCCTGCACTTTGGTCACAACAACCCCATGCAACACTATAGGCTTGGGGAAGACTGGCTGGAAAGCTGCTTGGCGGAGAAGGACCTGGGGGTGCTGGCTGACAGCTGGGTGAACATGAGCCAGCAGTGTGCCCAGGTGGCCAAGGCAGCCAGCAGCATCCTGGCTTGTATCAGGAATAGTGTGGCCAGCAGGAGCAGGGCAGTGATTGTGTCCCAGTACTTGGCACTGGTGAGGCTGCACCTTGAATATTGTGTTCAGTTTTGGGCCCCTCAGTACAAGAAGGACATTGAGGGGCTGGAGCGTGTCCAGAGAAGGGCAACAGAGCTGGTGAAGGGTCTAGAGAGCAAGTCTTAAGAGGAGAGGTTGAGGGAACTGGGACTGTTTAGCCTGGAGAAGAGTAGGCTGAGGGGAGACCTTATTGCTCTCTATAGCTACCTGAAAGGAGGTTGTAGTGAGGTGGGTGTTGGTCTCTTCTCCCAAGTTACTAACAACAGGACAAGAGGAAACAGGCTCAAGCTGCATTAGGGAAGGTTTAGATTGGATATTAGGAAGAATTTCTTTACTGAGAGAGTGGTCAGACATTGGAACAGGCTGCCCAGAGAGGCAGTAGAGTTGCCATCCCTGGAGGTGTTCATAAAACATGTAGACGTGGCACTTCAGGACGTGGTTTAGGAGACATGGTGGTGTTGGGCTGACAGTTGGACTTGATGAACTTAGAGGTCTTTTCCAACCTTAATGATTCTATAACTTCTATGTTTTAGTTGTTGCTAAGCAGTGCTTACACTAGTCAAGGACTTTTCAGCTTCCCATGCTCTGCCAGGTGTACAACAAGCTGGGAGGGAGCACAGCCAGGACAGCTGACCCCAACTGGCCAAAAGGATATTCCATTCCATGTGACATCACGCTTAGCATATAAACTGGGGGGAGCTGGACACGGGGCAATGATCGCTGCTTGGGGACATGCTGGGCATCAGTCAGCCAGTGCTGGGCAGTTGCATCACTTGTTTTTTCTCTGGTTTTTTTTGTTGTTGTTGTTTTCCTTTTCACTACAATTTATTATTGTGGGTTTTTTTATTTTATCTGAATTATTAAACTTATAAAGAAAATCAATTTTCTTACTTTTGCCCTTCCAATTCTCTCCCCCATCCCACCAGGGGCAGGTGGAGGGTGAGCGAGCGGCTGTGTGGTGCTTAATTGCCAACTGGGGTTAAACGATGACAGGCAGTGTTTCAGCAGAGATCTAATTAGTGGTTCTAATTAGCCCTGATTTCCTCATCACCTGCAGGTCTCAGCTACTGCTCAGGCTGCATTGCAGAGCTAAAACATCAAGGGGTACATATGGGCAGGGGATTCCCCCAAGTAAAGCACCCTGGGATGGCACAGCCCTCCCTCACCTCTCCATTTCCACATCTCCTGTTCATCCAGCCCTGCTGTGGGGACACCAGCAGGCACAGGGGAACAGGCAGCGAGGGACAGGAATACTAATTAAACTCTCCTCTAACCTCCACTGTGCTTTGACTGGCAGGGAGCTACTCCAAGGGGAATAGAGTGTCATGGTAGAGTAGAAAAATGAGGGCATGGGGTAGAGGGGCAATAAGACATAAAATCACATCTGGGCGAAAGAGGATGGAAAACACTTGCGAACTGTGAGCTTTGCTTTCTATTTTTTTTCCTTCCTGAGCAGCCCTGGGAAGTGATGGTCCTAGATCACAGCCAGACTGTCCTTCCTGGCAAAGCTTGTCCTATATAAGAAGCAAGAACCAAAGTCACATCTTTATCTCAGACCTCTTGGCAAGTGGCTGGGACAAACAGCGTAGTAGTTGGGATGCCCTTTGGACAATGTAGAGCAGGAGAAAGCAAAGGCAAGCTTAAAGCATATAAAACCATGGTTATCCTGGTGAAGAGGGAGTCGCAGGCACAGGCAAAGCAAGAGGTGGGTAGGCTCTGGCCACAGCACTGGGAGCTTGCAGGCAAAAGTCTTCATCCTCTGTTGTGCTTCCTTCCCTGCTCATGCTTCCCATGATCGCTTGGGCAAATTCTTGTGAGCGAGCCAGCAGCTCTCCTCTTGTCTCTTGTAATTATTGTCCCAGTGTTCTCCTTGAGAGAGACCATCTGCTACTCCGCCATCACCAGTCAACTTCCCATCTCCCCACTGTAGACCTTTTCCCTGGAGAATGTGGCTAATCATGCTGATGGTGCATCTCCCGAGGTCCCACACTGCTCGTTATGCTCAATCAGATCAAAGGCGGCTTCTCCAGCAGCTGATGCACCAGCCATGCAGTTGGGGGGCTCTGCTGCCCCCCCCAGCCTCAGACAGAACATGCTGGCCAAGAAATGAAAAGCCAGACTGGTGCTCCTCGCTGTGGGCAATGGGAGTTGGTGACCCTGTAAACCCTTGCCCCCATCTCTCCGTGCCTTGCATGGCTGCTGAGCAGACCAAGGCTGTGGCTGTAGGGAAACCCAGGACCTTTTCAGAAGTCAGCTGGGGGTGCTGGGATGTCCCCAGGGAGGCAGGGCCTGGGTGAGGATTGGCAGCCCATGGCAGTTTTAGGGGGGCCAGCCCAGCGCAGGACAGCTGGGAGCACTGGGATGACACTGGGAACTGTTTGCAGGTGTAACAGCGAAAACAAGCAGTTCTGGGGTCAGAAACAATACGCATTTTGGAGAGCTTTGGGCTCTCAGGAGCAGCAGAGCTAGGCTTCAAGTCAATGCAGTGGCAGAAGTGCGGGTGGGAAGCGTCACAGTGCTCAGCTGCACCACGGTGCCTGGTGCTAGTATTTGCTTGCTTTTAATCAACAGCAAATGAGCTTCTGGGGGATGTTCTCTCACTGCAGGATACCAGAAACTTTCATTGAAGTCAACAGAAGTTACTTTTACCCTCAGGCAGAAGACTGTGGTCCTGGAAAGTTGCTAGGGATCCATGATTTATGCTATGTGTCGCAGACTTGACCAAAGCTAGCACTTGCCTCTTGGTGTAACTCAAAATTAAATGTCCATTTATATAAAAAATACTGTAAAACCATCACATTTTATTAGGGGAGGGCATGTGGTTCATTTTTACATTGAAGCTTCCAGCAGCCAAAGATGAAAAGCGTCTTCAGGAAAATCACTGCCATGGAGATAGGCTTTCATCCTGCTGTATCAGGTGACTCGTTTGTATTTTTAAGAAACCTCATTAGAGCATTAAATGATCTGTAAAGGGTAAAACATAATTTTTTTCAGTGGCTCTGGTGCTGGCCAAGCTTCGAATCACCACAGAGCAGGGGGCGGTGGACACATGGTCCTGGGCACAGGCTGAGCCCGTTGAGGCTCACTCTGCCCCGCAGCCCTGTTCCCAGCCTATCCTTGGGGCCAGGCAAGAGCACTCATTGTTTATTCATGCTGGCAAACATCCTCTTAAAAGCCACTATAAAACTGATTTTTCTGTCTGTTGATCGAAACTATTGTCTGCAAAAATATATGTACACCTCCTCCAGAATTTATACCAAAGCTTTAGCTGGGTATTTATATCCTCACGCCTGCAGATGAGCCAGGTGCCACCTGCGAGTCTCCTCTGTCCAGCTTGCCTGTGGCTTTGCACTGGCACGTAAGTGGTCCCGTTTGCTAAGCACCATGTGCTGACTCCTTGCAGGCAGCCCCCAACCCTCTGGCTGGGAAAAACCCAGCTCCTGGCTTTTGCTCCTACGCTCTCCCCTGAGTCCTGCTGTCCTCGCTTCATTCACTTTCATCCAAGAGCTTGCGCCACTCTCCCCTGTTGAAAGCATCTGCTTGCCCATCTGCGAGGCTTTGAGAAGGGCATCCTGGGCTCTCAGCAGCCCTTCTGCTCCAGCTCCAGTGCTCCCCTCCCAAATCCCACACCGCGACTTTGTAAGGCAATTGTATGCTGCAAATTAATGATTTTTTTAAAGACAACCAAGTACATAACATCAGAAATTCTTAAACTGTTCCAAGGCCAGAGATAAAATCTACACCTGAAGTAATGGAAGTATTTCAATGCAGCATTTCAGGTTTAAAACTGCATGAGAGTTGGCGATGATGTTTTAAGTGTTTACAAGCTACAAGGCTCACTGTATGAAGGAAGAAATGAAATGGTCAGGACAGCAAGAGATGAGTGATTTTGCAGACATTTGTCCCTTTAGCAGCCTTTCAAGGACATCTGGCACCACCTAGACTTGAGCAGCTCAGCAAGTGCAGCAGCCCTGCAGAGGAGCCAGGGGACCTTCTGCAGCAAGGCAACATACCGGGGGACACGTCGGCAGCAGGGATCAGCCCTGGTGCAAGGAAACCCTTTCCAATGAGCCCCAAAAACTCCCGTTCATCCCAGTCCAGAGCATGTGGTTGCTGCATCGCCAGCAACCCAGGGCCACCTGCAAGAAACAGCCTGGCTGGGCCAGGAGAGGCACAGGGAGGGAGCCGATCTGCAAAACCTCTGTGATATCTCTGTTATCCTCCGTGTACTGGACCCCAGCAGCACACAGTTAATTCCCAGGAAAGCTTCCAATTATTTTATAAGAAGATTGGTTTTCACAAATGAGCAGCTTTTAAAAACGTCTGAGTATACATAATCAGAGGCTTCTGAACTTAGCCAAGGTTGGACATAAAATAAATAAAGGTGTGCGGTTGCTTTGCTTGCACACATATTTTAAAAAAATGACTAATTCACAGCAAATTATCCTCATCCCCGAACAAGAAGGACTTGCAAGATTTGTGAAGTGCTCGATATTCTTTATGAAGTGTTTCTAACACTTTTTTTTTTTGCGAAGAAAAGCTTGGCAGGGGACAGGCTTACCTGTTCATAAATTAGCAGGCAAATTAAAGAGGATGTACAGTATGTACAGTGTCGGGTTTTTTTCTCACTACATTTAACCCAGCTCATGTTTTAAAAATATTTGGGGGTGGTAGCACTGAAATGGTGCTCCAGGAGAGGAGATATGGGTGCCAGGCATGAGGCTAGCACCGGCCAAGGAGTAAACCTGGCTGTGCCCAGCTTGCCTCCACTGCATCACTTAGGTCCCTGCCCTGCATTTATAACAGGGAAAGGAGAAGCATTGCTGTGTCATTAGCTGCTAAAATGCTGACTGAGGGAGCCTGGGAGCATGTACCAAGGGCAGGATCATTTTATACGTGGCCTGGATCCTATATTTTTCCACTGGCTTTTGCTCCCAGGCTCTGTGACACTTGGCTGGGCCATGAGCATCTCGGCTGTGGCAGCCTTTGCCCTCCAAATGGGCTCCTGGGCTTCGCACCATGTGGTTGCCAGTGCTGCCTGTTGCAAAGCTCCGTTAGCTAGTGTTTTAGCCTCTCATTAAAAGTGGGGGAGGAGGCTGGAAAAAGGAACCTCAATTAAGAGAGGTGAAAGTTAAAATATCAAGAAAAGATTTTAATTGAAAAGCAGCCCTGCAGGGAAATGCAAAGGCAAGTTGCTTGCTTGGCAGTTGTACAGATGGTGATGTCACATTTTTTGGAGAAAGGAGAGGGAAAAAAAAGCTAGCTGGGGTGGTCAGAAGCTTTGAAGTAGGACATGCACAAAAGCAATGAGAAGGGAGAGAGAAAGCGCCACTGCATTTTGGCTACTGGGTCCCCATCGCAGCCTGCCTCCCAGGGATGGCCCTGTCCCTGGGACCCAGCACCTCCGTCCCTCCAGCTGCACCCCGGTCCTGGGGTGCAGCGGTGCTCCTCGGAGTCGCCCGGCTCAGTCAGCACACAGAGAAGCCAGAGAAGTCATTTGCCCCACTGACTGTGTGCGATGCCCCAGGCTATGGAAAAATTTGCACTATTTAACCCAAAATGTTAAGGAAAGACACAGTTTCCAACTAATCATATCACGGGTCTCACACGCGGTGTCAGCGCAGCAGCCTGAGCCGGTTTGCTGTGCCTGTCTGGATCCTGCCTTGAAGGCAGGGACCCGAGGGAGCAGGATGGCTGCTACAGCGCTACAGTTCTCTTCCCTATTTTTATTTGACTTTGTTTCTTCTTCTCTTTCCACTCTTTCTTCACTTTTATATATGCATTTTTTCTGTTGCAGCTCGCCCCAAGTGAGGAGATACAACCAGCAGTGGCGTTTTGCACAGAAATGTCTTCCATGACTCTGTAGTTTATGACCTGGAGGAACAACTGAAGGGAGCTTTGAATCCCCTCCTCTACATCCTTAGAGAAACCATCCCCACAGCTCCTTCCCATCGCAAACAGGGTGGGAATAACTCAGATAATCTGTATTTTGCCATTGCTGGATTTTGGTGAGCTCAAAGTTTTGCTTGCAACATTTTACCACTAATAATTCCCCATGGGCCCTCAGCGTTTGGTCTCTGACGTCCTGGATCCCTGATTACCGCTCCCAGGAGACACTGCCCTTCATAGGACAGGGTTGCGATGGTTCTTGTCCATGAACGCAAAGCTTCCAGGAAGCAATCAACATTTTCTTTTCTTTTTTAGGATACAGTCACCAGGGTTGAATTGCCCTTGTTGCGAGCACACGGGCACTACCCCATCCCCATGCTCACTTATGCACAGAGCACAAAGCCAGCATGGGCTGGTGGAAAGCACATTAAGAGTGCAAGATATGGCTCAACCCCAGCTTAATCAGTCCCAGGAACATAAATACTCCTAGAGGAGGGAGTTACAGCTGTGAAGGTCCCATAGCTCTTGAGATTCGCCTAGTTTTTTTCTCAGCTCCAAATTAGTGGGAAGGGTCAGCTGCCATTCTCGTTAGAAACATGCTTCTCTGAAAGGCACCTCACAGTGAGAAGGTGGAAACCTTGGAGCTGCTGAAGTGGAGAGGTGTGCTGCCTTTGGCAACACCTGTGCCTGGGGCTGACTTTTCATTAACATCCCAGGGAATTGGTTTGCAGACAGGAATGTTAATATAAACAGGGTGTTTTTACCAATCTGATGCTGTACTGAGAGCCATGAGATCAGTGGAAGATCACGAAGAATAACACTGAAATTACAGAAATCTCAGGGTGGGCTGGGAGCCAAATCCAGTGCTGGATTTGTGGCAAGTCAAATTTTAAGTCATCTTATCCTAAAAGCCTTTTCTAGGTTTCATGCTCACTAAATCAAGGGAGGACACCTCCATATCCAATGAAAACTAACCAGTCTGGCTCATTTCTCAAATTCTGGCTGGCACACACTTACAACGAGGAACAATCTGCAGCTGGGGAGTTATTAGCAAAAATTATTCAGGGAGTAGTTTGAAACAAGGAATAAACTTAGGAAACTTCAGCACTTGTTGGCTGATTACAGGGAAAAAAGGAGAGAGAGAACTTGGTGCCTGAATTATTTGTGATGAGTTAATTACATCGGCAAAGGATGATGGAAGATAGGAACAGCAGTCAAAAATTTTCTGCCTCTTTCCACCTACGCAGTTTTCTTAGATCCACTCAAAATTAATGTGGTGTTCAATATCAGGCCCTCTCAAGTGCTGAGTGTCTCTGAGCCTACACATTTTTTGATTTACTACTCTGTCCAGTAGTAGTGTACCTTATTTTTTTGGATCTCTTCAAGATGTAAATCATGTGGAAAGTGAAAGGCATTGATAATCCAAGGTCCTGCTTCTGCAGGGGAGGTGACAGCACTCCCTAGATGACCCTAAACACTTCAATATGGGACAGAGCTTTCACCCTGTAAGACCAACCTAGAAATAATGCAGTCATATGAAACCAGAAAGCAAAATGCAACGCCCAGGAGGTGGTAGGAGAGGAAGATGAGGCACAAAGACCATGAGCTTCTGGGGACAGTCAGGGCTGGGAGGTGTGAGGCCAGGAGAAGCATCTCCCACCAGGGTTGAGCCTGGTGAACCGAACCACCCCACAGCCCTGAGCAGGTTTGTCCATGCTCAGTCCCTCAGGACTGGCACTCGGTGGGGCGGAGGGGGTCTCTTCCCACATTCTTGCAGGATTTACACAGCTCTAACTTTCCATCCCACTAAAAACTGCAGATCTCACGGGAAAGCTGCTTTCCCATGAGGCTTCCCACTGAATCTTGCACATCCCAGGAGGGTGTGCAAGCACCCAGCAAGCTCTGGTGTGTGTAGGCTAAGCTAAATCCAGAAGCACATAGGGTATTCCCCATGGTGGGGGGGTGTATTACCTGCTCTTGTGCGCACAGCAGCTACTGTTCAAGCAGAGATGAAAACCCTGCTGGGATCAGCGCACCTTTAATTAATGGCAAATTTTCAGAAAATACTGTAGGTCCAAAATGACCCTGTGAAGAATTGCGGCATGCTCTCTCGCTCTGGTATTTTGTTTTAATCACATGCACCAAGATTTATTGAGACATCCACGCTGTGTTTCTGAGCTTTAGGAGGCTCTTCCTATTACAAATCCATGGATTTTTATGCATTTGGTAATGGATTTCTGATGGAATTTTGAAACTGGAAAGAAGCCACTAGTGGGGACTCTTCAGGGCATCCCTCTTGGCACCTAAAGAAGAAAAAAAATGGAGAGGGAAAAACTTAATGAAAATATATATTTGTATAAACAATCAATGAAGATCGTGTTTGTGTGTTAAACAACCACCTTGAAATTGGTCTGTCTCAAAGGACTGAGCAATTGCAGACTACCTTAGCATGAATGATTTATAACATTCATGAACTTGGCAACTGCATCAGTTTTCCTAAACCTGGCAGCAAACACCACCTGCATATTAAGTGAAGATTTATGATTTATAAAACTCACCTCATTATGCAGAGGAACATGAATTGTCTTGTGTGTGCAGTCTATAACTCCTGGGACAGATGAAAAGGCAGCTATGACACACAATTTATGTGTTCTTGCTGCTGAAGTCGGTGAGGGAAAAACAGGGAGAATAACTAGGTCTTTGAGTCAGGTATCTTCAAAGCTGTCCACATCCCTCTCCCTCCCCCCAGAATGATGCTGTGGCTAAAATTGCCTGTTCTGTTGGAGGGGAAAAAAAAAAAAGCCTTGCAGAGATTAATGGTGGAGGTCATTTGAATCAATGTGCTAAATGATGTCCTCCCTCCAAAAAACACAGGGATAGGAAGCATCTGATATGCCTCCAAGGAAATAACACACTTGGTGTTGAGCTCATTGCTCATATTTTTCCTGACCCTGGCCTTTTCTGATCTTTCTCACCCAAGGACGCAGGTTCCCTGCTGCAAGACATGAAGAGTTTTGGTCTCAAAGAGACCGAAATGTGACATGCAGTTAGATGTGGAGCTCACGTCCCCCAGAAAGGACTGAAGTAGAAAGCACATGAGCCCAGAGTGCAGGTGCTTTCCCTCATTTTGGGTCAGGAGAACATTTGAGAGGCTTGAAAACAGGCAGGGCTGATGGGCTGAAAAATGAGTGACTTGATCCAAGGAGAAAATGTTCCAGAGTAGAATTTACCCTGATCCACCATGTGAGCTTGAGCGAACCATGGTTTGTGTGTCTTGTTTCCTTAAAAAAAAAATCCTAGAGAGCAGACGCTGGTACAGTTTGATAGGTAGCACTGTTGGGGGGCTGTTGGAGGGCCCTGGAGATCTCCGGTTACTGCTGAGAGCAGGAGAAATCCCAACCCAGGGTTTCCCCTGCACGCCCAGGGCACTGGAGGACATGGACATCCCCTCCTTTGCTGCCCCAGCTTGGGCAGGGCTCCCACAGACTGGACAGGGGCATCTGTGCTGTCCCCAGGCTCCTGGATGTGTGCCCGTGGAGCAGTTGCTGCAGCAGAGCTGGGACATCACTGCTGGGGGCCAAGGTGTGATGCCTGCTTGTCCTACCAACCTCAGGCTGCTCCCGGGTCTGGCCAGTGGGTCACAGGCAGGGCACAGGGGTGCGGTAGGGCCATCAGGGTCCCTCTGCACCTCCGGCTACGCAGCAGGGCAGCTGTGTGTGGGTATATCTGATCTGGCCAGGCAGCACCTTCCCTGCATCCTCATCAGAGCTGTCTCCTTTTGAAGGAAGGGATGTGACCTGTGAGCACCAGCTTAGAGCACACTGCTCTGAGCTGGCCCCTTAGCCATGCAGTGTGCTGCTAATTACACCCAGGGGTTTTGGCTTCTCCTACAGGAGAAAAACATGTGCAAAGACTTTGGGTTTGGCTGCAGTGCTACTTAAATCAATTTAAGCTGCCTCTATGCCCAGCCTGGCGGCTCGTGCCCAACCTGTGCTGCAATTGTCTGTGTAGGGAATTGGCTTGGGGAAGTGAGCTGGAGAAAGCCAGCCTGGAGAAAGGCAAAGAGGCACAGGGCCCTTTGGCAACCAGCTCTGCGCAACCCACCAGTCAAGCACCCCCTGACCCCAGGTAAGCGGGGGCTGCGGGAGCTCCTGGAGATTGAGATGTAGAGGTCTTGGATGTGTCCTCCTTCAGCAACAAAGGGTTTGGCTTGTGCCAAACGTGTGTGTACCCCAGCATGATAATTAGGCTTGGCTGAGTGGGAAGGATCAACAGGAGGTGAGAAGCTGAGGCTGGAGGCAGTTGGGATGTGTTCTTCAGCTGCTGCTTACGGGGGAACACTTCATTTTATTTTCTGCACTAAAAACCTGCATTGAAGATTTCTAAAATATGTGTTGGTGCAACTGGAAAGGAGGGAGTCAGGAATGTGAATGATTTTATGTTTTCTTCCCTCATTGTCTTATTGCCAAGGTAGCAGAGAAGGAACATTTCTTCTAAGTACAAATCAGGATTTTTTCTCCTCCAAATGTTACCCTTTTGTTTCACCCCTGTCTCATGAGGCTGATTTCAAAATGAAATTGCTGTAACTGTATGTATTAAATAAATTGCAGGCTCTACCTGTGCCGGGTGTGTTGGCAGCGACTGATCCAACAGGAGCTTCCTGGCACCGGTCCTGCCAGGCAGGGAAGAATCTTTCCTGGCTCTGTATTCAGACAGTCAGCACAAAGCAAAGCATGTTTGCACAGAGTGACTGCACGAGGTTCATGGCATTGTAGCTTACAAAGGAAAGGACACGTATTTAGGAAATAACAAAGGAAATAGCAAGTATGTATCAATGGAGTGATTTATATTGTTTTCAGAATAAAAAAGCTGTATTCTTTCTCAAAAGACAAAGATGCTGCCTCAGGACTTACACCCTAGCTGGGGAGTTTTGCATCTTCTGAGCTGCATCAGGAATGGGAAGTGATGGTTCTTGGCTGGTGGGTACAAATCCAGAGAGCAGATTAAACTAGCACTGGTAAAATGACAGTGGGCAATGGGCGCAGCGAGGAATCAGCTCAGAAGGAATAGTGCGGTAACACACCCTCGTGGCAGCCTGGAGGAGGGAGCAAGAGCACTCTAAGTTCCCATGGCTATAAATTTGGTGGCTCTGCATATACCAAAGAGGGCAAAAAGAGTGGAGAGGCTGGGGAGGACAGGAGGCTAGCAGCGAGGAAGAGATCCATGCCAGCAGAGGCATGCATGTCACAGGGGAGTGATCCTTCCAAAGCCATTTAATGAGGGACAAATTAGGGAAGCAGAAATGGGGAAACACATTTGGGTCTCATGCTGGGATGTGGGAGAGCAGATGAGCCTATTCTGAGATACCAGGCCAGACAGAGGACCGGCATGTGCTGGAAAGCCCCACTGTGAGACAGTGGGAGAGGATGAATCCAGCCCTGCTCAGTAACAGGCAAAAGGGAGACTTGTGCCAATGCACAAACCAAAAACTGCAAGTACAGCACTTGGAAGTTTTCATTTGTAACACTCTAACTGCCCTCATTATTATGGTTCCTGGAGGCACCTCAGATCCTTATTACAGCAGCTTCAGTCATGTAGGGGTGAGAGGCAGTTTGCTGCTCCCCCCAGTCGCCTGCATCCTAGGCGGGGTGGCAGGTCATTGCCACATGCACTGTAGGAAGGTCTGGTGAGCTGCTGGCAGACTCGCAGGCAGCCATCACAACTGTCTTGTTGCTGGTTTGTTGCTTCTACTTTTCTTTCTATTTTGTGATGCTCTACAGGCTGATGCCTGTTGCCAGCCCCACTGGAATCATGGGGGTAAAACCAGGGAAGCCCGGAAGGATGCTGTGGGACTGACCAGCTCTGTGTTGAATGCCCACCCCAAACCCTCAGGTCCCTGCTGCGATCCCCCTCAAGACGATTACCTAGCCAAGCACCTGGCTGGCAGTTCATTACAACACTGGTGCATATGAACTGTTAAATAAATACCCAAGACAGAGAGAAACACCTGCATCCCTTCCACCCCTGCAACTGGGAGGGTTTACTTTTGCCCTGCTGCCTCCTTCTCATTGCTCCTGTATGCTGTAGACCACCTCTTCCCCAGGCAGCCCTTCACCAAGCATCTGTGGATAACCCTGAATTCAAATATGACTTTCTCCTCCTGCACACCGAGTGTGGTGGGACTTGATTTGTGATTCACCCTGACTCGGGGTGCAGACTGATGCCACACTGTGTTTGATCCATCACTGCTTTTTCTGTTAGACTTCATTTCAGTGAGCAGGAAAGCTCTGAAAGCACTGAAGGGCAGCTGTTTTGGCAGCTGCCTCAACAAGCCTTTTCACACCGGGTCACCTGAAGTCATGCCATCATCGCTTGGGGTAACTCCAATGCACGCCGGAGCCAGAGAGCAGGAGCTATCCTCAAATCCCTGCCAGTGGGAAATAATGAAGGTGGAGAAGCTAATGCAGAGCTCCCCGCAGGCCCTGTCACGCTGCCGGCAGCCTCGGCCTGACTCGGCACTGACAGATGCCTCTGACGCACTTCTTCCACTGCAAACTCCATGTATCCTCCTTGAATTTTTGTCATTTACAGTGACATCCTTCTGAGATTGATGCCTTCAGAGTGACAAACACGGCCAAGTGGCTCGAAGCTTTGTAGGAAAGGAGTTACAGCCCCATTCTGCTCCTATGGGAGTCAAGCAAATGCCCTGTTACTGATCTCTGTGGGAATGGGGACAGGACATCCATGCAGAGCCCTGCGTTTGCAGCTGCCAAAGGGCTGCCCTGCTGCGAGACCAGCCTTTGCAGCACTTCAAAGCAGCCTCACATCTGGCAACAGTTAACAGGAAGGAAATTAATTGGGCCCCCACAGGGCAGCTCCTTCGCACCATTTCTGTGTTGCTGTGTTGCAGGCGGCTGGTCCTTGCTGCAGACTCTCTGAGAGGAACCTTATCACCCTGCCTTGCAGTCCCTTTGCTGACAGCCCCTCCCATCCCTCCCCCCAGTTTTCCCCTTTCCCCAGGAAGGCTCAAAGACAGGGAAGTGCAGGCTCAGGGGCCAGTCTTGCCTGATGCGGAGCATCCTCTGGGTCACTTGAAGCCAGCAAGGTGCAAGGTCTGGGTCTCTTGTAGGGCGTGCTCAGTATGTTAGCTAACCACCTGAGCACCAAGGGGCATGGCCATGCGTTGTGCCAGCGCTATTGCCTGCGTAGCACGATGTAGGGAGCAGAGGGGAACACGAGGCAGATCCCTTCTGAGGGATCAATATGTGTGGGAGGAGGAGCAGGAGCACAAGGTGCAAAGGACACTGCAAGCGGTGCAGCTGAGGGCAACAGCTAAGTGCAATTTGAAGCCCAAAGCTGTGGCTTTTAGCGAGCAGGTGAGCATCTCACATTTCAGGCATGGAGACTGAACTTGCCTGCTGGCCTTTCACCCGTGGGTTCTGAGGGCCCTCCCTGCCTGGTGTTTGCTGTGCCTGGAAGGCGGACACTCAGGCACCGATACCTAAGATGCTGTGCCCAAGGCTGGCAGGTCACATCTGTTTCCTCAATAGCAGCCAGAAGGGTGATTTTGAGACCTTCAGAGCAGGCAGTTTCCTTGCTTCTCTTGTTTTTATAACCTCTGCAGAGACTGCTGAAACAGATTTGCCTTTTGGTTTGTTGGTAGCTGTCTGACTGGCCCCTGTCACAACCAGGGTGAGAGGCTTGTTTGCTGCGGGATTGGACAGCCTGCCTTTCTCACCTCGGAGATGAAAGGAGAGCAGGGAAGAATCGTGCAGACAGAGCTCCCAGAGAGCTGTTCCTAAGCGTGTTTCAATTGCAGCCTTGCCAATACTTGGAGGTTGTCAGTGATGTGAATCAAGCTGTCATTCTCCCAGGCTTATGATTCACGGGACCAGCCTGAAAGCAGCGCTAACATGGGCAGCTGCTGCCCCTGCCTGGTGATGGGAGAGGGTGACACTTGTACCTCCTGCCTTGCTGCATCAGAGGCGGCTCAACACAGGACTCTGTACTTAACATAAGCAAAGATACTTGAGGGGTGAGGTCAGGCTTTTCTGGGCCAGAAACGATCTGACTGAACGGTTATCAGGAGCATATACTAACCCTGGCTCGGTTACATTGGCTGTTATTTATTGTGCCCCTGCGATGGCTCCTAACCCTATAAAGCAAACCCACTCAGGCAGCAAGGAGCCGATGGAGCCATACCCCGCCCTGCCTTTCCCCACAACATAACCCACGGGCAGGTCCCAGACCCACTGGTGGGGAAAGGCAACCGTAGCCCACACCGCCTCCTTCGGAGAGCTGGTGCTGGGCAAAATGAGCTTCCGCGTACAACCCCGGGGCCTGTAAAAAACTAAAGGGCAGACTTCTGCGAAGCAGGGACCGCACGTGAGCACGCCCTGCTTCGCAGAAGTCTGCCCTTTAGTTTCTGCGCTTTCCCTTATCAAGGGGTGTTTAGGTGAACGTGCCTTTCGGAAAACGGCGTAACTCTGGCAGGACTGGGGAAGCAGCGAGGGCTCCCGGCAGCCAGAGAGGCCTGTTAGTGCCAAGCCGATACCGCCTGGTTTCGGCGGTGCCTCCGGCGTCCCCGGCAGCTGTGTGCAAGCTCGGCCCTGTGCTGGCAGGCCCGGGCCCGCCCCCGCCTGCATGGGGAAGCTCTAGGGAGGGCCTCATCCCACGTTCCGGGGCACCGGGGCTCGTTCTGGCCCTCCTGCCAGCCCGATACCGACGGTAACCGGCCCCAGGCTTGCTCGCTCACGGCGATGCCCCTCAGCGCACCACCCCGCGCATGCGAGCAGCCCTCCGCGTGGCCCCACCCACGCAGCCGCAGTAGGGTAAGTGTCCCCCGCGCATGCGCCGGCGCCGCTCCAGCTGCGCATGCGACGCCCTAGAGCGAGCGGCGCATGCGCACCACCCGCTCTGACGCAAGGCCGCTGCAATCGCCCTGCGCTTTATCCTGTCCGACCTTGAGTGCGCGGCCGACTACAGGGCCCAGGCTGTCTGAAGCTGCGCCGTTGTGCGGCGGGCCTCTCCGGCTCCCGGGTCTCGCCCCTGCTCCCACTGGCCGAGGCGGCGGGCTCTCGCAGGGTCTCAGAAAGGCAGCACGGAGCCGCGCCCCGGGAGCCTGAGTCCGAGCGGAGCACCGAAAGCCAGCGGAAGGATCAGGCGATCCACGGGACAGCCCGCGCCAGGGGTCCTGCGACGCGTTCTCCCCCCCCCCCCCCCGGCCCACGTGGGTGGAGGTTTCCAGAAGAGCCGCGGCCCGCGCGTACCCTGCTCCCGCTGCTGGCTCGGCCTGGCATCGCCACGCGCCGCCGCCGCCGCCATGCTCAGCGCTAGCCGTGCCGCGCCGCGCCTCGCCCTGCTCCTGCCGCGCGCCGCTCCCGTGCCCGCCGCCGCCGGGAAGGCGCAGGTGGGTGAGGGGACCGGACCGGGGGGGGGGAGGGGGCCGCGGGACCGGGGGGACCACTGTCGGTGTGTCCGTCCCGGCCCCGTCGGGCTGCCTCGCGCACTGATGAAGGGAGCTGTTAATGGGGTCGCGGGGCGGAACAGCGGCGGGTGGGCGAGGGGGGGATGGCGCCCCGGGAGCGCGTTCCGCCAGCCCGGGTCTGCGTTTGGGGAAGTTTATAGCAAAATTGGTCAATTAACCCCCGCCCCGACCAGGCCCTCGCACCCTCCCCCGCTCGGGGAGCGCGGCTAGGCCGTGCCTCTCCAGGAATTGGCAAAACATCCCTGTTTTGGCGCGGCCCCGGTTGCGTTAAGATGTTTTGTCAAAAACTCATTCTCGAAGCAGAAAAAGGGACGATGTTTTCGGCCCTCTCCGAGATGCTGATTTGCACGTGCAAAGCTATGGCCGCGGCAGAAAAAGCTAAGAGTTGCTGCAAAATCCCGACTGCAGACTCCAAGGGATGTAGCAGGTCATTTGTTGCTGACCGCACATGAAGCTTTGAGGAATGGGTTAATGTTTGTCTGCTCCTGCTCATTGAAAGCTGAAGGTCCAGAGTTAATCTGCTGAAATGTTTTTTTTGCCTGGTAGCATGTTTGTAGATTGTCCTCTGTGAGGGAAGTACCTTAGTCTGGTAATAGAGATCATGAGTATGCCAGATAAATAAATGTAGTAATTTGGGTTTTTATGGCAGCCTGAATCTTCCTCAAATTCTTCCTTACTTTGTACTTGAGTTTTTTAAAGTGAAACATTAGTAGGACTGCATCACTTCAGGAGTAGTCTGCCTTTGAAAGTCTCAGCTTGAAGATTGCTTAATATTTAAAACTAAATTTTCATTAGAATGTGTTAATTTTGTAGACATTCTGGAATGGCCTCAGTCAAAATGTTCTCAGAGCAGCATCCAGCAGAAAATATGCGTAAGTATTTCCTTTTTTTTCATGTTTGGCAGTTTGATATTTAATCTCCTCCTGATACCAGAACTGCTTATTGGAGTCAGAGATGGAGTAATGGAGCAAAACCAGCAAAATAAAACTAGACAGAGCTTATGCATATAAATTTCTAAAGCTGTTCCTTTATCTCTTGGCTTTTTTTCCAGGGGTACTTCAGGAATTGTTCCTCCCCCCTTCCCTCACTACCAGCAGCATTCACAAGATGTAGGTTGTTGAGATCTGTTTGATCTTAAAAAAAAAAAAAGCCAAACCCCAAATATCGGTGGAACAAATAGTTTTACACTGGCATGAAACAAGAATGATGCATGTCTCCATTTCACTACAGATAAAATTTATTTCAAACAGCATTTTTAATCACTTGTTCTTCTTGCGGCAAGATAAGGGGGAAAGAGTAGCAGTAAGTTGTGTAACTTGGTCAGAGGTTTCGTGGCTGATGCTGATTCAGGACACAGAATGGGAAATCTGTTCGTGTTAGGAAAAATGCCCAGTTCTGGTTAGTACAGAGAAACCGAGCAGTTGCACACTTCTAAGATCACTGCTTTATGTTGTTTGAACTGGAGTTAGAGCGACTCAGCATATTGGGGAGTGAGAAGGTGAGATCCTGGTAATAACCGTGGTCCTGCTCGGTCTTCAGTGTGCTTTCTCCATCCCAGAACATGGCTTCATTTGTAAGGCAAAACCAGGATTCAGGAATTCGCTCTAGCCTTGAAAGGGGTAATACGCCCTTCCTAGAAGGAGGAGGAGGTTCAGATTTGTCTTGTGTAAGAACCACTCTCATTTTTCAGAATTAAATTTGTTGCTACTCAGGATCAAAAAGATGGTTATCTTTGGCTCTGGCTCAGAGAACCCTGCATGGGTTGAGTCATTTGTTATCTTTGTGTGTTGTTCTTTTCATGCTAAGCAATGATAAGTAAACCAATGCAATTTATTATTAGCATTTTGACTCTGGGTGCATATTTTCAAACAGTTTTGAACATAAAAAGTAACCCAAAACAAGCCCTGTCTGTGTAGGGACAGAATTAGTTATGACTTTGTTTTAGTCAAAATCTTAAGGGATGTTGAGAATATAGGTGGTAAAGGTGGTTCTGGTGAAGACTGTTTAAACAAGTGAGGATTTACCTGTAAGCGATCTGACTGAAAGCAGAAGCACGAGATTAAGTTCCTGTGTAATGAGTCAGGGAACGCCTTAGCTCAGAATACAGTGTGTATTTGCTTCATCATCTAGTGAAAAATGACTGTCCTGTCTTGAGGGTAGAGAGTTTTTTTCCTGTAGTAGTAACTTTATTTTTCTTACAATACGCTTTACAGCTCAGAAGCAATTAAAGGTGCCGTTATTGGAATCGATTTGGGTACAACAAACTCCTGCGTGGCAGTTATGGAAGGAAAGCAAGCAAAAGTAAGTTAAAAAAAAAAAGAATACTAGCTTATAGTGACAGTATTAGAAGTTGAATGTCCAAATTAGTGTTTTCAGGGGCAATGTTTTTTAATGGCATCCTGTTATGTTTTTTACATAGGTGCTGGAAAACTCTGAAGGTGCCAGGACAACACCTTCGGTTGTTGCATTTACGGCTGACGGCGAGCGCTTGGTTGGAATGCCAGCGAAGCGGCAGGCGGTAACTAACCCACACAACACCTTCTATGCTACAAAGCGTCTCATCGGGCGGCGCTTTGATGACTCTGAAGTGAAGAAGGATATGTAAGTGAGGGGGAGAGCAATTCCACTACCAGCAGGAAGGCATAAAATGCAAAGCTGTATAATGTGGCATGTTGTGTTTTAGAATATAACCCTTTTGTGGCTGTGAAGTAGTTACACCCTCATGTCTCAAAGCTTCATTGCTTATATTCTGAGCTCCAAGCTGTATTTTGCTACGTTAATTGCTGATTGTCTTAAGCTGTTCAGAGAAGAACAAAAAAGCCTTGCTGATGCTGTGTGGAATAGTCAGTATCTACCGATGAAAGCTTTTCTTGTTCTTGAGGGCGTTTACAATCAAAGCTGTATGATCATACCTAAGGTTTGTGATTAAATGATGTAGCTGGTTATAAACAGTATATTGGTGCTTCTGGGACTCCCTGGATCTGAGGCTGCTGTTGGCAAGTTCAATATTCTCTGTTTAGAAGTTGCACATGTTCATCTGCTGATACTAATTGTAGGGGGTTTGTGCTGTATGCTGACACAGAAATTGAGTGTGGCATTCTTCTGTTTTTAGTAAGAATGTTCCATTTAAAATTGTCCGTGCCTCGAATGGTGATGCCTGGGTAGAGGCTCATGGGAAGCTCTATTCTCCAAGCCAGATCGGTGCCTTTGTACTAATGAAGATGAAGGAAACTGCAGGTTGGTACAGTTTGGTCTTTGCTGTCTGTGTGTGCAAGTGTGACCTTGGTGCTGGGCCATGGTAAATGGAAGTACAGCAGCCATAAAGGTGCTTTTCTTGGCATGGAAATCCATGTGCAGCAGGCCCTTGTGTGAGGCATATCGTGAAAGGGTGCAGTGATGGGCTATTACGAAGCCTCAAGGAATATCAATACCTACCTCAGTCTTGGATCTTTGGCAAGATATTATTGCTTCACTTAAAACATACTCTTATCAAAATTGAACACCTGATTGAGTTGATACTCAATTTTAATTGAGTTGAATGTACACTTACTGAGAAGGGGTAGCTCCTTTTCATTGTAAGCTGCAGTCCTTGTGCCTCCCAGGCTGCAGCTGAGCATGGGCTGTGGCAGCCAGAATTTTGAGTGGCTTTATTCTTATTCAGCTGCTAGATATGTAGAAAGAAAGGGAGTGTTCAAAGGACCCGATCTTTGGGCTGAATAAATAGCTGCTTAGCCAGTGGTGACTTTAAATTTCACTAGGGGAAAATATCCATTGGCCTGGAGAAATATTTTTTTCTTCTTTTCAATTGCTAGTGTGGTTTCTGGGGAACTGAGTATAACACATAGCAATAATAGTCAGTAGCTGCCTTCCACAGCCTCATTTGGTAAAAGCTGTGCATCCAGTGATAAGTGTTTGGAGGGCAGGACTAAAGGTTGTTATGGAAGCTTCATCCAAAGATATTCCCCCTCCCAGTGTTAGGTCCTGGACACTTGCTAAAGCCTTGCCCGAGAGTAAAATATGAGTATGTGGTATGTGAGCATCTAGTCATGACCAATCGGATTTACTCTGAGGGTGGTGTTCCTCTGGCTTAAGCAAGGGTCTGCTTCCTGTAGGTCTGTTGATTTTTGCCCTGGATGCTATATGAAAGCAACTATGGAATGATCTGGCTTTGCACACAATAGACAATGCACAGGTGTAAATCCTGCCTGTGGATTTGCATTTCACTGTGTTCATTCTTATTTTTTAGCAGGTCTGAATCTGTACTTGTTTACATCCTTCTCTCTATTTTTTGAGAGAAGTTGGTGACCTTAAATTAGGGCGTAATACTTTTTACCTGACTTACTGTCTCAAATGCTTGTGAAGGTGGTATATCTACATTATTTGTATTGTATGAACGTTTCCTATGGCAGACTCTGTAAACAGGACAAAAATGAGTAAGCTTCAAGTGTGTGACATGTTTAATACTCCAAAGAAATGGAGAAGAACTTGTCTCGCACACTAAAAAGACTAAAAGTTATAGTCTCAGATAAATTTCCACTCACTAGTGGCGTCCAGTTACTGATTGAACTGTGGAGGTGCTTTGCTGTTCTGTCAGAAGTCTACAAACTATTTCATGTTATGTGGAAGGACTTGATTTCTGCACAGCTCCTTCTGTATCTTCCCTGAAAGCAGCAGGTTCTTAAGTAGCAAGCCTGTTTTCTGTTCTCAATTCAGGAAAATTATTTCAAACTACATAAAAATAACATGGTGGTATTCTTACCTTATAAAGATAACTTTCTGTTTTATTTCCTTTTTCCTCCAGAAAATTACCTGGGACATCCAGCAAAGAATGCTGTGATCACCGTCCCTGCTTACTTCAATGATTCTCAGAGGCAGGTATGCACCAAGCTGAAATATTTTCTGGCTTATAAATTGCATTTGGATTCTCTCAGTAGTCAGCACTCCTCTTCGTCTTTTTTTTTTTTTCCTCAGGCTACGAAAGATGCTGGGCAGATCGCTGGCTTGAATGTTTTGAGAGTGATTAATGAACCAACAGCAGCTGCACTTGCCTATGGCCTGGACAAGTCTGAAGATAAAATGTAAGTGCCTGTTCATAACACTTACTCCCTCTTAAATAAGCATGCTGAAATTTGCTTTGTAAATGCATCTTCTGCTTTTTCAAAAATCGTTGGTTGGAATTTTGCCAGAGGAGACTCACAGCCTTGAGTCAGTGCTGTGTAATGTCACCTCTGTTCTGTGCCAGCCATACTTGTTAAAGAATATGAGTTCATAACTTGCAGCTGCAGCTTAATTATCAAAGCTGAGTGTCAATTTAATTATCTTACCTACTGGTAGCAGTGATAGGTGTGGCTAAGAACAACTGGGTGAGAGGCTGTCACCGTTGGTTGCTGAAGTGTAGCACAAGAGGTATGCTGAGGTTTGGTGCCTGGTATCCACAGCTTGCATCTTCTTCCCTGACTGCATTCAGCTTTCTATCGTTGTCAAGGGTGGTCATGTAAGTGCAGGGGGTTCGTTACAGATTTTTTAAAATCTGTTGTAGCTTATAGTGCTGTGAAAGCTGCACATTTTGAAAAACGTGTTTGATAATGGTTCTGGTGTCCCTGCCCTTGTCACTGGATGCAGGCGTGTATTTATTTGAAGAAGGATGAAGATGTGCTCTTTTGGAAATAATGGGCAAGGTTAAGCATTGTGGAGCACATCTTTCGGAGGAGACTTCCAAGTGGACTCAGGGTGCTCAAGGAATTTGTACACTGCGTAATTTGTTTCCTTCTGTCTTGAGAGGCCTTTAACTTTTGTGAACAGCAACATAAATTCTGCACACCCCATCTCTTGAGGAGAACAATTTTTGAGCCACACAACTGTCCAGAAAGTAATGTTTTTCTGCATCTGTTCTTGTAGTATTGCAGTCTACGATTTGGGTGGTGGCACTTTTGATATTTCCATTTTGGAAATCCAGAAGGGAGTCTTTGAGGTGAAGTCCACCAATGGTGACACTTTCTTAGGCGGAGAAGATTTTGACCAGGCTTTGCTACAATACATTGTTAAAGAGTTCAAGAGAGAGGTAAGGTATTTCATCAGAAGTCAATCTTGTGTGACGCTGTTTTTCAACCTTGCTTAACTTCCGTGGAAGTGTGGGAATTTCCTTAAATTGTTAGGACTTGGTTTGTAATCTATGGCACAGGTGAAATTTGAGTATTAAAGACATCTGTTAGTCTGGCTTCCAGTTCTTACAGTTGTTTCTTGAGGTGAACTATTCCTCTGCCAGAAGACAAAATAGCAGGACTTTTGCCTTTTTTCCTCTAGTGTAGTAGGACTATCCTATATGTAGTCTGCTTACTTTTAATAATAAAAATCTGTGGTCCAATTGAACATGTCAGCACAGATGAATGCAATACAGGGTTGGCTGTAGAAAACTGCAATGTAATTCCAACTCTGTTGCTAATTCAGTCTTGCCTTTATATTCTGTGATGCAGCAGCTTTTCCAAGCTTTGATCTGTAACTTACTGTATAATCACTTCCATAGCAGAGAGCGTTAGCAGATGTTTTTGAAATGCTAAATATGTTTGTCAGAGGTGAGAGAGATCAGAAGTGCACGTATCAGGCTGTATTTCTACAAACATCTTCACAGTTGAGTGATAGGATGGTGAACTGCAATGAAGAAAAGCTCTCCATGACTCCTGTGCAAAAGCTGAGAATCTGTTAATCTATATTGTTTGTCATTTAGATGGGTGTTGACCTGACTAAAGACAACATGGCCCTTCAGAGGGTGAGAGAAGCATCAGAGAAAGCAAAGTGTGAGCTTTCGTCATCTGTGCAGGTATGTGACTGGGTTCAAAGCAGTCTGGTAAAACACTTTGATACACTGAGTTTTGCATTATTTTTGTTTACAAGGCTCTATGAAATTGCTGGTATTTTTTTTTTCTTGGGGTGGCAGAACAAGCTTATGCGTAACCAAATGACATCACTTTAACAGAAAGCCCTTTAGCAGAGCGGAATGTTTAGGAGCAGTTAGTTGTCAGAAGCTGAGAATGTTAACGGGTGCGGGGTTTTACCTTTCTTCTGGCACCATGTTTTCTCATCTTGCAGGGAATGCAACCTTGTTGCCAACTTATTATGTATTTCAGAAGTATGATGGGCATCAGAGAACTTAGCTGCAGCTAGTACTGCTGGGCTGCGGGGAGCACTTGCAGCTTTGTGGAAGCAGTTCCAAAACCTTGATGCTACTCATTCCACTGAAACAGCTAATTTGTCTAATAACAGGAAATTATTTCTATAAAGAGTCTTTACTTATTTGCCTATAGAAGAGTTGTCTAGACAATGGGCGACGTATACCCCCGTTTATTTTTTCCACCTGCTTTGTATATGAATGCATTCAAATATGTCCTGTATTCACTACTGAATAAGGAGCTGGAAAAGCAGCAAGTTGGGGCTGTAATAGTCTTGCCTAAGTGAAATTAAGGTCAATTATGTAGTAATTGAAATGGGGTCTCTGCCAATTTCTAGGTTCTGAATAAACTTTTTTTTTGATGGTGGTCTTTTTGTTGGCCAGCGAGGAGCTCATAGCAAGGAGTTTAGGCCAGTCACAATGGATGCATAGTTCTGCCAGAGACATAGCAGGCTCTGTTTTACTAGCTCAAGAGTTGGCAAATACAGCCTGTTCATACCAGGAAAAACGTAATTCCTTTACTCTTTGGCAGTGAAGGGAAAAGAATTTGCTTTTGGCCCTATTATTCCCTAATATTTTTGACCATGCTATTTATAAAGTGAATGCACACCTCTAGGCAGTAACGTGGGTTTAGTTCTTGTTGTGTAAACTTAATTTCTGGAGCTAAAAGTATTAATGTTTTTAATTGCTTTGATTTGTAGTATCTTCTGATGTCAGCGTGACTCAGCACTTGAACAAGATGGTTTTGGTGTAAGATTTGCTTTAAAAGTCCAGCATGTGAATTTGTAAGGGCATTCACAAATAGCCATGAAAAGTGGGGGTTATGGACCCTGGCACTGATGAACTTCATGTTAAACACCAATGGATTGGCTGTCAAACATGAGTTGTTTGCATTTAGAGAACAGTCATGAGTTACTTCCTTCAAGTGGCTTACCTTATATGAAATGTTAGTCATTTGGCAAAAATCCTTTGGAACTCTGAAGATGGGCTTTCTTCTGTGTTGTGCTGAAGGAAGAGGATTAAGGTTGTCACTTCTAATGTTTCAGCTCTTACTTCCTGGCTATGATAGAAATTAAGTTTTTATTAACAATAAAAGATCTCAAAATACACAGTATGAAAATCGGAACTTAACAGTTGTAACCATGAGATAGGAAAACTATTTTGTTTCACATCTCTCGTCTGGAATATCAAACATAAAAGTATGCTTGCTGCCACTTAGACTGGGCTGCAGAGTGAACAGGCATTCAGATGTTTCAGCACAGGCAGAGCAGAACCTGAAACTTGATCTAAAACCTGTATGTAGCTGCCTTATTTTTCCACTCCTGTTTTTCACTCTGTTTCTGTGCTGCAGACTGATATTAACTTGCCGTACCTTACTATGGATGCCTCTGGACCAAAGCACTTGAATATGAAGCTGAGTCGCTCACAGTTTGAGGGCATTGTGGCTGATCTGATCAAAAGGACAGTAGCACCATGCCAGAAAGCCATGCAGGATGCTGAAGTCAGCAAGAGTGACATTGGTGAAGTCATCCTTGTTGGTGGTATGACCAGAATGCCAAAGGTATGAGACATGTCTCTGTTACGGGCAAAGCTGGCACAGCTAGCCATTGCTTACTGTTAAGGGTTAACCTGTTACAGAAAAGTTGGGAGTCTGGTGACTTCAAAGCTCCAGCAGCAGAAGTTCCTCAGGGACAGACCTGTTAAGTAATCACATTGAAACAGTGGCAAGGGACTCTCTCATCCTGTTTAATTAGCTCAGCTTGGATCTGGGGGCTGTGTCTGAGTTGCACTCTACAAAGGCAAGTGGGAGGTACCAGGAGTTGAAAATTCAACTTGACTTTCTGATGCGGACCAAACGTAAGCAGCATTGTTCAGATACACAGGCTGTTCTCTCATGTTACACTTCAGCAATAACCTGTCAGTAATTTTTGCCTTCCTGCGGATTTCTTCCACCGTGTAGAGCACTTATAGCTAGCTGTGAAGAAACTGGACAAGCAGAATGGCTCTGTTGCCTCCTGGTTTCGTGTATTTGGCTACCTGTGTGAGGCTGGGTGTGCTGTCAAGCATATTTAACTGCCCATTCCAAACACTCATTACCTAATACCTGGCCCTTGTGTTCTGTGGTGATAAGCACCAACAGGTAACTTAAAAGCTTGCTCTGCTGACATGCACAGTCTTGCAGATAAGGTGCTGTCTGCTGGTGATGTACTGTTCTTGTTCGTAACAATGCAGGCTGCTGCTTGGCTCCCCTGAAGTCAGAGCTGAACGTGTATGTACACTGCTCTCTCCAACGGTACAGCTTGTCTTTTTCTACAGAGATCAACAAAATCTCATTTCATAGGGATCAGCCAGGCTTGGACTATCTTACTGTTAAGATTTGGGTTTTCCAGGTCCTTTCTAGGATAGTAGGTGTGTACATGGTCCTGCTTAGGACTGATTTGGGGTTTGGGTGTGTTCACTGGGATTTGGGGGTTTTTTTTTTTTTTTTTTTCCTTCCCTAAGTGTTAAATGAGCCTGGTGGCTGGAGGTGGTGATAGCGTGTGCAGAAGGTGACCCAGGCAGGGAAGCAAGAGCAACAAGATAAACAGAAGCTACTGCTCTGGCCAAAGCTCAAGTGGAGTAACTGTGCTATACCTTCCCAAAGTCCCTGTTGTTCCAGCTGGATAAAGGGAAAATGGTGTAGTTAGCTATGTATAAAGTGATAAAAAGCACTTTTAGAAGTGGGGAGATGGTAGTTAAATACTGATTTTTTTTTTTTTTAATTATTATTACTTTTACTTTTTTATGCCCTATCTATAGCCCCAGCATCTGTGGCTTTGAGCTTACATAGTGCTTTCCTGAGTGCCTGTAGTTACAGCTCTGGCTCTGAGATCAGCGCCTGTACGTTGCACTAGCACAGAGCCTTCTCTCATGTACGTAGTTGTGTTCATTTCACCCTGCTAGGAGGGAATGTGCCACCTTTGGAGCGCTCACATGGCCAGTGCTCCAAGAAATGTACAGTGGGTGGTTAGAAGTAATGTTTCTTTCGTACTGTAAAATATGTTTCCAGAGGGAAAGACTTGTCCTTAATTATATGCACATACATAGTGTCTTCCTCTGTAATGAACACTCCCGGCAGGTGTCTCTTGGCTGAAGTGCAGGGGAGTTGGACATTTGCTTACAGCATTTTTCCAGGCACATCACGTTCACCTGTGCTGATGTGTGGGTGGGTGTACTGAGGTGTACTCAGGGAGGAGGGAAGCTGTGAGCAGAAATGAAGTCCTGCTACCTTCTCTTGTAAGGTGGAGGAGTGGTCTGCCAAGCTGTGCTCTGCTGTGGACACCTTACTGCATTCCACTCTAGATAATTCAGCAATAAATCTGTTGTAATCAGGACCACATCCTTCTGAAAGGGCAGAGCAGTGAAAAGCTAGTAATGCAGCTCAGACTGCTGACATAGCAGATGTACTTCTGGTGAAACAGCCCATTAAATAAGAGAGTTTGAAAATACTGTCCTTCATACAATTTCCTTCTATTCCCCACCCCCCCGCCTTATTACACACAGGCAAGATGAAGTGTCCTTCTGCTCTGCCTCCACAGCTGTACTATCCTTGACAGCTGTGTTCTGCCCAGCGTTGGCTCGTACAAGTTCCTGGGGAGCAGTCCTTGACTCCTGCTTGATAAGCATGGAGTGATCCCTTCTGAATGTGGCTGGGTTACGTGAAAGGGCTGATGTAGGATGACTGGCAGCTGGCAAGCTTGATTGCAAGAAAGTCTCCAGAGAAGGGGTTGTCTAGACTGAAATGAGTGCATTTAACAGGGTGTGTGGAAGATGGGGACTTAGGGAGCAGTCATAAGCCTGAAGCTTAATATTTCTACCATGGCAACAGGAGCAGACAGATAGAAACCTTTAGCCATGGCTGGGATGTTCTTGTGGCCACAGCACTGGGCATTAGTGGTTCCCTCTGCATACGAACTGTGCTTTCTCTCCTTTCAGGTGCAGCAGACTGTACAGGATTTGTTTGGCCGTGCTCCTAGCAAAGCAGTTAATCCTGACGAAGCTGTTGCTATTGGCGCGGCTATTCAAGGTGGTGTGTTAGCTGGTGATGTTACTGATGTCCTGCTGCTGGATGTAACTCCCCTCTCCTTGGGGATTGAGACACTGGGAGGTGTCTTCACAAAGCTCATCAACAGGAATACCACCATACCAACTAAGAAGAGCCAGGTACAAATTGACTTTGGATGGGTGGGTCCTTTGTGGTGCTCTCTAACACCCAGAGAAGGCTACCCAAAGCATCCCAATAGATAGTGTTGTGTCATCCCTATCTGGCAAGGAGCAGCAGTGTAGAAATCAGATTTTATGTCAGCCAGTGAGTATCTCTGATTATTAGTGTGCCCAAGAGGGGAGGTAAGTTGAGTTAGCGTGTGCCAAGATACCCCAGGTTGTTTGTGGCCTGGTCACGATTGCAGTGTGTGTGCCATGATGTAATTGTCAACACATCATTCTGAAGAAGAATTGTGTGGAGACCTTCTGTAACTGAGCACCACATCTGTTTGAGACCACCTTTCTTGGGCACCTCGGAAAGGATTTTTTTTTTCCCTGTGTTGTAAGGCCCTCATAGACTTGGGTGTGATCCTTTCTTCCACTTTGCTTTGTCCAGGTCTGCTAGTGTGTGCTCTTACTGATAACACTTGTTTGCTCTGGGGTGTGGGGCAGGAGCCCTGCCGCTTCAGGAGCAAATGGCCTGGTAATGTGGCTGGCTGCCACTGGGGCCTGTTGCTGGCATGGTAGTGCCAGTTTTCATGTGCTTGAGTACATGTAGGATGAGGTGCCAGTGAGCTTGGCTGTTGCTGGTCTCAGTGCCTAGCTGTTTTGTAAGAGGAACAGGGAAATGACAAGAGTCTAATGGTTTTTTATCTCTTCAGAGTAGCTTCTCGTTAGTCCTTTCCTTGTTTAGACAGCTTGTAACTGCATCCATTCTTGTGTTGCAGTTTACTAGCTATCCAGTAACTTCCTGTTTCTTTTCCACAGGTGTTTTCTACAGCTGCTGATGGGCAGACTCAAGTGGAGATTAAAGTATGCCAGGGGGAGAGAGAGATGGCTAGTGACAACAAACTTCTTGGCCAGTTCACATTGGTATGTTGGCTACTTGGTATGCATGACCTTAGACTTGACCTTTGAGAAGTTCAAAGCCTTCAATATTTCAGTTGACCCCTGAAAGCAGTGTCAGGGGGAGTCATCTTGCAGAAGACATCTGACCCTGTTTGTAGTAAAAAGCAGTCTCCAAAGGTACAGCCTGGTTCTGGGACAGCCTTTCAGTGGTAGGGGAGCAACTTGTGTTTAAGATGGGGCTCAAAGTTTCTAAGCGGTCCTATGTGGCACAAGGGCTACTGTAGCTTTACAACTAGGAGGGCCCTCTCCACTTCTGGACATAAAGAGCAAAAAACTCTGTAGCACCAGGCCTGTGCCCCAGGTAACCTGAATGTGGCCTTTCTTCTGGTGTTGCAAAGACAAGACTTGGCTCCATGTTAACCTGCAGTCCCTAGGGTAACCCATTTCTAGCCCAGTACTGCTTTTCTGTGAAGGCCTGTGGAACTGCCCTGCTTACTGGAGAATAGATGTGTTCCAGGGATTCATGTGTGCAGTGTGTGTGGCTGACTAACCAGCTCCCTACGCAGAGCTGGTTTGGTCAGTGTTGGCAAAGGTTGGTGCTGTTACAACTGTTCAAACTTGCTGTTTCTAGCAAGAGCCATCCAGAAAGGAAGGGGTTTGCCTTTTGTAGTTTTGAAGGAAGCTATACTGCCTGTCACCCTTCTAATATGGTGGTCTCAGAGGTAGTCAGTGAAGTCCAGTCATGTCCAGAACTGATGAAATAAAGCACTCTGCCATGGCCTAGAGGGGAAGAGTGCCTTGTTTAGCAATAAAGCAGAACCTGTGTCACGCCCCAAACTGAATTTGAGGGTTACCTCTTATGGTTTCTGTGCCCTTGTTCTGGGTAGAAATCTGTATACTGTTAAATCTAGATACTGCTAATTTGCTTCACGATGCCAACAGGCATTTGGAGGACTTGGCTCTGAGGGTTAGTTAATATTTGATTCAACTGACAGATCACCAAGGCAGTGTGCCTGACACTGGAGCCTCATCCCTGAGCTCATGTCCCTGTGGGAGCTAATGGCTAAACACTTCTCATTCTCAGGTTGGGATTCCTCCAGCGCCACGTGGAGTGCCCCAGATTGAGGTCACTTTTGACATTGATGCTAACGGTATCGTTCATGTGTCAGCCAAGGATAAAGGCACCGGACGCGAACAGCAAAGTAAGTGCTCTGGAATGCTGCCAAGGGATGAGGAGGAAGGGTGTGGATCAGGGAAGGTGCCACAGCACACCGGGCACTGGGGGCAACACTAGGTGACTCGAAAGGTAATGGAGTGCTGCCTTGATGGGCATCCCACAGTCTGGGGTGGGGACTGTGATGCATCTTACCTGATTAAGAGTAAGGATGACACAAGCAATCTGCTTGCCAGTGCAGCACAGATGCAGTTAGCCATCTTAGCCTAAGTGCCTCCTCTGGAAAGGAGGGCAGAGGGTTACTGCAGAATGAAATAAGGAAAGAAAGAAGTGACAGTTGACCTGCATTTTCATTTTAAGGAGCAAAAGCCTCTGTAAACATGCAGCACTCTGTTTCCCTCTCTGTTACCCTGCTGACAGAAATTGCCACCAATGGATGCTCTCTCCTTGCACGTTACCAAGGTCAAGGAGGTCCTCGCTGGCAGGGTTTTACTGCATTCCAAGTCATTTTGCGCTGTGCAACAGTCCTTACTTGGACTTGCAGTCTGCTGTGATGGCTATAGCAATGTTTCAGCAGAGTACAACCGTTTCCTGGCATTTCCTGTATGTATTAGCTGTGCCTCAGTTCCCAGAGAGGTGTTGGGCACACAGGCTGTATAACCAAGAGCTCACAGGTGTTTGTGGAGCAGTGCTGCTGCTGCTTACAGGGGTGTCCTGTGTCACTGAGATGCTCAGAGCAGTGACATTCTGTTCTATGTTACCCTGAAGAGACAGAAATCAGGGTTTGGGAATCCAGCACCTTGTACAAGTTGTTTTTGAGCTGTGCTCATGGGCATGCTCTTCCTTTGGAGTGCCCTCTGCTAACACACGAAGAGATTGCTGTCTGTTTGAGGTTTCCTGCGTGAAGGTGCCGATTTTAAGGGAGAAATTGAATTAGGAAGGTCTCTGTTGAATCCAGGGCATGCCAAAAACAGCTGAAGAGATCAGCCCTGTGCTGAGACCCTGTTTTGTTTCTAATTACTCCATTACAAAAGTCTTGAAATTCAGGTATTTTGAAGCAGCAGGTGTCTTGCATAACCACCTTGTCAAATATCATCCATTCAGGCTGGAAACATCTCTAAATGACAGGAGGCTTGGGGACTTAAAGCTGTTAGTATATTTTGCTCTGTAGTGCAATGAAATGTTAGGCCCTGTGTTCTGGGGTAGTTAATGACACGGTTGACATTTTCTAGAGCTCTGTTGTGGACTCAGAAAACTAATTTGAAGCATTTTTAGATTCCCCTGATACAAAATAGATCCCTCTTGTGCCTCAGACTGGGAAGCCTCAATACTGCCCTTCAGTTGTTGGAGGCAGCCACTTGATCAATCAAATGCGTGCTCCAGTTAAGAAAAGTATTTTTAACTCTGTATTGACAGCTTGAAGGTATATGCTGCTCTTAATCATGCTGCTTGGCTTTTCGCAGAAATACGTTACCAAAACCACACTGCTTGTTACTTTGATTTCCTTGCAGATTTCTGATGTGTGGTAGCCTTCTACTTCTGAATAGCTGTCTCCTGATAATAGGCAACCAGAATTTTTTAGCTGGCTATCTGTATGCAAATATGGGCCTAACCATAAAGCTGAACTGCCTGTCCCACATCTGCATTCCAAGGACCTGAGCGTTTGTGTGTGTGTCTTTGTTCAAGGTTTTGTACCATTGACAGATAAAATGTAGAAAACTTATTTCTCATGAGGATCTTAGTATACCCTTTTTTGGACTTTGCAATGTCCTGGATGTTGGTCCTCTCTTTAGCAATGAAATTATGCTTTACTGCAGAAATTAGCTTAAGTCTAGAGTATACTTTTTGGGACTAATGGAGAACAAAAAGGGGGAAACCTTTAAGAGCCTGCCCATAGAATCATGCTGTGCTCACTTAAGGGCAGTGTGAGGAGCTGGGTGGGGAATGTTGTCTTATCCTGCTACCAGCCTGGGCTGCTTTCCAACAGTGAAAGGAATCTCTGTGCCCTGGTAAAACAATTTCTTCTGTTTGGATTCTTTTTTTTTGGTTGGTTGATTTTTTTTGTTGTTTTTTTTTGCTGGGGTAGGGTTGTTTGGTTTGGTTTGGGGGGGAGGGGTGGTGTTGTGGGGGTTATTTGATTGGTGGGGTTTTGGTTGGTTGGTTTTTTTTTTGGTTGGTGTGGTTTTTTTTTAGTTTTGTGATTTTAATCTGCTAGAATGCTCCTTTGGCTGGGGGCTTTGTTTGCATGTACACTTTCCAGGAGGAGTGATTTGCAGACCAGCGGACAGGAAGTGTCTGGCAGAGCTGGGGAGTTCATAGATCTAAGATGTCAGGCTTTTATCTTGCCAGCAGCATCACTGCCTCTTTAAAGACTGGCTGTCTTTGTTCTGCCCACGGGGTCTTCACAGGTGCAGAGTCCCTGAGCAAGGCTGCTGCCACTGAGAGGGTTTGGGAAATAATACTCCTCTTTCCTCAAAGATGAGAGCACATCCTTTATTAATACTACTTCTCTAATGCAGTTGTTATCCAGTCTTCTGGTGGCCTTAGCAAAGATGAAATTGAGAACATGGTGAAGAATGCAGAGAAATATGCAGAGGAAGACAGGCGAAGAAAGGTAATGTGATAGTTGGTATCTTCCAGCTAGTAGCATACCTGCTGGTTACTGTTGCTCTGTGCTATTATCTGTGCCCACCTTGAAGGAGCTGTAGGTTCTTGTGTGCATAGCCTTATGCTGTTTGCTTGTGCAGTTACCCAACTATCTGCTTGCTTCCTTGTGTTTAGTTTACATTCCAGAGTTGCAAGAAGATGTATGCAGAGGCGTTTGGGTCTTGGGTTTGGGTTGGGTAACTTGCCCTGTGTGACTAGCATTTTAATTCCTCCCTGAAGAATTACTGGGGCATAGAGGTGACAGTAAGAAAAGTAACAGAATCACAGGTTGGAGGGGACCTCAGGGATCATCTAGTCCAACCTTCCTAGGAACTCTAGCCAAGATGGCCCAGCACCCTGTCCTGACGAGTCTTGAAAGTGTCCAGCGTGGCCGAGTCAACCACTTCCCTGGGGAGATTATTCCAATGGTGACTGTCAGTGTGAAGAATTTCCCTCTTGTGTTGAATTGGAATCTCCCCAAGAGCAACTTGTGTCCATTCCCCCTTGTCCTCTCCATGTGACTCCGTGTAAAAAGGGAGACTCCATCTTCTTTGTAGCTGCCCCTTAAGTACTGGTACCTGGTGATGAGATCCCTCCAAGCCTCCTTTTCTCAAGGCTGAACAAACCCAGCTCTCCCAGCCTATCCTCGTATGGCAGCTTCCCAGTCCTTGGATCATCTTGGTGGCCCTTCTCTGGACCCCTTCCAGCCAGTCCTCATCTTTTTGGTGTAGCGGGGACCAGAACTGTACACAGTACTCCAGGTGCGGCCTGACAAGCACTGAGTAGAGCAGGATCATGACTTCTTTATCTCTGCTGGCGATGCCCTTTTTGATGCAACCCAGCGTCCTGGTGGCCTTCTTGGCTGCAGCAGCACACTATTCGTTCATGTTGAGCTTTCTGTCCACCAGGACCCCCAGGTCCCTTTCCACAGAGCTGCTCTCCAGCCAGGTGGATCCCAGCCTGTGCTGCACTCCCGGATTATGTTTTCCCAGGTGCATGACCTTACATTTCTCCTTGCTGAACTTCATAAGGTTCTTGCTGGCCCACTCTTCCAGCCTATCCAGATCTTCCTGCAGAGCAGCTCTCCCTTCCCCACTCAGTTTGGTGTCATCTGCAAACTTCATCAGGCTACACTTGATCCCGTTATCTAGATCACTTATAAAGATGTTGAATAACATTGGGCCCAATATCGATCCCTGGGGGACTCTACTTGTGACAGGTTGCCACTTGGAAAAGGAGCTATTTACCACCACCCTTCAAGTGCGGCCTGTCAGCCAGTTCCCCACCCACTGCACAGACCACTTGTCTAGGCCATAATGCATTAATTTCTCCAGGAGGAGACTGGGGGGGACCATATCAAAGGCCTTGGAGAAGTCCAGGTAGACAATGTCCACCACCCACCCCCTGTCAACCAGGCAAGTCACTTTGTCATAGAAGGCCACCAGGTTTGTCAAGCACGATCTGCCTTTAGTGAAGCCGTGTTGGCTTTTCCCAATCACGTGCTTCATTTGACTTGTGATGGCCCCCAGGAGGATTCATTCCATAACTTTCCCAGGGATTGAAGTAAGGCTGATGGGCCTATAGTTACCCGGATCTTCCCTCAAGCCTTTCTTGTAGATAGGGGTAACATTTGCCTTCCTCCAGTCCACTGGGACATCCCCCGTTCTCCACAACTTCTCAAAGATTATGGAGAGTGGCCTTGCGATGAAGTCACCTGCATATAACTCATGAGTAAACAGCTTTGCAGCTCTAGTTATGCTTTTTGTCATCAATGCTCTTCTTTGTCTACCTGCTTGTTATTTTGGCTGTTTATTTAAAGCTGGCCTACTACAGCTGGGTTTCACCATGATGTTCCATTTAAATGAAAGCAGTACAGGGATACTTAAGCTACTTTCTCTGAGTTTGTTTCAAATCTTGTATTATAGAACCTGCAAGGAAAGCTGCATCTCATTTTCTTCCTTCTTAAGTGAGAAGATGCTTTCCATAATGCTTAAAATCTCACTGTGGCATCTTGAACACTATATTCATCTGAGTGCAGTATTTGCCCTGAGGGCAGGTGAACCCATCAGGAGATGTTTGAAAGCCTCACTGACTTTGTCAAAAGACTGACCCTTGCCACAGTTGAGTGACTGAATCTGTGGTATTCATAGGATTAATGGTTGGAACTAATTGGTTTAATGAGGGTAGTACTAATGAATTATGCTACTAAATATAGAGCATTGATTTTTAAGCAGACACAGTGAAGGCCTACTCTGGGATATGGCACCAATATATGTGGTTAGGAATTGCAGAAACTGGCACACTGAATTTATCTCCTTTGTGTTCTCCTAGTCTGTAGAAACCTGTCTTAGGTGTTCAGGTGGTGCTGTATATCTCACCCTTCATAGTGAAGGGATCAGAATAGGACTCAAGGAGAGAATGCATGGAGTAAATTCACGTGAAGCAGCATCACCTTGCCTCAAATGTCTAAAGCCACAAAACATTGGCTTATTAGCATTTGGAGGTTAGATGGAGAACTTGGTCTGAAAGTCCCACTGTTTAAATAACCGCATCATTGTCATGAAGCGTAGGTGGCAGCCTAGCACTTGAAGAGGCTGCACTGAAAACATTTGCCTGTTGCCTTACTTTGACTTTGTATCTTAAATCACTGAATAAGTTCTTCCCTGTTGTAGTCCTGAAGTGGGGCTCATCTCTGTCCAGTCACCTGTCAGATGAAGGTGATTAGGTTGCTTTCTTAACTAACACTTCTCTCTGTCTTTACTTGACCTGCATAACTGTCAAAATTCCCTCATTACACCTTTCTGATCATGCTTTTACCTCCATGGAAGTATCATAAATGTATAAACAGAGTTATCACTCTGCAGGACTCGGCATCCTGCTGTGAACTCTGACATCCCACAAAGAGTCCAGACATTGTGAAGAAACTAAATTATTTTTCATCAGCTTTCCACTGTAAGTGGTTAGCCTCCAGAGAATATTATCAAACCCTTGTTTAGGTAGACTGCTCTTGCAAATGGAAAGGGCTGGGTATCCCAGAGACTGTTGCTGGTGAAATAGTTCATGCTGACACTGAGACTGAATTATGTCTCAGCAGGACCACAGCTTCTCTGTGCTTACAGCTGACTCTGTCCCCTCTTGGTTGTCTTTGCAACAATAATGTGAGGAACTGGTATTTCTTAACTAGCACAGTGGGGTTTTCCACTGTTGAAATGCTACAAGCATTTGTAATAAGGGGACATGAGTAAAACAACCCAGCATGTTAGTTGTCTGGGGTGCCTTTGCTGCTGAAGAAGCTCAAGAATATTTTCTGAAAGTTTTCTTGCTTTCCCAAGGACAGTAGTGCTATATTAGCTGTTCCTACTTTAAGGGAAGTAGGATTTGCTGAGTGTGAAAGCATGAGGACCTCCTTGCATAGACTGCTTGTTTGGGTTTTCTGGTGCCAGAATGTATCTAGAAATGGCTTGCTTGCATTTCTTCTTCCCCCCTTGCTATTAAGAAGAACCCTGAGTGTGAGCTAGAGTGGAATTTGGCAGTTTGGGGAAAGAAATGTCAGCTGCTAGTTCATTCGTACACAGCTCACTCACAGGGCCAGTGATAATGCAATACGCCCTTACGAGCTCTCTTAACCCAGGAACGTGTGGAAGCTGTAAATATGGCCGAAGGCATCATTCATGATACAGAGTCTAAGATGGAGGAGTTCAAGGATCAGCTGCCAGCAGATGAGGTAGGTAGTTTCTAATCCCATAACAATGAAGGAGGTAAGATTCCTTATCATATCTTTGCTCAAATTCTCACTTAACTCATAGCTGGCTCTGGCCAGTGGTACCGACTCTGTATTTCTATGCTGCGGAAAGACGGCAGAGTCATCAACTTTTCTTGTTTTTGCACTTGAGTGAAATGAGTGTGGCTGATGGGAGGATGTAAGGACATAGTTACAAGAACATGGCTTGAATAATAGCAAATATCCTATTTCAAAGTGCGAGTTCAGTGTCGCTGAAGATCTAAGAGCCTGAGAAGCTGTTAACGAAAGGTTTCTGCATGAATTATATCTTTGACTTGGCCTTGCGGTGATTTCATGAGAACTGTGTGAGGGGAGAGTTTTGCTCAAAAGCTAGAGATTATGAACAGTCCTACCAGTGTATTAGCAGAGGGAGAAAGGCAAAGCCGCTGTGTAGGCCTGGCAGCCTTGGTAGTACAAACACAGTGCCCAAGAACTTGGAGGCAATGAAAATTACCGTATCCACTTAACCCCAGGTTTTTTTCTATCTTTGGAGTAAAGCGGGTATTTAGTATCAAGAGAGCTTCTCATGCCATTCTGTGTCACAGTTTAATTTCTGCATTACAAATTTCAAAAGCCAAGTTTAAAACAGATTGAACAATCTGCAAGTTAACAACTCTGGGAAGCAGAATAAAAGGGGTCCTAGGGGCCCTATGAGGCTTTTGAGGGAACAAGATTATAGTTTACTGGTAAGTAGCCTCTGCTCAGTTTAAAGGCTGTTTTTCAGCCCAGCTTCTATCTCTAGGATCAAAATTGATCACTGGAGTTTTCTCTCAGGACCACAGAGCCTAAATTCTTGTTCCGTGTAATATCTTTTGGGGAGTACCAAGGGGAGGTGGGTAGCAGAGCTTGGAAGAAGCCCTGCACTGTCTGGGTGGAGATGGTGGTCTGACACAGTAGGCATTGATCATCTTCCCCTTCCTGTGGACCTGAATAAGAGCTCTGCCCACGTTTTTGACTGCAGGTGCCGCTGAGCAAGCGCTGCCGGCACAGCTGTCCCCCAGTAACCTCACTTCTCCAGGCCTGCTGCTCCAGCAGCATGCCAGTTTGACAGAGAAATGCCAGACTGTGGAGCATTTGACAGATGGCTACAGGGGCTGGGATGAGACCGTATTGCTTTTGTTTGTCTCTCTGCTTCTTCCCCCGTGTGCAACAAAGGGATTAAACACGGTGCTGAACAGCCTTACTCATTGGCTTTCTGACTTGCCTTAAATATAGATGAAAACCAGCATTCTTTTCCCTTTACCCTGGCTGCTGGGGTAAGTGACTCACTGGTGAGGTGTGCCAGGGAGAGCAGCTCTCATCCTTGGCGGGCTGTTCAGTCTCTGCAGGGCTTTCTGTCCTTGGCGCCTCTGCTGAGACTGCAAACAAGGGGACCGATTAATGCCAACTGTGGCACATTTAGTGAAGTGGGCAGGTACCTGTTGGGAACTGAGCACAGCCCTAGTCCCTGCAGACCGTATGGCTCAGCTTGAGGCTTAAACTTCGTGGCTTCTGGCAAAAAAAAAGGTAGTTTTGCTGTGGCCCATAGGTGGGTGAAATGACAAGAACAAGATTCTCAGTCAACGAAGTGCAGGATTTCATCATGTTTGTGACTTTTATTTGCAGTGCAACAAATTAAAGGAAGAAATTGCTAAAATGAGGGAACTTCTGGCTCGTAAAGACACTGAAACAGGAGAAAACATCAGGCAGGCAGCAACCAGCCTGCAGCAGGCTTCCCTGAAACTCTTTGAAATGGCATACAAGAAGGTAAGTTCATGGTCATTCGATTTTATAGGCCTCATATGTGGAGGGGTGAGTCAGAACACCAAACACTTAAGTAAGAGCTGTGCTTGGAAGTAGTGCTGAGTGTCAGTGCAGCTCCTTCTGAATGACACTGTAGAAAGTTGGGTATAGTCAAAGGCCTGAAAATTTGGCCATCCTGCAGAAGGTAGCCTGCCTCCCAGACAGTGTGTTACGTTTCTGTAGTGTTGTATGAAAAAGTGCTGGAAGCTCTTGATAAGGAGCATCAAGAAGAGCGCAGCCAGGGCTTTTTTCCCCTAGGTGTGTAGAGTGCCTAAAGAAACATCTGGGTTTACTTTTAGGATGATTGCGTAACAGGCTTTGTGTTCATTCTGCCTAAAGTTACAGTGGTAAGGCCATCAGGATTTTCTTCTTGATCTCCTTCCCAGTGGAAGGCCCACCCATTTGAGCCCTGGCAGGTGCGTACTTCACCTGTCCGGGGAAGTCTCTGCAGATGGCAGTGGCTGCTCTGCCCAGGTGACCTTGGTGCTGCTAAGCTGTCCTTACTGTAAAAGCTGCTGTTGTGATGTCAAACTGAAAACATTCAGTGCTGCAATGTAAGCCTGTTATGTCCACAGGGAAAGCATAAATAATGGGAAGACAATTTCTTCCCTCCTAGTGGCAGTCATGCAGAGATGGAGATTGTTTCCATTCTCCAGTGGACAATTATCCTTTTCACTGAGAGCATGGTTTCTTCAGTCTAGAATTAACCCTAGCAGCTAGCTAGGGGAAAAAAAGTATGGGAAAAGCATTTTGTTGTTACTACAACTAATGAGCCAACTCTTTCACAGATGGCCTCTGAACGAGAGGGTTCCGGAAGTCCGGGGGATCAGAAAGAAGAGAAGCAATAAGAAGTCATTGCCTTGACTTTGACTGGACTATGAAGAAGAGGTCGATTTTCTTGATGCTTGGGAGAGAAGGGACCTTCCTGAGCAGCAATGGGCAGAATTCAGACTTACTGTGTTTTTGCAGTATTCTATATATAAAATTCTTTAATGTATAAACTTAGTGATGTGTCTGCTAGCTAAATTGTCACTTGATGGAAGTTAATTCATGCCGGATGAAGTCCTAAGTGTTTGGCCCTGTGGTATTCAACTAAGGCACCTGGGGACTTGCTGATCATTTATTTCTGATACTTGACACCATGGTGTACTAAATCTAATATCAAAGTTTGGAAACCATGTCAGTAAATCAAAGGGTGGAGGTAGAAGTCCTGCTGGAACTGGGAGGAGAGAAACACCTGTATGGACCCTCCTTGTGGATCTGGGTACTTAGAGCAGGTAGTAAGACCTGTGAACAGCAATGAAAAGGCTGGTTACATTTCTAGAGAACATGCCAATCTGCAGCTAGATTAGTACCCTTGCTCTCGAGGAGGGGTTACTTCAATTTTATTTCTTACAGAAGAGGCTATGTGGAAGTTAAATACTTTGCTTGTCTGAGCCTTCTGCTCCATCCTGTGTCTGTTCTCTGCTTATGGTAAAACAATTTCCTTATTAAAACTGTTATTGGATCCATTCTGGATTTTTTTAAAATAAAAGCAGAAAAGTATCTGACATGGATTTCTTGGTGTCCTGGACTTTGGAGAATGTGGTCGTGTTAACTGCCTGTGAGAGCTCCTGGGGCAGAACAGTCAGCCAGCTCTAGTGGCAGCAGCTTTCTGGAATTCGTGCTTCATTCACATGCAGAAAGAAGGTATCTGGTGTCAGATCAGAGTCTTCCCTCAGAGAGTATCATTGCTGTGCTCACAGAAGATGCCTGGAAGTCCTGCTGGGATCTGCAGTAGCAGTGGGACTTTACCTTCAAGCACTTAGTGCTTGGGCTCAACATTCTGAAACAGGCTGTGGACTTGGAGCAGCAGTTGCCCACTGCTGCTTCTAGCAGCCAAGTCTTCCAAGGAGGTGCAGTCACCTTGCCACAATGTATTTATCCATTTGTCCTTTTTCTTCCCTGTTACTCTGTGTGTGGAGTCAACTAGAAAGAAAAAGCAAGATTTACAGCTGCTTTGTCCAGACAGCTCAGATATCTATGAGGGAGGAAATGAGATTTTTCTTTTTTTCCCCTCTGGCACTTTAGACAGTCTCCTAATTATAAGAATTAAGAAATGCTACAAGTCTTCATCCTGTGAACTTTCCCTTTAAGTCAGAGACTGAAAAAGATCAAGACTGCTGCAGATATTGAGCTCTCTCCAGCAGTCCTAGCAAGAAACACTGGAAGCAGCTTCTACTTCAGAGTAAACCAGCTTAGCCCATTGAAATGGACAGAGGGGTGGGAGGGGAAAAAAAACCCAAACTTCAGATAGAGTTGTGAGTGATCTAACTCTGTGAGAGAGAGCCTGAAGTATTTTGACCTGGGTGTAAAAGGTGAGGAAGGGGCCTGGTGCAGTTATGGGAGGAGATAGGAGACAATGCTTAATGTGCCCGGGGTGGGGGAGGTATGTGTGCAGGGGAGGTCTTAACAGCAATTCACAGTGTTAAGCTGCCTGACTTCAGTGGGACTGGAGTTACAACCCAAAATTCAGTGCTTTGCTTTCAGCAGGGGAGTTATTGGGCTCTAGGCTTCCTAACTGCTGGGTTTGCTTATGGGGAGGATAGTGGATAATGGTGCAGCAGGCTAGCCTGTGGGGCTTTCATCTGGCTGGTGGCGTGGGTATAGGTCTTCCACAAGCAACCAAGTGATTACAGATTTATCACACATGGGCCCAGGTCCTGTTTTCTTGTGTGGTTTTTTTTTTTTTTAAAGTGGTGGGGCTTTTATTTGTCACAGGCAGGTAATGGCAGGCTGAGATGTACTTAGATCATGTGAAGTGCTTCTCCTGGAAGTTTTGGGGAACATGTGGCTAAGGATGTATATGTTCACAGCAGCTGCTCCTCCCAAGAGCTGTTTGTGCCATGTAGGTTTATAACATGTGAAACCCTGTCATGGCGTAAACCACCTCCTGTCCTCCACGTGGGTTTGGTGCAGGTGGGGAGTGCTTGGCTGTGCATCTCCTGAGAATGATCTCCTTCACAAAACCTGATTACAGGTCACTTCTGTCCTGAATTCCCTCTGCTGCCTGTCCTGTGAAAAGTGATCCCCTGCATAAAACTAGTCTGAAAAAGAAGAGGAATTCTCTGGCAAAGTGTGTTGGGTATTTCAGGTGAAAGGAAACATCCTTAAGTGAAACAGTTTAAAAGCCGTCTTCCGTGGAAGCTCTTCCCGCTGCCTCCCTGAAACCGCAGCGAGATGTTCCTGTAGCAGAGCCAGGGGCAGCCCGGGACAACGCTGCTGCTGCCTGCATGCTCTTACCTGTGCTCTGGGCTTGTAGTGCTGCCTGGGCAAAGGTGATGGACCATCACCACGCGGCCTCGGGGGTCCTGAATCATTGATCAGGGTTGAACTTTATTCTTGAATGAATTCTTTTCACTGTCACATTTTAAGCCATCTTTCATTTTCTTTATTTTTTAATGTGTTGTCCTTAGCTCCACCTTTATAAGCTAAATTATTGAATCATGGAGGGAAAAGTGAAATCAGCTGGTATGTGGCATGCTGAGAACAGTTTCTTGCTCTGAAAGCTGCCAGAAAGGCAGGAGATGCAGCAACTGGGCTGTTATCTGTGAAAAGGAGTGACTTCTGTCCTGAAGAGTTACCTGCTGCCATCCTGCTGCTGGGAAGGTATCTGTCAGCATGGGGAGGAAGGGCATTCAGAGTTCATTGCCCACTGTCATTTTCAGTGTGGGCTGACACAGATCTTAGGAAGACTGTAGCCCCAGCAGTGCTGCAGCTCTGGAATAAATTACTGCTCTGCCTATGAGAGTAATTAAGAAAAGTTTTGCACGTGTTCTTTGAGGAAAAAGAGTGACTGAGCGATGTTTGTGCTGCCTGCGTCCACCCACCTGCATCCTCTGCGGGTGGGAGCAGGTCAGTGCAAGGCACAGCCTCCTTAGGCTCTGCAAGTCAGACTGCCTTAAAATAATAGCATTAACACAAATAGGACGGGGATAGTAGATTCCAGCATCTCAGCTACTGCCTGACTTTAGTAGCAGAGAGAAGGCTGAGATTTCCACTAGGTGCAGGGGCTCCACTTGCCTGCAGGGGCTTCTTTTCCTTTTCTAAAAGCATTTTCCCCTGCTCAGGACAGCTGCAGCATGCCGTGTTTGGGGAGCATGCCCGGTGAGAACAGAGACCTGCTGGGTTGCCTGTAAAGGCAGGAGATGTCCAACTTTCTTGGGGGTTGTGGGAGGAAAGTGAGATGGAGTGTCTCCCCCTTCTCCACAAGACAGTGACTGCTAATGTGCTGTGAAGGCACGGCTCCTTTTTAAAACTTCTCTCTAAAAAGGGCAGCAGCATGTTGAAAAAGTTCTCTCTAGTTCAGTGGCTCTGCCCCCATCGCTGCTCTGGGCTCCGTCCTCGTTCCACAGAGCTGTGCTGGCTGTTGGAGAGAGGCGCTGCTCAGCATTTGTGTCAGCCAGCCGGTGGGAGAGCTGCGGGGAGAGCTGATGGCAGCATCTCTTGCGTCAGGAAGGCTGGAGCAGAAAGTGCCATGGCAAAGTGGGTGCATCGGGCTGGGAGGTGGTAACTGGGGTGCTCAGCCATCGCTTTTTGGAGTAGGCTCCATGGATCAAACGGGAAGGGCAGATTGCCAGGAAAGCACGGGGTAAGTTGTTGTCCACCCAGCCATCTGTGTAAACCAACCCTGTCATATCAGGCACAGAAACTTCTGTCTCAGCAGATCCTCTCCTAAAGCCAGGCATAATCCTCCTGTTTCGAGGAGGATTACGAAGGGCTGCGTGGGTCCAGATACATGTGAAAAAAATACTTGTAAGGGTTGAACTCAATACTTGCTCAGCCCCAGAAGAGAAACAGGACTTGAAAACCAACCAGGTAGTTCAGAAATCCACAGAGCATCCCTAACATGACCCTGCTGATAGAAAAACCAGCTCCACGCTGAGTCCCAGACAGGTCTCTGTTCCAGTGACTATGCTGCCCAGCGCTCAGCTCCCGGCAGGGCTTCAGTGGTGCTTTACTGCTGGGCCGGGGTGCTGAGGAGCAGAGCAGGAGGGAGAGGAGGCTGCCCTCAGGCTCGGGCTATTGCAGCGCTTGCCATCCTGGGAGAACGATCCCCCCGAGGCACAGCACAGCAAAGCACAGCGCAGAGGCCAGGCTGCCCTGGGGCTGGGGACGGGTGGTGATGACCAGACTGATGGCAAATGCCACAGCTGGGCTGTCCTAGGGAGGCAGACTGGGACAGGAGGGACACCACGGCTGCGAACCCCACCACTATCCAGCTGTTGGTGCCTGCTCAGCATCACCAGGAGAGCAGCACCTCCGGGGTGGCAGAAGGGAATCAGCCTCTCTGCTACCACTAAAAGAAACGAGTAAACGGCTTCAGCATCATTTAATCACTATGTTTCCAGGTGGTGCCAGAGGCAGAGCTGGCGGGTGCTCCCCAGGCTGTAGCACTCCCACGGGAGCAAACCCACTGCCCGGCATCTTTGGGTCCAAAAAGGCAGGTTGTGGGTTTGCAAAACCAGGCACCGAGGCTGTGGTTGTGTTTAGATGTGTTTGTTGGACACGTGCTCAGACACGCACAGGTGGGTTGGCTCCCCACAGCCCCACCGTCCTCACGAGCAGTGGCACAAAGGTGGGCTGGCCGGGTCGTCACTGTGATGTGCCCCCCGAAAGCCAGGAACCCCAGGCCAAACCCTCTCAAATAATGCATGCGTAGGAACAGGAGCAGCCCCAGCCCAGGGGCACTGCAGGGCCACGCAGGCAGTCCCGCGCCCCAGGCCGGGCCGACCTGCGGGTGGGCTGGTGTGAGCCCCCGCTCCTCTGGGGACCAGAGGAACCCCCGCTCTGTGAGGGAGCGGCCGCAGCCCCCAAAACCAGCATCATGGGGTGTTGCGGGGGGTGGGCAGGGGGACCCTGTAGGCGGGACGCGCTCTACTCCCTGCCGGTGGGCTGCCGGCGCGGAGCGGTGACAACCGGTGGCACATGGCTGGGGGTGGGACGAGGAACACACGACACCGCGGCGCCCGGCCGGGGCGGGGCACTGGCAGCGGGGCAGCCCATGACGAATGGTGCTGCAGCAACGACAGGAATCCATCCCCAAACCGCACCGCTCCCACCCCGCCGCGGTCCCTTTAAGGGCGGCTGGGGTCGGTAGCCCAGCTCTCGCGAGACCCACCGTTGCGTCCCGCCCCGAGGTGGGCCTCGGACTACGCGCCCCTTAGTGCCCCGCGCGGAGCGGAGGCCAATAGCGGCGCGGTCGGGGGGCGGGGGCGAGGGAGTGGGCGGCCTATGGCGTGTCGCCCCGCTCCCGCGCGGGCGGGGCGGACGCCCGCCCCCCGCCCCGGTCCCCCGGAAGTGATGTCACGGGCCCCATGTGAGCCGATTGCAACACATGCAGCGCGGAGAGGGGGAGCGCGAGCAGCCGGTGTCCGACGTCAGCGCTGCCGCCAGCCGCGCGCCGCCGGGAGGGACCGGGCCTGAGGTGAGGGCGCGGCGGGCGGGCGGCGGCGGCGGCTGCGGGGCCGGGGCGGGGCCGGGGTCTAACCGCTGTGTCTGTGCCGCCGGCCCGCCGCAGGCCGCCGCAGCCGCCGCCGCCGCAGCAGGAGGAGGAGGAGGAGGAGGAGGGAGAAGATGGCGGACGATCCCAGCGCTGCCGACCGCAACGTGGAGATCTGGAAGATCAAGAAGCTCATTAAGAGCCTGGAGGCGGCCCGCGGGTGAGCGGCGAGGCCTGCGCCGTCTCGGGGGCGGCCGCGGCGGGAGGGCGGCGGCGGCGGGGCGGGCTGGCGGGCAGCGGGGGCGGCCGCCCCGGGGCTGGGGGCGGGGGGGGGGGATGTCCCGGCCGGAGCGGGGACTGGAGCGAGGGGGCCGCTGGCCGGCTCTGGCCCCACCGCCGCTGGGGGGAGGTACGGCTCGGCCCGGCCCGGCCGCCCCTTCCTGGTGCCCCTTTTGTCTTGCCGCGTGGGGAAGCGGCCGGGTCCCAGCGGCCGCTCGGGGGCTTGGGCCGGGCGAGGGTATCGGGTCTGGGGCACGGCCGGCGGGTCCGTCCGCCCCCGGGGCGTACCGGGGAAGGCTCAGCAGCAAAAAGGAAGGGTAACCGTGTTTCCCGCATGGGAAAAGGGCAGTGTCCGCCGCTCAGCTCCCCGCTGGCCCCAGCCGGCGGCGGCTCGCCAGCCGACCTGCCCCCCCCTCCCCTCCGAGCGGGCGGTTTCCCTCAGGCCGCCGCCGCGGGGGTGTCACAGGTGCCCGGCCCGGCCCCGGGGACGGGACGCTGGGCCCGCGCTGGCTGCCGGGCTTCACGTCGTGTCCGGCCTCGCTGTGCCCCTGGCTGCCCCGTGCCAGCTGGCACCGGGGAACGGTGGATTCCAGCTGGAGTTGTCGGCTCCTCTGGCCCCTGTGCAGGCTTGGGCTCCTCCCAAGGGACCGGCTGGCTCAGGAAAGGCAGGAGGGTGAGGGCAGGGAGGCAAGGGCCAAGGCACCACTTGCTTTATTGCTTCTCTTACTGATGCTTATTTGATCTCTCTTGCTCCTTCACCTTCCAGTGAAAGTGCTTAGCTCCGTTTCCCCGAAAGCAAGCTCTTCCACAGTTTAGGTAGTGTTAAATTTTTAAGTCTCTAATCCCGCTTATATTATCCTCGCACTTTGATTTCTTTTTCTCCACCAGAAATAAAATTGCTGGAAGTTCTTACAGCCTGTCCCATGCCAGAGGTGACATGGTGCCCACTTCTGAGAGTAACTCAACAGTGGCTTGTTGCATGGGTCGGGAGGCCACTTGGCCTTGAGTAAGAACTCTAGGTATTGGAGCTGTAAAATAACAAAGACAGTGTGTGTCTCGGAATACAGTGCAATAAAATAAAAATGAAGGGTGACTTGATAGCTCCCCTTGTGGCTCCAGTTTCCATAGGCTTATCTGAACTAGTGTTAATCTAGCTGTGGCCCCTCTGGCAGCGTACTGTGGCCACCCAAAAGGCAGGTTGCCTTTGGATAGCTCCTGTAAGCAGAGATGCTGTCTCGTTCTTTCCTTAGTGCTGGCGCTTGTTCTTGTGTGTAGAGTAGGCCTGGGGAATCCTTCAGCTGAAAACTAACCCAGGGAGGAGAACCCAAGCTACAGGTCTCCCTAAACTATCTGATTTACGATGTAGCTGTGCAAGGGATGGGGGTGAAGGAAAAGGCAGCATGGAGCCATGGTTTTCTTTCTCTGCAGCAGAGTGGACTTTGACTGCTGAAGGTGATTATTCAGCTGTGCCTTCGCACTGTGTCGACAGCACGCGTTGTGCTCCCAGGGAGGTCCCAGCAAGCACAGGGGTGCGTAAATGACTTCTGCCATGAAGTTGAAAGCGTTTGGGGAGACACAGACATCCATGGCAGCTTGTGAAAACACCTATTGGTCCCTGTAACAGCACTGAGGGAGGCCGGGATGTGTTTTGGAAATATGTAGTTAGCGTTTTGGCTCTCCCTGATTCAAAATGTGGTAGCATAAGCATGTCTACCTTTAGTGGCAGCTCTCAGGTTATTTGGCATAGATGAATTTTGCAGGCAGCAAGATTAAAACTGGTATCGGAGAGCTCCTGGGAGAGGTGAGGCTGAAGGGCTAGCTTGGAGTGGATGGCTGTTAGGGGTAACAGCTTCCTGAGGCCACAGCCCAGGTGTCTTCCCTCTTCCCCATCAGTGATCCCTGGCACATCTCTACTTTGTGGCAAAGATGCTGCAAGCACTATAAAATGTGTGTAGGTGAGCCCTCTGGATCCAGCATATCCCTAGATGTCATGATACTGCTGTTCCTCAATATGTGTGCTAGCTCATAAACCACCACCTGACAAAGGCTGCTGATGCTAGCAATCCTTCTATGAGCAGGGTTATGCTGGTTACATGTAAATGCGCATCATGCTTCCAGGGAGTCCTAGCTAAAATCATCCTAGTCTGTTTGGGTCTGGTAAGGGGAAAAGATGCTGCAACTTTTGCCACCAGAAGTGTTAGGCTCCCCGACACAAGAGGTGTGAGGCAGTGAAACAGGCTTTTCCGGCCTTTGGGAGAGTCGCTTCCTCTTCCTGTGAAGTAGGAAGACCTGTTCTGGGGTGGGTTAGGGGGCACAGCCTTTAAATAGGGTGATGTGGAGGGCCAGGGACTCCTTGGCGTCTCCACCTTCCCTTACTCATGTACTCCTAATAGTGACCCAGCAGCAGTGTCCCAGTTTCATGTGCTGGTTGTTCCCGCAGTGGATCAAAGGGATGGGAAATGGAGGAAGCTGGAGGTAGACGTTCAATTCGCGTGTGGCGGTTGGGGCACCTCTGCTGTTATCCAGGTATTTTGGTAAAACCTCAATGAAGTCTGCAGAATGTTATAAAAATGTTAAGTGAGCATAAAATCAAGGAAATGCCTTTATCATGTTTGACATAGATGAGGTGAGTGGCAGCACTTGGTCAGAAAACTAAGGCAGAAGGTTAGAGCCTCAGCTTTACCAGAAGCTGATCAGCTAGAGGCCAGGGAGGGTAAGGCTGCTTCTCAAACTTCAAGGTAATGTCCTAGCAAGAATGTCTTGTGTTGTTTTTCCAGCCTTGCTTAGGAAAGCTGGCTTTCTCACTGATCTCTGGATAGCAGGAGTCTGGCAAATCAAAACAATGAAAATAATTCTTAAAATGCCCAAAGCCACCGCAAAGCCCTACCTCTGCTGGCAGGGAGTAGAAGGAGCTTTTGTCTGTATCTTACTTTCTAAAACAGAAGTGTCTATTATCTCCTCCTACCTCTTCCAAAGTTGAGTGGCAAACTGGTACTGTACAAAGTTAATGAGTTGGTCTTTCTGATCTGGTGGGAAGGGAAGGGGGAGTAGCTGGTATCTGCAGAGTGTGTATGAGTGACAGCAAATGAGGCCTGGGTTCTGCGCTACAGGCAATTAACCTTTCTAGCCAGAAGATGATGAGGCTGAAAGGCTGGTGATAAGCAAGTTATGCCCTTGTGAGAAGTCTAGCCATCTCTGGTAGCTTGGAGCGCTCAGACTTTCATCTGATGTCTCTGCTGCTTCCCTACAAAGGGATTCTGCCTTCAGTCCATGGTTATTTTTTGTAAAACAGCATCTGGGTGAAAGACTGTACCCCCACCCTGAAGTTGCAGCTATGTCTTTGCATGTGGATGTTGCAGCAGCTCAAGTTGAAGCAATGTTAGCCACTATATTTTTCCCTTATCTTCTCTCTAAGTGCTTTTCTGCTGTTGCTTCATGCAGTTTTCCAGTGTCACTGTTAAACTGACAATCACTCTTTGTTCCTTTGGTCTTTGCAGTTCTGTATAGTGAGCAGGGCTATGGTCAGTTTTTTCTGCTAATCTAAGCTGTAAATGCTTGGCAAAATTAAGTATCAGCAACAACTAGCAGTCTTCTTGCAGGCTTAGGCCTGAGATGTCACATCCGAGTCACATTTGGATAACTTCTCAAAGACTTGGAAATGAGAACTTTCTTCCTGCAGACAGCTCTGCTTAGAAATGGCTTACTAACACCTCCACTGGGCAGATGGACTTTCAAACCCCAAGTAAGAGTGCAGCAGGTGCTGATGCAGGGTGTAGAGCTGCATTATAACGGTAAAACCTTCAGGAACCTGCTCCCTTGAGATATCTCACCTGTCCTGAACTTAAAGGCAGGGCTAGACTCCTGTTTGGAGCAGTAGTGCTTATGAGTTATTTTACTGAAACAGAGAAAGAGGAGGCAAAGAGAATAGTGTCTTTGAAGGCTCTGTCTGCAAGCATGACTAAGGTTGACAAACAGAATGTTTTCCAGATTAAGTATTTTGGAAGGTGGGGGGAACAGGGTGTACGCAGGCTTCTGAGCAAATGCAGAAACTAACTCTGAACAAGTAATGTGCTGTGGCTGTAACTGGAAGAAATGTATTGAGGTAGGAGAATGGAGAAATGGCAAGAGAAGGGGAAGCTTTGGTGTCTCCAGAGCCATGGGAAGGATAAGTGATGCAGTCTCCTGCTGGGGTTTGGATTCTGCTAAGATGAGACTTCCATCTGCTACATGGGACAAACCAAATGTGAGTCAAATAGTCACCAAGAAGGACAGAGGCCTGAAAATGTGTGGGAATTCCTGCAAAGTGAAACCCATACTAGTTCTATTTGAGGGTGGAGAAGCTGACCTGTTGCTGAGATGTAAATGATTTGCCCAGCTGGTGTTGCAGAAAGCATTGTTTGCTGCTGAGTTCTCCTGTGGTCCATCTGGAGCCTTGCTGGTCCTGATGGGGCCAGCTTCAGAATTTGCCTCAAGCTGCTGCTGTTTCCCAGCCTTGTGCAACAGGGATGGGAGGCTGCACATCTCCACACCTTGTTGGGGTGTCCTGGGGTGATGCCACTTCTGTGAGCAGGCAAGTTGGCAAGGTAGAGGCCTCTTTGGACAACCTGGTGGTTCTGGAGAACAAGATAGTCTTGGCCTGTTCTACTTTTAGTGTGGTGGGCCTTTCCAAAAGTGACCTGAAAGCCTGCCTACCTTGTGTGTTAACACTGCAGCTGTGAATGCTGCAGCAGTGCGAGCTGCTGGGATGCATTTAGGGAATAATTGGAGTCCATTGCAAGTAGATGTCCTGTACGGGTTTGCCTTGTTCCTGATTTCTTCTGTGAATAAAGTGCTAGGAAATTGGTGGTGCCAGGCTTATATCATGCTGCATCGGTGAGCTGTATTTCTCACCTGAATTAGGTAGTGCAAATACTCAGTCACTCCTGGGAGCATCTGCAGCACTTGACTGTAGATGGCTTGTTCTGCTGATTGCAGGTGCTATACAGCTTCGTTGCACTGAAGTTGCAAATGTGCTGGAATAACTGTTGAATGTGCTAGCACAGTTGATTCTGAAGTCGATGTGAATTCCTCTACTGCACCATATATGCTTATAAGATTACAGTACACTGTATGCAGCGGTGTACTCTATCGTGTGTGGTTGTAACAATACAGTCGTGTCTAGGCAAGTACCAGGATAACTAACTTGTCTTTAAGTGATGTCATACATCAGGAAGAGGGTTTGGTGTGCTCTTTCATTGCTGTGACTGGTTTCTGGCCATGCTGCCAGAGATGTGTCAGTTCAGAGGCTCCCTCCCCTGCCTCCCAGACTAGCAGCAGGTATCTCTCCCTACCGTCTTTATCAGGATCTGTTTGTTGTTGTGGCTGTGCCTTGGGCCTGGTCTCTGGGAGGCAGTTTAACTGCTGTTACAGGATCTGTTTCTGCAGAGCTGAAGCTTTCACCTTAGGACATGGAGTATGATGGAGACCTTGAACCGGGCCTGGGTGAGCTGGTCGATCTGTGAAGGGCAGTGCTGTGGCAAGGTACTACTTGGCTTTCCAACTTCTGTTAATTAGGTTGCAGTGCTGATATGTCATGCTAGTGCCAGTCATGGGATAGCCTTGAGGATCTCTCCACAGCAAGCTGATGTCTCCAGCGGTCCTTCGTTTGCTGAAAGTCTTTTGCTGGAATCTGGGCTGGGCCAGCCTTGAGGTAAACAGCTGTCTCTTCATGATCTGGGGAATGTGGAACAGATGAGTGGGGCAAGGACTGGGAGAATAGCATTTTCGGGTGGCACATGGAATTTATCTTTACTGACAGTGAGTTTTCTGCTTTGGCGTTATGATCCATCATTAAAACATAGGGTGATTAGGGAAGAGGTTATGATTTTTCTTACCTAAGCCAAATTGTTTCCTCTAAGTAGTGCCTTCTCAGCTCACTTGTCTTAAGGGTAGTTTCTAAAGGAGGTCACTTTTCTGTTGCAGAGGTAAGGGCTATAATATTAATACTGCCTTTTGCTTCTGGTGGTGTGAGGAGATGATGTTTGCAGAGAGGAATGAATAGAAATAGTCCAGGGTAGAAGTGATACCTGAGGGCTTTGTGGCAGGCTGCTTACGCACCCTTTCCCTGCTTTGACTGTCTGAGTACGGGCTGCCAGTCTCCATAGTGCTGGGGTTAGAAGCTGAATATGGATTTCAACGACCAGGGCTGATCAGACCTCTCAAGACTGAGGCAGTCTGTCTTAAGAGCTTGTGTTTCAGTAGTGTTGAGGGTGGGTGGTCTGAGAAAGCTGTCCCCTCCCTGTACCAGGTGAGAAGGCAGCCGGAGCCAGGGAGAATGTCCAAAGGGTCGTTGACATCCTGCTGGTTGCTTCTGTCTAATTGTAAAACACTTCCTGGGGTTTCTCATCTGCGCACTCTGCCTGTGCCTTTTGAATTATAGCAACAGTTAGGAAGTGCTGTTTTAAGAATACACACTAGCAAGTGGGGGAAAATGACCTGATCTGGGAGAATGGTTACGTGTCAGATAAGAACTCTAGGAAGTGCTTTATAGCCTTTGGTAGTTTGGCAGCCTGATACCCTCTTTTACAACTGTGTGACTTGTTAGTGAACACTGATTCATCCACAGATCATCATTCACATAGAGCTAATGAATGAGACCCTGACTGCTGAAGTCAAATGATATGGTAGAAGATGGGAACGAGTGCCTCAAAAGAGGACAGACTTTTTTGGCTTTGTGGTTAACTAGATTTCTCACCCCCCCATTAGCTCCCTGTTCCCATGTAGCTCTGAGGCATTAACATCTTAACGAGCAAATCTGGATTTGTTGCTTCAGTCCCTCTGTGTACATCTTGTACCCAACTGGCCCATTAGCATAATGCAACAAGTCTTTTAAACTTAGAGCATTAATAATTGGAGAGGTAGGGGGGAGAGCAGGGGAGCTCTGGCAAAACCAAGCCTCCCAGTGAGTCACAAATGTCTGAAGTGCAGAAATGTCTGTTCCACTTACCAGTAATTGGGCATCCGGGCTTTCTGCATGAGGTCAGATGCAGCCAATAAGGCCTATTCAAAACATGCCTACGCAATTATGTTTTGTGATGTGTTGCCTTTGATCCAAGGATTTCAGGGTGGCATTGATTCACCTTCCTCGTGGGGTGTGCAGTATCCACTCGTGCTGATTCAATGCTCTTTGGCAATATGGGATGAAGTCAGGATCTGCTTCTGGAGCTGCAGAACTGATTGGGGATCTGAGCGCTGGCGGTTGGCTGAGCAGCAGCTGCAGTGTTGGAGCTGGCTGTGGTTGGGGACAGGAGGAAGCTTAGAGCCTGGAGCTGCTTACGTTGACCTTGGTGTGGGTAGTGCGTGGTGGACCAATGGGCAAGGGCTCACTGTTACCTGCTACCTGTGCAGCCTTCAGACACGTGATACCTGGCCAAATTCTCTGCTACACTGAGAAACAGAGGTCTGTGACCTGATTCTTCTTTCACCTCCTTTCTGTCCCTGGGGAGTGATGCATGCTGAGCTCAGGAGGCAGATGCTGGCAGCAGGCCAGCAACTGCTTAGCGGGGGGGAAAGCACTACCTTGCTTGACCCTTGGTGAGACACTAGCCAGTCTTGCCTCTGCTCCTTTGCTGAAGCAGCCATCTGCTGCCTCCCTCTGGGAAGCTTTCCTTTGCTGTCGAAGCAGGGGGTCCACTGGAGAGAGCAGACTTACTTCTGTTTTCCAGGGTTCTGGCTTGGTGCTTTGCTCCCTAGCTTGCACTCTGTAAGCTTGCTTGGCATCCTGGGGCTTTTCCTCTTCAAGAAGGTCAGTGGGTTAGGGTAAGAGAGCAGAATACCTTTTCAGGACAGTCTTAATGTCTGTGTTCAAGCTGTTTCTGGTTATGTGACGTGCTTTTCCTGTAATGCTGCCAGATGTGATAAAAGATTCCTGTGTAGGCCTTTGGGACAGAACTGTAGTTTGAGAGCTTGGCATTGTGTGAGCCATGGAGGCAATAGCTGCATGGCCTCATGCTGTGCAGCTAAGTGATTTTCTCTTTGTTCAGGATAGAGGTGGCATTCAAAGTCTGAGGGGGAATTCGATATCTGGAGTGTTTCTTCAGTGTTTCTTCCACTCGGGAGGGTGGCTCGCTTTCTCCAATTAATGCTTATGCTGAAAAGTACTCTTGAGGAAAGAATGACTTGGTCTACCTGGCCCTGTGATCCCCCCCCTCATAACTACCCTTCCCCCATCTTGAGCTTTTTTTCTGTGCTTATGAGGTAGGACTGGCTCTAGAGAGGTTATCTCTGCCTTATTTTTCCACGGGAACTGGTCTCTTCCATATCTTCATACCCTTCTTTGGATGACCTGGAAACGTTTGAGGAACAACTTGTATTGATGTTGCCTTTTACTAGATGATCCAGAGTTCTGGTGTATGCTGTAGTGAAATGCAGAATGCCTCTGAGGTGAGGGTTGTGAGTTTCTTGTTGAAATGATGCTGTAAAAAGTGCTGTCAACAGCATGGCTTTCCGCTCAACTTCACATTAAACTTCAGTGGACCTAGTGGTAGGTCCCACTGTCACATAACTGGTATTGTGTGCTCTGTTTAGGTATCTGTGCAGCACTTGTCTCTTGCTGGAGCTGTGCTTTGAGCCCATCACCTGAACAGGGAGTGAGATTTCATCTGTTTCTAATGGAGACATCACAAAAAGCTGTTGCTTCTCAAGCAGCAGCTAGATTGAGGCATGTTGGCTATGTCCGTTGTAAAGTATTCAACCAATATTCTCGCAGGCAATGCAGTCTTTGGGTAGGCTTCCAGATGATGTTGCCTCTGAAGCACTGAAGGGATCCTAGGCTCTTAAGATTGTCTCTTCTCTTTCCTAGCAGGCTGACAGGATTTCCAGGAAAACTTATGTAGCTTTTGCATCTGCTGTCGTCTCTCTAGATTTGGCATCTGAAGTAGACTTGAGGCATTTCCTTTTTGATGAAGGCTTTGTCTTATTAAAAGACTTTAAGTCTTTAGAGGGCACAGCTATGAGCTGTTTATGTACTTCACAGCCATAATTCGTAAATGGTAAGAGCATACACGAAGAAATTCCCATACGGCAAGGTCAATGCTGTTGCATACAGGGCTTATGTGAATAGGGAGTGTCTAATGGCCTATGTTTTGTAAGAGAACCCACACCAGCAATTTTGTACTTGCCTATACCAAAGGACACTTACTTTTTATAGCACTTCATTCAACATCTCTGCTCAGGTACAGGATCAAAAAAAACTCAAATATTTTTACTTACATCACTTCATGTGTGGACTGTGCTCTCAACCTAGTCCATCGCTGATGTAGCGTGTGCCTGCAGTGCTATGTGGGTATTTTTTTCAGAAGTAGCGCTCTTCTCTTGGTCCTGTAGTATGTGCTTGGTAAAGTTCTGCCTTGGATTACACAGGCTATATCAGTCTTGCATCTGGCTGTGAATATGCCAGTGATGACACTGGTCTAGGCATTGTAGAACTTCAGTAGTGTTGGCCATCCAGGCAGCTCAATCCATGTGATGCCTGCCCAGTAATCTGCAGTCCTCTTGGATGGAGACCAACAGATGTTACCTTGGGAAGGTAACGTTGCTTGAAGCAGTATGTGGCAAGTTATTTCATAGAAAGCTTCCTAGCTGTGGTATGTGGTTAAGATCAGATTATCTGAAAGCGGTTTGCTCCATGCTCCTGCCAGTCTCTGGCAGTCACATATAGTTCTTGTACTGCCCTTGGTTCCTGGAGAAAGCAAGACACTCATGAAGCTAGTGCCCGGTAAAAATAAGCTCATTTTGAGTCATAGAGAATGACTGACCTCCCTTGCCTCTGTATCTCTACATCACACAGCGTGCTATTAGTGTAAAATGTTTCATTGAGGAACAACTACAGCTCAGCTGCTGTTTGTCAAGTATCCTCTGATACCACAGGATAGGCCAGTTACTGCTATTTATATAGCATGCCTGTTAAGTTATTGCTCTCCCTTGCCAGTGCATATTCCAAATTCCAGGAGACAGGTTGAGTGACTGTTCCTTCTCATACTTCTGGTTGGGATTGCTCTTGTCTGCCAGGTTGAGGGTAGCTACAGTCAGTGCATGCTGTTCTGGTTTTTGTGTGGTATGTGGCCATGCAGGTAGCCGTTTTACTGATGTAATGCTGTGTAAGATGGTAGGAGTCTTTTTAGAAAACCACTAGACCAGTTTTTAGTTTCAGCTGAAGGTCTAAGGACCTGCTCAGCTCTTCCTTCTGACAGGCAAAAGAGTAGAAACTGAATCCCTGTAGATGAAGGTGGCCGCCTAGAACAGGAGGTTCATCTGCCAGCTGTAATGAAAACCATCCATGAGGTATACTTGGCAGCTTATTTCAAATGTGATACACTGCTCTCTTTGTGCACTTGCCTTCTGTTGTGGTGGCTTCCTCATGCTGAACCATAAAACTCATACACAGTGGGCACTGCTCCTGGTGCCAAACCTGGCTTGGGACTCAACACAGCAATCCAGCTGGTGTAAGTGTCTTCTGTGACATCCCTGCTCTTTCTTCTGGAAACCACCCAACGGTTCTCTCCTTGGTCTGCAGTACTGCAGCTGTCATAAGGCACAGTGAGATGCTGTCGGATGATACCTCTTGGGCAGTGCAGGAATATCTTGCAGGAAACATGAGCGGCTTGGATGCCGTAGTACCTGCTTGCAGGGATACTGGCAAAACTTTTCCTTTCAGCATTTTGGGGCTAGTTTAGTGATGATGATTTAGCACCACACACACTGCCACTCACTGTGATAACTTGTTAACATTTGCTCTTGGGCCTCTCTGTGACTGGGAAAGCTCTTTGTTTTGTGGTGTAGTTGTCTGAAATTCAAACTGTAGTAACATTGAAGTTTTAATAACAGAACAACCTATCCTATCCACAAACCTAGATGGTTTTTTTAAAGAACTTGCTGTCTAGAGAGAGCAGAATGTGCTTGTTTTTGCTTCTCCCTTTCCCCCAAACAGTTCTTTAGCAGGTGGTAGGAGCAAGGTTGGAGCCCACCTGCAGTGGTTTAGGAGCAAAGTTGGAGCCCTGATCATCTTCTATCCTAGAGATACCTAATGCTGGTACCTCTAAGCTAATTGCCAATTACTGACAGGACTGGCACAGTGTGAGTAGTAACCGTAGTATCCAGACAGTGAAGTCTTTCTACCTTTCCAGAGGTTGGCACTTAATTGCCCCCTTGTTTTTGTAGTGTGTGGACAGGTGCCCTTAGTATTTTTAATTGTTTTCTCCTCTCCTGTTCCTTGCACTGTGGCACGTGTTGTGCTGTCCTGTGGTCCTGGATGTTTTCTTACAAAGCAAACATCTTGGGGCATTCTGGGTTTTGGTGGACGTACTTGCATTACAGTGGCAGCTATTCAGCTGCTCTGCAGTTACTCCTTAACCCAGAATAGGGACAGCAGCTCTCTCTAGCTGCTTAAAACTTCCTGGCTCAGTTCAGTTTGAAAGCATTAGGTTCCAGCTGATCTAGTATAATTTGTCTCGGGTGCACTAAAGATGGGGGGGTGGGGGTGGGGTGGAGTTGGATGACACACACCTTTTGGTGATGCTGCATTTTGAAATCAGGATCCTGCTGAGCAGAATATAATCTGGAGTGCTTTTGGTCCATCCTTCCTGCAGGAGCTCTGGGAATGATACAGTGAAGAACTAACTCATCGCACATTCGATCCTGAGCTGCCAGTGTGAGCACTGCCCTTAATCTAGATTGATTACTTAATTGTTCACTGTAACAATTCTGTAATGAAGTTCTGTCTGGCAGTGTGCTCGCTAGGGGTTTTGTGGTTGGCAATGGCCTGCCAGGCAGCAAATGTCCCATGTGCTTCATGCACTGCAGAGCCTGTTTGTTTTAGAGGTCTGCCGTTTGGAAAGGCCCCTTTTGGGAGGTTGTAGTCAGTGTGGTTTCCCCTATCTTGTTCCCAGAGTAAATGTACTCTAGAACCTGGTGTGTGTCTGTGAAGGAGGAGGCATGGGATTTTGCAGAAATACATATTGTCTTGTTCAGGTCCAGTGGCTGCAAAGGCCGATAGGAAATCTGAAAATAGTATTACTATGCAGAATAACCTAATTTTTTCTAAGTGTTTTGAATGACAGCTTTGTTAAAACATCTTTGCTACGTTTTGTCTCATGGTGAATTTAGCAGATGCAACCACAGGGTTTTTTTGTTTGTTTTGGGGTTTTTTAAAGACCTTGCTATTCTGTGGTAAGGTTGATACAGGTACAGGCTTGCTTCGAGAGGGGGAAATCTGCTCTTCTGAGGTGGGATAACAAGGTTTTAATTGTGTGTGAAGTTCTGCAGCCATCCCAGTTACTTATGTGCAGATCTGCTTCAGTCGATGTCTTGCTGGTTGCAGCCTCACTGGGACACAATCTAATTTTGTGATCAGTTCCTCACTGTGTGCCTTTTTTAAGGAAGATGTGAGATGAACAGGGGGTGCTGACTGTTACTTTCAATTAGCTGGCTGCCTAATGAACTACTTGGTTAGGTGGATTAGCTGTACCCAGCAGGCAGCAGCATGCTGGCAGGGGCTGCCCAGCCTGGGGTGCTGGGTGCCCTGGGGACATGGGGTGACAAGCTGGCTGACTCCTTGAGCTCCAGGCTCCAGCAGCATGGATGCTGTGAGATGCTTAGGCTGCCGCTGCTCCTGTGGCAAGCTGCCTGCCTGCTATTTTGCTGGATTCTGTAGGAATTGGTTAGTGCCTGAAATAGCTTTGGCTGAGTAAATAGTGGCGAAAGCATGTCAAGCCTAAGAAATGCACTTCATGTTGGTAATGGAAGGTGCTTTTGGATATAAATCCAGGCTGGAATTTGCTGCAGCGTTTGACCAAGCACAGTATTGTGCTGTGTTAAACTAGTTTAAGACTTAGATGATGCGTTCTCCCTCATTTAAGTAAACAGGGTGTCTCTTATTTGTTTGCAGTAGTAAATCATGAGGGCTTGTGAAGCCCACTGTATGACCACAGGTAGGGTCCTTTGGGTAGGGTATTCCTAAGGAACAGTGATTTGAGTAACACACGTGCCTCTGCTGTATAGATAAGACGCTGTGTGTAATAAATTGAAAACTGAAGGTAGCTTTCCAAGTGCTTTTTTACTGAAGAATTGGTAAGGGCACAATTGGGAGGGCACACCTGATCTTCCTCCTTGCTGTCTGCCCTTTTCCCTCTGTCCTCAATACAGAGACTTGGATGGGTGTACTCCTCTTTGGGTATAAAAACTGGCTGGATGGCCAAGCCCAGAAAGTTGTGGTGAATGGAGCTAAATCCAGTTGGTGGCCGGTCACAAGCAGGGTTCCCCAGGGCTCAGTGTTGGGGCCAGTCTTGTTTAATACCTTTATGAATGATCTGGATGAGGGGATCGAGTGCACCCTCAGTAAGTTTGCAGATGACACCAAGTTGGGTGGGAGTGTCGATCTGCTCGAGGGTAGGAAGGCCCTGCAGAGGGACCTGGACAGCCTGGAGCGATGGGCCAAGGCCAGTTTTATGGAGTTTAACAAGGTCAAGTCCTGGGTCCTGCACTTTGGTCACAACAACCCCATGCAACACTATAGGCTTGGGGAAGACTGGCTGGAAAGCTGCTTGGCGGAGAAGGACCTGGGGGTGCTGGCTGACAGCTGGGTGAACATGAGCCAGCAGTGTGCCCAGGTGGCCAAGGCAGCCAGCAGCATCCTGGCTTGTATCAGGAATAGTGTGGCCAGCAGGAGCAGGGCAGTGATTGTGTCCCAGTACTTGGCACTGGTGAGGCTGCACCTTGAATATTGTGTTCAGTTTTGGGCCCCTCAGTACAAGAAGGACATTGAGGGGCTGGAGCGTGTCCAGAGAAGGGCAACAGAGCTGGTGAAGGGTCTAGAGAGCAAGTCTTAAGAGGAGAGGTTGAGGGAACTGGGACTGTTTAGCCTGGAGAAGAGTAGGCTGAGGGGAGACCTTATTGCTCTCTATAGCTACCTGAAAGGAGGTTGTAGTGAGGTGGGTGTTGGTCTCTTCTCCCAAGTTACTAACAACAGGACAAGAGGAAACAGGCTCAAGCTGCATTAGGGAAGGTTTAGATTGGATATTAGGAAGAATTTCTTTACTGAGAGAGTGGTCAGACATTGGAACAGGCTGCCCAGAGAGGCAGTAGAGTTGCCATCCCTGGAGGTGTTCATAAAACATGCAGACGTGGCACTTCAGGACGTGGTTTAGGAGACATGGTGGTGTTGGGCTGACAGTTGGACTTGATGATCCTAGAGGTCTTCTCCAAGCTTTATGATTCTGTGATTCTAAAAGAGGAAAAAATGCATGAAATCTCTTCCTAGCAGGAGAGCCACGTAGTGCCCAAGGGGTGTAATGGTTCCATCTGCCACCTGCCACATCGGGATGCCCTTAGTTCATGCAGCAAGTTAAACATGATGTACAAAGCTTTCTAATTTCTGGGAAGTCTGAGAATCTCTTCTTTCAGAGGAAGAAATGAACTGCGTGAGCTTGCCTTAAGAGTGCTACTTTCAGAAAAGTCTGGAAGAGTTGCTTTCATTCCGATCAGCCTCTTACTCAAAAGAGCCTGCTGGGAATGATAGTCCATTATATCTCCCCTAAGGCTTGTGCCATTCACTGGGGCAGCTAACTGCTTTAATTGAGTGGTATAGGGAGTATTCTGGGCTGGTGTGACCTGGAAGTCTGATAGCTGTCAGCATGGCTCAAAGCTCCTTCTGGGAATAATGTGTGCAAGTGTCTCTTTGCAACTTTCTTGATTAGCGTGTACAGGGATCTTGGATATTAAAACCAATTAGTTGTCTTTAAGGTCGGGGACTTATTTGACCTACCAGCATCTCTTTCAACTTGGCCTGAATTGAAGATCTTTCGAAGAGGGCTGTACAACTTCTGTAAAGAGGCTAATGAAGTGATGCTTTTTAAAGCACTTCCCTGCTGTCTCTGTAGCCCAAACACTTCAGGCAGGACACCAGTGTGTGACAATCTGAAACAGCAGCAGGCAGGTACTGTGTTAGTCTTGTCCTACCGTAAGAAATGTAAAAAAGCAAAACCTTTTTTTTAATGGCTGAAAAGCACTTTGGTGCTCTGAGTCAGAATCCTGAGTAGAGGGTTTTTTTACAGAGCTTAGTTGGTTTGCCCTTGAGAGGGCTAGAGGACATGATGAGGCATTTGATTTTTATGCCATTACTCTAACGTGAAGTATGAGGTCTGGGTTAAATTTGAGACGGTGCAGAAGCAGCACTTCAGACATCTGGGATACTTCAGTGGCAAATGGGAGGTACTGCTGGAAGGCGGACAGGAACTTCCCTGATTTTTATTTTGGCTTTGGATGGATTTGAACCATGAGGCTGCTTTGGGGATTAAGACCTCTGCAGGATCCACCCCAAAGCCATAGGAAAAACCAATCTCAGTCTTACTTTTTTCATTTAACTTAAGCCAGTTCTGTGATTTGTGGAGTCTTATCTCCTGACTCCACGCCTGGGGTTGGTGCTTCTGAGCTAGCAGTCATGTACTTAAGCATTCTTTATTTAAAGCAGCTGCCAGAGCTGGTGAGCTTTTCTATAAAGCAAAGTGGTAGTAGGAATGTAGAGAAGACTATCTGCTACAAAAGTATCCTTCCAGTTCAGTTTTCTGTCTTAATCTGAGGGAAAAAAGTGCTAAAATAACACTTGGGCTGGCTAGTGCTCCAGCTGTCTGAGAACAAATGGAATGGGCTTAAAAGTGTCCTTAAAGTATGTGGCTGCATTGTTTTAAACAGCCTCTGCTGGGGACTGCTTACATGCCTTTAGCTTGCAGCCCTTAGCTTGTATTATGTTCTTTTTTCCAGAGTAGTATCCCAGGTTAAATGAGCAGCTTTGGAGGACTTGCTTGCTAGTGGCTAACCTGAAGACTTGGTTATAGAGTAAAGTCCTCCAAGAAGCCTGTTTTTCTTTTCTCTCCCATTGTCCAGCAGAAGGGGAATTACACCAATAACAGTGAAGTATCCTTGGCAGGGGGAGGGAGGAGGGACAGCTGTGTGCATGGTATATGGTATGAATACACTTGTTACTTTGGCTGCTGGCTGCTCACAACCCCTCTCTTTTCTTTTCTCAGCAATGGTACCAGCATGATATCGTTGATCATTCCCCCCAAAGACCAGATTTCACGAGTGGCAAAAATGTTAGCGGATGAGTTTGGCACTGCTTCCAACATTAAGTCTCGAGTGAATCGCCTTTCAGTACTGGGAGCCATTACATCTGTACAGCAAAGACTGAAACTCTATAACAAAGGTAACTTCTAGCTTGTATGGATGCTGACAAACTTCCTTTGCTTCGAAGCAGCCTTAAGTTCCTGCATTATGCAGTTTTCTGCTAATCTGTTGGCCTGTGCTGCTGTTTTGCACTGATATTCCAGGTATGTTGCCCATGGATGACTACTTCAAGGGTAGACCTTGGGAGTAGAATAAGTAGGACAGCCCTGGTCTTTGATAAGCAGGCTCATGATTCTGTCTGTAGCAGTGCTGACTGTTCTAAACTTGGTCAGCCTTAAGAGCTGTTCCACAGTTATTCATTTCCATTAAACTAATAGTTTTCCATCAAGCAGAAGCTTATGAGTGCCTTATGCATGCCACTATGCAGCTGCCATCATTTTGGGAGGAAATAGACCCAGGCCATCTAAAAAGAGTACTGCACTGTCTTTACAGTGGCAAGTGGCCTTCATTGGGATGGCCACTAAACTGCTGTGTAAGAACTAGGAAAGCTTCACAGGGCTGTTCAGCCTTTTTCTGGTTTCTGTGAGGTTGCAAGCTCATGGGTTTAACAGACAGGTATGTGTTCTTGCAGCTTTGTTGCAAGTGTTTCCATCAGTGTTACCTTTAGCTGCCTGCTGTAAGCTGTTCAGTATAGGCGCACTAAATTGGTTCATCTTCCATTGTAGGGATCTGGGAGGGAATGAGGCGTGGAAAACAAAGTAAAAAAACTTGGTAACTTAATTTTCAACTCTGCTTTAAGTCTTAAGGCCTAGTAGTTAGTTTTGATGGGTACAGCTCACAGTATTCCTTAGTGATCTAAAATCGCATTGTGTCCTTTATAGTACCTCCAAATGGTCTGGTTGTTTACTGTGGAACAATTGTGACAGAGGAAGGAAAAGAGAAGAAAGTCAACATCGACTTTGAACCTTTCAAACCAATCAATACGTCGTTGTATTTGTGTGACAACAAATTCCACACAGAGGTAAGAAGTCTCCTCTTGCCTGCTGGTCTTGCAGTAGTCAGACTGCTTTACTAGACTCACCAGAACAATCCCATGGTGTGCTTGAGTCCACAGTCTGTAGAACAGCAGGCTTTAATTACGGCGTCCCGCTGAGGAAGCCACTGAATGGCTTGTGACCGGCTAGTATTCAGAAATGTGTGATATTCGCTGAAAGCAGTTGAGATATTGTCCAGCTCCTCCTCGAGCTGACTTTATGGCCCAGCTAGTAACTGCTGAGCTTGTGTAAACCACAGACATAAGCTTTTCTCTGTAACTGGAGGCAGTTTTTTTTCTTAACTTTAGAGGCCCATAGATCTTATTCCAAGCCAGGCCTTTAAGTAATGCCAAGATAATATTAGTGTTGCCAGTCTTGATATCGGATGTGTTAACTGAGGCCCTTGATGGAGAACTGACATGTGCCTAATCTGTCTGGGGTAAAGTGGGATTATTTTTATACAATGTCTTCTTGTCTTAGTAAAATGAATGGTTTAAAGCATGTTTAAAGTAATGTGGATTACACTAGTCCTGACTGCATGAAGTCAGTTTATTGTGTCTAAGTCTGTTTTTGGCTCTGGCAGTTGCAGAGGTATCAATATTTGTAGTAGATGACTGACTGCCTTTCATGTCCATGGCGTTCACCATGATAAACGTATGGACTGAGACTTAACTGCCTGTCATCAAACCCGTATGACATGGGCTTGACAGGCCCTTCAGATATGTAGTTCTGCTTGCTTGCTTGGATCTTTGGAGCTCTGATCCATGATTGGGTTTCAAAGGGTAGAAGGAGTACAGGAAGGAAAGGCATGCTTGTTGCGCAGGTGAGGTACATCCCTATTATTCTGACTCTCACCAAGGATGAAATCCCAATACATCTTTAACCTAACAGGAATAACGAAACTGCACAGGTACAGCTCTTGAGTTCTGCTGAGCCCACACATCCATAGGCAACTGAAAGCAACAGGTAAATAAGAGAATTCAGGAGAGAGCCAGAGGTGCAAAGCTAAGGGAGATATTTGTCCCTGCAGTTGATGGCAGTGTGTGGGCAGTGGTAGGCTGCCTTCTGCCCTATGAAGAAAGGGATTACTTTGGTCTTGGCTGCAACTACTGCCTCAGGGCACTGACTCAAAACAAAGTAGCTGCTGCCCAGTGGGCTGTTCCCAGGAGGCGGCTGTAAATACACTCTTGCTGGTGTGTAGAATGGCTCAGCAAGAGAGTGGCAATAACTTGAGAGGAATTTGTAGTAATTGCTACTACTGATTATGTGATTACTAACAGCATCTTTCTCCATGGGCTGTTTTTTCTCCTGTGTCTTGAGTATGTGATTGTTTTACTTGGTATTGTCTGCACTGCAGAATCAAATCTAGCTGTAAAAGCCTACTGTACGCTATCTTGATCAACAAGATGTTAGCACCAAAGTTCTGATCTATCTCATTTGGTGAGCAGACAAATAATGTGATCTCACCTTTAGGCTGAGGCTGCAAAGGGGAAACTCAGTCCAGGCTGAAGGAACAGAATAAAAGCAATAGTCCCTTTTTTGTGCTTGATAGGTTAAACAGTGGAATTGCTGACATAAAACTAATGAAGGGGAAACTGGGGGAATCACTGATCACTGGATACATTATTAAAATAAGAGAGAATCAAGAACATGAGAGCTGTAGTCATCTGCTGCCTGGCAAGAGTATCTGATAAGATTTCCTCTAGATATTTTATTGCCTGTTTGAACCTGAAGTAACTTCCCAAGAGAGATATGAACCCTGATGTGTGTCTGAAGGGTAGATTTACAATAACTTACTTTGATACCTTGGCTGGAGCATTCATTCTAGTCACACGATTTGCTTGGCTCTGTCCCAGTTACATAGATTGCAGTGTAATATGCCACTTCCTCCTCTCATTCATCCCACTACTGGGGAATTAATACAGAATATTTTTTTTACCCCATAGATTCCATTAAACCTTAGTGTCTGTTCTTGAAAGTTGTAGACTTGGTTGTGTGCATTTTGGATAAAGGTGACTGATGGTTTCTGTTCTTTCTATTCAGCCCAGTAATCAAGCTGGCAGGCATGCAGGCAGTTAAAGGTCCTGTGCAGTAAACCAACACCATTGCTCTTTTAGTATTAAACTGGTGACTTAAAATAATCTGGAATTGGACAAGTTCTCCATCCTGCTAATGTGGTGTTGCCAGCCAGAAAGAGGATTCTTGCTGTTATGTTTATTGGGCATGTATAAGTGAATTGTGTGTGTGCTGAGCATGCCTACCTGCTCAGGCTGCCCATGAGGGAACAGTAGCTGACAGATTCTGAGTAGCGTGGAGTTCAGGTGTAGCTGTGGATGTTCCACACCAGGGCTGGGCAGGAAACTGGACAAAAGTAACTCAACAGCCTTGATACTAAGCAGTGCTTTAGTTATTAGTCAACTTAAATTACCTTAGAGGATGAATTTTGCTGCCGCCTTTAAAGGGAAGAAAATTGAAGGATAACTGAATTTTCCAACAAATATTGTGGGTGTCTTCTCTATAGCCAGTTTTACACAGGGTAATTACTGCTGCTGTTACTTAATTCTGCTTTGTAAGGCTGAATTTGTCATAGGCACTGTAGATTTCATCATTTTACCTTTGGGACTTTTTGAAGTCAGCAAGTGCAGCAAACCAGTATTTGCGGTAGTTGGCAAGTTGAAAGCCTGTATTGGTGCTTTGTAGTACAAAACCGAACTGACAAATAGCCTGAGCAGTGAACTAAAAGTTCTCCTTTCCTGGCTGGAATGCTAGGAAAACTACTCTTCTGGTTTGCCAGCCAGAGAGGTGATGCAGCCTTGTAGAGGTGTGATCTGTTTCACTTAACACTTTCCAGAGCCAGTCTTTAGGGTTTTGCTATTACACCTGCCTGTGATGTCATGTGATGAACTGGTAATGCTGTGAAAATAGTTATCAAGCTTAAACATTAGCTTTCTTTCTGCTTTTGGCAGCATTGTGCGAGATAGTCATCTGGGATAGTCTCAGCTCCTGAATCTGCTGCTCTTCTTGTTTATTTATAAAAAAACAGCAGTGGCCACCTACAGAACTAAAATTTATTGAGATGTATTGTTTCTGGTAGTCTTTCTGAACCACTGTCCTTAATAAACTGGTGCATACTGCTGACAACATGGTTTTCTGTTCCAGGCTCTTACAGCACTGCTTTCCGACGACAGCAAGTTTGGCTTTATTGTAATAGATGGTAGCGGTGCACTCTTTGGCACTCTTCAAGGAAACACAAGAGAAGTCCTGCACAAATTCACTGTGGATCTTCCAAAGAAGCATGGTAATGCACTAGTCTCTCTCTAGACTGTTTGCAGCAGAGTATTGCAGGGTGGGATGTGAGGGTAGAAGCAGGGAACTTGGCTTGTAGGAGTTTAGCTCTACTCAATTCTTTGCTTCCCTGAAATCTGACAACAAAGCCTCTAGTCTGTGCCTTCTGTCAAAACTAATGAATCACCATAATATGCAGTTGATCTTCTTAAAGTGGTGCTTTTTATTTCTTGGTGCATTTGACCCTTTACTTGGTTTTGGGATAGTCTCAAATGGCAGAAGTAGTAATACCACTTGGTAGTGTCTTTAAAGTTTGCATCTGATGGTGTTGCATGCAAACCACAGTGAAAAGCAAGAAATTGTTCCTTGCAAGAAGCACAGAAGCCTAATGGAGCAAGCAAAATTCTAGTTCCACTAAGCGATGCGGTATTGTAGTGAGCTACTGATGAATTCAGCAAATTGTCTGTTAGCTACTCCTGGTTTACCATCCTTCTCTGTAGATGAGGATGGGACAAAACAAAATAGGAACATCTACCCCAGTAAGTTTCTGCAGCAGAGACTGCTGGGATGCATTGCATCAGCAACAAAGATATGTGAGGCAGTGTCACAAAGGAAATGGCTTTTAATGAAGGTACAGGACATAAAAAATGTGCACAGATGGTCAAAACTTCTATGGAGAGTTGTGAGTCCATATAAAAAGAAAAAAAAAACCCTCAACATTCTCCTCTATGGGATACATGGAGAAAAAAAATCTCTTGCTGTGAATGAACAATCTTTATTTGCTTGCTGTTTCAATCAGTGCCCCTGGCTTTGCTTGTGGCAAACTAATTCTGAAGGCTGCATCTGCCCTTGACTTGAGTTATTCAGGGCCCAGTTGGGACCTTGTACTAATAACCTTCCTGAAATGAAATGACTTCCAAATGGCTGCCTCACATCTGTTCTCTTGTAAAGGTAGAGGAGGTCAGTCTGCCTTGCGTTTTGCTCGTTTGAGAATGGAAAAACGACACAACTATGTAAGGAAGGTAGCAGAGACGGCTGTGCAACTGTTCATTTCTGGCGACAAGGTGAACGTGGCTGGTCTCGTTTTAGCTGGATCAGCTGACTTCAAAACTGAATTAAGTCAATCTGACATGTTTGATCAGGTGAGTGGCCTTTTCTGAGCAAAGCCCAAACATTTAAACTGTCAGTAGTAACATGGTGATAGTAGTAGCTCTTGTATAAGATGTACTCAGGAAGAATGTAACTTCAGTGTCTTAAGTAATTTGATCAAAACTAGAAATCCGATGTATCCTAGAGAGGTGTCCCTTTCCTAATACCTCCTGCAAGGTATTTCTTTTCTCAGTAACTGTACTAATAAGAAATCCATCCTCCCCGTTTTGGAATTGGTGTTCATGTTCTTTGTGTTCCCAAATCTGAACTAGAAGCTTTACTGGAATTGAAGTCCACTAAACCTAACCTCTGTGGCCCTGTTGCCTGAAAATTGTGCTTCAAAATTAAGTATTCAGAGGTCCCCCTGACTCAGAACCTCTGCTTGCAAGCGAAGCGAAATACATTAATGCTGTGACTCTTGCCAGGTACTTATTCTTGTGGTATTATGAAGTAGCCTTATGGCAGTGCTGTGTAATACTCTTTTTCTTGTCTCCTCTTTTTCTTGTTTAGCGGTTGCAATCCAAAGTGCTCAAACTAGTTGACATTTCATACGGAGGAGAAAATGGATTCAATCAAGCAATTGAGTTGTCAACTGAGGTCCTCTCCAACGTGAAATTCATTCAAGAGAAGAAACTAATAGGTATGTGACTATATGCTTAGCCTTCTCCTGAGCTAGATATTGCTTGACTGAATGTGCTGATCTTGCTTAAGACCTCCTGGTAATGCCTTTTGTGTGCTGCCTCAGCCCTGTAATGCTTTGAGATGAGCAGAGCATGACTTGTAGTGATTCCTTCTGTTACCTGGACACCTTCTCAAATGCTGCAGAACTTAATGAGACTTTAAGGAGTGGGGGGTTTTGTTGGTTACACACACACCCCATCCGCCCCCCTCCCCAAACTTCTTGGGTCTTCTCTGTTTAAAGATGAAAAGATAATTTCAGGCCTTCTGGTGACATATGGGTGGGAGGGGAAAAAACCTGTCACCATGATCACCAAGGTGAGAGTTAAGTTTTACTTTGTTTTAAGATGGCAGTAGAAATGATCCCTTGTCTGATGTCAGCAGACACACGTTGCTAATTTGAAAGCACAAGAGTGCAATAGTAACTATAGCTACCTCACACTGAAAAGAATGATGTTTAAATAGTGTCATCTGGTGGGTTAGTCCCATCGATTGTTTGATAGTGAAGGTAAGCCTTTCAGTGGAGTGAGATTCCTGATGGGACAGTGTTAAATGGAGTTGACTTTCTGCCAATGAATGTTCTAAATTACATGCCTTGACGTGTTATCATATCCCTTGCTTCCTTCAACAGCATTGCAGTCTCCTTTTCCAGTTTCTTCCTACATTCAAATCAGGTTTGTTAAAAACCCATGTGGCATGATCAGTGTTCATGACAATCTCCTTCTTTGTATCCTGGCTGCAGGACGATACTTCGATGAAATCAGCCAGGACACGGGGAAGTACTGTTTTGGTGTTGAAGATACACTAAAAGCTTTGGAAATGGGAGCGGTAGAGATACTGATAGTCTATGAAAATCTGGATATAATGAGATACGTTCTGCACTGCCAAGGCACAGAGGGTAGGTGGCGCTTCTGCGAGACCAAAAGGTCCGTGAGTGTTTAACACAAGCAGTCTCACTTGGACAGGTTATGCTGGAGGAACTCCCTAAATTTTTAAGGGTTTGGTCAAGGGGATTTTATGTAGGCAGGTCACTAACTTGCAGCTTCCCAGCTACTCTGGGGGAAAAGTCTGAAACTAGCAAGCCTCCACTCTGGAGAGGAAATTGCAGTGTTGGGGTGGCAGCTTGTCACATAACTAGTGTGAAACCTGCCTTTCAGTTATGTAAGTATAAATGTGATACCAGTGCATTATAGAGGGGAGACTGACTTGACTGTTATGTCCAGAAACACAGTTCTTACTGCCTTTAGACAAACTGTATGCCTATAGTAGGACCTCTGCCTTTTTTGGTTTTGGCACTATAGTTTTTCTCTATTGATGTGCCCCGTTTCGTTTCCCATAGAGCTTCAGCTAGAAAGAAAGGTATTGTCAATGACCAAACCCTCTGTGTTGTAATTGCTGGCTGTGGTCAGCCTCTTGCTGTCTTTAACCTGCATCTGGTAGTCTTATCCAACCTAACATTTTCTTTTTCTCTCCCTTCTCAGAGGAGAAGATCCTGTATTTGACACCAGAACAAGAGAAGGATAAATCCCACTTCACAGATAAAGAGGTATTTCAGCTTTGGGGCTAGTAGATTTATTCTTGGTGTACTGGTGCAGCATTCTGAATATCTGAGCTTAGTTTGTTGCAAGCACATGAGCATGAGATGACACTTTTGGCACTCAGATGAGGCTTCAAGACGGTAGCCTGTGGCTCTTCTTGTCACCTTCAATGTAACCCCTGGATTCTAGATTTGCTTTTCTCCAGTCTTTCCTGCTGCCAATTCCAAGGTTGCATAAATGAGTTGAAGTGGCAGGCAATATGGGGCCTTTGACCACCATCAAACCATCTGCTGTAGAAGAGTTCGGTAGCCACCACACAACATGCAGGCTAAGGTCCCAAACCATTACTCCCTGCTTATTGTGCACTGATTTGGTCAGCACAAAACAACTGTGAGGCTAGAAGCTATGATGTGGATATAAGTCCAAGGGAGTGTTTGCTTCTAGATTTATTTGAAATGTGGATCTGTCACTCACTGCCAGTGAGTTTTCTTGCCTGTACAGGTCAAAAAATCTTGATGGGGCTCTGCTACTTGCCCAGCAGAATAAGCTGGGCAAAAAAGTCTGTCCCTTGCAAAAAGGGTGGTCATCTCTGTTTCATATTAGAACTGTCAGGGTAGCCATTTCCAGCTGCTTTCCCTCCTGGTGGGGTAATGGCTAATTCCTTCTGTGCACAGAAGGTTTACAGTGTTATCTGCAATGGTGTAGTGTTTCTATGCCAATAATCACTTGACCTTCTACTTATAAAACTATGCTTCTTGCCTCTGTATTTGCCTAGATCAGTATTTCCTATAGTAAACACTGCCTGGTTAGATGAGTGGTGATGGACTCTTTGCAGGGTATAAAGCAAATCTAAAGAAACAGGAAAACCTAAGTGTAATAATAAATAAGGCATTTCCTCTCCTGCTTCTGCACTGACTTCTATAGAATGGAGGCTCAAAAGAAGGCCTGTCAGTACTTAATTTCTTAGCACCAGGAGCCTTCTGCTTGTGCCAGCAACTTGTCTGATACAGATGTGTCAGGAATGCCTACCACCTGGACCCTGGCAAGTGTGTTGGGCTGCTCCAGACTATGGAGCATGAAAGCTTGTGTCTCTGTCTTAGGACTGGAAAGATGGTGGTGATATTTAAGCCAAAGACAACTCTTGGTATGAATTTTTCTCAATACCTAATATGCGGTGACCGTAACTTTTAAAATTTTTTTTCCCCCTCAAATGTCTACATAGACTGGCCAGGAACATGAACTGATAGAAAGTATGCCCCTACTGGAATGGTTTGCAAACAACTACAAGAAATTCGGAGCAACATTGGAAATTGTTACAGACAAATCACAGGAAGGATCCCAATTTGTGAAAGGATTTGGAGGAATTGGAGGTAAACTGCAAGAGAAAAAGGGGGGGGGGGGGCGTTAATGGTTGATTTAATCTGGTGCCAACACAAGTGAAAAACTGAACAGATTAATCTTCTCTTAGTCACCATACTAGTTTAAGAAACTATCATGTTCATCAGGGGTGTCCAGGTGAATTCATTCCATATTCAGGGAGATGCTGCTGCATGGGCTATCAGTTTCAGACTGTGTTCCTCAGATCCCTTTGTCCTTCGGAGTGCTCAGAGGGTTGGACTGTCCTTCTTTGCAGCTGCTGAATTTCAGAAGGGCTGTGAATTGCTTCACTCTATCTGCACAGTTGTTTTGTGGCAGAGCATGCCCTGCTGTGTAGAAGTGGTGTATGACAAACACCAGCCTAGTTTCTGAAGCAGCTGGATATCTGTTACTCATCTCTCAGAACTTCCCTGTACTTTGCTCCCCAATCTTCTGCATCTTTTCAAAATAAAAGTATTTTTAGCACAACTTCATGGAGAAATGAAGCTTCTGAAATCCTTCAGTCCTTCTCTTAGCTGAAACTGGTCAGTGAGTTCAAGCCTGGCAGAGGTGCTGATAGCTCATGTGCTTCAGTATGACAAAAATCATTAGCAGGGTAGAGCAAAAACACCTGCCATGCACCTTATTCTCCCCAGACTAGTGATTCTAGGACAAAGCTGTTGCTTATTTGCTGATAAGCCAATTGTTGCTACTTAACTGTGTTTAGGTTGATGGATGTAAAATGAGGATGAGTATATTGTAAAGAGGAATTTCTTGGGGCCAGAGAACACTGATTAGAAGGAAACAAGCTTGAATTGTTTGGCTACACAAAGAGCAACAGGCTTCTAAGTTTTCAGGGTTTATAATGCCAGGAGTCCTTCCTGTCCTGCCAGATCCAGCCTCTTTGCATGGTAGGATACTCTTTGCCACCATTTTTCAAGTCTGCAAGGACTTGAAACAAGCTAAATACTCCTTGAATACCCTTCATCTAAGTAAAAGTTTCCAGGGGTAAAGGCTTTCCAGAAACCCAGGTTGGTGTTTGGGGTGGGAAGAATCCAGCAAGACAGCTGCTAAATATTGCTTTTACTCCATCGTAAAAGTTATTTCAGTGCCAGCTACTGATAGGGCTTTGTCTGAGCTGGTAGGTTTTTTTGGAGCTACAGTCGTCCTAGAATAGGCTCAGCTTTTCCAAAGGAAAGCTGGTCTGTGTTGGGCAGGTAGGTATTTCTTCCTTTTGGCAATAAATTACATCAGGCTGTGATGTGATGTGGCATTTTCACTCTAGCCGCATGTCTGTGAAGACTTGCATACGGGTGCTAAGTCAGCTTCTGAAAATTTAATTGAGAAACTCCTGATGTGCAGATGGGGCTCAATAAATGGCTTAAAGTGCTCTTTGAATTTCAAAGAAGCTAAAGCTTGTTGTTTTTACCAGGTATCTTGCGGTACCGAGTGGACTTCCAGGGAATGGAATACCAAGGAGGAGACGATGAATTTTTTGACCTTGATGACTACTAGGTAGTCGACCTGGGTCTGGCAAAACGTGCCTCGCCCCTCCAGCATCCAACCCAAGGAGCAAACTCATGGTGGAAAACACAACAGATCCCTGCCTTAGAATTGGAACATTTCCAGAACTTGATCCACAAGCATTGGATATAAAAAAGCAAAACCCTACACTTTGATTTGTCATAGTGTCAGTACAGCAGCAAACTACTAAGTTCCTATATGCCACTTCGGACTAATTTAAAAAGAATCCCAGTTTTTACTTTTACTCAATGGTGAAATTGGTTGCTCTTGTATTTTATGAAAATGATTTTTTTAACCTTCATGATACATTAACTGCTGTAAACCTCTTCCTTCAAAAATTAATAGAAGTAAAATCCTACTGGTTTGTTTCTTTTTACTTTGATTGGAGAAATCAATTGCTGCATTTTGCAGCAACGTGACCCATTTACATGGCATTCTCAGCTTAGACTGCAGAAGAAATGTAATGAAATTGGAGCCATTTATTCTCTTCAAAAGAATGAGAAGGCACTTACCTAGAGTGCTAGCCTATAACGTGTGGCTTGCAAATTCAGATGGTTTGGGGAGGCTTACCAGCCAAACGTGCTTTAATCTATTTGCAGAAGCACTGCTCTTACAAACTAGGAAATGCACTTCATTGATTGCAATGAAAATGCTGCTGAAGTCTTGGGCTTAATTTGGATTTGAGTAGTGCAGCCTTCAGGATTTTTTTTTCAGTCTTGATAAAAATAAACACATGATTTAAGTGAAGTAAGGTACACGTCGCTTTTTGTTCCTCTTTTTGCTTTAGGACTGCGTAAGGTTTCCTTGATTATGTGAATTTGAACCCACAGTTCTGTAATGGAAGCGGGTATTTTACAGGAATAATTAGTAAGCGGAGCCCTTGACTAAAACCTTAGTACTGGTGCATTTGGAGCACTTGATACTAAAACATTGAACGTTAGCACAACCCACTGGGGATGTCCATCTCCCAGCACTAAGGCTGTCTTGTATTGGCTCACAAGTGTCCTGTAAATCTGATGCTGAACTCTAATGTGCCCTTAATGGGTTAGAACTTCTGGTTGCATCAAGACTCAAGAAAGCTTTTCGTCATGCCTGCTATATAGAATGCATTTCAACTTACTAGAAATGGCTAAGAGTTTTTCGGGTGGTCTTGCAGGCAGAGGGTGAAGTGAACATTGGCACGAGATAATGCACAAGTCTTGCTTCTTTTTGGGGGTTATGGGTTCTCTGGGCACTCTGACATCGTGGTGCCTGGTAGTTCTGTTCTTCACTGGCTCTGTCACTCCTGGTGCATTGGTCAAAAGCAGCTGCTGTTCCAAGTTGCATACCTGCCTATTTTTCGGATTATCCTGTTTCACTTGAACAGAGGGGGAGCTTGTCTTAAAATTTCTGTCATGCTGTCCTTTGAGGTCCAAAATTACAGTTATTGTGAGCAATATAATTTGTAACCCTGGTTTATAAACTGGCAGATGGCTTTGCTGCCATTTTCACATCAAAGCTGGAATCTGTCACAAAAGGTGTGACTGGGTCTGCTGCAGGTCTCTGCAAACCCAGGTTTGAGCACATTTGCGGTCTTCACAGCGGTATGTTCTGGATTTTGCCATTGTAAATGGGTCTAATGTGACATGACAAGACCAGAAAAATTGGATGTAAATTTACATTTTTGAATATACTGCTTGTTGTTTCACATGATACATTAGGGTATGCAGCTCCTTTTTGTAGTTTTTATTTTTACTATTTAAGTTTGGAAATGATGCCAAATTTTTGTATTTCTTTAATCAATGTGTTCTCTTCAGTGATATATATTGCATTATATATTGATGTGTATATCAATATATACTGATATGTATTACACTTACACATACAAACACATTAAACGGGGGTGAAAAATCCTAGCCTTTGCATACTATATAGCCTCTGCAGAGAGATCCCAAGCAGTGATATCTTGGTGTTGTGATGTACAGAAATGGAGAAGAGTATTAAACCATATTTAAGAATATAGTATGGACTCCTGACTTATTTTCTTTAGTCTAGGAAACACCTGCTTTACTCTCAGCTCGGTGCCAGCTTCAGGTCAGTACTTGAGTATTGAGGTAGCTGTTTCATAGTTGGGCTTGAACACTTTTTTCTTCATTATACTGAGTTGTTCTTTTAAGCTGTAGCAGAAATCAAACTTCAGAAGGCAGGGAAACACCCCAACAACCCAAGTTCAAAAACAGTTGTGCTGTGAAGGTTACCTGAGGTCTTTTGAAAAGCTGAGGCAGATTAAAAATACCCTGCAGATGCAGAAACCTGCCCTCAATATTCCAGTCACAGAACACTGGGGTATTTCTTTAAGAAGCCTTTTCTACCCTGCCTCTTAGTGTGGGACAGATCCTGAACGGAAGTGCACTTGCTGCCTCAGCCTGCTGCCTCTGGTTTCTCCTATGTCCAAGCTAGATGCATCAATAACTTTACCAGAGAGGATCTGCCTCCTCCTCTAGCTGGGAAGGTGATATGTAAAAGACATCATTAATATCAAGAATTTTAACAGATGCTTTAAATCACCTGCCAGTTGGTCCTGCCTAGCAGTGATTCTCTGGCTGAAGCTGAGCATCCACCTCATGCCACCATATTGGAACAGAGCAGCGTGCGGGCCGTGTTGCTGTTGCCATTACGTACAGGCTCCTACAGCCGTAGGTCTTCCTGGGAGCTTAAGCAGATTCTGGTTTTTGTTCCTGCTGCCTCATGCTGTCTTTGATCTGCAGTTGTAGCAAATGGGAGAGCACGGCTGGCGATCCTTGGGTCTCTGGGTAGCAGGAGTTTTGGAGATGAGATGATGAGATGTTTCTGCTGGAACAGAAATAAAGAATGATACACAAAACCACTTTGCTGCATGTATCTCATGCTGTCTACAACCTCGGTATGCAAAACTGATCACCATTCAGTTTGTCGTGCAGACAAAAGCATCAAGCTGAGATCAGCAGAAAATATTAAAAAAAAAAAAAAATCCCATCTGTCAGAGCACATCACAGGAGAAACTATTGCTTGCAGAAGTCTACCCATGCAGTCTCAGCAGTTGGTGTAACCAGGCATGTGGATGTATATTGTCTTCAGAAAAATACAAATATTTCTCAGTTAACCCTGTACTGGCAGCAACAGCAAACCTGGTTTCTGCTTTTCAGTTTTGCATTCCAAGGGAAGATGGGGAGCAGTGAAGCCTGACTGCTGTGGAGGGATGCCCAAGAGCTGTCTAGTTCTGTGTCACAAACGCTCTGCACCAGACATGCTTGGAAGCTGTTTTTTCCTCACGTACTAATCATCTTGGCTGGTTCTCATGTCTCTTCCCCTTCACGTTCCAGTGAGAAAACACAAGGGTGTCTAGTCAGCAGAGCAGCCGCTGGAGCCGTGTGCTGGGGTCGCCTGTGTGCGCATCTGGCTCCCTCCAGCTGGCTGACTGCAAAGGTGCTTGCATCTGTAACTCCTTCACAGTTACAGAAAGAGGAGGCCACTGGAGAGAAACGTGGTGAAACTATTTTCTTCCTTATAGCTGCCAAAAAAAAGGTTGTTGGGTCCTTTTAACCCTTCAGAAAGCAGTTTCTGTCACAGGCTTGGTTTTGTCCTGCTTGCAGGGGTGCCATGTCAGCGTTTAGATTGTCTCATATTTCAAAGTGCTGATTCAGTTGTCCTTTTTCACATCAAATATTGCAGTGTGTTGAGTGGGTTCTGCCTAGTGTATAAGCACAATCATTGCCTTGCAGTGTTCTCATGCAGGAGACTTGACCACCTTTGGCTCTCTGAACTGCTACAACATGGAATTTGGGAGTTCAGTGGGGCCTAGTCCACGTGCTTTCAGACAGAAGTGATCAGAGGATGCAGGTTTGTATCTGAAAGCTAGGCAGGATGGTATTCCACTTGCCTGCTGTAGTGTGGGCTGAAAATAATTACTTCCTCAGAAGGGATATGATCTTGATTAGCTGGAATTAAGAGAATAAATAAAGTGTCGTTTCTAGTATGTCACATGGGTGTGCTTCTGTGCATCTCAGAGAGGTTTAAAGCATGCCCAGAGGGTCCTGTCCCTGTGCCGGTCCACACCTGGACTTGGAAGCTGCATGCTGCTGGGCATGCACCGCTGCAGCCGGCTGCGAGGAGGCTCGCAGGAGCGGTTGTAGCGGATGATCAGCTTCTGCTTGCTGTCTGAATGCGTTTATTTCTTGTGCCAAAGGGCTTCAGCTCTTCTAAATGTATCAACTGTGTGCCATATGCCCTTGGTAATTCCTGCTGAATTTTTATTTTATGTATAGTAAGTCCATACCACTCTTACTGCATTCCTGTTTGATTTTAAGTTGGCACCATATGCTCAGATACTCTGATAATGTTCTTTTTAAATACTACTTTTTGTATAGCTGTAATTAAAGACAGAATTTGCCCTTTATAACTTGTTATTTCGGGAGCTGGAGCCCGGCCTGCGCTGTTGTTGCTAGCAGGCTACAAATGCCATTGTCCTGGGAAGCCGAGCGCAGCCGGCGGCGCTGAAAGGCAGCTCTGGAATTTTACTTGGCTATTTTTAGTTGGTGGTGAAAAATTGCACTTCCAACACTTTTGAATCTTTGTCAGTGCTTAAATAAATCAAAGGGCAAATCCTGACTTCTTGCTAATGAGCAGGACGAGGAGGTGACCTTAAGAGGCTGTGGAGGCTGAGCTGGTGAAAAGGTGAGGTGTGGGTCGGCGGGAAGAGCTCCAGCTCTGCCCAGCTGGGTGCTGCCTTGCTTGGAAGGGGAAGGGGCTGCAAGGGCAGCCGTTACTATGCTGGGGTGGCTCCTGGTTCCTTTCTCTTCTCCCGGTGCCCCTTTCAGGGCAGGTTCCCCTCATTTCCCTCGGCTTCCCTGGGTCTCCTGTGTAGCTCCATGGTGGTGCTATTGGTGTAGGTCTGTTCTCTGTCGAGCCATGGTGGTGGCTACCCTGGACATGGCGGCTCTTCAAAAGCTGGGATCTGGAGGCAGGAGCTCCTGAAGGACGCTGTTTGTAAGTCTGGGGGGCTGAATATCAAGCTGGAATGTTTTCGATTATTCCCTTCAACCCCAACCACCTCCACAGCTGTAAGGCAAAACCAGCTTCTAACCTACAGTTTCTTCTTTCTAATGCTAGGGCAGGAGTTTCCTGAGAAGCTGCTTCATCTCTTTGGCCACCAAGTTTCCACGCTGGCACAAAGAACCTCATTCTCTGGCAATAGGATCCTCACAGCTGAATTTTCTTGTCTTGGTGTTCCCTGCCATGTGCTTGGAGAGCTCCAGGCTGCTGCTGCTTTGCTGCTTTCTTTCCCTGTGCTCTGACTCCAGGACTTGGTTTGAATGGGGAGACCTTTAACTAGGCTTCATTGTGGCTCCCATAGCCTCCAGTTACCCAAGAGCTGCTCTGCACATCGCTTAGGCTCCAACAGGTCCATGGAGGTAAGATGGTACTAAGGGCAATGGCTCCTGGAAGGAGAAGTGCAGTGACCCTGGCCATGTGCGGGCTGTGCAGCTGCCAGAAAATCACGGCCATCTCCAAGACACCCTGAAGTGTCCCCAGGGGAGGAGACCCACAGCTGGCTCCAGCCGGACTGACTGCCCATGCTGATGGGTGCTGCACAGCTGAGCACCCTGGGTGAGCCCGCAGCAGCGGGCTACCACAGCCAGTGTGCACTGCCTGTCTGCCAGCTCCTGCCCTGCCCTGCTCCTGGGGCTGGCAGCTGCTAGAGTTGGTGAGCTGGAGGGTGCTGCTGGATAGTAAAGCCCCAGCATCACAGTAGAGGATGCAGCACAGTGGGAGATGGTGTCGGGAGAAATCAGAGGTGGCGATGACTTGCTGTAGGACCACTGATCACCAACAGTGATCCCATTACACTCAGGATGCTGTGGTTCAGTCCGTCGTACCTGCTGTTGTCGGTGCTGAGGTTCCCCCACTCCCTTCAGCCCACCGAGCCTGGCTGCTCCTCTGGGGTTATCTGCCCCTTTTTGGGATTTGCCTGGGTTTGGAGTCAGGGCGCTGTTCTGAACATCTGTGTGTGGGGCCCTGTGCTGTGCTGGGAAGCAGCTGGGCCCCCGCAGCCCCACGGGAGGCTTGCCCTGCCCCTGGGCACAGTGCTGGGTAACCCCTGGGCACAGTGCCACAGACAGAGGAACTTCACCCACACTCACAAAATCCCTCTGGTTCTCTCTAGCTGATATCTTGGGAACTGCTTTCAGCCCAGTTTGCTGTAATTTAGTAGAAAAGTTCCTGAATGCTCCTGTGTTGCTGCTCGTGCTGCTCCTTGAAGCCCCCTGGGGAATGCTAAACACCGAATGATGTTTAACTATCTGATCTTGTAAAAGGAATTGCTCTTGCCAAATGTAACCTCATGCCTGCGCCTCTTGCTTGAGCATTTCTCCCCACGTGCAGCCACGTAAAAGCTCTGTCACATCTCCTCTCCATCTTTGTAGACTAAACAAGCCAGCTCCTTTGGTTCTTCCCTGGGGATCACGTTGCACCGCGAGTCTCTCCCCTGGCCGCACGCCTGCTCGAGCATTTCTCACTGCAAGGGGCTGGGCACAGGATCCAGCCAAGGCTGTGCAGGGCGCTCAGCTCACACACTTCTCAGCCACGGGTGGTTTTAGGATGGTGTTGGGGTTGCACAGGAGGACACTGACTCGGTGGACTGGTGTGCGGGAAGGACACGCAGAGTACAGACCTCGGGCCACAGACACTCCCAGTGCGGGGGATCCCGGTCATGGGGTCCCCAGCTGCTTTCTCGCTTCTGGTGCCTGGCTGAGATGGAGGAGCCTCCCTCCTGCACCTTCTTGCTTTTTTCCTGCTGATGTGGTGCCTCCAGCTGGGCACGGGGAGGCGATGCCACAGTCCTTATCGCTGGGTATTTTGTGGGTATCTGCCTTTCAGCGCAGCACATGGCTCCCACGGCTCCCAGGTTGCTCCTCCAGGCTGAGATCTGAGCTGTGCTCAGAGAAGCCGGAGCTGTTCAGATGCCTGGAAACATCCGTGGTTATGTTAGAAAAAGGCAATTTAGTAACCAAATGAGATCCTACAGGTCACAAACTAAATGCTGCCTCCAGAGAGCTGGGAGTATGCTCCCTGGCACTGTTGGAGGCTTTGGTGCCTTCCCAGGACCATTTGGCCCAAGACAGACCCAAACCCATGTATGCCAGCACCGAGCAGCCATCCCCCCAAGCCAGCCACGCTCTGGATATCGGCACCTACCATGAACTTTCAAATGCTGCTCCCTGAATTTGGAGCCCCTGCAAACCAGCTGCCTGGGCGGGGGGGCAGTCCATGTTCTGCAGCTTTCTCCACCACCCTCATCACCCCTTGTTCTGCAGGATGTGGGCATCCCTGTGGCTTTGGTGGACATCAATGGATTGAAGCCATTTGGGTCAGCAAGCAAGATGGGAAAAGTTTACTTAGAGATTGTCTCTGTTTAAAGAAAGGATTTTCGTATCTATTTAGTGATTTGCAAGGTTTGCTCAGTGCTTAGCTACACAGAGGTATCTGGAGTAGTCCATGGGACCCCCACCATGGGGGCAGGCAATGGGCACAGGCAGAGGGACCACTCCCGCTCCTGAGGCCAGTTTTCATTAAGAAAAAAACTCCAGTTCTACACTGCCCGCAAGGACCGCCCAAGGAAGCTCCCACTGACTCAGTGCCTGAGGAATGCGGCAGGTAGCCAGCTGAAAGGACAATGTTCATGCTTTGCATACAAGATAAAGCATGAGGACTTTGCTTGTGAAACACAAGCATCAGAGGTGTAGCAAGCAGTTGCCGTAAGCTGAAGTTGGCTGCCTTCACTCAAGCGCTGCTTGGGAGCCAAGAACATATTTCTGGAGGGTGGGGTGAGAAGGGAGGATGTTTTAAACCTGCATCACAGGTGGCAGCGGGCCCTCGGGACTGCGAGCTGCCAGGACACCTCATGTACCTCTGTGCTGGGGTTTTTGCTGTCATTCCCACTGTCTGTCACACAGCGAACGTGCCCTCTCTCTTCCTCACCCCTCTGCCTTTCTCCACGCTGACTTCTAGACTCCACTTAACCTGCTTATTTTGTATGCAGGGATGGATTTTGGGTGCATCTGTGGCCGAGTAAATCTTAAACGTCTCCTTCTGTGTCCTCTGTGCATCCTGGGTGTGACCGAGGTCTGTGCAGTTTTCCTGAGCACATTTAGGGATGGCAAAGACATGCTCTACAAATCCAGGGAGGACAGGGGACTGTCCTTCTGTAGGCACACCATTGCGTTTCTCTGTCGAGACAAGCCTTGCTGCACTTCAGCCTGGTTTGGTTTAATGCCTGGGTCATGCTTGTTTGCTAGAGCAGCTCCAGGAGGAGTGTCCCAAGGGCATAAGGAGGGCGCCGAGGCAGAACATGCGTGTGCCTATGGTGCAAGGAGTGTCAGAAGCCGCCCCCCAGTATTGGCTTGGAGCCACTCCAGCACATCGGGGGATGCTCCATGTGGAAAGGGCAGATCCCATGGGGCTGCTCTGATGGCTCATTAGTTTTCGTGTAACATCTTATTTATCTTGAGTATATCAGAGCTTATTCTTGGAGAATGCAGGGGGCTGGGTTCAAAAGACTGATACACGTGGGAGGTGAGTGGAGATGGTACCAGGGCCAGCTCTTCTGCTGTGAGCATAGCTGAGGGTAGTTTAAGTTAAATTAAACTTATTCTCCTGCCCTTTTCCGTGCTGAGGTGGAGATCCTCTCACTGCTGTGGTTTGAGAGGTGCCCATGTGCCACATCACCCACCATCTCATCCCCTGCAATACAAGCTACCAGGGATATCAAAGAGCTGCCGTAAGTATGTAAAAGTACACCTGAAACTCAGAACTGCTGTACCTAAGCCTCTGTCTGCAAAAAGCTGAATTTCCATTGGTTTCTGGCCAGAGGGAGGGTGTGGAGGTTTCCAGGGCTCTGCATTGCTGTAGCTCAGGGGGCTCCCAAGTGGGCTCCTGAAGCCCAGGCTGCACTGCCTGGGGCAGAAATCCAGTCTGCTGGGTGCCAACTGGGAAAGCAGGGTTTGGGGGGAACCCCAGGGCACTAAGTCCACACAGTTGCAACACATGATAAAAAATAACCTGAAAATAAATTCTGATTAAAACCAACAAAAGGGCTGGGGCTTTCCCTTTCACTTGCAAAACCAATGGGTGGTTTAATGCCTCACTGCCCCAGTACTGGGAATAAACAATTGCTTTTGTTCTCACTTTCTTGCTAACTGGTTAACTGAGCTGCTCGTAGTCTCTTGCTGTTTTGCTTAGGTAGGTGGATGTGCCTGAAGGGTGCTGCATTGTGAAGCAAGTCTGTTCATAGCTTTATTGTCATCTCCCAATTGATTATTGGCTCCATGAGGCTGTCTTACAGTTGGCAGGACACCAGCTTCCCAAATGTCACCTCCTCCTGTGCAGGACAGAGCCACCACTGCCTGCCTTCACCCACAGGAGCTACTTTCCTGCTCTTACAGTCAAAATTGTATTCTAAGTATGTTGTCTGCTCCCAGGCAGTCCATTGTCAACTCTTCTGTCTTGCTGATGGGTCTGTAAATTTAATTAAATACTGAGGACTGAGCTTTGCTGCATATTTGCCATATACAATCCACTTCTGGAGGGCAACAACCAGGTAACTGCGCAAACCTAAAGCAAAGCTGGGAGCACAGCGAGCTGCTGCTTGCCCTATGGTCTGGCACCTCTGCCGTTCCAGCAAGGAGAATTCATTACACTGGGGGTGAATATGGTCAAGTTCAAGCTGAGCCGAAACAAGCTGAAACCAAGAGAAGTCCTTTGGGTTTGTGGTCGGCTGATAGCAATGGCACTGCCGTATTTGGTGCGTGACAGGGCTGCATTGCAACCTGCCTCGGCACCAACAACTCCAGGCTGAGCTGCAGTAAAGAATGTTTGGTTCTGTTTTCAGATGTTGAAGTGACAGCAAAGTGGAGGGTGATGTGCCAGGCGAGGGATGAAGAAACCTTTTTGTCCCATCTGCAAACACAGGTGAGAGCCCTGGGAAGGCTGCAGAGCAAGGCTGGCTCGGAGGTTAAAGCAGGGATTTTGGTGCTGTTTTCTTTCTCTCCATCCAGCACAAGACGAAAATACATTTTAATTTCTTAAGCATCCAAAATATGCTGAAGGTGTCAAGAGAAAATAAAGACATTGCTGGAATAACCTGACAGCGTGTATACTGAGAGTGTTTGCGAGTACAGAAACAAATGTATTGCAGACATTCAAGGCAGGAAATAATTAATTAGAAGGGTGCATAGGGTTTGGGGTTGGTTTTGTTTTGTTTTTTTATATTGGGGCACCAGAGCTTTGAAACAGCATTTCAGTCACCCCAGGGTGTCTCTGAATGGTGCAGATAAGTCAGGAGAGAAGCTGGGCTGGGAGAAGATGGAGCAGGGGCCAAGGATCGCCATGGGGTGCCTGCCTGCCTGGGGCAGCCCCCCTGCCAAGGCCAATGGGGTTTCTGGCAGGGAAGGATGCATGCAGTGGGGCTGGGAGATGCTGAGCCACGTGATTCCCCATACCAAGCTCACACAAGGGGCTGCAGGTAACTCTGGCCTCGGAGGTGCTGTGCAGGGCAGCGCAGCTCCCACCCCAGAAGTGCAAGCAATTGTTTGAACAAAGTGAAATGTTGTCAAAAACCTCAGCTAAAGGGGTGCTACAGTATGTAATAGTCTCAGGACTGGGCAGCTCTGGTGAACCAGCTGGTTTCAAATACGGTTTATTAAAATTTGGGGTTGTATTCTTAATAATCAAAAACTGACAATGTCTAAACTACACCCAGTTTGCAAATATCCTTCTGAATTGTATGAGCTGACCTTTTTTTTTTTTGGTAGTTTTCATGTGACAGGAAATGTATTCCATTTTCAAGACCAGGTCCTGCCGTACAAGGCGGCTTTTATATTACTGGATTCACCTGCCTGTGTATGAAAAGAGCAATGATGTGCTGTTTTCTTACACCTGAGAATGGTTTCTGGGTTTTTTGGGAGACCTGAGGAGCGGTGCAACTTGTCTGACCTGGACGAGTAGAAGACAACAGGGTCTGTGGAGGAGTGTGAAGGAAAGCAGTGAACCTGCAGGATGCAGAGGGTCAGATGTTAAACCATGCTTTGGAATGGGATCTTCGGGCTTTCTGATCTTTGGACCACAAATCACGTCCAGCTTTATCATGTGGGATGTGTCAACTGAAGCAGCACAACGTGAGTGTTGCTGGAGAAGGTGAGCTGCAGCCATGAGTCTGTGCTGGTTTTGGCTGAGAAGGGGTTAATTCTCCTCACTGTGGGGGCCAGCTACCTTTCCAGCTTCCCGCGCTCTGCCGCGTGGCGGGGGGGGGGGGGGGCTGGGCGGGGCAGGGCCGTGGTGGGGGCGGCTGACCCCGACTGGCCAATGGCAGGTTCATTCCATACCATGTGACACCATGACCAGTATATTGAGGGGGGGCAGTGGCAGCGCGGGGGCGGCGCGGCGTCGGGTCGGCGGGCGGCGAGCGGCTGCGGCGCGTGCGGTTCGTTTCGGCGGTTCGTTCCCCCTCTCCCCTCCCTTCCCCCCTCCCCCGGGGCTTTGCGCCTCTCGTTGTTCCCCTTTACATTGCATTTCTACTGTTGTTTCTTTTAATTTTAATTATTAAACTGTTCTTATCCCAACCCACGAGCGTTACCCTTCTGATTCTCTCCCCCATCTACCGGTGGGGAGTGAGCGAGCGGCTGTGTGGGGCTGAGCTGCCGCTAAACCACGACAGTCTTTTTGGCGCCCAACGTGGGGCTCAAGGGTTGGAGATAACAACAGCTGCTGGTCACAGCACCATGTTGTCCTTTTTGCAGTTGGTGTTAAAAATCGGTGTTGGTTGTTTGAGTCTGCTGTGTTCTGCTGTGATTAGTAATGTTTTGCCTACAAGATTTGTTATACAAACACTCGTTTTCAGCTTTATCTGGTATTTGGGGTTTTTGCTGAAACCGTTACTGTACTTCGGATACCACCTTGTTGAGGCGATTAGCAATTATACCTCCTCCTCTGAGAGATTTTATATGGAGGAAATACAGAATAATACCTTTGCAACTTTGTTCTATGATGTCTGTGCCTTTGTTACAACAACGTTTTTGTATCTTGAACATCCTTGGGTGGTTAAGGTGCACTTATTGTTAGTTTTTGGGCATGTTGTTTTGGTTTTGACTAAGCAACTTAAGAATATCACCCAGAAATCTGCCCCGAGGCTTGATAGTTACGAGTGGCAGGGCATGTGGGATAGCATGGGCAAATACCTAGGGCAGTGGGCACCCCCAGTGTTTTGGAGTTTCACCCCCGAGCAAGTGCAGAATCCTAAAAAACTAGTAGAATATTTGGAGAAAGTATGTTGTTACGCTGGGAACTCCAGAGAGACACAGATAACTGCAACGTGCTGGGGTCTGGCCCATGCATACCGAGCCCTGCTCAACAGTATTCAGTGCCCCCAGGGGGAAGAGAATGTCTCTGGATTGAAATGCAAAGTGACTGGCACTGCAGACAATCCAGCCCTGACAACAGGCACTGCAGCCACTCAAACCCCCACAACAAGTACCGGAGCTAGCTCAGAAAATAAACCCGTACCAGTATCAGTTGCCCCCATACACAAGACGAAATATTGGAAGCGGACATCAACTCGTTTAGAACGGGATGATGGAGAACCAGGGCCATCGCGGGGAGAGGAGGGAGAAGTAATAAATGAAATAGAGGCCACCCGATCCCTGTCCTTAACTGAGTTGCGAGATATGCGAAAATATTATAGCCGTCGTTCAGGTGAGCACATTGTGACCTGGCTGCTCCGATGCTGGGATAATGGGGCCAGTAGCCTGGAACTAGAGGGAAAAGAAGCCAAACAATTGGGATCCCTTTCTGGGGAAGGGGGCGTTGACAAAGCAATTGGAAAAAAACCACAAGCCCTCAGCCTCTGGAGGCGACTCCTGTCTGGAGTGAAGGAAAGGTATCCCTTTAAAGAAGATGTTACATATCGCCCAGGAAAATGGACAACTATGGAGAAAGGCATCCAGTATCTAAGGGAATTAGCTGTGTTTGAGGTGATTTATGGTGACCTGGATGATCAACGGTCATCCAAAGATCCAGATGAAGCCGAGTGCACACGACCCATGTGGCGGAAGTTTGTACGGAGCGCACCATCTTCGCATGCAAACTCATTGGCAGTGATGTCCTGGAAAGATGACGAGACACCAACGGTGGCAGAGGTGATAGATAGACTCCGGGATTATGACACAAATATCTCTTCCTCGCTTGTCTCTGCTGTGGAGAAACTATCCCAAGAGGTCCAGCAACTCAAAGAAGATCTGTCCTACTCCCCACCTCGACAGAGCAGTGTCTCAGCTGTTAGGAATAAGCGTCCTTTGGCTCAAAGAAGGGGATACACCCCACGGGCCACCCTATGGTTCTACCTGCGTGACCACGGAGAGGACATGATGAGGTGGGATGGCAAGCCTACTTCAACCCTACAGGCACGAGTACATGAACTGCAAGGAAGAACAGTCACTCAGGGAGGCTCTTCCAGGAAAGCTGCTGCTCCAGTTTCCAGCGAGCAAGTCCCCAGACAGAGGAGTAGAAGCGCAGATTTTATTTCTAAGTGTAATAGAGGGACTCCTGATTCACATTTACAGGAAGTGAGTTGTGACTGCCATGATCAGGACTAGAGGAGCCCTGCCTCCAGCCGGGTGGAGGAAAGGGATAACCAGGCTTACTGGACTGTGTGGATCCGATGGCCTGGCTTTCTGATCTTTGGACCACAAATCACGTCCAGCTTTATCATGTGGGATGTGTCAACTGAAGCAGCACGTGAGTGTTGCTGGAGAAGGTGAGCTGCAGCCATGAGTCACAGAATCCAGGCACCGCAGCTGGCAGCCCTCTCACTGCCTGCACCTGCTTTTCCTCTTCCTTTCTCTCTTCCTTATCTCCAAATCTTTATCAAACGAACAAAGCCACAGGAAAGAAAAACTGGGGTGCTGGATTGGTCGGGAACGTGGGTCCCGACCAAGCCCTGTGCGCTCTGTGGGCATTGGGTGCCCCATCGCCCCACAGCAGCAGTGCTGCCTGTGCCATGAGCCCCATGTCCATGTCCTCGTGAGCCCCGTGGCCATGCGAGAAGCAGCCCTGGGACAGCCATGTGGGTTTTGCTGCTCCGTGTCCCGTGTAGTCCTATGGCAGGCGGCACCTCCTCCTTCACCCAAGGATGTGGGGGCTTTGCACTGATATTTTTTCTTCTTTATTTACAAATAGTGGTATTTTGAGCCCCACTCACTCCTAACCTTGTTATTTTCGGTGCCGTGGCAGAGCTGGATAAGGACTGGCTGCTTCCGTTTGGGTGGCGCCAGAGTTAGTGCATCTGTTACTGGGCAGGGGTAAGAATCCTTCTGAACCTGCTCAGGTTTTTTCCAGATCTTTAAAAAAATCATCAAACCTGGTGTCACCCAATTTTGGCTACAAAATATATCTCTGAAGGAAGAATAAATGTTTTCATACTTCAAGTGCAGTCATCCCTGCCTTAAGAAGAATGTTTATTTATATCTTATTCCTACCAGCTGTAAATTCAATAATTGTTTTTCCAGCAGGAGCATTTGAAATGTATCTGCCCTTGCTTTTCTTGGGCTGTAACTCGTTACTGGCCATTGAGTAACCTCTGATCCTTATCCAAACAGCCAAATAAATGATCATAAGATCCTAAGAGGAGGGTTTTAGTGAGTAGACTATGGTAGGCTGGGGATTTTGGGAAGGCATCTGAAGTTTGGGAAATGGATACACACGGAGCTGCCGGAGGATCTGAGCAGCGAGCTCCTGCCGGCTCCATAGCAAATCCCAGAGATTGTGTCGTTTTGCCACTGCCTGTCTCTCGTTTCTTTTTTTTTTTTTTTTTTCTTCACCTGTCTGCAGCCTTGCTGGATCCCAGTGGGACTGTCCTTGCCTGTGGGTACAGAGGAGCCTGTCTGCTAGGCACCCGGGCCGGTCACTTTTATCCTCGTCCTGTGGGTGTCTAACACCAAGGGGGGGCCCTGAAATAAGAGACAAGCTGACAGGATGACTGCCATCTGACTGGGCTATTTAAGGCCTAAAAAAATTGCAGAAGATTAAAACAGGCTTAGAAATAAATAACTTTATACAGAAAAGATTTGAGGAGAAAAAAATTGAGTTGTGTTCTAACTGGGAAATAGTTCTATGTTGTGTCAGTCCTAATATCCTCCCCAGGCACTTTGGGGTGCTGGTCCGTGCCAGCATGACCTGCAGACAGACCTGCCTGTATGGGAGGAGGGGTTGGAGGGGATTAGTGAGCAAATCCTCTGTGGGGCTGGGCAGGCTCTGGGGCCAGCCACATGGCTACCTGCTGGGCTCCCCCTGTGCCACCTGCCTGGTCCCGACGCAGTTTGCCCTCTCCATGTGTCTCTCCTGGAAAATATCTGTTGGAAGAGGAATCCGGTACATCACACAATGAATATAAGGAAATATGGCCTTAAAATGATTGCTGAGTTTCAGTATAGGTCCCAGCCCAGGGCTGATGGTTTGGGATGTGGCTGCCTCCCGGCACATCCCCAGCTCATTGGGGCAGCTTCTCGCCCTCTTGCAAAGCGGACATGGTGACTCGGATGCCTACAGCTTCTGGAGAAGTGCTGGTCTTGGGACCCACAGTACAAGCTTTCCAGGTTTTTTTTTAAACACACAATTACTTTTGCTTCATTATGGTGAGGATGAAATCAACCTCAATTAATTCTTGCCCCGTTGCACAATGTGGAGGTATCTCTGGTTTGTTGGTGCTGGTGCTTTCCCTCTTCCACTTCCCCCTTGTCCTCAGCCTCGCAGGAAAACTGGCAGAGCAAGTCCTCTTAGGCTGAAACTGCCCCACCACCCTGGTGTACTTCCACCTGAATAACATCATCGTGAGAGCTTAATGACCAGCTTTGTACCTACCTTGCTGCTGTGCAGATAGGTGACAGATCTGTCTGCAAAAGGTTGTGCTCACACGCACACAGAGGAGTTACTGATACAGCGTCAGTGTCAACCCGAATTCAGTGCACACACCCAGAGACGTGCTCCTCAAATTATTGCAGTCATGCAGTTCACATAGTCATGGGAATACAGTGCATGGCTTAATCAGAATCCAGTGGGTTTTTATCTCGGAATAAATTGATCAGAAACCTGATTTTTCATCCATCCCATTAGACCTTGCCTTAGACGCACCGCTCAGTCCTCACAAGTTCTTAAGTCATGAGTTGCTCAGAAACAATTTTACCTTAATTTACAGATATAAGGATCGATATCCCCTGCTCTTGCTCTTCTTGGTGTTCTGCACTAAAGCAAAAAATTTGATTTTTTTATAATGCTTAATTATTTTCAACACTCTTCTCTTTCATTTATATCTTAGAAATTGCTTTTTCCACACGATTAAAAGCAGATTACAGGAACTCAGGTTCCATCTGACAGCTTGTGCCAGTTTCAAAGACCGATGCCTGCTTCTGCAAATGTCTGTTGTTGCCATGCATTAATCATTCAGACTGTCAGAATGAGACCACAGATTTACTCTTTCTTCAAATAACTGGAGGAATTTTGCCCTTTTTTCTCTCTCTTCCCCACCCCCCTTTCCCCCTCCTTCCCTTTTTTTATCTTTTTCTATGTCCTGGGCACTCCTTTCCTTATTCATAAAACTAGCCTGACTGTACAGCTGTACTTTGGAAAGCGCCACATAAAATAGTATTGTGGTGGTTAGTGAATCTTTTCCCTGATTATATTTAGACTGACATGCTGATTTTTTACTTTGGTGTCACAAAGAATTATCTGCTGCCTTGTTTGATCTCTAGAGCAAACATCTGATTAGAGGGAGAGCAAAAGCAAGCTGGATTTTGTCCCACCTTGTTCTTGGTGACACCTTTGTGAGCTTGCTGAGGTCGGTGCCATTACACAACGTGAAGGACGGGGTATAATTTGACCTGTAAGTCCTTTGTTATAGGTCGTGATGTGAAGGAGGAGAGAATTCAGCTCAGCTGTCAGCCCGAGTGCCCAGGTTTGACGAGAAAAGTCATTGGATGTTTTTTCACATGGAAATGGAACATGTCTGACTAAGGGTCAGCAGGTGCTTGCACAGACCAAGCTGATATTAGCACTGGTGTGCGAGTTCAGGCTTTGTAGTCCCAGTTAGAGGGACTTTGGGGCAATGGCATGTTTGGCATTTGCTTTGTCCAGAACAAGGTAAATGTGGCAGCTTTCAGGATGCATCAAAGTTTTACCCCCAGACTCTGAGCAGCAGCAGTTGTTTGATGAGGAGGGAGACCTGCTACTCTTTCTTTACATTTTAAATGCTATGAAAAGAATGTAGACTTCACTATAAGTATTCTTTTAAGCATTTTCGAATGAATAAAATACATTCCTGCTGAGACAAATGTCCTGTAAAGCAGATGTGTTGTCAGTAAGAAAGGACTTTGTACCATCTCCATTTGTTCATATTCTGTTTCTTAACCATTTGGCAGAGATTTAAACAGGTAATGGGAAAAAATGCTTAGCGTGACGCTACCGAGTCCATTTTCTTTGCAAGCACAAGAGTCGCTAGTGCTGTGCTGTTACACCAGATTGCTGCTTATGACATTTTTGCTTCCAGTTGCCAATGCCTACAAATGCATTTGGTCCCTGCTGTGTCATCAGAGCACAGCCTGTGTGCCCTTGGTCACCCAAAGCACCTGAGCTTTCAGTGTTGCTGATGCTGTAATCCCACCTGATGCTCATTCCAGCTGGCTGCCGGCAGCCTAAGCCCACAGATGCTCTGTGCCTCTCCACGAGAGTGGTAGCAGAGTCTGGCGGCGTGCCACAGTCTGCCAGGAGGATACAGTCCCTGAAGGCTGAAAAAGCTGCTTGCTGTGAAGGGTTGAGATTAGCTAGATGGAAATGCCACCACCTTAGCCAAGTGTTTCCTCACAAGTATGGCACATTTCCTTTTCAAGCTTTTGTATTTGACCCTCTCTGTCTTCACCAAACAAGACCGAAAGTTTCCACTGGCAAGGACAATCTGTTTATTTTCCAACTGCTGTGCCTGCTGTTGGTCAGCATTCAGTAAATAACCCCATTTCAGTATAGCCCTGGTGGGTTGGATCTTCACATGGTATGGGGCTGGCCTGCTGAGCAGCTGGAGCAGCAAAGCAAGCAGAAATAGGTACTCCGCTTAAAAGCAGAGACTTCATTGCCTGACCAAGTGATGCCAGCAAGGCAAGTCCTGCGGCACCTGACTGGACAGAATGGGATTTGTTAAATAAAATTCTTTATTAAATAAACAGCGCAGCATGCAGAATCAGCACGTGATTCTGTGTATCGTAATGCTTTCCTAATTAAGCACGGTTTGCAGAAGCTGGCATTTTTCATGGGTTCTGTTTTCATTTCTTAATGCTACTTAAGGAGAAAAACACTAGGAAAAAAACATCACCTCTTGATAGTTTGGAAATTCTAAAAACCATCATGCTAACAAGTTTCTGTGTATTCACTGTTTTATGGGGAAAAAAGGTAAAACCAAAATAATGTTGGTGCTTTAGTTTGTTAAACAAATGAAGCCCCGTTCTCCCACTTCAGGTCCCTACAGACCAATTCAGACCACTGTCCCAGGCAGCGACGCCTCCTCCCGTTATGCGGTGGCCGTGCTGGAGCTCAGGCAGGGAGGTTTCCTATTTCCCAAGGTACCCAACTTGAGCTTCTCTTGGGTTTTTTAGCTGTCATTTGGGAGTCAGCAGGTAACACCCAGCTCTGCCACCAAGAAACTCAGTCAGAGGTGCTGTAACAGTTTGTGGCCAATAGCTACAAACCCAACCAAAGTACTGCTCTTCATGAAAACATTACCCTTTGTAGATCCTAATATAAATGTTACTGAGACATTGACTCGGTCGTGCAAATGTTGAGCTTCTCCTTCTTACCCAAGTGTTTCTAGTTTTTAATCAAGAAAACAGTCCTCAGCTGTGGCAGAACAACAAGCACCGATTTTCTCTCTGGGTGTGTCAGAAGGACGGTGAGATGCTTCGCAGCTGACTCAGGGGTTCTCCTAGGAGCTGGCCGCCCCAAGGTTTCGCCCTCCCTCGGTCTACGTACAAAAGTAGGAAAATGAAATAAAGCCAACTCTGGGTTCAGCACCAGGAAATTGAACCTGGCTGAGATAGCATGGATTCACTGCGAACGGGATGAAGTTGTGTATCGAAATCTGTGACTTGGCAGAGCCGGTCGGGATACCGGGAGGGCGGTGACGGACGTTGAGGTGGTGTGGCGGGAGCCGAGCGCGCGCTGGGCTCTCAGAGGCTCCGGCCCCCCGAGGTCCCGCACCGCACCCTGCGCCGCCCCCTCCTCCGCAAACAGGCGCCGCAAGAACGGGCCGACAGGCTCGCGTCAGTCGGCTCTGCGGCCGCGGAGAGCGCCCTCGCCCCCGGGGGCGCGCCAGGGGGTGACGCCGTCGTCCCCCGACCCCTTCCGCCCCCCCGCGGGGCCGGCCCTCCCCGTTCAGTCGGTCACCGCGGCCTCCCGGTGGCGGGAGACCTCCGCCGCTCCCAGCACACCCCGCGCAGAGCACCCCCGCAGCCGCCCCGCAGCCAATGGAGGCGCGGCGCCGCGGAGCACGCCGGCAGTTGTAGTCTGTTACTGAGAGATGGCGCGGCTGGAGGCGGGCGTTTCTCTTCTTCCGGGCGCCGTGACGTCCGGGAGGACGCAGCGTGCGTGCGTCGGCGCGTGCGTGTGCGCGGCGGGGGGCGGGCGAACGAGCGGCAGCGGCGGCGGCGGGGCCTGGCGGGCGCGGGGAGGCGGCGGGGGCGGGCGGGGCGCCGCGGCGGAGCTGCCCGCCGCTATGGAGCCCGACTCGGTCATCGAGGACAAGACCATCGAGCTGATGGTGAGTCACCCCCGCCTCCCGCCCAGCCCCCTCCCCGCCGACCCCCCGTCCGCCGGCAGGCCCCGCCGCCGCGCCCGGGCCTGCGGGGGCCGCCGCCACGCCGCGAAGGTGACTCTGGCGAAGCCGCCCTCGGCCCCGGGCCCGCCCCGCCGGCGGCGCCCCCGGCCCACGCCGCGCCCCGCTCCGCTCCTCCCGCCGCTCCCCCCCCCCCCCCCCCCCCCCCCAGCTGCCGGGCCTCCCCGCGCAGGCCGGGCCGCCGCGAGCCCTCTAGTTGCGTTAAAAAAAAAAAAGCCTCCCCCCCGCCCCGCCGCCGGCGGCCCCCCCTTTGCCCCCTACTGAAGGCAGAGCCGGTGCGGGAGGCATGGAAAATCGCGCTGGTGCGGGCACGCTGCATAAACCGAAACCGAAATGCCCCGCAGCACCCCGGCGGTGCGGGGCTTAGGCCCCGCCGCCTCCCCCCGGCTCCAGTCCCTTCTCTCCGGCCGGACCCCCCCGGTGGCCCCTGCGAGAGGCCGGCGGGCCGGGGCTCCCCGAGGCGGGGGGTTCTGCGTCCCAGCGTGAGGACGTGGGGCTCCTCCAGCAGCCCTGTCGCTCGGGTCGGTGCTGGGGGCAGCCCCCCTCCTCCCGCGGCAGCACCGGGCCGGAGCTGCGGTCCGGCAAACGCGGTGTTTCCTAACTAGACCTAATTGGCGTATTCGTTACACTCTCTAATTAATGCTTACGCCGCTAAATTCGCGTTAGTGGAGAGGCGGCTAGATGGAAGCAATAGAAAGGAGTTTGGGTTTTTTTTTTCAATACAAGCAAATCTTAGGTCTCTGTAGCCGTTAGGTCTCTGTATTAGGTGCCCCTAGTTTTAATTGCCTCTAGGGATGAATAAAATTTAGGAGCTGAGAGAGAACAATAATCAGTAAATATCTTCCCATTTATTTGTCATGGGTGTAACATGCTTTCACGTACAAAATTTCATGCAATACTGCAGAACTAAGTGGTAAAACACAAAAATTTGTTTTTAAGGCACTTCGAAGGTGAGCTGGGCTCAGTGGAGACATTAGATGGGAATTTTAGCCAGTAGAGTTCTTGCTAAGCTACCTGATCTGGAAAATACAAACTTTCTTTGAGTGTTTTCTGCTCTCAAGAAGCAGAAATTTAAAAAAAAAAAAACAAACCACACCAAAACCCAAAAAACCCCTTGCAATTCGTTCTGTATTTGTCTCTGATCACTGAGGCCAGGAGCTTAAAAGCTGTTCTTAGCAAGCCTCCTTCCCTGATCCCTATCGATTTGGTGATCTTGCACTGAAGCGTGGATGACATCAGAACTGTTTCCGTGTTAGTGGACTGCAGCATCGAGGATAAAGGCTGGGGGCAGCTGTGCGGGTATCCGTTTCAGGATGTATTTCCTACAGAAAAGATGTCTGCTAAATTTCTGAGGTCTAAAGTGAGTTCTAGTGGCTTTTTTTTTTCCTACCTGGAACAGAGAGTTACTAATACTCCTCAGCCTGGGGTTATGGGAGGTGCTAAAATAGCGTTTGAGGCTGGAAGGTATGCTTGCCTCGCTCAACTTTCCTGCTTGTCTTTTTGTAAATTCTTTCCCGTTTCAGAAGTCTCTTCTATTTGGGGCCAAATATGTTAGCAGGTGGGAGCAAATGTAGCCTTTGCTGATAACTGTTGTACCCTCTGTTTGCAGTCAGACCTGGGAAATGTGATAATCAGTGCAAACGTCGATGGGTTATTAAGATTTTTATTACGTAGTAGGAGGTTTAAGAAAGAATTTTCTCTTTCACAATAAATTAATAAATATAAAATTTTAATACGACAGGCAATTAATTCTGTAGCTTCCAGTACAAAATGGTACTCTAAAATGTAGTTGGTAGCTGAATTTAATTTCAACCTTAGGGAAAGCTTGCATAGAAACCCTTATGTTTGAGTGTAAATGTTTCACTAAAATCATTGAAAGTCATTCCTAAGTGAAGACATGGCTCGAAGGTTTTGCCTTCTTGTGTGTTGTGCAAGATAAGAATCTCTGGAAGGTTTGTTTAAATACACAAAGCAGAAGCTGTATTGACAGAGTCTTCAGTCAGTGATTTCAGTATTATATGCTAACTCTTGTATCGGCTGTTAATGCTGGTGGCAAACACCCCTAAGCCAGGGATCATCTTAGTGTGTCAGACTTAGTGGGGTGCTTTTCTTTTTAAGAATGTTATTGTTTACTAAAAGCAGGATGTTTTATGCCTCTCTTTGATACTGGAGATTGGTTTTGGTGTGCTTTGGGTACACGATCACTCCCCTCCAATGCCAAGGATGAATCTATAGTAAATACAGGAGCAAATGTATTATGCAAAGGTTCTGAGGAGCAAATACAGTATAATTCTGAGTGGCTGATAAACAGGAGATAATGTGTCAATGTGTTAATTGCATGGAAGTTTCAGAACATGATGTCCTAGCCCTCAACTGTGCCTTCACTGGATAGATCATTTGCATTTATTTAAAGAAAAATCAGTCACGGAAATAATACTGTTCTATTTTTAAAGCTGGAATCTAAGAAAAATATTTTAAGGTTTCAGAGTGACAACTTCCATTTGCTGTATAAAGTTTTAGCAAGTGTTCTGAAGTCGCTGTATCTTTTAGGGCAGCTTTAAGGCTTTACATGTCCTGTTCTAGTTTGTAAATTGTGTATCTAGTTGTTTTAATGGCGGTGAGCAATTGATTTTGTGATGACATTTCATGGCTTTCATTTGCAGATGGTATCTACCTCTACGGGCAAGATACCCACCCATTGCATAGAGGTGATTTCATGAGGCCTCAAAGTTTAACTTGGGTTGGCTGTGGGAGGTCCAGATTTGGGCTAACAATGGATCTGACGGCGTTGTTTTTGGTTTATATACCTTCGTACTTAGGCTGTCTCAGTTAAATGCTTTGCGTGAGTGGGCAAACTATTAGAAAATAAGTGGTAAGGAACTAATGCAGAACAGATGGAGGGCTAGCCAAAACGATTGAAAGGGCTCTTTCTTCCCCAGGTTTTGATTTTCTCTGTGAAATTAGATAACTGTAACCTCTTTGCTCTTTTAAAGAATCAAACTTTCCTCTTTTGTAAGGTGAAGGACCATCAACAATGCTTTGCGAAATAGGTTGGTGTTTTTTTACGAGCAGACTAAGTTCTGTGTACAATCTGTATTGTTCAGTTGAATCAAACCTGTATACGTATTTGTCTTCGATACCTGCTAAAAGCTTTGTCTTTCATTTTCTCAGAAATCTTAGCTGAACCATACTTTTGTTTTACCAGCAGACTTTCAGAGTTAGGGGGTAATTAGCTTCTCAATTTGTATTAAAATGTTTCTAAAAGGATACATAAGTGTGGCAAGTATGTTTTTCATACAGGTTAAAAAGTTGTGCGTTTATGGAGTGAACGACATGCAGCATAAGATGCAGATAGTATTAAAAAAAACAAAAAAAAAAAATCCCCCAAACCAGATCTATTACTCCCAGTCTGTTGTACCCACCAGACACCTATGGAACATGGTTACTGAAGCAGGAAGCTAACTGTGTGTAAATTCTCTCACTTACTGAGCTTTTATAATCATCTGCCTTTCCACTGTGTCCTTGATGCACGTGTTGTTCTCCAAACACAAATCCCCCTGCTGCAGAGTTGGCAGTTTAAATTCAATATAACACTGCTCCGTGGTAGTAACTGAAAGGGTTATGGAAAGACCATGCCTAGGAATAAAACCATCAAGCACTTGTTTACACTGAATTATCAATTCTATCTTAGTTATGTACATGGAAAAATATTCTTCCTGATATACTACCTTCACTGTCTAGAAAGTCTCTCGCTGTCTCTCATAAAAGTGTCCAGTGTTTAAGTGCCTCTGTAAATAATAAATGAAGAACTATAATTGAATATCTTGCCAAAAGTCTTTCAGTTTCTCCTGGCAGAACTTTGATTGTTCTTGTGAGCTGAAGGTCTTCAAATTCAAAAGGTAACAATCTCAGAATAAAGTATTTCACGTAGGCATGCCCTGCCAACAGCAACTTCTCTAAGTTGTGCCAGCAGTACCTGAAGTTCCTTGGGTTACTGCAACTGGAGATGGCTGTTCCCCCAGACTAACGCTTTACAGTGCAAAATAAATCTTAGCATTCTGTTTGGAAACTAAAATACAGCTGCTGTATGTATCTCAGGCTATAACGTTCTGGCTTTTTTCTTCCCTCTCTGTCTTAGTCATTGCAAGCGGAGCAGGCAGTTACATTTTTGTGATTTTTTTTTTTCCCATGTGTTCTTAGAGGACTCCTTCAAAAAGTCTACTTCTGTAGCAGTAGAGATACAGAGGGAATAGGCAATGATGATCTTTGCATCTGAAACAAAGGAGGTACTGTTCTAGCTAAAATGTGACTGGTTCTTCATCAAAGGCTGGGAGTAGATGGAGAGTTAGTAAGACATTTGTAAACCTGTGTGTAAACTAGTTGTGCTTTCTTCAGTAGGATAACAATCTACTTGCTTTGCAGTTATCTCTCTTTTCTATCTTCAGTAGCTAAATTAGAGAGCTGCATGTCAGATGTTTAAGCATGCAGTTGATGATGTGCTGGGTGGTTTCATGCATGGGGGGGAGGGAATGGCTAGAGCAGGTATGTAACAAGGTGGTGGTTAGGTGGTTGTTGGGAAGTCACAGATGATCCTTTGGGGCAGGGGAATGCAAGATCTGTGCTGCTGCTGCACAGGCTATCAGTGACAGTCACATTCTGGAGGGTGCCTGTAAGAGGCAGGATGCAAAAATAGAGAATAGATTGCTGTGACTTTGGCAGCAGTGCAGAAAATGGAAAGAAAGAGCTTAAGAAAATTAATTGGAGCAAGACAACCAAATTCAGAGCCAGCAGAGTGATGATGAAATGAGGGAAGTGGACAAAGAAGTGTGGAAAGCTGTATCTTTTCGGAAGGGTTTGATGGAACAATAGACTGAGAGGGGAAATGGGGTGGTGACGGGAAGAAGAATACAAAGATGCGGAAGAGGTTACAAAGTAAAAAAATTACCTGATCATTATGGCCACAGCCAACAGCTTATACAGGTAAAGGAAAACTGCAGGTGCTCCATTTGTAGGGAAAGTTCTGAAAATAAATTGCTTTTAGTTCTTAATAGAAAAATGTTAGTTTCTTGGGGAGACTAAATGCTGGTGTTTCACCAAAGGCTTTTTAAATCTCGTCCAAGATTCAGAGACTCTTTTTCGCCTCACAATGCAGTTAAATTTTCTAACGTTACTAAATTTTTCAACCTTTGCAGCAACGCTGAGAGAGTAAGATGCAGCAGAAAAGTTCCCTTTCTGCCTGAAACATGTGTACAGCTTCCTGTGCCTGCGAGCACTGCTGGGTAGTTTTCAGGGTGATGAGTTGCCTGTGAGCGCTGGCTTGGGACCGGGAGGTCCTGAATTGTGCTCATAAATCCAGTGTCCAGGTGTCGCTGTGGAATGAGATCCCATCTCTGTGGGCATGCTGGTATGTGCACCAGCTGTCCTCTCTGAAGTGTTATTGGGTTGCTCCTTTAAAAAGTTGTAAAGCATGTGTATGCCATTTCTGCATTTCAGACTGTGCTGACTGTATCCCTTAGGCAGAGTTGTTGAATGTTGCTAAAAATGTGGGTCACCCATAAGCATTGCAGTAGCATCTCAGCAAGACAAACTGCCTTGTTATGAATTGTAGCCTTAGAGAGACTTGGGAACGTTTCTTGAAGGATGGGTGTACCTTTTCATATCGTGTGTTTTCTAAAACACCTTCACTACCTGTTATATCAACTTGGATGGATGTCTTCTGATGCGTTACATTTTATTGCTGCGGAGTTGAGGTCACTGTTGCTTTGGCATTTTCAGTTTCATCTTCCTGTGCTGGTTTGACTGCTTGTGCAGCCGCGTGCAAAGTGAGATTGCTGATGGGTTTAAAATGAAATGGATGTTGCAGCAAATGTGCCAATGCGAGAAGAATGATGTGTGGGAGACAATAAGAGACCATGGTTATAAGAGGGCTGCTCTGTTACAAGTAATTCTTTTGTTGCAAGGGAGAAAATAAATTGAAGGCAAATGAGAATATTTAGAGTTGTTCAAACTAATGCTGATTAATAACAATACTTATGTTCTAGTTTTTTTTCTCTGGCACTGTCTTCTTTATACTAATGCCACTGTTTATGTTGTTCTATAATCTGATTTCTCGACTTGATTTTTTGTAGTATTGATAGTACTTAATTATTCACAGAAAATCCACTTTTTTTCTGGAAAATCCCTTCCTTCCCCAGTTTATCGGTGTGTTTATGACCTCAGTGGCGTGACATCTGACAGCCTACTCCATTTGCCTGTACTACTTCCACACATTTCCTGGTATGAGTAGTGCACAACCAAGACCAGATAATGAAAGATAACTCAATGCCTTTCGTATTTTAAGAACAAAAAACCACTGACTCTTTCTGGAAACTTAATTTGCTTATCATGCAGGCTGAATTTACAACGGGAGCGTTTGAAGGCGTGCTGTTTCTTTATGGCGTTGTTAATCCAGGTCCCCTCAGGACTTGCATCCCTCTACTTCTGCCCCAGGAAAAGAATGTTTTTATTGGGGATCAAAGAGTAGTTCAGCTTCCTGGACCCATTTTTTTGTAAAAATACAGGCAGAAATGTGTAAGATGTAGGTAGGTACCTGCTTGCCAGGAATAGGGACTGATATGCTTTCTGGTAAACTGGTAAAAAAAGCTTTTCAGATCAATCTTTAGTTGTGGCAATGCTACAAGATTTTGTTTTGTTCATTGACTTGGAGGAAAAACACAACTATATATTCAGTGTTACAAGTTGTGGGGCTGTGCTCTGAGTTTCATCCTGTTGAGGAGTTCATGAATACATTTTGTTCCAAAAGAAGTTCTGACAGCTGGCCTTCTTTGGCTTTTTGAGGCATTAGGATGCCTTGCATGATGATACCTTGCTGAAACCTTGTATCCTTTTCAGTCATGCCAATTTAAAGATTTCAGACAAAAATACATACAGCTTTTTGAAAACCTGTACTCAGAATCTGTTGCAAAATTTGAGGTACAATTACAGCTTGTATTTGATAGAGAATCTTTTAGGCTGTTTTATTTGGGCAGCAAAGGACTAGCCAGGGGAACTTTATATTCAGGCTGTCTCCATTCTACCAGTACTTCTCTAGACAAAAATCAGACCTGTGCTGTAACACTTGCAAAGACTTAAGGAATGCCTTCGTGGTGAAGTGCCTCTCCTTCCAACACCCTGCTGGCTCTGTTATGACTTAGCAAATCAGTACATTTATGTAATTTTGATAGCTGGCTTCTTACTGAGCTATGTTGTACTCTCAAAATTCTGAGTCATATGCCTTGACATCTTATCACTTTACTTGGCAGCCTTAAAAATCCTAGATTGGACACAATATCAGGCTCACAGAGCTGCTTTGTCCTTGAAATGTCATCATATAGTTGACTATTGCTTTACTAGTGGTAGAAAAGCAGAAAATCACCCCACGATGAAGGTGCTCCTTTCTTTGGGTAGCTCTGGGCAGTCAGGGACATGGCTGTCCTCATCAACAAAGCTTCTTGGCACAGCTGTGAACAGTGGCAGTTTCTCCCACCCTTCCCTGAGCTGCTGGTGCTTTGAGATGTGGGGCACAGTTGTGGAGGCTAAAGAATGCTTGGTTCAGAGCTCTGGACGGGTTGGAGAGCAGACGAAAGAGTGAGAGACAGCAGTAGCATACTCTTCTGTGGGTGTTGCAGCTTTATGTTCAAGAAGACATTGCTGTTGCTTCTGGCTGCTGTTAGGGGAAATTTTGTAGGCCATATCTCAAACTTTTTAAATATCTGACTGGAAGGTGCGCAGTCTGGGCCTTCTAGGGTACTCTTTCTGTTAGACATATAGTATAGGCTTTCTGCAGACTCAGTCTTCTCTTAAGTGTTATTGTTAAAGCTGCTTTAAATTAGTCACACTCTAAATGTACTGCTGAAAGTACTGGATGAAGGCCTTTTATCATCTTGCTCAGTAAGAGGTGACTTCTTGTCTTAGGAGTGGCATGTCTTGGCTTACTCTCTTCTAGTTTTAGATTGTTTTCCAGAGACACAGTGATACTGAAAATTCACTGAATTCTTTGCTGTCATTCAGATAAGTGTCTTGAAGAATCCATCTTTGTGCTGCAGATACGTAAGGCAAGTTGGATCATTCTGAGTCTGGAAACAGGGAAATAATCATTGCAATAAAATGCTTCAGAGCATGTATACGGCCAATTAGGAGAACTGTATTGGACTGTTTTGAGAACCTGTGTGTTACCATTCTGGCAGTTCACAGAGCAGGCGTGTGAGGTGTAAGCTGGTGGTTGAAGCCTTAGCATTGGCTTCGTTATTTGCCTTGTAGTTTCTTCTTCATCTTCCCTCATCTTTGCAAAGTGAGCTGTAGCCCCAAAACACTTGTGGATTGGGTGATTCAGGGCAGGGGAAAGAGCAGTTTCTTGTCTGTACAGCCATTTCTTTCTCTTAGATCCACCAATCCAATGACCCCACTAATGTAGTCATTACTGGACTGGTAAGGTGTCTAGGCTGCCTTGTCTCTCTAACAGCATTAGGAGTACGTAATTGGGATTTCGTTCAAGAAAGAAGTAGGTACACCAAGCTGAAGATGATTGGCTGCTCTCTTTTAACAGACAAGTCTGAGAAGGAAAACCCATTCGAATCCCCTTTCATTCTGGATTGGTGGATCTGAAGCCCAGAAACAAAGTTTCAGGTAAGAAGTCACCCTGTACTATATCTTGCTGCTTCTGCTTAGATGAGTTTGTCTGCAAATTCAGTATCTTGCTTTAACTGCTTAATGTCCCTCAAGTATTAGAACACACCAAGTTAGCTGCTGAGGTTAGAGTAAGAAATGGCATATTCAGTAAATCCATGTGCGCTTTATCAGGAAATCGCAGATCTAATCTGAAAAATGAACCTAGGAACATACAGTATGTACTTGCCTTCTGTGGAGCTGGAAAGCAGTATCTACAGGTACAGGGGCACTAAGCAAAACGTTTAAAAATCCTGTTTCTGACAGGGGAAAGCAGCCTTACCAATGACTTTGTTGAACTTCTCAGTTGAGTTTGGGAAAGTAATAGCTATCCACTCCGATTTCTAGCTACCTTCTCTGAGTTCATCAGAAATTTAGAGAACTCCTCTAGCTGTTTGTAGTACAAATTCCAGTAGCTTTATCCTCCTGAAGTGCCATTTAAAATTCTGTTGTGGGCAGCACTTGGAGTCAGCCTTTTAAATCCTTCATGAGATTTCAATGTTCTGTTCCTAGCTGTTTTCAAAGCATAGTTGATCCAGTTGTAAGGCATGGTTTTCAAGAGGAGCTTTAAAGTTATAGTGGGTTTATTTCAGAGTAGGGGAGTACGATTGTATTTTGAGTCACATTCATCTGAGATTTGGAAATGACTGCAAAAGGCTACAACATGCTATCTTAAAGATAGGTTTGGAAGGTGTTTGCATTACGAAGGAAAGCTGGGTCCCTGGCTGATAGGAAAATACAGTTGTGAGTTAAGTATCTGGTGTGAATGGGTGACCTGCACCTCTCCTAATACCCAGCTTTATTGTAAGTTAGTGCTTTAATGAACTTGGCAACTTATTTCTAAAGTTAGTATGAAGCAGTGTGCCTCACTTCTTTTTGATATTAATAGCAATAACACTAAGCTGCTTGAGTGTTCTCTTTTGTAGACACCTATTAAAGCGAATGTTAAGGCCTCAATATTTAATCTACTGTAGAAGAAACTCTTGTAGGTGCTGTTGATCTCATGTATTGTTCTAGCTCTGTGTTTGTTTTGCTGGTGTGATATTTTGTGCAAGAATTGTACTTGAATTTAATTGATTGATACATAATGAATTGTGCACAGGGTACTGTTGTTTTCTGGTTTGATTTATTGAGTACTTGAATTTTATTTGGTCAGGGTGGAGAAGTCTTGGGCATGCTTTTTAGTATAGTTGTTTAAAAAAAATCTGAGGGAAAATCTAAGGGAAATACTCATTAACCTTAGTCTGACACATTTCTTGCAGTCTCGTCTAATATCAAATTGAGTTTGTCCCACATGCCAGTCAGACTCACCTTGGAGTGAACACTGCAAAATAACATCTTCCTGTGGAATATTTGCTGTTCAGGGTGTGCCGCCTTCTAAAATGAGAGAATGGGGAGGCAGAAGTGAACTTGGCATCTTTAATGATGAAAACTGAAAAGAGGAAATAATTTAAAATACACTGAGGGGGCGAAAAAGAGGAAGCATAAATGTGTACTCCTGCTGATTAAGATCCCTGATGTTATGATATTTAATATTGCTTAGCCTTTTGAAACATGACAGTCCTATCAAAGGCAGTAGTAAAGCTAAGTTGAACTTGAGTGCAAGTATATGCAGATTGGAGGCTTAGTTCTTGCCCAGGTTTTAAATCTTATATTTCAAAAGTAAAATGTAAGTCAGCTATCAAAGGCTATGTAAATACTCCTCTGCAGCATTTGATGTACAAACCCTGACTGTGAAGCTAGCATTTCATTATGTACTGAGCCTAGATGTCATATGCATTTAAACTCTTCAAGTTCAAGTGCATGCTGCCTTGTGTATACTAGATTTTTAGATGGGGTTATTGTTTTCAGATTATGTTAGGCCTTGTCCTTGAAAACTTAACACAGAAAAGAGTCTAAGACAACTTTTAACATTTTAGACAAATTTCAGCCACATTTTTAAGTGTTTAACTTATTCACTCAAAGTTTCTACTATTGCAATTGGCAGTGCTAGCTCTCTTTTCACTGTTTCTCTTCTCTCCCCTCCCGTTATGATTTACTGTGAGCAGGTATGCTACTGTCTGTAGATGTCTAACACCTCTGTTCCTGCTGTGTAAGAGCATAGGAAAGCCATTTTTCTCCTGAAATGGCCATAGGATATGTTAATGCAGAAGGGAATATCACACTTCTGGAGTTTTGAAACCGCGGGAATTGGGATGCATGTACATGAAGGAAGCAAGGGTTAATTTAAATACTGTGTATTTTGGAAAATGTAGATGACTTCAGTTAACATTCAATGTGACTTAAGTAAACTTACTAGGATTTTCTTCCTAGTCTTTTATATCTTCCTGAAAATGAGATACTGCATCTCATGAGGCTTATTCTGATGAATAAATTATAATGGAGTAAGATTGTTGTTATATTCAAAGAAAGCGTTTAATCTTTTCTCCACTGAACCCATATTCCTTTTGTAGCATTCATTTTGTTGTAGCAAACACATACTTTGATCTTCAGGAGCAGAGTGGGACTGCGTTATCGATCACCCTTCTGTGAATTCATTGTCCTTTCTAGAAGAGCGGTGTGGTAATAAGGAGAATTTATCTGATAAATTATTTTCCCTTGTCTTGCTTTAAATTTCCTGATTCCTCACTTAGTATTTTTCCCCAAATGCAAGAAGCTTACGTGCAGATCCTGAACGGCTTTTGGAAGGTTGTAACATTGAATGGTTTTTATTTTGAATGGCAATCACGTAGCTGAACAGTTTTTTTTTCTAATGGAAGTGTGACTTTGCTACTGGTTACTTTTTTTTTTTAGAATGATCTGATAATAACAAAAGAATAATCAAAACCATTTCACAAGTCAAAATGAGTTTGCTACTCTGTGGACACTTACTTTTGAGAAATTAACTTTTGCATTTGTAGTTTGTCGAAGGGCAGAAATGCAAGAGTAAATTACATTTAAGACAACTTTCTTGACCTAAGAATGTAGCTGTTCTTAAATCAAAGCAGAATGCTTGAATACATATATAAAACTCCATGGATTTTGGAAATGTATGGTATGAATGGTACTCAAACAGCCTTCCAAATCAGACACTCAAGACTGGATGTGAGATTGCATTTTGGATGTGGAAAAGGTAGTGATGTGATGGCACCAATTCCAACAAACTTGTATGGAGCATGTGAATACACTGCATCTCTCAAGGGACAACTTGGTTTTGAAATGAAAATAGGAAGAGCACAAAGTACTACTGTTGGTCTGATGTAAATTGTTTCTTTGTTTTCAAATACCTCAGCAAAGATATTCAGTGTTGTGCCAAAATGTGCAGCGTAATGAATGTGCTATCATGCCAAGCCAGGCTGTCGCTTGTGGAACACGCGTATTTGTTACATGCATGCCCCCACACTTTATTTCCAATGAAGTATTCACACTTAAGACTATATTTTGACATTTTTACTTTTCCACCTCTTGCAAATATTCAGATGACTTGTACGGATACGTAGTTGGTTGAACACTGTTCTGCTTGTCACTGTTTTGAATATATCACTTAAGGTAAAAATACCAGGTAAGATCTGGATGATATCCCAGCTGGCAAAAAAGGTGATAGAGTTTGAGTAGTTGGCAACTATTCCCTGCCAAGTGTAAAATAATACTGAAGGCCTTTGAACAATGTTACAGCTTTATATATTTTTATATTTTATTGTGGTTAATGAAGGTTTTTGAGAAACTAAGACCTGAGCTTGATATTAAATTTGACTTGGGAACATACAGCTTTCATGAACAGTCATACTGTGTTTAAGTTTCCTTTTCAGAGTACCCCTTTTCGTAGCATTAAATCTGATCTACCAGGGGATGTGCCTGTCCTTCCCATCCATAGAGAGGGTTTTAAGTAACAGCAGTTACCCCATGGATTTATCAATATTAAGTGTTAATGGAAATAAAGATGTATCAGTTCTGTTGGTCCAGGCCTAGGTTAAAGTAAACTAAACAGTAAATTAGCAGTGTGGTATAGCATGTGAGTTTCTTGTAGCGAAAAACCTGAAGAGAATTCAGAATGAAGGTTGAAATTCTTTGGTTGTACCTTTTTTGCCAGTCTGAATCTCTGTTCGTAGCCCTGTGGACATCCAGAATATGAACTAACCATACTGAGGAGCTCGTTTGTTGTCATGAGAAAGTTGAAAAAAGCATTCCAGACCTTAGGATTTGCAAACTTGAAAGATGTGTTAGCTTCTTATGATGAATTTCATTTTGCAATAAACTGCATGAGAAAAAAGTTGTTGCAGGAGGAGTAAATTAATATAATTAGTCACGCTCCTTGAAAAAATGGAGTAAATTAGCTCCCTCATTTGTCTTACTGGATTTTTCTTTGAAATTCTGAAATACCTCCCCTTGCCAATCTTTTTTGGACTCTGTCTAGAAACTGATTTTCAAAGCCAAGGATATTTTTGCATTAAGAACAGTGTTTCCCAAACTGTAAACATACAAATAAATTTGATTCCTTAATTAACTTGTATAAATAAAATTCATGTGATGAAAAATTCTGAGGTCATAATTTTAATACTTTATAAAACTTCCAGCAGTAAGGCTTGGTTATGCATATGCTGTCATTTTTAGTTAGGACATTGCAGTATTTCCATCACTGGATATCAAAGGTATACTAGTTCCATCAGGAACACAGGCTATAGTCCGTATTCATTTCTTGAGCAATTTAGTGGGCTTTATAGGATAAATGGGGGAATTTTTTTTTTAAGGGGTAAGAAAGTGTGAGGATTTCTGTTTGAATGTAACTCTTAATTTCAAATGCATGGAAATGGAAGGTTTCTGGACAGTGCTTAAACAAAATAGCAACACTGTACACCAATGAGAAGTCCAAAGTGAATGAAAACTTTGGATTGTTCAGAGGCTGATAGACTTTTTTTTGGTGCCTCTACCCTAAATGTCATCACTTACAAAGTTGACTTATTGGAAGAACTCTGTGCATGCTTTACCATAAATATAAGAAGTTCTTAGCATCTGACCTGTAAAGATGTTGAAGCATATTCTTTTTTTTTACTGATATTACTGAGAATTTATAGTGTTGAATACAAATGCAAGCATTTGCACAGGCTTCTTAAATCTGAGATTTAAGATCAAAATCTAAATATTGAAATGTAATTCCTCAGGCTGGACCACCGAGGCAGCTCTTTGTGTGTAGCATTAAAACAAAGCATTAATAATAAAGCTAATGAATGAATTTTTTCAAACACAGGGCATCTAAAAGATCCAACGAGGGTTTCTCTATTTGTCTTTATTCTTTCAGCATCATTCACTCCTTGCCATGAAGCTGTAACCCCCTCTTTCATCTGCTAGCTCCTCCTCTGCAAGTAGTGCATTCAGATGAACACACAGCTATCTTAATGTGAGTTGCACTGCAAATTAGTTTGTTCCTTAAAATTTGAGTTTTGATTGGCCTTATCTTAACCTGTGTGGTTCTGGTCTTGATGCTGGTTTGTATGTACATTTAATATTATGACCAGTGTCATTTCCCCATTCCCAAACTGTATTAACTAGTGCTGCAGCTCCCTGGGAGCCTGATGAAAGGTGAGTGGAAAGTGGAGGCATAAGTTCAGGTTCTTGTTATGCAGAAATTAAATCTTTAGTCCACTATTATGTTTTTACTCATGACAGTTCCTATGCAAGCAGGGTCAAGAAATAACATGTCAATGAAACACACAAATATTTGCACATTACTGTTTTAGTGTGAAGTAGAATGCAATATTTAATTTGTAGTATTATGCAATGTCATTGCTACAGCTAAGTGTCCAGTGATTTTTATAAATCCTTTTATTCAGGGTTTTGTAATACTGAGAAACGTTTTTGTGTGCTTAAACTTGGCATGGAAATGGCCTCTGTGTCTAATGTATTTTGAAGTAAATTAAAAAATTCTTCCCAATTTACCCATGTTTCTCTTAAGTTCTTAATATTCAGCTTATTCAGCTAGAGTAGTTGCTAAAAGAAAACACAGTCTAATAACCTAAACCAGTGATTTTTAGCTTATAATTTGTGGATTCCTGTAGGTGTAGATTCATTATATGCAGAGTGTTGTAGATCTTATCTGAAAATCTTAGAGGAGAAATTTGTTGTGTTTCTTGATCAATGACTTCTGCTAAGTGATCTGAGCAGAACTAAAACTTTTACTGGGCTTGCATGTTAAAAATGCAAAAATTTATTTGGGCTTTAATAAACACCTGCAGTGGTGCACTGAATTTTAGTGTTTCAGAGCTGTGCCATTCAGGTATTGTGCCAAATAGGATTAAATAATGAAATAGATTAGAAAAGAAGTTTCTTGAATTATATATGCTTGTTTTGAAGCAGAGCTGTAAATGGTCTATATAAGATCCTGCATCTTTAATATCATGATCAGTGGGTTTGAACTGTACATCTTATCTTTAGAAATATAAAACAATCTTTTTTTTCGGTGTCTTGTTGAAATTAAGGTAGTTTCCCCAGCATCACTGGTTGACTATCTGAGAACTAAATTGGAAGTGTTTGTGTGAGGATCCGTCAAAGTAAATTATTGCAATGTAATTGTAGATATACAGGATTAATTACTTGATAGCTAAGTGAAAAATCACATTTCTCTAAATGGTAATAAGAAACTTTTAATAATAGAAAACTGATTTATTTTTATATTGCAGGAAGAATAATACAATAGTGCATAAATTTATTTTTACCTCTGTACGTAAGGTCTATGCACCCACTCATGACAGCTGTGTAATATAGGACATCCATATGGAACTGCAACCTTCCTGCTTGATAAGTGGAGAGAGAATTCCAGTGTATTTTGGTTATGCTAGTGTTGTTCTTCTGTTTTTGGTTTAATTTCTCTCCTTAGCATGGAGACGAAAATAGAGGCTTTCTTTTGTTTTATTAATAAGATATGAAATAAAAAAAAAAAGATTTTTTTAACCTCTTCAGGTGCTCTAGGCTCCCTGCTTCCCAGCACAGTAACCACTTTCCCTGAGCCTCCACCTCTGGTTATTCCACTTTAAACTTTGATCTGTGTGGGATTTTTGTTTTAAAGATTTAGTGTGTGTTATAACTAAATTGGAAGCCTGTGTGAGAAATAGTGAAAACTAAGTCTGTGCCAAATTTTAGAGCTGGGTTTGTGCACTCATTGATAGTGAGGAACTGAATCCTTTTCCCAACTTTATCTGATGGTAAAACAGTGTATGTACTATTATGTCCTTAAAAGGTATGGTGAAATAATACCATGGAGCTATAAAAGGTTTGGGGAGTCTGTCTCATTAAATTTCTCCAGCTTCAGAAAAGAAGCAAAAAGGATTTCCTACCTTTTCCTAACTACTAGTGTCAGCAATGTTGAGTCTGGTAGTTAAGCTTGGTTCTTTTTGGCTTGGGTGGTGGTATGAGTAATAAACATAGGGTATACTTTGGCTTTAGGATACCCTCAACTGATGATACAAATGTTTTTCCCCAATAACCCATTTAATCAGGGTACCATGCATATTGAGTAAGCAGAACTTGGTCTTGCAATTTGAACTTAGCTAGGTGTCATTCCTCTCTAAAAAGTACTTACATTTTTTGGTTGTCAGTGTCCCAGCACATAGACTGTAACCTCAGAAGTTAATGTCGGCTCTGCTGTTGGAATAAATAAGCACAAATTGTTTGAGAAAGTTGAGAAAGTACAGGGTGCCAAACCTTAATGACTGAAGCGCCTCCAGGTTGTATTCTAAAGACTTGTCACCCTAATGAAAAGCTCCTGTGCTTCTGTTCCCCAAGGGTGACTGCAGAGGCAAAAATCTCGCTAGCAACTATGTCCAGGCCGGTTTGCTGAGTAAAGCACCTTCCCCCACTGCAACAGAACTTCTGTCAGTAGCAACATGTGGATGCGTTGCTGAACTGATGGACCCAAACTGTAACAGCTCTGATACTGCTGGTAGTAAGTTGAAATGTTCAGCTGGGCACTAAAGGCAAGCGGTTGCAAATGAAGAAAATGAGCTCGTTATCCTTGATAGGACAGAGGGATGGATGGCTTATTTTCTGAAAAGGATCTTCAGTTGTTATTTTACCCTTGGCTGCTAACCTTGTGCTTAATGTAGAAATAACATAGATAAGTATCCACGTTAACATACTAATGAGTTGCCTGCCTTGAGTGATTTGTTGTGGCATCTAACTGCTTCTTCTCTTCCTTCCTTTTTGTCACCCTGCAGTGTTCTGTGCCAAGGTCTTTGTGGCTAGGCTGCTCCAACCTGGTAGAGAGCATGTGCGCACTGAGATGCCTGCAGAGCATGCCCAGTGTCAGATGTCTCCAGGTGCCTTTCTTCTTTCTTGTTGTAAATGTTATGCGTATGCTGTTGAGAGTTTTAACAAATGTTCAGGACTCTGTTTAATCAAATTGTTAAGTCTGCTAAATGTTTTTTGTGCATCCTTTTCTGAAATCTTCTACTTAACTGCATTGTAGGAGTGAATCTTAAGAGGGCTTTCTGTACAGTAGGCACTTGTGGGGGGGTGGTGAGCTTTTGTGTTTTATTGCCTGTTTACTGAAGTTGTGATATAAGTAGCATAGTTGTGCATGTTGCCTGCTACGTTTTGCTTTCTCATTGAATTAAAAAAATTAACATAATGAGCTTTGCCATTTCTTTTAAATTGCAGCGAACTGACTAGCCTGTAATATCTGTGTGATTTAATTTAGAAAGGATAAGCTTTTTATTTTCTAGTAAGTGTGATCCTGGTTATAGCCTTACATTACAGTCATTGCACATGTTTGAATGCAGAATAGTTAGCATGGAGTCTTGGAGCTCTTTAGGTTACTCTGTTAATTTAGCTTCTGAACTTTTAAAAAGTGAAGAACAAGGGATGGGGGCTTACTCTGCATAGAAGACCACTAAATCTCAAGTTCTCTGTTTTTCTTATAGTAAGCTGTTGAAGCTGAGCCTGCGTCATTTGTAGATGGGGGAATTGCTGCTGTTCCCTCACTGGTTTCGGAGGGATTGAAAACGATAAAAAGGGAGACTGATACCAGTTAACAATTTTGAGCTACCAGGATATTTACCTCGGAAAGAAAATTTAGAATATGTGGAGTAACTGTGTGGCAATTCCTGAAGTGTTTCTGAATGTAACATTTTTAGCAGAACATAACTATTATTTAATATTAGTATCTTTTATAACACAATAGCATTATTCAGTGTTTCAGTCTTTAATGTGCACAGAATGAATACTTAAAAGAAATTGTTTTTTGTGAATGAAAACTTTGAGGTCAGTCCATTTGAGTTCAGACACTGGAAAACATGAATGTCATGCCTTAGGGAGTAACCACGTGTTTTAAAACCTCTCCTCTTGCCTGCAAAACATGGCCACTTGAGTTCCAGCAAATTTGCATTTCAGAATTAAAAATTTATTCAAAACTTGTGTTAAAAGTACAAGAATGTTTTTCTGTTTGAATGCTTTGTTTCCAATTTTGAAATACTATTCAAGGGGGGGGAATCCCGTAACCAAGATAAATGTATAGATGGATAATACAATTTTATAGAAATGGGCACTGCATCATGGTCAAATAATAGTTACAGTAGATGCTTATTATCATGATAGTGCAAGTCACAGAGGCTTGGTGTGTGTCTTGGGAATATTTACAAGCTAGTTCTAATACAAGCTCTTCCTGCTCTTTCCCTGATCCTCAGCATTTACCCCCTCACTGGTAAAGTAAAATAAAACTCTTTTCAGTAGGAATTCTGATTTTTTTTTTCTCCTGAGACCTAACTTGTCAGTGGCCAAAGAGCATCTCAGAATTTTTCAGCAAGTGATCATAGTTGTTTTTAAGATAACAATGTTGGGAGTAGTTGCATGTAGCCTGGTGGGATGGCCCAGTAATCTTTTCAAGGTCTGTTAATGAGCCCTGGTGAGGGATATGAGCAGTGAGCTTGAAACAACTGCTGCTTTGTTGTTATGAGGCTGGTCTTTGGTGCAGACCTAGGGCTGCAATCCTACGCTTTCATGCTTAATTTTTTTTCCTCCTCTCTACCTGACTTCTGGATTTGTGACTATGCCTGATTGTATAAGAGAAATTTGAGAACTATTTCAGGATAGGAGCAGGTTTGCTGTTAACTTTTTTTTAAATGGTAGGTGTAGATCTTGGTTTCATGGACCTTGAGGCTTGGGGAGGGCTAGCTGCTGGACCCAGCATGAATTTCAAAAAGATGTGCATTTCTGCAAATAGCTGGTGTGGGAACTGCAGGGACTCCTTAATGATGAATCTGAGAACTTTGACTGCCCTGACCGAGGTTCTTATAAATCGGCTCTTTGGAAATTTCTTATCAGTTAGCACATTATAGCAAATGAACTGTTTCTTTCCCAACTGAACTTTCTGTTAACATTACAGAGAGAAAAATACATATATTTCATTGAAATAATAGTAAACCTGTTTATTGTGAACACTGTTTTTTCTGTCTGTTGCAGTATCTATCAGTAGGTTAGTTAACATAGTGGTTAACTATAAACTGAACAGGTGAAGGCTAAGGCCAGGTGGTAAACTAACTGATGTAGAATACATCGTATTACAAACTTCTATTGACAATATTGATTACATGACAAAATACAGAACAGTTTGTTCATGAACATACTGCTTTATACACAAGATTTTTTGCAAACCTGTTATCACACAGATGTGGTGTCATATATAATTAAGAACAACAGCTAATGCAGCTGTTATGTCAGGACATGCCACTTAGAAAAATTTCTCAAACCTGTCTTGTTTTCAGGAACTGCTACGGATCTGTCAGCTTTCATGAAATCCCCATTTGACGTACCAGTTAATTTGTGAAGGCTTTTTGCTCCATGTGCCTATAAGAATTTAACAATCCCAGAACATTTTTAACTATGTAATTGTAGCAGCTAATGGCAAACAAATTCTAGTAATAAAGTATATCACTGCAAGGACAACCACATTGTTCGAACTGGTGGGATTGCTTTGAAGCTGTCAGGATCTCAGTGTGTGGAAAGAAATAACTTTGTGTATCCAGCCTGTTGCTCTTCAGAAGCTGCTGAGGAGGGATTTCATCAGGGCGTTTGGCCCCTCGTGTGTTGCAGGGCTTGTGCTTTTCTGCTGCCTGCACCCTCCTGATGGGTTGTGTGGAGAATAAGAGGGATAGCTGTCCTATTTTTTTTTTAAAGTCTGCTTTTTGTAGAACTGCAACCAGGAATAAGAGGTTTTAAAACTTTCAGAAGCATCTGTGGGAGATATTTAAAACAAAAAACCCAAAAAGGTTCTCCTTTCAGGCGTGTGACTCAGTGATGCCTGAAGGGGAACTTGGAAGTGAAAGTGACACCAGCTGCTTTTCTCCATTTTTTTTTTTCACTTTTGCTACCATGACTTGCACTTCACTGTTTCCTGAGCTATAATCCCACATGTAAAGACAGGTAGGGCATGTAGATCAGGAGACCTTAGTTCTGTAGCACACATTCAGTTAGCATAATGATGATTAATAGGAAGTTTTAGAAGGGAAATATAGAAGCCCTTTGGTGATTCACAGAATTTGCCTGGGAGTTGTATCTGTTCTGTGTGTTGTATGTGTAATTAGTAAATAGACTGGGCAGTGGGGGGGAATCTAGTCTTAAATCTGGAGCCTTGTAGAATTTCTTCAGGAAGCTCTTATTCAGTCTTAGTACTTTTTCAAATGTTTAGGCTTCAAGAGTAATCTTCTGTCAGTCTGAAAGGAGAAAGCTGAGATTAGGTTTACTCTTGCCTTTGCATAATGTTGTTAGCAGTCATGAAACCGAAGTAGGCTTTTCTAAAATCAAGCTGTAACATTTAAGCAAATATCCTCTGATGCCAGTGGATTGGAGGTAGTGTTCCAATTCTCCGCACTTAGTCTGGTTTTGTATCCTGTGCATTTTCTTACACAATAAAATACCTTCATAGTTCCTGCAGTTTACTGGAGAAATATTTACTTTATGCATTCTGTGAGCTATTAGTGAATAGAGAAGAGAGATAACTCATATTAAAAAAAAATTTTACTCCCATTTGTGGTCCTTGAAGTTTGCTCTCATCTATTCTGATTTTCAGCATAATTAATATTATTTGGAAATAAAGTCCTTGGCAATTATTATCACTTGTTATTGTTGTATTGAAAAGCGTATATTAAATGCCAGTTCATAATACTTGAAACTAGTATAGATTATGAGGCATTATTTTTAACTAATATATTCAATAATGTTTTTGTACCAAGGAGCTTACCATTATAAACACACTTGAATTCAAATAGCTACTGTTTTCATCCTCTTTATGGATTTGACTGCAAGACTAAAAGCATGCTGGTCTCTTATTTAGGTGTTTAGATAAACTGGTTCTGTTACCAGCTGTGTAATGCAACCGTATGGATACATCAGCTTCCATAACTTAATCCTCATGAAGCATTGCAGTAGTTTTGAACATATTTTGTCACGCTGATTTGGGAAATAGCTCCAACAGCACTGTCATGCAAAGAGAAATATCCAGTGTTCTTAGTTCTGTAAGTAAACATCTCCAGTGTGAATTGAAGACTAATCATTAAGCAACAGCAGATAAATACTCAAGCATTGCTTTGAATTATTGCATCATGTAGGATTTGATGAAATAATGCTTGGGGAATAAATTATTAGATAGGTGTAATGAAATTAACCTAGTAACCAAATACTGCTCAACCCACTCTTTATTGTATTCAGTTATGCTTTTCCTTGACTTTTTTGAGATCATCGTATCTCTCAAAACTCTGCTTAGTTTTTCCTTGCTTATGTAGACCCACCCCAACATATTGGTTTTTTTCTATACCTTTCCATTTATTGTTCTTAAAATTTTCAGCCTAATTGTATTTAGCACCCTGCTCTTCCTTTTATATTCGCATGTGGGGTATATAGCTTGGAAGCTTTAACAGGGGACTGATGCACTACAGGAACAATAAACTTGTCACTTCCAGAGCTTCCAGCGTGAGAAGTGGACTTGTTCCTCCAGAGGTCAGATCTTAAAATTAACATAGGGCCTTTTTCAGACTTGAAGCTACCGCCTCCTCCCAGCCCATTCGCCTCATGGTCCGTAGGCTTGCGATAGTGCGCTTTGCTTTACCTGTCCTTTATCCTTGACTTCTGCACAATGGGATGTCCAGCTCTATAGGTTTTTCTTCATCTGCATTTTCATTCTTACACCACGTGTCCTGGTGATGGACAAGTAGTAGAAAGGTGACATTGGCTTAGTTCTTGCCAGTGTCGTTCCTGCTTATAGATTAAAACAGGAGTGTATTGATTTCCTCTCCATAACTGGAAGCTGTCTTCAAAAAAACGTGGTCTTAAAAGCCTTTTGAATTGGACTATTCATAATTTATTACTGTTCAGAAGAACTTACTATTTGCCGGTGGCATGTGGGGTTCTGGAGCATTAGGGTTTTAATATTTATTCCTTACAGTAGCATTCCCTGCAAAGGAAATTATTTCTTAGCAATAAGGAATCTCAGTGCTATCACAGCTGAGCTGGGGCACAAAGAAGGCAGTTTATCTTTCTATTTATTGATGAGATAAAATTTAGCATTGACTTTCTTAAGCTTCTGTTTGCTATTCTCTATTAATTTTGAGTTTCTGTTCATTGATGGTTCTATTCAGATTACCAGAAGAAAATACAACGGAAACTCTAGTTGGAAAAAATTGTATTTGAAAATGAAGTCCTGACTTACCGACGTGAAAACTCCAGCATTCTTTTTCATAGCAGTACTGTCATTTTCACAGTACAAATTCAGGCACACACATGAAACAGTATTCTTAAAACGTCAATGAGTGCAGTAGATGCATTCTGCTAAAACCTTTTCCTACAGTGCACGAAATCACAAGTCGGAAAATGATGAATAGCCTGTCGCTGTGTAGTCTGCATCCTTTTGAAAATTCTGTTGTTCTATGCGGCTGTTAAAATGAGTTGTCATAGCCAGACAACTGCTTTGCTTCTTCTGTCAAGTATTTGTAAATTACTTTGAACCTATTTGACATGCTTTCTGGTATTTTGCCTCAAAAGAGTGGGACTGTTACCATTTCTTTTTGGAAACAGTCCAACAGGTCCATTAAAAAGAAATACATATTTGATGCCTTTTCTTTGAAGGAACAGAGTGTTCTCTCCAGTATCTGAAATGTTTGTGCTTGTCCCTCTATTTTAAACAGATTTCTTCCTGAGATGGAAAGCTTTAAACCCAAGTATAGTATTGTAGAAGCTATTAAAGATATCTGTGCAGTAGGCCTGTTGCCATTTTGTGCAGTGAGATGGCCTGAATTGCCCAGTTTGTAGATGTTAAAATGTCCAGTTTCCATTCTGTAAAGCAGCAGTCCTTCCCAGTATTGTTGTTTCTTCTAGCTGAAGCTGGAGTCTCCTCTCAAAATTAATGGCAGTTTGGATTTTGTTTTCAGCAGTTTCTTATAATCTTGGTTGGTGGGTTTTTTGGTTTGTGTGGGTTGGTTGTTTTGGGGGGATTTTTTTTTAGTTCTCTATATGTGTGTGTTGCAGACTCTGAGGACTGATGTGACAGCTCAATTTAGTGTTGCTTGCATATATTACAACTGTTTTGCAAGTATTACCACATCTCATTTTACTTTTTTCCCCACTTTTTTTTCCTTCTCCCTCCCCTTCCTCCCCGCTCCAGTGTGTAGCTGTCCTGGTGGTCTCTGCCAGACCACACTGCAGTATCTCAGTGCACTTATTGTAGTGGAGTGCCCAAGACTGAGGCCAGTACTCCGGACGTGGTCTCAGGAGAGCCAAGTACAGCTCTCCCTGCAGTCTCTTTCAGTGACAGCATCTTGTTGCGGTGCTTCCTGATGGTGCAGCCACGGTTTGTTGCTAGGCCTAGACAGCAATAGTAAATAGTAAATGTAAAATGCAGGGACTGTTTTGGTTTGGTGAGTTTTTTTCTCCCCCACTAAGTATGATTTATTATCTGAAGGAAGGTGTGCGATAAGCACTTTTATCAGTCATCCTTTGTGTATTTGAGTGCTTTCAGTTTTATGACTTTATTAACTAAGCCTCTTCCTTCTCAGAGGCAAGAAGAGAGATCTTCTCTTTATTGGGTCAATTCATATTGTTTATTTTTAAGTAGAAGAGTGTGGTTACTTACTAGATTACTTTAAACTTCAGCCAGTGAGCTAGTGTTAAGCTACAAACCAGAGCTCTTCCTCTTTAGTTTCCTTAACTGAGGAGCAGAAGTGTGTTCCCTGATATCAGAAGACAAGCAAATGGACTAAATATCTGTAAGTTCTGGTTCCTGATTTTCTCCAGACATGACGCATATCAGTCACTTGTAGCTGACTATGGCTTCTGCCTATGGGGTCCGGCTGTGTTCATTCTGGTCTGTGGTAAGCGTGTGGCAAATGGCAGCTGCAGGCTGGGAGGCGAAAGGCAGGCTGCGAAACTGCTGTGCAAGCTGGGGTCATCTGCTGTGTCTTCTCCAGGGTGGGGCTGCTTGAGAGCTGCGAACTGCTAACCTTTCTGCTTGTGGGTAAAGAGTTTTGCTGGTTTAAACAACTTTGTATATACGAGCGCTGCTTTTTTTTTTTTGATTTCGGTGTTTTGAGCAGTTTTTAGAGAGCACTAAGGGTCATATTCTTTGTCCCCATGTGGCAAGCTTGCTTGAACAGAAGAGTGACTTCTTTCAGGAGCCTGGTTCTCTTTCTAAACAGCTTTTCAAGTTATTTCACCTGTGGCTGTTAGTTGGTGGGCAGTTCTCTCACCTTTATTGTTGCTTCAGAAGTTGCTGGTATTCAAAAGTCATTAATTTACTTAATCAGTAATCTCTACCATAGAGATTAGGAGGAAGTGGTGATGTGACTCCCTTTTGAGATATTTCACTAAGCTGCTGTCTGCTGCAGAAGGGACTTCTGAACGTAGGATAAGTAATGTGAGTTTAGAGATCTGGTCGTTATTCCTTTAGGTGACTTGCTAGCCTTCTGCTAGTGTTTCTCTTGTACCATTTAGTCCTCACAGTCTGTCGTCTCAGATTGGGAAGGATATGTCCCTAAGGAGGCGAGGACATTTCTTCATGATGGATTCATGTATCAACACAAGATACTAGGCCTTGCCTTAGTAAAGCCAGAGCCATTGCTGCAACAGATGAGCATAATTTCAAACATAAATTCATGTTCCTCAGAAAAGCTAAGCCAATCACACTAAGCTTAATATATTTCACAAGTAGTGGGCAGGAGCTGTTATTACTGATACCTCTTACAATGCATCTGCAGAAGACTGTGTCTTGGAGTGGAGAGATGTTGTTAGACACACCTTTGTGCTTATGCTTTCTCAACGTCCTTTGGAAAAGAGGACTTTTGCTGTCTGATTCTGTTATGGTGCAAAGAAATTTGCTTGGTCATGTGCCCTGCTCTCTGCCTGCCTTCTAGTAGTGCCACACTTAGGCTGGGAGGGAACAAAATCTTTCTTAGGAGAAGGAAATGCAAGGTAGTCTATTCCAGGTATATTTGGTATAGTCCTTTTCCTTGCAAGTATTTGGTCTATTTGCTACACAAGTTTTCAAGGAAACAGAAAATTATAATAAAATATTTCCTACCAAGATTGAAATTACATTTGTGCAGTGTCTTCATGCAGTACTGTCAGATTTCTTACCAGAAGTGTCACCGGCAGAAGGATCGGGTGCCTTGCTTGTGGAGAATTAAGCAGCAGTCTTGATATCAGTGTTAGTAATGATTTTACCAATATTAATATTTCCACTGTAAGAGTCGTCACCATAAGGACATCTATTCTTTCAGTGTGAAATGTTCCTGGGGTGCTTAACAGACAGGCCATTCCTAGGTTTCCCTGGGCCTCCTTTATTTGCAACTGATGAGTTGCCCTGTAGGCCTTCAAGGCTGTGGCATATGAGAGTCTTCACATAGGTGGTTTGGCTTTTGTGATCCTTTGAAATTGTGGTAGAAACCAAGTAAATCAAAGGAGGTGTCGGAGTCAAGGATAGGAGAGCTGTCTACAAACCCAACGGCAGGATTGAGCAAATTTTACCAATACCCATTTGTCAAGTATGGAAGAAGTGGTACAGCAGAGAAAGAAGAAACTATAATCAAAATCTCTTACTACTTAATATTTTTATGGCAAAAGTCATGTTTGCAAAGCACCACTGCAGAAAGTCTTGACTTTGTGGCACATTATGGTCTCCCAGTACTTTGGACAAGTGAATTTTACAGATACTTCAGAAGTTTTAATTGACTTTGCGCTAGAGAAATAACACAGGTTGTATTAATCCCAACCTTTTAACTTACTTTTTAAGCATTTAATTCTGTTCAGTGGCATTGCACTGGTGTTTTTAGAAACTCTCATCTGTTGAAGCTGAACTCTTCGCTTTTTAATTCTTACATGTTTTTTTTTTTTGCATTCCTGAAGTTCACACATAATTTTTAATGCAATTATTAAGCCGGGCCTTAGGCATGTACTTTGGATCATTTCTCATATGGTTTTTGTATTTGTTTTACTTTTTTGTAACCTTTTTAAAGAAATAAACTGCTAAATATTTACTATAAAGTATTTGAATTCAAACATCTTTGGGCATGTGTATGGACACTTGAGTTGTTTTCCCTTGTGTGTTGTAACTGATAAATGTTGAACATCGTTGTACTGAATGCATATAGGCCATTAAAGTTTAAATTTGGTAGAAAAAACTCCCAACACTAATGAATAAAAGTGGACTTAAGTTTTCACTGTGAGTTATTCAGTAGCTAATAATTAAAAGCCCTACTTGAAAAATCACTTAAGGAAGGATCAAGTGAGGATATCTTTAAAGTTGTATATATGATTGTAGAATTTGAATGCATACTTGAATTTTGAAAATTACAGTACTTTGTCTGCTTTTGAAGATGCTTGAACTAGAGAATTTATTCAAGGCATATAATACCAAAAAGATATTTAATGGTACAGGAGTCCATGTACAGTTCTGTACACTTAAGCTCAGGTTGTTAGAGCAAATGTAATCTGAAAATATCAAGCTTATATGTAAGTACGTGTTTTGGGAAAAATGGTAAGAATTAGGCCGAATGCCTTTGAGTTCAGTGCCAGAACAGTAAAAATGCAGGATGCCTGCTGCTAAATGATTGTTGTCACTTTACTGTAGAGACTTTTATATTGTCCTGCAGTATCTATTAAATTTTTTTGAGCCCTGCTAACATCAAAGTTATCCTTCAGTGCAGTTTGTTGGAAGCAAAAGCCCTTTCAGACTCTGAATTGGGCCACAGAAACCATAGCTGGCACTTTTGTATAATGCCATCCTTTTGTTCATAAGTAAAAGAAACATGTAGCAGTTTTCCTATTGAAGTGACATCAAACCCAACTGTCTTCAGGAAGTGAGATACGATTGCTGGCACGCTGTGGTGGTCACAGCTTTGGTTTCAAGGCTTCGTTGCACAATATGTTGGTTTCAGCTGTCCCCTGCCTTTTTGATCTGCTGCCCCGTACAACAGCTTGCCACCTTTCATTTACACCAGTACAAGATGGTGTTCTGTAACGTAAAGTCACTGATGTGATACAGAATAAAAATAATCTTCCTAAAAGAGGAACATGAGATGTTGGGCAACTGTTCCTCCCGTTCTCAAATCCTTTTCTGTAGAGTCTTATAATGATGTGTTTTTTTGTATTAATCAACTGTAACTTGAAGTTGTGGGGAGAAGGGGTGCTGGCCTTACAGGTCAGGAACATTTAGACATCCATTATATAAATAATGTGAAATCTAAATTATACAATTGCACATTCCTTTTAATACCTAGGTAAAATCAGCGCTTGAATGCAGAGTGTCTGGCTAACACTAGGTGAGGCTGAGTGGATATTTGAAAAAATGATTTGGGTATATTTTTACATCATGTATTACTGAAAGCTTCTTTCTTTAGCTGAAGTTAGTCCACAGCCTTTTTTGAGATAAAGCTTTCTCCAGGCTTTCGGTTGCTTGGATATCAGCAATTTCAAAACACAATGAAATTGTGTATAAGCAAAAGATTGTGTTTAGGAGAGTGAGTAATTGGGATTTCCTGAATAGTTGTGATGGACTGATAGTTTCATGAGTTGCCAAATCTGGACTACATTGCCATACATCTTTGGAGGAAAAAACTGAACTTAAAACAGCACTGGATTCTTTCTCGGAATAGCAGACTTGTTTTAGGCTTTAATTTTATTGACTATTTCATTGTAGTGGCTACTTCTTCTGTATTTCTTTTGTGTGCAAATACCTTCTCTTTTGCAAAAGACAAATACTGGAGGGTTACTGCAATTTTATTATTGCAGGCTCCTCAGTGTTTTTGAGTAACCTTTTTGTAACTTTTACAGAAAAATTTTGTATAGAAACTCTTCAAAATCGGTTAAGGCTTTGCTAATCCTTGGGGAAGAGCAAAAACCAAAGAAAGACTAAATTCTGATGTGGTTCTGTTGGCCAGGGGAAGTAAGGAGTGATATAGAAGATGAAGTGCCAGAATCTGGTCCTAGAAAAATTGGAGAAAATACATAGGTGTGCTTGGAGAAAAGTATTGAATGTTTAATTGAAGCTTATAGCTTCTTTTGAATCTCCAATCCTAGTATATTAGTATTTAATACCAGTGAATTTGTGGCTGTAGGCTTGTAGTTGTTTGCAGTTGCTTATTTTTAAATTATTCTTCAGTTATGTGCGCTTTGATATATGTGTGTGCTTAGCCATTTTTTTTCAGGCTGGAAGTGTGTGTCCTCTGCTTCTCTTCCCCTGGTCCATTTTATTGTTTTGCTCGAGGGTTAAAGGGCTGCAGATCTTTTCTAGATCTTAAGGGAAGAAAAAGGTAACAGGCACCAGTGCATGGGTTAAACAGTAGGGAATATGAGAAAAAAATTGATCGGATTTTGAAAAAATGGCTTAATGATCTTGGTCTTTAACTGGCTGCAGTGTCTGTATTTCTGAAGCCCATTAATGTCCTGATCTTCATACAGCTTTTTAGACACCTTTGTGCTGAGGGTTGTGCCTGTCTTCCGGCCAGCGTGTTGAGGTAACTAAATTTGGGCAGAGCTGGTTTCACATGGAACCAGCAGCAGAGATCTGAACCTAAATTTCCTCTGGGAATCTAGGAATAATCTTGAAGTATTTTAACTTGGCAGCAGGCAGCCAAGTTGCAAATGTAGTTAATCTTAACACAGGTTAATTTATTTTTGATGAATCTGAAGTAATCTAATTACTAGTTTAGCCTGAAATTTGCTTCTGAGATGTTACTTGTTATACCTTTAATCTGAAATACTGTTAACGGGCTTATTAATTGTGCAGGAAAGAGTGGTGTTTTCTGCCTTGTTTACCCATGAACACAGTGCAGAGAAAAATGTACAACTTACAGCTTTTGTACACAGCTGTGTTGTACAGCATGAAGTGTAATTTGAATTTTGCCTTGCGCCTGACTTAGGGTGTCCACCCAGTGCAAACACTTCTGGTAACGATACTCCATTTGAACTACTTGGCTTTTAGGAGGTGTGTGCAAGCTGGCTCAGGGCTTTGAAACTGAGTGCTAATGTAGAAATACATTGTTGCAGGGATGCATCCATTAGCTCTAAAATGTCTTGGCTGCTTATAGAGTCCTTGAAGTCAGCTGCTGTTTGTGTGCTTAAATTCCTTGGTTAAAGTGGTTCTGATGGATGTACTAATTTGAGCAGTCAGCAGTGAAATGCAACTTTCTAAAGAGTTTGTTTTCCTTTTACAAGTCCTATAAATGAATAGATGAGTGAATGTGAAGAGGTTTCTTTGCTCTGGAAGGAAGAAGCTCTTATAATCTTGAGCCAGTATTTGCCCCTCAAGTTTCATTTGTGGTGTTTTTTATATGGGAAATAAAAGCTAAAGGGGCTCTTTACTAGGTATTGAGACAGTTTCTAAGGTAGTAAATCCTGCTTAATGTTTCCATTATACCGAAAAAACCCCAATTTTGACATATCTAATCCTCCTAGCTTCCTAACAAAATCCAGTTATTTAGGGTAGCTTTTGGCATAGTTGTAGATGCAAATGGTCTGAACAAATCTGGAAGCTCTGAAAACTTGTTGCCTTTACTTCAGTAGTTCCAACAAGTTCACTGTATAGGTAACATGATTTGAAGTTTCCCTGGGGTTTAAATGTGCAGAGGAAAAACTGTTTGACTTAGTGATGCATTAAAATTAGACATGCAAATAGGTTCTACCTAAATAGGTTTATTTGGAAAATTAATTAGGTGAACCATTAGCAATATTGTTAGTGCAAAACCAATAATAGTAATTGTAGCTGAGAACTTGAGGGACCTTCTCTTAATTAAAAAAAACAAAAAGAAAACCAGCACCTTGCTCCTAGTGTCTGTGTACGTTTCTACAGCCAGTTTGTCGCAGCTGTATTTCTGATAATTCTGATGTAAACATTTTACTGTTAAAATTGTTATCTGCAGGCGGAAAGGATTTATCTTTTGGGATATCTGTACTCTAGAGTTGTGGAAGTTAATTCAGAAATGTTTTAGGAAGGCAATTGCAACCATTTGCAGTGATATCAATGATAAGCCTAATGAACACTTTAATATACCATTTAAGTATTGAGATTTTTCTGCTTTGGCAAGAAAGTGGATTACTAATGTACTGTACACATATAGTATCTGCCAAGAAAGGCTGAGTGACTGTATAGTTAAAGGCATGAACTGAGACAGCTGAAAAACAAGCCACACTTATAAGCTGAAAGTATAATTAAACCTCCTGTTAGGCTGGGGAAGGGCTGCAGAGTCCAGCTGGTTAGTAAATTAAGCCAGTTTTCATATGAAGTAAAACATGATCAGTAAGCCTCAGGTGGAGCATTGCAGCAAGACTTGCTAGCTGCCCTTACTGCTGGATGCTTTCACAACCTAAGTTTTTCTTTTACTATTATTATTATTATTATTATTGTTTCAAATTTTTTTCAACTACCAGCTTGATATGAGCAAGGAGACATTGTGAAAAATATAACAGCAAGGCTTAACGTAGCCCCCAAACCTTGCCTATCTGAATTTAAATCTGCATTTGCCATTTTTTTTTTTTTGGCAAGTCTGCATAAAACTAGTACGTTCTATTTTGAGGGACAGGTGAAGAGAAAGTGATTAAAAAAATACATATACACACACGTGAGGCTCAATTCAGCAAAACAGTTTGCATGATGTGCAAGTTTTGCAAGCCTTCACAGTTCAGTACTTGGAATGGTGCAGGGATGAGTCATCAAATTGCTATAATTACACAATTTAGTACTCATTGTCCTTGTAAATTCAACGTATTAATATAGGATGGATACAAGCAGTTTTTGATTACTGACTCTTTACTCCAGACACTCAGAAAATTAAATGGGTCTTCGGGTGTGTTTGAAACTGTTATGCAAGGACTATGTTAGACATGATCCCACAGTACCTGTTGAGGTAAGCCCGCCCCTAAGAAGTAACAAGCTATTACATATTTACAAAAAAAGAGGGGAAAAAACCAACAGAAACAACAAAAAACCCAACCCAAAAACAAAACAAAAAAACAACCCATGGATTGCTCAAATTGGCTGATGGATCAAAAACATCATCCCCATTTAATTCTAGTAACTATACCTGCTGCTGAAAACACCGGATGTTGCTTGATTTTTCTTTTTTCTAGTGATGTCTGTTTGCTGAGTGGAAATACATGCGTGCTTGAAAATAGCTGGTAACTCAGACAAAAGTAGCACATTATTACATTGTTGCATCCTAAATTGACTGCTAGTTTAATCAGTGAAATTTTTTTTAATGCTAATGTTTATGAGAATCTGTATTGCACTGTTTCTGAAGTTCTAAAAGCCAGCAGGGTGATTTTGCTCTTATGGTACTTACTTCATCAGCAGTTGTGCTTTGCAGGTTGGTGTATGAATTACCAAATTAACGGCTCTAGGGGGTAGTTTCAGACTGCAGTTTGTGCATGCAACTGCCTGTTAAAAGGATGTGCCATCACCAAAAGCTCTGTGATGAAGTTGGAGCCCTTGCTTAGCGTTTCGTAGAATTGGATCAGAAGAGTAATTCTGAACTGCTGATAATTTTCATGTGTAACTTCATTTTGAAAACAAGTTATGTAGTTTAGTCCTCTCGACACAGCCTACGCTGGTCTGACTTCTGAGACCAACTTCATGTTAAGTCAGATATACGGAATGTTAAGAGAATGCAGTTAGATATTTACAGAAGATCAGCAAATTATTTTGTAATGAGGTTAAGGTGAAGACTGATACGTGAGAAACAAGGTTAAAATAGTGGTACTAATTGCCAGTCATCAAAGCATTCGCGATTAATGAGAACCTGTTTAGTACCTGCTTGTATTCTTTTGAACCTGCAAAAATAACTGTTCTGGAACATTTAGGTGAAAAACTAGTTGAAATTTTCTTTGAGCAGAGAGGCAGGAGCAGGTGACTGTTGTTTTGGGGGGATTTACTGATCTGGACAAAACTTTCTTAACAGTAGAGTAGGCCTTTGAGAGGTGTCAAACTGGGTATGTATAAATATTAGGTGTCTTAAAAACATCACATCTACAACTTGTTGTCAAACTACAGTGTGTGTGTTTTTAGAGACTTTAAACACAAACTGGGTAACTGTCTGCTGGCACTGAATTTACGCTGTCTTCTTGTAAACTTCTTGATGGTTAGTTAGAGGCCAAATAAAAACTATGCCTTATTTTTGGTATGAGGGTTTTTTCTAATTTTGCCTTCAGCTGTTGGATCTTGGTATACTCTTTTAGTATTTCAAGTATATTTTTGTTTGAACTTCCAGCAATAACTACACTAAAATAAAACCTGGCAACTGGGAGAATAGCTAGCTACGTAAGAAATTATGCATATTGAGCTTAATTTGTGCAGATCCCTAGTGCTTACATAAATAGTTTAATTTAAGCTGAAACAAGCAGTTCCTAATACATATGTCAAATATAGACACATCCATGGTCAGCAGAGTTAACTTTCAAGTTAGAATTATAGAATACCTCACGTTGGTAGGGATCCATGAGGATTATCAAGTCTATCTCCCTGTTCCTTGCAGGACTACCTAACCTTGGAGTTTTGTTTTCAAAGTACTTTATAGTGTCACTGGACAGTAGATTGAGTTTATCTACCATCAAATATTTTCAAACTCTTTATTTGGAAATTAATTTGGCTGGGGGCTCTATTTTCTACTTTTCTCAAGGTTTTTTTTTTATTTTCCTGCATAAATGTATTATCTCACTAAGTTAAAAAAAAACTCCGATATTTTATCTTGTTACGTAGTTAATGGAGAAATAATGCAAGGAATAATTTTCTATAAGCAACATGAGTGAGGTTAAACCTGCAGCTAGAGGTATATTGTTGGTGGTCCTGTCTTCTTTGTGAAGCCAAACATATTTATTGCCCAGATTTGAATAACTGTCCATACCTTTTTATGCCTGCTCCTTTGATATGGCAATCTTTTATGGCATTCCTCTGCACGTAGCCTATGGCTATGGTTCTGAAGAAATTTTTTGAAGTGATGAATCTTTGCAGTGCTTAGTATTAGCACACTTTGTCAGTGACCACCTGTTTCTGACTTGGTGTTTGAAGCAATGTATTTTTATAGACTGGTGTATACAGATTTCTGAGGGCTGTGGGAAGTAAGGGATTTGGTCCTTGCTGTGAGAAGAGTTGATTCAAATCTTTTGCAGTTTAGGTTTGTGGTTCTCCAACTTTGTTCAGAGTTCGTGCTATGGTACATTGTTATTAAGAGTATCTTAGTTAAAAGAAGAATATCCCCTCTTATCCCTAATGAAGTATCAAGATGTTGTTAATAAACACTGTTTAACAGGCTCCTGGATTAGAAAATGGTGGCCATTATGCTCTAAGGAAAGGCTTGCATTCATTTTGAAATGCTTTAAACGATTCAGGGTTTTCTTGCTATATTAAAAGCAGGAAGCCATGAGGGACATGTGCTCATTGCTTTTTAGATGGTAAAGATGTTTACCCAGCCTTCTTCCTTACTGATGTGGTCCAGTTGTCACATAGGACAGTGGATTCCTCTCCTCCTCTGGGTGAACATGTAATTAATACCTTCAGCAATCCTTGTGCTGGGAGAGCTGGTTTCAGAAGGCAATTTGAGTATAGAGAGCTCAGGCTTAATCTGCTGTGTTTGACTTCAAGCTATCCAAGTATGTATTAGTTATATTTTATTGTTTCTTCAACTTCTCTAAAGTCAGATGTAGATGTGACTTGCTAAAGGAGGTCAGAGCATGTTCAGCTGAACTGTTTTGATTAGGTTTGCTTATTTTGTAATTTTAACTGAAATGTCCTGATATCTTTTCCAGGGAACAAGAATTTTCTCAAAAATTAAATTTTTGAAGTCTTGGCTTGATCTTTAAGTCAGGTCAGAATTACTGGTGTAGTCTCAAGGGTAGTGGGAAATAGGCGTTCTTGTTTTCTATCATATTCTCTTTCATTATGGCTGGAAATATAATAATTGAAGACAGGTGTTCTTTTTTCAAGGTAACACAGCTATTGTCCAGTTTTGTCCATCCATCCTTTGTATACTGACAATCCATTCTTTGGTAGGGAGAAGTGTTTCACTGAAGAAACATAGTGAAGTTGTCTGCTTTGCTGGATACTACTGCTGCTGCTTGTGTGTCTTGTCCCAGTTCCCAGGATTACTGCTATCTCTTTATAATTGCTGTCTCGATACTGGAACTAAAACTGGGTTAAAGAACAAAGCTGCACCATGCTGTTTCTCTTCAGAGTCAATTAAGTGACTAAAGGCACTCCCAAGTCCTGAAGCATGGTGGAAACCTGTTACCTGCCTGTAGCCAACACAAATCTGGTAGAAGTCTGGTTAGCCTGCACAGGTTTGGTAGATTTCTGCTAGGAAAGATACAGCTTTTTTTCATATATCTCATGAGTGAGATGAGCCTTGCAGGCTTAGTGCCATTCACCTGCAGAAATTTAGGTGCTTTTGCCCCTAATGCCACACAATGTGGAACTACTATGCTCGAGATGCCAGTTTTAGTTGCTACCAAGTATGTAACGATCTTAACTGAAACTGATTTATGAAGTTTTATAATACCTACAAAATTTTTTGCCTTTAGGCAAAGGTTCATGGTTGTTTTCACTGTGGAAGGTTTTCATAATCTCCAAGGAAATGAGCTTTATGTAATTACGCTGCTTGTCAGTACCTCTTTCTCCCCAAGTAACTTCTGAACCCGTTTGCCATGTTCATCTACATCTCATAGAAATCCCAAAGACTTGAGGTATTGTGGAGCAGAAAGACTAAAGAAACCTTGAAGTTGCTGCAGAACTAGGCAAGGAATATGGGATGCAAATCTTCAGGAAACAAGGTTTTAAAATTCTACAGCTTGTAGAGCAATTTGTAAATTTGACTGCTATTGCTGGTTACCATTACTAAAAATAGACAGAGGCTTTCTTCAGTGTAACTTTATTCAGCTGAGTTATAACAACTATAAGGCAATGGAAAACATCTATCCTTAGACCCATTGTTATCACTTTGCTGTTGCTGCCATTCCCAGTAAGGGAGGGAGAGCGCTTATTGCAGGCTGACTAATTAAGGAATGACAGCTGGTTGGAAATATCATTCTACTTTTGCAAGAGCTGTGAGCAACTTAACAAGAATTTCTGGAAAAAATGAACTTATAAACAGGATTAATTGACAATATTTAGAAGTTACACTTCCACTGTGAGAAGCTGTTAGGCTCTTGTGGTTGTGGCGGTAAAAAAAATCAAGCCTGTTCTTTGAGTCTTCAAGTGCAGGTCAGTCATATTGCAGGGGCTCACGGCCCTGCCAGAGTAACTGAATGAGAGGTCATTGTTTGCACCAGGTCTTGATGCTGTTCAGCAGCAGAGCTGCAGAGAAATGGAGTGTAGTCCATGTCCATGTTAAATCCACTTTAAAGCTGCTTGGGAAAACTGCAGAGGCGGCCAGCACAGTAGCTTTATGTAGAGGGTGGGTGGGGTAAACAATAAGGTACACATGGAGAGAAGAGAACAACCTGATGGAGGGAAGAGTTGAATTTGTAGATGCTTATCTTCCTTCTTGCACAAGAGCTTGGGGGCCTTCCGCGAGGGCTAGTGACACCAGCTGTTAGGAATTTTGAAATTACTCTTTTGCCAAGTGCTGTGGATGTACAGGACAGATTAGAGTTGTCTAATTGCTTCTTCCAGACACCAGGACAAGATCCACTGATCATCTTTTAGTCTTCAGTTAGTGGGCTTAAGTGCTTTAGAGACGCATTAGAGTCTGTGTACAATATGTAAAATTTGTTAAGTTATGGTGTATGTGATCTGGGGAATAACCCCAAAAGTTAAGTGTTTTAAGACAGAAGTAGAGAGAATTTATTAGGAAGAAAAGATATAATAGGGAAAAAAGCTATATATTTGGGAGTAGAAAGAACCCTCAAGCTCGAAAATATAGTAAGAAAACATGGAGTGAGTTTAGGATGGGAAAAGAGAAAAAGCAATAAACACACTGGTAGATACCATTAAATTAACGCAGCTACCTATTTCCCAATTAAATAGATAAATACAATGTTATTTCCAGCCTAAAACTCAATCCATGCAGTCTGCCCTCATATTCATGGCCCAGATGTTGAGAAGTCATGGAGCTATCTCTCAGCACCAGTACTGCCTGTGCCAGGTTGCCCATTTGTGGATCTGAGACATTGTCCTCTTAGCCAAGACTGTGCTCTGATACTTTGAAGGAAGAGGTACAAGTGGAGAGGGGTAGGAGAAATGCAGTTTTCCTACTTCTCCCTTGTATCAGTGGACATGCCAAACCTGTAGCATCTCCTTGAAGTCTGCTGCCTAGTTTTCTTTCTCTAGGCAGCAGCAGAGGCACAGTAGAATTGAGCAGGTGCACACTGAAGATAAAAACTTGCTCTGCAATCAATAGCCTAGTGTGGAAGTCTGATCACTTTGAAGTATGTGTGTTTGCACACTTTGCATTGCAGTGCTGCTCTGCTATAGCTTTATTATATGTTCCTAGAATGAAAAGATGTAACATTTAGGAGACAGTTCTTTGCTAACTCCCTGGGATATAGGCTATGATCTGAGACATTTCCCAATAAAAGAGTGGAAGAAAGCAATATCAGAGTCTCGCTGTGACTTAACAAAGGAAAGTTAAGTTGGGGCTAAATTGATGTAATGTGGGATTTCTGCCGAATATGCTGACCCAAGCCATCCATGTTTGATATTCTCCATGAGAGTTCCTGTTCCTTGCTCTTAGCTCACAGGATTGGTGCAAGTATTTATTGTTCTACTAAAAAAGAGGATGAGATGTTCCTTACTCATTTAAGCACATAGTAACTGAAAACAACATATCACTGTAATGAGTATTTATACACATTCAAATTTTAAAGTAAACTAAAAAACCCAACACCCAAACAACAACAAAAACGGAAACACCCAACAACCCCCCCGCAAAAAAAAAAAACCAAAACCAAAAAACTGTGTGTAATTCCCTGGAGCAATGTTTGCTGGCGTGGGCCAGTTGGGTACCAGTAAGTCTACAGCTGATCTGTGCTCCCTCTTGTGGCACTGTGCGGTGGGAGAGCATCATTTGCACATTTTTTGCAGATCAGTAACAGTACTGGTTATGAACAGTGTGTAGTTACGAATAACTGGAATGACTCTCAAAAGACTGTAATTTTGAAAATGTGGAAAGGGTAGTTTACTTTTCCAGCGTTACTGCTCTATGTAGTCCAGAAACACTAAAATACATGTATCTGTGGAGTAACACAAAACCTTTACTGCCTTTGTCCATGTTCGGATTCCTCACTAGCCGTGTCCTGGGCTTGTATTTGTCATTATCATGTGCATCATAACCAGATAGACTTGAGTTTTCCCATCACCCAGTGGACATAGTTTTCATAATGCAGTCTTTTGTCTGTGTTGCATGCTTTTTTATACCTAAGTGCAAGGCAGAAAAGGGTTCAGGGTAAACTTCAGACAAAGCGCTGTAGTCAGGTGGTGGAGGAAGGCTTGCCTGTCAGGGTAATACTGTTAATTTTTCAAGTTTTCTGGTTTTGGTTTGGTACATCCCTTACACAAGAAAGAGGAGATGAAGTGGTAAATGCTTTTGAGGTGGAATTGTGTTTTGAATGGGGGTTGAATGTAGTTGTTAAGGGGTTAATCCATAATCTATGATGGCAAGAGTAAAGGAATTGTGTGACTTATTCCATCATGTGTTTTACTTGAGTGCATTGTTCCTCTTTCTGCTGAGACAGCTGGTAGCGGGGAAGAAGGCTGAAATGAATACAGACAATGTTTTAAGACTTTCAGTTTTTCATGATAGCCCTCTGCCAGTTAGCCAGTGTCTCCTGGGTGTGAATGGCAGGGTGGACAGGGTTGGTGGGAAGCTAAATGAGCAGTAATTGTCTACGTGTGGGGTACCAGTGGGTAGGTGGAAATAGGTGGTAATGGTGGTAGGACAGCAAAAGGGAGTAGAAAATTAAAAAAGAAAAAGGGAAGAAATGAGTGAAAGATTTTGAAAAAGTGAGGTAAGCTCTAAAAGAAACATTTGCAGCTGAATGTTTATAGAAATTCTTACATCTTGTTCTTGAAGAAAAGCAAAGAAAACAGTAGGGAGAAGCAGTTATGATGTGGGGAAAGCACTGTAATTAAGTCAGGGTGAAGAAAGATGGTGAGTGCCAAGGGTTATAGGACACAGACTGTGGCAGTGAATTAGAGACGTTCTGCAGAGAACAGTCCCTCCTCCTTGTGGTGAGCTAGAGCTGGAAAAAAAAAAAATCATATTGTGTTGCATGTAAGTAGTGTATAGTGATTTTTTTTTTCTTCAACTAGACATATGCAATTTAACTTTGGCAGAAAGTGCTAGTTGATTACTTTGACACATTTAATTACTTTGGCTTGAGTAGGATGAAAGTGAATTTATTTCCCAGTGAGAAGAGCGTTGAAAGGCTACATGAAAACTTGTCAAAGGAAACTGAAGAGGGGTTGGGAGTTAACTTTACAGTAAATGAAATTGATAAATATGTCAGTTAAAAAGGGAATTTATTTACAATACCCAGGTTTTGTGGCCAGAAATATTTGATAATTCTGTTCACTGGGAAAATGAATTTTATCTGTTTAATTGATTTGCATTTTCATAATGCTTGTAGAGCAAGGAATTGCCATAGAATAAAAAATTGAAGTCATAATTCTTTTTTTTCTTCCTAGAACACGTCAGTAATGGAGGATCAGAATGAAGATGAGTCTCCAAAGAAAAATACCCTGTGGCAGGTAGGACTAACATTTGCATAGAAAGAGAGTTGGCATGTGTTTATATGTTCCTGCTTTTGAGAAACTTCCAAATCTTGCGTCTGCATAATCATCCTTGCATGTAGTTGACTGTATCATCCTAAAATTAGCTCAGCCTTCAAGTGAAGGATGACGCTGATGAATAACACTTGAGAAATTACTAGATCTTCTCAGATTTTGTAGTTTTTGCTGACCTTGAAGGGACAATTCTGCATCAAAGGATACTTGGGAATACAGTTCAACCTTTCTGAGCATGTGACTGTCATTGAAAAGGAAAAATTCAACACCTTCTCATGGCAAGAAGTTCTAACCAATTTGCTTTGAACAAGTTTGGGAATATTTCAGAGAGCTGGCAGTTGTTCCCCAGCAGGCATCTTGGTCTCCTGAAGGGCTCAGAAGAGCCTGGCATCAATTTTTGGTTCTATTGACTAATTAGCACTAAGTCCTGGGGTGGTGTTCTTGCAGCATCCTTAGTTGTATCTAAAGCTCCCAGGATTTTAAGGATGTTTTTATGTGGATGCCCCAAACATTAACATGAGCTGTTTTTCAAAAACAAACTGAGGCCTTGACATCGTGTAATGCTCAGTTTTCACTTATAGACAAGCAGCTCAAGGCTGACATTGAAGGTCTTGAATTTTTGTGTTAGAGTATAAGTACCTAACTTTGGTATGTCTCTAAATGTGCATTGTTTTAGCTGATGGAACCCATTTAAATCGTTTGTGGGGGCAGACTGCAGTATGCAGTAGAGGCAAACTGCAGTGTACAGCAGAAACCACTGGTTTAATCTGGAAAAGTTTGTTTTAAGAAGAATTAAATTCCTTGATGCTTAAATGGTAAGAGGTGTAAGGGAATTGAAGTCTTTCAGTGTAAGAAGTAACTTGCAATTATGAGCAAGGTCCTTTCATTCATCTTTATTTATGGAAGATGAAATTTGTATGGCATAACTCATAGCTTTAAGAATGTATTTTAGAATTTAATTCTGTTGATTATTTCTTTGCATCTTCTCACATTTTCTTCCTTGAGAATTCTTCTAAAGCTGTTCTTTTTCTTGTTTATATTTAAATACTGATATTCCTTTTCTAAAAACAGATAAGTAATGGAACTTCATCTGTGATTGTCTCAAGAAAAAGACCATCGGAAGGAAACTACGAAAAGGAAAAAGACTTGTGTATTAAATATTTTGACCAGTGGTCTGAATCAGATCAAGTTGAATTTGTGGAACACCTTATTTCACGAATGTGTCACTATCAGCATGGACATATTAACTCTTACTTGAAGCCCATGTTACAACGGGACTTCATCACTGCGTTACCAGGTAAATTAATCTCTCTCCTACAAGAGGTGCATTTATAAATACCTTTTTGTGTAATACTTCAGGTGTATGCAAACTTTTCAGAACATCCTCCAGTTTTAGATTGTCTTGTATAAATAAAGTGATGATTCCTAGTCAAAAGAAGTATAGGAGGGTAGCTGAAGTAATTCACTTCTGTGATTAATTGAATTGGCCACTGGATGCCAGTGTTGTTCCATGTAAAAGTAGTTGTGAGTAGCATATCCTGAAGAATAGTTTGTGTTTAAATTGGAACAGTTATAAAAGTGTTATCTCTGCAAGCCCTGGTCTAAATTCCTTTTTCATACAAAGTCTTTAGGTGTAGAAAATACTGTAGAGGTGTTTTTGTTTGTGAAGACTTTATTATATTTTAGTTTTGTTCTAAGTTTCCCAAATCTTAAAAAGCTGCCTGCTTAGATGAGTGAATCAAGTTTGTCTGGTCTTATTGCTGACTCAAGAGCAAAAGTGCTTGTGGATTTTTATTGTGTAATCAAGCCATTATTCCTTCCTTCAGTTGATCAGAACCTCTTCTGCCACTGATCAGTGTAAACCTGTATCAATAGTTTGATTGAGATCTGTTCTTACACTTGCTATGTGCAGTTCTTAAAAAAATATACAGAGCAGTAATAACTGGGTGTATAGAATCTTTAGCTTTCATTCTCCCGGTAAGTTGTATATATTTTTCCATTAATTTCTGGAAGGAATTATATCCCTGGACTTTTGCTGCTGGAGAAGTTGAATCGTTTGTTTATTTGAAAGGTAAACATGGACGTTGTTTCCAGAGTGGGAAATAAGCATGAAATAAATGATCAAAATGTTCTGTTTGCCGCTGTCAGTACAATAGCGCAGATTCACCCCTGCAGTGAGTGAGTAGTCTGTGGATGTTATCCCAAGAATTCCAAGACATGACAGCAAATGCCAAGGGCAGATGAGGAGGTGATACAAATCATAAAGGGAATCAGAAACCGGTAATTTTCTGAGCACAGGGACCACTGAAGTAAGGTTCCTTTAAAGGTTGGTCATATTACAAGCTCTGAAGCTTTTTTAGCCATTGGTGTGCTTAGGGTGGTCTCAAAAGTATGGACTTTCCTGGTATCTGGGACTGAATGCTGCTTGCATGCTATGGGCTTCTGTTCCCTGTAGTGCTGCTATGTTTTCACAAGATCTGGAGGAATTTAACTTTTGGAGGTGATGGGGGGATTTTGGCTCATCTGTCAAGCATGGTTGAAATGAACTTCTTAGTAGATGGGGAATGACGAATGTGGGGTAAGACACAGGAAGTTAACAAAATCTAATATATGCTCCATTTTCTTAAAAAACAGGCTTAAAAATGTGAAAGAGGTCTATGGAAGGGAGGGAGTGTCCTTTTCCCCCACATCTCAGTTTCATGGAAGTTATTTTATAGAAGACTTAACACATAAAAATGTGCCCCTCATTTTGACTGGAGAGCTGTCTCCTTTAGGTAGTGTGGCTTTCTGCCAGCTTGTTTTCAAAATATTGAATTTCGATTTCTCTAGGGCATATCTGGGACTAACTAAAAATAAAGTGAAATAGACAGTCATGGTCATCATATGCAAGTATGAGCTTCAATTATAATTTTATTTTGTTTGCTTTTATTTTATACCTCAGGGCTGATACCATGGAGATATACAGTTCTTTCATATGATATATTTATTCCTAAAAAGTTTTGGGGAGCTGCATAAGCTGACACTTATTTACATGACATTTGTACATTTAAAAATATATTTATAACTTTTGTTGCTTTTGAAGATGTAAATACTGGGGCCTGTTCCCATACTCAGCCTTTCCTAAAGCTAACGTGGTGTTTGAAAAATGTCTGTATAAATTTACGCAGGAAGTTAATCTGAGTTGATTGAGGTCAATCCCATGTTGGACTAACATCACATTAAAAGATAGCAATAAAGTACTACCTTTTAAAAGATAGTTTCACTTGTCTTAAAGAAGTGAAATTATTTTAAATGGAAATAGTTTCTGCTTGCTACTGTCCCTACTGAGTTGAACACCTGTGAGAATGCAGGAAAAATGGAAAAAGTTTGTATATGGCTTCACTTTGCTTCAGTGGAAAAAAAGTGATAATTCTGTTGTACTTCTCTGTCAAGTGGTACAGAATGTTTAGTCTGCAGTGCCTCTTCTTAAAAGTTGGGCTGTAGTCAGGGTCTTTACTACAAATCATGATCCTGGCGTGTGGCTAGCTGTATCAGCTACAGCTGTATGGTGTATAGTTGTATCAGCTATTGCGGCTCCCATTGATCATGTGGCTCAGAAGTCTATACTCATAATTTTTTCCACATCTGCCAACGGTGTTTCTTCTAGCTTGTCAAAAACAACTCTCAAAAGGCAGCAGTGTATAATGGACAGCATAATTGCAAGGATAACTTGTCACCTCTGTGCTTTTGATTCTCTTAATTATCTTTAAGATGTTAATATTACTTGCATGGTCTCATCCAAATTGTGCCCTTTCCTGAAATGAATTACAACTTTGACCCTTGAGTACTACCTTGTCACCCTTAAGAAAGTCCCTTCCATATCTGTTTTGTGTGTTAAAACCATAAGAGAACCATACTCTGTGTCAGGCAAGGAAAACTCTGCCAGGCTTCTTCTGAAATTTGTTTCTAAAATAATAAGTCTGTGCAGTTGTATGATCTAAGTGACTGCTTCATATCTAATGTTAGTCAGTTTTCTAGAGTTGACATCCCACATTTGGGTTTCATTTTCATACAAAGTGATATTTACACATGGAGCTTTGAAATCCCTGTGGATTTTAATTGTTTTAATTTATTATTGAAAGTCAACCAAACCTTCATCTGGTACCTATAATCAACAACAGCTGTAATTTTTCATCATTTCTGTAAGACTACAAATGCTCTTGTAGAAGCATAAGAGTTGGGAGTTTTTCTTTGAAAAGTGTATCAATAAATCCTAGATGCATTTTACTAAATAAAATTGATAGATTTTAGTATCTATTTCAGAGACTGTTTATAAAACTAAATGTTCGCTGTCTTTTAATGTAAAATAGGTATATGGAGCTATTTCAGGTCTTAATATGTCTTAAACTTAGTCCTACATGTTGTCTGAAATAATTATAGTGGGCCTGTCTAAGTATCTGTGCTTTGGACCTGTTCCTACTATGTTAATTAGGGTAAATATTTTACTTCATGTCTTACTCTAATGTGAACAATTTAAATCTGTGCAATTTTGCAAGCAGTAAAAATCTTAAGAATAGACTTGGCAAAGCAAAGCATGTGTGTATTTGTGCTCAGTATGCAACTTTCAAGGCTCTTTGTGTTCACAGAAGACGAGATGGCTGTATTTTAACATCAGAAAGCACTTGAGGTTTTGACTTTTAAAAATCTGTTTTTAACTGTGACCAGTGTTATACAGAATTTTGAAAATTATCCATGTTAATAAAGGGCTTCTGCCTAGTAATTAGCAGCTAATCCTTACAACTCAATGAAATATTGGCTTCATAATGAACAGGTTGTATGTGTTAAAAGTGTACAGTCCCAGACTGATGTGCATACGTGTGTGTTATCGCTGTTGTGGATATGTGGTAGCTGATTGCAGTTAGCTTTTATTGAAAACCTTGGTTTGGTTCACTTAAACATTAATGAGCGTTTGGTAGTAGGATTACACCACAAGCAAGAGTCTGAAAAAGCCTTGCGTTAGTGAAGTGAATAAAAACAAGCTGAGGCTTGTCACTTGCCTTTTGTCTCTCCAAACACTTGGTCTAATAGTTCCATGAAACATCCTTCGGCAGATAGGCAGTCAAGTCAGCTTTCTTGAGAAAAAATTCCTAACCTGTAGAAAACAGGAGTTACCTTAGGAAGGTAGATTTTCCTTGTGCTTTGAGTTCATGTGGACATTTACTCTACTTAGGAACTGTGTTCTAGCCCTGTCTCTGAATGCTTGGTATGTATGTTACAGTGAAACGATTTTCTTAAAAATTGGATTTTGAGAAGGAGCTGGGTCTTAGCCTGATACTCCTGAGTTCTGCACATGCCACAGAAAGGCACCAAACACATGGTAATACCCAGTCCTGTTTGCACCCTGGTGCACAGTCTCTGTCACACTGTTTCCCGAAGTGGAGGAGAGAGGCTTTGAGTCGGGATGCTGGGACCAGCTCTCTGGTGGCACGATGAGTTTTGTCTCTCTGAGGAAATGGCATTAATGACTCCTGGTGCCTCAGCAGCAGTTTGCTGGCTCTTCACCTCTGCTTCACATCGTCTTGTTGACAGCCAGAAATGGCAACATTGATCTCTCCAAGAAAGGCTTAATTTTTGGATGAATAGTTGGTGGTACCTTGGTTGTTTAGGTTGCATTTCTAGACTTTAAAGCATGAGAAGTGGCTTTGGATCTAGATTTCCACAACTGTTTTTCAGAGGATTGTTATGGCTCTTTCAAATGCACTTGGGTGAAAGACCGAACAATTGCAAAACGTTCCTTGTTTGTCATGTATCGGTTTTCTTAATCAGTCTCTGCAACTGCATTTAATCTGGAGAACTATATTTTTGAAGAATAGTTCTCTTTTCCTTATGAAATACTAAAAGGAATTGAACACTATATGCTGATGAATACACACGTTGTAGTACTCAGGCATCACATTCATTTCTAAATAGGAAATCGTAAAACCATGGATTTAAACGATCCTATGTCTACCTCATGCTAAAAGGTGTTAGGGTAGAAAGCAAGCCCTGGTTTGTGCTGTCTACCATCCTGACTGTGATCAAAATACTATTTTTTTATGGTCTCAAAATTGTTATCTAAATCAAAATCTTCTGAAACTACTTAAATGACATGTACATTTTAACTCGCACAAAAGATTTAAAATGCAACATAGGGATTTATAATAACGGAATATGCTGTATGCTGCATATGAAACTCCTTAAGTGTTTGTACTTGATTCAAAAACACTTGCCTGCTATTGAAAAACAAGTGATGCAGTAGTCCTAACTCTGAAAGGCATTTCAAGTTCCACTCTCAAGCTGACCTGTTCAGTGTCTTGTGAAAGATGATACAGGTCTTCTAGAATGAGGGGGGGGGAACCAAAACCACCCCCAACAAAAACACAGAGCTGTGCACTTGTTGAGTTCAAAGGATGCTGTGCAGTGTAGCCTTTTGATTAGGTTGGTTGTTGGTAACTTTACAGCTCCTTGGAGTTCTCATGTCTCTTTTGGGGGAGGATAATTATTTAGTTTGTTGCCAGGAGATGGCAGTAACAGATAAACTTTAAAAATACTACTTAGAGCATGAACATCATTTGACCATCTTTTATTTGTCTGTCACTTTCTCCCTTGGGAATTGCTCATTTCACATCTGACATGTTCATGATCTTTATTTCAAAAATTGCTCAAAACTGTAAGCAACATGTTAGCAATATATTCAAATGCCAGTGTGGCTACTTTGTCCGTAACCTTTCTTTAAGTATATGGTTGAAATAAGTGCAGAGTTATGGTTTGCTTAAATGCATTTAGCCAAATCGTTTTTCATTTCTCCCTTCCAAGAACGTTATTGTACACGTGTGATGATTGCTTTACAAAGTTATGCCAATTAAGCAAAAATGTACTTCTCGGCTTTGGAATGAGAAATGCACCAGGTAGATGGGTGGGTATCTGTTCAGCATGGATCCTGCTGTCCCATCTTTACAGTTACTAGAGATATAGTGGTGTTTTGACCAAAATGTGCCTGCTAAGGACAGCTGTTCCTTTGGCTGTACGACCAGTTCATTTGATGAACTTTGCATTGTTCATTTGCTCGTACACCTGCAATCTTTCACGTGCATGATTAAAGAATTTTACACTTTAAAAGTGCAGTCATTGATTTCCCTGTCATCAGTGTATCTTGTGCTACTGGCTTTTCTGGAACCCAGGCACAGCTGGAGAATGTTTTTCTTCTAACAAAGAGGAATTGAGGTCATCTGAAAAGGTTCGTTTGATGTGTGCCTCTGCTCTTCTGCCATGGCACCGCTGATTAAAAATGCCTTTCATGCAGAAAGGACAGGACAGCATCCTTGTATCTCTGGGAGAGCTGGAAGCCAAAAGTCAGTGCTCTTGTTGTTCTGCCACATTTTGCAAAAATACTGTTGGCGTTGGAGTGTCTGCATCTCTTTTTAATAATTTCTGGGTCTGCTGGTTTAACTGTAACCTTCTTCGGTTTACTCTTAGTTTCTTCTAACAACTTCTAAACTTTGCAGTTGTTCATTTCTATATTTAATTAGTAAGCTGGAAACACAGTAGCCTGATGCTGTTTGCACTGAATTATCATTTCTGTCACTTCTTAGCACAGCAGTTTCTTTCATTAATGATTGATTTGACTAAACATTCCTGTGTGAAATGAATATTAATATACCTTTATCCCTGAACTACAGTACACATGCAGGGAGGACAGTGAGCCCACTAACTTAGTACTCTGGAGAGGGAGAGGAGGGTGATCTAAGCTCAGATATTGTATAATGGCTATTGAAAGAAAAATGGTGCAGTGAAATGGGAGCCTTAAACACCTTTTATACAGGAATCTCAGTGTACTGCTCTACTAATACAGAGTTTGCAATTACGGTTTTTAATTGCCATATCCTCTGCACTGTTTGCTTTGGGAACTGCAATGCTTTATGTTGAAAATTCTTGCTCTTCAAAATGTAGCATGCTGGGAGCACATGTTAGAGGACTGTGTTGTATGATTGCAGCATTACGGATGTACTAGACAGTCACTTGCTCTGTATAGGTTGATCTTATGTTGTTGAACATGACTATTTTGTACTGAAGTCTAAAATAACTGTTTAATCTGTTTCTGCTAAAGCATGTGTGCCTTTTTGATCATAGCTGTAACCTTTGAAATCAGACAAATGCTCACTCAGCAGACCTGTTTGTTTTCTTTATTTTTATCTAGCTGTGTCCTCCACTTTGCACACTGAATGAGCTTGTCTTCTTGATACCCAAGGATTCATTATTTTAAACTCTCTAAAATGACCTTGCAATGATTATATTTTCCAGAAAAACCTTGAACTGTTTCAAATCACGTTAACATCACAGTAAGATAAATATATATCCTAAGTAAACAGTATTTAGAATCTCAAAGTTGTTATTTACTAGAAAGATCGAGATGTGGCAGACTGGAAATCACTTTCACAATGTATTTAAATGCCTTGGTATTTTCAAACTGCTGAAGTAGGAGATGGCATAGCTTAAAGCTGCTCTGAGACATGGCATTGTTAGGCGAGGATTTGCTGGTTTGGAAGTGGTTAGATTTGAGATCCACCAGTTATTTGGACCTTGTTACCTTTCAGTTGTTTGGTTACTTGTCAGTTATTTGAATCTGTTCTTATGACTGCTATTGGAAAACTTGTATAAACCCAGTTTACGTTGCAGGAGAGTTCACTGTTCTTTAAAGCCTTTTTGTAGTTCTATAAACTACATAGAAGAAATGAACAAAAGCTTTTCGCAACTACATGTATTGACTTCTCCTTTCTATTGCTGTTTGTTTTTTATGAAGGCCATGCTGAATTTAGCATGGAGTGGAAGGCTATATGAACACAACTTCTTAATTCTTTAAAAAATTAACAGTAGTTTCTTTGATTTTTCGGGACTATTTGAAGCCTAAAGTAGGCTGTCATGAGATAAAGTGGAAAATTAAAAAGGTCATCATCTCCTAGTTTGAAAGATTCTTTTCATGCCTGGCCAACTGGCATACGTTATTCACGAAAACTAAGTTATTCTAGATCTCTGATTTAGTGGCATTTTTGGGAAAGCAAAATTGCAGGCCCTTTGAAATAAATAACAGACTTAACAGTGATTCTTTTTTTTGGTGGGACTAATTACACTGTAGTTGGAATAAGAACAAGAAAAGTTTGACTGCTATTTTAAATTTAGTGCAAGTATATTATCTAAGTGGTTTTTATGTATGTAGCTTTACTCAACTACAATCATGTTTTCAAATCTAACACCTTCAGCAGGAGAGAAGATCTAGGCAAAGACCATAAGCAAATGCATGCAGTGTTGCTCCTCTTATGTCTTGATAGATCTGTGGTGGCAGCCTACTGGATTAATCATCTTTATTGATATATTCTTTCTTTCTATCTATCAGCTTCAGCTTGAGTGCCTAGCGCTTTAGGATAAGTATTAACTGATATTCATTAAATAATATGTCACAGCACATTACCTTACACAGACCTGGATCAATGGGCAGGGCCCCAGTTCTGGTATATTTAAACTTCTGCTGGAGAGTTGAGTGCATTGAATGTGTAAATCTAATCCTATAATGATATAAAAGGATCACAGGGGTTAATAAGCTGCTCCTGGTAGCTAGGATCTTCATGACGAAAGTCAGTGTTTCTCCAGTCCACTGATAACTGTTGCTTGTTTAGCTACAAAGCTTATGCTGCAGGTGCAGTTAGAGCATGAGAGTGGCCCAAGCAGATGTTGCTTCTGCAATGTCTAAATACCGCCAAAGGGCTTTCATCTGGAGTAATGTTGTTTTACTTGGGAGTTTTCTTGTGGTACATTGCTGAACTCATTCTCTGACCCAGTAAAGCTAATGTCAAATCAGCAGTACGCAAACTCACACGTCACTGTAGTGTGCCCCAAGGGTGGGAGAGCAGCAGATGCAGGAAAGATGCAAAGACAATATCTGTTCATATGGTTGTGGTAAATACATTGGGAAATCTTTTGTGCAGCTAAACTACATTTACTTTGCACTGGAATTTATGGTGCAGAAGCTGAGCTGTCACCTCTCATTATTTGAGAGTTGCTTGACTCCTGGTGATCTTGAGGTTTCTTCGCTGATTCTCATACTAAAAAACAATTGCATGCCTTGGCCCCCAAATAAATGCTATATTGAATGTTACTCTTGAACGATTTACTCAACTTGAAATTGTTTCAAAAAACTTGTCCCTCTTGAATTTTCTTCTAGCTAAAGGAAGCCTCAAACCCCCCAGTTTCTGGTAAAAGTCTTTCAGTAATAATTTCTCAAAGTATGGAGTCTAGTGATGGTGAACCATGAATGTGGGAATAACTGCCTTAGATGTTAAATCACTGTTTGCAATTAACGAATTACTGTCAGACTCATTCTCATTGATTTCCTCTTCCTGCACCAGGCTGCAAGGCACAGTGTCTCTGGCATATGCCAGCGTCTTGAACAAAATTCAGGAGCAGACTTGGCACTTGCAGATTGTAGAAAGAGCTTAAATAGAAAAAGAAGTCCTCGCATTTGATGCAAGAAAGTTTTTGCAGAATCTTTGCTCGTGCTGCTACTGGATATGTCTGCATTTGTTCCTGTGGAGTCTTGTCTTTTGCTAGGTTGAATTATCTATTCTTACACGTAAAGCAATAGTAAAATAATCAATAATTAATCGCTGCTGCTTAGTAAAGCATCTGCTTGAAGGTGATCATCTTGGATCATGTAGCCTGGTGCATTATGTGCTCAAAAAGTCCAGGATTCTGCACCCAGAAGCAGCAAAATGCTTTCTGCTGCTTGCATACGATGCTGAATTTTGATTTGTGCTCATTCTCACTCTGTGGAAATGGGAGACCCCAGTAGGCACACTGGACTACAAGAAGAATAAGGAGTTAGAGATGTTTTGGCGTACCTGTTTGGATTAATTTGTAACTGGTGTTTCTATGTATCGTAATTTAATTATTGTTTTGCTCCAGTGCCTTAAAGCTGTGTTGGCTTTCTCTGTACGTATTGCAAAACTTGTTTAGTAGTTTACTGTGAAGTGATTGACATTTTGATTGCCTTCATTTCTTTGTAGAGCAAGGCTTAGATCACATAGCAGAAAACATCCTTTCCTATCTTGATGCCAGATCACTCTGTGCAGCAGAGCTGGTATGTAAGGAATGGCAGAGAGTCATCTCTGAGGGAATGCTATGGAAAAAATTGATTGAAAGAATGGTACGCACAGATCCGCTATGGAAGGGACTGTCAGAAAGGAGGGGTTGGTAAGTACCTTGAAAAATAATTAAATTTACCTTTTACAGTGTTCTCCTTCACGAATTTCCCTAATCATGAGCTCTGCCAAAAAGTAAGTTTATAGTAAATTGGTATCACTGAGATCCTAACCTCTTCCCATGGATTAGTGGGGGTAACTATGGCGAAAGCTGTTGGCTCCTGTTTCTACTTTGGCTTTGTCTCCTGTCCTTTTTGTGCACCAGTGTCTTTTCAACACTTGCTTTCTTGCGGTAAGTCTGTCTGCAAATCTGTAGTTTCTGTTTTGCAGGGAGAACTGACATGTAGAAACAGCTCACAAAAAGAAGCAACAACATGTTTTGCGGGGCTTCTTGAGTGAAGTATTTCCAATTAAACTTTTTTTTTCCTAAAATGTAAAATAGCTGATTGGGCTACAGAAGCCCCTCTCAGAGAAACCATTTATATCTCTGGCAATGGAGGTTTTCTATCCTTACGAGTATCTGAAGACACAGGTTGTTCTGCTTTAGAAACCTTCTTTTCTGTGCTCTCTAGTGGTGTGCCTAAGAAAATGCAAGGCGTATTGTAAAGAGCAAGAGGACAACACCCTGCTGGCTAAAAGTCTTATGAAGCAGTGCACCCTAATTTGGAAAACCATAAGGACAACACCTGTTATCTGTTTAGTCTTTTAAATACAGCTGTCAAATTGTAAAGTCACAAGGATTGTAACGGCAATATGAAAATTTCTTACAAGTATTCTGTGAGAATGTGTCATAAGGTTTTGTTCTGTGCAGATTTTTAATTCCTTTAAAGTTTGGATTCTTTGTGGTAAATTGAAAAATATGTTTCTGGTTCTTTCTAGGGATCAGTACCTGTTTAAAAACAGACCAACAGATGGCCCCCCCAATTCATTTTACAGGTCCTTATACCCAAAGATAATACAGGATATAGAGGTATGTTTTCTGATATATAATATCTGGAGGAGAAATAATGTTGCATATTGTTAGTGTTTCAAAGATGGTGCATATTGGAGCAATGAAGCATATCATGTGTCTGTATCTTTACTACTTTGTGAGCTCTGGCTCTTCAGACAATGTAAAACGTACCCTCAGCAACTTACTGCCGCAGTACGTGCATTAATGTGTTACTCTTTGTTCGCACCATCTTTTTTGTGTTTAAAGATTTTTGGAATTCTTCTGGGACTATGGATTTCAATAAAATAGTTGTTTTAGGAAACTTACTACTCCAGGACAATTCCACGTACTGCTGAATGTTCTAGTACGTTGGTGATGCTCACTTAAGTGATCTGAGGGTTAACGCCTGAAACACCAATTATTTAAAACACTGCTGATTTAGTAACTTATTACTCCTAAAGCAGTTACTGTTGCAAACACATCTTTCTTCAGGGTATGGATTCTTTTTCCCCTTGAGTGGTTTGATAAGAACAAGCAGTCCTGCAATGATAAACACAGTAGGGCTATTGGTGGTAAAAAGACTGTAGAAATTACTTCTTTGATATAAAATTTTGCTTATCTTGTTTGAGTTACAAATTGGGCTTGCTCACTTTAAAATGTTTCTAATAAATCAGGATCATCTTGGTGTTCTGCCTACCAGCAGGCAATCTGTCTTGCTCAGTTTGCTGTGTACCCACCACAAAACTCTTAAGTTATACCACAGACTGTACTGGATTTATTTCAGCCATGTGATGGATGTGAAATTATTTTCTGAAATTCATTAGTGGGGAAACACATGTTTTGATGTTTAAGACAGATGTGAACTAATGGAATCATTCTGCTGTGGCAAATGTGAGTTTATGTTGCTCGGCAGTCAGTAAACAAAATTACTCAAAACTCTTACGCTATCTGTAAAATGTATCTGCTGGAAAACATAATCAAATTTTCAAATATTTGTTTATAACGCTTGCTATGCAATTTATAAACATTTAAAGATAAAGAATTAAGCATGAAATGCAGCCTAGTCAAAATAAGATCAGACTTGATATTTACTTGTGAGTTGAATGATACCTATTTTATTATTTGGAGGGAGATGTCTACTCTCCGTAAGGAATGACAGAGTGATATTGCAATCATTGCAAGCCCGTGAGATTAAGGAGAACTCTTAATGTGATGTTTTTTTTCCTTCCTGCAAAAATCAGGCGCTGTTCAGTAACAAAAATTGTCAGAAAGCAGTGTGAAAAGATGACCTTTGAAATGATGCAGAACAGTGAAGGTGGTATTATATAGCATTATTATGACCCAAATTTTTAGTTATTTTTCTGAAATTCATTTGTTTAGGTGTTAAGTGGAACATTAGTATAGGAATTACTGTTAGAAATAGGAGTGTTCCTTAGAGATGTTCTGAGGCTATTCAGCCTTTCGCCTGTCACAATCTGCTATTTAATACTTTCATTCTTTAGTTGCTGTAGACGTGCTAGTACAATGCACAGAAATGAAGCTCCTGAATTGGACAGTTTTTGCTAGGATAAAATAAGCAGGAAAAAACCCAAAACCCTCAGGCGTTGCTTGTTACTAATACATTAAATGTTAAATTTTTCTGTCTCTAAATATCTTGGAGCAGGAAATGAGTATGCCACTAAAAATATAGTAATGAACATGTTTCTTGAAAAACTAAATTTAATCGAGATGACAGTAAATATATGAAACCCTCAAATTAGGAGAAAAATTTGCACTGCACTGCCTGAAAAATAAGGACTTATATATTCAGTATGTACAGAAAATGCATCACTGTTTAGAAGTCAAGGAACACAGTTTTATAATATTCTTTTGAACCCTAACTTCCTTTCAGAGTTTCAACTAACAAATTTTTATTTTTCATTATGTAATGCTCAGGTGGATGATGTGATAAATGTAGAATATGCAGAGTAAGGGGTTATCTCGTGTCAAGCTTTGAGATGGAGCTGGAACGGTAGAATGTGCTATATGCCACTAGTACTTAAAAATAGTAACGTGAGTAATGAGCGTGGGAAAAGAGTTGTCATTTCTGCGGTGTATGAGGAGTAAACTGTAAGCTGTTGCCATAGTTTCTGCTCATGTTCCAAACTGGCTGGTGATACAGCTACTTTTAGATATGATTTCCGTAGTTTCTATCTAATGCTTATATAATTAATGATGTTAGATATTACTGGGGTATGTGGGAAACTCCTGTGTGTTTCAGACTCGGAGGGAGGCAAGTATAGAGAAGGAGAATCAGGGCTGTTCAGGGAAAACATCCTGTAGTTCTGTACATCCCATTCCATGTTTGTGTCTTTAAACCTATGAAAAAGCTTTGGTCGTTAGTGGTTGTCAATCACTTGGGGTAGAATTTAAGGTATTAAACCTAACCTCAGTGCTGTCCATGGCCTCTGGATACTGTGGTAGAGCAGTAAAGCTGAAAGGAGGCAGGACCTGTCTGCTGTGGGCTCTCGCCTATGAACTTCACTTCAGCAAAAGAAAGTGTAAGCCTCCGTTTGCCCAGATTCAGGAAACAAATGTGTCTTTGTCTGGTCTTCTAGAGTGGTGAAGTCTCTCTTTGAAAACTAATGGCTACTTCCAGAATCATCACTTCTCAGTTTATACAGCCAGCACATTTCTCACTCCTGGTTCTTCAAAATTGCTGAACTGGAGAGGGAAGGCAGAAGGATGGGGGTATTGTGCCACAACAGATTTTTCCCTGTTTACATATTTCCTTCGAGCCTTCTGAAATATTGCTGTTTTCCAGGTTTCCCACCTGGAGTGGGGTTAGTGTTTCTGCTAATAATCAAGGGTCCAATAATTCTTCCACTTCCAAAAGTCTAGTATAATTTTTCTAATAAATCGCCCTTTGCAGCACTTTTCGCAAATTGCTTCCCTAAAGGACTGTCGAAAGAAGCTTTTAACACTGTTTAAAAATGTGGATGGTGAGTAACAGTAACAACAAAACTGAGCTACAAGATGAGGAGCACTTCTTAACTTTTTCCTCCACTTATTCTGTTTTTAAGCCTAAAGTCATGCTTTCCCCCAGTTTCGTACTTATTCCGTTCCTTCATTTTTTTCAAAGCAATGTGCAGAAGCTCTTAAATAAGACTTTCATTTTAGCTGTGATGAAGAATTTTGTATCTCTGAATACCAAAATGTTTTTTCTTCAAATATTTTCCTGGACCTTTAATAAGATCTTCCTATTTCTGTCAGAGGGTCAGAGTTTAGGGAGCTAGCAATGAGCCAAGGGCTACCATATTAGCATTTATAAAATTATATAAGTATTTTTATAAGACAACTATCTTGTCCAAAGGACTTGAATTCTTAATACAGGAAAGTGTAACACAAAAATCTTGTCATTCAGTATTTTACCCGTGGAGCACAAAGATTAACCAAATTCTGCTAGACTGTTTCTAATGGTAAGAGCTATTAATTTACTGCAGCTGGTACTAAACTGGGTTGTGGGTTGAGATAAGCTCAAAGGAGAATGCGCTCTTTCCTTTGGATGGGCTGACAGAATTTGAAAAGTAATCCAAAACCTGAATTAACAATTGGAAGGAAAAATGAAGAATGCTAAACAGCAAATTTGAATTCTTTCCCTTGGGCTCTATTTGCATTTTGAGTCAAAAGTCCATGCAACCACAAAGTGCTGTTAGCTGCAAGGTAATACAGGCAATGATTTGGCAAAGTGAGGTTCCCTTGCCGCTCTGAAAATTTATTAGTGCCAATATCTGTTTATTTCATGCCAAACACATTTTAGGAACATAGTGTCACTTCTGAAATCATTGGATTTGAACATAAGAGGACACTTAGAGATCTGAAGTCAAATTCTTGGAAAGAGGTAGTTACTCTCCACCTCCACTGTGAAGCCAAATATTTAATCAGGTTTCATTTCACAAGAGGTGGTCCAGTAATTTTAAATGTCTCCAAGTCAGATGTTGAATTGCCAAGCTTCTTTAGGAGCTTTTTTTAAAAGGAAAACCTGATTTGGGGCTTATCCTAGAAAACTGAAGCTGGGTTTGCAAGACCTTGTTTATGGAGATGATCTGATTGGTGCGGCGGGGTATCCTCTGCCCAGGTGCAGTCCTGCAGTGTTGTGGGCAAGGTCAGCTCTTTAAATGGGACTGTGTTAATCGGCACATTGCCAGGATGGGAAGTTTTAATACTGCTGATTCCAGAACCTCGAGTCCCTGGGTTTTTTCCATATTATTTGTGAAGCTTGGCCAACTATTCTGTTTTCCCCCCTCAGGATTAGCACAAGTATCTATTTCTTGTGATGAGTTGAGAAGACCTATTTCATAAATGTTCCCCTTATCTTTAGGCGTATGGAAAGTGCCCATATCTTGTTTCCATGGAGACTTAGGACCACCTAATTAAAATGAGAATGATACGTGATTGTGCTGAAGACTTCTGGAGAATATGGCACAAGGCCGTCGGATAAACACCATGTGTTCTTCTGAATTTTGAGGAAGTTCGGATTTTAGGACTAAAACTGAAATGTTAAAGCCTTGGGAAAATTTGAAAAGGGGAAGAAGTCAGCTCTCACCCCGAGTCACTGCCAGCATTGGGAGAACTTTGTTTATAAAAGTTGCAGTGTATAATTTTTGAAGGAGTGGTTTTGTTTAGTACTGTTCTAATTATGATGCTGGAGAAATTTTATGTGCGTGTGCGTGAAGACTCTGGTCAGCATTATATGCCTACAAAATTTTTCAGCCAGTCTTTGAAATCTCTACTACTCAACAGACACTTACCAAAAGACATTTCTTAAAAATGAAACTGGCCAAGGAAAGGAGAGGCTTTTGAGCAGCAGGGACAAAGTTTTTGTGTGCGCAAGGCACGGGTTTCAGCCCTCGCGTCTGAAGAGGACAGAAGACTCCTGTCAGATTCCCCTAGCACAGGATAGATCCCTTGGCTTTTTTGTTTACTTTGCTCATGTCACACCTACTTTTTTCCACAAACAGGCATAAAAGGCTGCTGGTTTTCTCCTGCAGCTTTGAGAAGGGGGATTAATTGTTCATATTTGAGTACTTTGCCCTGATAGGGCCTGATAAATACCTGTGTAAAACTTTTTATGGTGTCATGCATAAACTAGTTATTGTCTCCAATGGAACTTAAAGGGTGCAATAATTTAGTTTTTCAGCAGCATTGTTCTTTGTCAGGTGTTGTGTATAGTCCAGGTGCATGTATCATTGAAGTGCCTCAGAGGACCTCTCTCCGTTCTCATTGCTGTTGGCTTTTGTTTTTAAGATTTCCTCTCCAGATAGCAGTACTTCTGTATCACTGTGGTCTAAGCAGGAGTCCACTTAAAGTTAGTGTATTTTGATGTTCCATCCGTAACATGAAAGCTTGATGTATTCCTGTCTGAGTGTGTTAGACCTAGTTGATTGAAGTTGGCAGAAATGGGGATCCTTTAAGAGACAACCATTGAGATCCATCCATGGGTGTTACTGTGATCACTGCAGCTGCAGAGATGAAAAAGGTTTTCTTCATCAGATGCTGTCCTTGGATCTCTTTTGGGATCTCATGCTTTGTAGCTGTGTTTGCAGAGGTGCTTGATAGAGAAGACAGACCTTTCAGGGAAGAGGGACTGCTTTGTTCAGCTGCATCCTCCTGTTGCAGATTCTCCTGAGCAGGAGTTGAGATGATTCTTTACTACCTCCCTGTGGAAACAGAACAACTGTACCTGTCAGATCAAAGATCTAGCATGGCATCCAGTACCCAATGCACTGGGCAAAGCACGGGGATATGATGCAGCTACGCTTCATTTATGTGGGAGTGATCAGAGTATCTTATTTCCTGCCTCATTTTCTGTCTCCCTCAACAAATCAGTCACTACCACCATCCCGGGCAGTAAGATAGTCCTAATGCTGAATTACTGTTCTTTAGGTCTGAAACTTCAGTATCTGATTTGCTTATGCTCTCTGGTGTATACACCATTTTGACACTTACAGAACATGCTGTCTTCTCTTCATGCTTTATAAAATGGTAAGTATTATTCTGTCAGCTTCCTCCCAAAGTGATTTCCTATGTTCCTTGTATGTCAGTGGCCTTCACTGCAGTTTCTGCAAGTCTTCTGCTTTTCTTCTGTAAGACATTAGGATACTCCACTGTCCAGATTTATCTCGCTCAGCATTGTAAGGTTGATCTGTTCTTTTTAAATGTGGCTTTAAAAAGGGTTCAGCAAAGCTGCAGCAAGACTCAGGAGTGGTTTTGCTTGGTGGACCTTTGAGCAGCTGCATATGTATTATATCAGTTGCATACAGAAGGAGACAATGTTTCATCAATTTATATTGTCCACATTGGATCTTATCTAAGCAGCTGTAAAAATTAAGAACTTAATTTTTAGGTCTCAAATTCTGCAAAAAAAAAAAAAAAATCACAATTGAATTGTAACACTTGATAGGAAAAGCTTCCCATTCCTGTTTCTCTAGAGTTGTTTAGATTTTTGTACTTCACTGTTTACGGCTTTTCTTCTGGTCTTAGAGTTCATACTAAAAGTGATGTTTTACCCCAAACTGATCTGAAGGCCTGTGTAGTGTTCAGATGTGGAGTGGTTCTCAGTAGTACACTCCTAGCTTTTTGGTCTTGCTTAAATTTCAGACTGTTCTTCAAAACATAGCCTGAGTATCCTGTGATTTTAATAAATCAAGCCAGAAGCCCACTTTCAGTTATTGGGGTTCCCCCCCTTGCTTTTGTTTTTGTGAAAGTGGGCCTTTTTTATTTTATTAAATAAAAACACACTGAACTTTAAATGCATACATATGTGTAAAAATCAGCGTACATTATGTGTTAGTGGGGTATAGTGAATTTGCATTTCTCTCTTTGTTAGTCTTGCTTCTGTGATCCTTCACAAAGGTGGCTTTTATTCTTACTTTACTCTCTGTTTGCATGAAATGAGGTAAATACCAAAAACCAGTTGATTGCTGTTTTAAATTAATCTTTGCTTAGGTTTACTTCCTTGCATTTGTTTACTATCTTACTGTTTACTACCTCTTCCCGTGTTACCTGGCAAGAATTTCTTCCATATAACTTTTAGTGTTCTTCTGGACTTTCACTTATCTTTAGTTGTGAATAATCTAAAGTATGAAGACTTCTTAGTAGTGGAAACATTATTTTGAGCAGTAGTGCCTATATTTTCAGATCTGCACTGTACAAATTTTAACTTAAACACTAAACAGGTCTTATATGAGGGACACGCTGTCATGCAGCTCCCAGTTGTATAGCTGCTGCATTCTACATTTCAAAGCATTTTGAGAGTAAAATCCAAATCTTGTCACCCTTCTGAGCCCTGTAATGTAGCATGAATCCTGTTGGTTCAGCTTTTTCATGGAATATGGTAAGAGAATTAATAGGGGAAGGCAATGTATGTAATGGTAAAAGTAGGATAGTAAATGGCAAGATGCAGTGGTGGATGGTTTGCAGCACTTGGTGTTCTCTCTTCTGACAGCAGTGCCAATGTATGTTCAAGATGTTGGTATGGACATCTGTATACCCTGCTGCTTTATTCCAAAGACATGTTTACTGGCTCAGGGGACAATATGCTCAAGCGTTAGAGAATGTGTAATTAGGTAAACTGGCCTTCTGCCAAAACTCTTCAGCTACTCCGTTGAGATGTAAGCTCTGTAGAGCTTGCTAACCACATAATTTTCTTGCTCATCGCTTCCATTATGCAGCTGGTCTGAGGAGGAGGTGTTTTATGAAGGGGATATTGGATGCACTGCAAGTACTTTTTCTGCCATACTGCTTTGGCACAGGGATTTCGTTGCTCTTCATGTACAGTACCTGTCCCAGTGCTGATCCAGTTCCTGTGGTCTTTAAGTTTTTAGCTGGCTTTGCTGCTACATGCCTACCACCAGCACTTAGCTCCTTAACAGTGGGTTTTGGAAGTGATGACACAAGAAAGGTGGTGGTGCTTTTTCCTTGCAGGGTTTTTATCCCTCTGCGGGCTGTTTTGGAAGGAGGCTTTGCTGCTGGCACATTTTGTCATCTGTTGCTGTGAGGCAGTCATCCCTGTGTGGTCAGAAATCTTGGGGTTTATGCTGTTGTGGTAATGACAGGAGAGCTAGCTCTCTGTGGATTTTTCTTGAGGACCAGTTCAAGTCTTTTAGGTAATAAGATCACATAGCCTTTCTTCTTCAGGCTGATACAGAGACTAAAAAAAGCTCTTTGGCCTTCACTAACAGCAACTTGGAGACCCAGCAGTGAATTCCAGGCTCAAGCTAGGGTCTAGGGAATCAGTATCCTTCAGGAGCTTGATGCTTCCCCCCAGTGGTTGTAGCATCTTCAAAGAGTCTGAGAGAGGAAAGACCCCAAAGATGCAGGGAGCCTGGTGCCATGGCCAAGCTGTCATTTTGTCTTTGCTTATCAAACCCTCTTTACTTCATAATGGATTAAATATTAAGCCCTCTCCACCTCAGTGACATAACGTCATTTGCTTTTGCCTTTCCTCTGCCAGAAGGAGGATTTTCCTTCTTCTCTTAGAAGAAAGCATTTGAAGAACAGTGGTTTGGATTTTACCTGCCCCTGGTGTAAATGCCTAATGCTTTAGGAGAAATCCCCATGTACATAAGAAATGGGTAGGTTCCTTTTTCTTTTTTCTGCCCCATTTGTCCTGCAAGAGAATTGTGCATTTGGAGGGAACAGAAACTCCTTGGTTTGTGGGATTAAGATAAACCCACTTACTCTGCAATAACATTCACAGGGATAAAAATGCAATTTTTAGCCAAGCGACTGAACACAGTGTACATTATCAATGGGGAAAAAAAAAACCCTGTTCCTAGCAGATTATCCTTAACACTTCTAGTGTATAGTAAATGTTCCAGCTATCATTCCAGATGAATTGTCTCTTTCTTTTTTTAACTGCAGCTTTGTACCAGTGAACATATTCTGGCATGGTCAAGGCTTGGCTATACCTCTGCATCTTGAGCTATTTTCTATCTGTACTTTTCTCTCTAAATGCCTTTTTTTATCCATTTATGCATTTCTTCAGCTGCCAAATGGCTCTCCTGCTGTGGCAGATGCTTTGGCTTCATGCTTGGTCTTTATCCCTTGTATGTCCAGATTTTGTTGGCTATACAGCATTTGTCAGCTACTTGCTGCTGTTGCTCTAGTGAGTTTTCGGAAAAGTGTGAGAGAATTTTTTTCTATGTGTGAGATCTAAGGAGATGGTGTTCTGCAACATCTTGCTTTTAATTGTGAAAACCAAGTTTAGAGGCAGTTATCTTGGAGACTGAGGGGGATCTGTAGAAAATACAGTAGTGGGTGTTGCGTGTGTTAGTATTAGGTCTGGTACCATAAATATGCAAATAAACCACGGGTCTCTTCAGCATTGACTCCCTGATGCTTGTAACAGTCCATAAAACACAGCAATGCCTCCCTCACCCCTTGTACACACATGCCTACCTACTCCGTGTATACACAGTTTAGTAAGATATCTCCTGGAAGGTGGTTGGAGATGAAGACTTTTACTAACTGCACTATCCAGTAACAACCAGAAATTTCCTATAGCTAGGAGCTTTAATGTGGTTGCCAGTATTGTATTAAACATGTTCTTTTTTAGAGGGTTCTCCAGGTTGCCCACCCACTCAGCTGTATTTAGTCATCTAAAATAATGTTATTTCTCTATACGTACACATCTGTTTTCACTCTATTGCCAATTGAAATGCTGCTGCATATTCTCTGTGTATTGTGGCTACTTTCCCAGCTTATTGAAAATTTACGCAGTGTAAGGGGATTTTACAAGTTCTCGAAAAACATGAAGTATTTTCCCACAGTAGCCACACCATATCATGTCTAAATGAAATGACATCTATTCACAGAATTAAAATGTGCACCTGCATATGACTGACTTATCATGCTTTCACAGAGATACAAAAAATTCTTTAGTTTCTTTTATTTGAAGCAAACATTTTCTTATGGGGAGCTTATTAAGCAGCTTCCGATAGTGAACTTCTAAGAATTAAGCCAGCTAGTGTCCTGAATGTCTGGTGAGAGTATGCTTTTACTGACTGCTGTTTTGTTTAGGAAACTGTTATAAGCAAAATTTCTGATTTGTGGTGTTCTGTAGCTATTGGTAATCACTGTCACAGGAAGCTGAAGAGTGAAAGTCCTCAAATAGAGTTTGAGCACTCAGCAGCTAGAGTAATCCGGCGTGCGTTATGTGCAGCTGCTTATTTCAGACCTTTCCAAGAGCATTGCTTTAGGGAAACTCTCCCTTAGACCTCATTCAACTCACTTAGTTGAATGTCTGAACATATGGTTTCTAAAACTATTTAAATTGGGTAACTGATCTGTCATGTTTTATCTCCTGTGTCTTCAGTGTTAGTACTGCATTTTTAAATACCTTGCCTTCAGATCTGTAATTATATTGGTTGATGCTATTAATGTCTAAAATCCTGTTTCTGAGGGTCACCTCTGTAGCAGCAAAGGAGATAAGGAGGTGCAGTTCTGCCCTCCTAGCACAGATGATAAATCTTGGGATAAAGCTTGAGAATTGCCTGTCGTTATTCCTCAAAACCTCCATCCTATGCTTTTAGCAAGTAGCATAATGAGCAGTGTGCTACCTTCGAGGCAAGAGTCCAAGGCTGAACCAGTGCAGTGTCACATTTGAACGTTTTAAGCCCAGTTCCCAGTCTGACAATCAGCAGTGCGCTAGCCGGCCAGAAAAGCTGATCCCTAACTGACAGATGACTTGCTATCTTAATTTCATTAACTTCCCCACCAAATTGGAAGAGAACGAGAGGGGATAAATAACTTGTCAGCATGCTCCTCTAGAAGCATCTCTTAGTGCTTGTGATTTAGACAAATTCCTGTGGCGCATCAGGTTTGTGTTACATTATGACTCTGTGTAATTCTCTCCAGATTGCATAATGGGAGACGATTGCAGGAGCAAATGCCTGGAAAACAAAGTGGTAGGTTAGTTTTCCCCTGGAGCAGACGTGTTTTCCTAGAATCGGGACATCATAGTAGCACTGCACTTTTGTCTTTAATAAGTGTTTCAGTTGTTCTCCGGTCTTGGAGGAGCTGTAGAGGTGCCTGCTATTGCTTTGAAAGTTAAGATTTGGTTATAAATACTTTTCCAAACAAAGTGACTGTCGATCAGCTACTCCCCAGGATTCCTTGCAGTATTTGGGGGGATCCCAGGGAAATAGCTAAATAAATGGCCTGTTCTGGTGCCTATACTGAAAGACAGAAAGCGTTCCAGCCTGTCTAGGTACTGCAGGTGTTGGCCTGCAGTTCTGTGCGTGGATTCTCTTATGATTGTTGTTACGAAGTTCCTATCCAAAATCCTGTATTTCTTTGAAACCAGTATTGGTTGTCTTGCTAGTAGTAAAGCTGATTAAAACAGGGAAATCATCCTGGTTCTGCCATGAAATAGTTTGCAGCTTTTAAAGGCGTGTCAGGTCTCTTTCCTTAAAATATCTCTCAGAACGAAAATACTGAGAATTATGCTTCCACAGATTTTAAGGGGGGGGAAAGTAAGTTTGGATTATTTGAAATCTTATTATCCCTGTTCAGTTTTATTTTTATCAGGCTTTAATGTGCTTAGAGGAGGCTTTCATATCTCAAAATCCCTTTCTAAGATGCATAACAACAGTTAATAGGTAAAATGGCTGGGTAGGGGAAGGAATGGGTAGGGGAAGGAAAGGTCCAAGAACTCCCATAAACCTCCCTGTTGGACTCAACAGCTCTGTAATGTTAGTTACTCAGGTGAGGCTGAACGTGCCACCATATGAGCTCCTGGTTTAATCTTTGCTGCTTATGTCAGATGGTCCTGTAAATATGCGGGGAACTGAATTATTATGAAATGTGTATCTCTAATGGCTCCTTTCGAAATTCTCATTAAGGTCGGTTGACTGTAATTTTCACCACTAAACCCAGCATTTGTCATGACAGATTATAAAAGTCCTAATTCTAATTCATTGTGTTCTGTGTATTTGGCGCAGGGGCTGGGGAGGGGAGAAAAGTTATATTTAAGTTTCACCTACTTCAAATTTAAGGGTGATGTATATGAAAGTGGAAAGATTGCTGTGTATATGTTGGAGTAGTCATGCTCAAGCATGCAGTGTTGTGCCTAACTCCTGATAGTTTCCTCTCTTGTTAGACTATAGAATCTAACTGGCGATGTGGGCGACATAATTTGCAAAGAATTCAGTGCCGCTCCGAAAACAGCAAAGGTGTCTACTGTTTACAGTATGATGATGAAAAGATTATCAGTGGCCTACGAGATAACTCCATTAAGGTAAACAGGGTTTTTTTTAGTCTTTTCCATAGAGGTAAACGGGTAATTCTGCCTTGGAAAGGTAGCTGGCTGCTTGTTGTTTCCGTGATGACTTTTCCTTTCTTCAGGGGACAATATTTATCTGTGCAGGGCTTATGAGGATGGAAATCTCTTCTGTAGCCATGCGAAGCTCTTGCCTGCACTTTGCTCTAGGAACTTTGAGGACTGCCAGCCAGGAGACTGATACTGCTGACTAAAAAGAAACGCTTGTGAAATCAGAGTTCACATAACATGAAGACTGCATTCACCACTGTCCTTAGTTGTGTCTCTTGTCATTGCTAGTAATTTGCTTTCATGCTAATAGAGGTTGCTTTCACACTGATAATCGGTGGCATTCCCTTTTGCAAAACAGGCTTTTATCTTTTTGTGATTTTTGGTTATTTCACTGTTCTGTCAAAAATTTGCATCAAGGAGACTTTCTTAAGCTAAAAGTGAGGACATATGCCTACTGTTTGGACAGGCTGACTGCCCATGGAAGTTTTTTTCCTTCCTTCTCTTTTTGGCAATGTTCAAGTCCTGGATCAGTGTTCTTGATAAGCCATTTATACTTCTTATTTTTAACAGATCTGGGATAAAACAAGCTTGGAATGTTTGAAGGTATTAACAGGACATACTGGCTCAGTTCTTTGTCTGCAGTATGATGAAAGAGTCATTGTAACTGGATCTTCAGATTCTACAGTGAGGTGAGTGTTAACTTTTTGCACTGGGCATATTTACAATAATCTGCAAATACCAGAAAACATCCCTAATGTGAATGTGATATATTATCACATTCAAGATGTTCACACTTGGCAAAGAAACACATTTATCAAATGTTTTTCCAAATCTCGGTCTCATTTTTTTAGTGTTAAGAATTTTGAAGGAACGTGACCTTTATGATTCAAGACATGTCCTGAGGTGGTAGAATGGCTGATAGCCAACTATACAATAATTTCCTCATTTAGGATTTGTTGTACTGCCTTCTGATATCTCTTAATTATGACTATTAAGGGTACTTGGTATATATGGAGCACTTGTCAGACAGCAATTTTAATGTTACTGAGTTTAAATTCTTGTATGAATTCCATGGCCAGTAGATGTCCAGCAGAGATGCTCAGATACGGTTCAGTGGAAGGGCCTTGTCTCCTGGTGTCTTGCGTTGGTATACCAGTGTCAATCTCTATAACACTTTTAAAAAATTAAGAATTGATCATAACACCCTTCAGGCAGTAGAAATTAAGTTGTGATTTTTCACTTTATGTAAGCTAGTAGGTAGCCCTGGAGGGTGTTACATCCCAGTTGCGACTGGCATGTGCTAAATCTGAATGGTGTAAAACTGAAAAAATCATATTGGATAATATTTGCTTTGGTCTGTTTCATCAGTTTATACATCATATGGGTTTTAGTCATCCTCAAGAGTTACAGAATTGTGGTCACTGTTAAGCAGCCCTTTCTCTTAGCAGTGGTCCCAGCTTAGGCATTTCCTGGCCTAATTGCTTGCTGCTGTTAATTGTTCCTTGTGAGTCTGAGATGCAAACAAGGATACTTTCCCAGGTGCTGTCCTCCTGCCTTCCCCAAGCCCTAAGGGGTGTTAAGCAACCAGAGCACTTCCCATTAGAGGCAGTAGCAGACATGCGCATATTTATACTTTATACCGTGCATAGACATCATCCTTCCTTTGGAATAAAATTCTTTTCTTCTGCAGAGTTTGGGATGTAAATACAGGTGAAGTTCTGAATACACTGATTCATCACAATGAGGCAGTGCTTCATTTGAGGTTCAGTAACGGCTTAATGGTAACATGCTCAAAGGACAGATCAATTGCTGTTTGGGATATGGCATCACCTACTGACATCACCCTGCGTCGTGTCTTAGTTGGCCATCGTGCTGCCGTTAATGTGGTAGACTTCGATGACAAGTATATTGTGTCAGCGTCAGGTGACAGGACCATTAAAGTAAGTTGGCAGAGCTCTGATCTAGGTCTGCATGCCTACCAAGCCAGAAAAGCTTCTGAGTATTATTCAACTCTGAATAGCCAAGCGGTTCTGTGCCTTTTTCTTTACCACTCGGTGCGCTGCTTCCTCTCGCTAGCTGTTAATGTCTTTATATGCATAACTAGGCTAGTAACATTTTTGTGGCTTCTGTCGTACAATTGCAAAAAAGTAAAGCCCATTTGCTGTTTGAACTCTGGTTTCAAGATCAGCTTGTTTGTTAAATGTGGCACTTCTTGTGACTTTTTCCAAGTGTTATTTTTTATTTCAACCGGCAGTCCTGTTCCAGACGTGAAATTTATCAGTAGTTGCCTTTCCTCACCACACCTTCCCAGCAGCTCAGCCAGGCTTTGCCATGTTTGAAGAATTAAGAGGCTCTATTTGGAGGCTATTACATATGAGAAGATTTGAGTTACCCAGAGTGTATTAATATAACAAAGGCATTTCCATCCTTCCCTCTAGAACCAGAACTACCTTAGACTATGCCAAAAAGATCTTGGCAGTTTAATGTTCGAATATCTGCCAAAGATCCCACTGCACTCTGTTGGAAAATGAGCCACTGGGTACTCTACATTACAGTTTCAATTACAGTTCATTAAAAATGGGCAAAGTTGATTGAATAATTCGTTAAGAAAGAGGCAACCATGAAACTTCTATAGGCCATGGTTTGGGCCTTCCCTTGCTAGTAGATTGCTAGCACTTTGGTAAAAAAATGTGGGGTGTTTGTGTATGGGATAACTTCCACTTTTAAAAATGGTTGCTAACTTAGCAAGATTCAGATGTAATCAAGTTTTTGAAATCATTTGGGGCAGTCTCTACCACTTGAAAATATTTTATATACACTCCTACCTAACTTTTCTCATTGACTTGGTGTGTAATAGCAATGCCCGTGGCTCTTGTCACTGCTAGGTCCCCGTAGCACCATTACTCCACTAATGCCAGGTACCCGCTCTTTGCCCATAAAAATATGATGTGAGTTTTCATTCCCACTGTCCAGCAAAGGTTAGCTTCAGACCTCTTCTGGTTATGAATTTGTAATGCCTTCCATTGAAATTCTAAAACCTTGTTTGGGCATAATTCTCAGAGGAGCGTTTATCCTGTTTCACAGGTCTGGAGTACAAGTACATGTGAGTTTGTTCGTACTCTAAATGGGCACAAGCGTGGCATTGCATGCCTCCAGTACAGGGATCGACTAGTTGTCAGTGGATCTTCAGACAATACCATTAGGTGGGTACCCACGAGCTGCGATCGGTATGTAGCAGTGTACACTTGCATGCATGAAAATAGGATTTCCCTGACCTTTGGTGCTGTCCTGCACTGCCGCGTGTGCAGAACATCCTTGGTATGTCTTGCTATTGGAGCAGATGATGTATGAATGAAACTTAACTCAGTGTGAGAGTAAACATATCACGTACCTGTGAAAAAGCGGGACACTGAGGTTTATGTCAGAGATAGGCAAAACTTCTTATCTATTGCTGTGGTTTATCACCTTGTCTTCTGCTTGGAGGGATGAGAAAGATGTTGGTCACAGGTTTTCTTAATTAGTTTCTGAACCTCTAATCGTTGGTATATGCAGAATAGGAAAAAAGCGTATTAAAGTTTCGCAAGATAACTTCACATGTATCCCACCTTTACTTGTATGTAACTTTGAATGACTAAATTAATTTTTATATACTGCAGCTGCAACACAAACTTATCTATGAATTGCATGCAAGGAACAGCTCATGGTTCTCATGCCCTTTTAAGCAAATTATGTGATACCTCCCATAGAAAACCGTTCAGTAACATGCTTAAGTCACTGCATGTGAGGCTAAGGGACAGTGCTGAACCTGAAATACTCAGGCCTTTTCCTCTGTTCTCTTAAGGCTATGGGACATTGAATGCGGTGCCTGTTTAAGAGTATTAGAAGGCCATGAAGAACTGGTTCGATGCATCAGGTTCGACAATAAGAGGATTGTTAGTGGAGCCTATGATGGGTATGTTTTTGAAGGCCATTTTAAAAAAAATTGCCTTTTTAGCAAAGCATCTTCTGAAAGCCATTGAGCCTTGTGTTCTCTTGTGTAAGGGTTCTCTTCTGATTTGACTAATGGATCAGTATTTACCTGAGCGGCTTCTGCTTGAGCATTTCAACACAGCCAGCTGCAGTTTTAAGTAGCCAATAAACTGCTTTTCTGGTGCTCCTTAGCATGCTCCTAAATTGTGTTATCACTCATAGAAAGTAAAGTTTTGTTTGGCTAAAGTGACATTCCTTTGTTTCTTCCCTCAGGAATTGCTCCTTACCTGGTCCTGTGTGCTTTTACAGTAGTTTAGGCTTTCTATTTTTAGAAGACAGCAGCACTGAAAATGTTTGTGAACATAAATATATCCTGTGGGGCTCTTGGAAGTCTCTAGTGACCACTTCTGTTGGGTTGAGGGCAGGAGTCCCACTGTTAGTGCTTCTGACTTGCTCAGTGTTTTCATTGTGTAGTGTGTTCAGGACAGCTAACATCCATGTCTAATTTAATTTCTCCATTTCTTTTGCTGCCTGATTTGTACTTCAAGTGAACAGCAGAGTTACTGAAAACAGTTCTTGAACTGTGTCTCTAGCCTTTTTTGGGGGGTTTTAGTGTCTCACTGGGGTTGGCAGTCCCAGCTTAATTCCCAGTGGTACTTTGCACCTCACCAGTAGTGCGGTAAGCTTTCGAGATCTTCTGCAGTTCCAAAATGGCTTGTGCACACACAGTCAATTTGTCTTTCATATAACCAACCCGCTTGGTTCGTCACAAAGACATCAGCTGTGTTTGGTGCTAAAAACAAATATAAAACTATCTGAGTTTTACGAGATTTAGTGTTAGTATTTTAGTGAAGATAGATTCTAACATTTTCCTTGATCCTGATGAACTAGCTGTAGGGAAAATCTGGCATACTTCTCATTGCTTTAGATGTTTCTTCTATGCTTATACTTGAAACAATGCTTTCATAATGACCTTCTTGTTTTACTTTATAGCAAAATTAAAGTTTGGGACTTGCAAGCTGCTCTTGACCCTCGTGCCCCAGCAAGTACATTATGCTTGCGTACGTTAGTGGTATGTAAAATTAATTCATTTAGACTTATCTGAAATATTTTATTTGTAATAAAATGCCTCTTACATTATAGTGGGATAGGGGAAAAACTCAGGATGTCCTGTAAAGCCTAGGCTGCTGCTTATTCTAAGAATAAAGAAAAAAATTATATATTGTTATATCCTGAATGATTTGGTCTGAGCTTAAAAGAAAGATAAAGTTTTTCTAGTTTGAGATTCTTGGATACTCCTAAAAAAAAAAATCAGCATGACACTGTATCAAATAATTCTAGTTAATGGCGTGTTTCCCTAATACTGTTGTAGCCTCTTGTTAAAATGAGGGGAGGAATCTCGTGAGCCTTTCCCAAAGCTTTCTCCTAACCGTTTAGTTTGGAAGGATGAGATGTGAAGAGGGAGGGGAGGTTGGCTTGAAAGGATTACCACAGGAACTCTGATCACTTCAGTGGACTATCATATTTAAGACTGCTGCTTCAGTTATATTTCTCTCTGTAGTGTGGGTTTTTGTTTATGACAGTAGACTTAATTAAAAATAAATTGGGGAAATGAGGTCATTGTTCTTTTGACTGAAATGTGCATGAAACTTTACTTCAGGAGTCAGTTTGACAAGCTAGTAGCGACCCAAAGTTGCTGTCTGTATGTGATGGTAACTGGCTTATTGTGCTTGGCCTTTCCAACACCTAAAGTGCTTCCATGGCCAGATAAGTTTCTAGTTTTTCTTTCTTTTCTGCATCGAGGTGAGATTTAATTAACCTTTTATTCCATATGAATGCAGGGTATTTAGTTTTACTGAAAGTTGTTTCTTTCCCTTCTGTGTGGGTATATGGTAGCTCAGATTATATCTTGGGGATCAGTCTGACAGCTCCTGTTAGTTCTGTAATGAAGGTAGTGTGCTCCTTTTAAATTTATTAAAAATGGGTAAGCAGGATGAAGAGGAGAACCTTTTCTGGGCCTCTTAGTGCCATTTTGAGATTTCTTGAAAGAGCTGACGGAGCACGTACTCGTCCACCTCTCTTATGGCAGCATTTGAACACTGTCTGTCTTGACCAGTAAGGGAGCCATAATGGTCCTTTCAGCAGCGTCTCCTAGATGAAGCTGTGATGTGGTGTCCTAGGGCTGTACAAAAAAGGAGTTAGCAGCAGTGTTGAATGCAAATCTTGTGTAGGAGAGAGAAGGAGCCCTGGCAGACTGTCAGTGCCAGCCAATCTTCTAAATTGCTGCTGCTTGACTGATAGGTTGCTTTTGTCTTTAATCTCAGCCTCTATGGCTGGGCCCTCCAGGGGAGGCTCAGGGTTTACAAGCACTGGATTTGGAAGCCATGTATTTTGGAGAAAAAAAGTTACATACAAAATCAGCTTTTCTTAAATTTGAGTGTAATTATAAGTAAGAGTTTCTTAGTCAGCTTGCCAGAGTTTGAGTACACCATCCTGTGTCCAGATACATGTGTGAGTACAAATGAAATGAAATGTTATTGTCGTCTTGCCTCGCTAAGCTGATTTCGTATTGCTCACAGGAACATTCAGGACGTGTCTTTAGACTCCAGTTTGATGAATTTCAGATCATTAGTAGTTCCCATGATGATACAATTCTGATTTGGGATTTCTTAAATGTGCCACCCAGTGCCCAGAATGAGACCCGCTCTCCATCTAGAACGTACACTTACATCTCCAGATAACAGTCTGCACTTTACTGCCCTCCGAAGGTAGGTCTTCCTCTTTTTATTGGATGTATTATGGATATCTGAAATTATCACACTGTCTGCAGCTTGGCTTAGTCAAAACAAGCTGGTGTTTTCCTTAAGAAAGTAAAACCTATTTATGCCACTTCTTTCATGTTTAATGTTTGTACGGTCATGCTTCAGCTTACAAAACTTGTCATGTCATGTTACCGTATCCCCTCCTATAATCCCTCCCATTTGTAATTGGATACTTCAGGTATTTTATATTATTAAGCATTCACAACATTCTTGGAAATGGAGGAGACTTGGTGTATTGCACAAGTCTTCCAAATATCCTGTGAAATCAGCACCTGTTAAGAGTTCTTGATGCGTCTGCTCATGACTTGAATCTTTATAATGAACATTTACTAGAGATGTAATGCATCTTTAGTAAACTGAACGCAATTGGGCAAACGCTCATCAGAAACGAGCAGTTCTGAGGTAACCACAAATAGTATGGAAAGCTTTCAGAACTAAAAATTACATTGCGTGAGGCAGCACAACAGCTCAGAGCTGTCAGAAATGGTGCACATGAAATTTTAGCTATTTTGTTTCCATTTTTCTGCAAGCCAGCTTCATACAGTTCTTGAAGCACGGTGGGTAAAAAGCTCTGCTGTAGATCTGTTTGTTACAACAGTGGATTCTTTTCCTTATGTCATCTATGTTGCTGCCAACAATTGCACTTCAAACTATAAATAGGTGTGAATGCTGGGATGTGGAAACACAGAAATTGCCTTACCAAAGCAGAGCAGTCACCCCTTTCTCCAGTGCCCCGTCTCTGCCAGTGCTGAGACTGGATGCTTCCAAGGAAGTGGAGACACCGCAGCAAGAGGAGTTAGGAGTAACATTGCCCCAACAGGAAGGATTTGTTTTATTTGAAGTAGGTGATTAGTGGTTTGCTTAAACTTTGTGGGAAAATCTTCCCGTCTTTTTGTAAGCATGGATTCTCATTATCTATCTGTATATGTGTATCCCTGCTGTGGCCAGAAGTTCCTAAGTTCTTTCCGGTCCTTCCGTAGGATCTCTGCTTCTGGCTAGGAAATACCTTCCCTTGTGAAGACACACTTTGCTTCTTTGAGATGCCGATTCTTAAAAATTAGGCATGCTTATGGGTGAAAGAAGACTCAGGAAAGCGTTGGCTGCCTTTCCTACTTACTGAACTCCTACTCATTTAAAAAAAAAACCCAAGATAATGTCCTCTCTGGATATGACACTTGGATCTGTTGGATCGTTACGTTTCACAGAGGGTCAAAGCAAAAAGCTGGCCATTGCTGGACTGAGTTCCCTGTCATTCTAAATCTGTAATTACTTAATATAATGATTAAGGAAGAAGTCTTGTGCTGTGATGGTGATGTGTAGAATCAGGAGTTAATGGAACTTTCCCTTAAAACCACATTTTAAGAACACTGCTGCAAGGGTAGTTTAGTAAAACTCATGGGCTTTCTTATCCTGCCTGCAGTAGGACAACAGAAATCTGAAAAGGCTAAACTGTTAAACTTAATGTTTATGTACAGTGTGGGGATGTAGCTAAAGACACAACTTTCTGGGAGGTAAATCCTGAAACTACCCAAAGAGCCAGGGCCTCCAGCACTGCTGTGACTTCCACTTCAGAATGATTTTGATTGATCCATAATGATGTACTTGTATCCTTGCTGGGGAAAGCTTGGTGCTGTCACTGATGGTAGCATCCTTAGGGACTTTGTCCTGCTCCTTTTAAGACAGAGATACTGCTGTTGGCTTCTGTACCTCCTGGGTCCATACTTAGGTGAACTTCAGCTGTGGAAACTCCAAGGCTTGTTGAAGTTGAATGGTTTTCCCTCTCTAATGGAAAACTTTTCTCCTTTCTGAATAATTCTTTTTTTTTTCCCCTTCTTTTTTGTCTTGCCTTTTCATACATATAGAATAGGCTGCATGAGTAGATGACAATAGTTTTAGGAACAACCTCCATCTATCTTCCAGTTCATACATCAGTACTTTCTTCTGTTAACTTACAAGATAATTTGAGATTGACAATTTTTTGTTGTTGTTTTTGTTTAAAAAAAAATACAGAAGCATATTTGGCAAGCTTCTTGTATCAGTTTTGATTCATGGAAAAGCTAGACGTAGCAGGCCTTAAGCAAAAAAGAAATTAGGAGTTGAATAAAATTTATATCCATTCGCTTGACCAGCAATCTGCTGGTGTCTTACCTTCCTCTCTTGCCACGTGCAGCCCACAAGACCCTCTGTCATTGAGGTTTGTCAGTGAAATATGCCTTTGGCAGTGTGTTCTTCCATTCAAATTCTGCATACTTGACAGTTTTGCACAGCTTATGTCTGACTTGTCCCATGATGCGCAACTGAAACCACGCGGACCTCCATATCGTGGGAGTTGTTGGTGTTGGTAGTGACAGTCCCTTAATAATTATTTCCTATATAGGAGATACTGTGATGTCATTTTTGACAGGTTTGTCTGACTTCAGAATCCAAAAAATGTAAATCTACATAGAATATGGTCAAACAGCTAATATTTCATTATGACATTTAATAAAATAGTTTTATATGCTTTCAAACATTATAGTTTTCGGAATTTTGAAGCAGCCCTGTATGCTTTTTTACATGGCTTGCAATGTTATGCCTCTTCAAAGTGGATCATTTTTGACAGTCCTGGCAGTTGGCTGCGAGGGTTTTATTGCTTTCTGTTGAATTCCTGTTGTTTATTGTAACATGATAAAAATTGTTACCATATGATAGTCTAATATTCTTAGATTAAGCACTAGGGCTTGGGCTGGGGGAAGGGTAGTCAAGGGGAAGCGCCTAAAGATGTTTTAACCTTTCATGGGAATTTCATATCAGAAGAGGGTAGTTCTCCATAGTCCATAAAAATGATTTTTGGGAAGTGGCAGGTAAAATCAAAGTTCAGATTTAATGACACTAAGAATTTGCACTGGCTCCAAGCAAATAAGGGAGTCATGTGGCTGGAAAAGGTAACGGAAGTATAAAACTACTTGAGTATTTTATCTATTTCCTTAAACTCATGTATTAAAGCAACTGAACTGTGTATCCTGTGCAAAGCTTGCTCCTGTGCAGTGTGGAGGAGAAAGGAACATTTTCTTGCAGTTGTATGGAGGTCACTGTTTCGGTAAATAGTGTTCAGCAAGACTAGCTGGTGGTTCACCTGTGGTCCCCAAGAGGGTTGTGGATTCTCACTACATGTAAAAAAACTGCCAAGCTATAGCTGAGACCCAAGGGACTAGTGCCTTTGAGAATCTTGCTCTTCAACTGAATTCAGAGCACATGCCACAGCAAAGGCAATGTCCTCTGGAGGTGCATCTCTCCTTGAAGGCAAGACTTCTAGCACAGAGGGAAGTATTTAAGGGCGAGCAGCCCCTTAATGTATTTAATTGTCGCAGATGTGTCGCATAAGCCTTACTCCTTGCAGGTGTTTTGCCCTTTTATTTCAGCCTGGAGTGCAAAAGATGGTGTGGGCCTAATCTCCTCCAGATGTCTCCAGATGTTGCTTTTTGATTTGTATCTTCTGTCAGTTCAGCTTGTCTTTCCTCTTTTGCAGGGTTTCACAGTCTTGAACTACTGGATTTTTGGCTACTACATGCCTGAAGATGTTGATTGACAGCTAAAGTCAGAATTGGTTCTATATGCTGTGTAGATGCAAAGCAGCACAATTCTATATCTAAATTTCTTAGTCTTTCCTGCTCTCAGTGGTCGTCTTTGAATTTACTACAAATTCACTGACTTCGAGTAGACGAATTTCCGAAGCCTGTCGTTCCCTGCAATGAGAAATCCAAAGCTTCACATGTAAATTGTCCGTAGAAACTGAACTCCGATGGCTTGTTTTTCAGAAATAAATCAGCAGTCAAGAAAGGACTTGGCCTAATTTATATTGCTTTGCACTTTTGTCTGACTTTAAAGAAAAAACATTCTCCAACGAAATTTGGGTGCCAAACACATACCCAGAATGTACAGAGCTTTGCTTTCAAAGTCACCGTTGTCCTTTAGACTTAACCCTCATGACAGATTCAGAGCCTGGTTTTTTTTGATAGGATTGTACGCTGGACTCAGAAATATTTCTGAATTGCTCAGTAATATTTTTGGATTACAGTTTACTCGTTTCCGCACCAATAAATTCTTTTAAATTAAAGATTACCTGTAATTCAGGCTAGGTTATCTAAACTAGTTGTATAGCACTGTCTTTTCCTTTTAACTGTGCTCTGTACTACAGCCGTCCTACGCTTCCTAATGTTTGGTATACTAAAACCTTTCCATGTGTGCTTGCCTCATTTCAAATACTGTATAAGCATGTAGATATAATGTACATAACTGTAACCTCCGGGTGCTAGGAGTCAGGATTTCCTGACACTACACACTAATACAAAACGTGGTAGCACTTGGCAGCAGGATGTTCTAGCTACTGGCACTGTAGGGGTTAATATGAGTTACCTGGACATTGTCTCTGCAAAAGGAGGTTTTCAGTATTCCTTAGGATTTTTTTTAATGGGAACTACATATTTTAAAATGTAATTTCTGAACTTTTTAAAAATTAAAAAATGTTTAATTTATGTTCTGTATCTTATATTTTTGTGCCGCAGTATTTACAGAAGTCTTTCTTTTAACACCAGTAGGTCCTCACAAATGCCTGTTGATGTCCTTTAGCATTAGTTTGGCTGCTCAGTGGAGAAGGTGCCATGGGCCAAAGTGAAATTTATTTATGTTTGATTTGTAACACTTCCTTACGGCGGTGTGGAGTGGAGGTCCCTTCAAGTCAAAGCTCCGGTTACCATGCTGATTACCATGCTGTTTTTCTTTTCCACAGCTATCAGCTGTGACCGTACTGCGACGTCCTGGTCATGGTTCCTCTTCGTTAGCATGCTTTTATTGGGAAGTCTCAGTTTTTTCTTCTTATGTTGTCATAGTCTCTCCTCTAATTTATGTGGTCATGTAAACGCTACAGCATTTTTCTTATGTCAGAATAAGACATGGATAAATGCAAACATGAATATTTTATCTGCATTAAGCGTGTGTGACCACGGCTGTCGGTGGCTTTTCTTTAATGCTTCTGTGGAGCTCAGCGTGAAATCTGCCTGTTTTCCGGGAGGAGATGCGTGCTAGCACAGAAATGCATTGTTATTCCTTTGATTGTTTGTACGTCGTGTGTTTTTTGTCCTCTGGCAGCACTTTCTTGGGTTTGCATTTTTCCCTTTTACAGTTAGAAAGGTTAGGGGACATCCGACTGCTGAGGGATCGCCCCGCGTTACCGGCGGAACGGCTGCAGTTCGACGCGCCGCTTCAGAGAAAGCGTGTGTCGAGGCGTTACCAGACTGTTACAGAAGTGCGACTTGAGGTTTTCTCCTCCTCACCCTTCGCATTGAGAGAGGTGTTGGGATCAGTGCTTAAGTTAAGCTCCCATTTACATGTTACTATAACAATATTTATTTCATCGACATGACCGAATGTGATGAAGTACAGGAGATTAAAAACACTCTCCTAAGCGTCCATAAGATCCCTCTTTGGTAAACTTGACAGTAGTTCGTGAAAGTGTCTTACTTTACCCTTCTCATCTAATAGCTTTAATATTAAACTGTTTAAAAAGGAAAACCTGTCGCGGCCCTGAAGAAAAAGGTATTTGTTTCTGAAGAACGGAGTCCTTTTTTTAAATGCATGTGTAAGATTTAAATTCATGTTTTCCCTTGGGAGATACTGGTATTTGAACATGCGGTCTGAACTTCTTCGTGCTTTGTGTAACACAGCAGTGGACTTTTGTGATTGGCACCCAAGGAACTTGACTCCTGGGATTAATGGTAGTGATCCTGGCTGCACTCTGGACTTTGTTTTGCTAACCAGAATTGAGCAACTGTACATTACTGCTATATTAATGTTTCAAAGCACTGGGATAGTCTAATTCTAACTTGTAATTATGTTTGCCAATTATATGTTTGGAAAGTTGGTGTATGAACAGCTTCTTGAAACTGTTAAATTGTACAGATATTGTTCATGATCTAAAGCTTTGTACTGTGGAATGTGCTTAATAAAAAAAAAAACAAAAACCACAAAACGTTTGAACTTAAGTTGTCAAATGAATGGATAAGCAACGTCACCCAACGAGACGTCGGTGTTCCGCGTGAGTTAGTGCAAGCTCAGCGCGCAGTTACGCTGACCCAGAGCTCGTGTTGGTAAGAGTTCCGTCTGGGAGGCGTTGGGCGCTGGTGCAGTGGTGCTAAGCCCATGGGTGCCTTTCCCCGGCCCTTCTGCAGCGCCCAGCGTGAGGCACCTGGCTACTGGGCCAAAGCATTTCGAGTCCAAAACGCGTCTGCAGTGGCCCCGCTGCGTGCTTTGGCCTGGGTGCGTGCCGTTCCGAGACGGGTTTTTACCCGTCCGTTGTTATAGTGCGCACTGTGGGAGGATGCGGTGAAAAACAGAGCTGAGCTTGTTCACCCATGCCAGAGGAACTTACCTCCTCTGCTTTGCCGCAGCACTTGTGTCACACATCAGCAGAAACATTGCAAGAAGAATTTTTTCCTTAGCAAGAATGCAGATAGAATTTTTAAAGTGTTACTCATTTCCTTGGCTGCTAAAGCAATCTGTGTTCATGCCATGAGCCCAGTGCAGAGAACGGGTCTTCTGGTGCTAGCTCTGTCTCAAGAAGAACTTTTCCTTGGGTTTCCTTTACCTAATGTGCAGTGACTAGTGAGAATAAGTGATCAAAGTTCTTGCCTCTGCCCTCTATGCCCTGATCTTCTGTTATTAGTATTATTTGTGAGAAGTTTGCTTTTAAACAATTTGAGAAGTTGCCGCTGTGTGGTTAATGAGTTCCTCCAGTTCATTTCTGAATGGTCAGACCAGGAAGTGAGTGATCGTGCAGATCCTCTGCTGCTCCCTCATGCCACTGGCAGAAGGGGAGCGGCCAGCAGCTTGCTGGCTCATCAAGGTCCAGGTATACGGGCAGTGGGAGGTGAAAATCTCGTTAAATCATCGTGCTTGAGCCGACTCGGTGTGCCAACCGTGGGGCTCACCAGCGACCTTCTGAAAGCGTTGGTTTTGGTAAGGTGTATGTTGGAAGCACTAACCTGAAATGTGCTCTAAACTCTGTGCTAAGAATATGAACAAAGTTCTGGCTAAGTACTGGCAAATGCAGCCTTCAGCATGTCTATCTAATACAGATTACTTTTTATTCTTTTTGGCCTGCTCTGACGCTTACTGGATAATTTTCAAAGCAACTTTGCTGCTGCTCAGGTTGTAGCTGCGCTCCAGTAAGAGGAAAGCAAGTAAAATCTCATGTATTTTCTGTTGGAAGTGCTTTGAAAAAAGCAAAGCCTCACTGAACTATTTAAATGGGTTGTGAATGTCTTGCTGAACATTGTTATTCAAATAAGCCATAAAAGCTCTGTGACACATTGGCTAAAATCTGGAGTATAAGCTTTGAGGTCAAACTTTAAAATTCATTGTTATCTGGGTGGCCTTTGGTTTTGGTTATTTTGTTGGGTTTTTCCCTTGCAGTTGTAACCTATCTAAGTCATCTGTTAATTCCCACTGGAGAACTTCATAGTGAAGTTGCGAGGCACCTCTCTGCCGGGTGCTCCCACCCCTCCTGCCGTGGTCTGGGGCCCCTTTGGGCTCTACCCGAGGGTTGGGAGCGATAATGCTGTCCCAGCCGTGACATCTCTGTGCTGCTGTGAAACACCCCGTGAGCGTGCGGGCCAGGGGGGCGGATCAGGGCCCACCTGGCCTTGGTTAAGGAGAGGCCATGGGGTGTTCTTAGGTTGCGAGGTACAAGGGAGCCCTGGCCGTCAACTGCACAGTGGGCTGGGCTTTACCCCGCCTGTTGCCTTACGGCGGTGCAGCAGCACAGGGCTTCGCTGTGTCTTGTTACCTGATGCTCTCGGGGTTGGGGAGCGGGGGGACCCTGGGCTGCTCTTGGTCCTAACTGCTGACCGCTTTCAGTAACCGGGCAATGGGGAAGGGTGTGTGCTTAGAAGGGGGTGCGTGTGAGGTCCCTCAGTGCCCCATCTTGTGTGGGGAGCAATGTTTTTATCAGCTAGTTGTGTCACTGCCCTGATTTGCGCTGCGTGTTAGTTTACTTTCTGCACAGCGGTGGGTTTGCTTGCTTCGGCACGGCTGTGGGCATTGTTTGTAAAAAGGATTGGAGAGGACAAGTGCTCAACAAAAAACAAGTTATTTTCATGCGATTCTTTTAAAACTCTCATCTGGAGGCAGGCTGCAGTGGGCTGGGCTGTTGGAATTGAGCTGTGACTCTCTGGCAAAATGGTTTGGTGTCGGTGGCTCCCCTGGCTCTGGTTTTCCCACCGGAGCACAGATCTCCAGCCTCACCTGTTGCCCTAAGGAGGCGGCTACTCGTCTGCCACTGCTAGGTTTGGTTGCTATCACGTGGCAGTGCGTGCAGGGAAGTCACTCTTGGCTCTTCCACTGTGGCAGCCCTGTGAGGTAACAGATTCACAGCAGACCTGCTGCCTGGAGAAAGGCTCCCCCTGAACTGGATTCAGCTCAGCCTGGGCTGGCTTGGAGGCTGGGGCTGTGTTGATAAGCCTAATTTGGTACCAAGGCACATTAGTCACATTAGTCAATGGGAAGCGCGACTGAAAGGGGGTGGTGGGAGGGAGAGCAGCAGGATGTGCGTTCGTGGCCTGAGCAGATGTTTGGGCCTGATATTACAAACTGAGTTTGTTTGACTTTGCTGAACCTCTCCCCCACTGCAGCATGTCTTTTCTTCCCAGATGCCTACTCTTCATTTACCTCTGCTTCTTACTGTTTTCAGAAGCTTGCTTGTTTGTTTGTTTTTTTTCCTTCTGAGCAGCTGTGAGATGGAGAAGACCCAAGTGGGGAGCGAGAGCAGGGCTGCTGGAGCTGTGGGAAGGAGGGTTGCGGGGTCCCCACGGGAACCTTGCAAAGGCAGGATAACTAGCCGGGACCAGCGGGCGCAGGGAGCACTGAGCTGAGGAGGAACACCTTGCCTTCCTGTCCTGTGTGAGTCTGGTCATGTTTCTGTGGAGGCTGATTGTGCCCAGCCTCCTGCTGTGGGGCAGCACCTGCCAGAGAGGGCAGTGATTACAGGGAGTGGGTTTCAGGTGTTTGCTCTTGCCTGGCTGCGGAGGCTGCCCAACATAGCCTTGCAGCTCATGCTGGCAGGCACCAAACCTCTTTGCTATGCTGGAACTGGGAGTTTTTAATCTGTGTGAAGATAACAGGCCTGTTCTGACGTCTTTCCAGTTCTCCACGTAAGCTGGAGGGTAAGTAACACATGTTTCTGGGACGGATCTTTCTGTCTACGTATGTGTGATCAGCTCTTTAAGCTGCAGCTTACAACAGACAAGGTACAAGGTACGATCTTGGCTTGAATAGTGTAAGGACAGCCATAAGTCATAACAAAGTTTTGCTAAATACTTAAAACACTGTTAGAGTGAATGATTTCCTCTAAGGGTAACTGTTTGCCAAGCTCTGCACCCTGTCCTGTTTACTGCCTGGAGCTCTGGTGCTCTCTCAGCCAGGCTGGGCGGCTGGACCTACTCTCTGTGGGCTCAGCCCAGCATCTGTGTGATGCCTCCTTTCTCCCTTCTTGAGATGTTTTACTCCGTGTTGCCTCAGTTGCCATTGCTGTGGCTTTTATGCTACAGCAGGATAGCACATGTGGCACCGAGTGACAGCTGTGCAAATGCCGCTTCTAACAGAGCAGGAATTGATTGTCAGCAGCGAGGTGACTCTGGAAGCATTTGCCTGATTATTAATAACTATTTCGAAGGGCCTGTCATCTCATGGGCTGAATTAAGGAAGCACGTAGAATGAGTTGTTGGCCTTTCTTCCCAAAGCTTTACAGCGAAGTGTGCAGACACTATGCAGGGAGCATTACAAAACCTTCCTGTGCCAAAAGCATTGGCGGATCTTACTCCTCTACCATTCAGGGGAGGAGGGACGAGCCTGCTTGCTCTAGGGCTGGAAGTGCCCTGGTGAGAGCAAAATGATTTGGGTCAGGGTAAAGCAAACTTCCTTCAGTGTGCAGAGGTGAACCACCCTTGGAGCTCTGCTGTGTGTGGGTGCAGTGTGCTTTAAGTGTACCTGTAACAGCAAACTCCCCAGGCAGGGCTTTGGTGTCTCATTTCTCACTTGTTCCTATTTTTGAGCTCATGCATTCATGGTTTTGCTGGTTTAAGTCCGCTCTGCGGGTTGAAGGGCTGCAACTTTCAGAGCCCAGGGGTTGGTGTGTGTCAAGGCAGCCACTTGGGCAGAGCTTGGGAGAGGCTGGGGGGATTGGAAATGGTCCCCCCAGCTGTCCCTGCCTTCCCGGGCAGGCAGAGCAGGAGCTGAGCCAGGCAACTGCTGAGTTTGAGGCCAGTCTGAGGGATTTTCAGGTTTCATACTGCTGTTTGTGGCAATGAAGGCTCAACGCTGTGAGCTGGCTGGGTGTCGGGGAAGAGCACTGAGCACCAGTGCCCCATGCCTGTGCCTCCCTTGGAGCACCTGGGGGCTGCATGGCACTGTGTAGGGGTGCTCTTGGTCTGCTGTGGCTCTGTACCTCCAGACACATGCCGGGCCATGCATTGCAGAGGCCATGTGCCATTGGGTGCTCTGGTCTTAGAGAGATCAGAAAATGACAGATGATAAATGAAAAGATAACAGCAAACCAGGTCCCTACTGAAGAGAACAGGTGCTGAGCAGAGCTGTCGGTCCCTCTGCCGAGGACAGGACGTGGCACTGAAACCCCAGCAAGTGGCACAGAAGTGTTTTGGGGAGTGCGATGGGATGTGGTGGGTGACCTCCAAAAGCCATGGCTGAACGTGGCCCAGCTCCTGGAAAGGAATCTCAGATCTGTTACTTGTACAGGGTGTATGAGGAAAGCTTTAGAAACTGTTCTGGGGATCAGGTGGAAGCAATCATGGAGGCGCTCAGGGCCAGCAGCGTGCTGTGAAGGGGAAGGAGGTGGCAGCATGTGGCCCCTCCTACCCACACCCACAAACCAGAGCTGCTGCGGACAAAATGTTGTTTTACCCTCAACCCCTTCATGACTGAGGCGGTGTGTGGCTGTTGGCTAGTAACTAGGACCTAAAAGGGCCAGGGAATAGCGACAGGAAGGGTAGTGCTGAGTGCTTGCACCCTTGTGATGTGCTCTGAGGGCCCAGGAAGCTATAGGGGACCAGGACCTGTGACCGGCTGCTTCTGTAGCACTCTGGTCCAGCAAAGGCTTTGGTATCCCTGTGCTTTGAGATGGTTTCCAAGGGTTGGTGCTCCCTGCCAGTTGCATGGGGCTGTTAATTGTGTCAGGGACCATCTTGTCCTGGCCCCTTTCCCCATCCCCATGGCAGGAGCTTTTCTGCTGCTTTTCCAAAGGATGTTCCTTTTGTCCCCATGGGCTGGGGTTTCCCTCTATTCTCCTGAGCTCCTTCAGCCCTGAAATCCACCCTGCCTGTGCCCTCATCCCAGCGAATTGCCACCTCCCCCCTCAGCGCGCTCTCATACCTTTGAACAGCAAAATTATGGGCTGAGCTCTGCCACAGCCTGCTGGAGAGGGCAGCATGGCTGTGCATCTTTAGCTGCCACTGCACAGAGATTGTGGGTCCCTGCACTTGGCACCCACCACCCCACCTGGGCCCAAGGGGTGGGTGCTGCCAGCTCTGCCTGTGCCCCTGCCCGTAGGAGGCAGCCGCTGCTCTCCCCTTGCAAGAGCTGCTCGGCTGCACTGTGGAGCCTTTGCTTGCACAAGTCAAAAGCCTCCATGAGGATCGGAAACAGCAACTTTACCTTCTGGAGAAGTGCGAGGGGTGTATATTTTTGGAGGTTTATTCTTGGTACTGGCTGGAAAGGCTCCACAAACAGCAGCAGCCGCGTGTGCCAAGAGGAGAAGATGGATGGGGGCGAGTGCCCACTCCGGGACATGTTTCCCCTCTGGATGTGGAGAACAAGCTGCAAAATGTTCCCGCTACATGTTTATGGATCTGCTGCACAGGCGGATGTTGCTTGGCTCTGGCACGCTCGTGCGAGGTGTGTCAGTGCAGGAACGGCTTCCCTTGCATCCGGCAGCACAAATGGGGCAGCTGCACTGCCACATGCCAGAAACTGCCCCAGCCTCTGCTAGCCAGGGTGGTGAGGCAGCCCCTGGCTGGGTAGCCCTTTTTTCATCTGGAGATAGGTCTCAGTAGAAACAGCTTTCCTTGTCTGAGATTTAAAGAACTGCAATTTCATCTTTTCCTTGGCACAGGCCAGTGCAAATAAAGTAAGATGCATTTGCACCTCTTGACAATTTTTTTCTGCAGTTGAAAATTTTGTATTTTCTTTTCCTTCTTTTTTTGCCTTGAAGGAGCCCTTTGAAGGTTTTATTTTTAATTTCCAAGCACAACATGCTCAGAAGGAAAGCTTGCGTTTTTTTCTGTAAGCCTTCCACCAAGAGCAGCTGGCATTTCCATGTCGGAGGAGTGGGTGAGCTGGGCACCAGGGGCTTTGGCTTTGCCAGATGAGCCTCTCAACCAGGCAGGCAATGGGCAAAGAGGTGGTGTCTGCCTTTTGGCCGAAGAAGATCACGTGGTGCCTGCAGAGCCACCTCGGTAGCAAATGCTGCTCCTGAGCTGGCACATCCCTCCAGCAGAGCCTCTGCTGAAAGGAAAGGTGCCTCTTCTACAGCCAAATCCCTGCCTTGAAGAGAAGAGACCAAAGGTAAACTGACATACCAGGCTTCTGCATCCAAATCTGACAGTGCTTGGGGCATGCAGAGCAGGGGAGGGCTCTGCTTCTCCCCGCTGCTGGCAGCTCACAGCTCTGGCTGCACAGCCACTGTTTGCCCAGTGTCACATACAGCACAGCCTGTGATGACCCAGTGATTACTAAGACATGTCCTCACCTGATCTGGGGATAACCCTGAAGTCTTGCTAGAACAGAGCTGTGAACAAAAAAGAGGAGCGTTGTGCTTGGCCATGGTGTGTTTTTCCAGGTTATCTCTCCTACTCCCGTCAGTTTTAACTTGTTTATGTTCAATTAAGTGCACTTAATTTCACCTTGAATTGTGGGTTTCTTGTTAGAAACGTGAGCATCTCCAGAGCACCTCTGGAAAGCAGGTATTGAGCTGCAGGATGCACAGCGCTCAGCCAAGTGCCCTGGGCTTTTCCCAGGTGGTGGTCGGTCCTAGGTCAGATGGAGCCTCATCAGACTCAAGGTGTTGGGATGCTCTGACCAGCAGCCCTTAAACAGTAGCAGGAGCTTTGCAGGACTCAAATGGGGCTGGCTGCCGGCTTCCCCCAACTCTCAATGGCAAGGCACGCCTGCTCTAATTTAGGAATCAGTGAGCAGTCCATTGTGCCAGTTCATTAAACCTTGCAAATGGGAATGTTTTTAAAGGAATAGTGTGTTCATGATTCAATAAAAAAAAAAAGGAAAAAGAAAAAGGCTAGAGTAATTTAGTCTTTTAAGGTTTCACAAGCAGTTCAGTCCCTTAGGGTTTCATGAGCATGAGTACTTCTTTATTTTTCAAATGAGTGAGCTGGTATTCACAAGAGGTAGGAAAGAAGCTGCTGTGAACACTCATGCTTTGCTTTTTAATGACAGAACAGCCTGTTTAACAGTCCCACTTGGCTGTTAGTTTTGTGGTGCAATTTCTTTGGGGAGGGCTGTGGTAAGCAGCCACGAGGCTTGTTCCCCTCTCTAGCTCTCGGGGGAGTGAATCCCTGGAGCGGTTACTCCCCAGCAAGCAGCTGCTGGGGCTTGGACTGGGAGCTTTAAAGGGATTTGCCTCTGACCTGTCCGTTGCTTTCTCTGGGAAGGGGCTGATGCATGCTGCGGCGGTCACCTGGCTCTCAGCTGGAGAACCTGATCTGTTGGTTTGGGCTCCATCTTACCTGCGTCTATGTGGAGATGCTCCTCCACTTACCTCCTGACCCTTCCTCTGCTCCCCGCAATGCTCACTTGTTTCCTGCAGGTGAAGAGTAATAGGGACAAAAGGTCACAAAAGGATTCAAAATTTTATCTTCTGGGGTTCTTTTTTGCATTGTGTTTTAGTAGCTTTACTGAAATTAATCTGTTTTTAAGGAAGTTAACTTACGGCAAATACGTTTCTCTAACATGGTTGGTGAAATCCTCATGTATTTTGTAAAAAACCCCAAGCAAACAAAAACCAAACAAAAGCTGTAGAGAGATTTCAGAATTTGAGTCTTTCAGCTGAAAGGAAATCCCTGGACTGCTGCAGCCGGTGCCTTCATGTAACTCTTTATGCTGCACCTTTCAGCCCAGTCTTGAGAGAGGCCATTTCCCATGGGAGCCACCTGCTCCACATGGAAAGCAAGTTACAGGACTGAGTTCTCAGTGCTTTTCCGAAAGAATGAGTCCAGATTCATGCCTTCAGCATCTGTATTTTTACAGCACCAGCCACACTATCCCATTGGATCAAGATCAAGTTCCTTAGTCCTTATTTTCAAGGTGTGTCATGGTCTGAGCTATGGATTTCTGACAGCCAAAAGCTTCCAGCCTGAATTAAACAATACCGCATCACTGGCAGTGTGGGTGGGTAGGGCATGTCCATGCAGGACATGGGCGTTCCTCTGCATGGCACCAAGCGCCTGGGGGATGTCCAGGAGCAGAGGGGTGTTAATAGACACTGCTCTGCCCCTCCTGAGTGCCACAGGGAGCCTCAGGACCAACTTGCCCTAAAGAAAGAGCATAGGAATAACACAAAAAAATAAACTCAGGAAAGATCCTCTTTTCCACCCCACCCCAACAGCACTTTTCCTAAAAATCCCAGGCCAGACCCAATCTACAAGAATGCAGCCCTCCCTCAAACATGCTGCTCCACTGGCAGAGGTGGAGAGAAAAAGCACCATGTGCCAGACACAAGCCGTGTTGCTCTGAGCTCCACTGAAACAGGCTGTCATCATCGCTGTGGTTTAAAACCCACCCTTGGGGATGCTAAAATTGTGTTTTGGTTGCTCTGTCTTGGCTTGATGGGTTTTTCTTGTGATCCAGGCCCAGCCTGCTGAGCAAACTGCTGTGCTCTGTGTCAATGGCAGGTTTTATGTCCGCTCTGTGCGGTGTCGGACCCCGTGTTCCTGCAGCCTCCCTGTGCCACTGCTCTGGAGCAGAGCACTTATTGGCTTTTCCAAGCTCCAGCTTTTCCCTGGATACTTTAAAAGCATTTGTGCTATGCTCTGTGGTACTGAAATAGGATGCAAGTCAGTTGTTAATCACTTACATACCAGGATAAAATGCTGTTATGGGAGGCAAAGGCTTAACAGTAGTGCTAGACACTTTTTGTTTTCCAATACAACTGGAATTCAGGACATAAGATGACAAAAATCAGCACTAATTACACAAATCTATCACTAACATCCTCTTTGAAGACCTAGTCAGGAATGAGTCTGGGTACTGTAGTGGGATGAAGGCCTTAATTGAATCTAGATGTCTCTTAGATGTTTGAGCTCACTGAGTTTCCCTGGGTGTTTCCACTATCAGTATGTATGTGGTATGTACCCACCGAAAGATGTTAGTACTGGCTGAAATAGTTAATTTTTATCCTTAGAAGATTTTCCTTCCATTTTAGCATTTAGATTTTTTTTTAATTATTCTAAACAGTAATTTAACAAGTCAAAATTACAACTGAACGAAAGAGAGATTCCACAGAATTTTCAATGTGGTTTATGCAGCTCTGCACAAAATAATTGGATGTATCCAATAAGGCATTAGAAAGAACCACTTTCTGTCTTCTCTTTGATAATGACCTAACGCTGCTCCACTGCCTTGCCTGAGCACCATCAGCGCTGTGGGAACAGTATTTAGTTACGGCTGCATCTGGAAAAGTTTGGAGTCCGACCACCCTCTCTCCCCGTATCGTCTTTCCTACTGTCTGATCGCGGCTGTAAACCTGGAGCAGCCCTCGTGGTCGGGTAATACAGCCGTGTCAGAGGAATGCAGGTTGTTCTTGTCTGTGGGATTTCTGGTATCAGCACAATGAAGCCTCTTGCCAGCAGATGAACCCGATGGTCTTGCAGGTCTTTCCTGTCTAAACACAACGTCTCTGATGAGTTTTGCATGTGTCTGCACTCTTCGCCCTGCAGCGTGCTCGTCTGCATTGCGGCGGCTCCTCGGAGGTGGCGTGGGGGGAGTTGATTGAGAAAAGGTGCTTGGAGTACTCGACACACGCATCGTTGACTCCAAATCCCCCACGCTGGTTTGGCAAGTGATAGGCAAAGACATCCTGACGGCTCCTCCCCAGCGCTTGTAGGCATCCGTTTATCTCGGCACACGCTCCTGGCTAGCTCGCAAACCCTTGTCACAGTTTACAGCAGATGCCACGAGACTCAAGCTGTGAAAGAAAAAGTCCAAACCACCAGCATTTGGATTGAAATGCAAACATTTCCCCTTGAATGGGATTGCATTGAGTAAGGAAGAGAGCCATGGGGAAGTGGCCAGGGTAGTGTTGCCCCAAACCTCTGCTTCCCCTTGGCAGGGGGAGAGAAAATGGCTTACTGGTTTTGCACGTGGACCCTTTAGAGGGCGATGCAGGCGTAGATGGGCAGGTAGGCCTTGGTGCATGGTCTGGCTGTGATCTGCCAAGGACCCTTCGTACACAGAATCACAGAATAGTAGGGGTTGGAAGGGACTTCTGGAGATCGTCTTGTCCAACCCCCCTGCTTGAGCAGGGACACCTAGAGCAGGGGGCACAGGAACGCATCCAGGAGGGTTTGGAATACCTCCAGGGAAGGAGACTTCACAACCTCTCCGGGCAGCCTGTGCCACTGCTCTGTCACCCTCACAGGAAAGATGATTTTTCACATGTTTAAGTGGAACTTCCCATGTTCCCACTTGTGCCCATTGCCCCTTGTCCTGTCATTGGGCACCACTGAAAACAGCCTAGGCCCATCGTCCTGACGCCCACCCTTTAGATATTTATAGGTATTTATGAAATCCCCCCTCAGTCTTCTCTTCTCTAGGCTGAACAAACCCAGGTCTCTCAACCTTTCCTCCTACGACAGATGCTCCAGTCCCCTGATCATCTTGGTAGCTCTCCGCTGGACTTGCTCAAGCAGTTCCACATCCTTCTTAAACTGGGGGTCCCAAAACTGGACACAGCACTCCAAATGTGGTCACACCAGGGCAGAGAAGAGGGGGAGGATAACCTCTCTCGACCTGCTGGCCACACTCCTTTTAATGCACCCCAGGATACCATTGGCTGCCTTGGCCACAAGGGCACATTGCTGGCTCAGGGTCAGCTTATTGTCCACCAGCACTCCCAGGTCCTTCTCAACAGAGCTGTTCCCTAATCCTCATCCTGCTACTCCTTGGCACAGTGTCCCATCCCTCTGCAGGCCCTCTCTATTTGATCCTGGCCTAGACCTGGCCTGCAAATAAAAGAGGGGTGCAAGGGGGCATGGGGATGGGAAAAGCAGAACAGTGGCTCTAGGACTTGGTACCTGTTGGCTGGGGAGCCCACCCAGGCGCAGGGCAGGAGAGAGGACATGCTTTTTGTTGTATATCCCATGGGAGCCTTGGCTGCATCCTTGGGTAGGAGGTAACCTCTGCAAGGACAACCTGTCTTCAGCTGCGAGCCAAGGGCACAGCTCTGCCAGGAGGTAGGTCTCTTCCCACCATGTGGCTGGTGCCTGGCGTGTCCAGACACCATGGGCAGCAGCCTGTGCAGGCCAGGCAAAGTCATGCCTCTCCCCAGGAGAGCCAATACGGGACAGTTCAACAGGAGGCTGAGCCATCACACCCATCTCTGCTTGGCTGTGATGATGGGAGGCTGCTGAACACCAAACCCTCCTTCGGGATCAGCTTCTGCCTGCACATGACAGGGGTGATGCTCCACAGCACCTTGAACCCACTAGAAACTGAATGCTGCCATGAACATCCATTGGGATGGATACAAATGAATATGAAGCACTGGAGGGCAGTGGAGAGACAACCTTCTCTTCAGTGATGGCTCCTGCCTCTGTGCCTGGTTGATAGATGTGCTTCAGAAGTAAAGTTCAGACCAAAAGCCAAGCATCCTGGGAGCCACCTGAGCACAGCCACCTCCATATTGCCGGTCCAGAGAGACCCCATTGAGGACAGACGATGCTTTGCTTGCTAATCGCATTTCAGGACATATAATCCTTACTTCACACTTTTTCCCAGACAATATCTTTCCATATAATCTTAATGATTCCTGCTGCAATAACAAATAGGCAGCCCTGAGAATAACTTCACACTTAATTGCTTGTGCCAAGAATCTCACCACTTGGCCCTTCTTTGGGTGTTTTCCCTCCAATCCATCTGCACAAACAGAAGTGGGCCAGTTCTGTGCCTCAGGAATGAGGAGATAAAAAGGCAATAATTTATTTTTCCACCAAAGCTAGAAGTATTTTATAGAATTTGCTAAAGTTTTTGTTTCAGGAAATTTCATCATGTCTCCAGGAAAAAAAGCGCCTAATTGGCCTCAGATTTTCTAACTCCCTTTTCATTTTTGTAATATGAGGAGGTCTAGGTCATCTCAAGGTCACTGCAGTTAGTGTTGCTTTAGTGCACCTCTGTGGATACCTCGTTTCTGCAGCAGTTTTTCCTTTAAAAACAGCCCTAGCCTGCTGCTGTAACAGCCACTTTCTTTGGCAATCATTTGCATTCCTTTAGCATATGGAAATATTTTTTAAAACACATACCAGTGTATGCTGCCTATAGGTGAAACTCTCCATCAGAAACACAGTAAATGCTTCTAAGCTTTTTGAATGTTGTTGTAAAAAAAAAATCCCTCAGATTTTAACAGAAAGCTGCCATTTCCCACTATCTAGATTGGAATCTTAGTTAATATCAAAATAAAATGATGGTGGTTATCAAATTAATAAAAGTGTTTCACTTGGGAAAAATTTAATTTTACCACCCTCCCAAGACTTCCTGCTGTCTTGATGCGTTGGCTTACATAGCTTCAGCTGGTAAGTTCATTCCAGCCTGGGTTTACCTTGATCTTTCTGATCTATCTCAGCAAGGCTGTGCACTCCAAAGCTTTTACCTTAGGAAAAAAATGTTATCTGGTATTTTGAAAATGGAACAAATGCTGAGTCTGTATTTGCTGTAGAAACATAGTTTTTTTTTAAAAATTGTGTGTACCTGAATGACCAGATTTTTCTGAACAGATAAGGCCAGAAAAGGATGGGAGAAAGGAGGGGCTAGCCCTGTTCCTTGCTAAGGAGCTGCAGCATGGAGGAAAAGAGCAGTTTATATCTTGGATAAAGTCTGTGGCCAGATCAGTGCACTGCATTAACCTCTGTGCCAATGCTGTCTACAACAAGGCTTTCCTTTGGACAAGATCATCTTAGGCTGGAGTTACTGCATGTTCCAATTTTACATTTATGGCAAAACCAATGCATTCTACAGGTACCCCCAGGCGATCTCCATCTGGTTTTGTCGTTTTGTCTCTTCATGCTGCTGGTGTCAAAAACTGACAAAAATTTTCAAATTCACAAATGAAAGGACCAAAAGCAAGCATACTCATACTTCCTAATCCCACACTCAACACACAACACAATCTTTTAAATTTTCTAGTAATGCTGAGGAAGAACAAACTGCCTTGCTCTGGGAGAGAAGAGAGAAATGGAAAGGACTAGGCAGCATGCTCCTTAGCGGTCTGCCACAGCAACAGCCATGGAGAATCTTCTTAAGTGTGGGAAAGGCTTGGTGGAAATACGGACCAGCAAAAAGAGCAGGGCCCAGCAGCAAGCAGCTGCCAAGTAGCTGGGCTGGTTAGCTTCACCATCGCATGCATTTGCCAAATTCATTGGGACAGCTGCTGGACTAAGAGGCTGGGAAAGGACCTTAGAAGATGGTGATACTACACCAGGGAGTTTAACTGTAAGCAGGACTTAGAAAAAGATTTGTGTGGAAGTGGTTGTGTTCCCAGGGGAGATTTTTTTTTTTTAGGCAAGCATGTGGCTAAGCAGGGTGCCACGCTAGATTCCAGTAGTGATGTATCTGTATTTATTTTGTTTGCTTGTTTTTTAAAATAAAGGGGCAGGGGATGTATAAGAGAGGCTGTGCTGCAGTTGGAATCTCTTGCTTGCTGGAGATGCACTGGTCCTCATGTCTTCCCAGCTCTGATTTCGGGTCGCATCTAGCAGTCCCTCTGGAAATGTGACAAAGGCACAGGTCTGGGGTTGTGTGTGAGTTTGCGTTGTTCACCTTGAAAAAATGCTGTCTTTTCACTCAGCAGGATCCTCGCTGCTCTGTGAAAAAGCTACTGTGTGCCCACTCCCAGTGATGCCTTAAGAGAAAGCTGTACTGGCCCGAAAGGCAAGAGAGGTCAAACTTTGCTTTGCTAAAGATCACATTTCAGCAAACGGAAAGGCCATAAATGCCTGCACTGGTTGTCCTGACAGGGGTTGGAAAGAAAACTGGAACGGAGGGAGAAAAATCATATATTCAGGGCAAGAGCAGCAATAAAAGAAACACCAAAATTAGCCCTGCATGACCTGCAAGGCAAATAGTGATGCTGAAGAAGGAATTAGCTTTTCCTTCAAAGCCATGCTTACAGGGCCTCGTTTGCTGCAGAGAGGGACTGCAGCAGGCATGGGGTTAGCAAGTGCCTGAGCTAATTTGCACACCTTGTCAAGCATGATAATGCTGTCACATTCAAGCACGTGCTTGCTCACATGCCTTCCTTATCGCACCTCCGCTTTGAAGTTACTTTGGAAGATCTTGGTGAGCAGAATGTGGGCTTTCCAGAACAGAGGGAGCAGAAATATGCACCCTGTTTTATTTTTATAAGAGAAGTATTCTTGGTCCTGTTACTGGGCAAGAAAACATGCTAGATGACCTCTTGAGTGTTCCTCTCGTGTTTGCTGGGATGTATGCAGTCCTAAAACGCTGGTATTTGCAGTTTTGAATCTGCATATATGAACTGGTTTCTTGCTTGTACTGTGTTTGTCTCTTCTGTACTGCCCCTTCCGAATATTTACATATCTGAGGTCTTTTTCCTTTGCATCATCCTTGGGGAAAATATCAAGCCTGCAGGCATTTTGTACTAGAAATGTTGTACTTTAGATATGACAGGGCCCTGTTTGACACAACCGCAGGATGTAAAGGTGTGGACAAAATGCCCTAAATTGCTCAGTGACCTTTTGTTGCAATGACAAGCAATGCCATCAAACAAGTACAACAAAGACCTGCCTGTGCTGGTTGGTTGTTTGTTTTGCTGTGGCTCTTTTGGAGTGCATAGTTATTTTGTATGGATGCAAGAAGGAAAGCAAACATAGATATTGTATTTAGTAATTAACCTTAGAGCAGCATAATTTCTTGGGAAACAATGCCTCAGAGCAGCAGCAGAACAGACTTAGAGCAGAACTTCATTCTACGTTTCTCTTTTATTTTGTGTGTCTTTTTTTGCTTATTCTCTGCTTGCTGTTAATCTCAAACGTACCTGTGTCAGTAACAGTGGTTTTGGGGTCTCCATGTGCTTTACTAGCCTTCTACAGGTGAAAGCCTTTTAGTAAGTCTGGCTCTGTCAGGTTATTTCCTTGGCACACACTCTGCCATGACACCACTTCAGACGGCAAAGTGGTGGGGTAAATATCCCAGCCGTGAGGAAGGGCTGGAGTTGGGTTGAGTTTCTGAGCAGCGAGCAGGAGTGTGGGCTGGTGGGTAGCCTCCACCCGCTCGGAGATATGGGCTCTGCTTCAGTTTAGATACTCCCCTGCTCATTCATGACTTTACATGAATCATTTCACTCAGCCACAACAGGACCTTGGTCTTGCTTAGGGGCCCTTATTCCACAACAATGTACAAAGGAAAATTTTGGAGCTATTATTCCAGGGCTTAAGTTCTTTCTCTCATGACCAGACACATGGCCTAATATCTGTTGGCAAGATGGGAATACAAAATGCAACAGCGTTATAGATGATCTATTTACAGCTGAGTATGTGCTGGTGCTGATCCATCTCTGTTTCAGGCCATGTGACACTTGGGGTATACTACGAGGGGAGGCCATTTAGAAATCAAGGTTGCAGAGCAATGCACTTCTACTGATGATCTCGGATAAGATCTTTTGCCCTCAAGGTTTCATTTTTCTCTCATATCTGATGACCACTGTGAGGCAATAGCAAGCCTGAAGCCAGGTTATTAGTTTTGAATGGTTAGTTTCACCAGAGTTCAGTCCTCATTTAGGGACCAAGTTGGACGGCTGGATTTTCAAAAGGGCTCTGTATGCCTGGTTTCACATGCTTTTGAATAGATGAGATTTGTACGCGGCTGAATTTAGCAAAGCTTTTGAAAATTGTGCCCCACTTGTGGTTGCTGAGAGGTCCAAATCCTGCATGTTGATAAACTCAAGTGTCTTTCCCAGTGGTGTGGGACCCTTGTATCCAGCTGGTTTTCTGGTGAGCATGTCGTGATTTGTTTGCACCTTCTGCTTCATCCTTACCATGTTTTTCCATATTAGGCAAATAATAGAACTGGCTAAGATGCCAGTAATAAATATAATCTTTTTCTTCTGTTGATGAGTTTCCTGCAAATACCTATTTCTAAGAGTCTGCTCATCAGAACTGGCTGAACACTCCATACAAATGTATTTCAGCTTGCAGAGTGCTGGTGAATTATTTGCCGTGACTAGCCTTTGGCTATTTACTGTGAGTTACGCAGAGTGAGTGATTAATCATGTATGTTGGGTGCTTTTGTTTTGTTTTGCTTTTTCACTCCATGACCGGATAACTGAAACAAGAGGAGTGAAATGAGGAAATTCAAGTTGCCACATAAAGACTTCCAGCGTGAATGCTAGAGCCAACACACATTCATGTGAGAGCTGGCGAGACTTTTACTTCTTCCACCACCTCTATGACTTTTTGGCAATTCCTGAGCCCATTGCTGAGCTTTTAACTTGTCCCATGTGACACAATCCAAATATGCTGGGCCATGCTCCTTCTCAGTTACTGCAGTGATAGAACAGGCATCCAGATGACATTCCTCTTTAAGGAAAATTAGTATTTTTTTGTTCAGGAAGTTAATGGACTGGATATGTGTCCTTTTTGCTCAGCCAGTGCTGCAGTCCAGTGTGAGAAGAGCATGAGCATTCATGTGAACAACAGGGCCATCAGAGTTCAAGGTAAATGGGGACACAACCCTAAGGCAAGTTTTATTTTAGCTTATTCTGAGATAGTTCAAGGACACCTATGCCAAACCAGTGGTTTTAATTCTCCATCTTTGAGGAGAGTTCAGCACAAATCCAGCCTGATTCCCAATAATAAAATTTCCAGTGGGAGCAGTATGACGGTGATTGGGAAGTATATGTGGTGTTGTATGGGCTGACAGCATGAGAGCCCTTCTCAGCTGAGACCCTCTGCTTGCCCCAGTCACATACAGGTGGTGCAAGCTCTGCTTTAGCTGAGTTTGGAATAAGCAAAGTGGTTTGTCAAACAGGAAAATTTGGGCACTAGGTGGGAACTAGTTTGAACGGAAAAGTTACTTGTGCATACAATATGAAAACTACTGGTTTAAAGCAAGTGGTGCAGTGACGTCGACAAAACTAGCAGACATATATAGCTGAAGTTGCTATTGCTGTCTTTGGATTTATATTCCCTTTATAATCAGTTTTTATTATTTATGTGTATACCTGTTCATTACCTAGCTCCTCCTTAGCAGCATCCCAGAACCTATTGCTTGTAAATAGTTTGTGAGCACCTTCAACCAAATCCCTCCAACTTTGTCGGGGGATAATGACTCTGGAGTAGACAGGGTGTTTTGTCCTCATTTTAAACTCATAGGCAAAGATTTTGAAAAATGTCACGATTTTGGAAATCACAGTGGTTGAAGATTAATTTAGAGTAATTGTTGAACTACTTTGCAATCCAGGTATTGAATTTCAAGCAGCTCAAGTCATACCCCAAAATAAAAACGTTTAAAATTATTAGTTGTTCTTGAAACGCTTACTTATGATATCTTCTATTATCTTCTTTCATTCACAGAATAAAAACCACATTCAGCTGCAACTGTCATCCTGGGCAGCAGGGGCAGCAGGTACAAAACAGAAGACACCAGGAGTCAGTCAGTATTTTGGCAAGCCTGGAACCCACATGCAAGATAAAGAGAGAGTAAGAAAAGGAGCAGAGAAGCTGGCACATGCAAGTCCACTTCAGTGCCTGGGTAGTTCTTCAGGTACATTCAAATCAATTTATACCTGGATCTTTGACCACATTTTTAATCGAGGTTAGTTTGTTGCACTCTTTCATTGCACAGTTAGTTGAGTGAGGGTCTGTTTTATGCTTCCTTCTTGTAACGCTCTGTCTTGACTTTTGAGTGGTGTGAAAGATTTGGACTACTTTTCTGGGATGTTTCCTTGATAGGGAGAAAGAGTGGAGTCTATTTTCAAAATCTTTCTTATTCGTAAGTTATTTACACCCTTGGACAGGATTTTGATGGCAAAGCTGATGCTAATAGCAGGTGCAGATCTATTTTCAGAGCTACAGCAAGATCAGCACTGTCTCTCAGCACGTCCAGCCAACAGCAGTCAATTCTCTGCCCAAAGCATCCCATGACACTGCGATTCAGAGTCCTAACTCTTCCCCAGCACAAAACAGGGCCCCACTGCAGAGAACATGAGCTTGGCGCACAACTTGGAAATGATTTCTCTCCCATATATTCAGCCACCTGGCTCAGCTGTTGATTAAGTAGGTTGTTCTCCTTACTTATTTTTGGGGCCAGTCCAACTGAGGTTGTCTTGCTTACAGAGTTGAAGGGGTCCCTATTTGCTTATCATACTTGAAAGGAATAGCTAGCATTTAGGCAGAGCAGGCACATCTCCCCTCTCCCCAGTGAAGCTGTTCACTCACTTCTAAAGAGCATGTGAGTTCAGGTACATTACACAAGTGTCCTGTCCCAGCAGCACACCCCCTTGGGAGCTTTCAGATAAAGCTGCTTTCAAAATTTTACAGAGAAATGAAAAGTTGTGTAAAATTCCAAAGGAAGCAGGGAGTATTACATTTTTCTTCAAAATTAAATAAAACTTCACAGTTTACTGGTATCTTTTTGGCTAGTCCTGCTACACTGCTTTATCCTGTTGGCTTATGCAAATCCATCACCATTGTTACAACTGATATTGTCAAGAATACACACCTTTCTTTTGGGAAATGGGCTGTATTTGTTAACTTGTCTTCTCCCTTTTGGCTTGGCTGTGAAATCATATAATAAAAATCACACATGAAAATAAGACCTTTAAAATTTCGGTTGCTGCATAATATGAAGAGTTCAGTGATATTGCTGATGAAATGGAAGAGGCACATTGCTGTGAAAAAATACCATAACTGTTTCAAGCAGCTGGTGAAATGTGAATGTTTACCAATACGAACCATTTTTTAGTGCTTTAGTTTCTGCAGTTTGGTTCCAATGAGAACCAGAAATAGAGCAAAAAATTATATTATAATGTATTCTTAAGGTAAGTGTAAGGAATAAAACTGGCAAGTTGAAATTTAGCATCTCCAGGGAGTATGTCCTATCCCTTGTCTAATTCCAGTGATTTGTGTGAAGCAAAGTTTCTTATGTTGGGGATTGCACAACTTTAGCGGTGTTACATGCAATTACCTTTTACTGCCTAGACAAACTGACAGAGCATTAACCTGAGGTTTTCCATGTAACGTTCCAGATGCATGTCTCCCTTGAAAAAGCCCATAATTCAGCTTATTTATAGCTGAATAAAAAACAATGCCTCCAAATAGAAGTCAAAGTTCAGAGCGATTGGCTAGTACAGCATATTAAAGCCTAGTTCTCAGCAGGTTATAGTGCTGGGGAGAGGCCATAATAGGATATTGAAATGTTTTTCTTTTTCAGACTTTGCAATAAATTCCTTGACATCCCGTTATAATTTTATGAGCTCATTGAGATTGTCGTATGGCATTAGCTCCTGACAAGCCTCCATGCAGGGAGGAGTACAACCCTGCGTCTGTTGTCCACATATGAGCAATGCCAGAGATAAGCAGGGTAGGTTTTTGACTTGTCTACCTGTGTGGAAGGAGAGAATTGAAGCAACCTACAAACTGCCCAACTGGTGTGGCATTTTAGGGCCACAAGGGGCTATCTCAGATCCTTTGCAAATGCTGGTCTGAATCTTGAATGTTGCTGCCAGTTCACACATGGAAACACAGGTGTGGAAGCCAAAACCAAAGGAATGAATATGTGAGCAGGAGCTTGCTGTCCAGGCTACACCAGTTGTCCCATGCGTGGACTCATATCACATGGTATTGTAGCCCATGGTGATTTGTAAACAGACCCACTGCAACATCTCACCTGTATGAACTGATTTTGCGTCTGTTTGGTTAAAAAAGCATTAACAGTCTGCCTCCTGTGCCTTCTCTAAGTGTTTTATGTGCTGCTTCCTTTCATGCAAAGTAAACAAGTAAATGGACTGAAGGGAATTTTCTATGTGGTAGTTATATACATAACAAAAATGCACATATGACCTGTCATCTGTTTCTTTTTCCCAATGAACTGCAAAATCAACACACACAAATATGTTTATATGAACAGGCCAGAAAAACAGCTGGTTCATCAAATAAAAAGGGGCATGCTTGGCTCTGCTAGGCCAAGTGTTCAACTGGATCCCATGTATTTATAAAGTGAGAAAGTAGAGCATATTTGAAAATGCAGGTGTATAAATATTTCTGCCAGACCTGTTGGAGTATTTGAAGTCTCTCTCAAGCCGCTGCTCTGACTCACCACTTTCCAGCGTGTGGGGAATGCTGCCGTGTGGGCAGCAGCACTTCAGATCCTGGAGACGACCTTGGCCGCAGCCCTGGGACTGGGGCTGCATTGCCCAAGGGGGCTTTGCCCGAGGAGCACTGGAGGACACCCCCATGTCTGACCTCAGCCTGGCTGTAGGAGCACAATGGAGCTGGGGACAAGCAGCAAGTGAAGGCTGGGTAGAAGCTTCATCCAGGGTGGAAGCAGTAGGTTGACTCCATGGAGGTGCTTCAGGCAGATGTAGAGCTGACCGCTTGTTTCCTTGGCCTGCCTTCCACGGAAGAAGGCTGCAAATTAACTGCCAACATGGAAAAAAACATCTCAGTTCTTAACTCTAAACTTCAGAGACAGTCATTATATTTAATGTTACAAACCCCTAATAATCCCGAGGCGGGAGAGCAGAGCAACAGCGTTGGCATCCTGACACAAACTGCAGACGCAGTGCAAATATTATATTAGATACTTCCCAGCTATGACTTCCTCTGGGGGTGCTGTCACTGCTGCACGCGGAAAAGTAAATCCTTTCATAATAAAACATGTGCATGCACATATACACACGCGCACCCAGGCGCACACCTGCAGAGAGCCATAACCCAGCAGTTGCATTACGCAGGCTTTCTCAGCAAAGCTCATGCAAGATCTCTGTCTGTTATAGAACTATCCTGTGGTTTATCTAAGCTGCAGCCAGCCAACACAGGGTAATATGCTTATACAAAATAAGTTTTCCAATATTTCATCTCCTTTTCTGTATGTAGCTAGTGTCCATGACTAAACAGAACAATTATTAATAGCTTTTTCTCAGCTACAGCCTTTTTGTTAAATGGGCCTTCTACGTGGAAAGTTTGAGCAAGTAATGAAGAACTACTGGAGCTGAAGGGACAGAAGCAAGTATAAGATCTATGGTAGAATTTGAAATCACAGTAATGTTTACCAGCCTGGAGCTCCAAAGACAGTTGAGCACTGTCAGACAGGTATAATCCACTTTGTCTTCAAAGAACACCTGGCAATTTTTGTGCCCAACTAAATTTTGCAGGCAAGCTCACTGAGAGGAAGAAAGGGAACCCAGAAGTTGGTTATAATATTAATGCTGTTTGACAGTTAACAAAAAAATATTTTAAGCTACAAAGGTGATGATAAACTTTCATGCCAGCACTAGAAGTGCTAACATTTCTACCAACCTCTGGTGACACTTTTACTTCAGGAGCCTTGTGAGTGTTCCCTGCCCCTGCCAGTTTGGTGAGTGCACTGCCTCAATCCTGTTACTAAAAGGCCAATCTTGACCTTTTCCAGTATTCCTGAGGGTAAAATTAAGTCCACAGGCAAATGTGTCCTGGCTGAGGAGGAGCTTCAGCTTTGAAAAAAAAGTAATGTTTAAGACACGATCTTTCTTTATGGAAAACTGTGGCACCACTCCTGCTTCTTTCAAAAGGAGCTGTGCCCATGGCATTTAGGCTACATGGCCTGTAAATTGCCTCAGACTGAACATTGATATAGAAATTTGAGAATATTGTTTCTTTAGTTCCTGGTGAAGGAGCTCCCTAGTGTGAACAATGAGATATTTTAGTTGGATAAAGGAAGTTACTAGTTTTGCCTTTCTTGTTACAAATGTTAGCTGAAGAAATCACACATGGGTGTTATACCATTAGAATTTCCTAACTTAGCGTTTCTTTTCATTATATTATTAGAATTTTATCATTATAATAAACTCTGTAGGCATCTTAGAAGAGCTCATTCAACTTCCACTGACTCTCAACAATGGCACAATAAAACCCAGAACTGGATCTGTTCCCACAAGCCCTGCCAGTTGCGCCTCTCCCTCGCTCATCATGACGCTGATGAAAGCCACTAGATGTCACTACTATATTGCACCAATAAAGTTAAAATAATATTTTTCTGGCAATAAATGTCCTGACTCATAAGGAAGTTGGGTTATAAAAGCCGTGGATAGTTTGGATTCCTTCCAGTTAAAAAACAAAACAAAACTTTTTTCTTTTTTTTTTTTACTTAAAATATTGGATCCAAGTTCAAAACAGTCATTTAACAAATAACATTGACTTGTATTTTAAAAGGAAAAGTACTTTGAAGTTAATACCAAGTAAAGAAACATGGTCTGTGGCTCTGTGAACTGAGATGATGGGAAAAAATTATATCTGAAGGTCTACAGTACTAAAGACGAGGCTTGACTAAATGCAGGGTTGGGGACATTCAGGAATACTCATATTCTCTTGCTGAACCAAAAAGTGAGGCAAAAGGCCAGTGAAATAATGGTAACAGCAGTAATAATATTGTATATTTATATGGTGTCTTTCATCTCCCAGGTTTCCATGCTGCAGTGTCTAGCTGACTGCAGAGACAATAATCACTTCACTCACCACCAAGAAGGAGCCACCCTTGGCAAGGCCATGGCAGCTGTCAAACAGCACATTAGGAATCGCCACTCCAATGCAAAATATCATGAGGGCACTTTTGAAGCAGGTAAAATGTATTTTAATGGGCTGGCTCTGCACTTGTCCGTATTGCTGGGGCTAATTCAAGTCCTCTCATATGTTTCCCTCTACTGGAGGGGGGAGGGTGTTTTGGCTTTCTTTTGTTTGTTTTAAGACTTTGTTTATTGAAAAATTGGCAGGTGAGCTCAACTTTTTAACCCCTCCTGGGAAGAAAGAAATTTAATGTGTCTCAAGTGGCTACCTGATTATACCTTACTGCTACCTAACTGAATCCTTATATCTTTCTTTTGATGTCACCTGGGCAAGAACCAGCCAGATCTGACTTACGCTGCTGCAGGTAATGAACATGCTGAACTCTTGATGGTGGAAGATGCAGAGAATGTCCTAAATTCTAATAAGAAAATGCTCAGCTAAGGTAAGGCCTCCCTTCTCTATCTAGGGAATCTCTTTTCTGAAGATGAAGAATGCAGGTTCTTTTGAGATGAGATGAGATGGGACGGGAGGAGAGGGGTGTTTTTGCCCCATTCAGTCCTTTGCCTTTTGTCTACCAGTGATCTAGGCATCTTCATGCAATTTGGTAACCAGCATTTTGGTATGGATGTGAGAGCATGTTTTAGGAGGGCAGCCATTTTTGGCAGCATAGGATCCTGCCTCCGCTCATTCTTGATTTTGTTATCACAGTAGAATTAGCTGAAGTTATTGGTATTTTACAGAGGAGCATTTTACACTCTGAGGAACCTTAGTGCAGCTGCATCCTGGAATGGAGCCCCATCCTTGTGTCTGGGTAGGTCATGCTGCACAGCGTGAGGTCTCATGGGCCTTTCGCTCCCAGTAAACGTAGCTGCTCTGTGAGTCCTTGCCCAGAAAGATGGAGAAAAACTGTTCTGTACTACTGGGTGCATATGATCATTGAGAGAAAGCAGTTATGTTCCCTGTCAGGATCTGAGTAGTTTTAGTCTGTGTCCACTATGTAACACGAGTATAAAATGAGTGTTACCAAGCTCTGGCTCTCATCCACAGGGGAGGAGCTAGTTAACTGACCTGGAACTAGTGTCAAAGGTAGGTCAGATGTTTTTTGAAGTGTCTGGAGCTGGACTGGACACAATGCCTGAGAAAAAGCCCACTAGACATCAACTTTGCAGGGGAAGTGCCTACTGTGTGCCTACTCTTCTCCAATGATGCCTTTGTATTAATGTTAATTAGGATAATTTAGGTGGATAAATCTATGGTTTTGAAAGCACTTTGGGACTGATGGTGCTGTATCACTGCAGGGTTCTATTAAATGTCTGGTTTCAAGCAAAAAACTCATCTAAAGACACTCACAGACACACACTGTAACTAAAACTGGAAGGCAAGCTACTCGGCCTCTCTCTTTATGGGGTAGTACTACAGAGTTCATACGTTCTAGGTCTAGGTAAACTCCCAGACAGAGAAGGAATGAGACAGAGAAATAAGGCAAAGGCAAGAATAACTCACTTCCCTGGCTCAAGTTACCAACAAAGGCATGAAAGCCTCAGCCTGTAGTATAAATTATGACCTATCAACTCAACCAGAGTTATAATAAGAAGGGAGGAATCAGATGAGTAAGGCAATAGGGGAAAAGCAAATACTGTGAGTAATGGCAACAAGAAGTTAGTTCCCTAGAAGTTGTCTAACCACATTAGATAGCACAGCTTAGTGACTGAGTCTGGGCCCAGTGTCTAGAGAATAAATCAAATGGTTTTTTTTTGTTGTTGATAAAACATTTTCTCCACAGCAGATGGATTTAATATTTCCTGGATCCATACTGTTCAAGACTTGGAGTGGGGATGCTTTTCCAGGATTGCATTATTGATGGCTTTGTTTCCAAGGGATGCAAACTCAGAGAGTTGTCCCAGGACTTGTTGCTATAAACTGTTAAGTGAGGATTTTTGTCCCTCTCTTCTTCGTCTCTTCCCTCCATTTACTGACTTAAGTGCTTGCTTCTGATCCACTTCACTTCTCTGGGACCAACTAATTCCTCCCACTCTGCTATTTGCTTCTCTCCCCTGCTCCTCCTTCACTGTCACTTCCACACCTCTCAGCTGTCCAGGTTGTGGAGACTAGGCTAGATTTTGCCAGGCTGACAGTGGTAGCAGGCAGTGCTGGTGTCAGGGTACCACTGGGCTCAGTCTGCCAGTTCTCCTCCTCTTCAACTAGCTCCCAAGTTACTCTTTGCCCAGAGCAGTATGAATGGTCGAACATTACCAAAGTGCAGTGCAAGGAAGCAGAATGACTCTGAAGTGCAGTATTCTCTTGGCTGAACGGCAAAGCTGAGGTGCATACAATCTCCTATGACACAGGTTATTATTCTTTTAAAGTGATGTAACCTTCAGTGGCATTTTCCTGAAAGGTACCGCCCAAAATAAGCCTCTTTAAACTAGGTTCTGTGCATAAATACATCCACCTGGTGCATAAACACATGCAGCTGCCACAAGACCATGTAAATTCATAGGTATAAAGTGGTTTAAAGTAGTACGTTGCCAGCTTCTTCAGTTGAGTTGTGTGATCTGACCAGGGCTCTTGAATGAAAGAGATGTAACGCACCTGGGAAAACTCACTACCAAAATGCCTTTTCACATGTGAATTTTCATTCTGCCATACCTTGTCTTTCAGTTTTGTCAGATGGTACTGGATTTGCAAAAAACTCAAGCAGCATAACCTTCCAGTCCTGAAAATACATTGTGGGGAGCTCTCCCTTCCGTACTGTCAGGCTGTCAATTTGATCTTCTTGCTGACCAGTTTGCACTCTTACCAAAGCTGAAATTCAGACTGTCTAGGTCAAAGAAGGTTGTTTGGCAAGTCTAGATGGAGATGTATAGTAGACCAGCCACTACAGAAACCTAGCAGTGTTACAGAAGGTGGTCAAAGCTAACCTACTGATACATATATATTTGTCTTCGGATAGACAAAATTTTAGTGCCCAGAAAATTGTGGGACAACGCAAGGGTGGCTGTGTGCATGACAGCTGCCCTGCTCACCCAAAGAGAACTGCACCATCCCCATTACTACCAGCTCTGATTTGGCAAGCAGTTATTTAACATAGAAGGAGGACTGGGTGGCTGGGAAGAAAAGCCAGCTTTGAATGTGAAGAAAATAGCTTTCCAAAATGGTCCATGACTAGCTGTAAATCCTTAAAGCCCATCTTTGCATATAAAATACACTGACAACACATAAGTAAAAAGGAGAGCAGCCTTTTTATAGATCAAGTACCCCAATAGTTCCTGTAGGACATACACTGTCCCCCAGCTGAGACAAAATTTGGATTATAGTTTTTTCATCAAAAATATATATACAATTAAGAATCGAGTTTTTCTACAATGCTTTTGCTGTCCTTCAATTATATGAAAGGGAGGTCACTTGAAAATCTTTTAAGTAACATGAAAATTTAGCTCTTAGTGATCAGTTTTTTTTTTTTAACTAACTCATTAAGAGCAGCTGAATTTAATTTCGTACTCAGCCTGCAAATCCTTCCTCTTTGTCTATCTCTAGCCCAATTCCTCTTACTTCAGCACTTCCTGCTAGGTGTATGTGGTGCTCGGTGCTGGTTTTGTCTGGGATAGAGTAAATCTTTCTTCACAGTAGCCAGTGTGGGGCCATGTTTTGGATTTGTGCTGGAAACTGTTGATAACCCAGAGATGTTTTCATTCCTGCTGAGCAGAGCTTACACAGTGCCAAGGCCTTTCCTGCCCCTCACCCCACCCCACCAGCAAGGGGCTGGGGGGGCACAAGGGGTTGGGAGGGGACACAGACAGGACAGCTGACCCCAACTGACCCAAGGGATGTCCCACACCATATGGCGTCATGCTCAGCATACAGAGCTGGGGGAAGGAGGAGGAAAGTGTGTGTGTGTGTGTGTGTGTGTGTGTGGCATTCAGACTGATGGTGTCTGTCTTCCCAAGACCCTGTAATGTGTGATGGAGCCCTGCTTTTCTGGCAATGGCTGAACACCTGCCTGCTGATGGGAAGGAGTGAATGAATTCCTTGGTTTGCTTTGCTTGCATGTGCGGCTTTAGCTTTACTTATTAAACTGTCTCTATCTCAACCCATGAGTTTTCTCATTTTTACTCCTCTGATTCTCTGCCCCACCCCACTGCAGGGGGACTAAGTGAGTGGCTGCGTGGCGCTTAGATGCCGGCTGGGGTTAAACCACGACGTGCTCACAAGACAGTGTTATTCCACAATGACTAAGTTGTTCTGAAGTGTGTTATGGTTTAATAACAACAGGAACTAGGTTTGCTGCTACCAAAACCATTTTATTACGAGACATCCAAAGACAAAAAAATCCTCTTGTGTAATAATAAGGGGAAAAAAACTCTTTCCATCCATTTGTACAAAAGAAGCCTCAAGAGATTAGCACCATAATAAGAAGAAAACAAGCATGATTCAGTTTAGAAAAATGTAGCTAACATGTCTAAAGGAAACTGCAAGTACTTAGAGAGAAATTTGGGAAGCAGTATTATTGGACATGACCTGTGAGTTACAGGGAGACAGCAAATCAGATATTACATAGATAATTATGCTTTTTGCTGAAATAGCACTGGCATCATGGGATTTGGGATCTTGTGTTCAGCCATGTGTGTCCCAATTGGATGGAAGATATGAGTGACTTGGTGGGGATTAAGTAGCCATGAAAATAATCAGGTGAGGGAGACAAAAAAATTTGGGGAAATAATCAAAAAGAAAGCAAGTATTGAGAGTTTGACTAAGTGATGGCACAAGGAAGGGTGATGGAGTTCAAATATATGAAAGCCTTAGGAGGGAAGAGGAACCACACAATGAAGCACATAAGATGGGATATCAAGGGTATGAGGAAAGAAAATTTTAGGTTGACTAGCAAGAGTGGACTGTGGAACCTCTTAAGACTCATAATGGCTACTCCATCCCTTCATTTTATTTAAAATAAATACATGAAAGTACTAGGAAATACCAGACTAAACAACATGCTTTGGGCAGGAATGGAAAGAAGTGCTAAGAAAGGAAAAATGAGGTCAGTCTTCTGCATCTCTGATTTCAGGACTGATTCAGTCCCATCTCCCTAAGGTACTTTGGGGTTATATTGTCTGAACTTCAGTGGATTAAAAGGTTGGGTCAAGTTTAGTGAGGCTTAGCTGAGTTCTCTCACAGAAGTGCTGTGAACTTTTTAATTGGGGCAGATAAGGGGTGATTGCCTCTGGAAAGCTTCCTATTTGCTCAAAAGTTTGAAACAGAGGGTATAACCTCATTTCCCCATCAGCCCTTCCAGTCTTAGGCAACTAAGAGCTATACTCTCAAGGCTACTGCTGATACTGAGTTAAGGTTATCGTATTTAGTTAACAGAGGGAAAACTGTAACATACAGTTACAAACATGAGCACATTGTTTCTTCTGTTTTGGCACAGCACCTGCTCTGGCTAGATATAAGAGGTGAAATGACAGTTGAAAGTTACATATTGTTGATAATAAAAAGTTAATGGAATCTTTTCAGACCTTACAGAGAAAGTAAGAAGTGAACTTTGGTTCACTTCTTATTTTCTCCAGCCTGTTTGTACAGCTTTCCATATTACAGAGGATATCAGATAAAAAAGTAAAAATGCTAATACTTGAGAAGTTTTCTGGTTGGTGTGACCTCTGTTTCACCTGAGTAGGAGCCACGGAGATATACAACTGGAAGTTTTCAAGAGCCTACAGTGCATGGGAACTGAGCCACATGACCTGCAAATCTCCTGTTTGGTGGCTTTCATACAGGCCGACAGCGAAGCAGACGGGAAGTGAGAGTTCACTGAGAAACAACACATCCTCATCAGTGTGCCGAGACGCAGGATGCCAGCCTGAATTCCTGACATATTAGCATTTGAGCCACAGGCAACTGCCAATGGCTTTCTGGCCCAGCCAGGCCAAACAAAAAGTTCCTCTTGAATGTTAAAATTAGAAATAAGATATTACTCAGTTGGACATCACAATAATAGCAGTTGCTCACACTTGCTGGTAATCGTTCTAACAGGTTTAAGGACTAACTCTCTCCCCTCCTTTCCAGAGGCTGCAGGTACATGGCCTTATTTTGACCTGTCATGACTCTTTTCTAATGCAGTTGCTGTAGTATTGCACAGTGCAGAGTCTGTAACTATGAAACAGTAATGCCTTGTTTTCTTGGACTTTATAAGAAACAACAGGTAATTTTCTTTTTACTTAGAAGCCTTTAACAGAGCTTTGATGATGCACTGAACCTCTCATATAGTTGGGTCTATTACTTATATCTGTTTGGGGACAGGGGTGTAAAGAAAGGGGACGAGGAGCCTGGGGGAAACCAATCAGCAGAGTCAGGTGTCCTGTGGAGTTGTGCAGTGTAACGAGAAAAATAAACAACTGAGAGACAAGTAAGTCCTGAAGATTAATGTTGTTCGTAGCACAAAAAGGCTCTCTATTCCATAACTTCTATCAGCACAATGAAAAAGTTCTCTGCGTGACTGAAAATCACCTCTGTCCTCACATGCAGGACTTTGAGAAGAGGCAGACAGATGGGCAGGCACACACCCATAGAGTGCCTGGTGCCTTGTTTTGTTTTCTTGCTCTACCTTGGTTTCAGAGTTCTTTGTCTCTCTAGCATTGGTTACCACCTACCTAACAAAACAGGTCTTTGATGTACAAAACACGAGGCTCTGCAGCTTGAAATAAAAAGCCAGCCTTGAAGCTAAGGCTATATATATGTGGTGTTGTATATGGACTTGTCCCAGTGGGAGAGTTGTGACATGCACCAAAAGCAAAATTTGTTCTTCCAGAGTTCAAGTCTTTTAGTTTAGATTAATAAAAAAAGGGTGGTACATTCCAGCAGAACTTGATTTCTCTGTCACTGTGGAACAATGAGCAGTTAAAGCTACATTAGCATCTGAACCTGGCTTGGCTGGGGCTCTCTGCAGCTGCAGATTTGAGAGCAACTAGAACTGGCTCTACTAGATATGACTGCAGTGGGAGTTTCTGGGGTGGGGAGGGGTGATTGTTAACTTGCGTTGAGTATTTCTGGGTTATTTTTTCTTTCATTAATGGTAATAAAATGTTCTTTTCTTGCTAAAACTTAGGACTGCTCCAATCAGCAGCATGGGTGTGTAGTGGGGACTGCACTGCCTGGCCACTGTGATAATAGCTCTCTCATGTCATGGCTGGCATGCTTCTGTGCATGCATGCTCATCAATTTTTTTGCCATTGGGTGAGACTTCTACATCAAAGAGGTTCATAAGCAGAGCCTCCAATGTGTTTGAGGTTTGCCCATCACTGCATGATACTTCCCAAGAGCATATTTCCTCATTAAAAAGTAGCCAGACTTGTTCCTGACTGCATTATGGTTAGTTTTGATTCAAGGCTGCCTCCAGAATCAATGGGAGTGTGCTCTTGGAAAGTACTATACAGAGATGGGGAAACCTCAAACATTTTGGAGGTTCGGTTTGGAAACCTCTTTGGTTTGGAAGTCCACCAAAAGCATGTCATGAGATGGTTAGAAGGCTGGGTGGGGTTTACATCTGAGGATAGAGTGCAAAAGTGAGAATTGTTTAGCTTGGAAGAAGAAACGGTTGGAGAGTATGTGAGTGAGGTGTTTAAGAAAGGTACCATGAAAACTAACCCACTCCTCAAATTAACCTTGCTCCCTAATATGAGAGCAAGGGGTCAGTTAGCAAAAACGAAACAGGGAAAATATTTTAGCACGGACCGTTTAACCAGACTATTTAGAAGTCCTGATCTCCAAAGGCTGTAGACAAGCAATTGGTACAAACAGCACGATTTAGCAGAAATGGCATTGATTTTGAGACTTTGTTATGTGCCTCTAAGCAAAGTTTTCTCTCCTCTATACACTCCCATCTCCTCTGTATGTCTTGCCTGTGAAGGTTATAAATAATAGTGGAGAATCAGTCCTAATTGTGTGTTTTTAAAGCAGTTCACTCAACAGGGTTTCAGTCTTGGTGGTGCACTTTAGGCTCTTCCTCAGTGTCTGATCTAGCACATATTTTTGTGTAGCTTTGATAGAAACAGTTGGGGCAGTCTTTGGACTGTTTAGGCACTTAATGATGACATTGGGTGCCTGATGGAATTTTTGAAAGTACCTACATGACAAGATCCTGTTAGGAATCCAGTATCCAGCTTCTTTTGAAAAGTCTGCCTGGTAGGTGTTTTCATCCCAAGAGCTTATACACAAAAACTTCTGGTTGCCTTCCACTGTGCCTCCCAGTAATACAACAGGTGTATCAGCGCCACCTCCTCTTAAGGGTACCTTTTGGTGGTAGATTCATCAATCTGTGAGATGCCTAGATACCAGAAAAGAATTAAAGCTTAGAAAGATTGGATTCTGGACAAACTTAGGAAAGAAATCCCATTTCTGGAGAGTGTCTTTTCCTCCAGACCCTTTGGACTAGTGGTGGCATGAGAATTTACTCCAAGAACGTTTCTGGATAAAGTACCTTGCTGCTGAGTGTGTCATCTGTAAATTATCTAAGTCCCCCCTCTGTTCTCTTCAGAAAGCTCATAATGAACTTAAATCATAGGAAGGGAATGTATGCTCAGTTAAATGTCAATTTAAAAAATGTAAAACATAAATGACAATATATAGTACAAAGCCAAAAAGGGGCTGAAAATACAAATCCAACTGAATAGACTGGGGTTGAGGGGCTGGTCCTTGAAGTAGCAGTGGGAGACAAGCTGCATCAAAATAAAAGCAACAAACTGAAGGTCATCCGTCTCCACTGGGGTGGTGGACAAAACAAAGCAGTGTAAACAGGCAGTTTTGTGATGCTGACAGCCTGGGACTATTAATCATGGTCCAGATCTGTACTGACCTCTTCAGGGATGGGGGCAGCGGAGAAGGGGAGGAGAATTTTTTGCAAGTATCAGCTCACCCTAAGGGTAAGAAATAGGGGTTTATACGAGGCTCTACTCTTAATCACCTTTTCCCTCTATCTTCCAGCCCGGAGCTCCTTTTCTGTCTGTGATCCAGGTGAGGCAGGACATAGGTAGTCACCACTGGCATGGGGAGGACAGTGCCAGGCAGTAAGCTGCTCTGCTGGCACTGCAAGCTCTATTTTGCCTAGCTTGCTGATGAAGCCTTCAGTTGTTCATGAAGACAATATTGCTATCACCTGGAAATGTTTCTCTTAGAAACTATCAAGCCCCTACTAGACTTTGAGCACCCAGAGCAGGGCTTCAGAACTGCAAGTAACAGAAAAATGCAGAGGTGTTTGGCTTATTGGAAAAGCAAGCAGCAAGGACAGTTTTAAAGTCTCAAAGGGCTGGAATAGCACTGCACATGGGTAATGGGTACAACAACTGATCCCTTCCCTAGAACAGGTACAAGCTGTGATTTCTTGAGACAGGGTTTCTGTAAAGCTCCTGTGATTAATGTAACTCGCCACTGGATGTCATTGTTTCTCTACAGGAAAGCATCAGGGACACTTTTATTTGGCAGTAAAATTGTTTTTATTGTCTTCTTTTTTTCCTCCCCCAAATAAAGAGCCTCACATATGGGATATTCAGGTGTTTGGCACCTTTTCCACTTGGCTACAGCAAGCTCAGGAACCAGATTACGCTTCTTGTTTTCCTAGGGTGGGGAAGGTTTACAGCCTTGTGATGAATATGGTCTATCCTCAAACTTGCAGCTATCGGGCCAGATCGTCAGCTGGTGTAAATTGTACTGCTCTGTTGAGTCAAAGAAGCAATGCCAATTTAAACAGGCTGAGGATCTAGCCTGCTATGCCTGTGTCTTTCAAGTCCCGCTCAGCTATAGCCAATCCTTCCTTCTTCCTCATACACCTCCTTCATGTCCCTGTGTCCCACCTTTTTCTTAGTGTTCTCTTAAACAGACCTAATCCTTTGTTTTCCTTTCTATCTCAGTCCACGCTTTGAAAATTCCATCCAAGTTTTGGTATCAGTTATTTTTCTATGTTCTTTCTGCTTTGGTTTGGATTGTCTGCAAAATGCCCCTTCCCGATGAAAATCTGGAAAGACAGGCTTGGAGAGCTGTTGTCAGCTGGAAAAGGAAACAAGTCATATAAACTTAGCCCAGAATCTTGTCTAGCTTAACATCTGCCTTTGCTTTTTGGTTGTTCTGAATTTGCTTCTGATCCCATCTGGACAGACTGGAGAGCTGGGCAATCACCAACAGTATGAAGTTTAACAACAGCAAGTACTGGATTTTGCACCTAGGGCATGGCAACCCTGCAGGTACAGACAGACTGGGAAATGAGAGGCTGGAGAGCAGCTCTGCAGAGAGGGACCTGGGGGTTCTGGTCGATGGTAAGTTGAACGTGAGCCAACAGTGTGCCCTGGCAGCCAAGAGGGCCAGCTGTGTCCTGGGGTGCATCAAGGCCTGCATTGCAGATGGTCGAGGGAGGTGATTGTCCGACTCTGCTCTGCAGTGGTGCAGCCTCACCTTGAGTGCTCTGTGCAGGTTTGGGCACCACAGTGCATTAAGGATATAAAGCTACTAGAGAGTGTCCAGAGAAGGGCCGCAAAGTTGGTGAAGGGTTTAGAGGTGAAACTGTATGAGGAGCAGGTAAAGTCACTTGGTTTGTTCAGCCTAGAGAAGAGGAATCTGAGGGGAGACCTCATCGTGGTCTACAGCTTCCTCACAAGTGGAGGAGGAGGGGCAGGCGCTGATCTCTGCTCTCTGGTGACCCATGACAGGACCCAAGGGAATGGCAGGAAGATGTGCCAGGGGAGGTTTAGGTTGGATATTAGGAAAAGGTTCTTCAGCCAGAGGGTGGTGGAGCACTGGAACAGGCTCCCCAGGGAGGCAGTCATGGCACCAAGCCTGACGCTATTCAGGAAGCACTTGGACAGTGCCCTCAGAGATATGGTGTGAATTTGGGGTTGTCCTGTGCAGTGACAGGAGTTGGACTTGATGATCCTTGTGGGTCCCTTCCAACTCAGGACATTCTACAATTCTATGATTGTATGAATTTTCCACACCCACTCCTCCATTTTTCTTTAAATCTCAAAATAGATGTTTGGGCAGGTATAACTGAAACATGGAAAATTAAAACTCTTCAGTATTAAACAAACAGCATGGGATTTTACCTTGTTAGTTCTTGGCATGGGCACAGAGAAGGTCTGGGAGGAGGTTAATTTCAATGTAATCAGCAGCTAATCTACTGCTCAGGCTACCATGTTTCCTGTTAATTGCTGCTGTCACAGCTGCCCTGGTGCCATCCCTCCACCAAAGAGAGTAGATTTGCTTTCTGGAGTATAAGGAACTGAATGGTGCCATTGACAGAGCATGACAGAATGGGTTCGGTTTCCTTCTGGTGAGTAATTTCCTTGGCATCCTTTTGCCAAAGTTCAGTATCATCAGGAGGCTCTCAGTCTTGATGGCTTACAGTGTTCTTATCGTCTTTCAGTCACATTTCCTTAGCTAGAATGAAAAGTTAATTAAACCAGTTAATTACTCATATAGCAACAAACAAGGAAAATATCTTTCAGCATTGCAGTGATAAAACAGACCAATTATTTTTACTTTCTTAATATCTGCCATATGCCCATCAGCTCGGGTAGAATATTATGTGAAAGATCTTGAAGACTGCTTTTCTGATAACAAGTGTGAGGGTGTGCTGGTTTTGGCTGAGAAGGGGTTAATTCTCCTCACTGTGGGGGTCAGCTACCTTTCCAGCTTCCCGCGCTCTGCCGCGTGGCGTGGCAGGGGGGGCTGGGAGGGGCAGGGCCATGGTGGGGGCGGCTGACCCCGACTGGCCAATGGCAGGTTCATTCCATACCATGTGACACCATGACCAGTATATTGAGGGGGGGCAGTGGCAGCGCGCAGGCGGCGCGGCGTCGGGTCGGCGGGCGGCGAGCGGCTGCGGCGCGTGCGGTTCGTTTCGGCGGTTCGTTCCCCCTCCCCCGGGGCTTTGCGCCTCTCGGTGTTCTCCTTTACACTGCATTTCTATTGTTGTTTCTTTTAATTTTCATTATTAAACTGTTCTTATCCCAACCCACGAGCGTTACCCTTCTGATTCTCTCCCCCATCTACCGGTGGGGGAGTGAGCGAGCGGCTGTGTGGGGCTGAGCTGCCGCTAAACCACGACAGTCTTTTTGGCGCCCAACGTGGGGCTCGAGGGTTGGAGATAACAACAGCTGCTGGTCCCAGCACCATGTTGTCCTTTTTGCAGTTGGTGTTAAAAATCGGTGTTGGTTGTTTGAGTCTGCTGTGTTCTGCTGTGATTAGTAATGTTTTGCCTACGAGATTTGTTATACAAACACTCGTTTTCAGCTTTATCTGGTATTTGGGGTTTTTGCTGAAACCGTTACTGTACTTCGGATACCACCTTGTTGAGGCAATTAGCAATTATACCTCCTCCTCTGAGAGATTTTATATGGAGGAAATACAGAATAATACCTTTGCAACTTTGTTCTATGATGTCTGTGCCTTTGTTACAACAACGTTTTTGTATCTTGAACATCCTTGGGTGGTTAAGGTGCAGTCATTGTTAGTTTTTGGGCATGTTGTTTTGGTTTTGACTAAGCAACTTAAGAATATCACCCAGAAATCTGCCCCGAGGCTTGATAGTTACGAGTGGCAGGGCACGTGGGATAGCATGGGCAAATACCTAGGGCAGTGGGCACCCCCAGTGTTTTGGAGTTTCACCCCCGAGCAAGTGCAGAATCCTAAAAAACTAGTAGAATATTTGGAGAAAGTATGTTGTTACGCTGGGAACTCCAGAGAGACACAGATAACTGCAACGTGCTGGGGTCTGGCCCATGCATACCGAGCCCTGCTCAACAGTATTCAGTGCCCCCAGGGGGAAGAGAATGTCTCTGGATTGAAATGCAAAGTGACTGGCACTGTAGACAATCCAGCCCTGACAACAGGCACTGCAGCCACTCAAACCCCCACAACAAGTACCGGAGCTAGCTCAGAAAATAAACCCGTACCAGTATCAGTTGCCCCCATACATAAGACGAAATATTGGAAGCGGACATCAACTCGTTTAGAACGGGATGATGAAGAACCAGGGCCATCGCGGGGAGAGGAGGGAGAAGTAATAAATGAAATAGAGACCACCCGATCCCTGTCCTTAAGCGAGTTGCGAGATATGCGAAAAGATTATAGCCGTCGTTCAGGTGAGCACATTGCCACCTGGCTGCTCCGATGCTGGGATAATGGGGCCAGTAGCCTGGAACTAGAGGGAAAAGAAGCCAAACAATTGGGATCCCTTTCTGGGGAAGGGGGCGTTGACAAAGCAATTGGAAAAAAACCACAAGCCCTCAGCCTCTGGAGGCGACTCCTGTCTGGAGTGAAGGAAAGGTATCCCTTTAAAGAAGATGTTACATATCGCCCAGGAAAATGGACAACTATGGAGAAAGGCATCCAGTATCTCAGGGAATTAGCTGTGTTTGAGGTGATTTATGGTGACCTGGATGATCAACGGTCATCCAAAGATCCAGATGAAGCCGAGTGCACACGACCCATGTGGCGGAAGTTTGTACGGAGCGCACCATCTTCGCATGCAAACTCATTGGCAGTGATGTCCTGGAAAGATGACGAGACACCAACGGTGGCAGAGGTGATAGATAGACTCCGGGATTATGACACAAATATCTCTTCTTCGCTTGTCTCTGCTGTGGAGAAACTATCCCAAGAGGTCCAGCAACTCAAAGAAGATCTGTCCTACTCCCCACCTCGACAGAGCAGTGTCTCAGCTGTTAGGAATAAGCGTCCTTTGGCTCAAAGAAGGGGATACACACCACGGGCCACCCTATGGTTCTACCTGCGTGACCACGGAGAGGACATGATGAGGTGGGATGGCAAGCCTACTTCGACCCTACAGGCACGAGTACATGAACTGCAAGGAAGAACAGTCACTCAGGGAGGCTCTTCCAGGAAAGCTGCTGCTCCAGTTTCCAGCGAGCAAGTCCCCAGACAGAGGAGTAGAAGCGCAGATTTTATTTCTAAGTGTAATAGAGGGACTCCTGATTCACATTTACAGGAAGTGAGTTGTGACTGCCATGATCAGGACTAGAGGGGCCCTGCCTCCAGCCGGGTGGAGGAAAGGGATAACCGGGCTTACTGGACTGTGTGGATCCGATGGCCTGGCACGTCCGACCCACAGCAGTATAAAGCTTTAGTGGACACCGGCGCACAGTGCACCTTAATGCCATCAAACTATATAGGGGCAGAACCCATCAGCATTGCTGGAGTGACAGGGGGATCTCAAGAGCTAACTGTATTGGAGGCCGAAGTGAGCCTAACTGGCAATGAGTGGCAGAAGCACCCCATTGTGACTGGCCCAGAGGCTCCGTGCATCCTTGGTATAGACTACCTCAGGAGAGGGTATTTCAAGGACCCAAAAGGTTACAAGTGGGCTTTTGGTGTAGCTGCCTTGGAGACGGAGGAAACTGAACAGCTGTCTACCTTGCCCGGTCTCTCAAAGGACCCTTCTGTGGTGGGGTTGCTGAAGGTCAAAGAACAACAGGTGCCAATCGCCACCACAACAGTGCACCGGCGGCAATATCGCACCAACAGAGACTCTCTGATCCCCATCCATAAACTCATTCACCAACTGAGGAGCCAAGGAGTCATCAGTAAGACCCACTCACCCTTTAACAGTCCCATATGGCCAGTCCGGAAGTCTAATGGAGAGTGGAGACTAACAGTAGACTATCGTGGCCTGAATGAAGTCACTCCACCGTTGAGTGCTGCTGTGCCAGACATGCTAGAACTTCAATACGAACTGGAGTCAAAGGCGGCCAAGTGGTATGCCACAATTGATATTGCTAATGCATTCTTCTCAATCCCTCTGGCAGCAGAGTGCAGGCCACAGTTTGCTTTCACATGGAGGGGCGTCCAGTACACCTGGAATCGACTGCCCCAGGGGTGGAAACACAGTCCTACCATTTGCCATGGACTGATTCAGACTGTACTGGAACAGGGAGAAGCTCCAGAACACCTTCAATACATTGATGACATCATTGTGTGGGGCAGCACAGCAGAAGAAGTTTTTGAGAAAGGTGAGAAAATAGTCCAAATCCTTCTGAAAGCTGGTTTTGCCATAAAACAAAGTAAGGTGAAGGGACCTGCACGAGAAATCCAGTTCTTAGGAATTAAATGGCAAGACGGTCGTCGTCAGATTCCAATGGATGTGATCAACAAAATAGCAGCCATGTCTCCACCAACTAGCAAAAAGGAAACACAAGCTTTCTTGGGCGTTGTGGGTTTTTGGAGAATGCATATTCCAAATTACAGTCTGATCGTGAGCCCTCTCTATCAAGTGACCCGGAAAAAGAATGATTTCAAATGGGGCCCTGAGCAACGACAAGCCTTTGAACAGATTAAACGAGAAATAGTCCATGCAGTAGCTCTTGGGCCAGTCCGGGCAGGACAAGATGTAAAAAATGTGCTCTACACTGCAGCCGGGGAGAATGGCCCTACCTGGAGTCTCTGGCAGAAAGCACCTGGGGAGACCCGGGGTCGACCCCTAGGGTTTTGGAGTCGGGGATACAGAGGGTCTGAAGCCCGCTATACTCCAACTGAAAAAGAGATATTGGCAGCATATGAAGGGGTTCGAGCTGCTTCAGAAGTGGTTGGTACTGAAGCACAGTTGCTCCTGGCACCCCGACTGCCAGTGCTGGGCTGGATGTTCAAAGGAAACATCCCCTCTACACACCATGCAACTGATGCTACGTGGAGTAAATGGGTTGCACTGATCACCCAGCGGGCTCGAGTAGGAAACCCCAGTCGCCCAGGAATCTTGGAAGTGATTATGGACTGGCCAGAAGGCAAAGATTTTGGATTATCACCAGAGGAGGAGGTGACACGTGCTGAAGAAGCCCCACTGTATAACAAACTGCCAGAAGATGAGAAGCAATATGCCCTGTTCACTGATGGGTCCTGTCGCCTTGTGGGAAAGCACCGGAGATGGAAGGCTGCTGTATGGAGTCCTACACGACAAGTAGCAGAAACTGCTGAAGGAGAAGGTGAATCGAGCCAGTTTGCAGAGGTAAAGGCCATCCAGCTGGCCTTAGACATCGCTGAACGGGAAAAGTGGCCAGTGCTCTATCTCTATACTGACTCCTGGATGGTGGCAAATGCCTTGTGGGGCTGGCTGCAGCAATGGAAGCAAAGCAACTGGCAGCGCAGAGGCAAACCCATCTGGGCTGCCACATTGTGGCAAGATATTGCTGCCCGGGTAGAGAAACTGGTTGTAAAGGTACGGCATGTGGATGCTCACGTCCCCAAGAGTCGGGCCACTGAAGAACATCGAAACAACCAGCAGGTAGATCGGGCTGCCAAGATTGAAGTGGCTGAGGTGGATCTGGACTGGCAGCATAAGGGTGAACTATTTCTAGCTCGGTGGGCCCATGACACCTCAGGCCATCAAGGGAGAGATGCAACATACAGGTGGGCTCGTGATCGAGGGGTGGACTTGACCATGGATATTATTGCACAGGTTATCCACGAATGTGACACATGCGCTGCAATCAAGCAAGCGAAGCGGGTAAAGCCTCTGTGGTATGGGGGACGATGGCTGAAATATAAATATGGGGAGGCCTGGCAAATTGACTATATCACACTCCCACAGACCCGCCAAGGCAAGCGCCATGTGCTTACAATGGTAGAAACAACGACTGGCTGGCTGGAAACATATCCTGTCCCCCACGCCACTGCCCGGAACACTATCCTGGGTCTTGAGAAACAAGTCCTGTGGCGACATGGCACCCCAGAGAGGATTGAGTCAGACAATGGGACTCATTTCCGAAATAGCCTCATAGACACCTGGGCCAAAGAGCACGGCATTGAGTGGGTGTATCACATCCCCTATCACGCACCAGCCTCTGGGAAAATTGAAAGGTACAATGGACTGTTAAAAACCACACTGAGAGCAATGGGGGGTGGGACATTCAAGCACTGGGATACACATTTAGCAAAAGCCACGTGGTTAGTCAACACGAGGGGATCTGCCAACCGAGCTGGCCCTGCCCAGTCAGAAATCCTACATACTGTGGAAGGGGATAGAGTCCCTGTAGTGCACACAAAAAGTATGCTGGGCAAAACAGTCTGGGTTCTTCCTGCCTCTGGCAAAGGCAAACCCATTCGTGGGATTGTTTTTGCTCGAGGACCTGGGTGCACTTGGTGGGTGATGCGGGAGGATGGAGAAATCCGATGTGTGCCTCAAGGGGATTTGATTTTGGGTGAAAACAGTCAATGAACTGAATGGCACAATGTGAACTGCTATATAATATTGTGTGTCACCTCTGTGTTGTATCAATGATATCAGAGTACGAGCCTCCCAACCCATGGAAGGTCAACTATGAAACAAGCCGTGCAGCAGTGATGGAACGATGACTGACTCGGTATGCAGCAACCCAACGCCACACACCATCTCTCCCACCCGGAAAGACTGATACAACAGATGGAGCCCAGAGTCATGGACTGCGTGAACTCAATGGACATTTTAATGGACATTTTACAGGGAAGATCCATGAACTAAGGGAATGATGTCTGTGTATTATGTTAAAGGATGGGAAGGGGAGGGGTGGTGGTTGGTACGGTTGTATTGCATCATATGGGACCTGGGCATGGTGTAAGTGGTATGGAATAAGGGGTGGAGAATGTGCTGGTTTTGGCTGAGAAGGGGTTAATTCTCCTCACTGTGGGGGTCAGCTACCTTTCCAGCTTCCCGCGCTCTGCCGCGTGGCGTGGCAGGGGGGGCTGGGAGGGGCAGGGCCATGGTGGGGGCGGCTGACCCCGACTGGCCAATGGCAGGTTCATTCCATACCATGTGACACCATGACCAGTATATTGAGGGGGGGCAGTGGCAGCGCGCAGGCGGCGCGGCGTCGGGTCGGCGGGCGGCGAGCGGCTGCGGCGCGTGCGGTTTGTTCCGGCGGTTCGTTCCCCCTCTCCCCTCCCTTCCCCCCTCCCCCGGGGCTTTGCGCCTCTCGTTGTTCTCCTTTACATTGCATTTCTACTGTTGTTTCTTTTAATTTTCATTATTAAACTGTTCTTATCCCAACCCACGAGCGTTACCCTTCTGATTCTCTCCCCCATCTACCGGTGGGGGAGTGAGCGAGCGACTGTGTGGGGCTGAGCTGCCGCTAAACCACGACAGAGGGCCTGCAGGAGAATAAATGCCTGTTCAGTCCAACGAGCTGTCATTTGTTTTTTAATAAGTCTGCCTGCCCTCCTTGAACATATGCAGTGACAGATCTAATGCCACTTTACATTGTGCATTATCTTACTACGGAAAGGTGCACCCCAAGGTCCCGGGTTGCATGCACTGAAGTTTGGGATGAATCTCATTGTGCTCTTCTTTCTACAGCAAATTAGTTGGCTGTTCTGCTAGTAAAAGCACTGAACTGGGGCTAGAGAAAGTAATTCAAACATCTTGTTTCACTCAGGGTACTGGAAGGGATGAAGAGGAGATCCTTGCTGCTTGAAAGAGGGCATAGAAATAGCAAAACACTTCCGTGAGACAGTCTTTATCCAATTCATGATAGATTTTTGGTGTAAGTGAAGCTAATTTGTAGGTAAATAGATGATGGAGCTGTCTGTGAACTACAAGGACTTAGGAGGTCTGTGACATAATGAAACCATGCAACGTCAGAGTGCCCGATGACATATAATCAAATCCTTAGTTTCCCTGCCAAAAAAAAAAAGAGGAAAAAACCAAGACTTGGTACCTCCCACAGAGTCTTTTGGGATTAGATAAACTGAAATCTTATTACATTTTTAGGCCAAAGTGTGTTATAATCTCAAATGTGGCTGTATTAATGACACCTTCTTACCAATTAAATAGGTGGTCTGTGTGGGTTTGGGATCTTACTCACTGGATTAAAACCAAATTAAAAAGTATTCCTAACTTGTTCTCCTGTTACCTTACCTAGTCATCAGGGCTGCAGCAGAGAGGGGTGTATTCTGCTCAGATTTTAAATCCATTTTATAATTTTAATTTTTATATGGAGAAATGGTGTCTCTGGCAGTGAGATGACTAGTGAACAAGGTACTTCCAGGGGCTGTTTGGTATGTCGGATGGAGCAGTAACTTCTGAATCCTTGATGACTAACGTAAAGGACTAAAGTTTTTACCCCAGAGTGCCTCTCAGAGGTCACCTTGTTTAAGAAAGGAGCACTGTGAGTAGGTGATACTATTGATGTGACGTGTTAGAGAGAGAGCCATCTGTATCGGGCATCTGAAGAAAATGAATGGTCAGAACCTCCATGATATCTGACTTCAAGTTTAGTAGGTTTGGGTTTATTGTTTATTTATCAACACATCACAGGAAATATTTGGAATAGATTTACAGATCTGAAATCACTGGTGAAATGTGTTCTAAAATAGATGCAAGAGGGGCTGGATAAGATGAATCATACTTTCAGAAAAAAAATCTAGATTCAGCAATATGAAGCCATGTATCTGAGGCCATTCAACAAGGAAGTAATTTAACTGAAAGCAGGACCTGTATTAGAAAGGTTTCTCTTGGTCTCTGACATGTTGTGAGTTTCAATTCTGAAGCCAAAATCAGTTATTTTACACTAAGAGAGTTCATTTCCTTGTTTATTTTGCCAGCTGCTCTCTCTTCTCATCTGCATATATTCTTTGGCTATTATGTCAGTATCTTTTGACGTAATGTGTTCTGGTCCTTGCTCATTAGGCAGTTTAGGGACCATAACCAAATAAATAATTGATAAGAGTGCTGAAGAGGGAAGACAGAAGGTATTAAAAATACAGTAGGACATAATCTGGTCTTTGTCATGGAAGGCAATTTGCATCTCAGCTCTGCCACTGCTTAGGTTACATACTCAGAGATATTTATATAAATATTTATAAAAATTTGTTTATTCATACAAATACCTCAACTGAAAACAATAAGACAGCTTGTGTGGATATGGTTCAAAGAAATTTCTCCTGGAGTTTCTGGTTTGTCAACAAACAAACCCACCATCAACAATTGTTGCCATCTCTGTCCCAGAGTGCTTTATGGGTCAGGCTCCTCAAGGAAGCAGTTTTTAAGGACACTAAAATGGAAAGAATGAAACTTTTATTTATTCACATTTGGTCTGAAAATTGTCATTGTTTTGAGACCAGCTCAAAATTTTGTATCTACAGTGATTCTTCCCCTGTTCCTAACCATGCTGGCATTGCAAATCATGTTGCAGTTAGTGTTCTTGCTCAACAATCGGTATCTTGTAAAGCTGAAGTTCCTGCAGCATGTAACATACAGCTACCAGTACCCTAGGTAATAGGTTTCAGCAGAATGTAAATGTTTCAGGTATTTAACTCCAGTGAAATAAATAAGGATTAGGCTGTTTTGTAAATCGTAGCTATCGTGCCTGTACATTCAATTTGATGACTCACTGCTGTTAGCCATCTGCCCAGGCTGGAACGTGGCAGCCATTATGCGCTAACAACTCAACACAGCGGTTTATTTTTCTGAAAAGGAGATGTGAGGAATAATTTGTCCAATTGAAGCTGCAAGGCGAGCCACAAAGGTGATGACAAGGATTAACTTCCTGCAGCCTGGTCTCATGACCACAGAAACATTTTAGTGAATCTTGCAGGAGACAACTTCACACAGAGCTGGAACACATCTGGATAACTGTCCATCAGGAATGCCCTTCAGGAAAGCTAGCAGCATGGGCTTTTTCTCTCTGACTATAAAGATGAGACTTTAGAGGCTTTTGTCTGTGGCTATGAATATTTTAAAATGACTGGCCAGGATTGAGAGCTCTCATAGATGACTTTGAAAGCAGGCTGGTGTTCATTTAAACACTACTTGTTTAGTGCTCCTTTCTGCTCCTCCAAAGTGCAAAGGAGGAGTTCATTACTTAAATACTTGTGGTCTTTCAATAGTAGTGTGATACCCAACTCCTTCTGGGTGCCCTGAAAAATGTCCCTTTATGGTCCTGCTGAAGCTTGCTGTGCTAGCTGAAAGCAATTTGTCTCATCTCACATTCTGAACTCTCATGTAGCACAGCTTCCCTTGTGCTAGCAACCAGCCCCAGGAGCAACAGTCCTTACTCCATGCTTTAAGAGAATGTCTGATGGCAGGACTACGCTGACAAAGGAACATCTCAGTCTCAGGTTTTTTGGGTAACAAATTAAACTTCTTGTTTTCCCAAATTGTAGCTGTGACCTGGACATTTTGCAGCTGCTACACCATTAACTAGAAGTTCATAGTATTGCCAATAAAAGATATGAAAGAAATAATTTTCAAGTGGTAGATTTGACTTATCTTCGTGTTCTAGGGGCTCTAAAGTGGATTTCAATCATGTTAAGTCCCAGCCATGTCAAACTCAATTGCCCACATTAAACCTATTCCCAACTGCCTAGAACTCTTTTTGTGTCTGGAGGTCTATATAACGCTGCTCAGAGCTCTGTCCTAGTAAATTTGCCCTATGGGGCTGTTCTTTTGATTTTTTTTCCAACACCTAAAAATCCAATTCCTTGAAACAAGTATTCAGTAAGAGACTCAGTGACCAGCTCTGCTGCACACTATGTATCATGGAAGGCGAGGCCAGAACAAACCAACTACTGCAAGATTCTAACTTAGACAAAACTGAAAGCAGCCCAAAATAGCTTAAACAGTAAAAATGAATGTGCCACTCTCAGGGCTTAAACACAGATTTTGATAATGACAGTAAAGGGCAGTGATGCATTTCTCTTAGATGAAAAAAGAACAGATGCACAATGTTCTCTCTGGCTTCTTTGGAAAAGCATTTAGGAGCTCTCATGTTATATGAAGAAATGGGGAGCAATTAGCACTGAAGCCAAACTGCAACTCTCAGTCTGAATGGTACTTCATACACACAGACCTGCTGAACCCCATGATTTTATTCAAGTAATGAAGTGCTGCTCAGGGTAATTAAGGATTGCCAGCATTGGACCCTGGAAGTATAATAACAGCTTTCATCATGTAGTATATTAAAGCATGATGCAGGCTACAAACTAAGTTCTCTGTGCTCTCTCCTTTCAAAATGGAATCAGACACATTTTATGCTCTTCTAGGCCCAGTCTCCCATTTAGAAAATGTACATTTTTGTTGAGCCAAGGAGCAACTACTTTACTAAGAGTACTTAATATCATAACACTAAGGAGGGTACTTTCAACAGTTTGTATCATCCTCAGCTTATTCGCAGCTTCAGTGAAGGTTATCCTATTAGCTCTTGCTGCAGATGCTGCCTCCTCCTGGCCTCTGACAGCCTGGAACCTCTTTTGCAGAGCTCACTGACAGCATGAAAAGTGCAACTGTGACCACGAATGTTAAGACTGGCAGTGAAGGACTTTTTAATGGATGAGGTCTATTTTTCTTTCTGGTGTGACTCCATGCTACGATGTTACCCTGATTTGTCATGTTGGACCTCCTAGGTTACCTTGAGGACAAATAAACTGCAGGTGCTTCGAAGGGCCACCTGCTATGTCAGGTGGGATTGATGTATATGTCTGAAGTACTTGCAAGTTTTATCCTTTTGTTAAATCCAGTGTTACATACGTTGCTGGATGTGCTATTGCACCATGTGTGTTGAGAAGTAGCAGACCTGAATAGCATACATGAGAAATGATGCACAAAGCCTGTGAGTTTATATACTCCTTTTTGGGCCAAATACTTTACTGAGGGGGATTATTGTGAGTTTTAACTTCTGCAGCTGTTTCTCTGTGTTCATAAAAATTCAAAGTTCAGTCTTGTGTTACACCAGGGTAAGCCAGATGTACTTCATGTTTCAGGTACTGCCCACTGAAAATTACTCTCAGTTCACAGCAGCAAAAGCATTGTGCAACCGGGATGAATTTGTCTTTCGGTGAGGCTCCTTGTCCTTATCTCTCTGAGTAACTAGTCCCAAACTCCTCTGACTATAAGATCTTTTATGAAATCAATTCCTTCCAGTATTGCCAATTTTTACAGTTTAATCACAAATCTGCTGGAGCTGGATTTGTGTACTGATGAAACCCATCAGTCATCACACTCTGTTCTTGCCTGGCCTGGGGGAAAACATGGTTTGGGTTGGGTACCTTTCCTGCTTCCTTCTTCCAGCAAAATAGATGGGTGATGGGGAGAGCAGGCAATGCTCTGTCCTTCCCCTGGGGAACCAAAAGGAGTTGTGGAACAGGAGAAGGCGACAAAAGGAAAAGAAACCAGTCTTATGGGTGATAAAATATCTTTGCCCCTCTTTGAACAACAGGTGATTCTGCTGTACCCTCCTCTCAGCAGCAAATCCAGGAGAGAGGCTCCAAAGGAAAACAAACCGTCTCTTAACTGTAAAGGGACAATGGCTGGAGAACAGAAGCACAAAGACAAAATATTGGCTAAAGATGGAAGAAAATTATGCAACTGTGAGTTTTGGGGACACCTAGCAGTCTCGTACATTCAGGCAGCACCTCGTGCCAAACCATAATCTTTACTTTGTTCCAGTGAGTTTCTGTGAGTGCTGCTAACACTGTCGAACTAGAGAGGAAACCAGGGGTGAAGTTTAAATGTCACAGGGTAGGATACAAGCTATTTTTAAAAAGTCTTGTTTTTTGAGCCTGAGCAGTTGCCAGGTGGGCATATCCCCAGGAAGGTGTGTGGGCACCCTGGGTCAGCAGGGAAGGCACAGCTGCTGCCTGCACCCCTCAGCTTCCACTGACCAGGAAACCATCAGGACAGTGCCAGAATGGAGCATTTCAGCTGTTTTTATCGCTCTGATGCACAAGTGCATGGTTTAAATGAGGGGCATTGTAGTATTTTTGTTACTTTACCATGAAAAACAGAGGCACACCCCATCCCCGCCCTGAGGGGAACCTTCCCCTCCACCCACTCAACCACCTCCTCCCAGCCACATTTGCTTTATTACCGGCTGGAATTGAAGAACAGCTAGATAAATCACCACAGGTAAGCGGTGCACCGCCAGCAGCGCCCACACCTCTCCCGCACCACTCCCACGGCTCCGCTGTGCGAGGGGCTGGAACGAGCCATCGTGCGGGAAAGGGTGGGAAAAGAAGAGTCGCTGGTCCTGGCGAAGCAGCAGGGCTAAATGACCGTCTGCTTAATCGCTCTGCCTCGGTCGTGGTATTTCAGCGTGAATGACAGACAGAGCACCCCTGTAGCGCCAGCTCCCTGTCGCCTCTTCTCCCCCCACCCCCCGCTGGAGCGGATGGTACCTTCCCGCGCGGCACGCACAAGTGCCGGCGGGGCGGGGCTTCACGGAACGTTCTGGACAGCGGGCGTGGCATGGCCCCGGCCCCACCCCCGCCCGGCACCACGTGAGCGCGAGGGCGGGAAGGACGGCGGCAGCGGCAGCAGCGGGGGTGAGGGCAGCTCTGGGGACACGGGGAAGGGGACAGGGACAGCACACCCTTTGCTGGCTCTGATTGCGAGGCAGGTGCTCAGTGACAGCCTTGCAGTCTCTAAGTGTGGTTTTTTTCCTGTGTTGGGGGCTGTGGTGCCTGGTGTGTCAGTATCCCCCCTCCCTGTAGCAGGAGTGAGGGGGGGCTTTGCTTGAGGCTATACATGTCTTAAACTCTTCTAACTCAGCTGTTAGTCTGTGGCTTTTCTGCTATTTAGGTTGGGCCATCAGTGTAAGCAAGTGTAATTTCAGGTAATACGTGTTAATTGCTATCTGAAGGTGTTTTGGTTTGGCCACAGTACTGTTCAGGAGGCAGATTTGTGTGGGAGGGGAGGAGCTGCAGGTTGGGTTGGCTGTGGCCAGGGTTTGGAGGTAAGTAAATATTCAAAAACGTTTGTACCCAATATATCTGTTGAAAAGAAACAGTGACAGAGCTGGATTTAATTGTATCTGGTTTATGACCTGTTGGGTGAGTCAAAGGAAGGCATACAGTGTCCACAACTATATGCTCCACCTATGCAGAACTATGAAAAGATATGAAATTGTTATCACAATGTAATAATAAATTAATAATGACCATTAATTTATAGGTATTTATATAATTCATATACACTTAAAGACATTGTTTACAGTTTATGGAATAATTTCTAATAAGGCATAAAAATTAAAATTCTGATAACACTGGCTGGGACCAGGTGTTAAGGGGAATTGGTCTGAACTGATCCTTAAAGTGGATCAATTAGACTAGGTATTTTTCAGAATTAAACTTTGATTTCATGTGGCTTACTTTGTGATGAGATTTTTTGCTTGTTGGTTTGTGTTTTACTTTTTAAGCATCTGTGGTTTAGTCTTTCAGGGTTGGCTTGTACAAGATAAATGAACCTAAAAAGGTTTCTTCTGAGATCTGTAAAAATGCTTATGTTACGAGTTCAGGTGCTTTTTTGAGCAGCAGAAAAATGGACCCTTAAGGATTGCTCCACATGTGTAAGAGTATATGTTAAGCCAGCTAGTGTAAGCAATATCAATATGAGATTCAGCATATGCGCTGTAAATAGTACTGAAGTCCTCAGAGTCTCTATCAGATTTCTCTTTGTTGTGGTTTAACCCCAGTCGACAGCTAAGCACCACACAGCTGCTCACTCACTCCTCCTGCAGTGGGATGGGGCAGAGAATCAGAGGAGTAAAAATGAGAAAACTCATGGGTTGAGATAGGGACAGTTTAATAAGTAAAGCAAAAGCCGCACACACAAGCAAAGCAAACCAAGCAGTTCATTCACTCCTTCCCATCAGCAGGCAGGTGTTCAGCCATCGCCAGAAAAGCAGGGCTCCATGACATGTAGGGGTGACTTGGGAAGGCAAACGCCATTGCTTCCAACGTCCCCCCTTCCTCTTCCTTCCCCCAGCTCTGTATGCTGAGCATGACACCATATGGTGTGGGACATCCCTTGGGTCAGTTGGGATCAGCTGTCCTGTCTGTGTCCCCTCCCAACCCCTTGTGCCCCCCCCGCCCCTCGCTGGTGGGGTGGGGTGGGGTGGGGGGCAGGAAAGGCCTTGGCACTGTGTAAGCCCTGCTCAGCAGGAACAAAAACATCTCTGGGTTATCAACACTGTTTTCAGCATAAAACCAAAACAGCCCCATGCTAGCTACTGTGAAGAAAACTCTACCCCAGCCAAAATCAGCACACTGTTGCTTGCTATTCTCAGGGCTGGGCACCCTACAGTAGTCTCAGTGTGACAGAAAAGGTAAGCCAGTTTCCCCCCATACACCCTGAAAGTATCCAGAGGTTGCAAACTAAGAACTTGGCTAATAGATCAGTGTCAGATTAGCAGCTGAATGCTGAACCTGGCAGTGTCTCTGGTGCCACCTTCAGAGATTGAAGCCACTTAAAGTATGCTCTGAGTGGAAGACTGAGTAACTTGGACTTGAGGCTCTTTTAGAAGATCTTCTGTCAATTTTTCGATTGGAGTGGAGTTGTTAATGAAAGATGGGATCTTGTAAGACTTAAATTAGCATCCTGTTGTTGATTTTGAGAAGTTGTAGTACATCTAACTCCAGGCTTGGTACGATTGCACGTTGCAATACAAATTATCTCGTACCTCAGTCCTGTCTGTAACCATGCCCAAGTCCAGCCTCTGCCCTATGCAAACCTCTCCTCAGGGTAAGTGGTGCTCGCGCAGGTGGCACAGTGGTGTGGAGGAAGTGGCTTGTCCCCAGTGCTATAGTTTTTGTGGTACCTCAGTGCTCTGCTCAGTTCTGCAGGGTTAAGTTTTACTTAATTTGTGGGAGGCTTACAGGGACTGTTACTTTGCTTTGGAAGACATTAACTTAGGAATGATTCCCATTTTTACTTGTGGACAAGCGTCTTTGTCTTTTGATCTACTCTTTTTCCTTCCTGACCTCTCTTCCCCTTTCCTTTTTTTGACAGTGTAATCAAGTCCCAGCAGAATAATGAAATTACCTCCGAGTGATATATTCCAGCACTGGAAAGGTAAGACTCATTTATAAGCAGCAGTGAATGGCTTTGTGCACCTCTGCCACGTGCATACCCATCATCAGCCCTGGGAACATTGTGGGGTGACAGATTTTGATATTTTTGTTTGTATTATCAACTGTCAAATAGGAAATAGAGTCCTCAAAAAAGCTGGCTTGTTGATAGTCTGCTCATGTCCTGTGCCACAACAATATTTTTCTGTGGCTTCTGATGGGAAGCTTATTACAGAGCATGAAGTGCTGTGTGGTGCGATGGCTTTTCTGGGTACTTTCTCAGACTAAATGACTGTCTGTGTGGTTGCCTGGGACAGATGACTCAAATGATCCTTCCCCTTCATATACTGGAGTACCAGGTGAAGCCCTGAGTCAAAGGCATTTAAGTATACAGGAAAAACGCCTTGCTTAGGTGGGAGGAAATATTGATTAAATGTTTAGAAAAGATCGTGTGAAGGCTGTTCTTTGGTTATGGTCAGGTTACTGACTTGAGTCAGACCTTGCAATGATGCATAGGCCGAATTTTGTTCTGATGTGGAAGTAAGTGGTCTTTTAGCAGATGAGGAAGTGTTTCTACACGTTTTGGGCTTTGATTTGTTTGTTTGGTTTGTTTTTTTCCAGATCCTTGGTTCTTCATGGGTTAGCCAGTGGGGGCTTATTTATGGGAAACACAGATGCTTCCTACGACCCATTCTGGGTAGGGAATATGTGCTGGTTTTGGCTAAACCAAACAGAATATAATTTCCAGGTCCCAGAAGTGGCTCTCCAATTAGTCATCCTTGTGAGATACGGTGCTGAAGGAGGTGACAGCAGAGTGGTTTCCATGGCTGTTGCCAGGATTTGAAGGTCCCAGATGGGAAGCTGACCAGGTCAGAAGGCAGCTTCCTACAGCATGTGGTTTGGGGAAGGTGACAGAAGGAGAGGTGTGTGTGGACATGGTTGTCTAGGTCTGAATTTCTGAAAGGAAGTTTATTTTTTCTCCCTGTGCTTTTGAAACAGTGGTTCAGGGTAGTGGGAAACTGTCAGATTTGGAGCTGGTGTCACACCATAATAGTAAAATGATTTGCCTCACCAGTCTGATTAGAGTGAGAATCTGGTGTTCATGGGAGAGCAGACTTCAGTGGTGGTAGTTCTAGTTGAAGACCAATAAAGCACTTGGGGAAGTAATTTAACAATGAGGTAGTTTTATGATAGAGTTTTATAGCAGGACATTAATAAACAACATGAACTTGACATACAGTAGTAGAAAAACGACTGGTTTGTCATGCTGTTATGTGTTTGAAGTCTAAGGATACGTCAAAAATAGTGTTTTCTGGCAGGAAGAAATACGAAGGTCTCCTGTTGTTCATGATGTAAGTAAAAAGATAATGTTCACAGAAAAACTGTGAGGCAATGAACAATTTTTGTAGGGTGTTAAATGAGGAAGTGAAGTTATGAACTCTACCCCTATGAATATGGCTCCTGCTGGAGGAGAAACACAGTCTAAATGAATAAAACTTCAAAGTAATTAAAATACTTTTCTGGTTTTAAATTGTCTGAAAGTTCAGAGATGCTGATGCCTTGTTTTCTTCATAGAAAATATTTAAGGTGGCATGTTTTTAGGGAAGAAATAGTTGAAGGCACGTAATCAAGGGAGAGAGAGAGATGACGAAGTGAGTGGAAGAGCGATGTGACGTGATAGAATGCATTTAGGGATTGGTTCTTTTCTGCTGTCTCCCTGGAGCACAAAGCTTGCAACTCAGGCCCTTGTAAGCATATAAAACATTTTTCCCTCTTAAAAAAAAATTTAAATAATTTTATATGGTGTGTGTAGTCCTAATAAGTTTGGGGGTGTAAATTTTTTTATGTGCATACAATTTTCTAGACTAAGTCGTAGCCTGTAAATTCTTTCCGATTATGTCTGCTTAAGTGTATATAACACCAGAAATTACCATTCTCTATATGCAGTGAAGGTTGTAAGGTTGTGTCATCTTACACTTACTGATTGCGTATTAGTATTATTGTATGCAAATTGGTATCATTACCCTATTTATGGTAGACCTGGATAAACCTGATACAGATCCTTTTTTATAGAAGTGGCACACACCTTCCCTTTTTATTTCTGTTTCCTCTCAAACAGAAGTGCTTTCCTGTGTTATTTTATACCAGGTGCTATTTCCTTGTCCTGATGTTAGTGTGGCATTGGCCTTACAACAGTCCTTTGTTTACCCTGTTCCCTGATGTTTGCATGTTCACAGAAGTCTTTATCACTGGCTTCGTTTGGCTTGTTTTCAGGAAGGAAACCCATAATGCTTCCTGGGCTTCTACTTAAGGAAAAAACAGAAGTAAGGCCTGCCTTGGTTTTTATTTTGCTTCTTGCTTTTGCTGACATGCTTTACATATACAGCAACGCCCTGTGTGGACTTAAGGTGTTTCGGCCACTTTCAACTCCCACATCTTCATTTTTTTCCTTCTTTATTTAGTCCAAGTGGCTTCTGGGTGTCAACGGAACCTGCTATATTTAAAAACATTTTCTGATATAACGCTACTTTCCCCAATCTTGCCACTATTTCTGCTTTGTTGCCTTCATCCCTTCTACAAATTTGACACCTTCGTAATTTAATCTCCCAGTCAATGTTCCTTTACTCACATCTTGAGCATGCCAATTACATTACCCTTCTCCCTTAGCACATGTGCTTCTAATTCACTGTATTGTCACATACCAACCCCAAGCGTTGCTATGGATCACATTCATGGTTCGGTCCTTCCTTGTCTGCTGGAAGGAGAGGGAGGTAGTAAGATGTAGCTCATTCACCCTCCCTCTGTTACCAGTGTGGGATGCTTCTTGGCGGAAGGGGGTCATATGACAAATCTTTTTTTGCTAATGACCTTCACTGGGGAAAACAGTCTTCCAGCTAGGAGTTTTTAAGAATGGGATCATACATGCTACCTTGTTTGGGTGCAAAAACGTAATCCGAAGTTAAAGGTTGTAGTCTTTTAATGCTGAATTCTGCCATTACTTACAGTAGTATGTTCTACTGTTTGCACCAGTCAGCTGCTACAAAACAGCTGGCCATGCCATATGGCTGCTGCTTCTCGGTGGGGGGAAGGAGAGTGCAAAAGATGAGGCTGCCTCTCCTGCCCTTGTTCTTAATACAAGTTGTTCCACGTGTAGCAGAGTTAGCGAATCCAGGTTCTTAATGATTTGTTTCCAATAGCTGGGATCTCTGGTATGTAAGAGTGAACTGTGAGCAGTATGTGATAAAGGCTGCAGTGTGAGTTCATTCCTCTCAGTCGTGAAAATCTCTCTCCTATCTGGCCATGTGTTTTCATTACTTTTTCAGGACAACCAGTTTCAAATAAATTCAACAGAGATGTAGTAATGAATGACACAGGTTGTTGGGTGGAGCAAACAGACTTTGTGGTTGCTTAAACCTTGTTTCCTAAAATCAAATGCCTCCCAGTGTGGGAGGACATATGAAAAATATTTGCATAAGTGATCTACAGTCCCCTAATTGTGGCATTTTCCATGTCTCTCGAAACCATTTAAAAGCTCCTTCTGTAACCACCGGCTCTGTGGCTGTGGCATACCGGCTGGTATTTCTGGCCAGCACTGCTGATCTGGCTGACATGGAGGTCAGGTTTTATTCACACAGCAGTATTACCCATCCTTGACAGCCTCTGGAATGATCCTGACTCTGGAAGCTTCTCTTGACTTCTGAGCTTTAGGCAATACTGCTGGAGAGCAGAGGCCAAATACATATCACAGTTCAGTCAGTGTGACTGTTAATGTCTTGAACAACTTTCTTGAGGTCGCTTCAGTCTCCACGAACTAAAAGTTGAGGAGAATAATTCAGGGGGTTCAGGACCCGACCGCGAAGGCCACAAAGCGTATTGGGTAAATACTAGAGAGCCAGTCAGGGTGTTCTTCATGAGTAATAGCACATTAACAATATGTATTGCACGTTAGTAGCACACAATTCTGTAGCTTACAATATAGATGAGTGTGGCAGCTACCCCAGCTTCCTTCAGAGTTACAAGGTGTTAAGTCTTCTGTGAAATGCTGTCCCATTAAAGCTGATGGCAATGTTGGATGTACCTTATAGGTTGTATTTATTTTCCTGCGTAATTAGCACACTCTTTTATTGTCCTTCAGCAGTTGATCGCTTTCAACCAGGGGACTCTGCCTGTTAGGCTTGGGAGAATTCACAGGTGTTATGCGTGTAAGAATACGGTTATGAGAAGACATGTTAGTTTTTTGAGAGTGGATCTTTTTTACTGCAGTAATAAATCTTAAGAGACAGCAAACAATGCTGATTTATATGCAACCAGATTAAAGTTTGGAAATCAGAACATAATTGCTGGCATGCCTGCCTTCTTTGATCATGTACAGTGTTCAGCTTAGGTAATGACAGGCTTATCTCTCTATTTGAAAGCCAATGCCATGTTGCATTTACAGCTTAATACAAATAAGCAGAATTCTTTTGTGCTTCAGTGAGTGAGTGTAATTGCTGGCAGATGTGAGTTTTAGGTTAGCATTTCCAAATTGCGGACCATTTAGAGAGTTCCCCTGAAACCATGCTGCAGCCTGAGCCTCTGGTTCGGTGACAGGAGGGTGAAGGCTGTGCCACTGTAATACGAACGGGCAGTGGAGGCAAGACTTCTCCCTAGAAAAGCTAATGCTGCGGTACCTCTAATGTCTCACAATGCTGGCAGGCAGCCTAGGTGTTCCTGATGGAAAAATGCAGCTTTGACAGTTTCTTCTATGACTTGATCATCCAGATGTTAGTCCAGTTTACTCTCAATGCCATGCTGCTGTATTTTTGATAGTTGAGTATTACAGTAAAGTTTACAGCCTGTCATTCTGTTGTTCCAGAAACCCTTTCCTTGTCTGTGATGTTGCATCTTATATTAAAGTGTAGCTGTAAGAAAATCCTGTCATTTTCATTAAAACATTGCACAGTAAGGGGTCTGATTTATTGGCTTGAGTAAAGACTTTGTTCTCCCACCATGCACTTGATAACAGGGAAGTCTGAAAAAAAATTTCTGTGTTTTTAATACACCAGTTATCTAGGATAAGTACTATAAAAATGCCTTGTCTGAGCTGAATACTATCAGATCCCTCTGAATGTTTTGACAAAATTGGGTGCTATGGTTCTTGCATGTCTAGAACTGCTCAAACATATTTTCCCCATCCTTCGTTCCTCCTGAGCCTTCCAGCTCTTGATGGGAGGAAGACTGGGGGTGCCAGAGTACTAACACTGAAAAGGAGGACTAGGTCTATGGGGGTAAGTAGCTTAACCCTCTCCTGAACTGCCCACAGTGCCACAAAATAGCCTGTGTCCCTGGACAAAAAAATCTCCAATTCCGTAGTGCTCAAGAGCCCAATTTGAACCTGAGCTCCCAGGGAGCACAGGCAGTGTGGAGGCAAAACTGCATCACCAGTCTAGTTTTGAGGGCGAAGGCATTCTCCTCAAGCTGGGTTCATATGAAGTCAATATATAACTACTGCTAGTTCATTTCTGAGACAGTTGGTGAAAGTACTCTAAAATAGGATGATTTCACAAGTGAAAGTGTTCTGTGACCAGGCTGTGGAAGCTCTCCTGCTTAGTTACAGCTTCCTCCGATGTGGTCATGTCAAAGCTGGGTTGAATCTCATTGCTTTAGAAACCTTCCCTGGGATATAGGTAGAGAGAAATGATCACTATTTGAATTTCAGAGCAACGCCTTGAGCAAAAAATGTCCTGGGGTTCTACGGTAAAAACAAGATCAGCTGGATTAATAGCAGAGGTTTTTAGGAGAGACGGTAATGGATACATGCATCAACCAAGGAAGGATCCATATGTGTCAATCTTATATATAAATATGACAGCTGGAAGAGTAGTAAGAACAACCTGATTAACATATTTGTGTTAGAGATCAAATGAAATACTCTGAGCTTAGAGATAAATTGGATGTAATTCTTGTCTGTATACCAGTGTATCAGACTGTCTCTGAAAGCCCAGCTTTTCTGTGAGGAGTTGCTTGTGTTCCTGTAATATTGGCCCTTGGTGATGCAAATAGCTCAAAGAAATACAGACACGCTCTGTAATTTTTCATACAAAATGAAGAATTTTCTTTATTATGAAGAGCAGCATCTTCTTTCAGCTGCTGAAGCTCAACCTGTCAATGTCAAGTACAAGTCTGAAAAAATTTTTTATGGTTGAATTGTAAACTGCTGGAGATGCTTCTAATCGCAGTGGTGCTCTCTGGTTTAGGCAGATCCAATATGAAATTGCTGCTATAAATAAAGTTCTTCCACTCTTGTTTTCATAAGGATGGTGTTGCACACAAAGCTTACCCTCAGCATCAGCTTTGAAAAAGTAACAGTGGTGCTTAGCTGCTGAGGGCAATCTTAACTTTTTTACAGTTGATAGTTGTTTCCCAGCTTTATTACATCATCACTATTTGTGCTGCAAGATTGATGTAGGAAATTTTGTGCAAATACACTCAGTCAAGAAGCCATTGTGTCACCAGGAGCCCTTAAAGATGTTCATTGCAATGTAACATAATTGGCAAGGTCACCATGGAACAAACCTCTGTGATTTATAAGTTAAAAATATGAAGTCTTTAGGAAAGTTGGAGAAGTACGTTATAGGTCACCTTTATTTTTCCTACCATAGATGCCTTGCCTCACAGGATTCCTCTATGTCACTATGTGTTACTGAAGTGAATAAAGAAGTCACTGTATGTTTAGCCGAGTAGAATATTTGATGTAGTTTTGGGGGGTTTGCTTCAAGAGGCAAATTGAAGGAGCACCAAATAAAATAGGGGTGCTTTAAAATGAATGGGGGTGTACATTTTGCTGGAAAGAATGCATTTAATCAACAGGCAGCATAGAGAGATGGGATTTATTTATGTTGTAGTAGTCCCTTGAAATCCCCCCAGGATGTGTTGCCATTGCGCAGGTGGTAGTATAAAATGTACAGGATGAAACAGTGCATGCCTGGAAGAGTCTACTGTCTAACTGAAAAAGAGCAGGAGAAGAGAGGTTATGATATTTACACTTGAAAAATAGGAACCCAAGTCCTGAAAGAGGTAAATGAATTGGCTAAAGTTAAACAGAAAGTTTGTAGTTGGCGAGAGAACAAGAAGCAAATCTCCTGCATCTCAGACAAGGCTTTGGCCAAAAGCTCATTCTCCCTCTTGGTAAATGCATTTTGATTGCTAGTTGAACAAAACATAATGTGGCATTTACGTAAGATATATTTTTGTTCTTTTTAGGAATTGAATAAATCAGAATTTAATATTGAGAGCACAGAAATTCATTCTGTGCTCTTGCAAAATTTTCCTTCAGTCCCCTCGCTACCAAATTCAATTTTTGAGTTCCTGTAAATCATTCTTTGAATTGGCAGTCAACAGAAATGGGGTGAAAAGCATACCGTCACTTTCTTCAGGTTGTAAAAGAAACAGCCCCTACTGAGTTTTTACTTGGGGATTGTTTTACATACACAAAGAAAACCGTGAAACTCTAAATCACTAACCGTGGTGAGCAGGTCAGCATCAGTCAGGAAACTACTTGTATACAATAGTGCTGCTGCCCCCTCCAGCCACACCCTCCCCACCAAACCAACCGCAAACCAAACTATTGTAAGATCTGTTGCTGTTCTTAATGTTTCTTTTTAATCCTGACTGTGTGTTTGGATCTTAAGAATTCTTTAATATAGGTACGTGCTAATTTATAACCATACAGATGTTGAAGATTTTTATTTATTACCTGGTAGAGAAGTAATCGAGTGTTGCAAGATAATGTTGAAATTTGTGGGTTCCATGAAGAATAGGAGCTGAATGCAGAATACGTGCTGCAGAAGCCCATGGAGAAAGCTGGAACAGTGAGAATTCAGAGCACTCTGATGATGCCAGCCAGCTCCTTAGACACCAGGGTTTCTATCTGTTTTGAACTTAGTTCCTTCCCTTTTGAAATTCCAGATGCTCATTATCAAGCAGATCTGCATTAATAATTTGCTTTTATTTTGAAACTATCTTCTTGCAAAAAGAGCATTGTCTTTTGACCAGCTCTAATGTTGATTGAAATATGCAAACTAAAAAATGCCCATGTTAAAACTTGTGGAAACTTGAAACTTTTGTGAGTATTGACATCCTTTGAAAACGTGTGGCTGCTGCTACTCCATATCATACATGTGAGGTTTTTTTAACTTTTTTTTTTTTTTTAACTAATGACTTCTATTTCTGATGGCTAATGCAAATAGCTATGTTGTAGTTTTGGACAGGTTTGTCAAAGACCCCAAACTTACAAACACAGTCTGAAATTCAAACATATATAAGAAGGTTCAAATACTTCTGTGCAGTATTCCTAGAAAAACAGTTCGAGCAAAGCCAGTATGAAATTTTAGTCTTAAATATATTACAAGTGCTGCTGGTAGTGCTGCCTGTAATTAAGCTTGCCTCACATTTCCCATTATAAGACCCTGTTTTCAGTGGCATATAACTTTGCCAAATTTTAACTGTTTGGGCTGAAACTTTCCATGCTGAATGTCTGTCTCAGATGAATTGTTTGGAAAGCTTCAACAAAAAATGGTTTCACCATTTCTGGGAATGAAATTAAGAGAAAAATATTTTCTTTTGCCCATGCAAACTTAATTCTGGCATTTCCTAAGTTTTGAGTGCTTGGGTCTGTAGCCTTGATGTTTTTGTATATGTATGTTTACATTTCCTTCAGAAAAGGCAAGTTTATAAAACGATGCCTACATGGATATATTTGGATAGCTAGAAAACTTTTAACTGAACATGAAAACTGTAAATAATTTACTTAGGTTGGAAACAGTCTAATTGCATTGATTTATTGTTTATCCTTGGGCAAATTGCTTGAGGCCTGATTTCAACAGGCCCATGTTTCATAAGGGACTGGACTATGCATTAGTTTTAAGACTGGTCTCTTAATCTAACTTTTATTTCAGTTCTTAGATATGAAGTATGGCTAATGCTCTCTTCCTCCACAGTTTGCTGCCAGGCTGAATTCAAGTTTAAAGGGCATTTTGATTTGAGTTGTTGGAATACACCCCAATATCACCCAAATCTGTTTCAGTAGCAGGCTTGATCTTTAGCTGTTTGGAGTGAGGTTGTCTTCTGCACTGCCCTGTGTGTCTCCAGATACTGAGACCATCCAGAAACCTAATTTTAGTTGGATCTCTGATGATTTATACTAGCCAAAATTTGACTTGCTATTCCCTAAGTCTCTCGCTTCTCCAGAGAAAGAAGTTAAAGGAATATCCCAAAGCTTGGACTTAATAAAATGGGAAGGAAAGAGAAACTGTAATAGGCACTCAAAATGCTTTGGAAAAAGATTGTTTTTTCCAGATGCATATAAAATGGAGAGGAGAGGTGAGATGTCAGCTGCTGTTATTGCATGTACCATAGTGCAATTTTGTCCTCCTGGCTGCAAACTCCTTAAACAAGGAGGGATGAACTCTCTTGCTTTTGGAAAACAGCTTAGCTGTTGTTTCTGCTTATCGTGCTGGCTGGAATGTTTCTTTTGCTTGTGCTGCCCCTGCATTGAGCTGTTCCCTGTAGATGTGTTTTTTGGTCCTACCTCCTGCTCAGGAAGTGTATCGGCTGGCAGTCAGCCTCCAAGAGATTTTGGGATTTAGGGCTTTTAGCAGTACAGCCAGTGCCTTGTGGTCCAGCTCTGACTTTACTGGATGCTTTGGTTATACATAAGGTTGCTACCAGAGCGGGCACTACACAAACATGTAAAGCAACATAGCCATTGCCTGAAGTTCAAAATATAAGACCTGATGGATGCGAGAGGGATGGAGAGCCGCTTGGACAGGCCTCGAATTAGTCTGTGAGCCTTCAGTCAAAGGTGGAGTAGAAGCGGCACCTACTGCTGCATGTTAGAGTCCCTCTCAGGTGAGTGGAAACATCACTTTACCTTTATCTGACTTTAAATTGTCTCTCCTTGGTTTGAGCTAGCCTAGGGATATGTAGCCAATGTAGCATGACAGCACATCACATGTTGCAGCCTGAACAGCTGTTGAATGACAAAAGAGGATGCGAGCCAGTAGAGAAGATACATGAGAAACTACAAACATTTTAGTATTTGTCTATGAGCTGACATGAGTGGGAGCAAGATAAGGGAGCATACTATATGGGAGCACAGGACTATTTTCTGTTTCCATTAAAGCATCAGGCCTACGGATGGATGGTGGATGAGGCACTGCTGCTTTTATCCTGTTTTCAGCTCACCTTCACCTCTCTGTGGTCTGCACAGAGTTGTGAGCATGCTGTGTGCCACGTGTGAGTTGGTGTGGCCACAGCGCAGCTGGAAACCATGCCAGAGCCTCTGAGGTCCCGCTACATGCTTGTATTTGCTCTTTTTTCATCCCAGTTTCGTTCCTTCCCCTTTCACCTCCATCCCTGACTGTAACTGAGATCTGGCATAGTCCTGCAGCCAAAACTCTGCTTTCTGTTCCTGCACCATCCTCCCCTGCTGGCAGAACTGAAGCTGAAGCAAAGGAAGGAAGCAGTTGTGACTCTTCTCTAAATGCAGGTCAGTTTGAGGGAGAGATCCAAGCTGGCACATGGGGTGTGGGGGAAATGATGTTGATCTCTCTCCTGAAAGAAGGAAGCTATTGGGAAATACTGTCTGTATCAAGAGCAGACCCATGCTTCAGAAATTGCCATGTGATGCCAGAGTCCTCAAAAACTGCTGTCCCACACGCAGGTTATTTAGATACATGGCTACTGATGATGGAAACTTTAGGATATCTTCACATTCCCTAGCTTCTACTGTAGATGCTTAATTATTGTTTGCTTGTTATTTTTCACATATCCAAAATATTTCAGAGAATTGTCTTCCACCTAAATAAAGTTTGTAGTTGAGGCTTGGTTGGATTGCTTCATATTTTAAATTGAGAGGTTTGCTGGCTTACATTCAGGAAATGGCAAAACTCCCAGGAGTGTTTTGTATCATGGCTCCTAGGAACCACAGCAGACTTCTGGGACCATTTCCATTAGCCTGGACTATGGAAGAAGAGTCTTTGAAGTTCTTACAGTTTAGGGAGGGACCCAAAGGTTGAAGACAGAGACATGCAGAAGTGAAAAGCCTTGTTCAATGCTATGTTAACTGGTCATAGCAGGGATGGGACCCTCCCCACCACCCTGCTTGTAGTGTGGACTGAAGAGACCTAGCTGGTACACAGGGGCTGTTGGTAGGACAGCATTGGGTGGATTGTTGTTCAACTTATTGAATCAATTTGAACAAAATCACTGTTGGCTAGTTTCACTAAGAACAGGGGAAAACAAAAACTAGTTTGGAGAATGCAGGTGTATGGCTTCATCCTGCTGAGCAAAGAGATGCTCAGGCTTCTGGGTGTTGTTTTGGAAACTGTTTAGAGACTGACAGTGTAACTTGCATCTTTGGGCCACCGACAGGTTAGATGATCTAGTTATGTGTGGACAGTTATTTTAATGGTACCCTCAAGGTAACCTCTTTTATTGTTGCATATTTGACTTTAATTACTGGATAGAATTTTTTATGGAAAAAAAAAAGTTTCTGGTTGATGTATTTGTGAAGTAATTAAGATGGAATTTTTTTTTTTTAAGAGAAGAGTTGTTGGGGAATCAGACAGGTGTGTAAATTATATGATTTGTTGTGTTAACATTATTACTGCCAGGGGTTTTTAGTTGTGATGCCCAGGAAATTCTTTTGGAAGAAAAAAATATGGTGCCAGCTCGATACATTTTTCTGTATTATTGGCAAGAGCTGTGACAACAATGGAATAATTTTCTGTCTCTGTGCTGCAGGCCCAACGCAAGACTTCATTCCTTTCAGAGCTGCTTGTGTACTTAGCTCTAAGTAAAATTAACTCTAAATATATGTAGTTTGATCAAAAGAACAGGCATCTCTATAAATTACCTTAACTCCCTCCTGAGGCTAATAACAACTGCCCTCAGACAGAATCATTGGAGGTGCAGTCTTCTGTCTTCTGATGGTGGCCACTTGCCATTCAAAGAATTAAAAAAAGACTTTACTCCAGCCTATCAAGGAAGGAATTACCAGAGGACTATAAACTGCATTCCCACTTCAAAGGCTTTTGAGCTAACTTGGATTAGACTCCTGTCTTGAATGCTGTCCTGTGGAAGGACTCTATCCAGCAGCTAACAAGCTTGGCCCCGTTATGTCTCTGAACTTGGTCCCTCAAAGATGGGAGTGGTGGTATATACCAAAGGGGAAGTTGTTTGCATAGCATTTCTCTTGAAATGTTGTCTCTGTCTCACTCTGTTCCTTAACCATGTGTGCATTCTTTCTAATTAAATTTCAGTGGATGTGGTATTTTCCTTTACTTCCTCTCCTGAAAGAGTGTTGATGTGCTATTACACTGCTGCTTTGTTCTGCTCCAGAGATGGGTGTCCTTTCAGAGTGGCTGAAATAACTCCTGCCAGCCTACAGCTTGTATGAAGCTGTTGGGATTGCTCAGGACCAAGCTTACAGAGGAGCAGTATGTCTGTGTGGCAGGTGATCCAGAAAAGTACTTTGTTGTGTACATGGGGTAACATGTCCCGTGTGTGTCTGTTACCACCATCAGAACCCATTGTACAGCTTTTGTTCTCAATTCAACAAAGTACTGAAGCAATTCTATACCTTTACTTCTTGAAGCTCAAATATGTAACTAAAAACCTGTTGTACTGAATTAGAGCCCTAGGCTTTCTTCAAGAACATATCTTGGAATGAGTATGACAGGAAAGTCAGCTTCATATTAATTGTATATACCAGTGGTCTGCATACATTGTGGTCCTTGTTTTCCTTTCCTAGGTGCTCAGTGGGCCTTTTTTACATACTTTGTAGGTTCAGGACGAGAATGACCTTTCACTCTTATTTCTGTGGTCATCTAAGCCTGGAATACTGCTGTAATGTAAATGATATCTATAATCTTGATGGTCTTCCAGTTAACATCCTGATTCTGCAGGTGAATCTTCCCAAGAGTATCTCTGCTGTTCACAACATCCCTTTGGGAAACTGGCTACTGACTGTTTATTAATAAGGGAGTTTACAATATGCTATCAAGGCAATGATTTAACACTAAATGAAAAGTGTTCCTTTATTAAAATTTAAAGTAGTGTTATGTTTTGAGTTTTATAGTGTACTTAAATTCCGCTATGATCTTTTTCATGAACATTGTACCAAATATTACACAAGAAAAAAGGCACTGCAGAAGTTGAAGATGGGTTGAAGTTGGGCATCCTTTGCTGATTTTCCCAGATGACTCTCCTTCAGTGTGTGGAGAAGTAATTTCAACATTCATCTGTTTTCATTATGACATAATTATGATATAATTTGTTAAATTGTTTTGGATTATGCCCTCAGAAGAAGGGGAACACCGGAATTAAAATATATGAGGGAAAAAAGTCTTGGGATCTAGAACGAAAAAAAAAAACACGAATCAAGAAATAAGATTATTCTGCTTATTTCACATAAGACACAGCCCAGTTCTCTGTGATGGGAAAACACTGTGTGTGTAGAGGTTTTGAAGGAACTCTGCTGCTGTGATCCAGTGCTGTTGTGAACTTCAGAGTTTATTCTGGTATGAAGATAGAGACAGTGGTTTTGAAAGGCCACAGTGGTGAGATCTGGGCCACTTTGGTAGAAGTCCTGCTGACTTTCTGAGATCAGGATCTTTCTTTCCTGATGCTGTCAGTTTCTCTTGTCGGGTCTCAAAAACTTGCATCAGTTGGTCTCAGAAAACTCTGTTTTCTGAGGCAGTCGCACTCTGCTGCATGAATCTGCAAACAAACGCCGTAATTCCCATGAGATTGACAATGGTTGCCAGGCGTTGGCTGATGTTGTGATGTAGATCACACACATGACAAAGTTTATGTTATCTGTCAAGTGGTTCACCATGTTTAATAACATCTGCTAAATGTTCTGGGATGTTAATGATGTGTTCACCAAGGTCCTGAGGAGTTCTGCAGCATATACCAGATGGTTGGCCATGTTTGTGGCATCCATCGTGTGGTATGCAGCTTGCATATGGGCACGTCTTTATTTCTTATGCTTCTCCAGACCCTCTGAGATGACTCATGTGGGATTATACCAGTGATGGGTTTGGTACAAAATGTCTATAAAGGTCGTGATGTCTGTAGGGAGGATCTCTCTAGGTAGGGGATTTTTTTCCCATTCAGAAAAGCTAAATAGCTGCTAATTAGTCCCCAAACTGGTACGTCACTTGTTTTTTGAAAGGATTGACTGCCCTTTTAGTTAAAGAGTTGAGCTTGACTTTGGGATTTGTAAGATTAACTGTGTGTTTTGTACAACCTTGGTTAAATTGCTTCAGCTATTTGTGCCTCACTTCTCCGTATGCATTAGAGGCTCTTAAGACCTTCAGAACATAGTTTCTGTCATTATACGTTTGTGTAGTGCCAAATGTGGTGGAGTCCTGGCTGAAGATTTATTCTCTGGAAGCTATCCTTACTTCAGGTATTCAGCCTCAGGCATGTGCTTCCTACTCTAGGCTCTGGAAATATTGTGCACTGTTAGTTTTTGTAAGTCACAGAAATTATTTACACGAGCTTGTACAGCAATTTAAGACCCTTGTGACCTTTTTTGTGTAAAAACATAGATAGTTGTTATAATGTGTATGGATACTTTATGGGACTTCAGTCACATTGAGCCCAGAGGTAGAAGTTGCTCCAGTAAGCAGGAAAAAGGGTCATGAGACTTCAGTCAACTAGGAGAACAGCAAAACTGTCTGTCTTTTTTTATAGCTATTATACAATATCTGGCCACACATGCTTGTAGCCAGAAATAGAATTCTTGTGTGTACCTTGCAGCAGAATGATACTCAGTGTGGTATGAAACCTTCAGAGACCTTAATCTTTCTGGATGTGTGAACTGGGGTAGGCTCATCAGGCTTCAAGATGCGCTAGTATACAGCAGAAGATGCTTATATGAAATAAGCTTTCCATTAAATATATAGAGAAATGTCTAACTTGGGGAATTGCAACATTGTTCTGAAATCTAGTGTTCTAGCTCCAGTCTGATTTAAGAAATGGATGTGTCCCATCAAAGTGAATAAATTGTACATGTGTGTCTGACAATGGAAGCTTGTTCTAACGTTTCCTGGAAGCATCTACTAACTATATGCCGTGGTCTTGAATCGATCTTTTTTCCGTACGTGGGAAATACTATGTAATTATTTCATGTTTCTTTTGTTATATGTAAACCTGTGTTTTCAGTATCATAACTTCATTCTTAAATTCTTGAAGAGGAGCAAAACAAGTGAACAGTAGCTCTCAGGATCACGTTTATTTTTTTTTCTTGAGGACTTTTTTCTTGACTGAATGCTTCTGAAACTTTGCAAACACTGGGGCCTGATTTTTCAGCTTTTTCATAGTCACGTATTTTTAGGCTAGGTACAAATTATTGCAAGTGCAATTTGTTGGATGGATAGCACCTAGAAGTCATGTACTTTAGTCATGCAAGTGATGAAAATTTGTCTGAAACAGCCTACCGTGTCATCATTCAGTAGCTGGACAGAAGCCTGCCCACCTCCTCACTGAGCAGCAGCTCTTCATTCTGACGCTTGTGGTTTCCTATGGACCTTGTTGTGGTTTAGCCCCAGTCAGCAACCAAGCACCACACAGCCGCTCGCTCGCTCCCCCCTGGTGGGACGGGGGGAGAATCGGAAGAGTAAAAGTGAGGCAACTCATGGGTTGAGATACAGACAGTTTTAATAGGTAGAGCAAAAGGTGCGCGCGGAAGCAAAGCAAAACAAGGAATTCATTCAGTCCTTCCCATGGGCAGGCAGGTGCTCAGCCATCTCCAGGAAAGCAGGGCTCCATCACGCGTAACGGTTACTTGGGAAGACAAATGCCATTACTCCAAATGTCCCCCCTTCCTCCTCCTTCCCCCAGCTTTATATACTGAGCCTGACGTCATATGGTATGGAATATCCCTTTGGTCAGTTTGGGTCATCTGTCCCAGCTGTGTCCCCTCCCAGCTTCTTGTGCACCCGGCAGAGCATGGGGAGCTGAAAAAGTCCTCAACCTACTTAGCAACAACTAAAACATCTCCGCATTATCACCACTGTTTCCAGCACAAATCCAAAACATAGCCCCATACTAGCTACTACGCAGAAATTTAACTCTATCCCAGCTGAAACCAGGACAGACGTTTAATCCTTAATTTCATTTGCAAGTGAGAAGTAATGCTTTGGATGTAAAATACATTGCTTGAAGAATAGCACAAAATGCTTCACAATTAATAATTCGTTGTGGGAGACAAAGTGAGAACAGAGATCATTGTGGCGATAACTAATTTAGCTTTTCTCAGTCTCAGGCTTACTGTTCCTGGGACGATCTGACACACTAGTTTGTACAGAGGAAAAATGTACTGGTTGTGCCAGGGTCGCACGAGATGTATAATTAGGTTTAAAAATGCAGTATCCTCCTCTCTCTCTGTAAAACTGCCATTGATACTCTGTCCCAGTTTCTTGGATCCCAGTTCAAAGTGCGTTACAAGGTCTTGCTCTGACACACCAATTTACTTTACTCCCAAGAACTGCTTTATTTGGTTTATAAACTGTTTTTCTTAACCCCATAAAACTAGGGCTTGACTTACAGGGTGCTGGTTTTACAGTTTTAGAGCTTGTGCAACATAAAAAAAAAACCCCATATTTACCATTACATCCTCATTATACATGAGCTGCAATGCCTTACATAGCACAAGTACAAGGTTCCCTCTGAAAGTAACGATCCCCAGCTCATACCTGTGAAAGAATTAAACATTTAGGCATTGCTGGGATCCATTATGTAATAAGAGAACCTTTCAACTTCGCTGGCAGCAGTCTTTTACTTGGCTCTTGAAACGCAGGAGATAGAGGTAAGAACTGATGGAACTGGCCTATTCCTTCCCCTCCCACAAGAGCTTTATAAAATTTAGCAGCTCTGAAATGGCAGCAGCACGTTGCAACCCAGCGGTGCTTTTGCTTCGCACAAGTGCACTCTGATGCTGCCTTGTGTTTCAGCTGGCAGCCTGAGGTAGCTCTGGTCTCTGGGCATATTACTGGAAATTTTGCCTGCTTTTTCTGTTGTTTTGTAGTTGTGTATTTCCTCTTGGTGAAAGGAGAACAGGCGGGTTAATTTCTTTCTTACATAGTAGCAGGTATTTGTTCACTTCCTACCTTCTTAAAGGAAGAAGAAAGTGAAAGATTTTAATTGTGGGCTGGAAAGTCAGCCTCTGAACTTCAGCTAAAAGGTGGTCATTAAAGACGCGTACGTACAGAACTTGCAATGCAGCATGCCTGCTGTTGGTAGAAATAAGAGGTGAAAAACTCGTTTTGGAAAGTGTTAAACTAATTTCTAGCTCAACAATTTCAGTAGAAATCTGGGTGTGTAGTCCTGAATCAGTAATGCTATATAAGGTGGTCTAATAAAAGATACTCACCTCTCCCTACAAACTTTGCTTCTGCTGTTCCCTAGAAAGATTCAGCAGCACTGCTAACAGAATGCATGAGGCTTAACTTTCATTGTGTCAGATAGGTGCAAAATGGCAGCTGCGTTCCCCAGAGGCAATCGCATTGCAGTGGGAGTTGAAACTTAGCTTCTAAAAAAGTGGAAATAGTACCTGGAATTGATAGGTTGAAGACACAGTCATCTTCTGGGGCTGCTAACGTGAGGAATGGGCTTAACTGTTTCTTAGTCACAGATTTTTAAAAAGAATCCTAGAAATATATTACATTGGCTTACATTGTTGACATAAGGAGATTTTGTCTATTATAAAGAAAGAAGGTTAAACTGCAAAACTGATGTTGAACTTTATATTTAGAAAAGGATTTTTTTCAATTTTTTAAAGAAAAACAATGTGGGATAATAGAGAGCACTATAAAAATGCAAGATTAAAAAGGGCAATCTCATAAGAGTAAGAAATCTCTGCTAGGAAATACTTTTCAGCTCAACTCGAGATGTCATGTCCTTAACTTAAGGCAGACATTTAACATGAAATGATGCAAAAGGTCCTTGCTTTCATGTTTACTTATAGGAGCTCCTTGTTGAAACTGCTGCGCCCATTATTTCATCTAAATCCAAGTGGCAGCTTTCTTAGATCATGGAGTGTTTTCAACCTCGAAAATTCATCTTGCCTTCCTCAAACAAAGGAGGAGGTCCCATGCTGTCTGCATCTCCTGTTTTGCAGAGTGCAACGGATGTTGCTGATGAGGCTGGATGAGGCTGGGTGGACCAGGACCTGCTTCCAGAGCAAGTGGCTGTTTCCTGTCTGTTTAAAGGATTGGCTTTCCTCCTGATGGAAATCCCTTGCATTGCAATGCAATCCAGTCCAGTGCATAACTCTCTTTGCATTTGGAAAGCTTTTCGTAATGTTTAAATCTTCCTTATGATTCTCAATAGCTTTATATTGTCATTTTGAGAAAAACTGCAATGTAAATGGAACCCTCTTTAGGAGTCAGCCATTTGTCTTCATGAAACCAACTTTAACATATATCAGACAAATACTTCTGCTCTTACTGATGTGATTCTGCTGTACTTCCACATTCTGTGTGCTACTTGAATATCCAAAGTGAAAACAAAGTAGCTAATTTGTTTTATCCCGTAAGTACTTGAAGACTAATAGAGTGTCTCTTAGTCTCTTTTGTTCTAAATAACTTCAGGTTTTCTGGTGTTTCTTCAGACATTCTGTTTCTGTGACATGTCTGTTGATTTGTTCCCTTATGTAGTCTTCCAGATTTATATTTTTGAGGAGGAGTTTTCAAAACAGAATATAGTATCTGAGCTGAGACCCATCGGATGCTGAATACAGTACATCTCTCATGCTACCTTTTTGTTTATACATACATTTTTTTCTGCACTGTGGTGTTGCTGCCTGATGTTCAACTTCTTCAATTATAATTCCACTATTTGTATGTTTGATATCGGACAAGAGGTATTGCCAGTTTCTGATTTTATGCTACTGATTATTCTCAACTCAGGTTAAATCTTGCATTTTCCGTATGAAGTAGAATCCCTCATTTAAAAAAATTTTTTTTTTCCCTCCTGCAAACCACTTCTACAGTTTGTCTCTCCACTTTGCATAGCAATCCTCTCCACTCACTTTCCAGCTCTGTCTGGCTTTGCGTTAGCTGTGTGCTTAAGCAGCATACTAACTATTCTATCATTTGAGTTATTAAAGAAAACACTAAATAAACCGTAGCTAGGACAGAAACAAGCAGAGCCTGGCTCAGTGCAGGAAACAACTATACAAACTCGGCCAGTTTGATTTTTCTTTTTTCTACCCAGCTTTGCACGTACGTCAAGATGAAGAAGTGTCCTGAAAGGCAGCATCAAAACATTATTACGTCAAGATCTCCTCCTGTCCTTGTCGTCCTGTCTACTGCTTGTGATAATTTAGGGCATGAAATACATGTGCTGCGTTTCCCCAATCTACGTAACCTGTCTATCTGCTGTTGAAGGAAATAGACTACTTTGACACGATTTGCTCTCGAGAAACCCGTGTTGGCTATCAGTCATCTGTCTCTTGCTTAAAATGTTTGTGTAATGATTTGTTCCAGCATTTTTCCAAGAACTGAAGTTAAATGAAAAGGCAATTGCAGCAGCCTCTGAAATTTTCAGATGCTAAGTACCCTGTGATGAGATGCATCTGGACCAGTTCAGCTGTAACAGTGGATCCATTTATACACCTTCTAACTCTTCTTTCCCAATGATAACGTGAAATTGTGTGTCTCTGTCTCTGATGCTGGGCTGTCCCACTCCACCGTTACTACTTTCTCAAACTTGCCACTTGAGTTTTGAGGGTAATATATCTAATTAGCTAAAACATGTTCCAGACAACAAAGTCTCTAGCAAAATGCTGGGACTAATAGGGGGCATTTAGTGTTTAACGTGAAGTGTACAAAGCTTACTGTAATTTTAGCTAGTGCAGCTTTTGGCCTCTTGTCACTGTGTATTATTGTTGTTTAGTGTTTAAAAACAAAAGTACAAAGAGCAAACAAAATGGTTTTGTTAATTACAAATTGTTTTGTAGAATAAATATAAAATAGCCTTTCTTTCAAACCTCTAGCAGTTCCTGAACCAAGTCAGTGCCATGTTTCTCTGCAGTGGTTGAAATATGTCAGGCAGGTGTTTCAAAAGTCCTTATGCTGCAGGGAAATATACTCTGATGTAATCTGCCTAATTTGACTCTTTGAATTACTTTCAAGAACACTTGCTGTTTGTAATGGAAATAGTTCACCAACCACTTCAGAGAGGACTTTGTAATGTGAGCTGGTAAAACTCTGCAGGTGTAGTGGGTTTTTTATTTTATTTAACATCTTAGGTTTGTTTACTTTAATGTGTTACTGAAAAAGTGACATAAAAGTGGTTTAACAAGTAATTTTTCATTTGAAAAATGTTTTCTTATTAACAAAGTTAACATCCAGTATTCTGCAATAGAACTACCGACTTCAGGAAACCACATTTTGCCCAGGAGAGTGTGTTTCCTGTGGCTGAAATTCCCCAAAGACTTTTGTTTGGGATTGTACATACCTGAGGCGTTTTGGCATAAGCATCAATTAAAAAATGGGAAATGGTGTTTTCCTTGCTAATTCTTGGCTACTGAATGGAGGTTATTGAAAGCCCTCTGTTTTACTGAAGCTCTGCTTTAATTTAATTTTTCCCCCCCTAATGTAAGTTTATGAATTAAACTGAGGGTTTGCCTCAGGAAAAAGATCCTGAGATGTCAGAGTTTACTATTTAAACTATGGAGTTAAGCAGTTAAACTTGACCACAGGTTGTGTTTTTTGAGCAATCGGTCATTTAAGGAAGTAGAAAAAGAGCCTGTGATGCTAACTTGAAGATGATGTTCAACACACAATGCCACTCTAGTAGCAACATGCAAACCCATTTAAGCTGCAAAAAAAACCTAAATGAAAACTGATAATTACCAGCCAGTGCAGCCATCAGTTTCCAGTACTGCTTCATCGTGCCAGTGAAAAGGTATTCCTGGTTTGATTAGTGTATTAGTTAACTTTATTGGCATGTACACTGTTAAGGCTATATTGCAATAGAGATAAAAACAAAATAATGTGTTGTGTGCCATTTCAAGGAGATGATGCTTTACATAGTACTTAGTTGTGGGACTTAACAGGGATAGCAGATTTCAGTAGAATTCTTCTTTTTAAATGGGTCCTTATTGTATTTAGTCACTTACATTGGTTTGAATTGCTCTAAGTTCAAATATACAAATGCTAATGCAATCTTTCAAATACCTGACTTTGCACCTGCCAAGGTTCAGAGCACTTCTCATTGGTATTGTAACAGGTTCAGTAGTAGGTTTTAAACATCCATAAGGTGTTTGTTTCAGAACTTAAAGCGCAGCACTCATTTTTCAGTCAAGGCTACCGTTTGCCCTTGCCAAGTCTGGAGTTTTAAATCAAAGCCATTTTTGAATTATCCAAGCACCAAAAAAAAAAAAAAAAAGAACTGAAAAATAAAGTTGACAGCTGTGAGGGTTTTTTTCCACATTCGTCTACCTCAGAAACAGCTGAATGGATTTCATAAGACTTTCCAAAAATATCCCCCTCTACGCTAAGGGCAGAGTTAGTTAAACAGCAGAAAAAACTTAGCAAACCTACTACAACTCACTTTGTTTTGACAACTCTTGTCTCTTCCTCATTTACCAGTTGAGGTAATTTACTCAAGTGTGTTTTGTTTGTACTAGTATTTCAGGGGTGGCTGCTCTCAGTGTAAGTATCTGTGTTTACAGAAAGGTTAGTTGCAATTCATTATTTTCCAGTGCAAGGAGCATGGTGTTAGTCAGAGGTCAAACCAGTGACTGGAGCAGTTGTAACTTGTGAACATTTTCTAGCTGTAGTTAAAACTTGGAGTGAGTCAGGGACTGAAACAAGCCTGACCAAAATACAAAGTGAACAATGGCAGCTGAAGAGAAGTATCTGTAAAAAAAAATAATTTCATTTTGTGAAAGAAGAAAGAAATTTCAAACTTGATGGACAGGGAAGGAAGGATAGCTAATATTTCCCAATGAATAGTTCTGCCAGCTCTGATTATGCCCAAATGAAAGGCATTTCTGTGCCATGAGTTAATTTAATGGAGAGTTTACAGGCAGGTCACAATGAGGGCTCACACTTGCTTTGTATTTCAGTGACATTGTGTGGTGTGTAACAACTATTTTCATTTTACTGTTGTCCTTGTGAACTGTGTGTGCACGCCCCAGGATTGCATGGTAGTTCTCATTAAGCAGAATAAAGAATTAACAGCGAAGAGTGGCCCCATTGCATTTCCTTTGAATGAGCCGTAATGATTTTATGCTCCATCATATGACCACGTTAGTGGGAGGTCATAATGAATTAGCTGGTGGTTGTTCCTGCAAGTGTGCATTTTATTACAATAGGCACATCTGGGGAGCACCTCGAGCTCTGCATCATCCATGGAAAAGGTCCTGCATTCCAAACCATAGCTGATTTTCACTTGTAAATCTGTTTTTATGAGGTGTATGTGTGTTCCTGCCCCAGGAGAGTGAATGCTGTTTCCAAATGGGCATTTGGATACCATATGCTTAGAAAATGCTGGCTGTTGCTCAGTAAAAGTGAAGTCCCTCTTCTTGGTAAATGTTGTAGACCCTCTTATTGAAGGGTTTATCTCTACAACATACTTTGAGAAATGAAGAGCAATAGATGAAAAGCTTGAGTTGCTGTCTGTGATTCGGCCTGAAATGTAAGGTTTTCGATAGGTCTTGGAACTAAGGTTCATAGCCATCTGAAGTATTATCCTTCCATGCGTTCAATCAAAACCACCCTAGTGACAATAAAAATACTTCTGTGTTGTTCAGGTGATGCAAATTTGGCTTCATATAGGTTTGGTGACTGCATAGCAGTCTAAGTATTTAATTTATAAACTTAATCTAATAGCCTCAATTGTAAAACAGAACTAAAGCTGGTCTTTAGTTGAGATTCAGGTGCTTTTTCTTAGGTAAAAGCCCTAGGTATGTTTTCTTTCTTAGATACGGTTAGACTGGCTTATTGCACTTTACAGAACTGAGCGATCCCAGCTCTCTCAATGGCAAGGCTTCCACTCCTTAATGTCGCTACTGATAAAGCAAGAAATCAAATAAAAATCTTAACTTCACTGACAGGAGGAATCTTGTTCTTTCATTTGCTGGGGAAAATGTGACATGAGAGTAGCAGTAGTGTCTGGAAAGCAAAAAGCAAGGAAAAAAAGTCCTAAACATACTCCGAACACTTGGGGTTGGCAGCAGTGGAGCTGATGCATGGGTTGAATAACTTATTGTGGTTACCGGACCTCTTGTGTGAGTGCACAGAAGCTTAAGTGTTTTTTGTGTAACAGCTCTGATGTCTTTGTAGGTGTTTTCACAACAGTGGAAAACCATGTTGTGTGAAGAAACAATAAACCACATGGGCAAATGCAAACATCGTGTGTAAATATGTGCTTTGTCAGCCAGGAGGCAAGGAAAAATCCCTACTGCAGTCCCATCAGCTGATGTAATACACTGCTCCAGGGCTTGCTTTTTCCGCCTGGGGGAGGATCTCCTCTCCAAGTCCACCTTGGTGGCAACTTCAGGAGGAATAAATCCTTGAGATACTTGAAGCCCGTGTCTGAAGCATGGCACAGAGTGTTGGGGAGGCTTCTGGGTATTGACATATACACTGAGAAATTCCAAACAGTCAGGGAGCAAAGGGGAAAAAGTAGGATTTATCCTTAGAAAGGAAAAAAATCAAAACTTTGAGCATTATTACATTTTGGTTTTGGTGATGGCAACACAGTTGGTTTGTGCCTTCCAGGTATTTCTGGCCAAATTGCTAGACAAAGCAACTTTGACTGAAAACCATCCCTGACAAATTACTCTAAGACTTTGACTTTATACTGATATTTCACTGTTTTGTGTCTTGAAGGCATTTTACCATGTTGGCTGATTATTTGTTCTGATTTTGAAAAGACAGTTTTCTGAGCAGTGAGATGGTTTCTAGTGACACTAGGGGGTATGTTGCTGATGGCATAAGGTTGAAGATGTGTTTGTTCAGTTATTTCAGGTAACTTCACAAGATTTCATAGAAGGAGTTCTCTTGGTCCGAGGCGCCCTTCTTGGGCATCTCTGGCTTCCTGGTAGGTTTATCCAGGATGCTGCTGTATTTGTGCAGGTTGAGATCCTGTACATTAGAGTGTACGTTGACCATCTTGCCTAGTTCAGAGCTTTTCACGTGTGTCTCATGCAACAAGCAGACCCACTCTTAGTGGGATAAAAAGCTTGTGTACGATGGCTAACTCGGGCTTGATCTCTTGTTAGTGTCCAGACTGCAGCGTGCAGCTGGGTGGCTGGGTCATGCCAGCTAGCGAGTGCATGGCTTCTGGCCAGTGTCACAGCATTAGCGCTGTAGCTGCATCCATAATCCTGTTTTTGAAGCATTTTTCATTTTCACAGTCTGTTTGCTCTGGAAGGGATACTCTGTGTGGATAGGGATTTTGTGTAGTTGTTTTATGAAACTGAAATAAGTATAAAGATTGATTAGCTTATCTCATCAGGATGGCTTGCCTCAGGTCTGGCTTGAGGCTCAGCTGTGGGCAGAATGGAGTTTTTCTGCCCCAAGAATGAGGGGCTGGGACAGAGATTGGCATTTCACTGGGATTTTCACTGCAGAAAGGGAAGATTCAGGCTTGCTGCACCCACCACCCTCAGCATGACAGGACCATGGCTGTTACTAGCAGTGGGGTCTGAGCCTCATCGTTCTCTGTCAAGCAGTGGCTGTCACTAAGCCCAGTGTTGTGACTCCTTGGCTGCCAAAGCAATAACCAGCCTGGTTTTCTAGGGCTCTGCTGTAAAGAAGACAAGTCTGGGTCAAGGCAGAGTAAGTGTTGCTGACTCTCACGAGTTTAAGAGTTTTCTCCTGTTATTTGAAGGCCCTGCATTCAGCAATCACATGCCTGTGTGCATCTGTTTTTCTTAAACTATTTTTTTTAATCTCTCAAAGATGCTTGAGAACAAAACCCAAGAAGCATCCTTGGGTTCAGCAAACAAAGGACAAGTACAGAAAGTACAGTTATTGTTTTTTTCTGAAACTTGTGACTGTAAAGGCAATTTTCTCGTGCTTTGAAACCTGATGTTAATTAAGGACTTCTGGTTGCCATTGCTGGGTGAGTTGCTCTTTCTTTTAGTTCCCCATCTGCAAAATGGGGATAAATATTTTCCTACCACATAGAGAAATCATGTTAAAAATTTACAAAGTCCAGATACTGAGGTAGTGAAGACCATATAAATATCTAAGATAAACACACTTACACCGGGGTTGGAAAATGCATTTTATTTCTAGCAATACTCTTTCTGTCCCTTTTAACAGACCTGGTAATTTGGAATATTTCAGTGTTGAGAAAACCATCAAGGCAGATTAATAACACTGTAGATGTTTTATTTTTGTATGTGGGCAAGATAATATCATTAATATCTGTCTTCCTTTGGCTGGCTTCGTGTGGATTTTGCACAGAGCACTACATTAAAAAGAGATTACCCTGCTATGACCCACTGAGTTTCCCTTTCCACCCAAAAAAATAGGGGAGAGCGCCAGTATGCTTTAGTTCAAATATAAACGGATGTGCTTCACCAGTGCTCTGGTATGCTTTGTAGTTTTTAAAATAAAATTAGAATGCAGTGCAAAATGTCTGCTCTGCTGCAGCATCGGGGATGTGATAGCCTTGATGGAGGAGAGCACTGGGGCTCATTCTCCCTTCTGCTAGGCAGACATACGCATCCGCGTGGGCTCTCCAGCCCTTTCTGAACTGGGTTTAGTTCCTACACCATGCTCTTAGAAAATAAGCCTGGTCCAAAGCCAGGGCAGAGGTGGCAGCCTTCCTGTGGATTTCTAGGGGTTCTGGATCAGGTCCTTTCTGTAAAGAGGTCAGGGTGGCTTTTTTTAAGGTTTCCATGGCAACCTAAAATACATAGCAACGTAAACTTTGTTATATTAGCCTTAAAACTCAGGGAGAGATGTCAGAACTCGAAGGTATGTGTTTGAATTCTCAGTCACTGGGATACAGAGGGATTTGCTTAGGGTTGAGCTTCATCCTGGTTTCCTAGATATACATGTGCAGAGGTTTCTGGGCAACCTCCCCTTTGTCTCTGCAGGAGGTGAGGCTTTGCAGCAGAAAAGCAGAGGGAAATAAAAATTTCCCCAGCTGAGAAGGGCTCTAGTGCCTCCCTTTTCTTGCCTGCGAATAGTGAGTCAGTTTGTTTTGTTATTTTTGCTGGCTGTACTGTTAAGAGATGCAGGGTGGGTGGTGGGGACTGTAGCATCTTCCACTGCTGTGGCCATCAAGCCAAAGCTCATCTGCAGGAGTCAGGAGCTAGGTGTGCTTCTTGGAGCTTTACCAGCTGTGGCAGCTTGCTGCCTTGTGTAGGGGCTAATTATTAACTCTTCTCTTAGTAAAATTGCTCCCCAAATGGGCTACATCTGGGGTTTCAGCTTTTGGCCTGTGTTTTCCTATTATGTGTCTTTTTAGGAATCTTACTGTTTGAGCTGGAAACTCTTCAGAAAATATTTTGGTTTTAATAAACAAAAAAAATCCAGGTTATGAAATTGAAACTTTTGATAAAATACGTTATTTACTTTAAAATTGGTTCAATAAATACTTCAGGATTGCTACAGATATTTTCACGTTTGAACATTTTGACAATTTCAGAATTATTTTAGAAGACATCTTAAAGAATTGTAGTTTTGAAAATTTTAGAATAAACATAATTTTACAGAATTTGAAATTATTAGTGTGAAATGATTCCTGTGATCAGAAATGAATTTTCTTTTGATTATTATTTATCAAAGTATTTTTTTTAACTAATTTTTGTGTACCTATGTTCAGGGTAGAAACCGTTTTGTCTGTGACAAAACTTCCCAGTAGGGAAGTCTGTTCCCTATTGGTTCTGGCCATTAGGCAGCTGGGAAAGTGCTTTCAGTCCCCATAGGTGTGGGTTTAAACTTCCCTGTACAAAAATAGCAGAAAATATCTGATGCTTGATGAAGAGACAAAGAGTTGATAAGCTTCTCCCCAGGAAGGTATGTAGCCAGCTACTAATGCTCAGTTTGAAATGAAGAAACAGATTTTAGTGAATCTAACTAAATGACAGAGATTTTTAAATAAAACAATTTTTCTAGTATTATTATTTTCCTTGGTCTTGGAGAGAATAGTTTTTTCTTACAATTTTTTGCAATGAAAAACACCCCCTTATCTGCTTTTTTCTTCACTGAGCTCCTGCATGTGGCTTCTTAATTTGCAGATGCAATAAATTCTGCTCCCACTTAGGCCACGTACATACCCAGTTGTCCATGTCTTATGGATCAGTTAAGGGTTCAGATACCTGAGTTAACAGCATCTCTAACCTGGCAGGTACCAAAAATGCTGAAATTGGAAATACATCTCATGCAGAGAGCAGAGCTCATGACACAGGAGCAAAGAGAGCTGAGAGTGCATCCTTGTCTGTAGCATAAAGAAAATTAGGTGGATGCCTCCAAAACGAAGGTTCTTAAAGAAGAAAACCCCTTTGCTTTCTAGAAACAAGGGCAGCTGGCCTTCTGCTTGATGGGTCATTGAGACTTGTGTTGCAGGGTTTGGGGCTGGTGGTGGTTTTGTTTTAAACCTGTCAGTCTGGGTCTTGGTGAAAATACTTCATGCACTTTGAGGTATTTGTGGGAGGCAGTCACAGGAGGAAATCCTGTCAAAAAATTTGTCATTGAGGTGCAGCTACCTCTCAGGGCTAATGCAGTAGTTGTTTAAACATGTGGTGTCCCAGCAGGGTGGGTTATGTAGTATAGAGTGTCCACTGTAATGTATGCTCAGCACGTGGACTCCTGTGTGCTGAGCTCAGAGTGGTGGTGGCTCATCAGTAGGAACTGGCTGAAGTCCAAGCCTGGGATCCAAGTGCTTCGAGTTATGGGGTGTTCAGTATCCAGATGTGACTTTAGACTTGAGCCTGTAGCTAGAAACATTGACTGTTAAGAGTATACCTGTGAAGTCCTTCAGGATTCTTCCAGCGGTAAATGCTAACCATGAACTGTTCCCAACGTTGCAGTCAGGTTTGAATTCCTCCTTCTACTACCATACAGTACCAAGCATTGGGGAGTGGCTTTTTGCAGTATGAGAAACACTGCTGTAGTTCTGAGGTAATAAAAGAAAAACAGTATTTTTCAATCAACACACTCAGAAGTGTATACTTTGCTATACTGTGAATCTCATAATTTTGATCGGGTTTCTCTGATCGAGGACCAGTATGATTATTAAATGACTTGGTGTAGTCTGATGATGTGTTGATATTTTGTGTTACTCACACCTTTTGTCATGGCTGTCTCTCTGTATCACATTTCAGAAGAGGATGCTAAGAAAAGCAAACCCAGAATTTTTTTGCATGTGGATAATGTGTGTTGCCCAGTTTTCACAGGAAATGTGTTTATCCTTGTTACTGTTGCATTTGTTTGGAGGTCTGTTTGGAACATCTCCTGGGGTTTAACTGAACCTCTTCTTTTGGTGGAGGAAAGCACGTAGGAAAAAATTTCCTTCAGTTATTGTTCTTGCTTCCATGTTAATAGAGACCTTGCTATTTGTTGCTTGCAGATGGAAAGCCACTGGAAGGCTTGTCATAAATGGAGACCATTATATTTAGATAACTTGTGTTTTCTAATATTTCATTAATTTTCCTGCAGGCATCCATTAAGTTAATTTTCATGTGTAGCTCAGTGGATGGCCCAGTTTTGAACCTGGGTGAATATCAGAAACTGTCCCTGATTTCAAACAGAATTTAAGTGAGCTTCTGGGGTCCCTGGTCAGAGCTGTTTAACTGTGCCTGAGACTGCATTGCAAATCAGGGGTGGAAACACACCTGGGACGCTTTCTTTTACATTGCCTGACTCCTTCAGAGGTCGTGTTTGCCATGTTTGAGGCATAGCATGGATCATTCATTCTCAGTGAAATACTGAAATACTGTGAAATAGTTATTATAGCTAAGAAAATTATAAACTGTCAACCCAAGTAACCTGGTTATAAATAGTCTACTTCTGTTTTTGTTAGAAACCAAGTGGGTTCATCCAGGAAATAAAACACATGGAAGTCAGAGGTGGTTGCCAGAGTCATTTTGATTGCTGAATGTTCTGGTCAAGCAGAATTATTTGCTAGGAAGCACTAATAAGTAAGCCTATTGGTAGTAAAAGTGTAGAGATCAGACCACTACACCAAACTGAGCATCAGCTGTCCAGCTGGTAGCAGCAATGCAGGAAGATACATCAAACTAGGGATGTAGATTTTGCAGGCAGAAGACTTGTTTTTCCCTCACATTACCATGAATATCCAGATGGTTTTGATGATAATTACAGATGTTTCACCTGGTGGGAGGGAGTACCTTAAGGACTCCTCCAAATGTATTGTGCTATGCCTTTTTTTAAGCTTCCTAAAATAATATGAGGGGACTGTGAAAAAACCAAAGTATGTAGCTGTGATGTAAGGTTGGAGATGATGAATTGACTGATACAGGTCAGAATAACATCATATGTTCGAACATCTTGGGCAGAAAAGGCAGAGGGATGGGGATCTGCTATGAAATGTTTGAGAAGGATACTCAATCAAAAGGGATTTGAACTTAAAATACCAAGATATAGCAGAAAAGGATGGGTTAAAATCTGTTTTCAAAATAATTCCCCAAAACCTCAAATTTTGTGTGCATTTCATGCAGAATTGTTTTACACATGACATTGTGCTACACTTCTGTCTTGTCTTTGTGGAGAATGATCACATAGCCTGCACCTTTCTGGGCAGTTGGATTAGACTTCAGACATGCAGTAATGAGTTCCAGTTTGGAAGGAATCCACTTCATAGTTCTCAAGAGTCAGTATATATAAAAAACCCCAAAAGATTAGATGAATTTCACATTTAGGAAGAACACACCAGATCTCTGCTGCACTGCTCCGGTTCCGTTGATTTTAACTGATTTGTCTTGGCAAGTAAGGGGAGAATATGAGAAGGTAGCAAATTGCAAGATTATGTGAAAAGCCTATGATTTCACTTTACCAGATAGGTTCTCCTTGTTTTCTTTTCTTTTGTATTACAATAATTAGTCAATAGTCTGATTGCTGTATTCAGGGATTAGTGTCACAGACAATTCATCACAAGCCAACATATGTTCTCTTGGATGTACCATATTTCCTTGCTTATAATTACACTTTCATTGTGCACGCTGGTCGGGGGAAAAACTCTTCCTCATTAATATTTGGTTGAACATACTTGTACCAGATGTAGATTACTGTGGGTTTTTTTTCCATCTGGGATAAATCAATACAGATACCAGTTTAGATTTAAAGACAATGGACAGATTGTATGAGGGTATTTTGTACATGTTACGGTTGTGTATATCTCTAGTGTTGTTAATTCATCTAATTTCATTGGTTCCTCTAGTCAAATGGCTTTTCTGTCAGTTTTAATATTTTGCAGTGGATATGGAAGAACTAATGTTTAATGTTTCATAGGGCAAGGAAAAGGCACAAGCCCTAGAACCGTGCACGGAAATTGCAATTCTGATCTGAAAGGTACAACCCTGGAGATCTGCAGAGATCTGCAAAAAAAAAAAAAAAGGTGTGGAATTGTATTGTCAGTATTCAGCACTCTCCTGGAGCCTTCAGCTCTTACTGTGACATATTTGCTAGTGTATTCTCAGAAGGCCTTGGTATACAGAGCCTTTGAATGTTTTGAATACCTGTCCCTTAACTCTAAGCCCATGATATTTAATTGGGACTCTCAGTTTTTCAAAACACCTCTAGCCTGATGTTCAGCTCTTTTCAGGGATTTGTTAATTTTGAGGCAGTTTGTATGGGCAGTATTTCTATACTTCTGATGTAACTGCCATTAGAAATTGAGCTATGCAGCAGTTCACTGTTGCAGGAGTCTGGCCCAGTTTTCCAGGAACTGTATTGGATTAGTCCCGCGGAGGACAGCAGAAACAGCACAGCTTCCCTGATGTGCTTAAAATGATGATGCTTCTTGAATTGGTATGCCCTTAATTTGAAATAGTTTTCTGGATTGTATTCTCCTGGAGCATAGATCCACTTCAGGCAGTGAATTTGCAATGTAACAGCAAGGTATGGATTGTGGGATAAGTTTTTATTTATTAAAATCAAATTGTATTTAAACAATACATGGTGCCCTTTGCAATAAGAGCAAGGAGGCCCAGTAGTAATCAATATAGTATCCATATAACAATTATTCTCTTATATATAAACAAAACTGCTAAGGCTTATCCCCTCCATGGTACTGGTAGGCTGAAAAGCTGTACTTCAGTGTTAAGCGAGGGTTTCAATGGAGGGATGAAAGAAGCCCTCCCCAGCTACAGGACTTCTCTAAAATGAGTTAAAAGACCCCTATGGCACTGGGTAGCTAGCTGAGTTTACCTCCCCTTCTTGATCTGTTCCTGGAGGATTAGGGGTGTATCAGTTGCAGGAGAGCTCTCACACTGTCAGTAACGGAAACACATGCTTGAAATGTGGATTTGCGCTTTTGCGTATGGTATTAAACAAAATAACTATTTACTAAAGCCCCATAGATGGGCTTCTGTACAGCAGCCTCATATTAATTGTCTTTGTCAAGAACATCTTCCATCAGTAATTCTGTGTAACACACAGAGGCATCTAGTGGAATAGCAACATACTGCAGGTCCATGTGATGGTAAATGATGGGCTATTGGAGCTTGATGGACAGGGGGTTTATTTTTCATGGAGTATTAGGTGAAAAAATAACAGGTTAACAGATGCTTAACACTTACCTGAGGTTGAATAATGAGGTTGAATATTTCTTTGAGGAGATTCTATATATTTAGCTGGCTTCTCCTGTTTTTCATTGCAGTCCTCCCAGGATTGGGTGGCCTTTCTGGGGTAGTAATGAGCTTTAAGATGTGCTACACATTTAAGTGAATATGAATTATTTGTGAGATGTTTGGCTGCACTGCTAAATCCATGTAAACTTCTACAGCCCTGTGTAAAATGAGCAGTTTTTCTGTTTGATGCCAGTAAGGACTGTTTCAGTAGCAATCTAGCTTGAGTGGTAGCTGAAGAGTGGGCTTCCTGCGGAGGTACAGCTGTAAGGAGCCCTGTAGTGGGAGTTAGCTTGTCATAGGCTTGAAGGAACTGTGAGTTGGGAGTCAAAATAAATACCAATGTTGTTCTGGGCCTTGATATTTTTAATTTCATCTGTGAGTGGGAATTGTAGTTCACAAACCAATTGTTCCAAAACTGGGATGAGGGAAGAGCTAGAAGTGGAGACACATTTCACACATGCAGGAGCTTGACAGGTACAGAGGACTGGAGAAGCTTATGGTATGCCAGAGCAAAGTGGAAGCAAGCGAGAAAAAGGTGATCTGTGATCATCCTGCTTTTTGAGCTGCTGCTGGGGTCGAGTAACACGCTGCCTTGAACATAGCTTGAGGTTATAGTGCTATTCCACTCCAAATTAGTTCTTCTACTGCACATGTCACCTTCATATTTGTGTCAGAGAAGGACACGAGGGTGAGAGATACTCATGCTATACATCAGCGGATTTCCACTGCAGAAGTTAGAGGATGGGTCAGTGGGCTAGTATGGCCTTTGAAATACTGAAAGCTTAATTGATGTTAAACATATTGACTACTTCTGTTGTCAAATAAATAAATAAAGTCAAGGTCAATAGCAAATGGATGTAGTAGAGCTGCGGATGCTGGACTGAGTGGCAGTATGTTTTGCAGATTATGTGCAAGTTTTCAAAAAAAGTCAGTTCTGTGCTGGTGTTGGGAGGATTTGTAGTTGAATCATCTTGGGAACCCGCAGTAATCATCACTTGGGGCTCTCATAGCACTGGACTAAGTCATAAAATTGTGGAAAAGCAGGAGTTTTTATTCCTTTTGTGTGTGAGGGTCCCTTTGTTCTAGCAACTTTTAAATTCAGTTTCTAAGGTAAATCTGCAGTATGAGAAAGATAAATAATTGTAAGTGTCAAATCCTGCTCAGTTTGCTCATAAAAACACTACCATTCACTTCAGTAGTGCAACTTCTGAGTAGACTTAGCTATGTGTTTCCTTACAATTACTCTTGAAATTAGTTGAGGCTCTGGGTATAAGTAGTGAGGAAAATGGGTGATAGGGAAGTGACACCAAGGAGAAGGTCAGGGAGACCCTATTAAGCCAGAAACTTAAACCCAAGGCCTAGTGTAAGTAGTACTTTAGTAGTCCTGTTCAACTTAAGCACAGATGATCCAAGTGACCTTGGCAGAACCACAGGTGTGCTTACAGCAGGAGACATCTGGAAGCATCTTGCAAGGTGGGGCTAGTTAGAAGTCCTGTCCCACCAAAAAAAACACGCAAGCCCTCTTCCCCTCCCCCCAACAGCAAAAAGCCCCCAAAGCTGTATGTACAGCACCATGGGCATAGGGACTGAGACTTGGATTTGCTGAGCTGGAAGCAAAATATGTAAATAGTGCTTCCTTTGTCAGGAGGCGAATGCCCCAGACAAAAGTCAGTAACTCTTTATTGTAATGAGCTTCAGGAGAAGATACAGAGCATTCTCCTAGAGTTTTACCACATGCCTGATTTACGCTTTCTGTCTGTTTTCATTATCCATCCTAAATGAGCAATGCCCTGAAGTCATTGGTTGGGTGGCCTAGCATAATTCACTGTTCCTTAACACTTGAAAAGCCTTGCCTTGCTCTTTGTTGGTAGGAATGTTGAAATAATAAACAGTATAGGAATTATTAAAATAGTAGTAGTTGGTTTTATACTTATTCAGTTTAAAATCATACTGCTCTATTGTAGTTGATAATTCTTTCTGCTTGATAATGTGATAGTACAAAACAGTCAAAGACTGATGGTAGCCAAGTCTGTAGTCTCCTCTCTAGAGGCTCTGTCAGCCTTCACTGGAATTTGAACCACACCTTCCCACATTCTTGGTCTCATTTCATTGCCACTGCATAATTGATTTTAATTATATTTACTTTTAATAACATGATCTCAGAAGGGGATGTAGGTGAAATAAAAAAAGCCAAAAGAGAGAAGCAAAATAACTTGATGTACTCTGGGGACAAGAAGAGTGTTTTATCAGTGGCATATGGGAAGAGAGGGTTAGAGACCTGGCTTAGCCAAACGAAGTTGAGGTAACAGCGCAAAGTAAGTGGGGCAGTGCTCTCTGCTTACACCATAGTGGATGAACTGGGAAGGTTAAAGGCTGACACACTGTCCATCAAAGGTGTGTCAATTATAGTGAAGTTGGAGACTTTCCTTTCATTGACCTTCTCAGGACTACAGATAGGCCTTTCCCTTTCACTTGCAATACCATTCTCTTTCAGTTGTAGAAATGAACAGTGAGTAACAGTATAAATAAAGCAGAATTTATAGCAGTAATGTTTCTTGGGATGTTTTACCTTCACTCATTTAAAACAAAAACCCTCAACTTTTTTACCTTCTCAGGCTATATCTGTGGGTTGTATTTTATGTGCTTATGGTTAATCTATTTTGATACCTGTCCTTGCCTCTGTAAACTCAGTGCTCTGCAAATCCAGCAGACCAAAGTGAAGCAAGCTGTTTTCAGACTTGAGTGCTTTTCTGTGGTCTCTGTCAGAGAAGCATGATACCTGTTTTGCAGTTCAGGTCTGATGTAAAACATCTGGATTGCACTGTGAAGCCACTTAAAAATGTCTGTGATCCAACCTGGAACTTTCATCCCAGGTCGGATCCTCAGCAGGTGCAAGCTGGCACAGCTTCATCTCTGTGCAAGGCTGCAGTGCCAGGTTACTTGAAGTTTTCTCAAATAATGGCAAAATTCCTGCTGAACTCAATATTGTCATTAGTGTTTGTGCTAGTGCATTGCACAGTGTATGGTGTCATGGTTTAGCCCCAGTCAGCAACCAAGCACCACACAGCCGCTCGCTCACTCCCCCCTGGTGGGACAGGGGAGAGAATCAGAAGAGTAAAAGTGAGGCAACTCATGGATTGAGATAAAGACAGTTTAATAGGTAAAGCAAAAGCGGCACACGGAAGCAAAGCAAAACAAGGAATTCATTCAGTCCTTCCCATGGGCAGGCAGGTGTTCAGCCATCTCCAGGAAAGCAGGGCTCCATCATGCGTAACGGTTACTTGGGAAGACAAATGCCATTACTCCAAACGTCCCCCCTTCCTTCTTCTTCCCCCAGCTTTATATACTGAGCCTGACGTCATATGGTATGGAATATCCCTTTGGTCGGTTTGGGTCATCTGTCCCAGCTGTGTCCCCTCCCAGCTTCTTGTGCACCCGGCAGAGCACGGGGAGCTGAAAAAGTCCTTGACCAGTGTAAGCGCTACTTGGCAACAGCCAAATCATCTCCGCATTATCACCACTGTTTCCAGCACGAATCCAAAACATAGTCCCATACTAGCTACTACGCAGAAATTTAACTCTATCCTAGCTGAAACCAGGACAATGGTCCCTGACTGTACAGCCTGTAGTCCCTGACAGGGGTCTCCTCTGTATGAACGGGACCAAGTTTTCACCCCTTGTGGATATCTGATTCTGATATATGTTTTGATTTATCCTATGTTATTGAGGTAAGAAAAAATTTTGCTACTGACTGAATGGAAACCATTTCTGGACCAAGTGAAGGGGAACTGTGCAAGTGTTTTGTAAGCACTTTTTTTGTGAGTAGAAACTGTTGTTGCAGAAGACCAAACACCATTTCCTTTTAACTGTAACACTTTTCAACTAAAATGATGTAGCCTCTTCTCATCACTAGTTTGCTCTTGAGCCCTGCAGGTTCACTCGTTTTGTCTTGCCTTGCCTTGCCTTTTCTACATCAGTTTTTAATGCTTTGCACTGAGCTCCCATAGCAAGCTCTCCCAAACACCTTGGGGTTTACTCATGCTCTGGTTATAGCTGTGTTTTGTCTGCAATAAAAGGTAAGAGTTGAATTCTGTGGAAGTAGAGATCTCTGCGGTTTGCCTGAGAAATACCAAGGATGTTTTTCCCCATTTTTTATAGCATTTGGTCTGGTGGTTTCACAACTAAAACTGGGAGAGGCTGAGGACAGGTGAAGCTGCTTTTTCTCCATTTTCTTACGCAGGGACAGTGTGCCTTCCAACCTGAAGATTTGGGGACTGGGTAGTTCCTGCCTTCCCCCCATGGGGCTGGGGATGTGCTGGCAGAGCTGGCTCCAGGCAGAAGCCCTGGTTGAGCCTCAGCAATACCTGGTCAGTGCAGCAAGGCTCTGCCCTGGGGCTGGTGGAATGTGCTTGCAGCTCATGCTGGCGCTGGGTCGGTTCCAACCCACCGGCCTCGCAGCCGGTCTGCCTGTGAGAAAAGTGCTGATGGCTGTCACCATTCACAGCAGAAACCCTCTCATTCATGTGGCTGGTATTTCTGAATAGTGAACTGTGATAAAAGAAAGGTAGGGCATGATTAAGCAGGCACTTTGCTGCATGGCAGGCAGTTCTGGTGGGGCTGCTGTCTAATGCACTCCGAGATGTACCTAGACATCCAAATCACCTCTTTTTACGAAGACCAAATGCTCTTCCAGTTATTGTTCTGGGAAGCTCATGTCACTGGGTGTATAATTCATTTTGTTTGGAATTTCAGGGTCAGACATAAGTGTTGTTATCCACTTCAGAGGAAAAGTTTTAGAAAAAGGAGGGGGGAAGCTGAAATGATATTTGGAAAAATGAAAATGTTTAAAATATTTTTGCAAAAGAAAAGAAAAAGGAAAAAAAAAAAAAGCCCTCAGTGAATAGTCATTTCACTCGGCTTTTGGCCAGTCTCAGATGCTTCTCTTCCAGAACGTCTGAGTATGAATGAATCATGACATGATCCTGGGAACTCTGCAGCCGCACTTGTTATTCTGTGCATGGCATCAGGCACCACGTGCAGATGGAGAGACTGGAAAGCTTTGCAGTTTCTTAGCCTCACCTCATTATACCACAGTGGACAATGAGACCTGTATAGGTAGTTCATAGGCTCCTGGGAGATGGAATAAACCGGCAGTGTCGTAGAATCCACAACACACTGTGATGTTGATGCTGAAGCTGTCTTAGAAAAGTAATACACTGACTAGGTTTTGTAAGAGGTCATGGCCAGAGAAGGGGGGAAAAACAAAAACAAACAAAAAAAAGATTAAGACTAGTGGACTCTGATTTTTTTTTTTTTTTAAATAATCAGAACAAAGCAGCAGCAGTATGAAATTGGAGTCCGTTTTGCCATTTTCAGCATCTGTTTATCTTCAGATGGACAAAACATCTGAATCTGCCTAAGGATCTTCTTTTTTAGCATTGAATGTCAAATTCTTAGTGTAAAGTTCTCTAAATACAAGCAAAAACCTTTCAGAGGTTGAGTTCTTTTCCCAGGAAAGCTTGAGTAAATCCCTTTGATGAAGAGAATTTGGTCATGAGCAGGGAGGGTACGTGCTGTATGGGTGACATCACGAGCATAACGTTTGGGATTCCAGCCTTCTTCTAATTTACATGTATCTATTACACCAGTCCATTTGTTCTGAATTTGAGTGGATATAAATGAACTCAGGAGTAGTCTTAATTACTTGGCATCTGTTTAAGTGGATTTGAGATGTTTGGCTATCATATAATCAAATATATGGCATTTCTCTGAATTATACTGCAGTCAGGCTTACAGCTTTTTTGCCTTGCTGGTCTGACAGGCCTGGCAACTTACAGTGGGCATTGTTAATAAATGAACATTTAGAAGAATGTGAAAGCCTCAAGAAAAACGTATGTTCATTTCAGTCCCTCCTTTTCCCTAGTCTAACCAGAAATTCTGAATAAAGCCTTGGAGACAATCTTCTGAATCCAGGTGGTAAAAGGTTTTAGTGTTTTAATGTATAACCAGAAATGTTGCTAATGCTCATAAAAATCCGCTCCCATTTCAGAATTCAGCCATGGGACTGCCTGCTGGATTAAATTCTGTGGATTAATTGTATGCTATTTGAGATATAATGATTCCTTGTTTCAAAAGATCAGCAGCTGTTGAGCTCACTCAGGTGTATTAAAATATCAAATGGTATAAACTCAGTAGGTTTTGAAGTAGTTGTGTTGCCTAGTACAGAATATTTAAGTAAAATCTCATCATCATTCTGGAATTTGAGCTATGAGCTGTGTCATCTGGTGAGTATGTGCCTGTTGCAGATGACGTGTTTCCTTGTCCTTATCCTTCTGGCTGGCCTCCTCACTAAGTGGAGGTCTCACTACAAAATTTCTACTACAAACAGCAGTTTCCACCTGAGCACAGACTCTGTTAGCCTCTTGGTTTCTCTGCAGTACCTCCCTACTATAACAAGTGACAAGTAATAGGATGAGATGAAATGGCCTCAAGCTGCACCAGGGGAAGTTTAGACTGGGTACTAGGAAAAATTTCTTCACTGAAAGTGTTGTCAAGCATTGGACCAGGCTGCCCAGGGAAGTGGTTGAGTCACTGTCCCTGGAGGTATTTAAATGATGTGTAGACATGGTGCTTAGGGACATGGTTTAATGGTGGACTTGGCAGTGTTGGGTTTACCGTTGGACTTGATGATCTTGAAGGTCTTTTCCAACCTAAATGATTCTATGGTTCTACTGTGTCAGTCATTTACTGCTGCCAAGGTGTCCTCTCCAGTCTTCAGTTTGCCACAGGATCCCAGGGCCCTTAAAAAATTTTCAAGTTGGTGCCTTCCTGCATTCTTAGGTATTGTCCCTTTTATTGGTGAGGAGCATCGTAGTAATCTACAGAAACAATCTTCTCAGACCTCCCCCTGTAATTGCCCTTCACTTCTATTTTGTTGATCTGCATAATAATAAATTTCTTCATTAAAGGCCATTGTTCTGCAATATCAGTCTGTGTCCTTCGTCCTGTCTGCATGTCAACTGAGTTTTTCTTCAGTCTGCTTTTCTTTGAGCATGCTGAGAATCACAAGGAACTTGAAACAACTTTTTCAACTTCATCTTGATCAACTTCTATAAAACTGTGATTTGCACTGCCATGAGTTTAGTTCTGCTGGCCAAAGATGGAAAAGCAGAGCTGTCATACTGAGAAAAGCATTGGTATTTGATACTTTGCATTTCCTTAGAAAATGTCAAGAACCACCAAAATTTGCAGGAGGAACCTTGCTGGTGTGATTGTATCAGGTAGATAGGATTTGAGGACAAGATGTGGTGTTTTCTGTAGAATGAAGGGTCTGGTCCCTCAAAACATTGGATGGCATGAGTTCTAGGTGACATCGTGGTTTATAGGCTAAGGTTTTCATGAAGTTGTCATGGAAAAGTTACCTATCAGTATCTGCCCAACTGATGTGTGTCGCATACACTGCTAGGACGTTCATTCCTCTGTGTTTGATGAAATGGATACTGCATATGTAAATGTGTATTAAGGCATTAAATGTTTATTTCAAAGCATAATAAGGGCAGATGAGGGGGGATGATGAATTTTAATCATACCATGGAGCTCAAATTTGGCAAAGCATTTCTGCTAAGCAAAGCCTTTGTGCATACATTTTAAGTCTTTCTGTTCCCAGTGAGACTCACACATCTGTCTGTTGTTTTGTGGAGGAGCATCCCAAGAGCCCAGATTTTGCCTAGGGAAAAGGATATGCTTTTGTATATCTTGTGTGCTCTTCAGCAAGGACTTACTAAAAATTGGTCCTGGATGTTCAGTGAGGCAGCAGCCGAGTGAGAGGCAAGCCCAGTCAGTGGTGGGAGTCCTGAGCCAATGGGTTCATATACCTCTGTCTAGACCGAAGAGTTTTGGAAATTTTCAGATTAGCTTTGGATAAGCCTCTGAACTTCTGGATGCTTCTCCTAGCCAGATCAGACCTCTAAAGAACTTGAGGTTTGTCCATTGCTAATTTTCATATGCATTACATTAAAAACTCTTAAGTGGAAATATTTATTTTAAAAATAGAATAATAAAACAATAAATCAGAAGGAAAAGCATGCTGAAAAAAAAGGTAGAAAACAGATGAAAAGCAAAAGAGGAAAGTGAACTTCGTAAAAATACCATACATGCCAGACGCTTCAAATATGATTTCCTGCATATTGTGCTTTAAAAAGCATGATATTATAACATGCTCTCTTACACAGGGGCCAAAAATCTGAAAGAATAAAGCCTTGTTTGGTCTCGAGAGCTGAATGGATGTCATCTGACCCATCCATGATCTGATCCTAGGACTTGGACATGTCAGATGATTTTCCACTCGATGACTGTCTGCACCACTCCCTTGTCTCTTCTCCACCCTCTTTTTGAGCAGATAGTGCTGACACGCTTCCTGTTATGGGCTGCTGGGTACCGCTCTGGAGCATCCTGGCACCTGAGTGCCTGTGGGTTGGGCAGAGGACTTCAAAAGCAGTTTCTGGCACAGGGAGGAAATATTTTGAAGTGAGTTTGGGTGCTTCCCAAAGCGACCTGCTCCAAGCGAGTAGAAAGAAAGCTTACATTATCTCATGTAAAAGACCCAGATCGTTTAAGGAGCCTGCCAGAGGTTTATGGAATACCGTGTTACTGCTGAAAAACCTTGACAAATGCAGTGACTGCTGATGGAAATAAAAGTATAAACATGATGCGGAGGTAATAGCTCAGAGCTGTGTGTCTGTTCTTAATTGCTCAGAAGCTAGAATATACTTGATGTGTATTTTTCAAATGGTAAAATGTACTTGTTTTGTTATGAGTCAAAGCCAACTGAGTGTGTAGTGGGAAGCTACAGAAAACAAAAGGGAGGGAAACTTTAAAAATAACATCTGCTTAATATGGTGAAGTTACAGCCATTACTAATACATCTTCTGGAATTAATGTTTCATACGATTTCTTTCTACTTTGTGAAAGTTTGTATAATTGGAAGGATGTTGGGAGCTTTGAAAAAAAGGTACAGGGTAAAAAGCAGATACACACTGTGTTTCAGTACAGAAGCAGCACTTGCCAGAGTCCTTGAACACATAATCTTGAAACGAAGTGGAGTAATAACTACATTATTCTTACCCATGACTATCCAGATACAAAATTTGCAGTTAAAAGGTGATTGGTTTTCTGGAGGTTTCTGCTCAACTGTTCTTTTCCCATAGTAAATAAATTGCAAGGTGGCTGCTCATGTCTGTGCAGTTCAGCAGTGTCAGAAGATACCCTTCACTGGAAATCATTAGTGCAAACACTCAGAAGAAAGCTGAGCTATTTTTCTTCTCTTTGAGACCTGTTTGGCAGTCTTACTGCAGCGTGCACTTTGTGCCTGTGTTGCGGGACCTGGTGTCATTCTTGTGAGATGGAGACAGGTCTCACCTCTGCTTGTAAGCAAGTAGCAGGAGAATTTGAGCCTGCAGTGCTGTTGGCCTATTGTGGTGGGTTTTGTTTTTTTTTTTAAATCTCTAAATGCACTTGTTAGTGTGTCTGATGTAAATTAGTCTGGATAAATCACCTGGGAAAAATTGCCATGTAAGTAAAATTGTATAAGCAGCAATGTACTTTCCTCAGTCTTCCTATTTTGAGTACAAGATTGGGAGAGCAGGTGGCTAAATGGGTGGCATGTGTGAGCCTAAGTAGTAGATTAACGAGGTTCTCTAAGGAAGTGCAATAAGGAGAAGGCCAGCAGCAGCTCAGGCACTTCAGAGCAGCAGAGTTTCATGAAGGTGAGAGACCCTGTGCCAGACCATTGCACCAGGTGCACCCACTAGTTTATCTTGCTTTTACCCGTAGCATTTGTAAATACAGAGCAGCTGATGGGGAAACAGCTTGTGGTTCTTCATATGCCAAGAGAAAGCATAAAAAGAGAAAAGCTAAGCAACCATTTGTCGTGTATTTGTTGTGGGTCCCCATTCTAGCAGGCAAGATGCCAGTAGAAAGGGCAATTTTAGATGTTTAAAATTAATCAGTAATCGGAGACGAGTATTGGGGAGGTTCTGCCTTCTCTAATAGTCACAAAGCTCAACACACGAGAATGTTACTGCTGTATATCCAGTGGCATGCTGCTGCCTCCAGTCACTGACTTTGTGCAGTGCTTGACTTCTCCCTTAAGAGCTGGAGTTCAGCACCGGATTGCTTCTGTTTCAGCTGGGTCCTAAAACAGGTTGCCCTTTGGGATGCCGAGTCTTCCTCAGCCCTGGGAGCATCTCCATCTCACCCTTGTCTGTCTGTAAAACAAATAATAAAAGACATACTGTATGATGTGTTTGGTATTAGCAGGCATCAGGATTTTACATCCCTTTGTGCCTCCCTTCCACTGACAAAGATCTAGTGGCTTCTATTCCTTTGCTTTGGAAAGCATCCAGCCCATACTGTTCAGCGCTGTGATCTTCACCAAGTTTCAGTGTACGCAGATGAGAGATGTATGTACAGCATTGTCTAGCTAGTTTAGTTTTGCTAATTGGCAAAAGTCTTCAGAGCAAGGACATGCTATCAGGTGAGATTACATCAGGGAAGGCAGATGCTCAGTGTGTACCCAGGGTTGTGCTTTATCCCTTTTTTTGGGCACTGATGTACTGCTCTTCAGTTTATTTTTTTTATTGCTGGTGTGGAATAAATATAACAAGGTAATGATGCTTATCTATCTTTCTACTTCTAAATTTTGCCCCCCACCCCATATGTTCCTTGTATATTTGTATCATAAATTTAGTCATCATTAGTGATGTCTCAACTTGGGATATTTAGCTTTACCACTGTTTAAATAACCGCTAGATTACATTGCTGATCAAGTGGTCACTCTTTGGGTGGAAAAAAAAGTATTGATGGAAAAACTAATGCTTTCTTCTCTTTGTAACCAGTATTACCAAAATGATCTAAAAATTACCTGTACCTAGAGAGGCCGTGTTGAATTTTTTTTGCTGGTGAACTTCATCGTATGAATGACTCGAAGTGTGTGCACATGCTGATACCTGCTGGTCACTACTAGCTGTTACTAGTGTGGTAGCTCTCACATAGCATTCTGTTTCCCTACATGGATGACCAAAACCACAGCATCAAAAATAACACTTCCTGAGTATGCTTTCAAAATTCAGGCCCATTTTCGTAAACTAGCTTTCTCAATATTCATGAAAAATTGTTACTATCCCTGCACTAATAGAAGCAAACCGCAGGGCGTAGTTTGTTTTTGAAGCCTTAGGTTGTTTCCCGCACAACATTTACCCTTTGCTGACCTTGCTTGTCAACGCTTGTAATTTGTGTCTCTGCTACGAATCTCCTCCCAATATCTGCTATATTAAATTCACCTTCTGAGGCTTATGGCACTTTTAAATAGTACAGCTTTGGCTCCCCTCCTTTAAATTACATTTTCCCTTTGTTACTCATGCAAATCTATCATATTCTGCTGCTCCATTCATTGACTAAACTGCCTTTAATATATGTCAGACCCTCCAACACTTTTTTTTTCTTTCTAGTCTTTCTATTTTAACATGGGATGACCAAAACTGGCAGAAACAGGCAGAAATCGGAGCAGAGACGTGTTCAGAGTAAATATGTATTTTTTTAATTGATTTTAAAAAATGAAGTGTCTCATCTTTTTTGAGGATAACTGAGATGTGGAATTTTGTGCCCTGCTTCATCAAGTTTCATTAAAAATATGGGCAATCACTTAATCTTGGATCTTGGACTATGAACGAAATAAAGGCTGAGCAATGCCAGGTCATCTCATTCTGGCCAGGATCTCTAGCGCATAGCTGGATGCTGTCCTGGTGTAACCCAGCACAGTCTGCTGAGCCAGGGAAGCAGCAGCACAGGCACTGGGACCTAGACTTGCAGTGCTGCTCACACTAAGGGGCTACCCCTACTTCTCAGCCGGGAGCGGAGACATAAATGAGCCCAGATCATGTTGTTTTGCATTCAGTCATCATTTTTGTACTTTGAAAAACATTTGATACATTTGATTGTGACCTTTCAAAGAGGCTTTAGGGCACATTAAATAATAACTTTGGAATAACTTAAAAATCAAAGTCTTATTTTGCAGTTGACATAGGTGGGGAAAGTATAATTTTACTTGAAAAATTACAGAGGATTGATTCCAAGGTCATGAAGGTACCTTTGAATATTTTACTATTAGGTTTTCCAGTACAATATTTATTCTTCTTCCAGTGAAGATCACCTTTTTTTTTTCTCTGCTGTATCCATCAGGAAAGTTTAGTTGTTTCAGATAAGTATAACTTTAAATTTTTTCACTGACTTGAGTAATAATTTATAGTCTACCAGTTCTTTAGAGTTGCGTTCTTCTTGTTATTTAAAATGCATAACTGATCAATGTATTTATTTTGTTTCTTAATGGGCACCTAATTCTCAAACAAATTTGTGACACAGACACTGTTGCAAATGCAAAATTCCCTTTTCATGAGCACCCTGCAATGTTCCTGGTTTTCAATCCCCTTAAATATTCCAGCCAATAAAATACTGTGAAGAAACTGAGAGGCAGAATTATTCATTGTTGTCTGAAAGAGTCAGATGAAGCTCTGTGGAAATGTTTTCTTCTAAACTTGTTTGTGACTGAAGTGAAAGGACAGCTGTCAGTGTCTGCCCCTACACTGTGTCAGAGGATATTATTTCACAATGAAAAAGGGAATGAAGATTGGCACTGGCTAGATAACAAGTGTTGAAAGAGAAGCTGTGTTCTTCATCTTAATAGCGTGACCTGCATATCTTGGTTGGGCAGAGAATATTTTTTCCCCCATTTTATATTATCATTTGAAGTAAAACAGGCTTTTTGAAGTGGAGATGTCATAGTACCTTGACCTAGTGCTGTTTTTTTGCAATAGAAAAATACACATCAGGGTCTGTGACTGCAAGGTGAGCCATTACTGAGTATCAGGAAACTACCTAGCAGAGCCAGCTGCATGCATTACTGCCCACCCCACCAGGAACTGCTGGATTTGGAGTATGTTAACAAGCACAGTAACATGTTCTGGAGGTGCAGCCGTGATGACTTGTGCTGTGACTGTATACAGTTACTGGACAGATAATGCAGTGCTTTTCACCTTTGCCCAGTGCTGCTGTTTTCAATGACAGTACTGAAGTCCATGCTTTTACTTTTAAATATATGTGTCCTTCTTAAAATGCTAAATAATTTTTTCTCATTCATCAGAAATCCAGAATTTCCTAGAAAATGCCAAAAAAATAACTTTTTGTCCCCTGGATGGTGGGCAGATCTTGCTTAGAAAGAAGCCCATGGCCCAGGTTTCCTGCTCTAGCCAAGCTGTGTTTGAACCAAGATCAGGGAGGTGAAACAAATGTTACTTAGAGGTATTTTTTTGTTTGCTTGATCTTGGGAGTAGTCCATCTTCTGAAGCATGTTAGAATTGCTTTAGTTCTGTGCTAGACATGCTTGAATTGGAGGCTGCTTGGTATGCAAATACATGTGTTTCTTAATTAGAGACTGTCTCCCCTGTGCATGGTTCCAGCATAAAGTCAAGTAATGTGCCCACCACATCTCGGTGATGACTTTCTGTAAAGGATTGAGGTTTTCTCCTTTTCCTGGGCTATTTGATTCATATAGCAGCCTCATTCAGGGATGTAATTGGGAGAGTAAATTCTCTGAACTGTTCGTACAGAGAGAGATGGCTGTTCCTGAGGATGACACCAGCAGGTATTGGAGATGTAGTCTTCTCTTCTGCCCTCTTCAGTCAGCTTTGGTCACATCACTTTGGTCGCATCATCTACCTGCTGAATGCCTGAGAAGAACAGGTCTGCTCCTGCTTTTAGAGCCAAGTGTCCACCCATGTCTTTTGTGTTATCATGCATTGCTTTACAGTTAAAAAAAAAATAAATTCCAACAAACACAAAGCCACAAACCATATTTACTCTGCCATGGCATGACCAGTGTTCTTACAGAAGCTCAGCCTGATTTTTAAAGTGTCTTTTTTTTTTTTTTTTCCCTCGTCCTCTTAGAGGTCTGAAATGGGTATTCAGAGGATGCAGCAATGGCTGGGAAAACTGAGTTTATTGAGACAGTGGAAGTGTGTTTCCTGTGCTAACAGCAGTGAAAAGCCTCAGGGAAGGCTGAAAGCCTTGATGATAATTGGTCAGGAATTTCCTTAATTTTTTAGTCTGTTCTAAAAGTTGTAAATCCAAGAAGCAACAGATGGCTGAGGAAAAATGAGAACAGATTAAGACCTACATCCTCCCTGTAATGTCAGGTACTGTGGAAAATATTTCTGAACACAAAACCTAAGCACTTTGATTGTTTGAGATATCTGACTGTTTACCTGTTGTCTGTGCTGGACAGCACTAGAGCACATACATGAACTCTAAATGGATGTGTAATCCTGTAACTATTCACTGCTCTACAAAGCTCTTAAGCATGTACTTCAGTCCCAGAGAAATCAGTGAGTTTGAAACATGTTCAAAGTTAAAGACACACGTTGAAGTGCCTGTTAAATTTCTGTCTCATGCATCCCTAACAGTGTGCATTTTATTCCTGCTTAACCTTCTAGCTTTATATTCAAAGCTAGACAGTAAGAAGAAATAAAATGTTTGTAAATGCGATGTCAAATGTTCAGTCCCTAGCTACCCAAGATAAGTGGAGCTATCCCCTAAAATAAGTACTGCTCGTTTTCTTGTGCTGCTTTAGGAATTAATCAGTTTGTATAATTTTTCTTATCGCTTCATGAATTCTGCCTTTGCACAAACTTAAGGTCTGATTCAGAGAGATAAGACAGCTGTTGGGGTCAGTTAGGAAACCTGTGAAGTGTTGAGAACAGTTTCTGGTACTTGCCAGATTCCCCAGATTTGAAAAATATGGAGAAGGAATTTGAAGAACTACTTACAGCTTCTGTAATAGCAGTCCCTAATGATGGCAGTTATTTTTTAACAAGTTCTTGTATGCTACTGAAGGCAGTAACAGAAGGAAACACATGGTCTGGATTTTTGTTAGTGGGAAGAATGCCTTTGCTCTAGCACTCAAAGAATAAATGTAAATATGATGAGAACATATTACGGATTGCCAGCATCAGTGGACAGCAGATTATGATTTCCTCTGCCTGAAAAAATAAAAACATGCAAAAAAGGGACAAACCCAGTACCTTATTATATAAACAGAAGTTCTCTGACACATTTATGTTGCATGGTGAGAAGCTTTTGAATCAAAGTTTTGAAAAAGCAAAAAAATAGTATGGGAAACATAGACTAATTTGAGTGGAGAAATATATTGGGAATTTTTGTTCACCTTTCTTTCAGTGAAGTGCTTCACTCAGTGAGTTGCTCTGCCTTTGTGTGGTGTTGCACCAGTAGGTTTGTGCTGCCTCGTGTAGGAAACCCAGGGACTGGTTGTGCCATGCGTTTGGTGTGGTCCTGTGTATGGTAAAGTGCTGACACTGATGCTTCTAGGTGCTCTGTGCTGATTTACTTTCATAGAAATTAAAATGTGAGGCACTCAAGCTCTTTATCAATGTTAGTGACTATTTGAAATAGTGGAGTTTTAGCCTGTGGTCCTGTAGTGGAGCTGTTGTGAGAGGATATATGTTGCAATAACTGATAGTGTAGTTACTCTGATGTAAACAAAATGATGGAGAAATATCTCCAGATAAATGTGACACATCTGTTAGCTGTAGACCAATTCTTGCTGTTTGTACGATGGCTGTATGCAGGGCCTTACGGAGACCATAGTTACTAAAACTGTCACAGCCGTGGCAGAGCCGTTACCTGCCTCCTGAAAGAGGCTCAACTGCAACTCCATAGCTCTTCATCCCGATCTTGGGCAGAGCAGGACAGGCTGGGAGTCACTCTATGTATGTAACTGTTGTTTGGTTTGCTCTGTCTGTAAATGGAACGCTGCTTGCAGTGTTTGGTACAAGATTTGAAACTTGGGAGTCTAAATTTGGTCCCTAAGTCCAGCAGTAGGTATGTGCTTATTAAAGAACTCAGTACCATCACAGGTTTGTTAATGACTGTGTTAAATTCTGTAGGTTCTGGGTGTAAATACTGTTGCACTCATGCAGAACGTGTCTTCTCTATATCTTGAGTGTTGTAGTGGGACTTTTACTGAAGGGAAGAAAAAGGAGAAAATAAGGACCTTTAGGGATAAAAAACCCAACCAACCAACTAAATAAAAAGGCAACCCAATTCTGTTGTTTGTAGTGGATCTCATAAACCTTAATAATGGAAACATTAAAAAAGTATAGCTGTATCATTTAGTTGTTTGAATTGATGGTTACAGAATAGTTTGTTGTGAGAGGCAGGCTAGCTGTTCTCTATAGTGACCAAGCCCTCTAGCCAGTATATACAGTGAGAAAGTCCAGACTCCTGTGTGATCAAGCAGTGTTTCATATTTTGTCTTTTCCGCATGCTTCGGCACACCCTAGCTTGAGGTGGGACTGGAAGTGAAACTTCTGGACTACATGAGGAAGACCATTCTTGTGGTGTTGTCATCTCAGCCAAAACCAGGAAGCACTGGAAAACTTGCCAAAGGAAAAAAAAAAAGAATATCGGACTGTTAGGGAGAGTTTGCCAGCCTGGTTTCTGAGCCAAGGGGATTTTGAAAAGCATCTGAATGTTTCAGAGGTTATCCAAACCAGACCAGTAGATTTTCACTCACCGTTCAGTGTATGAGTGTAGCCCTCTGAGCTGTGCTGTCATTGAGGAGGTTCCTATATTTGATTGCTTATTAGGAGCTCTGACCTACCAACTACAATAACTTATTTCCCCATAAACAATGGAGCCTGCTATCCAGCCAGCCTCAAACTGCAAGTTAAAAAGTCTTATTCTTGAAAAGAGCTAACGGGGGGATGGGGACCAACGAAAAGCCGTTCTTGAAGTTGTTGTAGAAGGGTCTTTACCTATCATCTTATCCAAAGGTCCTATAAAGGCAAGCAGCTCCTTTGTTTATGGGGAAGTATGTCTCTCTGCTTTCCAGGGTAGCCATCCCTTTCTGATTCACTGTCTTCCCATGTAGGGAGATGCTTTCCTGCTTTTCACAGCTCAGCTGTGAGACTTGGTGCTCTGGTTCATAGCACATCCTGAGCTCTGTTATTGCTGTCTGCATTCAGGTGGGACACTTAGCTGTACTCCTCAGCAATGCTTTCCCACAAAGTTCATTTGCAAAGACTAGTTGTTCTGATGTAATTGCATCCAAAGAGGAGGCATGTTGTTTCAAGCTACTGTTATCTGTGATTTATTATTGAGAGGAAAACTAGTGAAAAATGTGCTGAAGTGTGCATTTATAGACCAGTTTGAATTTTGACTTAAATATTCTTTTGAGACAGTCTTAGCAAAATTGTGTGTGTCAGTTTTACAGATGCAGTGTGGTCATAAAGACAAGACTGTTAATGGGTTCTTCCTGTCAAATTAGTCTATGACTGAAGGTTTTCTTAATAACCAGTAATGATAGCATGAATCTAAACAAACCTATCTACCCAGGACTGCTCCTGACAAAGTGAATTGTGGCTGCATGCTGGCAGAGAATCTGTGTGATGTCTTCAGGGCAGATCCCATGTCCTCAGGATGAAGAAGAGGTGTGCTTATAAATTACCCAACTGAGGTGTTTCTCTATCTTCTCACACCTTGCAAAGATAGATGCTAAATAACTCAAGACGTGAAGTATTGCTGGGATGAAGAGTGGAAAGGGCTGTAAAACCAATGCAGCAAATAATTGTTGTGAACCCACTTTTCCTGATGAGTCTGCAATGTAAAGAAAACAACCAACCTGATCCAGGAACTCTTGATAGATGCAGGTTTTTCTGCCTGTACTGGAAGCACCTGGTAGGACATGACCTGTCATATTTAAAGAGTTTCAATGCTTGAGATATATCATAAGAAAAAAGTGGTTAAAAAAGTTTTCTTTCTAGAGAGTTTTATTTAAAATATATTTTGTAAGTTGAATTAGTAAAGTAATACTCGGACAGTAAATAATACCACCTCAGCCCATTTTGATTACTCAGGAAAAAGGTATAATTAAATTGCAACAAAACCCAACAGAATATCATATTAGGAGGTGTGACAAGAAAACATCCATGAGGACAGCGATGTTCAGAAGGAACAGGTGAGGAAGGAGGGGCAGAGGTGTTGCTCTCTACATCAAAAAATGGATGCAGTGTGAAGAGCTTTCCCTGAAGAATAACTGTGAGCAGGTCGAAAGCTTATGGGTAAGAATCAGAGTCAGAGGCAACAAAGGGAGCCTTGTGGTTGCATCTACCACAGGCCGCTTGATCAAGGGGAGCCTGCTGACGAAGCCTTCTTCCGCCAACTCCAGGAGGCTTCGTGCTCACAGGCTCTTGTCCTACTGGGGGACTTTAACCACCCCGACATCTGCTGGAAAAGTAGCATGGCGAGCTGTAGGCAATCCAGGATATTCCTAGAATGTGTTGAGGATAACTTCTTGAGCCAGGTAATAGACAGCCTTACCCAAGGGGATGCAGTACTAGACCTGATGGTCACCAATGCAGGTGAGCTCATCAGTGACGTCAAGACTGGAGGCAGCCTGGGCTGCAGGGATCATGCATTGGTGGAGTTCACACTCCTGAGGAATGTGGGAAAAGTGAGGAGTATAGTCAAGATCCTAAATTTTGGGAAAGCGGACTTGACTTCCAGCAGTGGAAGCAGGGACAGGTATCCTGGGAAGAGTATAGGGCCACTGCCCAGTTATGTAGGGATGGGGTCAGGAAGGCCAAGGCACATCTGGAGCTGAATTTGGCAAGGGATGCAAAGAATAACAAGAAAGGCTTCTACGGGTACGTCAACCAGAAAAGGAAAGTTAAAGGAAGTGTACCCCCCCGATGAACAAGAATGGTGGCCTAGTATCAACAGACGACGAGAAGGCTGAGGTACTCAACAACTTTTTTCCCCTCAGTCTTCACTGGTAGTGTTGTTCCTCACCCCTCCCAAGCTGATGGACCACAGGATGGAGACCATCGGGATAAAGCCCCTCCCACTGTAAGGGAAGATCAGGTTGTGACTGCCTGAGGAACCTGGATATACACAAGTCTATGGGACCTGATGAGATGCATCCCAGAGTCCTGAGGGAATTGGCTGGTGTAGTTGCCAAGCCACTCTCCATGATATTTGGAAAGTCGTGGCAGTCAGGTGAAGTCCCTGGAGACTGGAAGAAGGGAAACATTGTGCCCATATTTGAAAAGGGTAGAAAGGAGGACCCTGGGAACTACCATCCTGTCAGCCTCAGCTCTCTTCTTGGGAAGATCATGGAACAGACCCTCCTAGAAGCTATGCTGAAGCACAGGGAGGTGATCCAAGGCAGCCAGCACGGCTTCACCAAAGGCAAGTCCTGCCTGACCAACCTAGTGGCCTTCTATGATGGAGTGACTATATTATCCCAAAAAGCATGTTCGTTTGTCCAGTGGGCAAAACGCCAAACTACACACAGAGCAGAGGTATTTTATTCAAGTCATTTTTGTACAAAGATTGGTGCTAGGTGGCAACCCGCAAAGCTAGCACACTGCACCAAGAAACTACAAGGCATTTTTACAGTTAAATGTGTCAATCACAGCTAATATTCACACACCTCAGCTAATAATTGGTTAATTTCTTTCTTGCTTCGATGTAACAGTACAGCTCAATTTTAATTTACCATGCATGCTCATAGATTAAGGGACTTACTAGAGTGGGGGCGGTTCCTGGCCTATGGGCCTGATTTTCAGTATTATATTGAGGATATTTCCCCTACTGGGCATTTTGTTTTAGGTCTTACCTACATCCCAATTAGTTGTTTTCCTTAACTATACACTTTATCACCCTGTTCTCAGCAGATTCTGAGGCGGGATGTTTGCTTTGATCAGTCTCTCAGCTCTCTTCAGGGACATAGTCATAAAACAAGTGCTTTTCTATCTCTCAGTTTCTGTCTCCGGCCGTCAGCTTCTGTTTTGCCATGCTCGCATAGTTCATTGTTAAGTCTTTAGCAAACAGTCCCAAAAATTTCATTTTCTTAGGGATATCAACTACATCAGTGGACAAGGGAAGAGGTACAGTTGTCATCTATCTGGACTTCTGTAAGGCCTTTGACACAGCCCCCCGCAGCATCCTTCTCTCTAAACTGGAGACATACGGATTTGATGAGCAGACTGTTCGGTGGATAGGGAACTGGCTGGCTGGTCACATCCGGAGGGTGGTAGTGTCAACGGCTTGATGTCCAGATGGAGACCAGTGGCGAGTGGTGTCCCTCAGGGGGTCCATACTGGGACCGGTACTATTTAATATATTCATCAATGACATGGACAGTGGGATTGAGTGCACCCTCAGCAAGTTTTCAGCTGAGCAGTGCAGCTGACGCACCAGAAGGATGGGATGTCATCCGAGAGACCCAGGCAAGCTGGAGAGGTGGGCCTGTGAGAACCTCATGAGGTTCAAGAAGGTCAAGTACAAGGTCCTGCACCTGGGTCAGGGCAACCCCCAGCATCAGTACAGGCTGGGGGATGAAAGGATTGAGAACAGCCCTGCAGAGAAGGACTTGGGGGTACTGGTGAATGAAAAACCAACAGTGTGCACTCGCAGCCCAGAAGGCCAACTGTATCCTGGGCTGCATCAAAAGAAGCATGGCCAGCAGGTCAGAGGAGGTGATACTGCTCCTCTACTCCACTCTGGTGAGACCCCACCTGGAGTGCTGCGTCCAGCTCTGGAGCCCTCAGGACAAGAAGGACATGGAGCTGTTGGAGAGGGTCCAGATGAAGGCCAAAAAAATTATCTGAGGACTAGAGCACCTCTCCTGCAAAGACAGGCTGAGAGAGTTGGGGTTGTTCAGCCTGGAGAAGAAAAGGTTTTGGGGAGACCTTATTGCAGTCTTTCAGGACTTAAAGGGGGGACTATAGGAAAGATGGGGGCAACCTTTTTGGCAAGGCCTGTTGTGACAGGACAAGGGGTAATAGTTTTAAGCTAAAGGAGGATAGATTTAGACTGGATAGAAGGCAAAAATTTTTTACTATGAGGTTGGTGAAACACTGAAAAAGGCTGCCCAGAGAGGTGGCAGATGCCCCATCCCTGGAAATGTTCAAGGTCAGGTCGGAGGGGGCTCTGAGCAACCTGATCTAGATGTCCCTGCTCACTGCAGCAGGGTTGGACTAGTTGACCTCTAAAGGTCCCTTCCAACCTAAACCATTCTGTGATTCTATGACAGCTTGTCACCCTGAGTGTTTATGGCAGAGGGCTTTCCGCAGATGAACTATTTTCAAGACAAAATTAACTTGGCAAGTTGAATCAGCAAACCTTCTGTTCATGTATCAGCTATTTTCTAGGATCAAATCTGAAGAATGATTTCTAGTTATTTGTTTAATCTTTGAGACTGGTGTCATAAGATACATGGTTCTTTCTCAACAGAGACACCTGAAGTTCATTCCATGCTACAGAGCATGCCTAACTACTTCCCTTATCACTGCTAAATTGCATACCATCTGTATGGCCAGCCAGCAAGGCGGTGTACAGTGTTGTGTGAGGATGTGACCAATGAATAGAGGGGGGAGCACACGTGCAGTACAGCTGCAGCCACTGAGAAAGTACCTCAATAGCTATACCTTTACATTTTGCTTCTAAATTTCTGGTACTTTGCAAAAGGACCAGCAAGTTCCCTTTTCCTGCCTCGCTTGTCCCTTCTACTCATAGCTTTTCTGAATAATTCTTAAAAGCCTGAAAGAGTGAAATACTCAGTTTTAATTTTAATAAAATATTGACTATATTAGGTAAATATATATTTTTAAAAAAAATTTTTTTGCTAGGAATTACAAGGAAAATTAATATTTTTTTACATTTCTGACTTCTTTAGCCTGACTGCAAATTGTTTTCTTTAGTGCATGCAAAAGCCTAGGCAGTACCTGTCAATAGTAGAAGTAAATTTGGAAAACATAAGGTTCAGTAGTTTTACAGCCAAGTGAATATGGTGGAATGGGAATTATCTCTGCTTTTCTCCTCTCTAGGCAGCTGTGTCCTCTGCTGAGAGCTCTGAGTTTTCTAGATATGAAGATTTTCCTAGTAAGGGACTTTCTCATCCTTTTTCCATTTTTATTATGATTCTACCAGGAATAGTAAAAGTCTTCGGCCCTTATGGTGAGAGACTTTTGACTTCACTCTAGAAATGACCTATTAAGGGAGCATTTTACACCTTTTGCTAGACCCACTGAGGGGCAAAAAAAACCTCTGCAAGAAGTCTTCTTACAAAAGGACCATTCACACTACTTTGGTTATATTTCTGTTTTCAGCCTGAACATGATAGGAAAAAGAACATTTGTATGCAACAGCTTTTTAGGAGAATGAGCTGCACATGTGAAACTTTTCCAAAAGAAATAATAGTGTAAGAATAAGGGTATGACTTATTTTCCTTTTTAAATTTTTTTTTTTAGTGAAAAGCAAAAAGGAATGCACCTGTATTTCTTAATGGATCTGGTGGGAGATAAATGTAAAGGCACTGGAAGAAGGGGAAATGGAGAAGATAATTTTGAGTATGCACTGCAATTCTGGGTATCTGTTATGTCAAAAAAAGAAAAGTATTTGTAATAGTTAATATGCACTCAGTTCATGATGCTTTATGTTGGTTACATCAGTTTAAGTGCAAAGTAATGTTCCTGAAGTCCAAAGAATCCCAGCGAACAAAAAAGTGGGCTGAGATTGAATTTAGGCCAGTAGAGTTGTCATCTTCAATGCCTCTGCGACGTCAGACTAGTGACGGTTTAAAAAAGGTTCTGATGCATCCACTTAGTGTATGTGCTGCATACCTAATTACTTCTCTGAGGTCCATGTGAGTTAAATATTTAACTAGAGTTTTCTGATGTCCTCGATAATACATCCTTATAAAACGCATGGGAGGAGTGGTTGGTTACTCTGGCCTGATAACCTTCAGAAGCCCATCTTTATTAATAGGCTAAGTTGAAGCTGCATGTTCGTTATGGAGTTTCTCTTACTGCATTCCCCTGCTCGGTGGGGGAAAGTAAATCTTGTTTAGATCTTAGTGGGAACTACATTATCTTCTAGCTTAAGTGGAGGTATACCAGTGATAGATGTGATCCTATGCTGTTAAAAGGCATTGTAAGAAGCCATGAGCTCTTGGATCCAGAAGGAATTTTTGAAGAATCTCACTGTAATTTAAAAGCAAAGGGAATATACCTATTTACTCCTCTTTTCTTTGTAATCTGTATTGGGTTATTCTTTGGTAGTCCCAGCGTAGGCTAATAAGAATTATTTATTTTTTTTAAAAGAGTGCATGTTTTGGGGTTACTGCTAGTCATTATAAGGAGTCACTGAGTGGTAGTTTGGCTCAGTATCCTGCTGCACAGTTAAGTAAAACAGCTGTAATGCTGTCAGATGGTGTTATTTAAACCTATTGAAATGTAATAGGATTATCAAATAGCATACTTTTACCTGTCTCTACTAATATGTAGTCAGATTTTTTTCTCGTTATTTGAACGACAATCCTGGAGAACTATACTGTTATGTAAAGAAAATATTCCGAATAAGGATACAGACCACAGTAGGGAGCTCTTTCCTGTTAGTATGATCACCTGTGCTGTTATTCAGGGTACATTGGGTACCAGTAAACTAATAATCAAAATCAACAATACCAGTATATTAAACTACTATTATAAAAAAAAAAAGGAGGGAAAAAAACCAGAAACGAATGCATGTGTCTTTGGGATGGGACTCAATTCTCAAGAAGGACCTGACTCTTGTTAAAGTCAGCAGGTGTATTACTAGGGATTTCAGTGAGAATGTGGCTGAACCATGTTGGGGTTGGACTAGATGACCTCCAAAGGCCCCTTCCAACCCAACCCATTCTGTGATTCTATGAACCATGTTGAGTACATCTAAAAACTTTGCCTGCAGTTACTTCAGTAGACATGAAAGCTTAGCTTGGTGAGCTCACAGGAGTATTTAGATTTGCTCCATCAGAATGATGACACTATCAGAACTTAGAGCAATACTAAAGCTTCTCAAGGACCCTGTTTTCTAGAGCAGGCTCTCTGTTTCTTCTTTATTGATAGAAGCTGTATTTTGGCACTGTTGAAAGCTGCTGAGATATTCTTGTTGCTTTTTAGGAGAATTTGGAACCACCTTTGGTGTTCTGAGAAGCTCAGTAGAGGTTTGGTTGGCTTCAGTATGGGAAGCAGAGCTTGCCTGCAGACTTGACTGGAAGTTTTGCCTATGTTTGTGCATTATGGCTTTATTTCCCTTTCATTTTCTGTTGTGGCCATGCATGCTCCATCGGTCTTGGGTTTGGAATAGAGCATGTATGGATTCTTCAGAAGACAACTCTGTTATCCAGATAAAAATGTGCATTTCAGAAGCAAAACACATCTGTGTTGCAGCATGGCAAGTTCAAAGGCACTTGGAGAAGTTTATGGGAAGCAGCTGCGGGTTGTCTTTGCTAATTATGAACAGAATGTACTTGAGGATTTGACACAACAGGTTTACACAGTGTGATTAGGTAAAGAAAGTTAATGTCTGCTTTTAATAACAAGAGCAAGTAGCAGAGGTGGCAAAGTATTTTTAATGACATCATTTGCCCAGGTGTTTTACACATCTGTAATGTGGAATGTCGTTCCAATTCTGTAACACTTCATCCTTGCCCTTCCACACCTTTGGGATAAGGGATAAAGTTACCTGTCTAGAAGGAAGCAGCCTGGGAAACATTTGTATTTGTGGTTAGTTATCAGCATTGGTCATGTTAAAACATTGGCTAAAGCGTACTGCATTAGGTACATATTTTTTTTTCAATGTGCTAATTACTTCACTGTGAATTTGGCACTTAAGCAGAGATCCCTGTGCTCTCAGCCAAGCTTACATCTAGGAATGAAACATTTGCAGCAGCTGCAAAAATGTTTTTACTTATTTAGAGCATTATAATGTTTTATAGCCATGAATAATGACAAGCATATAAATCACTCATTAATTTGTAATGTTAAATGCTTCCCCTTACGATGTCTGAGACAATGATGGCACAGAAAGGATATGGCAGGCGGCTATACTACATGTGTGTGCAGGCACACATGTTGACTACATATGTAGGGTCCGTTTCAACTCCTGTTAAATTCAATGGGATTTCCATTTGAGTGGGCTTTGATTCAGGCTCCTTTTGTCTCTTTCTTTTGTAAGGACGGTGTAGCTCTGTAGAATGACCATTAAGGTGGTACCTGTGCTCCTGTTTTCAAAAGGCCTTGTTTTGTGAAGATGCCATGGCCAACTAAAGATGGGTTCATAACTACATACAGAGCGTTACTGGAGTAAATGGGAACTGATTTGTGTGCTAGAAAAGAAGAATATAATAATTAAGTCTCTTAGGTTGCGTATTTCTTTTTCATAAACCTGAGCGCTTCACTAGCTGAGTGGGAAACAAGAAGACATTTTCTTTCAAAATAATTTTGCAATTTGCCATCTCTTTGGATCAATGCCTCTAGTGCTCCTCACCCCAGTAAACAGTTCAGAAAGGTTCTGTCCAGCTGGTTTGCTCTGTTTTATCATTTGGGTCCACTCTCAACTAGCTATAATGTGTTTGAAAATTTTGTTTTTCATATCTAGTGTTTCTTATTGCATACAGACTTTCTTAGAATACTAGTACATTGATAGATTCTGTAGGGCATGCTTTGTGAACACACCTGAGCTGTATGATTTCATTACAGTGCGACTTAGCCTTCAGTTTGTAAGAAATAATGAAAGCACTAACTTTGATAAAAAATTGTAGTGTGCCTGGATAGAAGTAAGATACTGACTAATATTTAAACGCAAAATAGAACAGGTTCATGAGAGATCATGCTGTGGGTCGCAGAAATAGGCACTATTCATTACAATATAGTAGTAAGAATAATCTTGTTTTTCTTTATTACCAGTGCAGCATTAAGGTAGATGATCTAAAACTTGGGGGCAAAAAGATGTCCTTTTGGGAAAGATGTTCTTTGGGAAAGACATCGTCTTTCCTTTAAGATGATACTTAATACGGAACTTGCTGAAAGCATAGGTAATTAGTAAGTGCACAGATAAGTCTAAGAGTGCTCCTTTCAGCCAACAGCTCCGTTTCATCATAACTTCATATGTTATGTTGTGTTAGTGTTTTTGTATGTACATTTTAATTTACTTGTGTGTGCAGTAATGGTTGACTTTCCACTGGCTTCATTGCAAAAACACACAGGTATTTTTCAAAATCAGAGGTTTTTCAGAACCACTGAAATTTGTTATAAAATTCCTGCAGGGTTGGCAAGTCTGAAAACTTAATTTGCTTCTGAAATTTTACTTCATGCTGGGGAAGAAAATGAAAAGGTTGAGGTGGATAGCACAAGTCTTAAATAAACAGACAAAATAGAATTTTAGAGCAGGCATATAGATTCAGAGAGAACAAGAGAACATGGGTTTTTTGTAGTGAAAAATGAACTTTGTATACCTTGAGTTTTTAATTTTTCATTTCAAGTTTTTTTAGGAGATATATAAATGATACAGTTTAAAAAATAAAAGAAAAAACAAAGTAGTGACAGTTTGCATCAGTGGGAGAACTACCATGCAAAACTGGTAGAAGTTTACATGTGCTGTACATATTTTAGAAGCAGTAAAGTCTGCCCAGGTGATAACAACAGAGTGTCAATGTTGCACAGTTTGATTCCTGAGTGTTCTTGAATTGTAATGTAACCTTCAGATGAAGATCCTGGACCAGAAACCAAGTATTCATGTAATATTTCGAGGGTGTACTCAGCACCGAAATTATTTATTGCACAGGTATGATGGGAGGTTGCAGGTAATCTGTCTTGCCAGCCCCAACCTCACCTACAAGCACAACTGTGTGTAGAAGGCTCTTTACATGAGCTTCACAACTCTGTCTCCTTTTCTAAACAAAATTAATCCCAAGCAAAGTGCTCTTGTCTATTCCTGGAAAAGATGGGGATTTCCCATCTCTTTGTGTTTGATTAGAACTACCAGCAACTTGCTGAAAAATTGCTAAGCTGTTTTGCAATAGCTTGGATGATTCAAATCAAGACTGAACCTTTTTCTAAAAATATAACTTATCCGAACCAAAACCATTTGGCCTGACACGGGAATCACACATGAAATTCTGTGTGCTGTGTTGTGTGGGTGGTTAGCTAGATGATCATAAGTTTTCTTATTTTGGCTTTAAAATCTATTAATGCTTCCTATAGCTTGAAAATATTGCAAAGCTTAATGAATTTGAGTAAGGAAAAGCAGGTGAAAAATTCAGCTCTGTGAAGCTAATGTGTGTTTGTGTTGGTGTAGCCCGGCAGAGGAGGGGTTAACATGCATGAGGGGGTTTTCTGCAGCGGGTGCATGGATCCGTCCTGTCTCGCAATGCAGAGGGATCAGGGCTGCCTGGAATGCAGCGAGGTGCAGTTTGCAGAGCGTGGCCGCGGCCAGCTGCCAAGCCATTTAACAGTCGGCTGTTTTTGTTGAAAAGGCAGCTTGAAAAGTTAAAACCTTCTGATTTTTTAAAATCAGCTGGAGAACATTATAGTCACGCAGAACTGAAGGCAGACAACTCGTTAAAATTAGCGTTGGCCATAATTAAAAACATTCTGGGGGAAAAAGAACATGAGAAGAAACAGACTCTTGGAAAGCTCCTGACATTGCTAGATGTCTAAATGGAAATGTAGCTTGCTAACTGATTTAAATAATTGCTAGGTTACTACATGCTTTACCTGCTGTAGTAAATACCAAAGCTGTCCTCCTGTGCATGATGGAGCCCGGGTAATCAGGTCTTGCAAGCCTGGGAACAAATAAAGGACCTTTACAGAGGTGAGCAGAGAAACCAGCTGCTGCATTGCTAGGCTCCCCTGGACTGTTCTGGGGAGAGAACTCTTCTTCCCCTCCAAAATCTGTTACTAGTCTTTCATTTTTCTGTGTGACAACTTTAGTTCTCATGCCAGTTAGTAATCGGCATCACTTAGGAATTTGCCTGGCAGTTTGCATCCTCCTCTAGCACTCTCCTAGAGATTGTGTGCTACCTTTGAGTGTAGGTTTGGTCCACACCAGTATGCAGGTTCACACCTGGGCCACATTTAAGCCTACAATCATATACACAGGAAGGAACATTAGTGGGGGAGGACACACTCAGAAGTGAGTTCTGCCTTTGTTCTGAGTGCAGTTGATGACCACTGGTGATACTGACAGGCTTGAGGCCAACTTTGGGAAGAGCGGAGGGGAAAACTGGACATTCTAAGCTGGCAGAGGCCTAGATTGTGATGGGATCGGTGTTGTATAACCATTGCAGCCTGCTTACCATTACTGTGTTGCTGTCTGCACTGCTAGAGTTGTTATTTGTCAACAAAATGACATGAGTTTCCATTCAACCTGCTGCTCCTGCCCCTTACCACAAGGGTCCATAAAATTCCATGTAAGGGTGAGGTGTAGTCTATGAGTCTTCAGCAAAGTGTGTGCTTGCAAGGGCCATGGGATCTGAAGACAGTAAAGTTGGAGAACACAGGTTGCGTCTATTACAGATGGCAATGCAGATGCATGACGGCAAGTCAAAGAGAATGTCTGGCATCTGTCTGCTCCAGGTTCCTGAGGGTGGTGTAGCTGTAACTACAGGGAGTACAGTCAAATTAGTATTATCATCAGGTGCATTTGGACTATTGTTGACAAAATAATGGTGCTGCCAGCATTTATACCTGCAGCAGGAATTGCTTGCTGGTTAATGTAGTGTTTCTTTTCCATTTGTTCTGGAAAATGTGCTTAGTTTTTACAAAAATTATCTTCAGAAGCTCCTAAAGTAACTTTTCCTCAAAATAAACATCATTATGGCTTGAACAATACCTCGCACTGTCTTGCATGCTGGCTTCAGATGAATAGCAGCCCAAGTGAATCCCCCTCCTTATTGTACTATTAGGCCTGATTTTGTAGTGCTGCTAATTTTACATCCATCCTGTCCCATTTAGGAGGAATTTTTATTTCATAGCTATTGCATATAGTTAGGAAGTGTCCCTTTCCACTCATAATAATTCATTTTTCTGTTGGCTTGTATTGTATAACACAACATAAGCGTGAAAAATCCTCCTTTTGTTTAGTCTCAAGAAGCCCCATTGCATATCATCATGCAGAGTCTCGTGGTTTGCGTGTGTTGTTACGAAGATAACAAATCCCATTTCGTAGCCTTATGTAAGACCTACTGGCTTCAATTATGCGTTGTAACTCAATGACTAGCCTATTAAAATCATAACGCAATTTATATTGGCTTTTACTGCACACTGTAACATGATGATAGGCCCTTTTCATGTGATGCCTTTTGGCTTTTTTAACAAATCGAAATGTCACAGCCCACCTTTTTATATTCTAATGTAATGAACTCTTTCCACAGTTCCTTCTGATGCATCTTGGCTTCTATGAGAGATCCTATTCCTAATTTAATGAGTCCCTCTTCGCATCATAGTGTAATTCATGCCGGCTTTTACAGCATGTCCTTGCACACCAGTGCCAAATCGTATTGTGTTATAAAGCTAAGTGGCTTCTAATGGACATCACACCTCCATAACCCTGTTGCACGTTGTAACGTTTGTCTCTGCTTCTCTAACACATTGCAGAAGCCTAGCAGCTCTGCAGACTGTCTGCTTTGGACGTGAGCCCTGCCAGGGCTCACCCTACAGACCACTGCAGCACGTGCTGAGCCACTGCTGGCTCTTGTGCATGCAAAGCGTGTGTCGTAGGCATGTTTTAAAGATTATTTTAGAGAAATGTTACCTGCCAGAATTGAATGATTCCCTTGGTCCTCCTTGGTTATCGCACAAATAGTGGGCTGAGGTCCTTTTCTCTCATGGTGTATTTTAAGCATGTGTAGGGTTTATCCTGCATACACTTTCAATAAGGCATTTATTTGCTTCCTTAGCAAACTATAATTTTAGCACTAAGATTGTTTTTTCCATTCCCAAACCATTTTGGGCTTCTGTATTGTCTAGGGGAAAGTTTTCCGCAGTGGAAAACCAGAAAATTCCTTTTTCAGTTTGTATTACTGGCAATTAGAGCATTCTTGTCTGAAGGCAGAAGAGGCAGTGACCCAATGTTCTCCTCTTCTGGTGCTCAGCACTGCTGATATAAGTGCCTGCTCTCCCAGAGGTCACTAGGGGATTAAATACAGTATTTCACAGACGTCTCTTGTAGCCTTTAAATGTTCTTCAGAAGAAAAGGATACACAAATATTTACTGCTCCAAGCTGGAACATTAAATAGCATTGGTTTCAAAGTATGCAGGTAAGTCTGCTGATTTAGGGCTTAATGTTGTTCCCCTTAAAGTGTCTCTCAGTAGGGTTCACATATCTTAAATATTATCAGTATTGTAAAGCAGATGCTAAAAATGGGATTTATTTTCCCTAACCTCAAATTTCTGTGTCTTGTCTAGTCCCCTTGGCCTACATTTTTAGGTGGAAGGGAGAAATGACAACATGAGTACATGATCATCAGATTTAGTATAGGAAACTCCTTGCAGCTGATGCAAGTTGCTCCCTGAAAATGTTTTCTTTCCACTGATGACAAGTGGGACCTGATAACTAGTTTGATGGATAATCCCAGTGTTGGTAAGATGACTGTCCATGAAAATGTCATGGCCAGGTACCTTAAATTACACATTTGGGATTTTTCTTTTTTTTAAATCTCCATCATATCTTCTACTGTTCTAAAGTTTTCATTAACTTGTAATGACTCAGCTTGTCTCCTTTTCTTATCTGTTCCCTTGCAGCCTATTCCCCCCCACCTGACATGCATCCAGGATGATGCTGGTTGTTACTGCATGCTGCTTGCCACCAAACGGCAGGATCTTCCGTCTTCCAGGTCCCTGAGGAGCTAGTGAAGTGCAGTTCATCAGCCTGAACGCATGAACGTGTGGAGTGCTGAGAAGGCAGGTGTACAGGGAGAACACTAAAGGATTAGTGATTTTGACACACGCCTGGTCATTTCTGAATCCTCTTAGTGAGCTATGTGTTCCCTCTCTGACTCTCTGTGGTGCTATAAAAGTGTAATCCTTGGCCAGGGTTGCAGGCTGACATGGAACGTGGTCCTTCTAAGTGAGCTATCCTTATAACTCTCTATAAATCATCCATTTTGTTTATTGCATTACAGATCTGATAGCAATAATTTTATAACTGACCTCCTTTTAACACTGTCATGGGTCTTAATTCCCTGTAAAAAGGCAAGTGATGAACTTCTGCTTTGTGCAGGACAACCTGTTCTAATTGCTCCTCAACCTTTGGTAAAAGAAAAACTATAATGGGTCAAAACTTTTTAACAGAAATTTGAGCTTCTAATAGCACTGCTGCTGCACTTCTCCAGGTTTGAAGCTGGGATAGCTCACATCCCTGCTCTCTTCTGTGGGCTGGGTTCATCAGCCAGATTATATTGGCATTGACTCATGATGACCTGATCTTCCAATGAGATGTAGTTTGTTTAAGTGGGAGGGAAGGTCATGGTATGTGGTGGAGTATGAAATGAGATCCATGGAAGGTGGTAGGTCACAGGACTTAAGCTCCTGTAAAGCTAAGCTGTGCTATTTCGTCAGTGCAGAGACTCTCAGCATAGCTGAGTTTGGCAGGGGGGCTGGACTAGGAGTCCCCCAGAGGTCCCATAGTCCAGTCCCTCTGTTTGGGCTGGATCATCTAGAGCACGTGGCTCTCAAGTGTGTCCAGTCAGATCCTGAATTAGCCCTGAGGATGGAGGCTCCACAGCTGCTCCAGGAAGGCTTTCCAGTGTTTGACCATCTTGCAATAAACCCAAGGTTTTTCTTAGCTTTAAGTGGGTTTCCTGGGTCTCAATTTGTGCCCCTAGCCTCTCATCCTGTAACTGGGCACTTCGGAGGAGAGCCTGCTCCTTCTTCTTTACTCCCCCCCTCAGATGTTTGTAGACACTGATAAGACCTCCTGAGTCTCCTCTGCTCCAGGATGGACAGTCCCAGCTCGCTTATGGTCTCCATGTATGCCAGATACACCGGTCCCTTCATCATCTTCATCTCCCTTTGCTGGGCTCGGTGTTTACCAACAGTTCTTATGTACCACACATTAATGCTGGAAATACCATTGTGTTCCCTTGAGCTTAGCTTTGGGTGAAAGCTTCTGTGATCACTGAATGTTAAAGCATTGGCAGTGTTTGTTTTTCAGTGGCATAATATATTCTATGTGATAACTTGTATGGCTGGGGCCGGTGCAGCAGTTTTATGCAAATATGTCAGTGTAGGTAATTGGTGAAGTGTTAAGTGGACAGAACTGTAATGTGAAAAAGGACATCACTGCTAAGTACTACTGTTCCTGTCAAGTATGCTGATAACATGATGATAAATTGGAAAGTGTCATAATTTTAACATTTAAGGTTTTAGAGTTATAACTTTATAGATTACAGAGGCAGAGCTTGGTACGCAAGGTAATTTTGTTTTTATTATCTGTGCCTGACAAATTCAATAGTTGTACCATCTTCTTATCTATGTGAGTGACCTATTACTAGTTATTGGGCACAGATTGACTTGCTAGTTCTGTAAAAACAAAAATCTACGCACTGTGTGAAAACAAGGACAGATAATTTGAATGAATAGATGAAGAATCTGAAATCATAATTAGGTTGATTATTTTATAGAGCCCAGTATTGGAGCTGAAATAGTACAAACAACAACAAAAAAAACCTGAAAAAGTTTCATAGTAGAATATATTTCCAGGAAGTGAATATTGCTTCTGTGTGTGTCCTGCTGAATGGTACTGTTACAACAATCCCGCATGACATGTCCTGTCTGCCAGCTAAGGAGGCCTGGATGTGACAGCTTCGTTGCCCATCCTTAGAATGCATGGGGTAGGTACTGCTGGGAAATGTTTAGATACTCCTCTCCAGCTCTTCTGTTTTTGTACACGGTCGGTATTTTGGCTCTCAGTCTGGGCTAGCTTGCCTGAATTAGCTAGCAATAACACTTGGAGTGAATGAAGTGATTATTTAATGTTTTCTAACTATTTTTGAGTCATGTTAGATGGCCTTCAGATTTTTTGGCAAGTATGCAGAAAAGATGATGCAAATCTTCACCTGGATTAAACTGCTCAGCTGGTTGGTTTGTGAGGCTGCGGCACTTCTGAAGTGCAAACTGAATTTATGGCATGTGGTCAGGGAACAAGTGAGCTGGCTTGTGCAGCAAACCTGTCTCCTCGCAGCCCCCTTCAGTGACTCACGCTCCCAGATGCCATCCCCCCCTTTCAAGTCTTGTGTTACAGGTTGCAGGCATGGACAGGGAGTTGAGCGACTCTGGTCACACCTGCACCAGTGCCATTGTGGGCAAGATAGCTGGATCCCACATCCTCATGGGAGCAGAGGCAGGTCCAAAATCTTTCCACCATATTACAGGAAGATCCAGAATGTGCTCGTCTTAAAAGCAGGTGCTGCAGGATTTGATTTTTTTTTTTAATTCCTAAGCCCAAATCTTATTAGTTAGTTCATTTTACAAGTTGGAGAACTCTGCACTTGGTTGGTAAGTCTAGACAACTTATTTACTAAGCTCTTCTGGCTGCTTAGATACTGAGCTGGTTTGTGTATTCAGTCCTGTTATGAAACTTTTGGCGGTGAGCGGCTCCCTTAGGTACAATAAGCAGGACGAGTAAATACCAGCCTGTCTGCCAGCATGGGCACTGCTGTTGGAGAGCTGTCCACCGGTCCCTCTGGGCAGCAGCATCACCCTTTCAGAGCAGATGGGAAGCGGTCCCTGCAGGGGGGAGAGCTTGCAGCCGTGGTGATAGTGGAGAGCGAAGACCTCAACCCACCAGAGCAGTCATGTGTAAGTGGTAAAGAGGATGAGATAGTTTGTTGATCTGCTGCATTTCAGGTCACATGTGCACATTAAGCTTTGCCCATGCTGGAGGATCTTGCTATATGTGTGTTTACGTATATTATCCAAGGCAAGGCCTCTCACGTAAGGCTGACACCTTGTTTCCTTGCTGCGCTTTCCACCCTGCCAGCCTGTCTCCCTTGGGCATCGTTTTGCCAAGAAGAAAAACAGTGTTTTGCATAAGCAGAATGATCTCTCCTGCTGACAGGAGATGATGTGAGCTCATGTACCTCAAAGAAGTAAAGCACAACTGAAGCAAGAGCACAATAAATAATACCATGGTTCTTTTAATCTGTAGCAGATGATACAGAGAGCACCCCATTCATATGCTCCTCATCTTGCAAAGTGGGTTTTATCTTCCACTCCTGCCAAAGGAAGGAAAAATAGACATCGTCAGAATTCCCTTTAGTCTTTCCTAAGACTAAAGAGACAAGCTCTTTTCCCTGCTGAAGGAATCAGACTTCAGTGTTACTAGCTGGGTGTGCCAAAAAAGCCACCTGCTTGTGTGCAGCCTGCTAACTCCCTTGCATAAACATCTGACATCCTCTGCTGAGATGTGCTCTGCGGGCTGTGGTCCTCATACCTTCTGCTCATCTGGCGCTGGGGGTTGCTCTGCTCTCCTGACCCCCATCAACTTGTCCCTGCAGCACAAGGGGAGGGAGAAAAGGGCACTCCAGGAGAGGATTAGTGCTCGGCAAATTTTGCCTAAACCTTGTAGAAAGGACAGTGGTGGAAATAAAAAATTAGAATTAACTGTGGGTGGTGTGTTGTTGTCTGGGAATTCTTTGTTAAAAAGGAGATTTCTGGGGCATTTAGAGATTATGTTGCGATGATGGGTTTTTTTATGGGATATGATTTGCCTAGAGCTGGTAGATCATAAGAATACAGAATGGTGGCTTGATGAGGTTGTTATCTTTACACAGTTTGCATTGCATTGACATATAACTCTAGTATGTTATGCTTACTACCTTCATTTAGTATGTCAGGATTTGCTGGGACTGTGATCTTGGAAGTAACAGGTAAAGCTATGGAGGGCAATGTTTGGATTTCCTACATTGGAAGGACGTTGTGTAACCTATTCAAGGTAGAGAAAGATTGCCATTTCAAACTTCAGCTATGGTAGGAGGTTTTACATCAAAACAGGTGAATTTAACTTCAAAAGCTTCCAATCAGATAAAATGAGGAACATATTAAGTGAAGTAGACTGGCACTGTTTATTAGAAAATGGCCTATGAAGGAAAATTGGCTAAACTTTAAAGAGGTGCTGGAGTTGGCTCAGGGGGAGTGAATATATCTTTACATAAAACTAAACATAAAACTTTAAAACCAATGTGGATGAGTGATAAGTTGTTAAAGTTAATTGTGAGTGAAAATAGAGGTCTAAAGCGTACAGGGAGTAGTAAAGTATGGAGTTGTTGGAGGGGTCTAGAAGGACAAAGCTGCTATACAAATGGAGGATTTGAAGGGCAAAATGGAGAATAAGTAGTTAAGGCCATTAAGCTAAAGAGTACTCTGGTGAATAAAGACATGAAGTGAACCGGAGGGACTGCTCTGGGGATATTTACTCTTTGTTCAAACCAAAAAACCCAAATGCCCCCCAAGGATTTAGTTCTATTTAATGCTATACCATTAAATAGTGCAACTCTTACAAGGAGTTGTAAAATGCGTATATTCGATTACCTATGAAGCTTATTGTTATTACTAGTAATTAATGTCAATTAATATAATATTTATGTAACTACTACGAGGTAACGTGTATTACTATGTATTGTCTGCTATAGCTATATAGTAAGATATATTGAGGTATAGGTTATAATAGCACATATAGTATGCTATCATAGTACGATATGATATTTATCTAGCTTATTAAGACTTGTGCATGAAATATATCCTGTAGGAGATTGTTACAGATTAATCATATTATGTAATAGTATACATAATGTAATATACTGTTATAATAATATTATTCATACATAGTAATAACAATAGTAACAGCTGCTGGCCACTATTATCTGCATGCTATATATAAACACCTATCGGGAGACAGTTACAGTCATGCAGGCATTGTAATTTTGAAACTTATTTTGCTACGAGCTTAACTTCTATTCACTCTCATGTGCATCCAGCGAAGAAGATGCAGTTAGATAACACCCGTATTATTTGTGTCATTACACTCGTTGGGGATATTGGCAGCAGAGGTCAGTGCCTGGTCCTGCGCAGGTTTGGAGCACCCTCTCCCTGGGAGAGGGATGCAGGCTGGCACTCCTCAGGGCTCATAGATTGGGAATGCTGTGCCCTGCCCAGAGGACCCTTCTGTGTGTTGCCTGCGGCCACAGTGTTGTGGCCGTGACGTTCTCTCCAGAAAGGTCTGAATTTTGTTTGTTTCAAAGAAAGATGGCGGTATGTAGGTGGCAGCTTTAAATCTGCGTTACCTTGATTGGCGTGTTAGCGTGGGCTGGTTTTGCTGAGCAGGGGAACACACGTGCTCTTCCAGGCTCTCGAGAGCAGCATGGGTCTTTTTCAGGTGCATGAAAATAGATTGTCTTATGCAGTTGTAGCCTCTGGTAATGAATCAATTTATTTTAACATTTAGTTATCCATCTAATAAAAGCAAAGCAGCAGCTGTTGAGGAAAAAAAAAGCATCTAAAAATAAATAAGCAGCATGGATGGACTCAGACACAGTAACACTGGATCTCAAACGCAAAGGTAAGGCAAGTATGGGAACAGTGGAAGCAATCACTGAGCCCTTTATATCAAAAAGGGTTGCTCTAGGAGGCCTTTCTTGAATTATACGGTATTTCAGGTGTGGTCTTACTCCTGTGTTTTCTAGTGGCATTCACATTTCTGTCTCTGTGGAAAATAGTTCTGCTGATGCCTCACTGGATAACATTTACCGTCCTTCATCTGCATTGTTTTGGCAGCGCTCAGTCATCATCAGTTATAATATCTTAATCCTTTTCTTCCTAAATCACTTCTTTATTAGTGGGAAGGGTGTTTATTTGCTCAAATTGAGCTGGCTTTTAGTCAGATGGGCAGTAGTATTGCTCTGGACAGGAAGAAGTTAATTTTCCAGTTTGATGGAACTCAGCAGGATTTATTATTAGAAAACCTGAGATTACCTTTAAGATAACTGAAGTTATTAATACTGGAGATATTAAAACCTTGTTCATGGTCATACCTGTGTGTTGCCATGGTCCCTCTTCCTTCGTGTTCTGGTCTCCTGGATTAAACTTGATGTGGCACCTGCATAATTCAGCAGAATTGCTGTATCCAGTTGCATCAGTGGTAAATCCATGTATGAGGGATCTCAGTTGGACTGTGATACTTAGAAATACTTACATCAGTGTGTCTTTAATAAAAAATAATTTGGAGGACACCATGCCAGGAAAGAAGTATTTGCTGATTGGGTTTATGAAATGCATCTGAAGTTTAGGTTGTTTCTTCTTTTTTGCTATTGATGAGTGCTGCTGATTTTGGCAGTTTGAAGAATGCATAAATAAAACAATATTAAAAACCCCAGTATGGGTGGTAAAGAACTGGCAGTCATCTCCCTCTGGAAGAAATTTCAGATGTTTATTTGTAGCAATGGTCATTGGCGTTATTGGTCTACTGTGTTATGTCAGGTCAGAGAGCTTTGTGCATTGATTTTAAAGGGATTTTTATAATCACTTAATGCTTTTCCTTCTTATGCTAGAAATATATGCCTTCATAAAATGATTCCAATTCATTACTCAGTATTTTCTTTTCCTCATAACTGTTCCATTTAAGACTCAATTTGTGGATTCTTATGTTGTACTTAGAACAATATGGGTTTTTTTTGATGTTAGGAGACACTACAGCTAGTGATGAGAGTATGTATTGAGCTATATATCCCTCTTTCGCATACCCACTGATACAGGCACCAAAATCGCACTGACATATTAGTAGGCATCAAGTACCTTGTTCTCCTAGTTCTTTGAAATTCAAACTGTTACCAGTGATCACCCCTTATGCCTTGGAGGGATCTAATAGCAGTCTTCCTGCTAACCTAAATCTGTATGCTTTTACAGGTTATTCTGTAATGGAGTTGACACTGTATTTTGTCATGATTGTTGTTCCTTTTGCTGTCTTCCACCTTGGTCCTCATCTACTTGCAGCTGCACCATCCATGTCATCTTTAACAAGATGATGGTAAACATGTCTTTGAAGATCTGGGCCTAATTATTTTCTTTTCTCCTTCAGAAATGCTTTTTTCTGCTTACTAATGCTTTACTGAAATGCTTTATTTTGGGTAATGTGTATGTTTGCTGTGCTTCACCACCTGAGTTTTTGGTAGCCATACAATGGACCCAGCCTATGGGGTGTTCCTGTCAAACTCTTGCCCTTATCCCTGGAGGGGAATGGGAATGGCAAATCTTGGGTAGTGAGCACAACCCTAATGGCTTGAACACCTTCATTTTGTGTCCAGACATGCCCTTGACATGGAGGAGGCTGTGAACGTGGGCAGGAGGAAGGCTTCTGCTAGGCCTGCATGTGGCTGGACAGTTCTGCTGTGCCTCAGTGGCATGATGATGCCAACCAGACAGCAGGACCAGAAATAGGGTGTAGAGGATGGGCTGTGCTAATACAGTACTTCTAAATGTAATAATGCCCCAGTGTAAGCAGACAGTAAGTTTTTTCTCTCTATGCCAAATACATTTTTGATAGATGTCTCCTTCTATTTTTTTTTTTTAAGGAGTGCATAGCTTTTTAATACATAGAGAGGAATTAATAACTTTTTAAAGTAAGGCATAGCATTTAAAGTGAATTTGGGTTATTATTATTTTTAGGATAAGTGCAGAGTAAATAATTGATTCATTCATTACCTCTTTGCTTTATGAAATGTTTCTTCCATGAAAAATTCCAGCACATGAAGTCTAGCACTGTGAGCTGAACAACAGCTCCATATAAAAACACTGGTGCTGGTAATCCAAGAAAGGATCACGATTAACTTTAATTTTGACATGAAAACAATAATTTGCTCTAATTTTCTTCATAAAATTTTGAAATGTACTGCCAGTTTCTGATCTTTGAGGTTTGAGCTGTGTGAATCTGGTTGGATTGGCTGAATAGGTCTTGCGGGTGGGTGCTAGCACATGGTTCGTTGGAGGTATCGTAACTGAGCCTTCAGTATAGGGCACTGCTGTAGGTCAGGTGTAACTGGAGGCACATTAAAGACAAGCAGATCTATGAGATCCAGAAGTGGTAGGATAATTTTATGGAATGCTGGAAGGATGGAGGTAATAAAATGAACCATCTTCACATCTCAACTCGCAGCTTCTTTCTTCTTAGCGTAATTAGAATATGGAATCAGTAACTTTGCATAGCAGCTAATAATTTTTAAGCTGTTGCCATAGGATACCACATTTTGTCTATACGCTGCAGATACAAAGATCTGCAAAATGCAGATCTGGCTGACATTAAAAAGTGCTTTGGCTAAGCTTCTGTGGCCCTGCAAAGATGATCAAAATTAAACAGGCATCTTAAGTAAGGTTCCAGGAGGAGGAAAAGATGCTAAATCAACAGGAAGAAAATGTCATTAATAGCACTTTTCAATAAATATAGATAGAAATGAACTAGGAAGTCATTATATTATTTCATTGCATTTTTTCCTACTTTAAATGATTTTCCTACTATTAAATGATACTTTGTTAGCTGCTATGTATTTTATAATTATTCCAGAATCACAGATCCTTTCTGATGTGACTCAACTACAGTAAATATTGTACAAGCAAACAGCGAGACGTACTCAACGGTGCAGAGTTTCACAGCGATAAAGGTTTTGTCCTCTAAAAAACTGTAGTTCTAAAAATGTCATTCTTTCAGGAGGCAGAAAGGATAAAACAGAGGTGCCAGTATTTGCTGGTATTTGGCAATTTGTCCTGTTTCTTCCAGTTACGGCACTAGTGAGATTTGACATTCTTCATTTTACTCAGAATCATGTTCTTGGGCTTTAACAGCATCATTGAAATAGTGTCATCATGGCTTTTAGTCTAGGAGGGAGCTGAAGAATGTTTCTGAGAGCTCAAGCCTGCTTTAAATCATAGGACCAGTAATGCCCAGGCAAATATCATTACAGCTAGCTGAACAGTGATGAAAACAGATCCTGGACTTTTTTTTTTTTTTGCACCTTTTGGAACATGGTGGTAAATCTGGAATAAGTTCACCATCAGTTACTCTCACCTACACCAGTTTAGCAGCGTAGAATCTGACATGTTGGATAGATTCCTGGATTTCAAGAGCAGGAGTGGACTCAGAGGCTAATCCCATTTTTCTATAGAAATGAAGCCACAGTCTTTCAGATGCGCTAATGCGCCAGTCCCACAAAGATACAGCGAAATACTTTGCAATCTCACTTTGCATTTTACTGTGCAGTAATTACGTTGTGGGTTCCTATAATTTGCTGTAAAGAAGCTCCAGGGGACATGGTATTTGCATCAGCATCTGGCATAGCAAATACTACCCGTTCTGTTGAAAGAATCTGTGCTGGACTTTGTGTGTTTATTGTATAGACAGCTGGGCAAAAGGCTTGTGACTCAGGACAGCACTGGTGGGAGGTATTACTCAAATCCATGTGAACCCTCAATAAAGTTCAGTACAGTGTTTAAGCTGTGGTTTTGGCCAGGTCTTATTTTTTCTGTGTCAGTTGGTTCCTTTGTTTGGACCACAGTTGATTTAAACATTATTTTTGTGTGTGGAACCATTGACTTTTTTTTTTTAATCCTTTGGTTAGAAATAATTTTGAGGGAGATGATTTAAAAAAGGACTGATGTGTCCTGGCTGGGCTTCCTGTGGCTGAGAAGCACATTCTTCGCCACTGAACTACAGGCTTTCTGTCTGCTCGCTCTTTGTGGCCGACCAGGTTACTGAACATCTTGGAACACGTAAAGCGTTCGCTTCTCTCCTTAGGGACACCTAGTGTATTTTATGAGAAAGGCTTTATACCAGCTCTAGCTGTCTGAGTTCACAGACCCTGTTTCTTCAAAGTATTTCAGGAATTTGACTGGGATAAGAAAGAGAATTCTGGTGTCTCTTTAAGACTAAGCAAATGAATGAATTAAATCATGAGAGTACACAGGCTTATTAATTTTAAGTCCCGTGCACTTTTGCTGGTGCAGATTTTCTAGTCTTTTTATGAAAGGTGGAGAAAACCTGTAATTGAAGAAAAAAAAAGAAAATTTTAGAAAAATGCTGTACTGTATATGAAGAGAAAACAACATGTTGTTATAAGCAAATGCCTTAGTGGAGAGAGTGTTCCTGTGATTGGAGATGTGACCTCAGAACAAGGATCACAGATTTGCATTCTTCTTTCCACCACCACTTGCGCATGTTGCTTTTGAGATAGAATTTGATGCTTTTCCCTGCAAACTACTTTGTTCTGTAAACAACCCATGTTGTAATTTATTCATTGAGAATATGCTGTTCTAGGAGTTTAGCCATGTTTCACAGAATCCCAGGTTGGAAGGGACCTCAGGGATCATGTAGTCCAACCTTTCTAGGAAGAGCACACTCTACACAAGATCGCCCAGCACCCTGTCCAGATGACTCTTGAAGCTGTCCAATGTGGCTGAGTCAACCACTTCCCTGGGGAGATTATTCCAATGGTTGGCTGTTGCAGGTACTACGAAGGCTTCCTAAGTGTTTGGAAATCCGTTTGAAATCTTCACTGCTTCAATTACAAGTCTTCCCACATCGAGAACTCTGCTGGGTCAGTTTTTTTAGGATGTTGGGGTAGAGAACTGAGGGCTGATGACATAACCTAGATAAAGCAAAAAAGACATTTGTGCATTAAGCTGTGAAAATCTTGCAGGCATTTCCTTGTAGAGCAGGTCAGCTTTAAAATATGTAACTGGCAGAGAAGGATGCAGGAAGCAGCAGTGTTCTGTGGCATGCCTTGCACAGGGTTGTACTGAGTCTGTGGGGACAGACAGGGCCTGATCCGCCCAAATACAAGGAAACAAGCACCGATTCTGATATGAAAAAACTTTGTGAGCATGAAGTGGAAATCAAAAATGAGCCAAGAACTCACCCTCTGTTTTAATAACTCTTTTAACTATTAACAAAAATAAAAAGATGTACTGAAATGGAAAAGGCAATTATCCTTCTCCCTCCAAAGCATGAGTTGCCCCTTAAACCTTTTTTCAAAGCTTTTAGAAGCATAAAATGGGAGTAAACTGTTCTATTGCCATGTGTGGCTATTTTGGGACTGCTTCTGGTTGCTCTGATGTATGAGAGAGTCAATACATGCATTTGAGGGAGGAAAGCTACTGGAAAGGAATGAGCTGTTTGTTAAAAACTAACTTGTGCTGAACAAATGTAATAGCTGTCTTCAGTGTAATTAATGATTCATTTAGCACATAAAGGGAATTGAATAGGTATTATATTCTTGGCTCTTAGCAAACAGTTGATTTCCTGCCATATGACAGTCTATTAAAAAAGCTGGATGTATAGCAAGCAGATACAAATTCCATGGCATGGATTGTCTCTTGGCTGATACTAGGGAAGAGAGGAATCACTAATGCAGAGACCTCCAAGTGTGAAATCTTGTAAAGGAGTGTGCTGGTTTTGGTTGAGAAGGGGTTAATTCTCTTCACTGTGGTGCCTGTGGTGGTCTGGGACTTTTCCAGCTTCCCGCGCTCTGCCGCGTGGCGGGGGGGGCTGGGAGGGGTGGGGCCACGGCCAGGGCAGCTGACCCCGACTGGCCAATGGCAGGTTCATTCCATACCATGTGACGCCACGACCAGTATATTAACAGGGACAGTTGCGGCTCCGGGGCGGTGCGGCGTCGGGTAGGCGGGCAGCGAGCGGCTGCGTCGCGTGCGGTTTGTTTCAGTGGTTCATCCTCCCCCCCCTCCCCGGGTTTTGCGCCTCTTGTTGTTTTCCTTCCATTGCATTTTTGTTGTTTTTTTTAATTTTAAACTGTTCTTATCTCAACCCACGAGCGTTACCCTTCTGATTCTCTCCCCCATCCCACCGGTGGGGGAGTGAGCGAGCAACTGTGTGGGGCTGAGCTGCCGGCTAAACCACGATAGTCTTTTTTGGTGCCCAATGTGGGGCTCAAGGGTTGGAGATAATAACAGCTGCTGGTCACAGCATCATGTTTTCATTTTTGCAGTTTGTGTGAAAGATTGGTGTTGGTTTGTTTAGTCTGCTGTGTTCTGCTGTGATTAGTAATGTTTTGCCTATGAGATTTGTTATGCAAACACTCGTTTTCAGCTTTATCTGGTATTTGGGGTTTTTGCTGGAACCGTTACTGTACTTTGGATACCACCTTGTTGAGGCGATTAGCAATTATACCTCCTCCTCTGAGAGGTTTTATATGGAGGAAATACAGAATGGTATCTTTGCAACTTTTTCTCTGTGATGTCTCTGCCTTTATTACAACAACCTTTTTGTATCTTGAACATCCTTGGGTGGTTAAGGTGCACTTATTGTTAGTTTTTGGGCATGTTGTTTTGGTTTCGACTAAGCAACTTAAGAATATCACCCAGAAATCTGCCCTAAGGCTTGATAGTTTTGAGTGGCAGGGCACGTGGGATAGCATGGGCAAATACCTAGGGCAGTGGGCACCCCCAGTGTTTTGGAGTTTCACCCCTGAACAAGTGCAGAATCCTAGAAAACTAGTAGAATATTTGGAGAAAGTATGTTGTTACACTGGGAACTCCAGAGAGACACAGATAACTGCAACGTGCTGGTGCCTGGCCCATGCGTACCGAGCCCTGCTCAACAGTATTCAGTGCTCCCAAGGGGAAGAGAATGTCTCTGGGTTGAAAGGCAAAGTGACAGGCACTGCAGCCACTCAAACCCCCAGGACAAGCACTGTGGCTACTCAAACCCCCATGACAAGTACTGGAGCTGACTCAGAGAATCAACCTGTGCCAGTATCAGTCGCCCCCATGCACAAGAAGAAATATTGGAAGCGGACATCAACTCGTTTAGAACGGGATGATGGAGAAGCAGGGCGTTCGCGAGGAGAGGAGGAAGAAATCATAAATGAAATAGAGACCACCCGAACCCTGTCCTTGAGTGAGTTGCAAGATATGTGAAAAGATTTCAGCCGTCGTTCAGGTGAGCACATTGTCACCTGGCTGCTCCGTTGCTGGGATAATGGGGCCAGTAGCCTGGAACTAGAGGGAAAAGAAGCCAAACAATTGGGATCCCTTTCTGGGGAAGGGGGCGTTGACAAAGCAATTGGAAAAATAACACAAGCCCTCAGCCTCTGGAGGCGACTCCTGTCTGGAGTGAAGGAAAGGTGTCCCTTTAAAGATGATGTTACATATCGCCTAGAAAAATGGACAACTATGGAGAAAGGCATTCAGTATCTAAGGGAATTAGCTGTGCTTCAGGTGATTTATGGTGACCTGGACGATCAACAGTCATCCAAAGACCCACATGAAGCCGAGTGCACACGACCCATGTGTTGGAAGTTTGTATGGAGTGCACCATCCTCGTATGCAAACTCATTGACAGTAATGTCCTGGAGAGGGGATGAGGCACAAACAGTGGTGGAGGTGATTGATAGACTCCAGGATTACAAAGCAAATATCCCTTCTTCGCTTGTCTCTGCTGTGGAGAAACTATCCCAAGAGGTCCAGCAACTCAAAGATGATATGTCCTGCTCCCCACCTCGACAGAGCAGTGTCTCAGCTGTTAGGAATAAGCATTCTTTTGCTCAAAGGAGAGGATACACCCCACGGGCCACCCTATGGTTCTACCTGTGTGACCATGGAGAGGACATGATGAGGTGGGATGGCAAGCCTACTTCAACCCTAGAGGCACGAGTACGTGAACTGCAAGGAAGAACAGTCACTCAGGGAGGCTCTTCCAGGAAAGCTGCTGCTCCAATTTCAAGTGAGCAAGACCCCAGACAAAGGAGTGGAAGTGCTGATTTTATTTCTAAGTGTAATAGAGGGACTCCTGATTCACATTTACAGGAAGTGAGTTGTGACTGCCATGATCAAGACTAGAGGAGCCCTGCCTCCAGCCAGGTGGGGGAAAGGGATAACCAGGCTTACTGGACTGTGTGGATCCGATGGCCTGGCACGTCCAACCCACAGGAGAATAAAGCTTTAGTGGACACCGGCGCACAGTGCACCCTAATGCCATCAAACTATATAGGGGCAGAACCCATCAGCATTGCTGGAGTGACAGAGGGATCCCAAGAGCTAAATGTATTGGAGGCCGAAGTGAGCCTAACCGGGAATGAGTGGCAAAAGCACCCCATTGTGACTGGCCCCGAGGCTCCACACATCCTTGGCATAGGCTATCTCAGGAGAGGGTATTTCAAGGACCCAAAAAGGTACAAGTAGGCTTTTGGTGTAGCTGCCTTGGAGACGGAGGAAATTAAACATCTGTCTACCTTGCCTGGCCTCTCAAAGGACCCTTCTGTTGTGGAGTTGCTGAAGGTCAAAGAACTACAGGTGCCGATCGGCACCACAACAGTGTACCGGCGGCAATATTGCACCAACCGAGACTCTCTGATTCCCATCCATGAGCTCCTTCACCAACTGAGGAGCCAAGGAGTCATCAGTAAGACCCACTCACCCTTTAACAGTCCCATATGACCAGTGCGGAAGTCTAATGGAGAGTGGAGGCTAACAGTAGACTATCATGGCCTGAATGAAGTCACTCCACCATTGAGTGCTGCTGTGCCAGACATGCTAGAACTTCAGTACGAACTGGAGTCAAAGGCAGCCAAGTGGTATGCCACAACTGATATTGCTAATGCATTCTTCTCAATCCCTCTGGCAGCAGAGTGCAGGCCACAGTTTGCTTTCACATGGAGGGGTGTCCAGTACACCTGGAATCGACTGCCCCAGGGGTGGAAACACAGTCCTGCCATTTGCCATGGACTGATTCAGACTGTACTGGAACAGGGAGAAGCTCCAGAACACCTACAATACATTGATGACACCATCACGTGGGGCAACACAGTGGAAGAAGTTTTTGAGAAAGGAGAGGATATAGTCCAAATCCTTCTGAAAGCTGGTTTTGCCATAACACAAAGTAAGGTGAAGGGACCCACACAAGAGATCCAGTTCTTAGGAATCAAGTGGCAAGATGGATGTCATCAGATCCCAATGGATGTAATCAACAAAATAGCAGCCATGTCTCCACCAACTAGCAAAAAGGAAACACAAGCTTTCTTGGGCATTGTGGGTTTTTGGAGAATGCATATTCCACATTACAGTCTGATTGTAAGCCCTCTCTATCAAGTGACCTGGAAGAAGAATGATTTCAAATGGGGCCCTGAGCAACAACAGGCCTTTGAACAAATTAAACAGGAGATAGTCCATGCAGTAGCTCTTGGGCCAGTCTGGGCAGGACAAGATGTAAAGAATGTGCTCTACACTGCAGCTGGGGAGAATGGCCCTACCTGGAGCCTCTGGCAGAAAGCACCAGGGGAGACCTGAGGTCGACCCCTAGGGTTTTGGAGTCGGGGATACAGAGGGTCCAAAGCCCACTGTAATCCAGCTGAAAAAGATATTGGCAGCATATGAAGGGGTTCGAGCTGCTTCAGAAGTGGTTGTTACTGAAGCACAGCTGCTCCTGGCGCTCCGACTGCCAGTGCTGGGCTGGATGTTCAAAGGTAGGTCCCCTCTACACACCATGCAACTGATGCTACATGGAGTAAATGGGTTGCACTGATCACCCAGTGGGCTCAAGTAGGAAACCCCAGTCGCTCAGGAATCTTAGAAGTGATTATGGACTGGCCAGAAGGCAAAGATTTTGGATTATCACCAGAGGAGGAGTTGACACGTGCTGAAGGAGCCCCGCTGTATAACAAACTGCCAGAAGATGAAAAGCAGTATGCCCTGTTCACTGATGGGTCCTGTTGTCTTGTGGGACAGGACCGGAGATGGAAGGCTGCTGTATGGAGTCCTTACATGGCAAGTAGCAGAAACTGCTGAAGGAGAAGGTGAATCGAGCCAGTTTGCAGAGGTAAAGGCCATCCCGCTGGCCTTAGACATTGCTGAATGGGAAAAGTGGCCAGTGCTCTATCTCTATACTGACTCCTGGATGGTGGCAAATGCCTTGTGGGGCTGGCTGCAGCAGTGGGAGCAAAGCAACTGGCAGCGCAGAGGCAAACCCATCTGGGCTGCCGCATTGTGGCAAGACATTGCTGCCTGGGTAGAGAAACTGGTTGTAAAGGTACGGCATGTGGATGCTCACGTCCCCAAGAGTCGGGCCCCTGAAGAACATCGAAACAACCAGCAGGTAGATCAGGCTGTCGAGATTCAAGTGGCTGAGGTGGATCTGGACTGGCAACATAAGGGTGAACTATTTCTAGCTCAGTGGGCCCATGACACCTCAGGCCATCAAGGGAGAGATGCAACATACAGGTGGGCTCGTGATTGAGGGGTGGACTTGACCATGGGCGCTATTGCGCAGGTTACCCATGAATGTGAAACATGCGCTGCAATCAAGCAAGAGAAGCGGGTAAAGCCTCTGTGGTATGGGGGATGATGGCTGAAATATAAATATGGGTGGGCTTAGCAGATTGACTATATCACACTCCCACAAACCCACCAAGGCAAGCGCCATGTGCTTACAATGGTAGAAACAATGACTGTCTGGCTGGAAACATATCCTGTCCCCCACGCCACTGCCCGGAACACTATCCTGGGTCTCGAAAAACAAGTCCTGTGGCGACATGGCACCCCAGAGAGAACTGAGTCAGAGAACAGGACTCATTTCCGAAATAACCTCATAGACACCTGGGCCAAAGAGCACGGCATTGAGTGGGTGTATCACATCCCCTATCATGCACCAGCCTCTGGGAAAATAGAACGGTACAATGGACTGTTAAAAACTACGCTAAGAGCAATGGGGGGTGGAACATTCAAGCACTGGGATACACATTTAGCAAAAGCCACCTGGTTAGTCATCCCGAGGGGATCTGCCAATTGAGCTGGCCCTGCCCAGTCAGAAATCTTATGTACTGTGGAGGTGGATAGAGTCCCTGTAGTGCAGGTAAAAAATACGCTGGGCAAAACAGTCTGGGTTCTTCCTGCCTCAGGCAAAGGCAAACCCATTCATGGGGTTGCTTTTGCTCAAGGACCTGGGTGCACTTGGTGGGTGATGTGGGAGGATGGAGAAATCCGATGTGTGCCTCAAGGGGATTTGATTTTGGGCAAAAACAGCCAATGAACTGAATGGCACAATGCAAACCGCTATATAATATTGCGTGTCACCTCTGTGTTGTATCAATGATATCATAGTACAAGCCTCCCAATCCATGGCAGATGAACTGTGAAACAAGCAAAGTGCAGCAGTGATGGAATAACGACTGACTTGGTATGCAGCAACCCAACGCCACACACACCATCTGTACCACCCTGAAAGACTGATACAACAGATGGAGCCCAGAGTCATGGACTGGGTGAACTCAGTGGAAATTTTTATGGACATTTTACAAGGAAGGTCCATAGACTAATGGAATGATGTCTGTGTATTATGTTAAAGGATGGGAAGGGGAGGGGTGGTGGTTGGTAAGGTTGTATTGGGTTGTTTGGGACCTGGGCATGGTGTAAATGGTATGGAATAAGGGGTGGAGAATGTGCTGGTTTTGGTTGAGAAGGGGCTAATTCTCTTCACTGTGGTGCCTGTGGTGGTCTGGGACTTTTCCAGCTTCCCGCGCTCTGCCGTGTGGCGGGGGGGGCTGGGAGGGGCAGGGCCACGGCCAGGGCAGCTGACCCCGACTGGCCCATGGCAGGTTCATTCCATACCATGTGATGCCATGACCAGTATATTAATGGGGGCGGTTGTGGCTCGGGAGCAGCTGCATCGCGTGCGGTTTGTTTCAGTGGTTCATCCTCCCCACCCCCCCCCCCGGGGTTTGTGCCTCTCGCTGTTTTCCTTCCATTGCATTTTTGTTGTTGTTTTTTAATTTTTAATTATTAAACTGTTCTTATCCCAACCTGCAAGCGTTACCCTTCTGATTCTCTCCCCCATCCCACCGGTGGGGGAGTGAGCGAGCGAGTGTGTGGGGCTGAGTTGCTGGCTAAACTACAGCAAGCAGTTTGCTGCGGATGTTAGTGCTGGGGTCCAATTTGTTGCATGGTTTATATACAAACATTTTTGTAGTTCTGCTTTTGATCCTAACCTAGGCTTTGCAAAATCAGCCTTGCAGAGTGTGTGATGGAAATGTTTCTATGTTTAAAAATCCCAGTGACAGGCACTGAATAACCACATCATGGACGTCTCCTACAGTGTTTGCAAACCAACTATTTCAGCACCGAGCTGGCGTTTGAAACTCTTAAAGTGACATTCAGGTGGAAACAATCACGAATATACCAAGTGTGTCATTGACATACGGAACTATAAAAGAGTGACCCAGAAATAAGGAAGATTAGTTGCTTCTTTCCCTTGGGAACCTCAAGGACTGTTGATAAACATGAGTAAAGATAATGTATAAATAAATGAAGGTCATAGATTTGATCGGAGTAACAGTTGTAAAAAATAACTTGAGGCATGCAAGTTTTTCTCTAGATCAAAAAGCTTCAAAACTGTATATAATTTGAGAATAGTTGCTCTGATTCCCATTTCACTGAGTAGGTCAGGGTGTCAAGAGGACCTGTTGTCAGTGTCTGGAGCAGGGGGAGGGTATTAGAAGGGAAAAGGAAACAAAGTTGTTAGAATCTGTAAAAAAGAGACTGGAGTAAATTATTGTTTAAAATGGTTACGTGTCACCTCGTTCCCATTTTTGTCTCATAGACCCCAGCTGACTCTCTGGATAGCTGCCTTTTGCTGCTTCATACTTGTCACATCAAAAGGTGAGTGGTGTAAAAATCGGTGGGAATTTAGTGGAATTGGTATTTACTGTGAATGTCCAAATACATATGAAGAGTATTGCAGTCATAAAATTTCTACTTCAGGGACTCATTCAAAATCATTTAAACAGAAAGGTGAAACAAAATGCAGCCTTGGAGGATATTTTCAGTGCGTAGCTTTATCCACATGGGTATTCAGGATGTCTTCTGACAGTGCATGTGTGATACCACCCAGCTGCAAGGGCATACCCAGCTTGGAAATGCCCATCGTCTTTGCTTGGCCGACTAGTTTAGCTCATTCGCACTGAGTTGCCTGGACTTGACCGCTTCACTCCTTTGGTCATCTGGGACATTTTGCATTGCAGACACAGCGGGTGCTGCTGGCCAGGCGGGTGCAGGGTTTCCTTGTCTTTGTGGTAGGTTTTGCTTTGGCCGTTCCATGGTGCTGCCGTGCCTGAGCTCAGACTGCTTTGGTGTGGGTGGTGGGGCAGTGCTTACACTGACTATCCATGGAGAGTTAACCTGCCTGTCGGTGACACATACAGTCAGCCAGGGGAAAGGGGAGAGGGGGTTGCACTGGGTGGTATTACTTCAGAGGGTACAGGATAATAGTATTTTTTAAAATTAAGCTTTTAAATGCTGTAGAAGTAACTTCATTCTCATATCCCACCCCACAGAAATCTGCCGTTCTCTTTGAAAGCTTATACTGAGGGTGGAGATTTGCCTAGACTTCCCTTTATTATTGTTATCCAAAGGAACCGTTGGACAGCTTCAAGAATAGTAAAAAAAAAAATTGCATTCAACCACTGCTATACTGAAGTAAGGAAGGAAGGATAAAGCAGCACCCCAAACTCCTGATATTTTACAGCCAGTGCAACCAGACTTTGCCATCTACTGAAGAGGTGGGCTTAGAAAAAGAGAAAACAAACCCCACCTGCAGTAAATCATCCTGTAGCTTGAGAGAGGCTGGCCCTTGAGGATTTGGGGATGCAGCTTTAGCCCAGTTGCTGCTGTTTGGCTAAGAGGGCACCTTGTTAAATGCAGAAGGAAAGCATCTCAAGGCAACAGATTGATTATGCTCCAGGTGAGGCGTCCCAAACTTTGTGCAAGTCGTGAGGATTGACAAAGTTACGCTACTTATGCAAGCGTCAGAGTGAATAAAGAAACTTTCTTTGACTGCAGTAGACTTGAGTGAAAAATAGGCACTGGAGAACTGAAAATACTATGGAGTTAGCAGTAATAATAAAAATCAAATGAGTTAACATAATATGCATATTTATGAAATGTATTTGTCTTCTAGTTCTCCGCTCTGTGTAGTATTTGCTGAGACACCTGTGAACAGCAGTCGTGATGCTCTGATGTGGCAAAGTGCTGAAGCCTGGCTGGGAGCATTACAGAAGTTAATTTTTTTCAGACCCCCCCATTTGATGCTTGCTTATTTGCTCAGCTGTAAATGGTCTCCAATTTATGCATTTGCAAAATGCATAAATTTGCAAAAGTTACCCAAGGAAGACTTGTATGAGCCACAGCTATGGACGTCTTTCTCCACCTTCTGCTATGTCCAGGGCATGGTCGCCCAGCTGGGAGCGAGTGCAATGGCAAAAGTGAACAAACACGATTACAGTGACATTATTTATGCTGGCTATGCAGCATCGCTGTAAGATCAGTTCATGTCTTAGTATAGTGCAGTATTCTTGTAAATAAAGTCTGAATAATTCAGCTGATACATTTTTAATTGCATTTTTACCTCTTTTTCTATGACTTAGAAGAGTGGAGAGATTCTTGACTGCTTTCTTTACTGACAGATAATTTCAGTGAGTAATTCTCGATAGGTAGGTAGCTGGTTAGGAGTTAGCTTTTTGTGCTTATATTTATGAGCTATGTGAATGCAAAGAGTAGCATTTTGCTAAAAGCAAAATGATTTAGAAATTTTAAATGTGGTTTCCTTTCCGAGTGATTATTCTCCTGTTGTGGGGTTGTTTTTTTTTTTTTTTTCAAACAAGAGCAATGTGTTATTTTGTGGCAGTGGCCATTTTTGGGGTATTTTTTGTTTGTTTTCTTGTTAATGCCAGACACCCTGTCTAATTTTAAAAATTAACACATTAAATATAGGTTTGATTGCATTCTGGTGACTGAGAAGACTTTGGCAAGGGCTTTCAGCGGTGTCTAAACTAGACTGGAACTGGACTGTATTTGTCTTGATGCTCTTAATATATCAGATTGCTTTTCCAGGTCTTTGAATCAACCACTCCCCTGCTATTCATTCTTTCTGGTTGCTGTAGACAAGGGGCACTACATCAGACCCCAACTTGTAAGGTTTTGCTTTCAAATCAAATAAGAAGGGATAACCTATCATTCTGTGGTATTTGTCTGTCTTTGCATGAAGCCAAGGATAAGGACCGAGATGCCTGCTGGTTGGGATGCCATCCCAGGGCTTCCCACACAGCTTAGGTTTCTTGTTATGTAACAGGAAATTCTAAAATATTGTAAAAATTCACTTTCTAACATTTTGGCATGTAAATGAAAATCACCATGCTTCCAATTCAGGCAGTATGGTCTCACATGTGTTTTTTGTCTCATATTGAAGGAATTTGTGCTAATTTGGCTGCGTGCTTACTCCACCCATAGTTTGCATATGGTCTTTGTCTTTATGGTAGAGTTTGCCTATGAAGTAGAAAGACTAAATAAATTTAAGCTAGAGATGCAAAGACAGCTTAGATGCTCAGTACAGTGGAGGACAGCTAGAGTTTTATTTTGGAGTTAGGGTATTCTGGGTCTCATGTGGAGTGAGGAATGGGTGGGTACGTTACAGACAAGGATTTTTTCTGGCTCAGTTGTTTACCTGCTGCCAGGCAAGTCACCTTTTCTTTTCTCTGCCGCTCTTTTTACTGTTCATACAGATCTGTGTCACAAAATTTCTAGAAAGATTTTTTTTTTATTGTGCAGCTGGAACAGAGTGGTCTGTCTTTGGCCTGAGTGTGGAAGTGCCAGGGAAAGGATGTTTTTTAGGGTGTGGGTCAAGTTTTTTGGTTTGGTGGGGTCTTTTGTGTGTGGGGTTTTTTTTGGGGTGGGTGGGTGTGTGTGTGTTTTTGGTTTTTTTCCCAACTGGAGTACCTCTCCCTTTTTTTGTAATTTTCTCTGCTGTTTCCATTGATGTGTAACATAGATGTAGGACTGAATGAATTCCCCAAATTCATCAAGTCCAGTCCCTTGCTGCTGGAGTCAAGCACACCACAGCATTCTCTTCCTAAATTCATCAGACTTTGCCTTAAAAAAAATCAGGCTTTTTTATACCTGCTCTTTCTATTACAAAACCTTTAGCACAACAGCTTTGTTAGTACAGAGCAATACAGAGCAATTTAACTTGATTTTAACCTATTTTGTATTTGTTTTAGCCAGTTATCTGTAATTCAAGACACCTTTGCCACACATGATGAGATATAGTGGGACAACGATGACAGTATTCATGACGGTTGGTGCAAGAGTGTTAACATCCACAACACAACTGCTGTGGATGGTAAACTTCAGTTGGCTTTTACCATGAAATGCTAAGTTATCTCCACAGGTTTTTTTCCCACATCTTACTGACCTCTGGTTATCTCCATCAAGCTCTGGCTATTGTCACAGGAAGGTTTGATTTGTTGCTAGTCCACAAAACTGGGATATCCACAGGAGACATTTCTGAAGCATGAATAAGTCTGCCTGTCAGAGAGAAGCAGTGCCTTGGCCCCTGTGCCCTCTTCCGAATCTCCCTCCTGCAGTAGAAGGCGGCAGGAGGAGGATGGTCAGTCCCAAGACCTATATGTGTGCTGTGGGTACGACGATGTTCCCCTGCCTGTTCCCCTGTACCAGAGCCATGCAGAGACTGACGGCTATATAGCTCTTCTGTTTTCCCTACCATCTTCATTCCTATTCGAATCATGCTCCTTTCCTCCAGCCCTCCCTTCCTAGTTTTGCCATTCCAGTTCCCTCCCTAGTCACAAGATCCCCTGGGGTTGTTTTCCCTGCCCAGCGGCTCTCAGCCTGGGTTACCACCTTGCTCTGTAACCTCGTCCTGTGCAGTATGCCTCCAGTGCCACCTTTAAAATTTCTGCAAAGCCATATTATGCCTTTTTCTTCTCAGCTGGCTTGTTTCATGCTCTTTCCTCCTGCTGGATGATAGATGGTGGACCAGGAATGAGCGCATCTGGAAGAGGCCACCCCGTGCCCTGAGCACTGTGTCTCCTGCAGCACCGGCACTGCTGCAGCGTGGTCAGGATTTGTGATGTGTTACAGGGGGGTCCAGCTGCACGGAGTGAGCTCATGCTTGGCAGGCAGCCAGGGCACAAACCTGAGCAATCGAAGCAGGTGCTGGGGAAAGGTTTGAAGTGCCATGGTCCTGGTGTGTGTTGCATTTCTGCATAAGGGTTGTGTGTGGCTGAAATTAGTTTGGGGTGTGCGCTTGGGTTCAGAGGTTTTTACCAGTGCCATAGTGCATCCAGTGCTACTTCTGAAAGACAGGCAGGGAGAAGAAAGCTCTCTGACCAATGAACCAAGTGTTGCTTCTGTGCTCTCCTTTTTCACTGTGAAAGAAATGCTTATCTCAGCCTTAGTTGGTGGAAAAAGTAATAATCTGATAAAGATTATTAATTTATTTTATACTTTACCTAAATTGCCACCATCTCACCAGAATGAAACACAAAAATGATTTCAGCAAAGCCTGCAGAAAATACCAGCATTCATTAATGGATACTGGGGGCACTAAAGCAAGCTTCTGGCCAACAGAACCTGGTCCTGATGGGTGACTTCAACTACCTAGACATCTGCTGGAAGAACAATATGGCAGCTCGTATGTCATCCACCAAGTTCCTGGAATGTATAGAGGACTGTTTCCTGGTACAAATGTTGGATGTGCCAACCAGGAAGGAGGCGCTGCTAGACTTGCTATTCGCAAACCGAGAAAGCCTGCATTGTAACATCTCTGTTAGTGACAGCCTTGGCTGCAGGGACCACAATATGGTGGAGTTCGGGATCCTGCTGAGTGTGCTGAAGGTCAGCTCTAAGACAAGGGTTCTGGATTTTAGAAGAGCAAACTTCAGTTCACTCAGGGCTCATTTGGGAGGGATTCGATGGGAAGCTTCCATGGAAGACAAAGGAGCTAGTGAGTGCTGGGAGTTCTTCAAGAACTCTCTATTGGAAGCACAAAGCCAGTTTATCCCCTACAAAGAAAAGGGAAGTAAGTGGAGCAAGAGGCGCCCATGGCTCAACCATGACCTCCTGGGTGTACTCAAATCCAAAAGGGAAGCATACCAGAGACGGAGGAGTGGAGGATTATCCATTGAGAGCTACAAGGGCAATGCCAGAGTGTGCAGAGGCGCAGTTAGAAAAGCAAAAGCCCAGCTCGAATTAAACTGGCTGTAGACGTGAAAAATAACAAGAAAGGTTTCTTCAGACATGTCAACCATAAGCAGAAAAAGGAGGAAAACACAGGCCCACTGTTAAATGGAAAAGGAGAGTCAATCACCAATGATGCCGAAAAGGCAGAGGTCCTCAATACTTTCTTCACCTCTGTCTTTACCAGCACTGTCGGGTCCCAAGCTTTGGGAACGAAATTGCTGGTTGATCCAAACACCGACCCACCATCAGTGAAGGAAGAGTTAGTATATGAATTACTACAGAAGCTTGACCCCTACAAATCAATGGGCCCTGACGCCATCCACCCAAGGGTGTTGAGAGAGCTGGCTGACATCATCGCAAGGACGCTCTCCATAATCTTTGAGGAGTCGTGGAGAATGGGGGATGTCCCAGAGGACTGGAGGAAGGCAAATGTTACCCCTATCTACAAGAAAGGCTTGAGGAAGGATCCGGGTAACTATAGGCCCATCAGCCTTACTTCAGTCCCTGGGAAAGTTATGGAATGAATCCTCCTGAGGGCCATCACAAGTCAAATGAAGCACGTGATTGGGAAAAGCCAACATGGCTTCACTAAGGGCAGATTGTGCTTGACAAATCTGGTTGCCTTCTATGACAAAGTGACTTGTTGGTTGACATGGGGCGGGTGGTGGACATTGTCTACCTGGACTTCTCCAAGGCCTTTGATACAGTCCCCCACAGTCTCCTCCTGGAGAAATAATGCGTTATGGCCTAGACAAGTGGTCTGTGGAGTGGGTGGGGAACTGGCTGACAGGCCGCACTTGAAGGGTGGTGGTAAATAGCTCCTTTTCCAAGTGGCAGCCTGTCACAAGTGGAGTCCCCCAGGGATCAATACTGGGCCCAATGTTATTCAACATCTTTATAAGTGATCTAGATAACGGGATCAAGTGTAGCCTGATGAAGTTTGCAGATGACACCAAACTGAGTGGGGAAGTAGACCTCCAGAAGGGAGAGCTGCTCTGCAGGAAGATCTGGATAGGCTGGAAGAGTAGGCCAGCAAGAACCTTATGAAGTTCAGCAAGGAGAAGTGTAAGGTCATGCACCTGGGAAAACATAATCCAGGAGTGCAGCACAGACTGGGATCCACCTGGCTGGAGAGCAGCTCTGTGGAAAGGGACCTGGGGGTCCTGGTGGACAGAAAGCTCAACATGAGCAAACAGTGTGCTGCTGCAGCCAAGAAGGCCAACAGGATGCTGGGTTGCATCAAAAAGGTCATCACCAGCAGAGATAAAGAAGTCATTATCCTGCTCTACTCAGCGCTTGTCAGGCCGCACCTGGAGTACTGTGTGCAGTTCTGGTCCCCGCTATACCAAAAAGATGTGGACAGGCTGGAAGGGGTCCAGAGAAGAGCCACCAGGATGATCCAAGGACTGGGAAGCTGCCATACGAGGATAGGCTGGGAGAGCTTGGTTTGTTCAGCCTTGAGAAAAGGAGGCTTAGAGGGGATCTCATCACCCTGTGCCAGTACCTAAGGGGCAGCTCCAAAGAAGATGGAGACTCCCTTTTTGCACAGAGTCACACGGAGAGGACAAGGGGGAATGGACACAAGTTGCTCTTGGGGAGATTCCGATTGGACACCAGAGGGAAATTTTTCACAGTGAGGACAGTCACCATTGGAATAATCTCCCCAGGGTTGACTCGACCATGTTGGACACCTTCAAGAGTCGTCTGGACAGGGTGCTGGGCCATCTTGTCTAGAGTGTGCTCTTCCTGAAAGGTTGGACTACATGATCCCTGAGGTCCCTTCCATCCTGTGATTCTGTGAAATGTCCTTTTGTCCCACTGCATTTGAAGCTGATCTGATGCGGTTAGTGTTCTGGGTGCTGCTGAAAGTACTCTCCTAACTACCTGCCTAGGTAGTGTTACGGTCTTCATTACTGTGGTATGAAGGTACTGCCCTTCCTGAGACATTTTCCGCTCTCCTCATGTTATTGAGCAGTGTTAGCCCACAGAAGCTATAGGCAATGCCCGTTTGCATGAGGTGCTCTGCAGGCACAGCAGAAGGACACCAAGGAGCTAGCAGATGAAGTATCCTAGTCTGTTGAGGATGTTCTTTCAACAAAACCCTTGTTTTGGCTAACTAGAAGGAAGCATTTTTTTCTTCTTAAGATCCTAGTGATATAGTCAAGGTGTAAAGTTTGTGGTTGTTTTTAGAGTATATTTTTGTGGTACGTGCAATGAGGTTATCTCAGAAGCGTAAGAAGAACTACTGGCTCTGCCTTTCCTCCAGTGACATAAGTTCATCTCGTTTCCTCAGAAAGATTCTGTGTCAAACCATGATTTTATATTGCAAATGAAATTCTTACCTTAGGGCTGGTGTGTTGAAGCTATCTGACCTCTGAAAGGCCCTCTTACCTCATCCTGGGTCTGATGAGCTTATTTGCTTTCTGAAACAGACACAGCCTCTGAGTGCTCTGTGACTGAGCTGCCCAGAACCCACGTGAGGCCCTCCTGAAGCTGAATTTATCTATACTGTACATGAGACTTTTTAATTGTTGGAAGCATGGTTGATTAAAACCCCAGATAATTAAACATTTTTAAAATGGAGATTTCCATTTAACCTGGTTTTGCTCAGTGCAGAGTATACATGTATTGCAGAATTGGTGCTTTGCATTGCAAATAATACACCAAGGGGTAAGTGCTGGAGGAAAGTGACTTTCACTTCTAATGCTTTGCCATTCCTGTCTTACATAACTTTGTGGAAGAAGGTTTAGGTAGGAGTTTGTGTTGTGAAACAAGATTTCTTGATTATGACTCAAAAAAAGAGTCTGTATTAGTAATTAATTTCAAAGGTTATATATATGTATATGTATTTGTATATATATGGGTTTGGGTTTTTTTGTAAACGCAGGTAAGAGCTGATTTGCAAAGCTCCTTTTGAGCAATAGATTTTAGTGTATGGTGAAAGAGCCTGGATCACAGGTGTAGTACTGTTTTACTCTGAACAGCTAGGTGCTTAATCTTATGGATACTAAAGGAAGTTGTATTCTCCTGGGGAGAAAGGAGCTCCTTGTTATGTTGTGGACTGTTGAGTCCAGTTCAGCATCTCACAGGACAACATATTAAATGAATTCTCATTGCAGCTGGTGAGATGCATTTCTTTTAAGGAAGCTCTTCCTGCCCCTCATGTGAAATGCAGCCTACTTCTGCAAAGGATTTTGATCATCTTCTATATACGATAATAATTTCTCATCTCTCTATTTATGTCTGCAATTATGCTCTTTTATCAGCCTCATTGTCATAGGACTGTCCATGTTCATACCTATCCAGTTCCTCAAAGAGATGCTTATCTCAGACTGGAAAGAGAAAGGCTTTGACCTCTGGATCAGCAGCCTATCCAACGGAGTGATGCAGCTACCTGATCCCAGCTTGGTGTCTTGCTTCAGCTGATGGGCAGTGCTCCCTCCAGAAGGTTTGTATTTCAGCCTTAGTTAGGTGAAAGGTGTCTGCTCTACAAACTATACCTTTTTTCCCACTTAAAGAGGTTATGAAGCTTCTCTCTTTAACCTTGGCCCATGTGTAAGCCTTGTCAAGTAATTGAAGGTCCTCTAGAATGATTTATAGAAGTAACTGAGGCTCCCTTATCCCTGGCACAAACCCTTGTCTTGGCTGAAGTCCACAGGAATCCTTCATATGCAGAAAGAATCTGTCCTGTTGGCACTGACTGAGTTCTCCAGTGTGCAGAAGGGATGCTGACTTCATGGCATGACGGTGTCTTCGTTTGTCAAAAGGGATCACCCCTTCTCTGTTCTCTGTGTCTTGAAATGGTGTCCTGGTTTCAGCTGGGATAGAGTTAAACTTCCTCGTAGTAGCTAGTATGGGGCTATGATTTGGATTCGTGCTGGAAACAGTGGTGATAATGCGGAGACATTTTAGTTGTTGCCAAGTAGCGCTTACACTGGTCAAAGACTTTTTCAGCTCCCCATGCTCTGCCGGGTGCACAAGAAGCTGGGAGGGGACACAGCCGGGACAGCTGACTCCAACTGACCAAAGGGATATTCCATACCATATGACGTCATGCTCAGTATATAAAGCTGGGGGAAGAAGAAGGAAGGGGGGACGTTTGGAGTAGTGGTGTTTGTCTTCCCAAGTAACCGTTACGCATGATGGAGCCCTGCTTTCCTGGAGATGGCTGAACACCTGCCTGCCCATGGGAAGTGGTGAATGAATTCCTTGTTTTGCTTTGCTTGTGTGCGCAGCTTTTGCTTTACCTATTAAACTGTCTTTATCTCAATCCATGAGTTGCCTCACTTTTACTCTTCTGATTCTCTCCCCCATCCCACCAGGGAGGGGGGAGTGAGCGAGCGGCTGTGTGGTGCTTGGTTGCTGACTGGGGCTAAACCATGACAAATGGAAAGAGCTTTTAGCCTTCTGGTAAGGATGATATTGCCCATTTCTTCAGACAACCTGGCTTGATTTGGTGGGTGACAAATTAAATAGGAACTAGCAGCTGAGGCGAGTTTCAGGAAGTAACTTTTTAGTCCACAGAAATGAACACAGTCCCAAAGGAATCATTTCCTCAAGAGCAGTGGGGAGGAATCTTGCCATTCTATCCAATGCTTTGCTAAAAGAACTCTGTTTTTCAAAAAAATTCCAAAAAATTATTTTAGCATTTTTCTTGATACAGTTGTATTTGCTTGTTGCTCTGTGTGTGCAAATTTCTCTTATTCAGCTAAGAAGCTGCTTTTTCAGGGAAAGGCTCTCATTTCCAGTCTCAACCAAAAGAAGCAGAAGCCTGCCAAGAGAGTTGTGAGCCATACTGCTGTAGCTCCTTGCCACTGATTTTTTGTCTGTGATTGCATCACCTTGCTCTAGGGTAGATTTTCATGCTATGCTGGTTGATGTACAGCTCTCTGCTGTGCTTTGTGCGATGGTGTTTGCAGTACTCTCCAAGCTCACTCCAGCAAGGCAGCAGTCATGCTGCAGAGATACGCCTCAGGGATCCTGGGGGATTGGGCTCTTGTTTCATCTTCAGAACAGGTGCTTTGGAACTGCTCTGTCCTCACTGTGGCTGCACGGCTCTGTTAGCTGAAGAAGAGCCTAGCAGTAATGAATCTATCTTTGACGTATCTGGATCCAGCCCAGGCCCAGTTGGCTGAGTGGTTTTCTGGCAAAGTCTCCTTTCCCATCCATATCCATTCTTACAAAGTGAGCTTTCCCCATTCAAATGTTTTGATCTCACTGAAATGTTTCAGTTCAATATTTCTTTCACAATGCCATTTTCTGAAAATCACTATGTTCCCATGGAAAATTTGGATCATGTCTAAAATACATGCTCAACTGGAAAATACAGTTAAGAAAATGTCAACCAGCTCCTTTTCAGAGAGGTCCCATTCATTGGCCAAGATCTGCAAAGCCTCCTTTATCAGATAAATTTACTTCTTTCTGTGACTTGACACTTCATGGGAACTCCCAGGAGGATGTGGATGCTGCTTTGCTGTGCCACAGGCTTTTAACCCCTAGCTGGCAGCTTGGCTGGATGCAAGCCTCACCTGGGCATTCTCCAGCCATCGTTGCCCTCTTTTGGCGCGGAAGGGGAGTGCCGTGGACCCAGGACTCCGTCTCCACTGTCACTTGAGCAGTCCCAAAGGTTTGGAGGTTACTCTGTCCCTCTGACTATGCATGAGTAAAAGCCAGGCAATGTGTTAAAACGCATAAATCCCTTACCTCACAGATAATCTGCATACATGTGTTGTATTTGCCGTTTGAAAGCTGAACCTCTGGGCAATCAGTAGGTTACCATACAAACTGGGAACCCTAGGATACCACTGAAAGGCTTTTCATGGGGAAAAGTCATAATCTCTTCTTGAAGAGATGCTTCTCAAGACAGAAGCAGCATGGAGAAAAGAAAGGGGAAAGACATTTGCAACTGGCCTTATAGAAAAAGGTATGAAGCTGAGAAAAGAAGAAAGAAGCAGGTCCAGGACAGAAAGCTGGGGAGGAGGAGAATCGTAGATTTGTTGCACTTAGCATTAGGAATTGCTACAGAGCATGCAGGTTGTAGTGATTTTCTAATACTGAGTAATATGTCAGAAAGGCTAGTCTGGATTTAGACCAATATATACAGTTTCTTGTCTAAGCAGAACCATATGCTCAAATGAGAGATCATTTTATTTTACTAGGATGGACAGTAAGTAGAAACACATTCCAGATTTCATAAGGCTTCTTCCCCCCTTGGCAACCACAGTGCTGCTTGTGCTTAGTCTATGGTTTTTCAACTGTTTGATAACTGTCCATTACTTTACAGGACTCTGAATCCTACTATATCATGGTGTCTATTGAACTGTGACTAATGACTGCGTCAGAAAGCTAGTTCACCAGGTTGCCCTGGCTGTAGCTGGTAATTGTTAGTAATAAAACAAATCTGACTGACACGCACAATATGGCAGCATGCTGTACAGTAGAAGACATAACTTTTAGGTCCTTCCTTGAGTTAAGACTTAATGTTCTATGTTCAGAGACTGACCTCATCCAAATGCTGACAGCCTAGAAAGAAGGAAAAAAAACAAAACAAAACCCATTGTGGATGTGCAAGCTGGTGTTTAATATATGAGCCCTACACACAGCAGGTTGAGCAATCAAACATACATAGATATTTATACAATTTGACATTGGTAAATAGGCAACCCCGTTCTCTTGCAGCCACTGATCGTTCTCATTCCAGTTCTTCTGTATTGCTCTGTCTCTGTAGTTTAGTGTCCACTGCTACTCGTGCCTCAGTGCTGAACCATCCGTAGAGGCAACAAGACATTTTTAGCCTGATCCAGCCATGTAATGGACCCTCTGGCTGTTCACCTGGCATCTCTCCAAGTAGACTGAGGACTTGGTGCTTGTCAAGTTTGCTCAGTGTCCAGGTGCAGGAAATCCTGTGCCCCAGGCCATGCCTCAGGCCTCATCAGCCTCCTGCAGACTCTCTGGCAGTAACTGCTAGCCATAGAATGGTGATACCCAGGGACTCCATTTAGCTTGTCGGGGAGTCTGCTAACGTTGCTTTATGACAGGATGGTCTACTAGGTTTGACTAGCAACAAAGCAACTCTGGTGTAGCTGAAAAAACCCTGCATTATATTTTAGGGTCTTGAAAGTAAAGGCCTCATCTATTGCATGTGTTGTAAAGCCCTGAGTTACCCACACAGACTTGCTAGTCTCTCACTAGCAAGAATGACAATATCAAAATGGTTTTAGAAGGATTTTTTAATTAAAAAAAGAAAAGCAAGCTAAATCATTGACATATTTGCCTCAGTCAGGAGGACAAGTGGGACATCTAGAAGAATACTCAGTGTAACATTGTGCTGAGTAAAGCGCAGAGCTGGCTGCTGGGTACCAATCACTTTAGCTGTCCCCAGAAGCCTTCTCATCTCTGAATTTATTGGGATTATATTCTGGAGACATGTCTGTCTTCTGCTGATCTGCACTGGGGATGATACTCTCTCATCTGGGTGGTGGTGCAATTGGGATACAGAAGCCTGGTACTTCCTGACGTCTAAAGGATGCACACAAGCAGCGAGAGCCTGTATGTTTGTTTTTTGTTTTAACTTAGTGAGGACTGGTATCTGACAGTAGGCATACTGCAGAGGCAATTGCAGTCCATTTTTCAGTTTGTTAGCTCAAAAAGAGGTTGTGTTAAAAAAAAAGACAAAAAAGCAAACAAAAAACCCATTAAAAATAAGAAGAGCATTAGAGACCAGAGAAAGGAGAAAAGATAAAAAACCCACCCATGGTAAAACCACAACAGAACAGGATAACACAACTTGTGGCACATGAAACGTATATCCTGGGATTCCAAACCCATCACGTGTTCCTAGAATTGCAAATACAGTTTTATCTGCTTCAGCTTCTATTCTGCTTTTGCTGTGCAAGTCCCAGATCACTACTTAGGGAGAGGGTGTATCTTCTTGTAGGGATGTCTTTCCCCTCCCCTTCCTGGCCACTGCAGTTGTCCTGGAAGGCCATTTGTCGGTGCCCAGAAGGATGTTTCTCCCCTTTAGCAAATTGAGCCCAGCAGAATCTGGTTTTATCTGCTCCCTGCTTGCCTCAGCCAAGCCATGAGACTTGTGTGATCCCAAATGTATTACACAATTGTGTTTGGTTTGAGGGTTTCTTCTAAACAAAGCATGTCTTCCTGCTGGGGAAGTAGTACAACTAAAATACAGCAAGCAAGGGTTTGCAGGCTCACCTTTGCTTGGCTGATGGTGCAAAGCAGAGGGTAATTTTTCCTCTGGGTAGTGGACCTCAGCTGGAGCACACAGTGGGTAAGAAGCCTTTGGACAGCCTTGGTGGAAGGAGCAGGTGCTAATTCCCGGGTCCAAAAGGGTCACAATGCCCAAGCATCGGTTCTTCCCATGCTGTGCTTTACACCACAGCTTGTTGCTAGATCCCTAGCGACATTATCCTGCTCCCTAAGCCAGGAGGGGAACTGATTTTTTTTGTTTTTTAGTGTTGCTTTCCATTTAGATCTGTACTCTTCATTTCTACTCTTTGGCAAGACCCCTTTTAGCCTTGTGATGAGAAGTCCCCTGGGCCAGTGTGTCCTCCCTGTGGAGACTGATAGTCAAACTGCTGAGGAAGGGTCTGTCTCACCGAGATTTGTCGGTGGAAAACCTGGGAAGCCATCCCAGCCATGCAAAGGGCTTTGACCTTTGCAAACCCTTGCTGAACACAGACTTCTGGAGGAGCAGGACTCCCTCCAGAAGTTGGTGAGCAGGTGAGAAGATTTTGGATGGACAAGCACTTCAGAGGGAGGTCCAAAAAGGTAACTCTCTTTGGGAATTTTTGTAGATGGTAGGTCATCTTATAAAGTCCGGGAGGTCTGAAGGAAAACTTTGGAGCTGCCATTTCTTTGGCAACACAGTTTTGTTGAACGTGGCTGTTGTCATTTGCTGTAATACTTTTAGAGGAAACTCTTTGCACTTCATGTCTTTGTCATCAGAAACATTTTTGCATGGTTGGGCTAAAAGAACCCTGCAAAGGGATGTGTGTATATACCTACACTGTATATATAATATATATATACATATTTTTAAAAAATTGCCTACATGCATGGAACAATTTTACATAGTTTGAAAGAACTGCTTTTAAAGGAGGTCTGATTGCATTTATTTCATATATCTTTTTACAATTCTGATTTCATAGTAGAGGGATGTTCGTAGGAGCTTGATTACAAATACCTAATACCTAATACCCACTTGAAAAAAGAAGTTAAATGTTTTTGGAAAATGCGATGTGTGTTCTGTGGCGTGGATGAGTAATTGTGGCAAAGTCATAGTAGCTACTCGTGAGTTACTGCTTTTCATTTACTAAGTTTATTCCTCAGTTGTGTAATTAAGTCTGTCATTTTTAGCTTGGTTCATGTAGTGATCCCATGCATGGGAGCAAATACTATTACTGATCCACAATGGTACCCCACTCCAAGAAAGATCTGGATCTGTGGAAAAAAACATCCCGAATGACACATATTCTGTGGGGCCAAAGAATTCATGTGTTCAAACACGGTATTTTGTCTTTTGTTGTAGCGAGGACCTGTCTTTCACTGTGTTATTAAAACATCATCAAAGCCTGGGAATCCAAGGGACATTCCAGTGGAAACCTTTGTAAAGCTGCAGTGGAGAAACTGAAATTCAAAGCAGGTCTGTGGAGTTGGCATATTTGGTAGTAACAATACAAGATGTGCTGAAAGCCCATGTTGAAGTAGACAGGAACTGGAGTTGTGCTGCTGTGGGGAGGAATGGGGCCGGCTGTCATGATTTATTCACCTCTAAATAGAGGCAAATTGTACTGAAATTTGTAGGATATTCCAGGAAGTGACTGTTTAATATTTTGGCAAAACTCTCCAATCGGTAGGATACTCTGTTTAAAATGGTTTCAGGGAAGATAAATGTTTTCATGTATTATCTCTAAGTATGGAGATAAACACAGTTGTTCTATACAAATATTGGTTTGACCTCAGGTTATTTCATTATTAGCAGCATGTAAAACTGATTACATGTCTTTGAAAACATCTGCCAGCTCTTGTGAGCATCCAAAGTTTGTTGTGTGGACTGCTATTGATAGTATATATTTTACTTTTCGGTTTCAGAGGAGCAAGTTCAAATCTTGCTCTCGCTTCTCTGTGGCAGGGAATAAGCATCCCATCTGCTCCAGAGGAGATCTTACTGTGATCAGTAGAGTCAAGGAAATCACAGCATTTTGTAAATGTAGACGTTATTAGTGTAACAGAGGAAACCCCTTGTGTGTCTGCTGCGAAGCCCTGAAACAGAGCCCAGGTACTGGGCAAGGAGGAGGCACAGACCAAGCTAAATGCAGTCCTGAAGCTGAAGTCCTTGCCTGTAAGTGCTGTCTTAGACTTTTCCTTTGTTGCCAGTTGATCAGCAACTGGGTGTGTATGCAAGTAAGGGGCACAGTTAGATCATAACAGATGTCAAATGTTTTTCAGTAGTGATTGTGCCCGGAGCAGGAGCAGCTGTGCAAAGGCAGTGCAAAGAAGCCAGGGTAGTTTAATGCTCCGAAGTAACTTCCATGGCTTTTGCACAGACTTAAGGGCATCCGTAGTGCCCTTTTGTGCAGAAAATAACCAGATTGTTACTCCATTTTTATTAAACAGTTCCATGTTGTGGTCCGTTACTTCAGTAAAACTGGAATAGCAAGGTTTCACAGTAGTGGTATCACTGACCAGGATATGTGGTCACATTTCTGGCTTCAAGATTGTTGCTAAGCAACCAGCTTAGTGTGACAAATGCTTGCACAAATGGTAGGTAAGAAAGCAAGTTGTATGTTTTTACACAATACCACTTGCTTTGCCACAGTGAAAGGGCAGATACCCTTTACAATATTTATCTAGCACAAGCTTTTGTCCATATTTTTGTGTCCCGTAATTTTATTTTTTTGTAAGGAAGGAGGTGGGGAAAACAAAAAGTTTCAGTGCTGTTTCAAATGATGGTGACAGGTGATTAGCCAATAACTTAGAGCAGAATCTGTACTTGGTGGCATAAGCTGTATTTTACTTCCACGTACACCTGCTCCTGCCTTATGGGGATGGAGAGACCAGCTGAAGCAACTCTGGCGATGTTGATGCTACCCCCTTGTCAAGAAACATTACATACATCCTTTTTTGTGCAGTGTCTGCAGCTTTAAGATCTGTCACAGCACTGCACAATTTTTAATGCTATATAAATTTGTGTATTACTGGTCTTGTGATCACGTAGCTCTTCCTGAGTACTGTCTGTTGGCACCGTGTCTATAAACCACAGCTGTTGTGCACCGAGGCAGAGCATCTGTGTGGTACAGGAAAGCACTGTTACTTTCACTGTGGTGAGTCAGGTTTTTGCATCAGTTCCAGCAGTTTGTACTCCTATGAAAGCTGGTGAAAATGCTCTTTGCAAGCCATGTTGAAGCTGACATGGTGAGGGGGAAAAGGATATTGACCACTTTCTGTCTTTGGTTTTACACCGAAGTGTTTTTAGTGGATGGTATTTCTAATTGACTGCAGCTGCATAACCTGGTGGAGAAAGTGCCTGTAGCATTCCCCACGTCTCATCCTCTGCAGTATTTGCTTCCTTCTCTACATAACGTACTTCTGTTTCTGTTAAGTGAGCCTTAAATGTAGAAAATACATTTGCAGATGTGTCTGTATGAAGAGTAAACTTACACCATGTATATCAACATATGCTTCATGTGTTGCATGTAAGCATGGAGGGTCAGGGTGAAGGTAGTGATGCAACAGCCTGTCTGAAATGGCATATGGGAGCTGCTGCTCTGCAGTTTCATCCCAAAGGGCACATCTCTGGCAGTTGTGAGGCTGTGTAGCAGGAAAGGTGTGAGGTGGGAATGAGGGCTTCCCTCTTACATGAGCAACTGGCTGCATCTTCACAGATTCATTGGTAATATAGAGCAAAATGAATTGTGTTTTGCTGTTTTCTAACCAGGCTGCTCTTCCTTTCAACCAGTATCTTAACATTAGTGAACCCTGACCAAAAAGAGTATCTTTATAATGCTGTACAGTGCCCTTAAAGGAAAGTATGGCCACTTGTGATGGGGAGTTTTATATTGGTCCACTGTGGGGTTTTTTTTTGTTTGGTTTGTTTTTTTTAAAAAAAGCTCTTAGCTGTTGGAGAATGTGAGATCAATATAAAAATTGTTTAATGACATGATGTAGATCTTAAAGGGGCTTTTCTGAAACACTTACCATTGTTACTATATGCTTTTGTTGTTGTTCTTTATTGTTGTTGGTTTTTTTGTTTTTACCTTTGCTGCCCTTCTTGGGGGGGATAAAATATGAAGTAGGTAGAAACCGTCAGTAAATCCTGATGGGGAAGCTGTAATGCTAACATGTAAAAGAGTGTGTCTTGTTTTACCATTGTTGGCATCACAGGGCGTTAAGTGTATTGGTGTTGGATTATTTGGCAAAAGAAAAGATGCAAAGTTGTTCAAAACAATCAGTATTTTTCAGGTACAGAGTTGCAATTTGCTTTGTGACAGTATTTGTATTGTAAGGATTTTGGAGCAGAGCAAGAATGGGAAAGCAAAAGAAACCAACCCCTGCAGTTTCTAGAGAAGCACAGTTTAGCAGGTCTTTCTCCCAGATCTCATCTTCTGAATCCAGAGCTGTCCTTGGGATCTCTGTCACCACCAGTGTGGCACAGTCACCTTCTCTGAATTCTTTGTGGTCCCTCACAGCTGATTTTTTTCCCATCCTTTTGACCTGCAGTACCAGTACTGGTTAGAAGCTGTCATGCATTTTAATGTTTTCAAATTCTGAGTTAGAGGGAATATTATGAAAAATGTGGTGCAAACCCAAACATTTCTAACTGAGCTTGTGTTTAGCTCCTTGCCAAACCGGGCAGCTCATATGCTCATGGTAAGCTGGTTTGCCTTTGAGTTTTGAAGTCACTGGCAGGGAATTGTTGTGAACGAGGACTAACAGAGGATGGGTGCCCTCCCAGCTGGGCAGGGGGTTGTGTGATGGAAATGGAGGTAGATAATTACTCCCTTCATAAGGACTCTATACCTGGATCAGAAAAATAATATAATGGAATATGGGAAGCCATGCTTAAGAAGGTCATTGACTTACGATCTTACTACACATAAAGACCATCGTTGTTTGTTTAGCACTAGCAGAAAACAAGGACAGCTCCTTATTTATATGCACTGTCGTTTCCATTATTTATATTCTGCCCAGCCATAAGCTTTGTTACTGTTTTTCAAAGTAAAAAATCCAGGTCAGTATTAAGTGCAGCAAGATTTAGTTTTTGACACCAAATGAATGGCAGTGCTAGTAAGGGTTTACAGTTCATAGTTTTTTCCCATTCAAACATTGATCTGTCACGTATCATCTGTTATCGTAGCTGCTGTATCACAGTGTTACATTTGCTTAAAAATGTAAGTTTAATTAGAAGAACAGTCCAAAAAAAGCCCCATATCAGATAAAAAAGTGCTCTCACAAATGTTGACTGAATGCAAACAAGCTTTCTGGTTCGCTTCATGTGCTGTACAGGGAGGCATGGTGTTTTATCATTGGGGAACTGACTGTCTCTGAGGGCTAATGATAGATTGGAGGAATTTTTCTACTCCAAGACTTCTTTAATTCCAGTTTGTGTATACAATTTTATATATGGCATCTTGGAAAGACAGAATATTGGTAAGAAGTGATAGTAGTAGCGAGTATAAATTTTGATTTCGGTCTTCTGTACCAAAGGACCTTTCTAGTACAGATGTAATAATCAGGAGAGGATATCCCTCTTTCTTACCTGTTTCCTCTTATCCTTGTTGGGTTCCTTCTGATTTTCTTCCATGTACTGGGTTGTCCGCTCTGCTGAGTCTTGTTCTTTGCCATTCATACAGTAGGGAACAATATACACCAGTCTGCCATTTCTGAGTCAAGTAGTGTAATTTACTTCTAATTCATTCTTAAAACAATGGCTTACTAGCAGTTACTATCCATTTTTTATAGTCTTTTCCCATTACTTTCTAAGTTAGAACTTGAGGTTACTGTGCTAGAAGGCAGATGTGCTGTCCCAGCTCATGATACCTATGTAGTTGGGAAGTGTGCTTTGACACTTTATTTCTACCTGTATCAGTAAGTATGGTCATAAATATTCTCTCTCTTTATATCATAAATGCTTCAGTGCAGGTACCTGTGTCGTATTCTGCACTTTTACAGTGCTCAGTATGTATTGTAGTTACGATCCTTAAATGTTTGAAAGCTACTTGCAAATATAATGTAATCTTTTAAAACTCAGGAGACTGAGGTATGCCAGAAATCTATTTTATTGAGATTTTACACAGGAAGTTAGAAAAAAGCTGGACTAAGGCACCATTTACCTGGTGTAAAATCAAAGTTCTTTAGGACTTCAGAGAGCTTTTCTTTTCCCTCTCCAAACTATAAGTTCTTAGGATGCAAAGCATGTATTATGTACATTTACCCTTTAAACTTGATGGCTTGAAGTGATCGAAATCAATGTGCCTCTTAGTACCTGTGAATGTATATTTTTGCACTTAATTCTAATACATTTCAGGTGGAGCACTGAGTATTTTGTCATAGTGCGCTGTGTGCATGTACCCTAGTGCACTGTGTGTGATACATAAATAATGTAGGCTGTCATGTACTGGTATCTTCCCTGAACTGTGTGGAATGACTTGGTAATGCTTGATGGCAGCCTCCAAGAGACCACTGAGGACTGATACAGTAGAAGCTATAAAATTGTGCAGCTTGGAGATTATAAAAAGAGAAAGTTATTTTTTTTGTCTGGCAATATAAGAATAATGGGCAATCAAAATAATAGATTAAAACAATTGGAATCGTAATTGTGCACACAAACTACAGTCACAGTGTGGAGTTCACTGCCACAAGGTATTGTGGATGCCAAGTATTTACATGGGTGTAGAGTCGGCGTACTTGTGTGAGGCTGGTCAGTCGGGTATACTAACGTGCAGTACCGAAGCCACACGCTTCTGGAAGCAGCAAGGATATGTCAGCACAGTGCTCCTGGGTATAGCCTGGCCTGCCCTGTTCTTATGCTCGCACTTAGAGGTGCTGCCATAGCAAATACCTGGCTGAGGGAGGCGAGATGCTGAGGGAGATGATCCTCAGTCAGGCCTGGTGTTCTCACGTTCATGTGCTGAAAATGAGCTTGTTTTTCTAATCTGTTATTCCTGAATTTCTGAGGGCCAACGGACCCATGATGTAAAAATCTTAAGTGGGGCTTTTTGTTAAAGTACAAATATATGGCAGAATATATTACTAAACAACACCTCTGCTTGTTGTCCTCAAACTCTGCTGTTACTAATAACCAGATGTTTGGTTTTAACATAACATGTAACCCTATAGACATTAGTACAAACCTATATACCTATTTCCCTTTCAGAGCTAATTTTTGAGCATTTACAATGTGTTAATGGCGGCATAGATTTGTGGGGAATCTCCAGAATGTGATGAAAAGGCAGTTGTCTCAAGAAAACACAAAGTAGTTTAAAACTTACCTCAGAATACATCACAAAGTTGTTAGTCTGAGTTTTTCACAGCTTAGCAGTGTTTTGGCCATGCATTTAAGAGCAGAACATCTAAACTTGCTAGGTAGGCATCTCTAACCTTTTATCCAGCTGCAGTCTGTTTTTAGGGTTCACAGCAAATACCTTTTGGTCCTCTAATTTTTCAGTTCTGACTTCGGCTTTTATGTGCTGATTCCCTTAGTTTTTAGAGCGAAAGGTTCTGTAACCTGTGGAGTTAGCTTGGTTGTAATAATACTGTCTATCCAGCTTCAGAAACAGCCATGTCTTACTCCGTGAAATTTCTGGCCTGTTGTAGCTTTTGGTTTCCTTTAGAATATGTGCTGGCATGGGATCTACTGACTAGTATCAGTCAAGGTCCACACGACTTTATTTTTGTTTTTAGGGCAAACAAAGGGAAGTGTTACACGTAGTGAATGAGGATTACACCAGGCACTCTGCAGAAATAAAAAAAAATGCTCGACTGTGGGTTGGATTGTGAGGTTTATGGTCTAAGAGATGTATGTGCTAGTGGCTGTGATAAAAGAGTAAGAGTAGAGGAGGTGCTGCTGAAGCCTACAGCACCTGGGGAGGGAATCCCAGCTCCACTCCTGCACAGCTCTTATCATCAGACTGCAGTTTTAATAAATTTCCTTTCAGGTTCAGTGTCAAGGTTGGCATGCTAAGGTAGGTAGGTGTGGCAATATAGCCTGTGTATGAAATACGTTGCAGACTGGTGTGGGTTTTACGGTCATTCTTATTTCCAGCCAGCACCAGTTGTTGTGGGGTTGCAGTTGACAGCATATTGCAGAGTTGGTTCAACTGGTGTCTTTCTAGAGCACAGTGAACTCCCAGTAAGCTTTAAAACTGCTGAGTTTCAAAAGCAGGGTGAGATGTGTCACCCCTCGGGTAAAATACCTACTCATATAATACCCTGAAAGAGATCACCCCCAAGTACGTGGAACTGGGGCTGTAACCCAGTGTCTGCAGACAGAAGGGACCAAATTTGGTCGAGTCAGCAATCAAGTTAACCCCTGGAGAATTGCAGTCTGCCCAGAATTAATTCCGCTTAAGTTTTTGCCCCTGGATTTTTATAGTAATACCAGCAGAACGTTGCAGCATTTGGACAGTCATAAAACAGAAATGCTACAGCTTGGAAAATACTTTAGCCTGCTACTGAGATTAAAGCAAGCCCTAGATAGCTATATAACTGTCAGACAAATCAAAGTGTGGCACGGTGTGCTGCAAGGGAAGGTATACTGTGGCTGTTTAACAAACTCCAAATAGTGCCTCATAGTTTCCAGCGTGGTTGCACAGGACCCTTCAGGAGGGAAGACTGATAATGACCAGATGTCCAAGAGCCATGAAGATGTCCTGTCCAGTGAGCTCCTTGCTGAACCGGAGTATGACTCTTTGCAGGACTCCACAGGCTTGTCTCTTCACTTCAGCAATAAAGACAGGAAAAACACTGAGGCGCAAATGAGAAATATAAACTGAGAGCATTATTGATTGGGAAAACGCAGTCCCCATGCTGCATGACTCATGTAGTCCACAATGCTTTTCAAGCTTAATTTGAGAGAAGCAGAGGTGCGTGGAGGATGGTTTCAATTTCCAAGCAGTGCTTTTTGACCACTCATGCTTTTGAAATGTAAAAATAATATCTTGGCTCAGAAATTACTGCGAAGCAGAGGTATTCTGCTTCTGGCTCATTGCCTGCTCACCCTCTTGAAGCGGAGCTTATGTATTGTGATGGAAACATAACAGCTTACTCTGCCAAGGAACAGGTCATTCCTACTGGAGCCTGTGAATGAGGAGTTATTGCTGCAAGTAGAAAAGTCAAACCAAATGGGATCAAAGAGAGTGAATTCTGGATACTTTTGCGATTTGGGGTTACACCTGAATTTATTCTTTTTATAGGAAAAAGCTTTTGCTCGCTTTGGGGTTCATGTCCTGGTGAAAGCATCCTGAAAATGCTAATTGAAAAAGAGATTAAGCCTGATTTTGAGGCCAAATGCACTTCTTTGGAGGTTCTTTGCTAGTGTTCTAACCATGAACCTGTATACTCTGAGCATGTTCTCACACAAGCCTTCCCTTCCACTTGTGTAAAACTTTTGACTTTAATAAATTCATTCCCAATTTATTCTCATAGAAATAAGACTGCACTGAAGCTCACAAACCAGATTTAATCTCAGGTATGGCCTCAGAATACTGTAACAATAGTTTAGAATATGGCCACATTTACTGTAGTTCATTCAGGGTCTTGGTCAAATTCTAGATTGGGGAACTTACATTGTTCGTTTTCATTTTCATACAAATATTTCTATCTTCATTTTCATACAAATAGGTCATATCGGGGAGCCAAAAGATGCTGTCTTGGGACATGTGGGCAGGTTACATATCACGCACTTAAACTTCATGGGTAAGCAGACAGCTGGGGAACCTAGGTTACTAAATTTTGCACAGTTCAAAATGTTCTCTAAAAGGTTGCGAACATCCCTTTCAGAAAGATGGACAAGCCTAGTGGAAGTGATCAGGTGATGGAGCATCTGCTGTACCAGGGAGGAAGTTGCTCTAGCAGTTTTTTAGTGGAAGCAATAATTATAACAGTGATTATTTTCTGACTATTCACATTTATTTGTGAAGTATGGATCAAATTGGCTCCTGAAGGAAGCCAGTTGGCTTTTTTTGGGATAAAGCTACATACAGAGACATGGTGTACTCTGATTCACAAGTCCAAGTGGGTTCATTGGACTTTCTGTACCTGTGAATGCTTTACTTTCTTTAGCACCAGTATGTGAGAAATATTGGAAATTAGGACTGTACTACTTTTTCTACTGTGAGACTGCCTAAATATCAACTCTGTTATATATTATAGAAAATTAAATGAATCAGTTGATACTGGATTAAGTTTTTCATCTTATAAACAACTTTTTAATCACAATTACAGTTTTAATGAGTTTATATATATAAAAAGTATATTTTGCTACTGAGAACAAAAGAAGTTTTATTTTGAAGTTTATAATTATTAGTTCTGGTGTGTTTGTACCAAGGAAAAGGAGCTACAATCACTAGCTTTAGCCCCAGTACAAACAACAGGCTTCTCTCAGCCTGAATCTAAAAATATAAAGATATCAGGACTGAAGTTGCAGAGTGATGGAGACAAGTGTAGAAAAAGAGATACATCAGCTGGTAAACCAAATCATCAGTTAGCAAAAACATAAAGATCAGCAAAAGGAATAGAAAGGAGGCAGGAAAGAAAGGGATTTATACATGGAGAAGTATGTACTTGGAAGTATAAGGAATGTTAAGAATAACTGCAGAAATATTCAGTGAGGGGAATTTTACTGAAGAAGATGAGAACATTTACATAACGGGATGATTATTTCTCTTAAGGGAACAAAGATCAAGCACTAAAAGCAAGCGCACTGACTGTCCTGCGTACTGAGGTGTGGTAGGTTGTAATCAGAGCCCCCATATCTTCTGTGTCTTCACACTGGCAGAACAACTGTAATATCCCCAGGCAGCTGCAGCATCTCTTATAAATGGAAAGAGGCAGTGAGGCTAGAAAGCAAGGGCAGTGTTTTGGTTTCCTGTTGTCAGCGCAGTGCAGGTGATGCTGCAAGCTTTGGAAAACAGACTGATAGCCCTGGCCTCTGCCACTGGAGCGGGAGCCCTGTGGCACTACAGCTGCTCAGGTGGTTGGCTCTCCAGCTTCCAATGGAGAACATTTGTGGATGAGAGTCGGAGCCTGGCTTGGTTATAGCTCTGCTGTAAGCTCTTGTTTGTCCCCATTCAGCTCTTTCCTTGAAACCATAATGCTCCTCTGTTGACTTTCATGGAGTTGGGATCTACCTTGAGATGCCAGAGCACAACCCTGAAGGCACGTGCAGAGAGAAAGGGCAAGGTGGGCCCTTTCCAAGGGCCAGTCCCAGTGGCTGTCAGTGGAGACCTGTGTGCTCCTACTGCAAACACTTCAGCCTCTTGAGTAAAGACATCAGTACAGGAGGATTTCTGTATTACTTCAGTTGTACTAGAATCAAAGTGCCTGTAGTATGGAAAGATACCCCAGATACCCTGGTGCACAGGGCTGTGCTGTGTAGCCCTAGTGCCAGCTCAGGAATTATTTACTCCGTCCTATAAAGCAGGGAATATTGATACCATCAGGGAAAGAATATTAGCAAAATGGACTATTGGTTTTGTATGGTACAGCTATTTGTATGATTTTGAGTGGATTTTGGTCTGTGTAAAGAAACAATATTATGTGTGGACATTTAATTACCAATGTGAGCCTTTGAGGACTGCTGAGCCTCCATGACTGAATGGTAGTGCCCAAGGCTTTACATGGTTGGTGGTACTTACGCACACAATGGTCCGCTTATGCCTAAAATACATGAAGAAATGTGCATATTTTAGATATAAGCAGATTCTTGTGTCCATAAGCTGCCTTTACCAAGGACTCTGGGCATGACTGTAGGAGGAACCTTGCTATGCAGACCCAGATTCAAACCTCATCTGTACCACTGGTACAGTCCTGGATGATGCTTGTTGAACGTTTTTTTCAGTAGCGCTGAAGTAATAGCAAAGCTGGATGATACCTGAATTACCTTCCCTGAAATCCAAGGAGTTATTCTGTAGTTGATGGTGAGATTTATACCCATTAAAGGCATTTGGTTGTTTAGTTGTAACTGGAGAATATTTAGTCAAACCACAGAAGTTTGACCTGTGGCATTGATAACTATGCAGGAGTACTTTGAAGCATTAAGAGGAGAGGGAGGTAATGGAAAATGTGAACCTGGTGAGTGCATACAGGGCAAGCTCTACCTGTATACCCTCAAGAGATGAGAAACCAGGAGAATGTATCCTTGAGCAAGGACTATATATTTCAGTCCTGTCTAGGTATAAAGCAGCTTAAGGACTGCCATGAACTTCATTGAAGGGTAATGTTTTGAGGAATCTACTTTAAAAAAAAGTGTAAAGTGCTATAAAACTTGCTTTGTTTCAAGAGAGCGCTGTGGAAATAGAACAAGATTCACAAGTAATTTATCTCAAGCTGTAGGCTGGTGTGTAAGTCTCTGCAGCAAGAACATTAATATCTGTTAAATTCTCCAAATTAGCTTAAACATTCCAGAGAAAAGATGTAATTCTCTGTTGTATAGGGAAGGAATTCACCCTTCCCCCAGCCTTTCTGCTTCCCAGGGACTTGAGAGAAACACTAATATCAAGTCAACCTTTTTTTTTCCACTTTAGTAATCGGGTCCAGATTGGTAGTGACTGAAACATGGTCCCGTCAGAGGCGTTTTGCCTGATGGATCGGAAAGGGCTGTTTGCTGTTGGGCTGGTCGGCACTGAGGATCCAACCCAAGCTGGCAGCTCACTCACAGTCTTCAGAGAGACTTGAATTTAAGTTCACATCGTGGTTCTCAGGTTCATGGCACAGTATCCACCTCTTACTGAGGCAAAACTTGTAGGATGCTTGTATTTACAAGTAAGTAGAGATGCATCACTATGTCGAGTAATGTTTATTAATCTGTCATGACTCCTTGCGCTCGTATTAAGAAGGTACTGCCAGGCTTAATTAGGCTTGGGGAAGATTTTAGCTTTTTTTGACCAAGTGTCTGTTGAAAGATGAAGCAGGAAAGCCGACTGTGTCTGCAGCAAAGTAAAGTGAGGAATGGGGAGGAGAAACACCAGGAGGACAGTGTTAAGGAGTCACGAAATGAGTGGAATAAAAAAATTTCAAACCTGTCCAGTGTACCTGGCCTTGCGTTCAGCCCCTTAGATGGTCAGTGGTGCCATCTTGTGTTAAGTGAGTGGTATTTTTGGGAGAAGATGTGTACAGATGCTTAAAATGTCTGGGAAAAGGGTGTTGGAAGAGTCCTTGAAAACTCCTGGTGAGAAGTTAGAAAAGCAGTGAAGCCCATAGGTCTCTGAGATAGAAAGGCAGAGGGTACCAGTTGTCACAACAAAAATAAAGCAAAAAATCTTTGCCATTCAGACACTATTTGTGCACAAGAAAGTTTAGCAGTAGATTTTTCATTTAAATTGTGAATTTTTCCATCCTGTTACAAATAGTAACAGTCATGTGATGGATGCACGTGGGCTTGTCTGAAGATAATCATATAATGATGATTTTGCTGATGCATCTTCCAGTGCTTGAGAGAGAAGCAGGAAAACACCTGATGAAAGCAGATGTAGTCTTTGCACTTTACCACCATCTCATGCTAAGGACGTTTCTGCAGTGTGTCCAGTGCTGCTTCTAGGGCTGAAGTCAACTGTGATGTTATGGCTGTTTGCCCCATTGTACAAGGACTGGCGTGGTTTCTAGTATGCTTAACCATCGCCACGTCAGAACCTTCCCAGAGCAGCCTGAGCAGTGGGGAGGGTGGATCCTAGTCCTCCTGCGACCTTTATTTCAGATTTCTGAGACCTTTTTTCCAGGGTGCTGGTATAGCTGCAACTTGTGTATTGTTGATGAATTTTTACATTCTCAGCAATAGGATATTTTAAACCTAGCCCTTCTAGAAGTCAGACTGCTAATTTTCATCCATATGGTACTTAGACCAGCCCATGGCAAGGGAAATCCTCTTTTCTTCGAGAGTTATCAGTTCTCTCTGGTAGTGTAACATTTTCCTGCTTTACACCCATAATGTAGTGCGTCTTTAAAATTCTTTTTGCATGCATTCTTTATTGAAATATTTGTACACATATATCTCCTCTGTATGAGTTCCGAGAGTTATTTTGCATTCAGAAGCTTATCTGAAAGGCAACATCCCTTTGCCTAGCAGCTGCCCTCTCTGAGCTCACCCGTACCTGGAATGTCCCATGTGGATTGTCTTAGTAGAGGTGATTCATGACCTGACCTCCGTGCACTCAGCAAATCCATTCGTGATTCTGTGATGACATCGTATAGCACTTGGGGAGTTGGGAAGGGGACACTTTCGGGTTCCCAGAGGAGGCTGGTGAGAGGTGGTGCGCACACAGCCACGTGCTTGCTGCTCGCACCACCCTGCAAACAGGTGGAGAACAGGAATTAAGTCATCGAATCTATGCTTCCACCCCCCATGGAAAAGCTTATTTTGTATCTGAAAGCTGCCAGAATGTCTTTGTGTCCTCCAAAGAGTCATTGCCTGTGACTGGTGGGGTAGGTTATTGCTAGACCTGTATCTGGCTGCTGCCTGTGCTCAAAACAGAGAAGCATGACATAAAAAATAAATGGAGAGCTGTGGTCATAAAGACATTCTTAGTTGCACTTTCAGCACGGTGTTCTTCATGCTGCACTTTCAATGACACTTTTTTGGTGAAAAAAATAGTAGGTACTGTAATTTGGCGGTGTGTTTATTACTGAAAATGGTCCTTTACTTTCTACTTAATAGTACTGCAGTAGTAGCATTTAGGTGCCCCAGCTGGGATGAAAGCTCTGTCATGGGAAGAGACTGAAAACCATTCCCCACTCCAAGTGTTGAACTGGACAGCTAGCGAGAAGAAGGCGCTATCCATTACGGTTTCAGAGGCGACGAGCTGAGGTACAAAGATGGAGCTGAGGTCTTTGCAACCACTGTGTGACTTCCTCGCACAGCTCTGTTAAATTTCTAAAGAATCTTAAATGGGTCATCCAAAATTTTTAGATTTTTGGTTTTCTAGCACAAAGATTGATTTTTCAAGGAAAGCTAACACACAGGAAAAAGTACAGTTGAAAAGAAAATTGGATTTTCTGTTATGGGAAAATCTTCAGGGGAAGTGGTTTGAGAATTATAGGTTGTTTTGAAGCATTTTGGGTTTTTAATAATCAAGCCAATTTTCAGCGGAACCAGAGTGTTTTTGCTGTTGTAGCTGTTGATCAAGTTAAAAATACTTAGCTGGATAATTCTTAACTAGGTTGACCTGCAGTTAGTGTTAGGGGTCTCTTGATCTCAAATGGAGATTTCAAAGCTGATGGCCAGTTCCCATAATAATGTTCAGCCTGGCAGCTTACCCAAGGCAAACCTTGAGCCAGTCTTCAGCACGTGAGGTTTCTGCACCAAGGTCTGACTTGAGGCAGATCAATTCATGCATAAATGTCTGTGCACTGAAGCCTGACTTCAGCGAATGAAAAACTTTGTGGAATAAAACCTTGGGGAACACATCTGCCTTCACATAGCCAAGTCAGTCCCTGGGAAATCTGGAAAACACAGGCCCTGCAGATGACTAGGGGTTTTGGTTAAGTGGTCTTCTGGCAATGAAAGCTTATAACTGTACAGGGAAGGCATCTTAGGCCATAGAAGAAGTGGAAAAATCCCTAAAAGATGCTAGAGAATCTATGGGATTACAATTTCTGAGTGGGGAGGATTACACTGTGTGCAGAAGTTCTCTAGATACAAATAGCAAGTCGGAAAAAAAATAGATTGGTAGGACTAGCTTCTTTGGGAGACCAGCAGAATGGGATGCAGACAATGAATAAAAAAGAGTAAAGAGATAATTAAACCAAATAATGTTGTAATAATGGATTTGGTGAATGACTGGTTTTAGAAAATAAGAGGGTTTTACTGCCAAGCAATTATATCCATTTGTTCTCCCCAAAAGATAGACAGGAAAAGTTTTATTTGCCATGGCACATTTAATGTGACTCAAACCAAAATGTTAATTTTGGGGTGCGTGGTAGTAAATATATATGGTGTAAGGGATCTGACACTAAGAGGCACCATTATATTGCAGACAAGCAGAACTTTTCTTTGCATAAAATTGCAGAGCATCTTCCTCTAGCCTCCTTGGCAGGAGATGCCGGAGGCACACCTATTGGCAGGGTGGTCTACGGTTAACTTCTGCCATGTACCTGGAGGGACTAAACAAAAGTATTGGTAGAAATAAAACAATAGGTTTCGAGTTTATGCATAGTTCAATTTCTGCCTCATGTCCCTGATGAGCTCTTCAAGAAGGAGTAATTCCAGTTCAGTGCTATTTATCCCTCCCACTTGGAGCAGCGTGGCAAACCTCCAGATTCTCTCTGCTGTCCCCGGAGGGATCTGCTCTCCCTGGGCTGGATGCCAGGCGCTGGCTGGGGGCCTGACTGTGATTAGGGTATCGCTGCAGCAGCGTCTCTTCCCAAACACAAACACACCTCTGGGGAATGCCTGATTCAGCTGCAATAGCCACGGAGGAGATGGTATTTGAGTAACGTCACTTTGGCTGCTGGCCATTTCAGCAGATGATTTATTATTTTCTGTACGAATCTGTCTTTAAAGCTTCTCATATAGTGTTACGGATGATATCATTCAGTGTTAAGTACTTACAAGATCCGTTTGAACCTTTGAATGTATGCAGAGATATGGTATTGGCAAAAATAATAGTTGGGTCCTCTCTGTTTATTGGTCAGGATGTGTAGCTTGTACCTCTCCCTTGTTGGGATGCAAAAGTAAAATTTGAAGTTATTATTCTATGTTCTCCTTTTCTTTTTCTGAGTGTATCTGGGAGTGGCAATCCAGCCCTCTTTATGTTTTATCATACACTGTAGGCGATTGCAAGTACTGCGGAAGTATAAATGATGAGTATTGGAGACCTGTGCCTGAACGTCTTGATGGTACACAGGGAAGCCACCCCTTCCCTCAGGCAGGTGGGCACCTAGCAGGACAAGGATGGTGTGGCCAAAGAAGCTCATTCAGTGAGGTGGGCACGGGAGAGAAATGATTTTCCACTCTTGAAGGTCAGAAGTGAATTACTGACCTGGAAAACAAGGATGAGAAATTCTCTGTTAAAAAAGATGCCTTGGAGCCTTTTGGGATTACTCCCAGGTGTGGTGTACTTTGGATCTCCTCCCCTCCTTAGGTTGTGCTGGGCTGTGCTGGGTCATGCATTAAGACATCCTATAGCTCTCGCTGATTATTAATGCAGAAAAGATCAAATATGGCAACCTGAGACTGGAAGTTACTCCTATGTCGGCATGTCTTCCTCTCTATTAATAGCTTGGTATCTGAGCACGAGTTTTATTTTCACTTGAACGTCGTGCTTGCAGCAATTGGAGGTCTCAGAGCTGAAGAGGTTTGTAGAGGTGCTTACCTCTGCCTTCCTTGCAAGGCCCATGGGTATGGATGGTTGCAGTGGACCTCGCCATCGGCTGCCATGCCGTCATGCCAAGCCCACGTTCCTCCAGGTACTATGGGAGTTAGATGCTGTGTGAGCACATGTGCTCTGCTGTGTAGCCCATCTGGTGTCTCTTCATGCCGACGTCTGTCTTCCAGTGACAATGTGCATCTTCCATTGATGCTAGATGGAAGAATAAATGACTCCTCAGCCTGGTGCAGCATGGGAGGAGAAACATTTAAAGCATGCTGCAGAACCTAATATTGCACCTTGCAGTGTATCTTCTGTATCTCATTATGCCTATATAAAGTATTACCTGGTCACAATTCTTTACTGACTTATGCTTATGGAAGTAGTTCACAGCCCTTTTGTTGAGAACGAAGGGTTAGGTCTGGAGTGATTAAAAAACTAGAAGGAAGAAGTTTTCATTGAATTCCTGGGTTTTCTGTGAGCTTATACGAAGACACGGTGGTCAATACAGAAACAAAACCAGATGTGCAGTCTAGAGTGTGTGGAGTGGAGTTAACTTGTTTTTTTCACAGGAGAACAAGGAGTTAAAGAGTAAGTGGTTTACAGATAGGTGTCTGGAGAAAATCTGGAGCACTGGTATTCTCTTGGATGTTCCAGTTATGCATTCCTGCTGCAGCAAACAAAAGCTGAGGACATGAGGATTAGGCTGAGCCTGCCCATGTAGCTTACCTTAGTTTGCACAGTATGGTTTTGCTAATGAAGGGAAGTTATGTTCATTACTTATACAAGGTCCCAGGAAAGATTAATGGCTGTATATGCATCTCTCCTCATAGCCCATCAATCTTCACTGCAGTTAATGAGTCTTTATTGATTCTGTCAGGTCTGGTAATTTCCATTTCTTTCATTGAGGTGTCTTAAGTACATCCTTATCTACATTTTTTCCAGTTATCTCTTCACATGTCTGACCAGCTCTGGAAGAAGGAAGATGGGCCAGAGCTGTCATTGATGGATGCACTGGTCAGAACCTCAGCCGAGCTGAGTGGTTTTGTCACATTTAGCTGGTGGAAAACTAATCCAACAGAAACATGCCTTTCCTGCCTGCTGCCCCCGCCTTGCCACCTTGAAATGACTCAGCATAGGTTCCCCTCAGTCCTGATACTGGCACAAGGACAAGGGCATGAGCAGAAATATGAATCACTTTACAGAACAGAGGCCAGAGGGGAGATTCATGACTTCATTAAAAACATTGGGCTGGTAAATGGGTATAGCTATCATTTTTTGATTAGTCTGGCAAATGGAACTCAAATATAGGTTTTTTGTTTTGTGTTCTGATTTTTTTTTCATTTTACCAAGCAGTTTGCACAAAAGCTGTTGGCAAAAACCTTCCTGCCTCAGTGACTTTCAGAGCCCACTAAGGGACTCACATTTTCTTTGTCATTGTGTCCATGTCTTAAATACCAATTTACTCAATGTTATGATCAACATACAGGCAGTAACCAACAGATTACCACAGGCAGAAAATTACCAGATCAGTGTGCCCGCTCGTACAAAACCGTTCCATGTATACCCTGAATTGCCCATGATGCACAGTCAGACCCTGGGTAGCACTCCCAACGGCTGTGAGAGCACTTGTGGTGCTCACCTCATCAAATGGGGACATTTCTCCAGGGAGATGGATCATACCTGCGAGTTGCTCATCCATAAAAGAAAGGAAAAAAAGGAAAATACCAACCAAAAAACCCCATTCCTGAAATTGATTCGTCCCAGAGCCAGACCTTCTCTTGGCCTGTGAATAAATCTGCAAGTCCATCACATTTATCAGTATGTACAAATTTCTCACTGAATGGAAGCAGGCCATATCAGAACAATGAAGGTAAAAACTAATGGTAGATCTCTGCAGCTCTCACAATAATTGCCTGTTATAATACAGCCATCAAAATACAAGTGTCTTTCATGTGGATCTCAGACTGGACTATTTCATTTCGTGGTCTGGATGTTCTCATGGCAAATATTTTTTTGAAAACAAATGATCACTGTGTTTCAGGAGTAAGAAACAAAGCAACAGCTCTAACACATACCTTTAATTTCAAAGAATCTAGTAATTACAATTCATAATTAATTTGTATATTAAAAAATCAGTGTATGAAGGATACTACATTTCACAGAATCACCTTCTCCATATATCAGCATGATATCTAGAAGCCCTTTCTCCTCCCAGTTCTTTCTGGCATCTCTAAAGAGGAGGCTCTACCCCATCTCTTTTTGGACCAGAGGCTGTTATGGGAAGGAGGAGTATTTGAGGACCCTCAAACTAGAGCGGAGGGGGAAGCAGCTGGTTAAGGTAACACAACCCTGTTGAAAGTTGTGCAGTTTAAAATCATGTGAAGAGCTGACCTGAGAAATCTGTAAGAAACAGTCCTGTATCATTAGAGACATTGGATGATCTAGTGACTTATCCCCGTTCTGAGCCCAGTTTCTCAAAAACTTCCCTTCAATCAAAAATCGCAAGTTGGTGATGTCATGAGTCATAAGAAGAGAAGGCAGTGTATTTGTAGTAGAAGTAAAAACAGCTGAAGCTCATCTTATAAATGCTGAGCATTTGACAGGCATGATTGAAGCACACTGAACTGCAAATTTTAAATCTCTTACATAGGGTGTTGTCTTAGGGACAATATTGTTCAAAACACCTCGCAAAAAAAGCTGTAAAAAAATCTTCCTGGAAGCCACTAATTATTCTCATCTTCTGCAGCAGATGAGGAAGAGCATTGCATTTTCTGTCTGGTAAGCTCATAACTGTGCTAACAACTAATATTATCTCTGAAATAGCAAACTGAGCATATGCTGTCCCTCTGAAGGACACATGTTGAAATGCAAGGTGATCCATTCCAGATAGTCTAGCATGTTAGTTGATGCCACTGCCTTCAATTTGTCATAGGAACTTGCTGGTAGGAGGACTCTTAGATTTAAAAAAACAGCAACAAAAGAAGCTCAACATGTTGTTCCAATGAAATTAAAACTGTCCCTAATGTCTGTGCACTTCATTTAATTGATCGTGGGAGGTGTGGAATGCACCAGTGCTTGCAGTTCAACTCATCCACAAAACTACACCAGGCAATGATGGATGAAAGCAGAAACACACAGTGCTTTTTTCTGAGAAGTAATTATTCACAACAAATGACAAACACACCTGACTACACATAGTTCAGGAGACGATTTGACAGATAGAAAATTGTGTAATGCAGTCACAAGCTCTGTGGGGTGCTGTGTGGCAGGTGATGAAGGTGGTATCTTTTACAGCAGTTTCTGTAGGGCACATCAGTCCAGGGAGGTGGGGAACCGTGGCAGTGACAGCGCAGTAGCACAGGCTTGTGTGTGTGTGTGTGTTAACGGCAGTCTTGGAAGGCTGGTTTGCTTGTGAATGTTAAATGTCTGTGGTTTTGTGACCGTACTGTGATTGTGATTCATACTCATCTATGCCAGTACCTAATGTCATATCTTTATTTTGCTGCATAGACTTGGCTATCACTTTATCTATGGCGTTATATCTGTTAGAAATTCTGGATTGCGTGGCTGGTGTAGCCTATTGAAAATAGGCTGTCACTGGACTGACAGGAGCATCACTAACAGCCCCTTCCCTCCATCCCTCTGAGCACTGTAAAAATGAGCATGGTCATCTTCATTGCTAATTCATGGCCACTACAGTAGGGAAGCTGAACAAGCCTTCACCTGGCTTTATGGTATGGGAAATTATTCTCTCTTCCTCCATTCGTCTGTCCTTCTGATGCCTGGATCATCAAAAGAAGCACCAGAGTGAAACCTCTGAGAACTGGCTGTGCTCTGCCCTGTCGGGAACAGTGTATGCTTCACTGTGACTGCAAAGCCAAGGGAGTTTGCTGCCGCTGCAGACCTCTGCGGCTGGCAGAGTTTTGCCCTGTTTCTACAGGTATGTAGTAGGGGATGGGAGGAGGGGGGAGGTGAGTGAGAAGCTGGGCAGATGGATAGAAAGAAATGTCTGATTTTAGTGCCAGTGGTTCTTATAGAGCAAAGTCTGTGTAGCTGCAGAGAGGAGTGTCGGGGAGTGCAGGAATTGGTCTGAACCCTGCAAACTTTTTGTTATGTGTTCTTACCATGGGCTGGGGTACCCTCCTCATCCTCCTCCTTGGAAGTAGGCATTACTGCAGATGAGCTGTCTCTGTTCTCATTAGAGCAAAGGAGCAGAAGTAGCTGTGGATGCCAGAAGCCTCTCTTTCTTGTTCCAAATAGCAATGGGCTGCAAAAGTTAACGTGAAAAAAACCCCTCTCCATCCTAGAAACATGTACACATCTGGATGAATAGTTATGAAGACTAATGTAATACGCAGGGTCAGAATTCCCACTGACATTTACTCAGTTTGTCCAAACAAGTTAGTGGAAACCTCCTGTGAATATGAACTGCACTCTACAGTGCTGCACAGGCATTTAACATCTTGGATGCCAGTTTCATTGCAGACACATCTGTAAGACTTAGTCTTTAAGTGCTGTAAAATGTAGTACTGGGAGCAAAAAAATCATAGAGACAGCGTGCAAGTTTTAAGACAAGTATAGAAAAATAAGCAAAAATGAGGTTATCCCTGTCTTGTGATCATACTTGGACCTAAAATCAGTCTTAACAGAGCCAGGTTTTCCAGGAAGATGGGAAATGCGTGTCAGCCAGACTTGAGCAAAACATTCTTCTGCATTAATGAGCAATTCATAAAGTGATGCTGAGATGCAATGGTAGCTATGTAAGATTTGTGGAAAGGATACAGCCTCTTAAAGCATGGACATTGACTATGCTAACCTAGCACAAAGGACTGGTGTCTGATGCTGAATGGTATCCATTCTGTCCAAAAGCTGGCCATACTTCAGACACTTGCTAAGGTGCTCTTGGATCCTTTGGGATGATAAAAACAAGCCATTTTTTGGGATCCTATGAGCAAGTAGCAGGTGCATGTGATCTCAGCATGTGGGTTTGGATTCAGCTGCTATAAGGCTAGTATTTGAATTTGGAAACAATGTTACATTTGCTGTACTACAAAATCAATAAAACTGTTTTATTTAGCATCTAATTCCTTCCTAGCCCTTCTCAACTTTGAGAATATTGTTATCATTACAACAGTACAAGCTGTGTAAAGCAGACTTTAAATCAGTGTAAAGGCACTGTGTACTAATGTGCTTATTTCCATATGGGAAGAAATTGTGTCATAAGAGAGCATCTTCCTACTGGTGTAATTCCAGGCACATTGCTGTTTTCAATAGTATAATTATGATAATTGATGTTTTAAAATTGACGAGGTCACTATAAATGACTGCTACCTTTATTTGGCAGCAAGCTCAGCAATATGAAAGATTGACACAAAATAGGGCAAAAATATCATATCCTGCTCCCAGGTCTGATAACAACACGGGTACATCATTGAAATACTGTGCTATTTAGTTAACTCCTTTGTCGCAACATCTGTTAATTGTGTTCTTTAACCAGGTGTGCCACGTAGCAGTGTAAGACAGGGTCAAAGATGAATTCATTGCCAAATGGTAAAATTCACAAATTGCAGGTTTGCCATGATGAGTTAATCATGTAATTTGCTACTATTATTATTCCAACCCTTTTTTAATCAGATGTGTGTGGGTTCACAGCATGAAGGCAAGATGATCGTTCAGTGTATATTAATGTCTGTAAGAAATACAGGTCCCAGTTTGCCACTTGTTCTGCCAATGTTGAATGCTGAATCTCAGACAGGAATGTTTAGGGAGTGTTTTCTCAACATGGTGCAGAGCTGAGGGAAGATATATCCTACCTTTTTCCATGTTCAGCATTTCCCACCCTGTATGAACCTAAATCATGCAGATGTAACTACCAGCTCTGCAATGTTAACAGGAAGATAAGGTGGTAACGACTCATTTGTATCCCAAAATGATATAAACCAGGAGCAGATCTCACCATTTGCAGGTAGCCCCCAATCAGAGGGTCACTCAGGGTGAGAATATCTGTATAGCTCTAATCCAGCAATAAGCAATGCTTAATAATAGTAAATTCTGCAAACCATATAAGGATGGCATTGAGTATAGTCCTGGGTATGAACACTGCATTTAATTTACAGTGTTTCTAATATGTCTCTGAAATTAAATTATTTCCTGTTCTCTGTCCAAGAAATCAACATGCATTTATATGTTTTTTTGCACTTTTACATTCAGGATGGGAAGTGAGTGAAGATTACTTCATCCACAGTATTTTGGCTAGTAAAAATAGATTTATTCTATTTTTGCATGTTAATTTGATTCTGTACTGAAATCATTGAAGTAAATGCAGCAGCCTCAGTTGCATTCAGCTTAGGATCATGTTCTGAATGATGATGAAAGAGAAAAAATGTGTTACATACACTAAACAAAAGGAGGGGTGGTGTCAGTGTATTGAATAGTGAGTTTGCTCTTTTATTTTAAGCATATGAAATAGCTTGCCAGGTTCTTGATCTAAGTACATAAATTACTTAAATCTCGGTTATGTGTTCTCTGTGTTTGCTGTTATCATTGGAAGCAGTTTTATCAGACTTCAGTCCCCATGGTACTTCAGAAAGTTGTAGGAATGCAAAGCTATCTGAAGGTCACTTGCAATCTTAGTTCCAGAAATTATTAGCTGCTGTCAGCGATTATAATAGTGTTGATATATATCGTAATAGTTCTGCAGTGAAATGGGAGATATATTGGAGGTATTCTGAAACAGAAGCAAGAAGTGTGGTTTTCATGCTTAAGCAGAAAGACATTTCACTGTCAGCTCTGCACACGATCCCTCTATTAGATAAGACGCAATGTCTCCTTAATGATGGAGACTGCTGACATGAAGACAGGCATTTGAAAGTTTGTCTTCACCAAAGATTTTATAGGCAACTGGCAGATGTCCAGAGGTGTTCTGCTAGGGCCACAGAGTAGGCATATTGAAATAGCCTTGGGTTTATGCCAGTTTTCTATGTGGCAGTGGAACAAGATTCCCCAGAGAAGCTGTTCAGCCTCTGCCCTTGGGTAATTTTCAAGACCAGACTGGGTAAAGCCCTGAGCAAGTTGGTCTGATCTTATAGCTGACCTGCTTTGAGCAGGAGGTTGGACTAGAGGACCTCCTGAGGTCTCTTGCAGCCTAAATTGTCCTGTGATGATCTCCTGAGTAGGCTCTGCTTTTAAATGGAGGGATTGGTTGGAAGAGTAGTCAGAAGAGGAGGTTGTCAGAAGCTCCCTCTGAGCTTTGAGTCAGCACAAAGTTACTTGTACTGTAATCAGAGGAGTTCATGCTGGGTACGCATCCATGTCATGGGTATTTTATAGTTATGCCAAAGGAAACTCTAACCTACCTTCTATTTAAGCTACTGAAGTCCCAGCTTGGGGGGCTCAGCCCTTGTAGGACCAGTGTGTTACCATGTTGTTGGAATTGTGTTGTCCCAGTAGCAGAGGGGATAGCTTAGGTCTGCTTAACTCCAGCTACTCTGCTTTGTAAGCTGTACTCAGCAGTGCACACCTGCCGTTCACAAGTTCTCCAGTGAGAGACAAAAATGTTTAATTGTTGGCCTTTTCCATCACAAACCCCTTGAACTTAGTGTGTATTGACAGTAAATAGTTGAAGAGCAGAGAGCAGGCACCCAGAAATTTTTATCTGTAGGGTACTTCTAAGTAATCATTAATAGCGGCAATGACTTTTGTCACATAATTGTATTTTGTTACTTGGGATGTGGACAATAAGCTACAAATGCCATTTAGGACAATTTCTGTATGAAAGACTGCATACAGCTTGCTCCAAACGCGCTTTTTTGAAGTAGGGAACAAACTTCCTGATTCCAGCTGTACCATGGACAGGATTTCAGGTCAGTTCCTAATTGCTCGAGGAATAGTTAAGTTCCTGAATAAGGTAATTGAAAGCATAGTTTTGCACTGCTTGTTTGGTGGTGTTGAGAATAGTGTGTAATGGCCAGGGATTCTCTTCAAGAAATTGTAAATTTAATTTCTGATGGGTTAGGCTGTAGCCAAAACTGGCAATACACTCTTCGATCCAAAGTCTGTATTGCCTTGATGAAGAGGTTTTGGTAGGCTTTGAATCAGTTTGTTCTCCTAAAATTTTATATTGTTTCTTCTGTCAGACCTTAAAGAATGTCTTAGCAATACCTCACTGCAAGAAACTCAAAAGGAAGATTGATGCTTGGCTTTGTTAAGGATGTCTTGTGTTCTGAGGCCGACCTTCATGCATTGCCGCATATGAGTGCCCATGTTATCTGCAGGTGGTGGTGAAAGGGGGGAATCAAAGCTACAGTTAGTGCTGTAGGAACAGCTGGACCTCATACGATCTGCAAAAGAAGATTCCTCTTAACTCAGATCTATCCTTGGAGAGCCATATGTGCATAGCTGTGACAATTTTGGAAATGGTGTGGTGCAATGACAGGGAGGTGACTGGTAAATATTAATTGGGAGATTGGCCCATGCCAAGAAATTCCTTACGATTGTATCAACTTCTCTTCATGCAAAATATTTACTGAGTTAGAGCAAAATACCACAGTTTAATTTGCCATAACTGTGTGGTCATTATACACTGACTTCAAGAGAAGACATAGTTGCCTGGCAGCCCTCTGGCATGCTGTTGTGTTGCCTCAGTGACAGTGAGGCGGTCAACACATCACCGCTGGGTGAGGAGGTGCTTTAATTCAGACTCTACCTGTTGTTCCCCAATGCACTTTGATTTTGAAATTTAAAAACCTCCCTGATGAAAACATCCCTATTTTTAGTTTTTAAATGTTAACATTCTGAATTCAGTTGAAAATACCAGTATGTGAAAATCTGCCAAGCACATCTAATTGAAACGCCTTCAACATAATCTATTGCTCATGTAGGCTCTGATAATGATCAGTACCAGGATTTTTAGCAACTTTTCTGAATTTCTGGCCCTTTTTAAACTTCAAAATTTAAAATATGAGCCTTGTGTTGATAAACATTGTTAAATAGATACACATCATAGTCACTAGAAGTTTTGAATTGGAGATGTTTGGTGCACCTAGGAAAATACTTGCCATTAAGTACCTTCAGAGGAATCCAGAAGATTCCTCCATAAACACAAAAAGCTCACGCTGTGTCATTTGTAAAGTTCATGTATTTTCCAAGATATGAAAGCCAGTATGTGGTTGAAGCCCAAGAAATACTGAAATCTGAGGTGGGTGCACAGGAGCTGTCCCTGAAGTGTGGTGGTTGCCCATGGGGCTGGGTAGAGACCCAGCTGAGAGGAATGCCACTCTCACAAGGTGATCTAGAGACAAAGTTCTCCTTGATAATAACCTTCAGGATGGTGACTGGATCCCTGGATCATGGTTTATCTAAAAGTCTCTGACAGTGTAAAAATGTCTGTTTAAAGTTAATTGGAACAAAATATTTTAAAGTTGGAGATGAAATTGAGGATTAGAAGAAATACTAGAAAAAGGAAGACCCTGGAAAAATACCACTCATCTCTTTTGTTAATGCTTCGTCTCCAGAGATTTATGGGGAAAACTTGCTCCCATGCTGAAAGCAGGGACAATGTGCGTATTGAGTAATCACAAACTTGCACATCAGCATTACTTAACCTCCAGGCAACGTGCGGTCAGTTTTCATTTTCGCTCTTAAAATTGTTTCCATTTAACGCCCTTAAGCAGATCTATGAATTACAGTGCAATAGAAAATGACCCTCAAATTGGCCTGCCTGATTGTTCAATCCAATCGCTCCCAGCTCGGCATGGCAATGCACTTTTAATGTGGCTGTCCATATGCCCTGCACATGCCTGCGCTCTGGCTCCCGGCAGGGTATGTTGTGATCCACTGGCCTGTGCCAACTCACATATCTAAACGTTTTCATTAGGGGAACCCCTTTGTGTTAGTCATCTGGTTGTCAAACAAGACCTGGCTGCGATCCTGGACCTGGCACTAGATGAAATATGTGCACTTTAAACATTTCATACTTAAACCGATGGGAATGGGCAATTCCTCAGTACTTTTTCTCAAGGTTTTAAAACAATAAATGTCAACCTAAGGGCAAAGCAAGACAGATTTCAGATTAAAGGGACAGGGTTTGCTTAACGTTTATAAATCCCTTAGTCCCAACCTCCTTCATGTTTCTTAAAAAAACGAACAAGGAAAGGCTATGTCAGATGTAATGGGCACTTTTGTTAATACAACTTTTTCCTTTAGTAGCATGATAGAAAGGTTTCAAAAATAGATTTTTCTGATGGATTCATGACTTGGCATCCCATAGAGAATCTCGTATTCTTCCAAGCAAAGCTAAAGATTTGTGTTAGAAGACTAATAACGCCAGTCAAAAGCACCTTTCATTCCCAAGATAACTAAAATATTCCTTTGTTTATTGTTCGCCTGTAATTACTTTTCCTGTCTTGGTTTAATCTGTAGTGTTGAAGCTTGTCAACACTTATAGCCTTTAGTTTAGGATAGATGTCTTGGGAGCCTGAATAAAAGCAATTTTCGTGTAGTGTCTCCCTGTCATGACTGCTGCTTGAAACCCGTTGACTTTTCTTTCAAAAGACCCAATTCTATGCCTGTATAAATGGAACAAAACTTAATTGGAGTCAGTAGTCTTATATTCCTTAATACAAGGGATGAGGCCTCATTCTTTAAGCCTGGTCTTCTGTCACTTGCAATAAAAGTTTTTCATTTCTGTTGTGTCTCCCACTTTCCAAAGAAAAAAGATCTCAGAAGGAACGATCATCTCAGAACACTTGTCTTGATTTTGACTTAATAGAATTTTAAAACTATTTAAAATGTAAATTTTGGAGTTTACAGCTGAAGTGAGGAATTGTTCTGAGTAAGATGAACCTTCTATTTGGAAAATTAGTTCTCAGAAACAAAAATTGCCTATAGGTTTGTTTTGTTTTTCTTTTTGTTTTTCTAGTAAAGTGATTTCTTGAAACATCCCACATATGCAAGAAGTAACAAACCACTGAACCTTGCTGTACCATCTCTTGGACAGGGCTGTAGAGCCTGGCTTGTTCAGCCAGAGTGGGGCTTTCAGGCTTTAGTTTCTTCATGCTTTGGTGCTCTTCTCCTCTCCTTCACCTGTCCTGTCAGCTCGGGTGAAAGCTTGCAGGCTTGCAGACTTTTTTACTGTCTAGTTATGACTCTGTTGCAGCTAGTGCAAGGAGCCCTGACTTTTCCTTCATGCCTTCTTAGGTAACATGTTAACACAAAGGTTTTTTCCAGTGGAAACAATGGTTACACTGTCATGTTGTCTGGGTGGAGGGGCAATGCTCTCAGGCAACTTTTGAAGCTTTTGGCCAGTTTCAGCCAGGTTCGACAGAGAAGGATGGTGGCTGCTTTCTCTTGAGATCATGTAGGACAGGACCTGGCCACTGCCGCAGCTGTTTGAACATTAGAGCTTGCACTTCTGGGTGATATTTTCTTACAGAGAGCAGAGAATCCATGAAGATGGATATTTCCCCAGCTGCAAGAAAAGCTTTGAGGAGGGTTATAGTTACTGTCAAGTTAGAATTGTGCAGCAAAGCAGGTGTCATTGGTTTTAGCACTTGTGAAGCCACGTGCCTGCCTCTCTGTGGGTTCCAAAACCACATAACAAACCCAGCAGGAAAGCAAGAAAATGACAATGGAAACCATGTAGTGATAATTAAATGTCACTTAATTAATAAATGTCACAATTCCTGCATAGGGTGGATGTTGCCTTATCATCAGCACTGCATGGCATTGGTGTGGAAGCCTGGACACACACAAGAAGCAGAGGAGAGCAGAGACAGGGCTGCATCTGGGGGGAAATGGAGAGCACATATCTGTGCAAACCCCAGGGAATGGGGCGCTGGGCTGGGCTGGGTTAGGAGGAGTGTTTTGTACCATTGTGTCCCCTTAGAAGTTTCTTGGTAACTTGCAGGGCGGACTCTTCGCCTTTGTGCCATGCACGTTTTCTAAAATGACTGCTATAGACTTCAGTTGAGCTCAGCTCAACATCACCAAATAATGCTTAAGTCAGTCACCAGTTTTTCAGGGTTTATGTCCGCATGTTTTCCTTGCATTTTCTGTCTTTTCACTGAGAGTGATCATTCCAATTTATTGACGTTGATTGCAACCACAAGGTTTTTGTCTGATAGCAGGCAGTTTTAGGCAGTAAACAAGTCCCTACCAGCAGCCAAACAGCACAGCAGCAGGTCACAGGAACTGCAGCGCTGCTTGTGTATGCAGGCTGTAAAAATTAAATGAGTTTTTCAAAAGTCCAAATGACGCAACAGTCATATTCACCAGTGTTATATGCCTATCCTGGCTTAGAAGGTACAACAGTGGCCTTTTGCTTCCTCCAGTTAACAGCATTTATAGATGTAATTGGACTTGCATTATCATCATCCAGCCACGAGCAGGTCCAAGCCTGGTTGCTACTTCATATACACTGCTGAGCAGCCTTCCAAAGTGAGCACTGCTGGCATCTGCTGTTCTGCTATTTGTGGCTAGAAAAACTGTGGAGATGTGGTTCTTCACATAATTACTTAGATGAACCCATACAATCAGTTGGGCCTGTTCTTTGATAACTCTCATTTAAAACTGATGATTTATTACTTCCCAGTAACCTGGACTAGACCTGCTTACCTTCTGGGGGAACATCTGTCTAGCTGGCTCAAAGGTATTAAAAGGAAATAGAGAATGTAATCACATTTTATTGAATGAGAGGAGAGTTCACAATAATATCTTTTACTGAGAGAGGGTATCTTCTTCCTACACCACAAGCTTTTTTCTTCCCTCTTTGCCTGCTAATCAGATGCTTTAAAACTAAGAAGGAGTAGATAGCAGGAGGTACAGAGGGTAAAACTGAATTAAAGGCAAAAGAGTGCAGTGGGGATATGGATAGTAAAACAGGCTACGTGCTGAGCTCATTAGAAGGCACACATCTGGAAAAATGTTTGAGTAGCAAAACTATCTATCCATTTATGCTTGCCGATTCCTGTGTTATTTTTCCCTGGTATTGCGTGCAGCGTGGTCTCACCCTGCAAGGTTAAAGATCACAATAGTGTTCTGTGTAGGTAGCAAAGTACTCCATGTATGGGAAGCAGTACATAATTTTCTTAGAGAACAAAGAGATGTCACATTTTCTAACACATCAAAGAAGATTAGTTTGCTGGCATCTGTTCTGGAGATAAAGTATTGGTACTTTAGCACTGCAGACTTTACTCTGGGCCAGGAGCTAAAGAATTTGTGTTTGTGAGGAGGACTACATGCACAAAGCGTGCTTGTGCCTATATAGGATTGTGGCCTGTCAGGTTAAAAATACATTGATACCTATAATTCTGGTCTGGTTCTCATATAGAAAGACCTGAAGAATATGTTCCCAGGACCGTGACTGCTGTATGCCTTGCTGACCAGCAGTTGTTTATGTCAACGTGGTGAGAGAAAAAACAGGTGTATGTATATTTAAACCAAGGCTTGAAAAAACAGCGTTATAAATCTAGTTCGTAAGTTATTTGGGGTAGAGGATCGGGGGAGCGTGTCAGTATGCAGCACTTCAGAAATTGCTGTAACTGTGTACTTGCCTGGTTATTTAGCAATTTCACTGGAATATTTTCACTTGCAAGTATGGGGACACCAGTTTGTCCTCTTACTCTGTGCAGATCTGTTGAGGGCAGCTGTGTTGCTGTAACCTACCTGCCTCTTCACACTTGAGCACAGTTGTGAGTGTATTTGCCAAATACAGATGGATGCAGTCACTGATGTGCTCACATGGCACTTAATTTCTGCAGCATACCTTGTGCTGGTGGTTTCAGTGATCTCAAGTGTGGGAAGTACCTGTCAGGGAAACACTAGTAAATATTATACAGGTGTCCTCGTTCCACTAGTTTTTCGTGTTTACCTCTCCTCTCTACCTCAATACCCCTTTAGTTCATGCTGACATCTGTTGATGCCAACAGAAAGAGAAGGTAACTCCTGGCAACCCCATAAGGTGTTTGTCCTAGATGTGCATTTTTTAATGCACATGTAATCTGTAACTAGATTTTTTTTTTTTTAAGCCCATTTGAGAATAGTGTACTGAGGACATTTTGCATTTGGGCAGTCAGAAGTTACTCACTTTTAGAAGCTTGCTACAAGGGAAGACATCAACAAAAGCTGTTGCAAAGCTGTGCTTTCACTTCACAAGGCTTTGTGGAGATATATTCTTGGGTCTGGTTCATGTGGATTCATTTCTCTGACTTTCACTTTGAATTTGGGAATCAAAGGCATTTTAAAATTCTAGGTCAAACTCGTTAAAAAACACGGAATCTCACCTGGTTTCAGCTCACTAAATCACAAGAAACAGTAAATCTCCTGCTCTGGTTTTGATACAAATCTATAAATCATGGGGTGGGTGTATTTGAAGCTTGGCCCAGAACCTCTCTGTCCAGAGTCATACTTACTCCAAAAGTTCATGACTTTTTTCTAAACAAGCTCATGGATATGTGAGGTGTCAATGACACATGGAACATGTCATATTTCTGGGGAGATTGCAAAGATAGCACTTAGCTTTCAGATTTGGGACTTTTCTAGCATAAAGCTACATCTCTGAAATTGAGCCTACTTACCTGATAAAAGACTGACACAAAATTTTAAGGAAAAAAAACCCCAGACCTCCCTTCCCTATTTCTCTGGTGTACCAGGGCAGCATGGGGAGGCCTCTCCCTGCTCCCCACCGGCTCCTCCCCGGAGAAACGTGGCTGCCCCTGGGCTTTCCCGGAATTCCCGCCTGCCTGCGGTTTCTTAACCAGTCCTGCAAAAATGTATTTTTTATTGAATGTTATTCTAACCATAAAACTTTTAAGCTGTTCAAATACTTTCCTTTGTACTGTAGACATCTGAGACTATTAGACATTAACAAGTAAATGTACTTTTTTTTTTGATTGCTTCAATCTGCTAAGTAGTTTTCTTTGGACTGACCTCCCCTAGTCTTGTACTAGAGGAAACATGACTGTGATCTGATACCGTATCTTCTCAGCATCTGTCTCCTCAGACTGTAGAAATAGGTGTGTTTTACTTTGTATTAAAAAAAGGGACTTCATGGCAATCCATTTACTCACCCAAGATCCAGAGATGTTTAAAGCCAGGAGGTACCATGCTGATTCTCTTTGCTATATGAGGAGGTGAGACCCAAACTTTGCTTAACTTATTCTGGATCTCATGGAAAGCCTTTGACTGACCTGGTAAATTGTACACCTGAATCTGTTTGGAGGCACCTAAATAAGTGACGTGACTTTCTGACCTATTGAGCTTCTCTAAAATGGGCTCTTTGCCAGGGATTTGTGGAAAGCCATCCTTTTATGGAGTTATGATGGGGTCAGTTTTCCCTGACCCCTCTCAGCCCAGGCAGCCACACGTTCCCATCGAATTCTTTCCCTCACTGTTGCAAGAGGGTCACTCTACACGGTGCATTTTCAGATTATGGAAGTGTGTAGCACCTCTTGATCTGTGCTGAGTAATTTTCAAAATGGAATAAAAAACCTAAAAGTCTCAAATCATCTCTCTGATGAGCACAAGTAAATTGTTGTGAAGCGTTCCCTATCATGCAATAAATAAGGAGATAAGGGATGGCAGACCCAACAGGGCACTTACATTTTTAACCTGCAGCAAGGTAGCTAATGTACTGCTCCTCTGTTCTACTGGACAGAATGGCTAGAGGTGATGCCTTGGGCCTGTGCTCATTATTTACACAGTTCTTGCGTCTATAGACACACGGTAGCATTGCCTCACTATCAAAGGCAGCCCATATGTAGCATAACCCACGGCATGTAGTGTGGATTCTTTGTGCACATGAGCTGATGTCTTTAGACCTTAATATAAGAGTGTTCTAGCCTCCAGTGTATATAGACAATAATTAATGTCTATCCCAATAAAAATAGATCATGTGTGCATTTAATGCCTGAGAACATGAATCATGTAATACAGGTGGCATACAGTAATTGACTAAATCAAAATACGTTTTTATGTTACACTGAGTGTACCAAACTTCAGAGCCAGTTCTCCTTTGAAAAAAATGTTATTAACTGTCTATACCCATCTCGTCAGTGGGTTATTGCATCTTCTTCCAATAGGGACTTACAACTCTTTTTGACCAGAAATGAAGCTGGAACTGGGGATGGTGTTTTCTGTTCCCTGCTCTGACTATGAATGCATCTTTGCAGGGAAGGGATACCTGTGACAAAGTGATGTTCGTGAAGCTTCTCTCTAAATTGGCCATTTTTAGAGTACCGGGAGTGAAAGGACGTATTTTCAGAAGTCACCTTCATGGATTACAGGCACACAGGCAGAAACTGGGAAATTTTGTCTTAATAATGTAGCTCATGGTTAACAGGGACAGAATAGAAATTAAAAATTGAGCGTAAACAAAATTGTAAATGAAAAGTTTGGAAAGGAGTACTGTGTCTGGCTATCATGTTTTGCTGGCTCAAATTATTTAAACAGGAGACCTGAGGCTGTGTACAGGAGTACCCCAGAAATCCTGGAAGATCATGAAGGTGAGAGAACTTCAGCAGATGCTGTACACAGTGTTGAATGGTGGCCATTGCTCTTTTCTCAAAAATAGTACAGGTTTAAGCATGAAGACCAATTATTTTCCAAATAGAACTTGAAGTAGAGCTCTAAAATTGCACCTCAGAGGTCTTCGCAGTGTTAGATTTTCATTCCTAACTTCTTATTCAACATAAGTTTTTATATGCTAAGTAGGAAATTTGGTATGTTCATAGCTTATTGCCTGATTTGCATATGCAAATTCACCAATAACACCTAATAATTTGCATATGACACTTTTGCCACCTCTGCAGCGGGAAGTGTTTGAATTTTAACCAGCCATTTACTGACTCATCTGCTACCATAACAGGTAGGAACAATTGCTTCCCCTTCCAACATGGGAGGTGTTTCCTAAGGACTGATTACAGCAAGATCTTTAATTTCAAACGCAGCTATCAGCAGTCGATAGCCTGTTACCACATAACCCTAATGCAGATCTCGACACATAGCCCTTGCAATTGTTTTTGATCACATGAATGTTAATATTTGCTAGGTAGAGTCAATCTCCAAACCACAGAGAGTAATTTGCATTGTTGGTGGTACAAATTACGCATTAGCTAAATAAAAATGTTAACCTTCCACTAATATAATTATATACACAGAACTCACACTTCAGCATGTGTCAAATGCTTCTGCTTAATGCAGAAATGTTTTCTGTCCTCACTCTTACAACACCACAGCTCCCGAGCACAGCAGGGCGGGCACCAGATCAGAGTGCAGATCATGGGACCTCGTTTTGCACCACCTCTGCCGAGCAGGGTAATTAATGCAGAAGTGCTTTAATTGTGTGAAGTCTCTGGGGCTGGAGAGTCACCAACAGTAATCCTCTGTGCACAAGCTCCCCCTTATGGAAATGAAAAATACTAAACAATGTGCTTTTTTTTCCCTCCCTAGTCAGACAGGACTAAGCTGATTAATATGAAGCAGATTCTCAAGCCTACAGTAGTGTTTTGAGACTCAATGTTTGAAATGCAGATGATTTAAGAAATTGGCTCATGCTCCCCAGGACACACATGAATGATGACGGCCTGTGTATGTCTTCATACTCAAAATTATTTGAGCTGCTTTTGAAGTTGGAATATCTTGTGGCATCCTGGCAATGAGGAAGGGGAGAGAGGCTCTTTGGGTAGCGAGAGACACTAGGGTGTCGCAGTGAGAGGTGTAGCTCTAGCCTCCTCTGCCTTATGGGGAACAAATAATTTAGTTTTGGAATAGTTTTTACATCTGTTTCTGAGGACACCCTATGATGTATATTTTGAGTTGGATCTTGATGGTGGAATTTCACCCTTATCTAATAACAGTAAGAAGTTTCAAGTTGTTTGGGAGAGAGATGCTGCCTGTAGGCTCAAATGTTATACAGCTGCGCTCAGTAGTCTTGCGTTCTTATACGGTCACTTTACTGCATAACAGTTCCTGATGAATGTGAGAGCGATTATGGCTCTATGCTCACTGTGTTCTCCCACTCCCCATCAGCATGTCTGAGTCCCAACAGCAGCCTACATGGACCTTTGCACTGACTTGGTGGGACTGTTCTTGTGATATCTAGACCTTTCCTGGTGTTGAAGAACTGTGCTTTGAGCTAATGTCAATCAGTATCACCCCACCGATATTTGGTGCTTTAGAGAGATGCCCTGATGGCTTCTGCAAATTGTTCTGGTGCAAGAACCTGAACAGAAAAGTTCTTGCTCTTGCAAAACCATTTTTTTCAGTTGATTTAAGGTATTTAAATGGGGTTTGTTCAAATAATACCTGAATGGTCCACTTGGCCTACTAACCTCAGTGTAAATCACACACACTCAGCACCTCGCAGGATCTGACACTAGAGCTAAGTGTCTGGCCTCAGTCAGTCATCTTGTAGGAGCGGGGAGACCGCTCAAATTAGTTTGAAATAGTATTAAAGAGATATTACTAGTTATATCAAAAAGTATTATCAGTGTTAAAGATAATGAAGGGGGAAACTGTACTGGAGAAGTGGGCAGGAAAATTGTTTCTTTGTGGTAGTCTGGGGCTGCTGAAGATAGCTTGTTGCATTCCTCATTACCCCTTTTACCAACTTTCTGAACAGGTTGGATGTTACAGAGAAGTGGGGCCTGAAATACCAGGGAATGTGTGCGACCAGGACAGAGGAACTGGTTGGCTCTTTCTACTGTTGAATGCTCTGACTCTAGCCCCTCTCCTGGTGGTGCAGACAGCGAGCATGCACTGCAATGGCATGGACGATGCTCAGTAATTTTGATTGACCGGGAGAGATGGACCAGCTGTGTTTAAGGGCAAAGTGCATCAGCACAACTTGAAAAGCAAGAGCATTATAGTAAGCACTGCTTGCGTAGGAGGGACATTGCTGAGACTGCAACATTCAAGAGCAGCAGTTGTATCTGAAATTCTCTTCAGGGTGACCTGAATGTATTCTATGTAATGCAGTTATGTAGAATAGTTCAACCTGAAAATTAGGTTAAAAGTTCATTTTGCACGTTTCCTATGGCTACAGCAGCACGTTCAGCGAAAGCAGATTGCGTGGTTTTTATTAAAACAACTGAAAATCCACATTGATGCTGGCTGAGTGCATTCTGATATAGCTTTCTCACCCATTGCCTGAGTTGTCTTTTGCTTACCAAGTATCAAAAGAGATACTAATACCAACCATAGAAAATACTTGACAAAATACATGCTTCCCATTCCTTTATAGTCATGGTGATTTTGTTCATAATGAGCACCAGCTCTCTGATCAGGTCTGATCCCACTGCTGTGTCTTTCACTGCAGAATTGTCGCTTCTGGAAAAAAGAGTATTCCCAGCATACATATCTTCACTTTGGTAAGGAATTAACCCACGTAGACCACAGAAAATGCCTTGGACAAGGGACTAAAAATTGCATCATCAGTTACTGTTGAAGCTCAGCCTGTTGAAAGGCCGCAGAAGCAGAACTGCGACAGCCTGTGATGCTCACCCGAACCCAGTCAAAGCCATCTAAACCTTTCTGGCTTGCACTAGTAACCATTAAAATTAGGCAAGTACCTTCCTGATAATTTCAGAAATGCTAAGGACAAAGCATTTGTATGTGACTTTTAAACTATCTGATTTTCAGTTTTTTTAATGACACAGTTTAAAGACACTAAAACATTTATAAACCTGCTTAAGATGTGCCACCTCTTTTCTGTGCTGCGGAGATTAGAAAACCTCTGACATTCAGAGCACTTTGCCTGCAGAGTTTTCCAATTTTTATTAACTTAGTTGTGTTAATTGAAATACACATATAAAACTTCTTCCAGTTTTGAGAAATATTTTTGCTGTCCATGTGATATGCTTTCTGCATTTTGTTTACTGGTATTTTAAATTATATGTATTTAGTTTGGGTCAATTTAAGTTAAACTTCTTTTGTAGACGTTATCCTCACCAGCATACAAAAAATCTTAGACTTGTACAGTTGTACCAGGTAACACATGGAAATGCAGTCTCTTGTGGAGGAGGGGAAGACAGCGTAACACAGCTAGTGCCAAAACACATCTAATACATGTCTGGGATTCAGTTCAAGTTTAGGTTAATAATTACTCTTCTTTAATTCTGCAGTAGTTTAAATGGCTTTCAGTGTTACAGTCCAGTGTGTGATGGAAGGAGAGAGGGTCCTACGTCACTATAATTGTTCACTTCTCCAGGCAGAGGCTGAAAAACACCTTAATGCTGTAAATATGGCCAGGGGGCATTTATCTGGTTAGGCAGAGACGTTGTAGGTCTTAGGACCTGGGCACCTTGGAGGGGTTTGTAGGGCAAGACAGGCAATGCTGAGGTGCCCAGCAGTGCCCAGCCGTGCCCAGTGCTCAGCTCCAGGAGCATTCAAGTCAGGCTCATTATGCCTGACATCCTTCCCTCAGCATTAATCATTTTTCCATTTCAACAACGGCTGTTTATAGCAGCTGCTGCCTTATGTTTGGTTTGATTCTGGTCCAGATTTTGCAAGTGATTAAAATGCTGCTAATAAAGATATTTTAACTAGGATTTATATGTTGACTTGCCTTTTCCAGCTACAAAAGATCTTCCCACCACTGCTTTTCCTCATCTGCCCCAGCGTGGCTGGCTGGCTTGCCATTTCAGGGGCGACCTGGTAGTCCGCCATCCCCAATGGTGGAGCTTCAGCCGGCCTTTGCTGTCCTCCCCCAAGAGCACTGGGGAGGTGTGGGAAGTGGCTGGATTCTGGAAGAAATCCCAGTGCCCTTGTACGTGCACGATAGGGAGATTATCTTACACGCATTCCCTTGTATGTTCCCTTGGTTTACCACATGCTCGACTGGTTTCTGTTGGAATATTGTAATTGCATTCATATGGTCTAATAGCAATGTCAGTTAGAAGAATTTCCAGATAAAGCCCATGCTGTTGCCATGGCCTTTGATGCAGCCTGTATCCCCAGTTACACCTGGATACTAGAGTTATGGAACAAGGAGAGTTTCCTGCCCTTTTTTGGTCTTTTTTTATCCTTTGGAGGATTTTCATCCTGTGCTCCCTTGCAATCCGTTGAGCTGAACCGTGTGCTTGCAGAGCCTGGTGCGCAGGGTGGAAGCAAGCCTATGCAGAGGCTGGGTACCAGGAGTATCCCATTGCACTTGTTTGATTAGGGTTTGAAAGATGCCAAGGGCTTGTTGGCAGCAGGGAGGAGAGCAGCAGAGGGTGCTCTCACTGCACCAGTGCTGCGGCTGGGAGCTTGGGGAGAGGGTGTTTTGCAAAGCAAAGGAGGAGCGGGAGCTCCTCTGCATCACGCTGAGCCGCCTTCCCTTTCTCACTGCTTTCTCCTCAACCCCTCCCTCTGCAAATGTAAACTCTCCCTTCTGGACTGGAGAAAAAAAAAAAAGAGTTTGGGCCTGTGCCAGCACACAGCAATGGGATCGTGGATTGGCATCTGGCCGTGACACTCGAGCAAACTGGTTACCTTGGAGGAGTCTGCGTAGGACTGCAGAAAGTGCACAATGTGACTCAGGCTTTTTTAATTACTGATATAGAATAAAGCAAAGCTCATGGTGGGTTTTGTTCAGCTCTTCGTTCATGCATGTAACTTCAGGGTCATTCCATTGACTTGGCTTGAATGACCCTGAATATGTAGCCACTGCTATAGAAATAAAAGTATGCTTACGTTTGCTAAAGGCAAGGTAAAATTAATTAACATGTAAGAAGAGATAAAATTCTTTACAAATAAAGGTTCAAAATACTGTTTAAGGAACACATTTTTGATTTAACATTTATTGAAAATTCCTGCTTAAGGTTGCAGTTTGACAGAAAAAGCACAGGATTAAGATTGCGTTGCTCTTTTTATACCACCTCACATCTCCTTCCTCTCTTTCTTTTTGTCTGTCACATCCATTTAGATTGTAAACCCTTTAATTTTTCTCTGCATATATCCGCAGCCTGGCTTGATGGAGACCTGACTTGAATTATGTCTTGAACTGCTTATTCGGTACTAATTACATTAATAATAATTGACTTCTCTGGGCTTTGGATCAACCTCTGAAGGAATACATTTGCATCTCATTACTTACCCTGATGGAGTTCTGCATGTGCTCTTCCTGCAGATGATGGGGAGCCTGGACAGGGGCTTATCCAGGGACCGGCAGTGGACACCTGCGCAGTGGCTGTGGTAGCGAGTGATGTGGTTCCAGTCTGTGGGAGAGCTGAAATGATGACATCCCGGTTTCCAGTAGGTTTGTGCCGTGATGCTGATGGATGTCGCTGTCTGGAAGGTACACTTCCAGCTGAAGCTTTTATGGCCGACGTGAAACTTGTGAGGGATCTGTCCACCAAGGGATCTAGGCAGGTTAAATGGGTTATTTTCCTTTTTATCACAGTAGAGGCTTCATCTCTTCAAATCTTTGAATCACAGCTAAAAATACAGACTAGCTCAAACAGATGTTTTAGGTTTGTTACAGCAGGATTTGGTAGGCTGCTGTCAGCCTGTGCTGTTCAAGAGGTTAGTTAATCTGAATGTCTCCTCTTCTTCAAAAAACAATGACTCTATCAACCCAGGGAAGGGATTAGTTGATTCAGTGAGTGTTTTGTAGACATGGAATTGTTGGGTCAGGTACTTACGCCTGCATTTCTTCTGTCTCTCTGAAATACCTCAGTCTCTGTATTACCTGTGGTATTATGTGAGCCCCCTCAGTTACCAGTGGAAAAAAAAACACGTGTCTAAGACTTTTAGTCTTAGGGGACATAGACTCTGGGAATCAAGGTACTGTAGGGTATATATACAACAGATAGTCTTGCAGTCAGTAATACCGTTTATTAGTGTCAAAAAAAGGCTAGAGCTCTTTTGTGCTTGGTTTGTAGCATGCATACAAACACTGCTCTTTGATATCCACATTGGTCCAGGGGGAAAACATGCTAGAAAAGAACCTTTGATTTCAACGTTATGAAGGAAAATATGTATGTCTCTAGATCCCAGGACAGAGTGAAAGCAGGGAAGTCGGGGGATATTAGGAACAAGAGATAAGCAGAAATAGGAGAAGGAAGGAAGAAAGAAATGTGAAGACAGAAATACTCAACTATTTGTAATTTTTCTTTCCCTCAGTTATACCTGGGATCTACCTCAAAATCAAAGAGGTGGCCTAAGAGTGCATAAGAGTTGTTTAACCCATAGTAGAAGGGAATAATGAGTGACCATGTTTGTGCGAAACCCCTGGGCAACGTTAGGCTACCCAGGTACAAGTGTGAAAAACAGATACACAGATATGTAGGTAACAGCAGTAAGAAACAGTTAGGCATTAGCAAGATAGAAAGTAAATGAGAGCTTAAATGCACCAAATGAGGTGTTTTTTTAAAATGAATTATGACTAAGAGAGTGCTATTTCCTTTTAGCATTAAAGATATGAATTTTTACAAAGTTCCATTTTTTATTCAAACGAGGACATGGTATCAGTTAGGGTCTATTCTGGAAACATGGATCAAAACCTCTGTTAAAGGCCTTCTGGCTTTCCTGGGTGCTTTCTGAAGGAATAGTCTATTCAGTGCTTCATGGACCCGGGGGAGTGGAAAATTTGTTCACTGTGATGCCTATTGTATGTTTAATATAATGAGATACTTAGCTTTATTAAACCTTTGAACATGTCTGTAGCTATAACTGATTAAAGGAAGGGTGACTAAGCCTTTGAAAGGTGTTCCAGCACCGGTTATGTCGGTGTCTGGATCTGAGATGTTAAATGCACAGATTATCCCTCTTGGGTTAGTTAAAAAACATTGCAGGGTCTGGCCGTCACCTCTCATATCTTGATTTTCAAACTAACATTATTCTAATAAAACATGCTGAGGTCCTGCCTGTTCCATATCTAACAGAAAATACATTAAGTTTGTATTTCAGTAGCTAACAATATATTGACGTTACCATATGACATCTGCTGGATAATAATGTTTTGCTCCTCTTATCTCTAGTACATTCTCCTAAGGATGTCGATGTACTTTCAAATACAGTGAAACTAATCTCGCTGCCCTTTTGTGTGCTAAAATTGTATTAATATCCTTGTTACACCCATCAAAGAACTGTAAGTGTGGTAACGTTCCCATAACCCACAAAATTTGTTGCAAAGCACATTACAAAATGCAGATTTTAATATTACCATGGCAAAATTTTCTAGTGTGGTGGAAGATTCCTGCTGGAGCACAGGTTTTGATGTGGATTAACAACTTTAAAGATGGTTTAGATGGCAGCAGTGGTGACTACTGCCAGGACAAATAAACGGTCACATGCAAAAAATTCTAATACAACAGAAAATCTGTAGCAGTGTAGGTTTAGAGTGCCAAGCTTGAGGGGTTTTGATGCAGGGAATGAACTAGAATGTATTTCTAGATTGCTTCTGTCTTCCAATTTAGAGTGCTTCTTCCTCTGCCCTTTTTTGTCTCGTTCATGTAGACCAGAAATCTTCTGGGTCAGTGGCTCTCTCTTGTTGCATATTTCTTTAGGGCTCCTGTGTGGAAGCTTCTTGTGTTTGTGCTAGGTAAGGAATTTGGTTCCTTTCCCATTAAAATTTTCTGGTTTTTCAGAGAGGACACTCGCTGAAATCTACATCTAGAAGATTGCTAGATCTAAACTTGCTCATTAAGCAAACACTATTCAGATGAGTTAAAATACTTCATTGGCAATTATAAACTCGTGCAACATATTTAGTGATAATATTAAGCAAAAAATAATGTTAAGGGGCTTTTATGCTTGAAATGCTTGAAAGAGAACAAAGTGTTTTAACCATATGAAGGTATTTAAAGGTTAAATCTTCTGTTCTGACCAGTTTTAGTTTCAACGTTCTGGAGTTTCCTGTGTGTGTTTGTTTGTTTGTTTGTTTGTTTGTTTTAAAAAAAAAAAAGAACAATCCCAGCCAGCTGTAATTAATGTTCTAGCTGCTACCTTGGACTATTAGGGGACTGTACTGCTACGTCTTGCATAGAAGAGTCCAAACCCTCGTGTTGGAATTGTTGTAAACTGGATCTTCATCAGACCGTTCCCAGGGTGAGACCTATAACACACACTGTCTGTTTGGGTCTGAATAATAATTTGTCCGCACTAATTGAGTTTCAGCTTCTGGACAGCAATCCTGGTACTAAGTATGACAAGATGTGGAAGCCACTGACTCAATGCTACTGTGTTACCTACTGATGATTGCCCAACACATGCAGTCCTGGTGTTGTTGAATATATTTGCAGCTTGCTTCTTATCCCAAATTGCTTGTGGGCCAGGAAGATGATGATTATACTCTGGCTCCTGCTTCAGCTGTAGTTCATGACCTCTTGTTTTCAGATTTCATAAAGTATAGCAAAGTGACAGCAAAATGCAAGATGTGTACATTGCAAGCCAATCTCCTCCTGAACTTGCATTGAAAGCCTGTTTCAGCCAAGTGTGTTGCCAGTAGAGTGCCTGTAATCTATGGTGTATGTCTGGGGTTTGATGAGAAAATGTAATTCTATAGCCTCTGTGTGCTGATACGAATTCTCCTGCATGTGTGGTATGATGTGAGACCACAGCCAATATTTTATGATGTAGTCCTCCAACAGCAAGCTAGTAAGTGAGTCATTTCCTACCCTCCTTTAGAATTATACTCTGCTCATTATGGGCAACTCCTTACATATGGTCCCTAAGATATAAGGACATGGTTCAGTGGTAGGTGCAGAAAAGCTTTAATCCCCTCTCCAGGTAGGTTTGGAAGGCAATATTATGAAAATGTGTTTTATCTCCCTTTTACGAATCGAGCTTTATGGCTGCATTCACCTCATCTGTGGGCATGCCTTTGAGGCCAAATTTGTCAATTGTTTGCACTGTCTTGCTGCAGGAGTGCCCTAGAGATCATCTCCGTAGCACTCCATCTGTTACATCCTCAGGGGGAATATAAGAGCATCCTGCCCTTAAAGTGACCTCTGGACACCTCTGTGTGTGATGTGCAAGACCCGCTCTTGGGGGCACTCCAGGCAAGGGATCAGTACCTGGCCAAGAGGCCAGTCAGCAGCACCTGAACCAGGGAGGGTGCCTCTGCAGCAGCACACTGTCATGCAGGGGTGGCTTTTCAAAATGTTCCCAACAGATTTTGCATCTACTGCAATATCTCTTGCATGCTTTTGAGAGCTGCCAGAATAGCCCTGAATTTATACCTGTCTTCATCTGGAGGAGATATGGAAGACAGCTGCAGAGAAGAGTGACCAGGGATAGGTATGGGAATAGAAACAAAGCTGTGTGATAGGGAAGGAGGCTGAAGATGATCATGTCTTGTTATAAGATAGAAACACTTATGTCTATCATTGACAAGCGAGCCACCTCCAGCCAGCCTGTGTGATGCAGAAGCATGTCCTTTTTTCAGAGCAGGGTTGTGCATCTTGTCATCTGGTGGAAAACACAGAGATCTTCAGCCTCAAGAGCACCCCTGATAAGAGCACATGCCAGGTAGCAGGCTGCCTAGCTGGGACTGCTACTTAGCAGTAGGACACTTGGAGGGATTAATACCAAGCTCTTCTTGGCCCCTTTTCACCAGCTGTCTTCCAGCCAGCTGTGGAGGTCCAGCTAGCAAAGATGAAACATGGACATTTTCCAGGAAAGCAGATATCTTCCACCTGGCAGCAAGCCACTAAATGCCTACCTGTGTTTACTGCGCATCCTGACACGGGACTTTAAGTTGTAAATGATCCTTGGTTCCTCCAAGGGAGTGTCCTGCTGTCACCGGCAGAGTTGAGAAAGAGCACTAGTGAATCCATTTTGGGGTTGGTGAGCTTCAATCTCTGTGGGGGCAGTTGGGGGTCTTACGTACCATGCAGCATGGAGTGGGACAGCTGTGTGGTGAGGCTGGTGGGGTAGGAGCATGCCCAAGAGCATCCCGGTTTGCGTGGAGTTTGGGCAGTTGTGGTGCGCTGCCATGGTTGGATTGTGCTGAAGGAGCAGATGGGGCTGCTCTGCTGGGGCTCCGTTGCCACAATAGCCCTGAGCCGTAGATTGCTCAAGCAGACCCCCTAGGCAAAACACATATGATTATTCAGCGTGATTTACCCTCGCCAGCAATCTGTGTAATAGTTCATTGGTCATCATGGAAACGTGTGACTTTAAGGTACAGAACAATGCAAAATTTGTTCTTACAGTGTAAGTCGATTTCCATGTACAAAACCTTCGCTACTAGTGCGACAATATATAAGCCTGTAGCTAGTGGAAATCATATGCCGTTACGAGACTATGATAGATTTATGCCATTTGAACAATGGAAGTCTGTTGTTTCGATGATATGATATATGCTGAAAGTTTTCAGACTATATATTTAAATAGAAAATGTTTCAAAGCTCTGATATATGCAATAGAAGACTCATTATGCTGTATAGATTTGTACTCTCAATAGTGTGACATGATTGCACCTCTACATCATCTACTGCCATCTGTCAGTGCCTACTAGAGTGCACGGAGCTTGTAACTAATACTGCACGTGAAGGATAACAACTAGGAGGGGAGTATGGGATTTTATGCTGATTGACTGGAATGCAGTGTGAGGCTACGTGTGCTACAGTGAGGGGACAAGTTTGTAAACGGCCTTTAACTGAGCCTGTGAGTCAGGACAGATTTGTACACCCCAGCTTTCGTACATATAGATGTTCATTCCTATTTGGGCTTGCAACACTTCCAAGTTTTATTTTATATAATTTTCATCCTACATCCAAACTTTGTGTCCTACAAAACATTATAAAGCTTTACCTTAAACAACAGACTTGCTTAATGAAAAACCTAAGCTCTTGCTCCTAAATCCCATTCAACTGCTGTCCCACTAAGGTAGATCAAGAGGTGAGGACCTTGCAAAAAAGCTGGATCTCACTTTTTTACTGTTACTGGGAGGTCAAGAAAATCAGTCCATGCATGACTGGAGTAGCTTGTGGGTGAGCAAGCCCCAGAGCTGAAAACTCAGCAATGGGGGAGGACTTTGCATTGCTCCAATAGATGCAGGTATCTAGGGTCTGGCATCTGTTCCCATGCCATCTCAGCCTTTAGGTAAAAACATTGAGGTGAGGCTGCTAACAGCCATGGGAGTTGGTAGAGAGAACACTGTTTTCTGTTGCATCCAAAATAACTGTAATGGGGTAGCTCAAAATGCAGATTTATGCATCTTGGTGCAGATGTGAGGAGGTTGTGCATCTACCTGTTGCATGCAGGCACAACTACCCTTGCACACACACATCCAAACTCCTGCCTAGGGGCTGAGAAATTGCATGGGAGAAAGTGCAAAAGAGAAAGAGAGGAGAAACTGCATGGGAATTTGTGGGTCATCTGTGTAGCAGGGGTGATTCTGATGTGGGCATAAAGTTCTGCAGTTCTAGATTCCCTTTTTATTGTTCGTACATATCAAAAGATTTCAAAATGATGACAAGATATTGTAAATTTTTTAATTACTTCAGACACAATATTTTCCGCCCCACTTTAGCTCAGTAAATGTCCATGGTCTAAAATTTGTTTTTTAAATGCTATATTTCTTTTGTGTATTTCATTTACTTTACAGCTTGCTGTCTGAATTCAAAAACTGCCAAGCTACATAGCTTGGCTGCAATTAGTCAAATGGCTTTTTTTTCTGTTCTGGGTCTGTAGTAATTTACTTTCCCCTGTGTATTTTCTGCCCTTAATACTTGGTGAGTTTATTAGTCTTCTTGATTATACTGCTTATGTGTTGGAAAAATGGAAAAAGAAAACCCCACCACCCAGCATATTTGTTTAAAAATTATGTGTCTACATAAAGGCAATTACCTATGTCGGTGATAGTTTCAGGTGTCACACTTCAGCCATTCTGTGTCTCAGTTTGCCTACCTGTAAAAGAAGTATACCAGCTATTAACTATCTCAGGAGCTGCTCCTGAGATTTAGCAAACTGATGGGCATAAAGCACTTCAGGATCGTTGGAGAGAAGCTGCTCTATTGTTTTTTTTATAGAAAAGTTCTAGAGAGACTTGTCAGTCCCCCAGAACAAAAATAAATTCTTGGCAGATACCTTCCTATAGTAGCTCAGTGCAGAACTCGTTTCCTTTTACTGGTCAGTCTTAATGACAGCCTAGATCAGGACTCCAGGTCGTTCACAGGCTGATCTATGGCCATGATGTCAGGCTCCAGCTGGGACATATTTTACAGAGGATTGTACATGTCACTTCCTTCATGTTTCTAGGGTTCCTGTAATTATGCACGAAGCCAGTAACGAGCACATTTAAGCAGCAGTGAGCTAAACTTGGTGCATCGGGCAGCTGCACTCTTGCATCTGATGGCATGCAGGGCTGTAGCTCTAGAGGTGTTCACCCAAACAGGCCATGTCTTACAGCTTAATCTGTCTCCTTGTCTTGGCAGGTAATGCTAGCTAAAAAGCTGGCCTTTTGTGATTCTGTTTTAGTGATACAAACAATTTTCTTGTTAGCAAGTAGCTAGGCAGGGTCTGCTACTATAGCTACACATCTGGGGAGCTGCAGGATGTCATGGGAATATGTTGTTGAGAGACTATTGAGCATTGCCCTCGTACTCTAAAAAGGAGTGTTAGGTTTCATTGGAAAATGCTTATCATATTTTAAATAAAATTTTTCAAAAAGCATTTTCCAGATTTGGTGGAATTTTTAATTGTATGTTTTCTCATTTGATTGGGAAAAAACCCCAAAGTCTAAAAATTACTTACTTCACTGTGAACAGAACTCAGATATTTGTAGTGACACAAATTACTGACCTGAAAGTTCCTGAACTTGAAAATGGTAAGCAAGCCTCCCCAAAATTCATACAAGAAAAAAGCAAGAAGATAAGCTGACTGGTATATCAGAGTCTGTTTCGCTAGAGTAGTGGTAGGGACTAACACCAGCATCATCCACATCATAGGTGAAGGCCATAAGCACCCAGGCTTAGTTTCCTCTATTTAATGGGGCAGTGCGAGTGTGTGTGGTAGGGATGGCTGCAGCCCAGTGAGCAAAGCCATCACTTGTGAGGGTTGGAGACAGACCCAGCCCTTTGTCCAACAAGAACTGACTCAAAGCAGCTAAAACATGAGCACACAAACAGCAATTTTTCAATGTCTCTACTCTGAGCAGGGTAGAAGAGTGTCCTGAATTGCCAAAGTTCATGTCGTGAATGAGTAGCCTTCCACCAGCCTGCAGGCAAAGGACTAGATGGCTCCTGTAGCTCTTGTGATGTTTCCCAGAGCAGTTCTGTAACACTTTTGGTTTCAAGGACTGATGCTCCTTTTGCTCATAGGGAGTTTGAAACAGTCTCAGTCTGTTAGAGCAGTCCGTGCTTGCTCTAATGTGAGAAGGGAATCAAACCTGAAGTGAATGTTTGGATCTGGATCAGAAGCGTGGAGCTCGGGTGATGGCTCAGGTCCCTGTCTAGGTCTCACCAAGCGAAAACAGCAGACAAGCTTGTACGTGATGAGTTGTATTTTCATCAGTGAAATAATATGTGCTATATCTAATGAGCTAGGGTACAATCTGACCGGGAGAGCTGCCAGGATGGATTGCCTATTTCATTGCATGACACTGTCTAATTTAATTTTATTTATTATCCTGTGCAGCACCTATAACAACAACGTCTGGGCGATGACAGAACAATCACTCTAACAAAACACACAGTATAGTTTTTACGGCCTTTGAGACTTGTACTGGCAACTTCACGAGATGCAGTGTTGAACGAGGGAGGCCACTGGTCTGGACAAGCTGCATGGCTGGGGCAGGAGCTCTGCTCTGCCCACCTCTGTCCCATCTGCTGGAGCATCGCTTGGTGTCTGCTTGGGGCACCATGTGATCCCTCTGATGCAGAGGACCAGAACTGAAAGCAGCTCAAAGAGCTGACCAGGTTTCATTCCTCTACAAGCTACAGCAAAATTCCCAGGGGACACACAGGAACTATCTGGAGTGATTTCCCTGTGTGTCCACCTACAACAAGAATATCAGATCCTAATAACACACCTCTGGCTCTTGCACAGATTCACAGCCCTGGAGAAGCACTCAACCTTTGCTGCACTATTTCTTTTGGATGTTATAGCTGTGGTATTTCTTCTTTGGCTCACATCTGGTGGCTGCACTGATAGGCTTACCCTTCAGACCATCCATTTTTGTCAAAATCCACCTGTGCTCCCTTCTTAGGTTTGGTTGTAGTCTGTCACATGTGACAAGTTTTAAAAATAAGGGCCATAAAATTTTTCAGAACCAAGAATATAATTCTTAGTTAAAAACCATTTTCAGGACTTCTTTCTTTCTTAAAAGCCTTCTGGGAACTAACAGTATTAGGATCACACAGAGAAATTTTAGGCTAGAAAAATTCAGTCTGAGTACATCTAACTGTCATTCCCCACGCTATTCAAAACTGGGAGTAGAGCTGAGGACCTTCAGATGCCACTATTTTCACATTAATCTGGAATAGTTCACCGTGGAGTTGCTAAAAGAGACCTCCCAGATTGCTCCCAGCCTGTCACTGGAAGGCCTGTAGCAGCTTTTCTCCCTCAGTAGTTTTAAAAATTTTGAATTAAATTGCCTAGTCTTAGAAACCAACATGTAAAAAAGGTAGCAAAGACTGTGCCTTAGTGAAATAAAGAGTATAAAAGGTGAGCTGGTGGAATAGGAAGCGTAGCGAGACTGACCTCTTTTTCATCTTTTTAAGTGCCATTTAAACGTCTGAGCTCTTTACAATTATTGCTTTCCTAAGCCTGTGTGAATTAGCAGTGTGTTGCAACCCTTATTTTACAGAAATGAAAGCTAGAATTTTCAAGCAGCTCGTCTTTCACTCGGGAACTTGAGAAAGGGGTGAGATTCCCAAAAATGCTCGGCAGCCTTCTCAGAGCTGTGCACAACAGCAAGCCGTCGTACTGACTTCATGCGCACGGATCCTGCTGAAGCAGGGGAAATTTGAGTTGAGCTGTGTTGAAAATCTGTCCAACTCAAGTATTTTAAAGATACTTAGGCGTTGTTCCACTCACTATTGCAAGACTTCAGTGAGACAGGTTATAGGTTTAAATTCCCTTGAAACTGGTGGCAGGGAGAAATTGAGGCATGTTCTAAAAAATCTGCTCTGCATCTTCATTAAGTGTCATTAAAATCAGGCTGGAGTTTGTTTGCCTACAATCACACAGACTCAAGTCTGTATTTTTAATTGCAAGACTATTCTATTTTCCCATAGATAGCCACAAAATAAAATGATGAGAAGAAAAAATGATGAGATTATTCTCTTTACAAGTTCCTTAAAATACGTGAAAATGGCAGCGCTTTTCTGAAAGGCTGGGATATGACCAGTTCTGCTGTCCTTCTATGAGATAAGCTTTTCTAACAACTTGTCTTGGATTTCGGTTTCTCACTGAAAGCCTAGCCTTTTTGGTTGGAAGAGATAATATCCTAAACATATGTCTAATGATTGATTCCTCTGTACATATATTCAGCGTGTGTAGTGTTCTCTTAAGGGAACACACACTGCTGTGGCTGAGTCAGCAAGATGGGAACACTCATTTAATCAGTGTTTTTTAGTCAATATTTACTAGTAAGACAAAACAACAAAACAGCTCTGTGGGGAATATAACATTGTGTTTCCTAATATAATAGCTTGTGGATAAAATGTTTAGTTAACCCATCAGAGGTTCTCCTAATGCATCACTAAGACAAACAAAAATTGGTTTCTTTAAAGTGCCATTTAAATTTGATCTACTATTAATAATATTTCTCTAGAAGTTTTCCAGTGAATGATTTTTAATAATCATAAAAGATTTTTACTTCATCTTAATGATCTGGTGGCTTCATTAACATGTAATAGAGTATTGTTCATGTGGCCAGAGAAATTCTAGTTAGAGCATGGACTAGTTGTAGAGCAATAGCGTGTGTTTTCCAAAACATTTGCAGAGATCATCCGAACACCCATCCTCTGTTCCTGTACAGGCAGGCAACCTCTAGTGCCTTTTAGACTTGGTTCATAATTTCATCTACTGTTGTTACAAAGGAAAGCAATGGTAGGAGAATATTCAAAGTACAGTTTTCAAGCCTGAGAGTCATGCTGGTAGCTAATGGACATGCATTGCCCGTGCTTGAGAATATTAGAGGCGTTGGTTATCCACAACTCCCTTTTGTTTTCACAAGACTTGCAAATTTTAAGGATCTTGGTATGTGTCAGACTGTACCATGGTTCAGCTGTAGCATGGGAGCTGGGGAAAGATGCATTTTATCCAGAGATACAGGCCATTTTGTGTTCAACTCAATCACGTCTCTCTCCTTCAGGCTTACGTATGTGTGCCCCATGCATGCTGCATCGGTGTAAGAAGGATCTTTCCCCTTCCCTTGCCTTCATTCTGATGTGAGAGCCATCCTGGTGGAGCCTTCAAGCTCTCTCTGTGGGAAAATGGAGCAGCTTATCCCTTCTGTATAAAAATATAAATTTTTTGGTCTAATATTGGAATTTTTACAGCCAGTTACATTCTGTAAAGCCAGCCCCATGATGTGTTCTGTGTAACCACAGTACAAGAAAATAGATATTTTCAAACTAGTTGTAAGGATAGTGAAATGAATCTCCATGTGAAAACATGAGTCCCCTGTAACCGATGGTGTTTACGTATGTGAGTGTGTGTGTGTGTGACATCCAGGTTTGCTATTGTCTTCTGGTTCTGGAGAAACCTCACTGGACTGCTGCAGAGGACTGGGTAATTGGGCAAAACAATGGCAAGGCCACAGAAACAAGCAACTCATGCTCTTGGGGAGCACAAGTCAAGTCATTCTTGTCATCAGACATCCCAGTCACCTGCTGGGATACCTGGGGGAAAAATTAGGGTAGCAAAACACATATTGTTTCTTTTGTTAGAAGTGCCAAGTTCGGTGGAGATGAATTGGCCATCTGTTCCACTCTCAGCGACGTTCTGGCAAGCCGTAAAGCTCATTTTTATACGTTGCCACTTTCCATCAGTGCTAACAAAAGTCAGAGGGAATTGTTTGGTTTTTCCTTAGAACATTCCTCCTTTTGACAGTGTGCAACCAAGAGCCTTTTCCACAAAGTTTTGTGCTCCCTCTGGCCTCTCTGTGTTTGCACAAGACATTCAGGTACCTTATCTCCAAGTGAGAAAGTAATCAGACACCTATTTAGGCTTGAAACTAAAACCCCTCAATGGACTGCCCAACAAAGAACACTTGTCCAAGCAAACACTGTTCGTCCTGGTGTCAGTCCTTTAGCTGATACAGTCCCTGCATCTGTGCACTCTTCATCTGGTAGGACAGTCCATCTCTCTCCATTATGGTTAGGGTCACAGCCTTCTCCCACTGTTTTCCTTTCATGGCACAGATGAGATGTTCTAGTCATTAGTTATATCCTGATTGACTGCCGTGAGCTGCAGAGGTATCTTCTAACACACTTCCGAAGCTGCAGAGTCCCCCAGTGTCTGGATGCTTGAGCTTTTCTTGCATCTGATAAAGTATGTCTGATTCCATGTGCTAATCGTCATCACCCAGGGTGGTTTTATCAATGTGGTAATGTGGAATTTAGCCTGTGTGCAGCGTATCTTATATAGCATTACATATCATATAGGATACATAAATCAAAAATATTAAATCACACCTTACTCTGCTGAGCTTGTGTTCATGGTTTGCAAGACAGTCAATAACACATAAAAAAAGCTCTGGCAGGTGGAAATGTCTTGCTGAGGTCCCACCTTTCCCCTGGCTGCTCAAGGATAGTGATGAGGCTGGTGGGGAGAGAAGTGACTCTAGTCTCTGAAAAGATGAAGCTCCTGTCTGGAGAAATGGATTTGTATATATTCAGATTTTCCAAATTCCTGTAAATACGTTTAATAATAATTCTTTACAGTATTTTTCCCTTCCTGAATGACTGTTTCTGAATGCAGGCCAGCCAGTTGAATTCTCCTGTGTTAGGTTTCTGTACATATGTACTTTGAAATTCCATTTTGCTAAACAAAATTACACCTTTAAAAGACATTTCTGAGCTTTGTGAACTTGTTAATGGAATCTCACTTCATTCAGTTCGATATTCTTTTAATATTGCAGACAGCAAACAAAATCAAACACTGCTTTGGTTCCAAAGTGATTTCTTGCTGTTATGAAAAATATAGATAAAATTGCATTACATTTTCCCTTGAAATAATTTTCTTAGATAGATATAAGGAAGGGCCCTAGGAATTATCTCTTTTTAAAAAACCCTTCAGTACTAGAAGGTTTGTGTTTCATCGAAATGTTTCAGGAGTTTCTATTCCAGCTTCCTTTCTTCAGCATAGTTGCCCATGGTCCTGGCTGCAGTCCTCTGCGGGCATAGCCAGTGAGTGATGCAGACAGTCAGGTGAGCTCTGGAGACCCTGCTTCTCAAAGAGAAACCCTCTGCCCTGGTGGGTGCTTTGTGGAGGCTAAAGCCCCTCAAAAGCCTACCCTGCTCCATCATGCTAACCATGACAGCAGTAGCAGAGCAGAGTTTGCTGTCCAAAGATGGTAAAAATGAAGTAAGCAGCATCAGATAAATGTCCTATGACAACTGTCAGGCCATTAAATTATAGAATAAATAATCTCAGCCTATTTAGATACCTTATTAGCATGATTAATAGTCATTAGTAATTAGTATGATTACTAGAGTACGAAATATCCCTTGGGTGCTGGAAAGGACCTAAGGAAAGGATTTGCCCCTCCCACCACTGCACGGGTTGCTGTTGGCAGGTAACTAAATCCAACAATTACTAGCAGGGTGAAAAAATAAAAAAGGCATGTCTACTGTTCTCTCTCCAAATTGATGACAATTTAACAGAAGAAGGGAGGTGAAAGAAAGACTTAGAAACCAGAGGAATTTGAAACTGTAAGTTTTGGACACAGTCTCCTTCCCACGGCACGCCTCCCCTGTTCCACCACCAGGAAGAGGACCATTCCACCTGTGGCACAGGATGAGGTTCAGAGGCAGCAGAGCTGTGCACACTGGGGTAATTTTATCTAAAGACAGCCTATCTATTTCAAAATGAGTTGCAAACTCCTGTGGCTTAGCCTTTTGCCTGGCATGCTTGTAGCTCCATGCCGTCTTTGATGCTATTTACAATTTATACCAGTGAAGGAAGGGTAATCGAGCCCCTTAAGCTTAATTTTGTAATATGGGGTTTGTGTATAGATAAGAAAATGAGGAGACAAACTGTGATTCTTGCTTTGCATCTATCCACTAGGAAAAAATAGCACTGGGACATTTGAAACTTGCCTGGCATTAATAAACGTAAGAAGTCAGGCCAGTGCGTTTCTGGTAATGCACCAAAACTACCCAGTTTTGTGTTTCATCCTGAAAGTTTCCTAGAGCTGAACCCAAGGAGCTGAACCCAGCCCAGCAGCTGCAGTGCAAATCTCTGAGCTGAAATCCAACACTGACAGCAAAGTAAAGCCCGATGGGTGGTAGAGAAAATCACTGTAGAGGAGGAGGACTCCTCTGAAAAGTGTGCCGGTATGTAATATGGATCTGTCTTCTCGGATTATTTACCTCAAGGGCTTTGGCTGAGACTCTTGTTAAAAGTAGCACTATGCAGAGCTGCTGGTGCTGCGGTCACTCACATCCTTAGTGCATCTTGTGGGAGGGAATTTCCTTATCCTGAGTCGTACTGAGCTACTGTAACCAGGAGAGAAGTTGTAGTTGCCTTGCCTTCAACTGAGGTAGGTGGTGTACAGTATGATATGCCCTTCTTCCCGCCCCTGCTCCGGGTGTACATTAGCATCGTGGTCATTGCATCTGCCCAAGTCCTGGCGTTACTGCCTGTGTATTTGCAGAACCTGGTTTTGTCGAAGTGAATTGTGTGACAGCATCTAAGGCTGCTTGAGGAGACCGAGGAAAGGGCTCAGGAGGGGAATATTGGCTCGGGTCTGGTGGCATTGCTGTCTGTTGGCAGCTGAGGGCAGGGATGCAGGAGCTCAGCTGCTCCCCCGGTAGGGCACATCCCTCTAGGGGCTTCACTGCCTCTCTGCCCCTTTCTGTCCTGAGCAACTATCTGTCTCACAAGGCTTCACCCTATGTATTTTTCTCACTGCGTCCTGATAAGCAAACGCAATGCTTGGAGTGACAGGTTGGAGACTGCTTTTAACCATGATGGGGGGGATTGAGGAGTGCAAAAAATTTACTGTCCTGTTCATCACTCTTCAGAGTGGTTACAGACATATGCACTTGTCCATACTTCATAAGGAAACAAGCCCCACACATTAATTCTGTCCCCTGAACCTATTGAAGGCAGACTCCAACTGTAGTAGTAAATTACACACAGACATGACACAGATATATTGTTGGGCTAGGATTTTTCCACTCTGTGTATTTAATTTGACTCAACAGTGTCGCCCCAGTTTCTGCAGATTACAGAGTCCACACTCTCAATCGTTTCTATTGCTCCCATAAGGAGAGATTTTTGCTTTATTTCTTTCTCATGTGTTTCCACCTGCTGTGTTTTATTGTCCTCTTCAAGCCTTTCATGGCACAGGTATATTCTCTCTCAAACTGGTGTGCAGACAGCAGCAGTCTTGCTGTGCTGCAATAGGTAAGGAGTGTTTGGTGGCTTGCATGGGCAGGCGCAGCAGGGAGGGTAGGCTTGGGAGGAAGAGGAGGGGAGGCAGAGTGATCATTATGTATGCTGGTGCCCTTCGGGTAATCCAACTGTGCAGTCTAGAAATATGGTTTCAATTTTTCCTTTGAAATATGTAATGAAAAGTATTGCCAATACATACTGTATTCCTCTTTTGTCGAGCACTTGAGTCATTCTGTAGCCCAACAGCTGTAAGAATTACGTCTTTTGACAATGGTATTTGACACTTAGTTTGCAAATTGGATTCATATTTCAAAACCAAGAAGAAAGTAGGCTGGGGGTTGGTCACCACATCAGCTTTTCATATTATTTTTGTTGTTTTGTCTGCTTCACCATCCAGTTGGAAAATCATTTCAATAGCCCAAGTTTGACGTTGTCTTTTCTGATGAACCGTTAAAGGTGTGCAAATAACTTTTTAAGACTTCCTTTGAGTGCTCACCTGGTGGCTCCAGCATGAAGAAACTGCTCTTTTATGTGTCTCTACTTCTTTTTAAGAGGAGTTTTGAGATGTTTGATCTTGGCTGGGTTCAATGGTCACTGGAGCTGTAAGTCCCCATGTTCCTGCTACTCTGCTGAAAGCATCCACTCTGCACTGGCTTTGAATTCTTTGCAGATCACAGACTCCAGAGGTCCCTGGTTGAAATTTAGGATTATCATCTCTTGTGTGTTTCCTCAACAGACTTCAGTGCATTTTGTAAATTTAATTAATACTCATCTGTCTCAAAATGTGACAAATTGAGGCACAGAAAGTTTAGCTTGGCTGCTGGTGTTCACGATGATAAGAGCTGTAACCTAGAACAGAACTCAGCACATAAGAAGCTCAGTGCTCATGTTCCTTCTGTTTTGCTAACAGTTTGCACTTCTTCCCACTTCTTACCAACATCTGTGGTTGGTCCTTCCCCCCCCCTTTATATTGCTTTTCAGTGAATGTGAACATTTTTCAAAAGTGAAGTTACTTCTTAAGCTTTTCAGCTCAGTGTGAATGTTTAATATTCTTGAAAATATGAAGAAATTATAAAATGAAAATGGTTTTCAGGAATTGTCATCCACCCTCCGTCACCTTTCCCAACTTTCAGTGGGTTTTGTGTGCTCTTTAAGACTTTCTAAAAAACAGTCCACACAAGTCCAGATAACACTGGCATGACTTCCAGCATCCCATTGCTACAAATCTTGGCTTCATATGTTAATATATCCAACATGAGCATGGTTTGATACCTGTTAGATGTGTGTGCCACCCTGTTCTGGTTCCCTGGGACGGACAAGCGTGAGGGACCTAGAGCAGCCTACCCTGGAGAAGCAGAACTTTGTAGGCTGAACATAGAGCTCTGAGGCTGTTGTGAGGTGGGATCCACAATCAGGGGGATGAAAAGAGACAAAGGATGGGGAATGCCCATTTGTCAGTCATGCACAGGGGAAGGGAATTAGTGATGAACAGAGGAAATGTGTAGTGGGGCAGGCTGGGGAGAAGGGGAGGTCACAGTCCCCATCTGAGACCTACAGGCAGAATCAGCACTACCCACATGAGAGACTCCTCTGGTGGTGTGGAAAATATGGCTGTGTATGCTCTCTGTGCTTCTGGGGCATTGCTCAGATCTCCCTGGGATCCAGAATTGAACGGCCTGAGAGTTTCCTTTGGTTCAGCTTCCTGTATCTCTGTGCAGCATTGGGATTCACGACTTGTCCCTCTTCTTGCCAGCATTTTTTGGTGGCAAGTGGACATTCACAGCGTTAAATTATCTTCTTACCTGTAGGTCTCCAGCCTTCGCTTCCATTGTTATGGCTGCTGCAGATCACACATCAGGGCTGCTATTTTCTGTGCTGTAAATCTATCGTGGCATCACTTAAACTGGTCTGTGGGTTTTTTTGAAAATAGTTCAGCTACTGTTGTGGCTAGAAAAAGATTAGATTGGGGGAAGACAGAGTGAAAGCAGGAGATGAACCCTGCATCAGAAAGACGAAAACTGTGTGATAGTGACTCTAGTGGTGTAAACTTGGCTCTTTTTTGCAGATACATCTCCCCCCCCAAAGTGGTTGCAGTGATGTAAACAGAAGGAAACGCAGGTTTGCTGGGGTGTGTGTATAATCCCTCACTAAATTCCCCTGCTTAACTTAGCAGCATCTTACCTCCAGCTTCTCTCCCATATATATTTTGATGAAAATCCTTCAGTCCCAGTCTCATGCAACCTTTACTGCTGCTGCTGACTTCAGTGTTGTTCCTGTAGCTCATCCCAAACCTAGTCAAATATTTCCAGAGAAGGGTTTAGTTATAGAGCATTCTTCCCATGTTTTATGACATTAGCTAAGAGTGAGTTCCCATCCAAGAACTGAAGAGCCCACATTTGTTTGATTATCCACTGTAATGTTTGTTTTTCTTCCCATCAGACAGAAATGGGCTTGTCACAGCACATGTCACTCTAGGGGCAGGGAGGTGTGGGTTAGAGGAGCATGTTAGCACATAATTCTTTGAATGAGTTGAAGCAGTGTTAATAATCCCATGCACAATCCTGAAGACCTTCCTGGAACCTCTCTCCAAGGCACAGTTTCCTTCTGGGTATCCAATATTCCATCACTGGGGAAGGAAAATGATGTCTGCAAAGGTGCTAATTGCTCATGTTTATCAAAAGTCCAAGAGCCTGCAAAAAGGAGGTGGGGGGGACGGGACAGGAGGACGGGACGGGACAGGGACAGTATTTACAGCTAGGAAACTTCTCTTTGCCCAGCTACATCTGAGAATTTGGCCAAGGTGATTTATAGCCCTGTTCACCAGTGAATGCTTCATGCGGAACTCGGTTTTTCTTTTAAGCAGTTGAATGTTTAGTGTAAAAATGATTAGAAGTGACTAGACTAGTATATGATTCAAAGGCTGTAATAATGAACAAAACATGCAAATAGCTGTTTATAAATGACAAAAGCTGCACCAATTTAATGCTCCACAGCTTGGCTCTAGGAAAGTTAGAAAGCAAAGAGCAGACCACTTAGTTAAAGGAGGCTAGCAGGGTGTGCTAATCTAGCTGAAGTTTGCGTCTCAGTACTTGTAGCGTTGCAAAATGTGAGAGAAGAATTATCCATAGTCGAGCTTTATTGAGAGAAGTCAGTGTCAGGAGGCTGATAGATGTGACCTTCATCATCCAGGTCTGGCACGGTTGATGGCATGTCCATTTCATGGACAAAGAAGTCTTCTTCCTGTGACACCAGTGCCTGACCAATTCCATTTAAATGTGTTAAAAACTTCAAATTTAGTTACAAGAAAATAAGGAATACAAAAAAGCAAAATTTACCAAACTTCAGTCTCCAGGTTCTAAGGCATTTGGCTGAAGAAACTCCTGTAGGACTAACCTCTTGGTTGAGGATACAGTCCTGGACACAACTACTAAACTCTCTTTTGACTGCTGCTGGCTTAAAAGCATTCCCTATGCAAATACACAGCAGGAGGCAGTCAGCAACTTATTGCTGAAGGAAAGGTCAGGAAAACTTTCAGTTTTATGAAAACTCTTGACCATCAAATGTTGCTGCCAAAGGCACAAAGCAGAAATACATTTGCAAGTCACTCAGACAAGAAAAGTATTAATAGGTCTTTTTGATACATGGAAGTGGATTCAAGTCATCTTATTGTCATAAAAATAACATTTCACTTGCTTATAATCCAGGTTGAATGCTGAAGGTCTTTTTGTTGGTTAGTTTATAATTTCTCCAAAAGGGTATGAAGGATGTTTGGCTAAAAGGAAGATATTTTCACTTGGTATTGCTGAACCAGTCTGCAGGCTGATAGACTGGTGAATGGGATGTATAGGTTTGCGTAGTGGGGGTCCTCTGTTAGAAGAGATCGGGGTTGCCCTGTGCCAGACTCACATGCCCCTGGCTTGTTCCAGCTGGCTCTGCAGGACACAGCTGACCCCAGCATCAATGCTGGTGGCACCTCTGGAAAAGCATACTTAAGAAAGGGCAAAACCACTGGACAGGCAGAGGAGGAGGGAAAAAGAGAGTGCCTATTTTAACAGGCAATAAATTAAATTAATTTTCCCCAAGTTGAGTCTGTTTTGCCTGTGACAGCAGTTGGTAAGGGATCTCCCTGTCTTTATCTCAACCCACAGTTCAGGTGGTGGCAGCCATATAACCATTGAAGGTAGTTTTTGACGTGCAGTTGTGCAAGGTCCCCTGTACTTTGTTTTCTGCGTGACCAACATATTATAAAAAGATCAAGCGTCCAGTGGGTCATTCCAGGACTTACCCTGAATACAGAAAAAAAAAAAAAAAAGATCATCACGTGAGACTCTGGTGCTGGAGAATGAACATATCCTAATTCAGAGCTTTATAGCTTTCCTGAGTAGCTTGGGAAAACCACCTCTCTCTTCCTGTGCCACGTGATTCCTTGTTAGTGCTCTAGAAAATGACACAGTAGAAAAAAGGGACCCAAAGAATTTAATCAGAAATTTTCCACTGTTTTCTGGTAGCCTTCAAGCAGGGATTTGCATTAGTGAGCAAATTACTGGGTTAGTGACTTCGAAAACCACAGTCGTGTTCAGGCACTATCACCCTCTTTCCCTCTAATGACAATTAAATTGTAATTGGGAGCTCCTTTAATTGCAGAAGCAAGTGCAAACATTTCCAAATAGTGGGGTGAGAGAGAAAATACTTGTTTTCAAAGAAAGATACAGTGCTGAGCAGTTGGTAAACTTAGTTTTCAAGCATAAAAGGCATCCCTGCTTAATGTTAATATACAAATTGAGGCTTCCACTGATCTTTTCAGAGCACACAGAATCACAGAATCCAAGGTTGGAAGGGACCTCAGGGATCATGTAGTCCATAGGGCATTGCCTATAGCTTCTGTGGGCTAACACTGCTCAATAACATGAGGAGAGCGGAAAATGTCTCAGGAAGGGCAGTACCTTCATACCACAGTAATGAAGACCGTAACACTACCTAGGCAGGTAATTAGGAGAGTACTTTCAGCAGCACCCAGAACACTAACCGCATCAGATCAGCTTCAAATGCAGTGGGACAAAAGGACATTTCACAGAATCACAGGATGGAAGGGACCTCAGGGATCATGTAGTCCAACCTTTCAGGAAGAGCACACTCTAGACAAGATGGCCCAGCACCCTGTCCAGACGACTCTTGAAGGTGTCCAACATGGTCGAGTCAACCCTGGGGAGATTATTCCAATGGTGACTGTCCTCACTGTGAAAAATTTCCCTCTGGTGTCCAATCGGAATCTCCCCAAGAGCAACTTGTGTCCATTCCCCCTTGTCCTCTCCGTGTGACTCTGTGCAAAAAGGGAGTCTCCATCTTCTTTGCAGCTGCCCTTAGGTACTGGCACAGGGTGATGAGATCCCCTCTAAGCCTCCTTTTCTCAAGGCTGAACAAACCAAGCTCTCCCAGCCTATCCTCGTATGGCAGCTTCCCAGTCCTTGGATCATCCTGGTGGCTCTTCTCTGGACCCCTTCCAGCCTGTCCACATCTTTTTGGTATAGCGGGGACCAGAACTGCACACAGTACTCCAGGTGCGGCCTGACAAGCGCTGAGTAGAGCAGGATAATGACTTCTTTATCTCTGCTGGTGATGACCTTTTTGATGCAACCCAGCATCCTGTTGGCCTTCTTGGCTGCAGCAGCACACTGTTTGCTCATGTTGAGCTTTCTGTCCACCAGGACCCCCAGGTCCCTTTCCACAGAGCTGCTCTCCAGCCAGGTGGATCCCAGTCTGTGCTGCACTCCTGGATTATGTTTTCCCAGGTGCATGACCTTACACTTCTCCTTGCTGAACTTCATAAGGTTCTTGCTGGCCTACTCTTCCAGCCTATCCAGATGTTCCTGCAGAGCAGCTCTCCCTTCTGGAGGTCTACTTCCCCACTCAGTTTGGTGTCATCTGCAAACTTCATCAGGCTACACTTGATCCCGTTATCTAGATCACTTATAAAGATGTTGAATAACATTGGGCCCAGTATTGATCCCTGGGGGACTCCACTTGTGACAGGCTGCCACTTGGAAAAGGAGCTATTTACCACCACCCTTTGGGTGCGGCCTGTCAGCCAGTTCCCCACCCACTCCACAGACCACTTGTCTAGGCCATAACGCATTATTTCTCCAGGAGGAGACTGTGGGGAACCGTACCAAAGGCCTTGGAGAAGTCCAGGTAGACAATGTCCACCACCCGCCCCATGTCAACCAACAAGTCACTGTCATAGAAGGCAACCAGATTTGTCAAGCACAATCTGTCCTTAGTGAAGCAATGTTGGCTTTTCCCAATCACGTGCTTCATTTGACTTGTGATGGCCCTCAGGAGGATTCATTCCATAACTTTCCCAGGGACTGAAGTAAGGCTGATGGGCCTATAGTTACCCGGATCCTTCCTCAAGCCTTTCTTGTAGATAGGGGTAACATTTGCCTTCCTCCAGTCCTCTGGGACATCCCCCGTTCTCCACGACTCCTCAAAGATTATGGAGAGCGGCCTTGCGATGATGTCAGCCAGCTCTCTCAACACCCTTGGGTGGATGGCGTCAGGGCCCATTGATTTGTAGGGGTCAAGCTTCTGTAGTAATTCATATACTAACTCTTCCTTCACTGATGGTGGGTCGGTGTTTGGATCAACCAGCAATTTCGTTCCCAAAGCTTGGGACCCGACAGTGCTGGTAAAGACAGAGGTGAAGAAAGTATTGAGGACCTCTGCCTTTTCGGCATCATTGGTGATTGACTCTCCTTTTCCGTTTAACAGTGGGCCTGTGTTTTCCTCCTTTTTCTGCTTATGGTTGACATGTCTGAAGAAACCTTTCTTGTTATTTTTCATGTCTACAGCCAGTTTAATTCGAGCTGGGCTTTTGCTTTTCTAACTGCGCCTCTGCACACTCTGGCATTGCCCTTGTAGCTCTCAATGGATAATCCTCCACTCCTCCGTCTCTGGTATGCTTCCCTTTTGGATTTGAGTACACCCAGGAGGTCATGGTTGAGCCATGGGCGCCTCTTGCTCCACTTACTTCCCTTTTCTTTGTAGGGGATAAACTGGCTTTGTGCTTCCAATAGAGAGTTCTTGAAGAACTCCCAGCACTCACTAGCTCCTTTGTCTTCCATGGAAGCTTCCCATCGAATCCCTCCCAAATGAGCCCTGAGTGAACTGAAGTTTGCTCTTCTAAAATCCAGAACCCTTGTCTTAGAGCTGACCTTCAGCACACTCAGCAGGATCCCAAACTCCACCATATTGTGGTCCCTGCAGCCAAGGCTGTCACTAACAGAGATATTACAAAGCAGGCTTTCTCGGTTTGCGAATAGCAAGTCTAGCAGCGCCTCCTTCCTGGTTGGCACATCCAACATTTGTACCAGGAAACAGTCCTCTATACATTCCAGGAACTTGGTGGATGACATGCGAGCTGCCATATTGTTCTTCCAGCAGATGTCTGCACAGCAGATAACAATGTCAAATACTGACTTGTGCAATAATTTTTAAAAGAGATGGCAAAAATGACACATAGTGAGAAAGGGTGAAATGTTATTTTGATTGTTCTTCTTGAGGTGCTTTTTTTCCTCCATTTTATGCCACGCAGCCAGAAGTATTAGATTTTATGACAGTCTATGCATGGACAGTCAGACAAGCCTGCTTATCTTTTCTGGCATAATTATACCTGACATCACCTTCTTGCAAGCTTTTTACTTGAATTAAATAGCAAAGTCTAGGAAAGGAAAACAGTCAAGTTATATTGCAACACAGCAGCTGGAGTCCTTATATGAGACTAATCATGCAAATTACCAAATGCCCCTGGCTCCTTTGGGTGGCAAGATGATGCATAATGTTCACAATCTCTTTCAGTCAAGAACAGCTGACTCAGCAGAATCATGCAAGGGAGACAGATGTCTTCTCCAGCCGGTGAGGCTGTTGAATCAAGACTGGTTACAGGAAGATCTGTTTTAGCTAGCCACAAAATAGTAATCTGTGCTAGGTTAGCCAATTGATGCTCAGTCAGTTGGATGACCAGCTGGGTCTGGCTCTGCAGTGGTACTTGAGTGCCTGAGTCCAAAAGCCCCAGGCAGCCCAGGTATCTGTGTCTTCTCAGCCTCTGCCTTGGGGCTGTGGGTTGCACTGAGGCCACGATGCCCAAGAATGAGGGACTGCGGTACTGAGATGTGGGATTCATGGCTTCATCTTGCCTGAAATCCCAGAGCATCCAAAACTACTTTCTGTGCAGGTGCATCCTGCCATGTGCAGTGTTTTCCCTTATATTGGGATGGGCCTTAGACTCTGCCAGACACAGATAATGACTGATAACAAAGCCAAACAATCACAGTGTCGTGTTTCCTGTTGTGATACTCTGCATTTATTATAGCTACGTATAATTGTAGTGATGATGTAAAGGACTGCAAAGCAGCACAGTCCTACCATGTGGAGCATGTTTCTTATGAAAGCTGTGCTACCCAGAGAAGCTGCATCCTCCTTTGCTCTTCCAGGAAACGTGGTGCTGGTTGTATTTAATTTAATGCTGAAAACCCGGTCCCAGGTTTTGTAGCTCACTTACTCCTCTAAAAGGTAAGCATGTGGGAGACACAGTGCAATATTAGCAACTTGTAGCCCAGCTCCTCTTGGATGCCTTGAGGTCATCCCTGCAGAGGTACATCATGTCTGGTTCTTTCAGTCCTGGCCATTAGCTGTGCTTCACCTGTGCCTTTGCTGAGGATGTGTGCATTTTAACCTGGCCTTCATTTCTTTCTTATATAAAGCTCTAGGGAGCTCTTCCATGGGTTTGCTTGAGCAATTCCTCTCTTTAACCTTGTACAGAATCCTTCTCATTCCCCCAATTCCCCAAGCTGTAGTGTGGTTTCTATCAAGAGGTAAAAGCTAACTGAATTGGCAGGGGTAAGAGCATCAGACAGCCTTGTGAGGTTTGGTAGATGACATGCAAAGGGTAAAGTGTGGTTGTCTGAGACCAGCTGGGGCCAGGTTTGGGTCCCTCCACCCTCATCCTGTACACTTTATTCCTTGTGTGCTCCCTGCAATTGCTGTTGGGAAGCAACTGCTCCCTCAAGGCTAGGTATGTCAGTCTGGCCAAGGGAAAGCAGTGAATGTCTATGTACAGAGATTTCATCAAAAACTGAGAAACATTAATACTAGTCATGCGCTGAATTGGTTTCCAAAATTATTGCATTAAGAAGGATTTCACTGGGGGCCAGTTCTGCTAAGCATCCATCTGACATTTCAACAGGGAGGAAAAGGACAATGCTAGATTTTATTTTCTTTAACACAAAGCTAAGTTGTTCTTTGGTGTAAATGGAGAAGACTCACAGAATTAAGAGATGGAAGATACCTATTAGGTCATCCTGTCCACCCTACTGCCAGCACAGGACTTTTCCTAAAGTATCTTCCCAAGAATATTAATGACTCTAGTTACAAAATGATTCAAGTAGTAGAGCTATGCTGCTTTCCTGGGGGAGGCTATTTCAAGGTCTAATGGGTTTTGGTCTTGGGTAACTTGCCTTGTCTCAGAGCTTTTTCTGTCACTTTTATTAATGAGTATTTGTTTTAGCACTGCGATACTTTTCTGATTTTCACCGATTCACACATCTGAGGGTCATTAGGGACCACTGGCCTAACAGCTTGGCCCCTTCTTGACATTGTTGAATTGATTTCTGCACATTTCTTAGATTTTGTGTGAGAAAAACCTGCTGTGTTTGCAGCTAAGGCAAAATATCTCTTGAATTCCCTGAAGGACAATTGGGAAGAGACTTCAGTGCATGACCTCGGAGCAGCTCTGACTCATCCTGGTACCTAGCCTTTAGCTCCTGTGGGGCCAGCAGGTCCTGCCAGCAAGGCATTCCTGCTCAGGTGGACTGTCTGCGTCGTGCTGCGTCGAAATCCCTCTTTCAGCCAGGCTTTTCTTTTTTCTCTGGCATATGAGCACAGGCATTAAATGGGTACCTGATCTCCAGCAAAATGGTCAATGCCCTTGTGCTGAGGTCTGCAATGCTTGAAGAATGGGGTTCACAGAGCATTTGGGACTTCCTCCATTCCCATTAAAATGCCCAACTAATCTGTGTGGAAGTAAGGTTGGTGTCAGGGTAGGTCCTGTGTGCTCAAGCATCTGCTTCCCAGCCAGCCATGCATGTCAGTATTAGAGATGACGTGAGGCACAGAGCAGAGCTCAAGTGCAGAAGTAGAGTGAGGTCCAACTACAAAGTCCAAACTGCCGTGCCAATGGACCGCAGAGGCTCCGGACGTAAGTACATATTGCTGGCAGGACAACAGCAGTGAGAAAAACAATCCCCAAGCAGTAAATATGGGCAAAGCTCTCAATATAATGGAAAAATACAGATGCATCTGTATTAGAGTCTAAGACCTCTCTACAAGAGCTATTTCTAACCCCCACATTTCCTGTTAGCGTGGCTTTCCTAGAAATGGATACCACGTCCTCATTAAAGGACTCAACTGGGGCCTCTGGCTCTACTGCCTTTCCCTCACCTGCTTGGATGCCCGTTTATTCCTGGAACTACAGCATCCGGAAAATAGCACTTTACAGAGCTCTTGCTAAATGCTGTGGTTGAAAAGCCATGCAAAACGAGCTATGAAAGTAGGTGTATGGAGATGGTCGCTGCTTTCAGTGTACATTTAATAAATGGGGTTGTTTGGGATCCAGCTTTGCAGAATGATATTCTGCGTGTTATTGGTCTAATTTCCGGCTTTTTATGTGACATGGTTTCTTAGCGTAGAGCAGAGCTGGTGTTTCTAACAGCTTTTCTGAAAAATGCTGGTCTTTAAATACTTCTTTTAGAAGTATTTAAAAGTATTTAGAAGTATCTGGCAAATTTTCCTATTCTAGCAAAGCATTTGGGACTTTTTTAATGTTAATAGGGTTAAAATACTTCAAATCTTATAAAAATATTTTAAGCATTTTTTTGTTTCTTTCAACTGGATTTTTTGTAAATGAAAACTGCCCATTTAAAAAAAGCACTCTGTTTTTGAAAATTATCAACCATTTCAAAGTATATTCAGCCACTTTACCCTTCTTCCATTGACCTTTGAACCATTTGGCTGATTCTTGTCCAGTTGGAGAGAGGAGTAGAAGTTGTGGAGATAACTTCTAGGTTAATCAAAACAGGTCACAGCTGGAGGTTAGGTACTAAAGAGCCTGGAAGGAGCAGAGGGAGCAAGAGGACAAGCATGGCTGTGAGTGTCTTTACCTGGGTTGCATCCCTTCACCCCACTGCGTGTCCCTTCTCAGTTTCATTCTCAATGCATGTGGAAATAACAGCAAGTTTTTCTAGACAGAGACATCTTTTTCAGTGCACCTTTACAGCACCCGGTTTCACACACTTCCAATTTCAGATGACTGTGGCAATAAATAACAGTCATACGGACTGCTGGCCTGATCCGTTCTCATATGGCAGGGATTTTCTTGGTTTGTCTTCTGTTTTTCTTTTTACTACTGGTAATTCAAATATATGCTTCCCCAGAATTGCTGTAATCACTGAAAATGACGGATCTGTCCTTGTCAGTGTTTCTTTCCCAGCTCCTTTCTGAACACTTCTCTCTGTTGTGCTGGTAACACTCATCTGTATGCAACTTTCCTTACATTTTGGCAGACATTGGGAATTTCAGCATCAATAAATTTAAATGGATAGAATTAAGAAAGAAGACAGCTTTTTGGAACAGGAGCAAGGCTTTTTGTGGTGGGTTTTGGGTTTGTTTTTTTTTTCTAGATATATCATCTATGAACTCTCACCTGGGACTGCTTTTATAAAGAAAAAAATATCATGTGCCTAAATGTCTATAGACTGCACCTGGAATTGAAAGTACATTTCTGCTCCAGTCGTACTCTCAGTTGTCTGTCCCTGAAATGAGCTCTCAAGATCAAACTTTGACTTGTCATATTTTTATTTCCCTGGGCTTTTGTTTGCAATTAACACGATATTTCACATTTTGTTTACAGTAAACACTTGGAATATGCATGAAATAGCCATTTCTCGCTTTTTGCTGACAACTAGAAAGACATTGTTTGTGGGTGCCACTAGCATAGATCCACTTTCTTGGGATTACACTAATTTGTGGCAGCTGAACTTGTGACCTGAGCGATCCCTCTTGTGCCCCAAGCCAGGGTGTGTGCAGCACGCTGCCTTTTGCTTCCCGACCTTCCTTCAGGTGATCCTTCTTAAAAGGGAAACTGTACACATCCCTGTGCACTAGACAAGAAAAATGCTGTGGGCAGCTTTCTAATCCTCCAGCAAAGCTGGAGACAGCACCTACTGTATCAAATAGCTCCTGCTCCTGCTGTGGCTCCCTCCAGGCTCTGGCCTCATCCAGTTTATGACGACGCCAGCCGTGGGTTGCCTTTTGCTCCCTGGGGAGCCCCCTCCCTGCTCCAGTAGATCTTACCAGTAGGAATATTTTCCAGATGTGCAGCCTGAGTTGGCCCCTGCTTTGCTCCTAGCTGTGCCCAGTTGCTTTGAGTACGGTTTTCACGTAAGATGTGTTTAAGCAAATCTGTTGCAGCCTGGTAGGACCAAAGGAAATATTTTCACCAGTTCTGAAAAGAATTAATGGCTGAAGGACATATTAAAAAAAACAACCTTGAGAGGAATTGCTATCCATAAGGACTTGGAAGTGCTTGGAGACCGGCTCTTCTTCTTGTATGGAAACTCCACTCATCTGGCTCCTAAATCTGATGAGAAAGCAGAAACCTCTTGTCTACACGGCAGCGATTCAGTGCTTCTCCTGCATTTTGTTCTTGCTTTTCATTCTGTGCACAACTGGATCTTCACAATACAAACCAGTATAAATGCACTGATGTCATCTGAGCTATACTGATTTACACCAGCATTCTTTCATCTATATCAGCAGTCTGTTAGTGTTCCTTGCCTGTATATGGTAAGTAAATGCTGCCTGGGAAGACCCAGGCAGTCTCTTGAGACCAACGGAGCAACTGCACTTTGAATCTGAATTAGTGCTCTTGTTTTCATGTCATGCTTGTCATGGTACTCCAGTACAGTCCATAGGTGCAGCACGATGGTGGTTGTCATCTACATGTGAAGTTTTCACAGTGCCTTATTTCTCCTGGACTGTAGTGTACTGTGTGCTGTCCCTGGGATGGGCCATCTGGTGGTTAAGGAGATGGACTAGGATCAAGCCCAAGCGTCTCTCTCTCTGTCTACTGGTTCCCCTTCTGGTTCCCTAAAAAATGAAATAAGAACATCTCCTGCTGTGTTACCAGGTGTGTTGCAATCTCAAGCCTGTTAGGGCTAGGGCATACCTATCCGTTTGTGTTTAGGGGTCAAATGCAAAACATGATGTTCTGGTTTTGACTGGGAAATCTTCTGACCAGTTTGACCCTTCCAGCAGAGGAATGTAGTGTGCCAGTGGTGACACTGGAAGTTCATGCGCAAAAGAGCTATGAGGATGAAGATGATGACCCTGCATTGAGCGTGAGATAGCAAACAGGACCAGTTTTATAAGCTTGTCGCTGTTGCCATGAGTGCCAAAAGGGTGGGCTAAGGAGTACAGAGCTCCTTGCCTCTCAAGGAAGCATTTTGCTTTGTTTGATCTTGTTTTTATCCTAAGTGATCTTTAATCACTTCAGCATATTTAATTAAGCATTATCCTAAAAATTGTATTTATCTATTTCTTCATCTGAGGATACTGCATCTGAACTTTATGAGAAGAAAATGGTTGTTTGTTTTTTTGGTATTAATCCATGTAAAAATTACCCTCTGAAGAAGAGCAAAATCTGTGCTGGAATGAGAGGAAAGAGCGAATGAGGCTGTGATGCAATACCCAGGAGCTCTGCTTCAGCTCTGCAGGCTGCATCTGCAAACAGCAGCAGCGAAAACAACAGACTAGCTCTTTTTGTGATATGTGAAGTGCAATTATGAGGTGAAATATGAAGCTGGTATCTTAATATCTTAACGATACTGAATTTATTTTCAAAGTTAAGCTGTGCAGAATGAATCATTTATCAGTGGGCCATATGGAAAGGCACTTATCTAAACCCCCTTCTTAGTCCCAGGTGTGCTTCTCTGGCAAGAACAAATCACACACAGCATTTGGAAGAGAACTTAAATTCCAGACGCGCAATTTTAAGAGATGTATTTTCAAAAACAAAATAAGGCCAAATTCTGCAATATGTTATTTTTCTGCAGCTTCAGTGAAGTTAATGAGGTTCCAGGGGGGCAACTGACACAAAATACAACTCAAGAGATCCCCTTTTTTACTGTGTTACTCCAGTTTCATGCCAGCATTCATTTCTGAGGAGCTAGTCTGTCATGGGGAAGAGAAGCCAACTGAAAGTGTCTACTGTCTAGTTCTTTCTTTATGTCCTGCTTTTAAATATATACAGCAAGACAGCAGCGAGAAGGGAGCGTTCTTATCGATATTGTTGCTGATTGATGCAAGGGTGAAAGCAGTAGCCCACCTTTCTGCTGATTTCAAGTGTGCAGCTTCTGGAGGTCCCTGACATGAGAAAGAAGTTGTTACTTTTAACTGGCTGTGATATCCAGTGGTTACAGAAAAGCAAGCCTTACTGATGAGAATTGCTCTCCTAGGGAAAGCCAGGAGTACCAAGTCAAGAAGTCAAGTCTGTCTTCAGCTCTTCATTGTCTTATCCAGGAAATTAGAAATCACAGAGATGAGTTATGTAAAGTCTGATGAAAAAAAATTTGAAAATCACTTAAAAATTATCAAGAAATTATTTAGAAATACTTTCTTTCCACCAGGAACTGCAGTTTTGGTGGAGACTGAAGTTGTCCCTGTGCACATATCCATTGCAATACTGTCTTCCACTGAACATTTTATTTTATAGCAACAAACTGATATGGTTTTATCAGAAAACTTGGGTGAAGCTGTTGAGTCGTTCCAAAGTGCAATCCCTGAGCAGCATTTGGAAGGACCAGAGAAGAGCCTGGTTAGACATTGCAGCTGAGAGCTGCAGGGTGGACTCCAGCTGTGGAGGGAATACTTACTTGCAGGTGCTGAGCAGAGCTCCCAAATTGATCACATGGTGACTGCTGTCAGTCAGAGCAGAGGTTAAATCTCAGATCTCAGCAGTGGAAGGAATCAAGGCGAGTAAATGGAGAGGAAGCAGTGGCTATGTCTGCAGGTGATTTGGTGCAACAGAAGCACATCACTCGATAAAAACAGCTGATGTCCAGGCCTCTAAACTTCCACTATATGTGTTTGGGGGTTAATGTTAGGTTGGAATTAGTCTGTTTTCCTTCAAGTCAAGCATGTGGCTTGAAGCTACCTGCAGGACCAAGGGTTGGTTTGGTCTCTTGTAGCCTGCTACTCATTTGGTGCACACCTGCCATGGGCTTCCAGCTTCATAGTCCGTGAAAGCCCCGTGGCAGCACTCACAACTGAGCTCATGTGCAGTAAGCAGGAATGATTGAAAGATTTGATTCAAAGCTGTACCGTGGCTCTGAACTGAAATGCTGCAGTTGATTGCAATACAGTAGAGACACACTGTGTGGTCTTGTGGAGGAATTTCTAGAGTGGAAATCACCAGATGCAGGTTTTTCCTCTCATTCAGATGCTGAACTGCTGTATGACTTCAGGACAGTTAAATAACTTAAAGCCTTTTTAACTTCCCTCTCACAATGCTTGTGCTCTCACTGGCATGCTAGGATGGTTACATGGAAGCAGATACAGAGTGTTGAAGCCTTTTTGATTTATTCAGTTTTGTTTTCAAGACCAGATAGAAAAAATCAATTCTTACCTTTGTTGAATGAGTTTTAATTAAAAATATTCAAAGCAGTGCATATTAGGATAAACTAAATTATAATCAATGCTTGTGACAGTATTCAGAAGTGGTACTGTGAGGAGTTCTTTTTTTATATAGGTGTCTGACTTGCTGCGTAATTACTGGCTGCCTTCTGATGCTGGTGACCTCGTGGAGTGGTGTAAATCAAAGTGAGAGGATACCAGAAGACGAGGACGGTATCACTAATAGAGAGCAGCTGCTAGGTGGTGCATGCAGCTGTAAATGGGATATACTCTTTGCTTCCTGCCCTGGAGACAAACCTGCCTTGGTCACCATCAGAAACCATACACACAGCCAGACTGTAGTTACTTTGCTGTTTGATTCATCTTCATCCCTGTGTCAGTTTAATCACCTCTGAACAGTGCAGGTGACTGTAGTTCAAAAGGTATGAGCAAATTCCTGCGGAAAGGCTGAGAAGTAACTTGTATCTTGAGATGCTCTGAAACATCTACCAGTTGGTTCAGATGATGGGATGGCCTCCAGAAGCCAACTACTAAGCTGAGTGATTCAGAGAAGCCTGACAGGCTACGTATCCTAATAACACCAGAATATAATGGCAATTGAATGTCTGACTGCCTTTAAGTCATTTGAAGATCCCAGTCCTGTTATATTTGAGACTGTCTGCACTATGACTGTGGAGGCACCAAGCAGGCTTTCCATGAATTCCCTCCATCCAGAGTTGTCTAGCAATATTTATACAGGATTATATACAAAAGAACAAGCTTTGCTCTTGGCAGAGTTTATTAGTTTTGTCACTATGCAAAACTAATTTTGGGTTAAACTCCAGCTGTTATATCTGTGTGAAGATGCATGGTGATATGGGTTCAGAGTATGTATGCTAGCTTGGAGGACTCTGTTGCATGCTGTAAGAGGAAGATATGGCCAATGTGTAGTAGAGGTAATGCAATCAGGCCTGCTGATGATCTCCTTTACAGCAATGAGATGACATCAGTATCAGGAGAAGTATGGAGAGTTAGCTGGGTTATAGTTAGAAGTAGTAGAATGGAGATCCCCCCATGTCCCCCACAAGTCAAGGGCTGCTTGCTTTTGTGGCCATGTCTCAGTACCCAGATGGTTCTGATTGCTGTTGGTCTTTCACTTGCCTTTTAAGTTTCCTTTCCTTGATTCTGAAAAAAAATCCTTTCCTCAGCTTTAAAATCCTCCACTTTTTCTCTTTGTTTGGTTTTTTTGTTTCTTAGACATAGTGTAGCCTGGAGACCGTGAGTGACTGATTCCCAAAGAAAAATATCTCTGCTGCCCAGGCCCATAATTTATAGAATGGCTTTTCTGACCAGTTGTGTTTTCCATTTAATATATTTTCTGTTTTTCAAATCTCCCCCTTCAAAGCGGAAATGCAGCGTTCCTCAGAGCTGTGATGGGGGAATGCTGCTGAGAGCTCAATTTAAAGGTCAGGGGCCTGGGGGACGGGGCGTTCCTTTGCTTTCTGCTTTAAAATAGGCTGAAGACAAAGGTGAGGAAAGAAAGGAGAGGTAAATGCCGTAAGATCATAAACAGCACTGTGCGTGCAATCACAGGTCTGTGTCTCACCCTGTACATCACCACGGTGGGCTCATTAATATTTGCTCAAAATGTTTCTGAACCGCCATTTCCCAGAAATCATCTGTTCTCATGTACAAAAACAAATGAAGTCAGCCTTGCCGTTTCCCTGCAGTGCTTTCCCCTGGAAGAAGCCAGCAGTGGGGCAGGTGGCCAGCTGACATCCCATGGCAAGGGTTCTTCGGGCACACTCAGCTATATATTATATGAATCATGCACGGCTGTGGGTTGGGTGCTGCTCGATGCCAGCCAGGGCTGATGTGGAAGGAATGGTCGTAGGAGGGATGTGAAGCCGTGTGCGACAGCCTGTAAACCATGCTTCCACTCACAGCCGTGGCTCATCTCCTCTCCATGCCTGAGGCATGGTGCATACAGCTGCAAAGCAAAACAAAACTGTTGTGGTCTAAAACTTGACATCTTAGGTGTCATTAAATGTCCAAGTCAAGGTACTGGAGATCTGATTTTCTAATAAATTTAGAAGCACCTGACAGGATGTAAAACTTAGGGAATCCTCTTTGTTTTGGTGGCCTGTTTTTTATTTATACCTCTTTTACATGTATTACTGTAACAAGGCATTGCATGACTTTATGCTGATTAAAACTAAGGCCACCTGGCCCTGTTAAAGATGTCCACATGGGCTTGGATCCACGTTGCAGGAGAGGGTACTTACTGCCAGACTTGACTGTACTCTGTGGCAAAGTACATTCCCCCTTGGAAAGCTTTACATGTGTGCAGAAATGCAAGAGTCACCAAGCCCAAAGGACAGCAGCCTCTGGAGACCTGACTGCAGGCTAAAGCGTGTGTTAACATGAGGTTCTCCACATTCTGGCTCTTGCTCCTCAGCCTGTTCCTGCTTGCTTATCCAGTGATGGTGTAACAGCCAAGCTGGCATTTCTTTTAGGAGCTGTAGCTAGGGCTCTGCTTCATTTTAGCATTCCCTAAAAGCCCAAATAAGGCTCGGGTCTGAGAGTGAGACTTAGGGGCTGGCTGGGAGATGGGAAGTTGGGCTGGGAAACCATTTTTCCAGTAAAGGCAGGGAGGTTTCCTGAAGCACCTGCCACTCTGCCAGAGTTCCTCATTCATACAGGGCTTGTTAATCCAGTTCTGCACTGAATGCTTACAATTAATTAACCTCATATGTAGTTAGTAAATAGAATGGATAAGGATGGGGTTTTTTTCCTTTATGAAAGTTGTAGAAGAAAGCAAGGTTTTTTTCAGCCATTAAGGTTATGATTTTTTATAAAGGAAAATGTTCATTGTAATTAAATTAACATTTTCAGAATAAAAAAATTACATTTGAATATTTAAGATGCAGTTGTACATGCCACCTGGGAGGTATTCTTCAGTATGATGATGCTGTTCTGTTAAGAGCAACTGCTGACTCTTGATTAGCCTAGCTTATGACCTATCACACTAGAACAGAGCTTTCTAGTTTCTTTATAAAAAGTTTGTATATAGATATATAGTCTGCCCTGCTGGATTTCAGCTGTTGCCTAATTCAGTCCCACCATATGCAACTGCTTCTGCAGATAGCCTGTCTGTTCACATTTGTGACACCAAAAAGCAAAAATGTGGTATCACACGGCAGTGCAGGGGCGTGAACTCCAAACCGGAAGTTTGAAGATGCAAGCTGTATTCATACAATTAAGTTTTAAATATCCAAAATATACAGGCTGTGTAGTACAGAATTTGTTTTCCTGTAACTACATACATACTAATTTATATTCTTGCAAAAAAAACCAGACCCAAGCTGGAAGGAAAAAAAAAAAACCTAGCAAACAATAATAGACAAATATACATATAGTTGCAAATGGACTAATTTTACTGCTTCAAATATTCTTACCAAAATGCTCTCAGATTGAAAGATTTTATTTGTATTATTTAACCTTTTATCAGTAGAAAAATGCCAAAAAGAAGTGGCTGTAGTTAGTCACAGAGGTTTTCCTGACATCAAATGTTTTTAGGTCACGTCCATAGTGTAGGGACAAATACAGAGATGAAAAAGTGAAAGAAAAAGGCTTTTGCACAGAATATAAACTGGAAGGCTTGAGTGAAGTCTCTAAGGAATGGGGCATTCAGTTACATCGAAGGTGGAACCGTTCCACATTTATAATAATTTTACAGCAATACAATGTGTTTAAAGAGTCCTTCCAATGAATAATGGTATTTTGTTCTCATTAAGCCTCGTGCTGCATCTCTCCCATCACACTGGAATGAGGGACAAGTCTCCTGGTTAGACTCCAGTGTCCTAATGAATCTCCAATCCCAACTCAGCCTTGCTGGTCCTGACTAGGCTGCTGGCAGCCACCCTGCTGCTTGCTAACCTCCGTAAGGTCACTGCAGTGGAAATCACATGGGCTTGATACAAAACACAAACCCCAAGCCCTAAAGCTATGAGAAAATTGCTGTTAGCAATGTTAGGAACAACTACCCATTACGGTACGTCTCTGAATTTAGCGTCACGCACATGAGGCTGTCCGCAGATGGTCAGGATTACCTTTCCCTGCTGAAACAGAAAAATGGCTTTGGTGAAGAGTAAGGAACTGTTGTTTGCCTATTACCTGCTTTTCCAAAGTGCTTGAGTGATCAGGATTTCCTCTGTCACTTTGAGCTGTTTGACTGGTACTTGTTATGTATTTCACAACATGCGTGGTTGTCTTCCGGTCCATCGAGTTGGTACATGGCAGGAAGGGATCCTTGCAAGTGAGGGGGTCACATCAAACCACCAATTGGAAGGCATTTTCTGCATAACGGTGGAGAGGCTACTTAATTTTCTGTACTACTTGTATTTTATTTGTTTGGAACATAATTTCATATTGACAAATACAATCTCTTTTCTTTGTCTGACTTACACTGCAGTTCCTTTCCCCGTGTCCTGTAGAAGCATCACTGCCTTGTGGCTTGCCCTTTCCAAATTTTCCTCTGGAAAGGCACTTACACTCTGTTAATGTGCTCTCAGTATCCGTTTCTTCTTCACAATACATCAACAGCTGAATGGGATGTATGTGGGTTTTTCTTTCCTATCCCCTCTTTCAGTTTTCTCTGACTCCTTTCAATTTTTTCTTAAAGAGAGGAAAACTAATTCTGGTATTGACTTAATTGAAAAAGGAAACTGAAGCCTATTGATTTAGTAGGAGTCAGAAGCCCAGATGAAGCTAACTCCCTGCCCGTTCTTTTCTGCTGTGAAGTTGTCACTAATACTGTGCTATATTCTTTTAAAATTTAATTTATGAAATATCATTGAAATTTGGAAGGGTTTTCAGTGACTGGAACTCAGAAAGAAGTAGAAGTTTATGGCCCCTAACAAGAACAAACAGGACCAGAAAATCCTTCATGTTCTCCCAGCTAACCATAGAAACAGCCATTTTTTTTCTTTTAAATAATCTCAAGGAAAGGTTAGCGAAACATAAATTAGAACGACTGCCACTGATTTATTTTTCTGAATAAAAAGGACATTCAGTAGCAGGTCATTTGTTTTTGTTTTCTTTCAGAGAGTAAATGGAAACATATTCTTACCTCACTTTTCTCACAAGTACAGTAGATTTCCTAAGCTTGTGTCAAGGTTTTATTGCCAGGAAAAAGTGGTTGAATATTCAGCATTTGTAATGAGGGCATCATCAGACATGGAATACAGCTGTCAAGGCTGGTACATTCATTTTCTAGGCGTGGGGCTGATTTGGTTAATGATCTTTGAGTGTCACTTTGCCGGACCGTTAATTATGAACCATTTTGCACCTATAACCTTCCTTTGAAGGTAATTTTTGGAGAAGGTGTATTTCTGAATAAGAAAGTGCCAAGACTTGATGAGCATGCTAAGAAACTGTGACAGTTTTGGAGAGAATAGGGAGTTTTATTTAAGCACAATCACAGAATGAGATCGACTGTACCAGATGGGACGACAGGTCTGCTGAGCTTGGTTTCTGGTCTGTGGTAGTATCAGCTCCTTCAAAGGAAATACATGTCAGAAGGTTTTTCTGAGTACTAACAGAAGCATGGAACATTCATCCCTCTGACAAATTACAAAGTCAGTATGATCAAGTGGATTACAAATAGGACTGGAAACTCCTGAGTTCTCATTCTGGCTCCGTCCTTGACTTTCTTCTGTGACCTTAAGCAAATCATTTGAACTTCTCTGAGCCAGATTCATTGCTCCTGTAATTCCATTTGATATAGTAAATGAGGAAGTGTATGGCCCTATATATCTTAATTTTTCTATCTGTAAACGTGGGTGAATGCTTTTGGTATGTAATTATTACCCACGGGTTCTGAGATGTTTCAGATCTTTACAGTGCTTTGATGTTAGCGAGCCTATTTGTTGATACATGGAGTATCTACACAGTAAGAAGTTTTAGAAAAGTTTCAAGCTTTCATCCAAGAGTGGGTGGAAAAACATTGTATGTATATTATATATGTTTAATCTTGTTTTCAGCTTTCTTTTAAGTGTAAGAATTTGCCTATCATTCAACATCTACCTGTGTTCTGCTGAAAGACCTAACAGCTTCTGGACCTTTGTCTGTCTTGTGAAAAAGCCCAAAAGGTTGGCCTGAATATTGAAAACCCCTTAAGAAAGTCAGTTTGACTGCAGTACCCTCGTTACCTACACAGCTATGATCAATGAGTGGCGACAGTGGTAAGGGTAATAATGTCTATGATGCACTTTGAACGCACTAAACGCTTCAGAGGCTTATTGCAAGCTCATTTTACATATTCTTAGCTCTCTTTTCCAGTGGGGAGGGAGGTGGTGTTGATTTGTAGCTAGAAACATCTTGCTCTCACCCATATGCTGGTTTTGGATGCACATACTTAGCTGGGTGTACCTTTATCGGTAGGTCAGCTCTTTCTGGCAGTAGGGTGGTGGGGACTGTTGGGACACCCAGCAGAGGCTGCCTGGGCCCTTCAGGGCTGTTGGTGCTCCCATGGCATTAGGAAACTGAAACTAGGGGTTGTCAGAGCATGTGCTGACAGTTGTGCTAACACATGAGACTTGTCTTGCTGGGACTATTGGCCAGTACCTATGCTGGCAATTTCCTTATGGAAACAGATAACACATGCGGCACACTGAGTTGCCATGACTTACATGGATGTATGTGGAAGAAAGAGCCATTGGAAAGCTGTTGAGAAGTGTCCTGAAGCCCATGGTTCAGAAAAAAAAAAACCCACTTCTGAAAAGATTTTGTTATTTAAAAAGGCCAGTATTTACAGTAAATGTGACTACTTAAAGCTTATGGCATTAAAGCTTATTGCTGGGGGTCTGGACAGCATGGCCCAGGTACTCTTCTGGTGGTAGTGGCTGATGCAGTGAGAGGTGACTTGGTGGGGTGATTAGGGAGGTGGACACAGTCTCATGAGACTTTGGTTCTCTCTCAGGCTTCCCAATTAATACGTTGCATGAGAAGTCATTTTTCCTTTCTTTTATCTCTACCATTTGCCTGGGGTGGGAAGTATCTCAGCATGCAGTTGCATGGTACTTACTACAATGAGGCTTTGATCTCAATTAAACTATCTAGACAAAGAAACAATAATAACCCACAATTATGCAGTTGACTGTAGCATTGCTGCAATGATGGACACCATTCCTAAACAATGCTTGTATTGTAAAACAGGCTTACAGGGGTCTTTTTTCCGTCTTGGAGCACATGGTTGTGTTGCTATGAGATGCAAAAGCCATGGTACTGCGTTTCATGTGCTGAAAATCAGAAGTGGAAAAGCGACCTATTAGGTCATTCATTTTGTTGGCTCTTGACAGAATTATTCCCAGTGCCATGCTCTCACCGGAGCCTGATCCTGTCTAGTTTTGAATAATTCTAGCCCTGGTGCTTCTGCTACCTTTTACTTGGAAAAACTATTTCAGTGTCTAAGAGACCTCCTGGGTAGGAAACTCAGACTCAGTTGAGTCCAGTAACTGCTGCGTATAATTCCTTGAACCATCTGAAACAGTTCCACCTCTGTCTTGGGTGGCTGTGCAACTGAAGTCACTCAAGCTTGCTGAACTGAGCTCTTTAGTCACTGTTTTGGCCCAGCTCCTTTGTTGTTTAATCTTTTCTTGTGAATCTGGCCCCTAGGCCCAGAGATCCCCCTATAGCTGTCAGGAGAGATCTGTCAAAAAAATACAGAAGGGGACTAGTCTTCATTTACACTAAGCCCTTTATTATACTTGACTGACTGTGTAAAGGATCCTTAAAAATGAGTGCATTGTGCTGTTTCTCTAATATCAATTTATAAAGGGAGTATTTTCACAAAGTACAGTAAGCACCGTTTCATTAAAATTGCAGCTTGAATCCCCCCTTCCTGGATTCATGTGTTTATCAACAAATCTCTTTTTCTTTTCTTCCCTAACATGCATATACCATTCTTCATTACTGTAAAGAAAGTTTTAAAGAGAAGAAAAAAAAAGTTAGGTCTTGAAAGCTCAGAGACCAGTAGAAAAAATAATAATAAAGATGCTGGAGTGTACCCTTTTTCCTTTCCTGTATTTCATTGGTCACAAATTCTTTGCAGTCTGGCTCATGGGCTCTCGAAGCTGGCAGCAGTTACTGGTTTTGCCGTGATGGGCGTCAGCCCCCTGAGCACGTGGTGCTGCAGCTCTGTCTGCTCTAGCTGGTGCCACTTGGGGGGGGTTCCTGCGGTCATTTGGAGATGAGACACAGATTGGATATTTCTCCAATAGGCCTGTGTATATAGGGGACTGCACAAGTGAAATATCACTGAACTCAAACAGTAACCTGAAAATTAGTAAGGAGCAAGTTACTGGTAAACACCGGGCATAATAAACAAACCACATGTATTTTCTTTGGTCAAAAATTCATCTTAATCTCTGCGTAGGGCCTTGGGAAGAGTGTGAAACTCCCATCCCAGGCACTTTAGGGAAGTCCTGCTCCAGTTTCTGCTTGATGTGTTCCTAAGTAGTCACCTCTGGGCTTTGCTTATGGAGCTATGGCACAGAAAACTCTTCAGAAGTTCTGCAGTGGAGCCATGCTGGGCTGGATGAGTATCTTGGCCTGCATGTGTGTGTTTTTTTCTCCCTGGTAAAGCCATATATGCACTGAAGGGGGCACATGCACTCAGCAGAGCAAACCGCAGCAAAACCTTCCCAGCTGCTCTTTCAGGACAGGGACTGAGTGCTTGTTAGCAGTGCATCTTCTATGGAAAAGAGAGCAAAATGACAGCTGATACTTCATAAGTAATATGAAAGTTTCCTAATATGGGCAGGTTTTCTAAAGCTTTTGCAATACCATTATCTTTGTGATTTTAAGAATACTACTGTGAGTGTAATTAGGCAGGAAGCTGGGCATGATTTTTAAATGCTGCACTGGACCTGAGGTTGCAGAGGTTCAGTCCTTTGCCCTTCCAAAGGCTATCTCAGAACACCTGGGAACAACTGCATTTCCCAGATAATCATTTTCCTTCTCAGCCTGGATTTGTACTGGACCATTTGACTGATGTTTGAGTGTAGTGACATTCATATTGAATATTGCCCTGTGTTGGTACAGCACACCATGTGCTAGGGGATCGAGGCATCCCTGTGGCGTTCAGTTAACCCTGTACGAAGTGTTGCCCAAGACCCTCCCACCACAAAGGTTTGTGAAGAACAATATTGACGGCAAAAAATGTTGACCTTTAGGATGGTCACTTATGGCTCAATTATGTGAGAGTCTTTCATCCCATCAGAGCCAAAAGCGAAGCAGCGAGGCCCATGTAGACAATTAAATCCATCAGGGTCATGTCATATTTCTGTCTTGAATATTTTGTATCAACTTCTCATGAATAATATTTGTAGTGAGCCTTAAAATTATTCAATAAAGTGTTTCTGCTATCAAATTATTTAAAAAATAATAGCTTAATTGTAGATTGCCCAGTAGAATCTGAAGAAACCACCTCTGTGCAAAAGGACTTTGTAAAGACCTTTGCAGCAATTAATCCCCAATTGAAGTTTCTAGAGTCAAGTTCTGATTTCCAACAAGGGAAGAAAAGCTGCAGCTGTGATTTCAGCAGGATGTGGATATTGCCTGCACCAGGTCTCAAGTTAGCACTTTGCCTTCTGACCCTTAAAAAAAAGTCACCTGCTAGCCTGCAAGAGCTAAAATACAGAGCTCTGCAGGCTGGTGAGCATGCTAAAACCTCAGAGCACAGCTCTTGGGAGCAAAGGGGGGAGGCACGTGTAAGTGTGCTCTGAGCGTGCTGGTGGAAGTAGGCAAGCAGATGGCTGAACCCTGCACCCTAATGTGCACATGAGTACGTGGAAAATGACGACTTGGTGATTTTAGTTCAAAACTATGTGGACTTGGAAGCAATGTAATTTTCTTTCATGCATCTTTTATCTGAGAGTTGGCACATTGTGTTGTGCATAGAAATTAAGAAGATGACTTGGGGCTCTCTTCTGTCGTCACTTATATGGTGTGTAACTCAATATTTTGTTTATTTATGGAAAAATTCTTTTCTGCAGCTCCACAAAGATTGTGCGAGAGCAAAGGAAGCATGAGGAAGGAGAGGGCCAGTCCCCTCCGCCCAAAGTGAGAGCACTGAAAAAATAAAACCTGGCACCCAGGCTGCAGCTGACTGAAAGCATCTTTCATTTGTGCATTAAAGCCAACGAATCCCTGGCCTCATCCCTCCCAGCCTACCCTCAGCATCAGCCAGCTTGCCAGAAAAGTATGGGCCATAGGAAAATAAACTATGTGTGTATGAATAACTCTGATCTATCAGAAGCCAATAGCAATTAAAATGTCTCACTTGTATCTGACGATTGCGACACATCTCTCCCCTGTCCCCTGTTGGCTTTAAGTGGTCCCTTGTAAAAACTAGAGAAGAAGTCCGAGTGGGTATAAGAGATAAAACCTGTAATTTTTGCACTCCATTTGTGCACCAAAATGCAGCTGAGAATAGTCCTGAGCTCTGTGACTGCAGTATTTTAGAGATGTTTGGATCATCTTGCTATAACGTGTCCTTTCCCTTCTGCAGCTGAGAGCCTCTCTCTCTGTCAGGTACATTCCTTTCACAAGGACAAGTTCTGCACTGAACATTTTAGAGCAGAAAAGTGTAGTTAAGGATTCCAAATTGTTCTGGGTGATTAGATTATATTTCTAGGCACAAGGCTGGGCTGGTTAATGGTCTTTGAGTGTCACTTTGCCAGACTAGTAATGACAGAGGCCCTCTGCAATTCCTGCCTTCTTTCTGTCATTACTTATAATGTTGTTTGAGGATTCAGATATAACCTTAGGGGGATAAAATGCTTTGGCTAGGTAAAAAGGCTAATACGGACAAGTCACAAAATCTCAAGCTGAGAAAGGAACATTGACTCTACAAAGAAAGAAAAATATTTATTTAAGAAAGACGCTGCCTAGAATTTGCTTGTCTGAAATAAGCTTAGGGAATTTGATGTGATGGGCTCAAAACCATCAAGAAAATCAGGACGTGGCCGGAACAAGGACAAAGGTGTCCCTAATGTCAGTCCCAGACTACCTGTCCATGCTGCTGCCTTCACTCATCGAGGACTTTCACAAGCCATCAGCCATCCGAAAAACTTTGTCAGATTCATGTCAGTGTTTTATGAGAAACAAGTTTTCATTTCTAACTAGCCCAATCCTATAAACTTTGAGGGGAGGGGTTATTTTTTTAATAAAATAACTAGATTAACCAGGTGTCAGAAGTCCCCTGAGAGCCAACACTAATTTCAGGCCAACTGAAACTACCAAATTACTATACGTTTTCACCCATAAATCTGTGCATTGCTGGCTTGTCCCATTGCAGTGACCATTCCTCCATTGGAATAGTATTTGGATCATCTCATGTGTTCAGGTCATGAGTATGTGTTACTTCAGTGCTGGCAGTATATTAATCATGATGGGTCTTGGATAGTGAAGTATCTAATTCCTTGAAAAAATCTGGCTTTTATTCTGTGCACCAGTTATTTGTCCTGATAGGTCTTAACATTAGGTAGGCTCAAAAGCCCTCAAAACCAAAACCTAGAGGATATTTTTGTCCCAACCTTAGTCTAAACAAAGTTCAGCCATTGAATTTTCTGAAGTATATTCCCATCACCACCTCCAATTCAGGGATCAACAGAGAAAATCAATTCCAGCTATTAGCAGGACAGAGCTGTGACAAAATAAATGAAGATAGATACCAGCCTATATTTCCTTGGTTTCTTGCCCTAAGAATCATCACTCTCCTTATTGTTCTCATTGCTCCTCCCCATATTTGATAGAGACCAGTCAAAATCTCCAGGATGTTTGAAGAGTCAGTAGCAGAGCTGAACGGATCATTGAGGTCATGTCTGTTATTTTCTTGATATTTATTTCAGTAATAGTCTGACTGCTGTCTCCAGCAGCAAAGACAAGACAGCAAGCCCTGGATGTTGGGTTTATCCTTGCTGGGAGGTGGAAACTCTCAATACCCTCTGTCTGGATGAGCAGTGGAAACAAATACTGATATTGGTTGAAGTGGACACCATGTTCTAATCAAAGAAAAAAATCCAATTTTATTACAGTAAAGGATGCCTGATTTAGGGGTTTTCTACAGAACATCATGCCAGGGACTCAGAGTGCTGACAAGTCTTTGATGGGGTCACTGACATACAAGACAAGTTATTCATGGTGTCTTTGCTTGACTTTTCCCACCTGTGCATTGACATTACTGCTGCTTATCAAGCCCCCAGTAATAATGAGCCATCAATAAAAGACTTTGAACATATAATGAAAAGCTAGAGGGAATCTAGGCAAGAATCTTAAGAAAAAAATTATTACTAAGTGCAGGAAAAGAAGTATTTCTAAGTAGTCATTTAACCTAAAATATTTGATCGGTATTTTTACTGCAGTATTTTTGCTGAATGTACCCAGTTTAAAACGTTGCTGTATAGAAAGTACATCAGTGTAGCTATTCAAAAGGATGGAGTGACCGTGGCGCAGCTATCCATTGGCTTGTAAAATTGGCAATGAGTGATTAGATGGCCTCTAATTTGGGGAGAGTGCAGTAGGGCACAGCTGGGACTCCCATGAGTGCTACTAGGAAGTTCTTGCTGTCTCAAAGGTGGCACTAGGTCAGCCAAGGAGTTTTAAGGCTGATAAAGGTGCTAGGAGTAATTTTTCTTAAGGGGGAGTGAAAGGAGAGGAGAAAAATAGATTAGATTGCAAAGAAAGTGTATTACTGTTTCATGGAAGCCAGAGTTGCCTGATGTATGGGAAGATGCAAAGATGCAGGTAACTTGCTGAATGTTCCAGAAGGAGTAAAGGAGACTTTTTCCAAATTGTGTTGAAGATTTTAGTCTCTACAATGATTCAGAGTTGGTTTTTTGTCCTGCAGATCCCAATAAATACCTGAGTTTATCAATGTTAAGCCAGCTCCTATGTGCATGGAAGGCATAAATCTGTTGATGTCACTCTGTTGAAACAAAAAATCTTTGCTGAAAAATGTATTTGCTCCAACCTCTAACTTAAAGAGAGTTTTGACATTACCAGAGTATCCTTTGTCAGTGTCATTTAAGTATTTACTTATTTGAAACCTACCTTTACACCAAGGAAAAATGTATAAAATAGAGTAGAATCAGACTCAAGCTTTCCAGAATTCTCTAAACAAATTGGTGTGGTCAACCTCACCTTTGGGTGACCAGTTGGTGATCTTACATAAACATTTGTGTACTTATGCTTTCCCTTTTTTAAAAAAAAAAAAAAAAAGCTTTTGCCTCCACCTTGTGCTCTTCCAACACTCTTCCTCATCCCTGTATTTCCCACATGCACAGTGCATGTGTGTAATAAGTTTTGAGGACTCTAATACAGAGTGGACAGACTCAATGGTGTGTGTATTACCTTCCTCACCCTGCGATCATGCTCTGGTTTTGATGCCTTTGTGGTTGCGCAGAGGATCCCTGGACTGTGGCAGAGGTGGAGGGCTTGGCTGTAGTAGGTGCTCACCCCTTGGCTGACAGCCAGCCGCCTAGGACTGACTGTTTCCTTCTGTTCAGCCCAGCAAACCGTTGACCAAAAAACCCAATTTCTGCAGGGACAGTGGAAAAGCTAGTAAGGGAGCTGAAGTCATACCAAGTTTATATTAACATCCCTAAACCCTCGTATTAATTTTTCGTTTCTTCAGTGTTCTGGAAATGTGAAAATATTTTGTAAAAATTACAATTGGAATGAAAACCCCTTCTTTCTTTTAAGCTTTAGAACTGTAAATCTTAGACACTAGAATCTTAGTTTGTGTGCAGTCTCTTGAAGCAACAATGCAGTATGGTGATAGCACATGCATACATGCCTGAAGTATGGTGGTCCTTCAGGACACCGTGTTGAGGTCCCCAGGCTGGCCTCAATGTGCTGGGCAAGCACAAATGGCTGTGAAAAGGCAGAAGGTTTACATGCATCTGAAGGTGCATCACATTGTCAGATCCTCTGGCTCTGTCAGTACTGAATGTGACACCTGAGCAGGAAGTCAGGGCTGAGGTTATAATCCGTGTTTACTATCAGGAGCAATGGCTGGAGAACAGATCTGTGTGTGCGCTTCATCTGGGTTAATGTGAAACCTATGTAAATGAGCCAAAAGATGCTGTGAGACGGTCTGTGGGCCATAACATCCCTGAGCTGGTGCCAGCCAGGACCAGCACCTTAGCGGAGCAGGATGCTGTGCAGATGCAGTGGCTCAGATGTACAAGTAGCGCCAGCACAGTGCTTGTAAGTGAGAGTAGTTTTGGAGCAGGTTTTTGTGCTGTGAGCCATACCATCGTCTCACAGCATCGTGGAGGTTTCCAACTTCCTTATCCCTATGACCCGTCTCTCATTGAGGCAAATGACAAAAAGAGATTCTTGGTTTTACTGGGAGGTTATTTTGTGTTATTGCTGCAAGGTGCAGGGGGAGTGGTCATTATTTACATGAATACAGATATCTTTATATTTCTTCACTACCATTGAAAGCATGAAAGGATTTATAAGGAAGATGTGCCATTTATCAAAGATATTTTTAAAATATAGTTGATCTAAGCATGAAGATAGCTCAGACTGTGTGGTGTTGTCAGGAACTAAACACTAACCTGTGGTCTGTGTCATCTGCTAACTTAAAATAAGGTGTTTACATCCATATGCTTCCACCCTCATTCTTCACCGTCTTCACTTTGGGCCTATTTTAGCCACTTAAATAGTGCCTGGCTTGAACACAGTAACCCTCTTGAAGGGCTTGAACAAATGCCACCTGCCAGAAGCATAAGCATATTATTTCTGAATCAGTATATACTTGTCTATAGTCTTCACTCCACTCGTTGCAGAAACCTTTCTAGAAATCATGTTTCTCTCCCTCTGGTTTGTTGCCCCATGGGTACAGCTTGCACAGTGGGGGCAGAGCAGCCACTCTTCTCAGAGCCTTCCCCCTCTTTTCATCCTGCAGCCCTTGGGTGACTGATGGAGAGGTTGGACACTTGGGCAACAGGGAGGGGAGGTCAACTCAATCACAGAAGCATTTCTTTCTCTAAGAGAAGAGGTGATTTTGCATTTTTTTTTCCCTAAGGAAGTAACTCAGCAGAAAATATGTTCCTTTGAGCCCCCTGGGAAGCCTGGGTGGCATGGCTGTAAAGCTCACAGCCCCATTTCTTTAGAGAGTGTGTTCTTGTGACATTGTTTTGCTGCCTGGTTTCTGATACAGAAGGTGATGTCCTGGCAAAACTGATGGCCATGGCGAAACACTGGAGTATCAACTGGTATGTACACATAGGCAAGTGACCCGAGGGAGAGCTGGGGCTCTATCCATGTTGGTCCCATGCTCTTTTGTGCTGTCTCATTTAAACTTGGCTACTTAGGATTTCACAGGAGCTGGACCTATGGCCATGAGAGAGAAGAAAGCTTTGGCTTCCTGATCTGTAGAGTAGGCATGAATGGGACATTGGATGTGGGGGTCTGGAAACCCTTCTAATGTCCTGAGAGGGATTACACCTTCTGCAGTTATTTCTGAGCTATTGCAGTAACTTGATTTGCAGACGGGACAAAATGGTCATTATATTTAGGGGCCAATGTATGTCAGTGTTTTTAGATATGTTCACTGAGTTAGGGATATCAGTCCTGGAATATCAGCAGAGCTATTTCATCCTGGTTATTGGATGCACAGCAGTGAATAAATTTGCAGTTGGATCTTCTGTCTTCCAGGTGACAACTGTGACCGCTGAGCAGCTGGTTATTCTAGAAACTGTATTCTTTTTTCCATAATGTGAAATTTCACAGTGAATCTTAAAAAAAAACCCAACACATTAAAAGTTACATTAATTAGAAAGTACGTAAGTTAACTAATTTAAAATTAATTAAAAATTACAAAAAAGTTACTCGTGATCATCTGATTCTGTTTTGATTAACTCATATTTTCTAGTGAAAATGATTTAATGAAAACTGATCAGAGCATCACTTTCACTATCATAGCAATACAAGTAAAATAGCTGTAAAGGTTTTTCAGTGACTTCAGTTTATGACAGGTATTTTAAAAGCCCAATCCTGACTTTCACAGGAAATAAAAACTAAAAGCTGTGATTTCCAAAGTTAACGGTGAACCAGTCTGGTGTGTCTTAACCCTGTCAGCCCCATAGGGCAGGAGCAGGGAGTTAAGTCTGCCAGTCTGTTATGGAGGAGGTAACGCCTCTTCCTGAAATGATTTTATTTCATATGAATTAAAATGATAAGCAGTCCATTGAGGAAGCTGTAGAGCCAAATTCTGCAGAACCTGCTCATGCAATTAATTCTGCTGTCTCCAAACGAGTGGGGAGCAAAGCCATTCACAGCAATCCTTTCTGCCGAAGTAGCATCTGCACATGTACATGCAGCCACTGTGCACTGGGCAGGCAGCCAGCGTGTCCTGCCCGTGGTGAGGCTGTATGCCTGATGGCATCAGGACTTGGGTCTAGATTTGTATAGTTATGGCCCACTAAAGGGCAGCACTGTCTTGAATAATAATGAAATTAAGCACAGGGTTAAAGCTAGAAGCATGCACCAGCACTTCCCTGCTTCATAAATAAAAGGTACTGACTGACATGTTAAAAGGTTTTTTTAATAAGGGTGAGATGACAAATCCCAGAAGGAATAAGAAAAATATGAAAAAAAAAAAAAAAACAAACCAAACTCAAAACCTCAGAGAGCTCAGAGTAGATTCCAGCATGGTGTTGAACCAGTTCCCCAGGGAGCACAGGGTGAAATAATACTTGTGGTATAATACCTGGAGAGGCAAAGTTTTGCTCAGTGCAAGGTGCCATGGTGTCAGGGGGATGCACATACAGTGCCCTGTGTAAGTCACTTGTGCCCCACGGAAATATGTGTTGGACATGCTCGTTTACCTGGCTTCAGCTTACAGTTTTAATTACAGAGAATAGCTCCTGAGCTTAAACTGTGGGCTTTGTGGCTCTGGCAAAGGCTTTGTGAGAAGCAGCAGCTCCCAGGTAGACCTTTATTAGTAAATAGGTTTAATAATACGGAGTAATATAGAGAAGATTTCACATAGCATGCCTGCCTTCTACAGTTTCCTTTTTTCATACACAGACCCCTGGAAGCCTAAACTTCTCCTATTTTCAGCTGCAAACCAGAATATTGCAGTGAGAACCCCAAATGCTTTGATCTGGAAGTGCTGCTAACACAATGGGAGTTCTGGATGAGCTGCCTCATGCCTGCTTTTATTTCTGTGCGGGCAGGACTTGTGAGGGCAAGTTCCTTGTCCTATGAGGTGTCCTTAACCAAGATGGGGGAATGGAGGAATGGGAGGTGGAGCTATCTGAACCCCAAAAGGATGTGGATGCTCAAGGCTTGGAGGCAATGGATTGGCACATCCACAGGTGCCCAGGCTGTCTTTCTTGGCAGCCCTGGGGATAAACAAAAGCCAGCTGAGATCCCTCCCTTAGTCTGCATTCCTTTCTTACTCCTAGTCCTGGCTTGTTCACACTACTGAGCCTGCCCAGGGCAAGACAGCACAGGTTAAGCATTCTAATTACAGCAGAGAGAAAGTTCTTCAAACAAAGTGAATTACAGTAATGAGATCATTTCTCTTTCTGAAAAAGCTCCTTCGCAGAGAGCCAAACGAGGAGCCTTGGTGGTACAGACGCAAGGGCTCCTTTGGGGGGAAAGCCAGCGAGAACTTGTTCCAAGCTTCGAGAGTTCTTGCTGGCTTTCCCCCCAAATAAAAGTTCACCCAGCTCTTCCAACGCCAAAGCACGTTTTTGTACATGCAGACAGTTATGTGTCTCCCCTTTCCCCCCACTCCCCGATTTTCATAGAAAAAAAAATTTTCTTATTTAATTATTTGGGGGTTTCTGCAGCTGAGAACGTATTGAGAATAGTTGCAAAAAAATTTTCTCCAGGGTCTGCTCACACGAAGCATTTGTAAGTCTGAAGGGCATGGGCACACCAGTAGGAATTAGAGGGATTGTCTTATTATCAATCATAATAGTCTTCGAAATTTGTGCGATAAAGAACATCGCTTGGGTTTTTTCAACTAATTTGTCTGCTGTTCACTGTTTACTCAGGAATCTGGCTTAAAACCCTGTGTGGTAAAATAATTGACTGAAGAGCCATAATGTAACCAGAAAATGAATCAGAAGGAATTATTTTACAAACCCACCACTTAACTGCGAGCCAGTGGCAATCCGCAGTGGCCCTTTTCATCTGCTTATCTTCATTATGGCATTAGAGATACTGTCTACTCTGCCAGGCTTTTCCTAACCCCACATTTACAAACATCCACTCTCTTTTTTATTTCTTTTTCCTTGAGCAAAACGTCGCTTTCTGCTAATATCTTAACCTCTTTATTAGAGAAAGTAAAAAATAAATTGACGCCAATGAATAAATATAAGTCTCAGTAATACTTATGCTGTTCATGTATTGAAATGGACCTCAGGAGAGGAAGGGGCAAGGTAGGAGAAGGTTGCAACTTTAGTTGGTCCTATGCTCAGCTTAACATAGCATCACTTGTATAAATAAAACTACACTGATCTTTTCTATCTGAAGATCTTTCTCCTGGCTGTGCTGTCCCAAGGCGCCAAGAACCTTCTCTGTGGTGAAAACTGCTGGGAGCTGCCTTTGCCAGCCAGTCTTGTAATTCCCAAGTACTGAGGCATCGCTGGTAACTGACTATGTTTGGGAAATCTGGACTTTATTGAAAAAGGGAAGAATGTTCATGTTCCAGAAATAATTTTTCCAGCTCTTGACATTATTTGTGGTAGCCAGAAGAATATGAAAATATTGGGAAAGGATCTTTAGTATATGCAAAGGTATTCAATCTAGAAGGTTTTGTTGTTTGGTTTTTTTTTTTCTCTTAAATGGGAGATGTGTACAGAATGTACATCTTAAATCACAAATTATTGTGAAAATGGGTATGTTGACTTAATTTAGTTAAAGCAGGCAGGTTCAACTTAACTCTGTACCTAAGTTGAGAGAGTTTTAAATTATCTTCACATGCTGCCTTTCACTGATGGTGTCTTGGGTATATTGTTCTGGGTGACTCACCAACTCCACGAACAGTGTTAGAGCCAAATATACTTTCTTTTTAAATCACTAACCCATTTTTTTTACCCTTAATTGCCCCAGTATTTTCATACCTGTTCTTCTTCTGGCCTGCTCCCTAAGTGTTTCAGGGGCCAGCTGTATGTGCATGCTGATTACCAGCTATCCTCTCGCTTACACAGCCATCCTTACAGGAAACCACATCTGAATTTGTTCCCTGTTCACACCATCACTTGCATTCTGCTGTGAGTCTATTCCAAAGAGTTATAGCTAAATCCATGTGAAATTGTTAAAAATTCAGAGATTTTGAATCCAGAATTAATGCTAAATGTCCAACTGCACGGTTGATGAAGATTCAGAACAACTGTAAATACATCATGAAACAACAAATAGTTTATCGAGGCTCAATTAGTGTGATTCATCAATTTCTATAAGCTCAGGGTGTGACTGAGATTTTGATCAAAATTCAGAGTAAGCATTGCACTACTCATGTATCCCCTCCCCTGACAGTACAGTATTTTTGTCAGCAAAGGAGATGAGAGAAGAAAATTATGTGAAACTAAAAAATCTTGCAATTTCTTGAGCTGGTCAAAGAAGTATATACCATGTGCTAAGTAGTAAAAACCGTTTGCTAATCTGTTGCCATCTGCCTTTATTGCTTCACTCAGCTAGACACTCCAACAGCTACTTTATTGCATGCATTATATCAACTTTAAATCATGCACTGATCAACTGTGTACTTTATTTAGTCTTTATTTTTAATAGAGACTGAGGACATCCAGCTTTGCTGCACTGGCAAGGTTATGGATCCTGTGGATGTAGCATTTTTCTGCAGATCTTGCTCTACTTTCCAGATTTTAAACATTTTTTTTTAAAGTTCCATAGCTTGTTTGACTGCCAACATTACTGTAGGCTTCTTAATGTAAATTAACCCACTGCTGTGTTCCTGAGTCTGGAGACCAACTAAAACAATAGCACCAAGAGGTGTGAATTTTCCCCCTTCATCTTAATAGACTGTTAACTTCAAAGTCTACTTGTGACCACTTAAAGGCTTAGTGTTAACCTCTCCTGCTTCAGTATGTTCAACAAATGCACTTGTTGTCCAGCCCCATATGGACATACCAGATGTTCCTTCCACTGGAGTGGACATTCCAGAGGAAATTGCTGCTGGTGGCATGGTCCAGCGGCAGGACAGAGGTAAGAGGCTGGGCCAGTCCAGCCAAGGCCAGTAGTGGTATTCTTTTTGAACTGCAGATGCCGGCTTTATAAGCTGTCTCCAGCAATTCTTCTTATGAACTAACCATTTTTCCAGATTCCATAGAGATGTTGCTAAAATTGCTGAACAATTTTTGCTCATCTGCATCCAATATTGAGAACTTTAACAAGTCGTGGAATATTTTTTCCCCCCAGGCGGAGAGGGGAGAGGATTTTCAGACATATTTTCCTCTCTTCTGTAGAAATAAAGACAGACATTGACTTACGTTTCTGCAAGGCCATCTATTTAAAACATATCGAGAAGGACTTTGAAAAATGTAGGTAAGAGTAAACTTTTCTAAACAATACCAAAAGTACAAATCACATGCTCTTCTTTCTGTTATGTTCCCTTTTGGCCCTGTACTACTATGTAAAGCACACTTGTTTTGCTTGCTCATGAGAGCAAGTTACTTTACCACCTATATATGCCTCAGAACTAATTTTTATTTATGAAAAATTCTGATCATCATACTGAAAATTGCCATTGATTTCCCCCCAAAGCATGTCTTTCCACATATTCTGTCTGCGTCATCCGAGACACGTAGGTATTTCCGACTTGCTGCTTCTGTCTTCCCCTTCTTATCCATGATCTTACTGATAAATTCAAAGATGACTGAAGAATTACAGTATGATCTCTCCTTCTCTTTGGTGTATCTTTCCCTCTCCCAGTTTAAGTCTCTTCTGTTTCTTTCCTGCTCAGAAATAGGAGCTCCAGTTTATCTCCCTCTTCCAAGCCTTCCTTTTACCTCCATGATACAGGTTTATTTCTCAGTCTCCTTTGGGCAAAGGGAGAGATTACTGTGTCCCATGCTTTTTTCCCCTCAGCTTCTCAGTTTTCTCCGAGTAGTTATATTCAAGACCTTTTATATATTTTGAGTTCCTTTTCATCCTGGGCCTTGTCTAGTCAGTTCCAGCTTATTGCTGTACATTATCATATCTTTAGGGGTCACTTTCTAGCTGAAACTCCGAATCAGAGATCCATCATCACCCTTCGTGATCTATCATTGGACTCAGTCCTTGATCTCTCTGTATTCTCACTCTAGGTCTCCATAATTACATTTGTCAAAAATCATGCAATTTCTCTCTGCAGAACATCTGCATGGTAGAGATATTGCCCAGCATCTACTCAACTGAACTTTGATCCATCCCTACTGTGATTGCTGTAGGGATTTTCTCTCCTTGTCTCTAGAGGCCACTGCAGCCTCTGACACCTACTCTGGCTGCAGAAAGTTCCTTTTTTTTGGTGCTTACAAAAATTCTAAAAATATTTATAAACACCCTGTACAACAGCTTGTAGCAGTGAATAGTATCGTTCATGTTGTCCCTTGTACTTTCTGATCTGTAATGACTTTTCATATGTGGTCTTACATGTAGTCCCTCCTAAAATAAGTCAAACCGAGACTTGGAAGCTCTCCTTTCATTTAGTGTTGGCAAAGTACAGTGCAGCTGTTGCCCGTGATGAAGACAGCGATGGGGTACAGGATTACAGGTGGTACAGTGGTTTCTGCATTACTCCCTCAAACACATTTGTGCTCGATGCTTACTGTGGCCCCACACATGTGGAGAGAAAGGAGGTGATCTTGCAGGAGAAGAATGTGATGGGTGCAGCCACAGTGACAGTGCTGCTGCCTTTGGCTGCCCAGAGCTTCCTCTCACAGCAGTGCCATCGTGGAGGTTAGGAGAACACACCAGCATCAGCATGGTTTTAGCCTTTAGAAATTTGGGGGAGTTCACTGGAGTCCTGAACTGAAATCCCATTCTGCAGGAAGCACCAGGTTCTCTCAGATGCTTGGATAGCCAAGAGGTTTTGGTCCCCTGTGTGGATGGATCCCATAGAATCATAGAAGCACTATCTTATTTTAGTTCTCTTAAGACGTCTTGTTATTATTTGTGGTAGTTAAAAGGCAGAAAGATCATAGCCTGATTCTTGTAAACATGATTGTACCTGCTAGTCTGGCAATTAAGAAATTGTCTCTTGATCTGGAGTTATTTTCAGAGAATACAGAAACCCGACAGGTCCTTTTCACAGCTTCTTTTCTGGCTTCACAAATAGCATCGAAGTTCAGAGAGTGGTGGCAGAAAGTGTCAGGTGCAGGGTACCACAGTGGCATTTCCAGCTGGAACTGCCTTGTATTCCTGAAATTGTTTTCTTAGGAGTTGGTTGGTTGTGTAATTTCTTCCTTCTTTTTTCTTGACGGTTATTATGATCTCTGTTCTGTGTTCATAATAACGTGTGTTTACTAATAGTGTGGTGGCATGCCACTGCCAAGCTTCTTCTGTTAACAATAAAAAAAGGGAAAATTGATATTTACAGAGACTTGGGGGTTCGCCGGGCTGTAGATCTTGATTTTTATTGTAGCTGACTGCAAACTTCTCAGACACGAGAATCTGTATCTCATTGTGGAGAGCTGGTTTCCATTTCAGTCTGAGTCCCATTATTAGGGTTTGGTTTACATTCTGTAAGGTGAGCCATGTGTGGATTCACACAAACAAATACACAGTTAACGTCTGTAGCTTTCACTTGTGGTATTTAAACATCCACCTATTTGAAATGTCTCTGGAAGGGGATAAAAGGAACTACAATGTTCCTCTTCCTAATGGGTGGATATGTTGTATAGCAACAAGCAGTCTTATAAAAATAGTTTGAATTAATTTCCATGCTTTGCTGAGCCCACCAGGGCAAGAGTGAGCCATGTTAGGGAAGAGTATTGCAGAAGATGTGAATCACCGCTGCTCACACTGCATATCTCTTGTGGCTATGCAGAGGACCCTGTATCCAAGATTGCCATTAGCCCAGCATGCTTCCCCAACGTTAACTACTACTTGGAGATATTTCATGTTTGGAGAGGCTTTGCAGTGGTTCCTAGTCAATGTAAGAAGAAAGTTTAATTTCCAGAAAAGCTCTTGGTCTCTGGAACCAAACTAGTTCCATTTAGGCAACGATTTCACCCTGGATGGTCAAATCTACGTTGACAGAGATGGGATATTGGGGTCCTCACCATGCATGAGAATACTGGGTGTTGGGGTGGGTGCTTCTTTTTAAAAGTGTTTCTAAGCAGAGCTACGTATCTGTGGACAGTTGACTTCCTTTGGAGGAACATATTATGCCATGGAGGTGACTTGGCAGAGATGAAGCATTTCTAGGCAAGCTGCCAGGAGAAAGGTAGTTGGTACTGTCTGCTTCTGCGCTAGGGCTTTTCTTGACACTGCAGTCAAGGACAAGGGGAGTCGTGCTAAAACCAAAGGGCATCATTCTGTCTTTCCCTTCTACAAGCAGAATCAGCTTGTCCTCAGGAGACTCCAAGTCTGTTTCCTTAGCTCTGATGGACAGCTTGATTCATTGCCAAACTGAATCTTACAGCTTCCATTTACCTCTTAGGTATTACTAACAATGCCTCCTTCCTTTTTGGTGTTTTGTTTGGTTTTTTTTTCCAAATTAAGCACAAGCTGGAGTTGTGTAACTCTTGTCTTTAGCTTTTTGGTTTTCCCCTGTGACAGCTAACCCAAAATACTCGTAAAAGAAATGGTAACTTGACGTTTTTACTGACCAAAGAGTGCTGTGATAATGCCTGAGTAGAGGGCACCACCTAGAAAAGTACTTTTTCTTTGAAGGAAAAAGGAATTTCTTAAAATCTGAGGTAACAGGGGGTTTGGTTCTCCTCCCCTGGGTCTCATACCAGTAGCAGCCCAGCATTACAGCCATTCACGCTGCTGACAAAGAAACAGGCTTGGTGAGGACAGATGCTTTCACAGGCAAACTCTCCTCTTTCAATGTATATTGTCCCATGTCAGACACAAGGTACATTTATATCTTCTCCTACCAGTTAATCTGTATAATTCAAGTAATAGAAACCAATTCTTTTAATGCTAAAAGTTATGCCAATTACATATTATTCAGTTATGAGTTTGTTATTCCGAGACTGTCATTGTTAGGGGGAAGAGGAGAATGGTATTTTAGTAGTCGGTTGCCCTGCAATACAGCTGCGTTACAGTGCATCTTACACACATGAAAGTTTTAACAAGCTTAATGAATTTAAGCTGACTTCTTGAGAACTTAACTGTGCAACTCTATAGTCTCTAGGCAAAGTTATGTTACAAGAACATGTAAACGTCATATGTCTGATTTGTCCTTTTCCAGTCCTACATTTTCCCAATTACATGGGTGCAGAATATGTACTCTGCTTTCAGTTCCCATACAGTTTCCATTGAATCCCACTTCATAACCACATTGAATAAATGAAATATGATGTCTGTGTTTGGAAAGTTTCCTGGTTTTCTTACCTGGATTCATAGTTTATATGCACATAGGATAGCAACCATATTAAAATAATAAAAAATGAATATGCAAAACCTATATATTATCATTTAGTGATCACTTTTTAGTGAGGGAAGAAAATAATGACTCAGCCCCAGAACAAATGAAACTTACATTTATGAAAGGCAGAAAAATGAATGTCAAAATTAGTTCAGAGGTAGCAGTAGCCCTTAATTTTGAGCATTGACTGCGGTAAATTGTTCTTCCTATGGTCATGCTGAACCAAACAATATTAGCTGTGGTTGCCATCTTGGGCTAAGACTTCAGTGAGAACTTTGCTTGGGAAGTATGGATGCTTTTGCAGTGTTAAATGCATTGCTATTTATGGCCCTGAATTTTGTTTTGCTTCTCAAACAATAGTTTCGTATTTGTATTGAATGCAGAATATTTTTAATGTTCACATTAGATTTGAAACACTATCCAGACCCTTGGTGAATATAAACTGGCGTAACTCCTTTGGTGACAGTGGAGGGAAGTGTTGGCACATATGGATCCTGACACTTTGCTTGTTCCTGTTGCATAACTGATCATAGTATGAGTTGCTTCAAGAAACCCAGCTTCTTCAGCTGCTGGATGAGCCATGCCTACCAAAATTTATTGCATAGCTATGTTTATTGCCACTGGATTTTGCCTATATATGTCGGATTCAGAGATGTATTGAGCCATCATATGAGAAAATTTATCTGAGTGGGGATAGTACCTCCCCTCCTTCCCATTGCCTGCTCCCTCACTGTTTTATGACCCCTCTTGCTATGAAGTAATTTTCATAATATTCTTACAAGAGGTGCTCCCCTGAGGCTGTGACTCGTCTCTTTGTGGCTGTTGGCATCTTCTGCTGGCAGCCAGGGGAGGCTGATGGAGGGCAACACTCTGGCAGACAGCCCTCTCCAGCAGAGCCGTAGAGAACAGAGAGTTAAAGGAGGGAGCGGATTCTGTGTTTGGAAAAAAAATTAAAACATTAGCTTGCTGCTAGTAATTTATTACACCCGGACTGTGTCCTTACTGCAGAACCTCATAAATAATATTTTGTTTAAGATTTCCATGGATGAAGTGAGGAATTTAAGGACCAGTCTGAAGGAAGCGTATTTGTATCATCACTCTCTTTAATTCTTTGCTGTTTGTAAACTAGTAGTAGATGGATGGATTCAGGAACTACTAATAAATACAGCATATTGAACTGGTATATGTTTAAAAGCCCAAATTTTTTAATTACTTTAGCTCTAAGCTTCTCTCTGACACCTTGGGATACTCAGAGGGTTCCATTTCCAGTAATGCTTATGCATTAAATAAGCATTAAAGGCAAACAAATTTGTGCTGATAGAAATTATTGTAGTGGAAGAGTGATTTACATCAGCTGACTGACTGGCTTTTGGGGAGTAAATGACACCAGCTGGGACTCCTGTGCTTTCCTAAATTGGTGGGTGAGATCTTCAGCTGGAAGAGGGGAGGCAGTTCAGGTGGAGTCAGGAGAACTGTGGGCACTTGCATGAGCTGAGGATTTGTCTCAAACTTGTCTTCCATGTTCAATGTACAACCACATTGTGCAGGATCTTTGAACTTAAGGGAGTATTAGTAACTTAAGGGAGTATTAGTATAATTCCAGCTCCAGCTGGTAAGGAACAAGTTAAGTTGGAGAAAAAAATTGAGATTTTAATGAGAGCCAGAGGCAATGAGATCCTGTGTTCCTGTTAAATAATTCTGTTAAGCCCAGACAAAACTGATGTGGGAATAAAGAAAACATGAGTAGTTTGATAGGGCACAGCTTGATGTCCCAGTGACTTTGAGATTGTTGGCCTGTGAAGGGAATCAAGAGTGGTTGGATTGTCCCCAAAGTGCTGCAAAGGAGGATGGGGGGATAACTCTGCAGTTTGAGTCAGCAGTGTTTGTTGTGGACCACAGGGAGAGGCTCTGGGCCCTATTTTCTAGCACACTAGCGGCAACCAAATATTAACTGCTGTCATATAGAAAAACTTTACTAGCGTGGAGAGACCAGTCTTATCCATGGAGCTGGTTCTTCCAAGGTGGATATGAGGGGGTTCTCTTTCTAGAGAGAGCACCACCATGAACTCACTCAGTTTACCTCCAAAAGAGAACTTCTTGTTTTTTTCTTGAACCTTTTACAAGTATCCTCATCTCGGTCTGAGTTCTTCAATGGGTATTTGTACACAGCAGTGGACAAGTGTGAAGCTACATTGTGTTTTTAAACATGGTTCCTGCAATAAGGTAGTATTTTCTCAGTTTAAAAATAGGAAAATTAATTGCTGAGGCGTTCAGATTTCTAAAGGTTTGCTGTGACTGAATTTTGGAGTGTTGAGCATGTAGCAAAATGTGCTGTTGGGCCCAAGCTGTCTTATGTGAACTACTGGATCGCAGAGACACCAAAAGGATATGGAGAACGTACGTCCAGTGTCTCAATTTTATTCCTCTAGCAGTAATGGTCAAGAAGTTACAGAAGCTGAGGAAATGGAATGGGGCTAATGGAAGCACAAGAAGGTAAAAGGAGTATTTTGTCTTTTCCTTTCATTGTTAAGCATGAATTAATGACTTCTATTAATGCAAAATCTTTCAACCTAAAGTAAATCTAAGTACTCTGCAAACTACAGTCTGTCTCAAGATTATTCTTCATTGGAGGACATTTCTATGCAAAAGTGTAGGTGCAGCATTCTGGATGTCATTGAGCTGTCCATAGTAAAATTATTTTGCTTATCTCTGGAAGCACACCTACACACAGATTCAGCCACTGGGTCCTACTTTGATTTGTGTATCTTGCACTGAAGCCTGTGTCACACCCGCTGCACTGCGACTGCTCTCTAGCCAGTCAGAGCAGAAATGGTTCAAATGTGCATCTACCTGAATGGCAGGTCATGTTAGGTTGTAAAAATGTAAAAGCAGGAACACCACCTTTTAGCTTGACGCAGAAGTGGTTCCCAGCAGCTTGGACTGGGAGGGATTCCATCTGTAATGGGACCCGCCACAAGGATACAGCTGAACTTAGTACAGTTGCCCAAGGTACTGAAGGCAAAACTTCAGCCAAGATACTCAGTAAACCTCTTCAGGTTTTGTTGTCACAGGTGTTCTTTGTTACCACAACTGATCAGGTGCTGACTTTTTTTCTCTAACCATCATCAGGAGCATAGGCTCCCCTTGCCAGACAGGGAACAATTACTCAGTCCATATTCAGAAGGAGACGTTCACATATAGTATCTATAGCAATGCTGATGGCGTCGTCTGCATGCCCTGGTGCAGAGGCTGCCCCAATATTTGTCTGATCAGATCCCTTTTATAACCCAATGGGGCACATTCTGCTAATGACATACAAGCATGTGGTGAATAAAAGCATCTTTTATACATCTCATTGGGAAATATTTTTCTGAAGGGTAGCAGCTTGGATTCATAGCGTGTTTGAAATTTCAATACATTGATTAGATGTGATTAATGCAAATGATGGGTCATTGCTCTCAGGCTGCATAAAGCATAATTGTTATAACCAAGAGAACTGGAAGAAGGCACTGGGAAAGAAGTAGGCTATCTTCCCCAGAGGGACCCAGGAAAATTAGGCTAGTAACATAAGGTGTGTTGGCTGGGCCAAAGCTTAAAATAAATTTTGTGGGTTTTGCTTTCACACAATGTAATTGCATGTAAGGACATGGTTCTTGTTGGGAGAGCTCTGGATAAATCCCTCTCTGGATTGTTTGTCTCTGTGTCAGAGTCTGGCGGTAGGTTTTGTGAAACCTGGTAGGATTTTTCATGTGAGTATTAGTACATGAAACTAAAATACACTTGAGTGAATATAAAAGTAAACCCAACAGAAGCATAAGCACAATCAAAATGAATTTGTAAATTGGGGAAAAGGAGGGGGAAGGGGAGTAACTAATATTTGCAGTTCTTTCCGTGTTTGTCAGATGTTCATTTGGATGGCATAAGTGAAATGTAGTAGCAACCTGCATCTAAATGCATCAAAATTAGTTGGAGAGACATGGCTAAGTACCACGCACTGCTCAATTGCAAAAACACCAATCTGCACATCTGTCTTGCAGCATGCCATGAGGAGGAACAGAGAGAAGCTGCCAGCTCTGCAGATGGGTAGCTGCCTTTCCTTTCCCAGGTTGTGACACACCTGGGCCATTGTCACTGGAGCATTACTTTTTTTTTTTTTTCCTAATAATGTACCTGCCTACATGGTGCTTCGGCATGTGGCAGCACATATGATGGTTTGCTTGACTCTGAGCAAGCTGGCATTTTTAAGAGTATCTCTTCTGCCAACTCCCATATCCCCGCTTGCACTGTCTCTCTTCATCACTCTTATCCTGAAAACTGTAACTATAGGTATTTGTATTTAGAGCAGAGCGTCCCACCCAAATCAAAATGAGGATTTCCTTCTGCTGGTCACTGTAAACATCTGACACATAGACTAGGGAGACTTCTCTGGTGATCTGGGTTGGGGTGGGATGGTGTTCCCACACCCACCACTGACCCTTCACAAAGTTACGGGTATAAAAAGTCATGAAGTTCCCTCTAAAACATATCGAAATGTACATAATTCTGCCCTGGATAAGGTAATTCCTGTTTACAGATTTCTCTCAAATTAAATTTCCACTGCCATTTTTGCAGCTAAATGTTACCATGATAGGCACAAACATGGAAAAAGATGGTATTCTCTTGTCTTGAAAAATTCTGACTTGTGTGTTCATGGAAAAAAGTCAAGTCAGCATAGAAAAATGCTTCCTATTTGCCTAGATCAAAAATATTCCTGGATGAGAGACAGTCATCACTACTTCACAAAGACCTTTTGTTGAAAGAGGTGGCATTCCTCTTGGCAGTGAAAAGTCATTTCAGGAGGGTGGATGATTTCCACAGAAATGTAGTGAGGAGGAGCCTGCCAATAGTGGGCGAAAGACTTTAGGGCTAATGTGAAAGAGCTCCTTCACCTTGCAGACTTACCAGAACTGAAACAGTTGTTTGGGATATTGCATCTTTTAGTGTAGGTGAGTGCCTTCCTCTTCCACCTAGTAACTGGATTGTAGGTGATGTGTTTTCACGATTTTGTAGGTCTGATAAGTCAGGGTTTTTTTGATTTGGTTTGGGTTTGGGTTTTTGGAGTATATGGGAGGAAGTAGCAGGAACAAGGATGAAGAAGATGGGAAATAATTTTGCCTTTCTCATAGAATTGGCTAGAAATAGGGAATATACCTAGGGCCTGGAGATGTCAATTTTTAGTACTTTCCTGGAAGTTCATGACATCCAGCAGCTACAGTAGATAAAGCCCAGCAGCACAAGTTAAAAGGATCAAGAAGGACTTGACTTCTCAAGATCTACTTATCACCTGTGGCCAAGGGGAAACCTCAGAGTTTTCAACAAATTTTTTCTGTTTCGTATTTTCTGTCTTCCTCAGTAGGAAATAACCAGAGCCTTTAAAAGCACACTGAATCCTGTGGTAATTTAAATGAGACCTACTCCATTGCAATCCTTCCAAATGATCTACTATTAAATACATAGGAAATTTCAAGCCTGTTGTTTACAGACAGACCCCTTACCGATCTTCAGTCTTCTGTGTCTACATCAGCACCAAAAGGCAAATAGCACGAAAACAGAACTATGCTTTTATTAATGCAAGTGTTCCCTGAAACTCATGGAAGAGACACATTGATTTGTAGCTAACTTAAGAATCCAGGAGCATGAGAATCCCACCCTGGATCAGTCCAAGGGTCTACCTAGTCCCCATCTCTGACAGAGAGGGAGTCTTTGATGAGGAAGGTTTGAAGCTTCATTTCACAAATAGGACATTCAGCCAACTTAAAAAAAGAAAAAAATCTTGAAAGATACTTCTAAACTGTTGCCCAATGCTAAAGAAAGCAGAGCAGTGTTTTCCATCAATCTAGAAGATGTCTAATTGAATTCAATGGTACTATCTACCTGTCCAAATTAACAGGCATAACAGTTTCCAGTATTGGAGCCTCCAGAAAAGTTCATGCTCCACACCTACAGAGATCATATGATGACTGGAAGGGAATTTTGACTTCTTTACTGTTACTATTTTAAGAGCACCTGGAGAATAGGTTTAATAAACGTGAAACTTCCCAAAATTTGTCTCTTCCTCCAGACAAAGGGAACCTGAATCCCCAACTTTGAAGCCCTGCTATAATTTTGCAAACTTTGCAGTGAGATGAAGTTATTGCTAACAGGAATATATCCTCTTCTAGACATGCAGTCTCAACAAGGCAGTGATGGGCACATCATATCATTTTTTTCTAAGAGATTGTCTTCCTCAGGCATAAAAATATACTTTCCTCATTAGCACAGAGGGAGGAGGGTTGAGTTTGTGTGTGCTGGGAGACATGGGGGCACTAGATGATGAAAATCCAAATTACTCATTGAGGGCTCCAAGTTGGGCAGTGAAGGAACCTGGATTACTGTAGTGCTTGCTTCTTCTGCTTGTGTTTCTCTGGAGAGCGTACTTAATAACTTTATGGGCTTACTCAAGGATTACTCTCATGGGACCAAGAACCAAACTACTTCCTAGCTCATCTTCCTTGGTCCTCCATCTCCTGCAAGTTATATTTAAATCATACAGGCTTGGTCATCCTGAAACAACATTAGACGTATCCAGAGAGCCTTTTGGCCCTTCAGGCCTCTTAGACACCTCAGTGAGGGACGGCAGAGGTTATACTTTTTGGAGGGATGATTCATATGCTTGTCATGGGCAGAGAATCAACTATTCCATGGACTAAGATCCCCTGCAAGCTGGCCAAGCAGAAAAATTGGCTTTGATTATAAAGGTAGCTGGTAGCCTGCCCTTCACTTGGAGGTAAGAATTGCTGGAGAGCTGCCACTATGGGAGGGTACTTCAAAAATAGGGACAGAAATGAGGAAAATGTTAAAATGGAGAGAAAGTGATGGTTAAAGAGCCTGTTATAAACACCTCTGAAGGCTCACAGACTTAAGGCTGAAGTGCTAATACAGATCAGCAGATCTCATGGCCAACTAACAAAATGAGGGAAACTTGGGAGCTAGCTCTGGATAAAAGTTTTTTAAGGAACATACTTTTAAACATTCATTTACATCATATTGTTTGCAAAACAGAGAAATTTATCTCTAGGTTTAACAAGCAATTTAATAATGTGGATGTATCTGCAGTTTTGCTTCTGGGGGAATTGGGAGTTGCTTCCTTAGTCTAACCTCAGGGTTTGCTTCTTTTCGTGCAGCTTCCTGAAATGCTGTGAGCCTCCAGTCACTGTGTAATTAGATCTGCTTCCTACAGAAAGCTTTAATCGGTAGATCCCACAGCATCGGTGTGTGGTCAGTGTCTTCTGCTGCGTTTTACAAGTGGAAGAACTGAGGCACAGAGTGAGAGGATGGAAGAATGGTGAAATGGTCTTTGGTACCAGCTCCTTAGAAATAGGGGGTCTTGTCAGCTCACTAGCAAAACTTTGTCATTTCAGTTTCTGAGGCTGTATCTATTCTGCCATCTTACCCTGCAACACAGATTCACAGAAAATCAAATGCTTTGATAGTTCACATTACCTACATGTTGACTCTACCTTAGCTTCCCAGCTCCCATGTTTGGGGACAGACGCGTGGTGTGCCATGGCTGGTACTTACGGACAAGGCAGCATACCAGAAAGCCCAACTGCTGCATGGTTTAGACAAGGCTACTGCCACTGTGGCTGGCACTGGCTCGTCAGGCAGGGAAACTCAGATGCATAGAGGATCTTGCTCTCTGACCCTCCAAGCACCATGGGCACAGACAGCTTTAGCCATCTGCCTCCAGCATCTTCAGCTTGATACTGTTGAGGTTAAGTTTGGTGTAGTCTGAACAACAAAAGATGTGAGCCCACATCTAACCAAAAGCATGTCACTGGTGGGACTCCCCTGAGCTGTGTATTTGTGATGTGGGACTTGCGTGGGACCAGACCTACTGCCGTTTACTGCAGGCACAGTCCTTGCCAGCACCTGACATGGGTCAACTTGGTTCATTCCTTCAAACAATGCCTTTTGAAAAAGCACGTGACCTTTCCTTTTGCTAAATAAATACCATTTGGGGGTTGTTTCCATCATAATTGCCTTCTAGAACCAATTATTTTATAAATCCTTTTTTTAAGGGTCATTATAAATTTTCTGCCTTTTCTTTATATATAGTTGTGTTGTAAGCCTTGAGGTTTTGTCAGCTTTTAGTCATTTTTGTAACTTCATCCTTCCACCTGCCTGGTTTACTTCAAGGCATGCTTCAAATGTCCCAGACATAATGGCTTTAACAGTATGTCACTCCTGTAAGTGGCAGTTAGCAGTGGTAAGACACCCAGAGACCAGGTTTTAATCAGCCTTGACTGAAGACTAAGAATGATTCACTCCTGTCAGCACTGGGCAACACAACAAACAGCTCTCCAGCAAATCACTTAAGCAGAAATATGTTGGCATGTTTCTATAGCAACTAAGGAAAAATATTTCACACAAAAGTCCATCTGCTGCAACATAGAGGGAGATCTGGCCAAGGATCCTGTTACAAATTAATCTTAATTTGCAAATTTTATTTTTGCAAACCTCACGCAGCCACTTGCACAAAAAGGCAGAATGTAAGTAGAAGAAAAGACAATTGATTTTTAGATAAAGGCTGTCAATTAATCAACAAACTGGTCATTAATTTGGGAAGCAGTGATTGTCTGAGGATGAAAAATCACAGTGTGTTTGAGAGGTATTCATCTTCATTGCTGTTTACCAATCAGGCTGCATCACACCATCTTGTATGCAGCATATTTGGAAACACACTTTGTTTTTTCAAAGTAGGCTAGTAGCAAGCATCCAATATTTTCTTTTAAAACCATTTTGGTTTGATTTACTTGTAAAGAGTTACTCAAATTTATTCAACCATATAAAATGCTTTGTAGAAGCCATCAAAGTGAGGAGAGGGGGAAAAGCCAATGCGATAATTTGAACTGCAATGCATTTTATTTTATGTGATGTCAACACTTCAAAGCCTATTGGAGCTGTGCTCGGGAGATCTGAAACATTTTACGGGGTGCTTGGTGTCTTGTGCTACAAACCATCTCCAACTATGGATTCTCTTGCACAATGTTCACATGCTGCTGCCAGTGTTTCTTTCTTTCTTCCTCACTAGCTGCTTTCTATGTCTCCTCTGGCAGTTTTACAGAGCCCCCAAAATAAGTTTAAAAGAAATCCAAAAACCAACGTGAACTTTTATCCCACTAGGAAGCATGTAGACCAGTGCCCTAGAAGGTGTCCCAGGTCTCCAGGGGCCGTGTCCAGTGGAAGAGAACTCCTGCCTGAGTAGGTTCTGTCACCCAGAGCTTTTTGTGAAAGGCTAGACCTTAAGATACTTGAGGAAGAGATTTTTTGTGTCTTATGTCATATATCTGTACTAAAATGCAATGATATTTAAACACATATTGATAGAGCTGGCAAGTGTTGTGGTGGTGGAAACACAGAGTTTCCAGCACAATAGCCATATTGCTTGCTCCGTATCACCATTTCCCCTGCTCACTAGCGTCCTTGGTGAGGGGGAGTGACAGCATGTTTCATTTTGAGCAAATAAATGCATGATCTGAGCAGTTCCACGTTAAGTAAACAAGTGAACATAGGAATAGAGCTGCTTATGAAGAGGAGAGGGAATGTAAGACAATAAAATAAGAGAAGTGGAGTGCTTCAGAAGTCTTGGAAAGGTTGCTTTTCCCCCATTTCCTTTCTTCTGTGCATTCATGCCACCTCTCCCTTCAGCTCTAACTATTCTTATTAAATGCCATCTTCTCCATGGGGCAGGACTGGAAGGTAAAAAAATTCTTCAGGTAAGTTTAGAATACCTTTTGATTTTAGGCAGCAAGCAAATATGTATTTTCAAATTTAAAAAAAAAAAATTGCAGGAACAAAATACTTTTTCTTCCTAAACAGACAGAAACCAAGTGTTGCATTCATCCTCAATCTCTTTTGAGATACCTCGCACTGATCAGTTGGAAAACAAGAAAACATCTTCCTTAGCAGAAAGAAGTGTCCAACCAAAAAAATTAAAAGCAAGTGAATTATAAACCTTTTTCATAATCTAGTAAAACAAGTTGTTTTCTCTGTGAATTTTGTTGTTGCATAAATGTTACTATTAATGTTTACTAAGTTGTTCAAGAAGAAAATTGGGCCCTTTTGCCATGAAAATTGCACCTCTGTCCCCCCATGGTTGGTGTCTCCTGTTCTGCTCTCAGAAGCTGGTAAAATATTTGAGCTCTGTCTGATATACTGCCTTTATCTGAAATTTTGATCCATGAATATTGGACCTGTTGAGTTTTAACACTGAAGTAAAAGATTTGCAGCTTCAGAGTAAGAAGTATGAAAGGGTCTGCTAAGCACATTTGCTTACAAAAATGCTGCAGTCTGCTGTACTGTGGGGCCATCATAATAATTAGGGCTGAGTGCGTCAGGAAACTTGACTCAACTGGGCCCAGACCTGGCCAGTTTTGAGCTCTAGAAGAAGGAAAATGTCTTTCAAATGCAAACGCATTACAGCATTTCATATGTATGAAGTTCCAGAGTTCCAGGCGTTATTTAAGAGTCTTTGTATATTGGTCTGTGGACAATGAATGAAACTATTTGACTTTGGTTTGACACTGTAATAGCTGGCATGAAACTCAGTTATATCCATAGCAATACCCAGCCACATAGAGTAGTTTAAATGCCATGACGCACTCAGTGCGTCCAGGGTAGCATTCCCAAGTGAAGAACCATTTTGCAAAATTCATACTGCAAAGGAGATGAAGAAACTGGTTTAGGTTTAAAACAGTCTCGTACTCAATCTCCTACTACAGCCTCCCCCTTAATTCACTTTAAGCCTGAAGAATTTGAACTGACCTTACAGTCAGGTTTGGAAAAGCTTTATTAAATTTCTTAATCCTAAAAGCTGTTTTAGCCATGGTTTATTCAATAATAATTATGATGCTCTGATTCGAAATACTTTCTACATCATTCTTATGATCATTGTTCTGCATTGTTATTAGTGGTAGTATTAGTATTCTGTTGGTTAAATATATTGGGTTTTATTATTACTGAGGAATTTTTGCTGAACACAGTAATAGCACTGTGAGCCTTAAATACAGGTTCCCCTTGGCTGAAAAGTATTGAACCAGGCTTCACAGTGTGAGCTCCTCAGTGGGTGCATTTTAGTGTCTTTCTGCTGGGACGAATATGCCATACTCTTAGCTGAAATAATAAAGTGGAGCTAAACTGCAGTAGTACTGATGTGTAGAACCTAGTGATATATTCCTGTGCTATTCTAGCTTGTGCTGTAGCAAGTCCATAATGTATCAGCAGTGATCATGGTTTTGCTGTGGAATTACTTAGGATATAAATTCAGTCTTCTCTGAAGTCCATCCTAGGTCTGTCTTGACGTAATGCTATAAAGAGCCTCTCTCCAAATTATTGTTTATGTAATGATTAGAATTTGCACTTCAATACTAAGTCTTAGATTTGATGATGGAAATACAAAAATCACTCTTCTCTGATTTCACCTCCTATATATTTTGTCAGAACTTTCTGGTATGTTTAAAATCTTCTGTAGGTGATTTTCATAGCACAGTTCTTGTGGGTGGCAAGTGGGCTTGGTCACGTCATAGGGCATTCTGTCCCAGCTTTTGGTGTTGGTTGGTAAGGTACCATTATATAGACACACATTTGAGATCCCTTTTCGGTGTCATTCATGAAACTGAGATTAGAGATCCCAGGAAGAGCTATACCCCCCAGAAGCAGGAAGTGCCAGAAATCTCATTAATATGACACTCCTGTGACTTTAGCCTGATTTCTGGAGTTAAAACATTGGATAAACTTCAGTCTTCTGCAGTTCACCCATTGCTAGCTCAAGTATCCAGCACGCAATGTATTGTAATGACATGTGTCAAGTTTTCCAGAGACTTAAAGTTTAAGCCAGACTTTCTTCCAGCATAAAATAATATTACAAGACTGATTTAGGTGAATAGGATGTTTTACGGCATGATATTATGTGAGCTCAGTAAACTTTTAAAAACTTTTCTGAAAACTGAAAAGCAGTTTTAAAAAGAAAACAGGAGTCCTGGAATAGAGGCAATATAATCTGACATGCTTTATTGCAGCAGCTGCTTGCTTTGTTTATAGCTGTAGTTAACAAATTTTTTCTGTTTTGCTTTGCCTTTCTGTTTTTACATCATCACCACTTTCTTCCAGTTGGATGGATCTGTCCACTAAAGCTCTGCAGATAGCCTGGCCACAGTCCCAGACCCATCCGTATGTGAGGTGGGCTCAGGCACCAGCACTGCCTGCTGACCATTAGCTGGTTGACACCCAAGGGCTGGTGTAGCTCCATGCTCTCCTGCCCTGTATCTCCCAACAATTCCCCATTCTTTCCTCTGGGAAGCCTGTTGGTAGCGTTTCTTCACGACTTGGTGGCTGCTGTACCTCATCCATCAAATAAGACAGTTGGCAGGTTAAAGACTGCTGCCTGTGCGTAGCCAAGCTATCTTAAGTAGCGTAGGAAGAAGCCTAGCTACATAAGAACATGTTCTTTCTGCCCATTCTACATCAGACCAAAGGTCGTTTCTCCAAAGCTGGCCATTAGGAAGGCCTGAAGAGGAGTGTCGAGACAGGGTGAGCATACACATGGTTTCCTCCTGTGCTCTTCCAACCTCCAGCTGCAGTCTATTTCTGGACTGCACATGGTTTCTGCATATGCTCTAGCTCTCCGTGGGTCTCTCTTCCATAAATATATCCAGTGTCTTCTTGAAATGTGAACTTTTAGCACCCTTTTCTTCTGAAGGGCTCTGTCGTGGTTTAGCCCCAGTCAGCAACCAAGCACCACGCAGCCACTTGCTCACTCCCCCCTGGTGGGACAGGGGAGAGAACTGGAAAAGTAAAAGTGAGGCAACTCCTGGGTTGAGATACAGACAGTTTAACAGGTAAAGCAAAAGCTGCGCACACAAGCAAAGCAAAACAAGGAATTCATTCACCACTTCCCATGGGCAGGCAGGTGTTCAGCCATCTCCAGGAAAGCAGGCCTCCATCACGCGTAGCAGTTACTTGGGAAGACAAACACCATTAATCCAAACGTCCCCCCTTCCTTCTTCTTCCCCAGCTTTATATACTGAGCATGATGTCATATGATATGGAATACCCCATTGGTCAGTTGGGGTCAGCTGTCCCAGCTGTGTCCCCTCCCAGCTTCTTGTGCACGCAGCAGAGCACGGGGAGCTGAAAAAGTCCTTGACCAGTGTAAGCGCTACTTAGCAACAGCCAAAACATCTCCACATTATCACCATTGATTCCAGCAAAAATCCAAAACATAGTCCAATACTAGCTACTACAAAGAAATTTAACTCTACCCCAGCTGAAACCAGGGCAGGCTCTGAGAGGAGGGAAGACACTCAGCTACCCACAAATTGCTGTCATCTCACAGGAGACACATTCAGATTTGGGAAAGTGAGGACACTGATGATGTATAATATGCTATAGAGATCTCAAGACTGATGAATGAGTAATGAGCATGAAGCAGTTGGCATGAAAAGAGGCTTTATAAAATTCTTGTTGTGGGATCTGTCTAGGAAGTAGCTAAACTTCCTAGAAAGTTGCATAAACAAAATGAGGCTTGGTTAGTGTCAGCTACAGGAACCAAGTTCTGCAGGTTCAGAAACTCCTCTCATGAGCCTAGCACGTTTAGACTGCTGAGCAGGAGAGAAGGTACCACTAATTCAGCTAATCCAGAGTTGGCATCATCAGCGTGGAAAAAAATTTACATTTTGATGCTTGCCTGCCTCACAGATCTTGTGAGATACTGTTCTTGTCTCATGTGACTCTTGAAGACCAAGACATTGCGTTGATAGTTTTACGCTCAAGCTCAGAGGGAGCCAGTGACAGCAGGGCACAGAGCTCAGCATTTCTGACTTCAGCTTTCCTGTCCATCTTCTAAGGACATTTTCTTCGTTCAGGTTTGGTGCCAATGATTCAAACACTGCTGTTTGATTACAATTCTGATTCCTTTGCCTTACAATTGGCTAATGTATTTTTGCTATTCACAGCTCTTCTTCCTCACTGAGATTTTAAAAATAGTGGGTTGCTATTGTTGTGCCTCACATTTCCTATGGTCATACATTGTCTTTGCAGTGGTCAAAGTGCTGGTTGGAAAGCTTGAGTGGGCAACTGCTCAAAAGCCTTCCTGCCCTGAGGGGCTTTGTCAAAGCACATCTTGATTTGGAAGACAGATTGTGCCATGGGATTAATATTTGTATATATGACATGTTTGTGAATTTAGCCTCTTATTAGTCATGATTTTGGCTCGTCTAAATATAATTTTTATTGGGTGGATACAAAAGCTGCTGTTGAAGGATAGTTCTGGTATTTTTGGTTTAACTGTTGGGAGCAGCCATAGAATTTATTATAACTAGACTTTCTCAAAGTATTTCAGGATTAACATTTTCCACGGTCAGTCTATGATAAATTCAACACCAAAACAAACAAACAAAAACCCAAACAAGCTGGCTATATCGGTCATTTTAGAGTTGTCTGGGCTAAACCCTCCCGAGGGAAAAATTGGCATTATTCCTTTTAGGTGGAAAACCAGCTGGAACAGGGGTACATAAGAAACTGAAATCTCCAGTAACCTGTTTGGTGCATTACCCATGGAAGGGCAGCATTTGTCCAGCTCAGGAGTTACACAACCGAATTTGTTCAAACCAGTTGGGTGTTGTACCTCTTGGTGGAAACTAGAAAACAGGGATAAAAAAGAATTTTTTCACTAGATCTGAAGTATTAGCCCTCAAAAAATTTTCTGACATGTTTATCAGTTTTTTTCCCTTTAGTTTCTTTGCTTCATCAGCATCTAAGAATGCTGGAGGTGGAGAGACAGAGTTGATTTGGTAGTTGGTTTATCACATCGCTGTAAATTGGCTTTGAGTGTTGTGAGACATTTTCATATAATCCTCACACAGAGGATTGGACTGGAAAGACTGGAAAAATTTCCAGACATTTTTTTACATCTAGGATGTCTTTGCCAATCTGTGTGCCCCGAGTGTGTTGTGACATAGGAGCACTCCAGCTATTTCTGTCTGCCCTTAATATCTTGTGCTTCATGAACCCTTATTAATTAGGATATTAATTTCCATATGTAGTTTTGGAACAATGCCATGCTGTGAAGGAGCTTTTCCTCATATGCCATTATTCTGGTTTGGTTCGCTTAACCCATGCTCTGATGCTTTATTACAGTACCTGTCAGATAGGGTTTGGGAATTCAAAATTTTGGTGGAGAGAACAGGGGTCTTGTGATGTTTTACGTAGTGTCAGGTTATTTCTTAAAATGCTGTAGATGCAAATTTATCATTTCTGGTTTCTGTGTAGCAAATAATTTGTGAACAGATTTTCATTTTTACTACTGTAGTGACATTTATGATGAGAGTGCATGCAAATGCACTTCATGTTAACAGTTGTTCATTAAGGATGCACTCTGGCATTTGTTGTTTGTTATATACTGCATGTGACTGATTTCTTAAGCAATACTGGATTCATTTTTCTACCTGACTGGAGAAATGAACTCCTTCGATACTAGAATTACAAAAGGGAATAAAAATATAACCACCTTGTTTATGCAGAGAAAATAACCAAATTCAGAAAGAAATGTCTCTAGATAGCTGCATTCACCAGTGCCTGCAACCTTTCCCTGAAAATGTCACAGAATCATAGAATCACAGAATAGTAGGGGTTAGAAGGGGCCTCTGGAGATCATCTTGCCAACCCCACTGCTTGAGCAGGGGGCACAAGAACTCATCCAGGCGGGTTTTGAATGTCTCCAGGGAAGGAGACACCACAACCTCCCTGGGCAGCCTGTGCCACTGCTCTGTCACCCTCACAGGAAAGTTTTTCCTCATATTGAGGTGTAACTTCCTGTGTCCCAACTTGTGCCCATTGCCCCTTCTCCTGTCATTGGGCACCACTGAAAAGAGCCTAGCCCCATCATCCTGACACCCACCCATTAGATATTTATAGGTATTTATGAAATTCCCCCTCAGTCTTCTCTTCTCCAGGCTGAACAAACCCAAGTCTCTCAGCCTTTCCTCAAGGGAGATGCTCCAGTCCCCTGATCATCTTGGTAGCTCTCCGCTGGACTTGCTCAAGCAGTTCCAAATCCTTCTTAAACTGGGGGTCCCAAAACTGGACACAGCACTCCAAATGTGGTCTCACCAGGGCAGAGAAGAGGGGGAGGATAACCTCTCTCGACCTGCTGGCCACACTCCTTTTAATGCACCCCAGGATACCATTGGCCTTCTTGGCCACAAGGGCACAGAGCTGGCTCATGGCCAACCTGCTGCCCACCAGCACTCCCAGGTCCTTCTCAACAGAGCCGCTTTCCAGTAGTTCAGCCCCCAGCCTGCACTGGTGCGTGGGGTTGTTCCTCCCCAGGTGCAGGACCTTGCACTTGCTCTTGTTGAACTTCATGAGGTTCCCCTCGGCCCAGCTCTCCAGCTGGTCCAGGTCTCGCTGGATGGCAGCACAGCCTTCTGGTGTATCAGCCACTCCTCCCAGATTGGTATCATCAGTGAACTTGCTGAGGTCACACTCTATCCCATCATCCAGGTCACTGATGAATATATTGAACAGGACTAGACTCAGCACAGACCCCTGGGGAACACCACTAGTGACAGGCCTCCCTCCAGACTCTGCTCCGTTGATCACAATCCTCTGAGTTCTGTTGTTGAGCCAGTTCTCTGTCCCCCTCACTGTCCACTCATCCAACCCATACTTCCTAGCTTGCCTGTGAGGAGGCTATGGGAGGCAGTGTCGAATGTCTTACTGAACAATATACTGAAAAATACCTCACTTTCCTTCAGGACACAGATCATGGTGTGAAAATCACAGCTGTTGCCTGTCTGCACACTGCTGGCTGCTGATTAAAGGCACCAATTAAAAGGAAAACTCTGTTCTATATGTCAGATTTACGTTCAGAAGTGAACTGCCATGCAAAGACCATGGGTGCTGTAGGGCATGCTACACAATTTTGGAATCTAAAACTGTCCCATATCTGTTACCTTGACATAAAGTCCACTTTGATTGGTTGGATAAACAAGGGTGGCATCCTCTGCAGTTGGTGGGGTCTCAGCCCACATACATCAAGGTGGAACTTGGCCATTACTGAGCAGCTACAACCAGCACTTTTGGTGAATATAAAACTTGTTGAATTTTAATCTCAGTTTGGCATGTTGGAAAGGGAATTAGGTGCCTCTTTGACTTTTAAATGATCTGAATAGGAATGTACTTGATACAGGTGGTAAGAATTATTCTTGGAGTCCTCAGATATTCCAGACATACATCTATTTTCATTCCTCATAAACGTATCCCTGGTGAGAGGGGTGGGGACATCAGTTAAGAGGAAAGCCATTTTCCACAGTAGTGAAGGATCTGAAACAAGCATTCTGCAGATTAAGCAGAACAATCTCCAGAGGTTTTGCCAAACAAATTTTTCAGATTTCTTCAGGATTCTAGTCATGGCCTGTGATCTGAAACACTTGCCAAGAATTCAGCAGAAAGAGGAAAAATACCCCAACTCTGAAGTTTTGAACAGGGAGGTGGTTTGTGGGTTTCATGGGATTGCATCAGAAGTCTGATCTTCCCGGCAAAAGATATTCTCTTTGCAAACAATGAATCCCCTAAAACCACAAGTGCCATGAAGTCAAGCAGCATGTGGTTTGGATATGAGCAGACCAATTTGTCAACTCTGTTTCATTCAAAGAGAAGAAAATAATGAGTGGAAAAACATTGAGATTAAAAAAAGCGACCTCAGGATACTTGCTACAGATTGATCCTCCCAAAGCAGAGTATAACCTTGTTTTTACTTAATGGAACTCCCCTCTATTTGTACTTAAACAGTGCTGCTAGGTGATCTGAATAATACTTATATAATGTATGGTTATTTTTTGACTGGCACAGGGAGTGTTATTCTAGGTGATACAGTATTTGGTGGGAATTTCAGTTGTGTTTTAGAATCCAGTCTAAATATTGTGATGAATTTCTAGCAGGTAGTCTCAATACACAAACACTGGCTATGAGGTGGTACTGCTGTTGTGCATGTAGGAGTGACTGTACTTTGCTTCTGATGGTTAGATCCCATAGACAGGGCTGGGGATTTTGAGGCATCTGTTGCAATATTACCATGTCATTCTAATTGGTCACAGTGTATAAAATTACTCTTGGAGTTTCTTTTTCCACAGTTGCTAAGCATGCCCAACACCTTCCTTTTCTCAACATCATTAAAAGCATTCAGAAAAGTATTTACTAGTTTTACTTATTTAATATTTGGCTTCTTTGTCCTTCAGGAGATTAAAGATGGGAGTATTTAAATATTCCAATCTACAGAAAAGAGCAGTGCCCCTCCTAAACAGTACTTTCTGCAGAACTGGTGGGTGAAATCTTGGCTTCATGAAGTTAAGGAGATAACAAGAATACTTAGGTATACCATAAGGATTTTGTGCAATCCACAGGTAAAGCAGAATTTCTCAGAGGCTTTACTAGGATTGAACCAGGAAAACAGCTTTTTATTCTAAAAATAAACTGAGTAATGCAAGTCACATTATTATGCATGTGCGACGATGATTTCATTCTGGAAGTTCATTTTGCTGTCTCTGAAACTGAAATCTTGAAACTCCTTCTGGCTGAAAAGTCATACTTTTCATAACTAAGCAAGCCATTGCAAAGGTGAACATCACTGCAGTTTCTTCTCCCAGTTGCTTTAACTCAGGGGATTCCTCTTGTGTTTTAATCTTTGCTAGTGGTTGCCAGTTTGATTTCAAAATGTTTTAGTCTTGATATAAGCAGCAGGCAATCTCTGCCCACATATTCATTATTATCTTCAAGAAATTCCACAAAACTTGTAGCAACAGCTTTCAAAATCTGCAGGGAGCTTAATTAGCATCAGAGGAGAAAAATGAAACAGATTTTACCAGTCATCTTTTTGTTAAGGGGTTGCTCACACTGACTCTCTTCTTGGTGCACACTAGCTCCACTTGACCAGGAGTAATTTGTGGTCCCAGCTAACAGCTCAACAGTGTGGGCTCCAGCCAAGCACATGTCCTGGCACTGCCAGTTTACCAGTGGAGATGTCACCTTTGATAGACAGCCTTTGTTAAAGCCATTGGTTTCAGTTCCAGGTTTGTTAGAGACAAATCAAAATATAAACTCCATCACTAACAAGCCAATACATCGAATATATCACGGATATGGTCCCTGGATTTAGTTTTCCCTGGAAGGAACCAGACTAAGATGTCAACATATGAGTGAAGATAAATCTTCGAACCATTCTCCTTCACTGTTTTAAAGTAGCAACAGCACAGAAAAAGGGATTGATGACAAGAGGATAGTGAGTATCACTGACTAACACAAAATTGCGCCCAAAATATTTTTCCTCTTTAATAAAACAACTAAAGAAAACAAATATGTAATCCATTAAGTAGCGGGCTAGATGGTGACTTTGACGTCAACACTGGCCTGTTCCCACTGGGTTACTCCAGAAGTCTGAGGCCCCCACATTTTGAATTCGGTGCAAACTCCCACGCAGGTTGGCTTTTTGACTGACTTACTGAAGAGCAAACCTGGGAAGTTAGAGCTAAAAAGTTAGGTTCTCCAGCAATGGGCTGTAATAAACCTTTGTGCTCTACATGTAGAACATGGAGACAGAACATGTAACCATTGGTCCTGGTTCTTGGAAACCCAGGACAGAATTCATGCTAGCTGTAAAAATTAACTATTGAGCTCCTGTGAAAATCCAGTAGAGAAGCAGAAATGGATGTAGCCAATTTCTCTATACATAGTGTTTGTGTTATTTAGTTCCAACTTAAACAATATCCCACCCAGTTTCTGAGCAGCCCAGAGAACATGGTGATGACTCAGTGGAGGGTAACCAGAGGTCATCAGACATGGGTTCAGTAGCAGTGTGGAGATCAAGACTAACAAAAAGTGGAAAGTAGAGTGGTTTATACACTCATACGGGTGTAGGCCAAAGGCACAGGAGAAAAGTGGGAAGCTGCATTATCTTTGGGTTGCCCCGCGAAATGTTTGCTTGAAGCGTAGTTACAGTCAGCAGAATGTGAGTGGAGGAGTTTCCTCAACATGCGTTGTTTTTGTGTAGTGCTTTTCCTGTCATTGAAGCTGTTGACAGAAGTGGGCGTTTGCTGTTTTTCCCTTTATCCCTTCAGATGTAATAAAACTCCAAAATCAAAATGCTGCTGTCATCTGTGCAGTACCAGAATCTCTAGCTGACAGCATGCTCAAAGAGCCTAAACTGAAACAACAGGAAACGTGCAACCTTGGGGAGGGCTTACATGGGAATAGGGGAGAATAACAAACAAACAAACAGTGTGGCATTGAGATCCCAGGCTGTGCTGGGAAGACAAGTAGTTAGAAAAACTGTATACATCATTATCCACTGGACAATTTGGTCTGCAGCAGCTGAGACAATAACAGATAGAAAACCTTTGGCACTGCTTGTTGTCTCTGATAGTAGCTGCACAGCAGTTACCACCACCCATTTGGCTGGTGTTGAAAGAAGGCATGTGTTTTCTGAATGTGGAAAATTTGTTTGGGAAACACTGACCCTAATAAAATGTCCAAATATGTCTATGTTACTGAAATCTTAGATTACCTACCACATCAGGTTTCTTTTTAGGGAATGTGTGTGTCCTCCCTTTCTCCATGCTGTGATTCATGGGGGCTGAACTTCTGCCTTGAATCCTCTTCTCTTTTCGTATTTCCAATTCCTATTTTTACTCATACTCCTTCCTTCCCACACCTGTTTCCAGAACCAGGCTCTATCCCAGCAGACCTAGAGTCATCCGGTTGACTAAAGTTATGGTTATGAGCAAGCTCAAGTGGAACAGACAGGATCCATCCTTTTTTCCACAGGGTGTAATTCATGTCTAGGAGGGAATGAAACTCCAAGCTAGAGTTTGTTCAGAAGATAAAAGGGATGGGGCCAGCCCAGTTAAACTTGAGATGGCTCAAGAAGTGTCTGAGCCACATCCCTGTAATTCGTGCGGTATGATAAGTCAGCACAGTGCATAATATCCTTCACTCAGGCACCTGCAAGTGCTTTGTTTTAAGTCCAGTAATCTCAAACCCTGCTCTCAGATAGCTGGGTTTCATCCCTTTCCTTTTTCTGAAAGAGAAATTTGGATTGGCTCACTCTTTAATTTAAACCATTTGCCCATTACAACTGCTTTTACAGGCAGAAATCTCCAGTTTCACAAGACTCTTAAAATCACAGTTACCTGGTGGAAGTACATGTGCAGCAAACACATGGTCCATTGCTGTCCGTAGCACATCTATGGGTCAACAGATGGTCTCAGTTCTTCCTGTGTCAGGTGTCTCATTTGTACTCTTCTCACACATACTGTTCTTATTTATTTCTTTTCAGAAACTGAGCAGGGAAGCCCAAGACAACAAAGATCTTAACAAAAAACAAATTCTTAGCTACAAATGAGATTGTGGACTTGAAGGAACTGTGTAAGGGTTACCGTACAGCTAGCAAATGTTGGGCTGTGTGGGTGAACGGTGGAATAACGACAGGCTTTGTTTCTTTTTCTTTTGCCAGCTGTTTGTGAACTGCTGATTTAGGACAAGACTCTGTCATTTTTCATTAAGCACCTTTCGTTCCTTATCTGTTCTATCCTTGTGATTCCCAGTCATGGAATCATTTTTTTAAGGGTGTTTTTTTTTCCTTATAGTTAGTCTCAGGACTTCCAAGGTGGTGTATGTACCCTTACAGTGAAGACCTTATAATCCAAATAGACAAGACAATTCTCTTTATTCCATTTACATAATGTTTAGGCGCCATGAGAGCACAGCTTGTTGAAAGGAGGTGGTGGCAGAGCCAGAAACAAAACCCAGGTGTTGTGACTTCCAAGCCAGCTCTTCACTCACAACCCTCTCTCCCAGAGCATGTTTTGTTTGTATTCCTTTCCAGTTTTCTGTGTAGAAAGATAAAAAGGGTGGGATTCACCTCCCCTCAACTTCAGAAATCTGAAAGTTAAGAAACTAATTTGAACTAGTTGTTTGGTTTCCCTCCAGAGCTGGCACCTCCAGGCGGTGATTCAGGCTGTCTTGGGGTATGTGGGTTAAATCACCTTCTGCAGGGCACTTGCTGATGTCTGTGACTATCTACAGAGCAGAAGGGACTAACTAAAAATACATGTCTGTCTCCTAGGCCAGCAGTATAACCGTCACAGACAAAAAAGGCAAGGGGGAATAGTCTGTCCATTCCCATAAGAGCTGCTGGACTCTGATTGTTTGGCAGATGCTATCCAGAGGCGTTCCCTACGACAGCTGAGCTGGTGAGCTCTTGTCAACTCCCAAGGACCATCCCAGGCTTTACACTGATATCTTCTGGTTTCATCAGAAGTAATGTTTCACTTAGTACCTTGCTTTCACCTGTCTTCCAAGTGAAGGGAGTTTTAAATGAAACCAGTTATGCATGCTTTATCTGAGTACCCAAAACTCCAGAATTTATAGCCCAGCACTTTTCATGTACATTAAAATTTAAGTGGGTGGGTTTGTAGTGTGTAAGAAGAGAGCACAAATAAACTGAAAAACTTACCTACATCCGTAGCTGTTTTATGAAGTGATGGTTGCCACTAGATTTGGTTGGCATTTGGTTTTTTGTTGTTGTTGTTTTTGTTTAATTGTGGAACCAGGGAGTGTGTTTAGTATGAAATAGGGAGAGAGCAGGCATTTTTCAACAGTTTCAGAATGCAGCTAGGGAGGCTGTGACACAAAACAGAAAAAGAAAAAACTTCCAAAAAATGGATGCACTGTAAGATGATTGCATGGCTGGCACATCAGTAGCAAATCATCCGATTGTCACTGACCTCAGAACCAATACAGAGCAATTTGTGTGAAAGGATAAGCCATTGTTGAATGGATTCTCAAACTATCAAATCTCTTGTGCGTATTTTGTTTCAATATCAAGCATTAATAAGGGGTTGTATGCAAGGAAGAGCTTGTTCTACATGTATCCCCTTTTTTGTACTTTTCTATGTGTACCTGCTGTTTGCTGCTTCTGAACAAGTGTGGGCTGGGCTGACTTCCAGACCTGAACCAGCATGGCTTTTCTTATTTTATATCTTTTTTCTTCCACTCTCTTAATTTTTTTGCAACACCTAATGATAGGAGAAATAAAACCCAAACCCACAACACTTCCTATTTCAACCCTTGACAACCACTCAAGGAGTTGCTTATTTTAAACTCTGAGTGTAATGTTTGTAATGCAGCTTCACCAGTCTGGTGTCATGGGTGGATGATAATATTTACAGTTTATCTCCTTTACCAGTTACTCAGTGATCTACTTTGTAAGAGCAAACCTTCTTAGGAACAAAACATGTGAAACTTCATAGATGTCAGTAAGTGTCTCTCTGTTGGCTTAGCTTAGCTTTGGTGAAAACCCGAGGTTTGAAGTGTTTGGTGACAATTGAGGCTAAGACGACTGGGGCAATGGAAGCCATAAAAGTATAGAAAGATGTCAGTCAGCCTAACCGCATGCTCTGTGTTAGAAGAGTGCTAAATGTGCTGATTGTGGAAAGGCGCATTTTCCAAAATACCAACTCTTTAATTTACCTTGCTTTGTTTTTTGTTTTGTTTTGTCTGGGGGGGGGAGGACACAGTATATTTTTTAGCTTTTTAGTACTGTTAGAATGCACATTTCTATTTTGTAAATATTTCTGAATACCCACTACTGTGCAGTTAATGTCACCAAAACCTGGTACTTGAGCAAACCAGAATTTTTAAAATGCTACTTAGTAATTAAGCATTCCATAAAACACGCTAAAATATTCTTTTCATTCTCTACTGACAAGAACAGGAATATTGAGATATATTTATGTTACGATGCAAGACTGATACAGATGTGGTTCTGTCTGCAGTGTCAGTTTTGAGTAACTCATCCTAGTTCAGTTGATACATTATCTGCTTATGAGGTAGGAGGATGGGACACACATGCTCTGAATTATGTAGAGACTTGTAATACTTCAGGTAAGAATTCCAGTGCTTTTACAAGTAGCTACATGCTGAGTCTCAGATTGATTGCATTTACTCAGTTCTATGTTAGTTTAGGTGACCGATGGCAGAAATGAGATGCAGTCCAGCCCTGGCAGTCCCACTGGAACCACCTCATGGTGAAGGTCAGTCTTGCCATTTTCTCATTTAAGTCATTAGTTGTCTTAGTGTTGTGTTTGCTGGAAGGACGTTGCACAAGTTCTTTGAGCAGGGGCTCTACCTTGAGCAGACCAGCTCCTGGCCTATGTAGTGGGCAGCACATGCTGCTGGGAAGAGCGTTCACTAGCAGCAGAGTCATGACCTATGCAGTGATGACCATTTGATGGAGTTATACCAGAAAAGAGAGAATGAGCTTTCTCAGAAATGTTGTTAAAGATGTGACTGGATGACAGGAATAAGAAGGAAAGGTGCTAAAGACAGCAGAGAAAGTAGCTTGTATTATGGGAAAGGCAATGGTTTACAGTCATTGGGTAAGTTACTGAAAGGAGACTGGAGTGATTGAGACAATCAGTGAGCTTGTGGTGTGGGAATTGTATTTTTCTACTGAATTTCCCTGCTAGGTATTATACATTTTACATCGGCCATATAATCCAAGTTATGAGTGGTCTGAAAGAACTGTTGACAACTTGTGGGAGTTGCAGGAAAGGGTTCAAGCATTTCAAATCCTGACTTTTATATGATTCACCTCTGGCTTAAGTGCATGAAATTGCTTTGGTTTCTAGAGATGAAATATCAAAAGATAAGGTACCTAGAAATACTATCAAGACAGTAAAAATCCCTCATATAAATTATTTATATACATATACATACAGGAGCCTTCTATGAAGCAGTGATTCATGCTCATGTGAAAAGCTTTCTTTTTGTTGGGTCTTCACATCTTAGTTGGGGATAAAGTAACTCGGTGACAAAAATTGTTTAACAAATCCTACTTGCTAAGTGGTGCACATTTGAACAGTTCTTCACAAACGTACAGTCAGATCTTCCCTCTTCTTATGATTATACACCCTGTGAGGGGACATTATAAAGACTAAGGAAAAACAACTGATCTCACCACAATCAAAGGCATAATTCCCTCAAAGCCAGGATTTTACCCTTTGTGTATTGACACTGGAAGATTATTTAAGTGTAGTATTTAATGTAAGTAATTTGGCACTTGCATAGTCTTCCCTACTTATAGCTGTATGAATCACTAGTCAGAAGTTGAAATGTTTACTGCCAGATTTCAGCCCATAAAGGATGCTAAAAAGGTTGAATTGTAGTGATCCTTGGAAAAAAATCTTTGCACATATTTGTAATTCTGTTTTATTGACATTTCTGTGATTTTTGTCAGAAGGAAGGTATCAGGAATGTACAGCTTGTGTCAGTGAGCATCCTGAAATATCTCTGAATAAATGCTGGCAGACGCTTCAAGCCAGAGATGCTGTTAGGCACTGTTAAGTATGATTTTCTTTTACTCTCAGTTGCAGCTCTGAATATTTCCTTTTCCCAAGCAAAAGGTCAATGTAAAGTAGGCAGACATCCATATAAATACATTAATACAACTATAGTATTTCATTGTTGCCGTGGTTTTGTGTGTGCAAATGATGATAAAGCAACCACTTACATTGAAAAAAAGCAGTTAATCACTAGACAGGAGGCAGGCACCACTAAAAAAGTTCCCCTGGTGTAGGTAGTATTTCTTACTTAAAAGCAAGTTTTATTTGGCTTGTGTGTATGCAGAGTTCTGTCTTTGTAAACTTTTAATCTCAGAGCTGTCAAGCCTCCTTTGACATGGAGTTTTACAGTAAATGGAGAGAAAAAAATTAGAAGGATGCTCCTTTGTAAAAAAGCAAGCTTAGGGAACGTAGTTCAAGGTGAAAATCTTGCAGTGTCATTTCAGTAACGTTGATAGAAATTGATTAATGTGAAACTTCTCTGAAACATTCCTGAATCTCTACAGCCAAAGGCTTGAGAAGATAATGAACTACTGTAGATCCAGGATCTAGGAAAGTCCTAAGGTAGCCTCTGTAGTGCGGAGCAAAAGGGCAGGACAAAGTGGAGTTGTGCTAGAGACACAGCGGTGCAAAGCTCATAACATGAGTAAGAAATTTGTCACATTCCACACAGAATAGTTCTTTAAGTAAATCAGTTCATTACAGCATTTCTTTCTTAACCTCTTCTCACACTTTGCACATGATTGTGATGTAAGGCGGTGGTGAAACAGATCTGCCTTAATCTTCCAACCTTGTCCTGCAACCATGTTCCCTAGACTGTGCCTCTGTTTACCTGGACTTGCTGTGCTGCTCCCAGACTCACTTCTGGATCTCAGGCATCTTGAGTTTCCATCCACCACCTGAGCGTTCATTACAAATCAGGTGATTTTTCTAGCATTAACAGCAACTGTGCATGTGTTCAACATTCACATAGCCACATTAAACCCTGCTGACCACTGATATTTCTACTAATAAGCAAAAGAAAGCTCACTGGTAATTTTACTCCTGTCTGTGACCCTCCTCAAGCATTTAGCTCCAAACTTCTGTGTAAATGTACATAAATGCAGCTCTATGGTGCAGGCGTTAATCATTTTCTGTGTTGCACCTTTAGAGCAATTGGAAGAGTGCAGATGTCAGGTACCCAGTGGAGGCTTTAGCTGAGTGTTTTGTAAGGTTTTGAGGGCACTTTGTGTTTCCTTTTGAGAATGAGGATCAACATGTTGGTAGTCCTCATAGCCCTGTCTCTAGTTCTGGTGATGGCTAGCCTTTGCAATTTAAAGGTCTATTTTGAAGAAGTGGGTGAGGGGAGAATAATTGTCACTGGATGTTAAGCAGCAATAGCCAGAAATAATCAATGATGCCAGGACTCCGAGCTTGACTATCGTCCCAATATTACAGAGGTCGAGATTCAGGGTTTAAGGGATGGGAGATCTTTTAGGTGACAATGCAAGGTGCCTAAGGCATTTATTTTAATTCAAGAGGTTGACTTAGAAGTGTTAGCCATATTCCATATGACTAGTAGTGGCCAAAGCCTTAATCTTTGGAAACTGTGTTACTATGTCCTTTCTAAATCTATTTACATTTTTTGGCTTCCATACAGCTCTCTGGAAAGTCCACAGTTTAATTACATTTGCAGACAAACAAACAAACAGACCTTCCTTTTGTTTCTTTTAAACATGTCAGTTTATGCAGTCTCACTTTACAGAGAAAATAATCTTGCATGGATTCTCACCTCACTATAAGTAGCTAAAATCCCTGGAGATACCAGGGATTGGTTGCTGGTGAGACACATTAGCAGAAGCCATTTAAAAAAGAAACAAACCCTCATCTGCTTATTTTAATTTCTAAGACTTGGAGGTTAGATTTTTCCTCAGGAAAACGTTCAGTGATACTGCTCTTGCTGCATCTTCCACTTTTGCCAACGGCCACAGAGCAGATGCTAAAAAATGTTCAGGAAAATTCCTGAAATGGGAACCAACCCTTGAACCTCTTTGAATAGTGATCAGGGAACTTCTGGCATGTGTAATAAGGGGAGATGCCACCAAATCACAGAAGAGGGGGGATAATGTGCAGCAGTAGTCTGTTAAGAAAACGTAGTTGCTTTTTTCTGTTCATGAAATGTTTGCAAATATCTTTTGATTTCCATAAACTATTTGGCAGATGCATTCTTAAATTAATCCAGGTGGATTATTCATGAATATCTTTGCTATGTTATTCTGTGGTGATTGGCCAAGTTAGTCACAAGACGTCCTTTCTTTGGCTTGGTTAGAGGAGTGTACTCCTAAAATTAATCTGGTGTATGCAATTTAAAATTCATTTTCCATTAATACTCCTGTGTATGATTTTGAAATAAGATTTTTATATGCATTTTTGCCAGTAAAACTCACTCACTTTAATGTTGACAGAAAACAAATGCAGAAAGGTTTAAACAATTTAATTTGTCATGTAAAATCACTATTTGTGGATATGTACTTTAACATTATTAGTCCAGCTTTACTTCACCCTTTACTTCGTCCTGAGCAATGAACAGCGTTCAGACGTGTAGTCATGATCAAGTTTTTCAGTATTTCTCTCTATTATAGGCAACACATGGAAAAGATCTAGATTGTTTGTGAGGCACTCTACTATTGCCATTACCCTTGTACAGAGGATACCATCAGTGTCAATAGCAGCATGGACAGACTGATGGGCAGAGAGGTAGACAGACTGATAACGAGCTTGTGTTAACAAGCCAGGAAGGAATCACTTGTCAGAAGATGCTCTGGGGAAGGTAAGGAAGAGAGGGAGGGGTTTATGACTTCAGTACCACTTAGATGCACTCTGCCACTTCTTGGAACTGCGGATGTTGCAGCTGCAGTGCTTCCCAGACTAAATCAAGTCATTTCATATAAAAGATTAAAATGCAGAAAATATATCTGTGAAAAGACGCAAATTAAGAAAGTGATAAAAATACAACTGTTCTTTCTAGATGGGAACATACTCATCATCCCATGTTTTCAGGTCACAGCTACAGGTTCTTATGTGCCAAATCTGCTCCTGGATTTATAGTCACTAATGGAGAGCCAGAGTATGTTTTATCTTTTTCTTTTGGGTGCCTGTGAAAAATATGTTCAGTGCACCCTTACCAACTCTGCCTGATCCCAAGACTGTAAAATATTCAGATTGAGGTATATTTACTAGTTTTATTTATTTTTTTATATATATATTTATATATATATAATGTCAGCCTTGAGTAAGTAAGTGTATCTGGTAAACAGAGAAGAGGTGTGAAAGATGGCAAGGGGAAGGGTAGCTCTGGCTGTGGGAAACACAGGGTCGCTACCCTACATTTTTGGAGCAGGCAAGAACACAGATAACTAGCATTTGAACAGCTTTGAAAATCCATTCCAGCTTATTTTAGGGCTAGGTAATGGGCAGGGATGGACAGAAAGCAAGAGCATTTAGGCAAAGCACTCCTGGGTATCAAATCTCTTGTCTAGATAAATAATGCGTGATGTGCTGAGGGTAAATTAGAGATTGTGGGTTAGATAAGACGTATACAGAGAGATTGTTTGTTAGGACATACAGTTTTTAAAGTCTTGAAAATGCTGTATTGAAAAAGATGGGTTAGGCTAGAAGGGATATGCTAAGAAATAAAAACTCATGATGACCCTCAGAAAAGAGGAAGGAGAAAGGCCATGTAAAAAAGGAAAGGAAAGGAAAGGAAAGGAAAGGAAAGGAAAGGAAAGGAAAGGAAAGGAAAGGAAAGGAAAGGAAAGGAAAGGAAAGGAAAGGAAAGGAAAGGGGAAAGGAAAGGGGAAAGGAAAGGGGAAAGGAAAGGGGAAAGGAAAGGGGAAAGGGAAGGGGAAAGGAAGGGAAGGGGAAAGGAAGGGAAGGGGAAAGGAAGGGAAGGGAAGGGGAAAGGAAGGGAAGGGAAGGGAAGGGAAAGGGAAAGGGAACTGTGTTGAACAAAAGGTGCAAGAAGGAGCTCAAAAATGCTCTGTACAGGGGGTGAGAATCAATGAGGAGAAAAGTTGGGCAGGGGAAATTGTCTGAAGACTATGTCTTGAGGTACAACCTGAACAGCCACATTCAGGATGTCAGGAGAAGGAGAATTCTGTTCAGTGCAGCCATTCAGGCAGTGTTATTTAGTTATTCTCTGCTTTTGTAGAGGTATTTTCAAGTTTTCAACCAAGAATTCAATCTTTGCCCTTGCTAGGATAAACTCTCCTTGTTTTTCACCCTAAGGAAGGTTAGTCTTTGAAATGATACTTGGTTGAAGCTACCTAAGTAATACAAAAACAGCTGTGCTACCCATGTTTCCCTAAAAGCACAAGACAAAGAGAAGCTTGGAGATCCCAGGCAGGAGCTATGCTGGGTTTCCTGCAAAGCTGGAGCTGCTTGTTTGAGGGGTGATATCCCAAGGGATGGTCCCTTTGGTCAGGGATCAAGCATTTTCACGTTTTCACGTTGCAGATTGTTTGAGGATAGAGCTTAATCGCTGGCAACTTTTGGCTTTTTGGGAAAGCTACTGATTGTTTCCTGTATAGGGAACCATAGACATATCCACTCTGTCCTGCTGAAACCTGTCTGGATATCCAGGTGTTTCACAGAACCGCAAAACTAGGAAAGCAACGATCCTCATTTGCTGCTGGAGAAATCTGCGTAGCATTAAGTGTGAGGCTACAGACCTCACACTGTGATCTAGATGAAGATCCTTTGCCTCTTCCTGTTTCCTTGATCCCTCTTTGTATCACTGTCCTCTGTGAAAAGTAAACTAAAGCTGTGGGTTCATCCACTTCACCCAGAGGTGGTATTAAATATGCCATCCTTTCTCCAGTCTGGACAAGGCAGTAAGAGGTGTCACCCTTCCCAGTTGCCCGTTCCACAAACAGACCTGAGCAACCAAATTAAAAAGAGAAGAAAGTAGTCGCTCAGATGGGATGCTTACCCACTGCGGTTGGCCCTGGAGCAGAAGAGATGGGAGGTGTGAGAAAGGGCAAAGTCAACTTCCCAGGGGAGTGCAGTCCATGCCTAATTTAGTAATAATGAAATAGATTATTCCTAGGAAGATCAAACTCACTTTGAATGCATGAAAAGGACCCTACTATGCATTTTATCATGGGAGGACTGGAACCTCAGTGATTTTCTCTCTTCTCTTGAAAAAAATAAAAAAAAAAAGATTTTGACAAGCTGGTGCCAGATTTCAAGTTTCCTACTTGTGAATAAGTTGAGGCAAGTGTTTCTTAGCATGCCATATATCCAGTTAATAAAATATGTGTGCAGTCTGCACGAGTCCTAAAGATTCTTCACCACCAGAGAGCCTCTAATTTCAGTTTTCAGTGTTGGGCTGGGGGCACCTGCAGTGCATGCCACTCACTGGGGAGCTGCTGGGGATCGGAGGAAGCCTTTGACAGGGCCAGGTGGGATCTTCACAGGCTCTGTGAGCCGAGTCCTCCGGGTCGGTTCACAGGCAGAAGGGTTGGCCCGGGTTTGCTTGGAAGTTCAAGCTCAATGAACTGAGACTTTGGAGAACAATTCCTCCGGCTGCTGCCGCCATCCTGGGAAGCCCTCTGAAGCACTCCTTCCTAAGAAACCCCCCACTGACTCCCCTGCCTCCCTCCCTTAATACGTTCACAAGTTTTCCTGACAAAAGAGCAATTACAACCTGACGGAGACGTCTCACAAAGAGAGTGGGGATGACCCCTAGGAGAGGTTTACACGACTCAACACATGGCCAGTCACCAACAAAGCCAGCCCCAATGGCATTTGATCACAGAAGAGCCTCCCAGGCTGGCATGCTTGACCAAAAACTGGCTCAGTGACTCATTCGTCTGGCGGCTCTGTGATTCATGAGCCTCCAGGAGGAAGGGAGGAGGGAGTGCTTTTCAGATCTTAAGTTAAATGCAAGAGAAACACATTCCCCAAAAAGCAGACACTCGACTGTGTCCAATTGGTACATGAATACCCACACAAAGCCAGGGCAGGAGTCCTGGTGTGACGCACAGCGAGGCTCCCGAGGCGAGCCACACCGCATGCTGCACCTTTCCCAAGTCCGTGGTTTGGAAGATCTCAAGTATATAAACAGAAACGGTGCCTTATGTCTTACCCTTGTGTGCTCCATCCGTTCTGGCTCCAGGATTTCCCCAGGAACATCCCACTCAGGTGTGCTTTGGAGCTGATATCGAGGGCTTTGACGTAATATTTGGGTCAAAAAACTCAAATGACTTTGACTAGCTAAAATTTAAGCTTCTGATCCACACTAATAATTTTGGCTTCCTCTCTTATCTATGAAGCAAGTGTATCCACAGGCAAGTGTCCCATTCTTGGAGGTGTTCACAGTAGGTAGGATGAATCCTCTGCTGGAGGCACCTGCCTCTCCATGTCCTGTGGAAGATCCTCACTGGCTGGCTTGACTAATTGCCTTGCTCTTAGGTGACAAGGGTCAGGTGAGGGAAATGCAGCCCTGGGCATCTGGGAGGACCTTTGCTTTGGTGTGGTCTCCACCCCGCAGGGAGGTTGGTGCGGCTGTGGCATGCTCACCGAAATGCTTGTGCTTCCCACCACCACACCTTTATGAGTCGGCCATTGCAAGGGATAAGGTTACTTATTGCTTCAGACATGTGGGTCAAAATGTTAAATTATTTAGCAGCTGTTGCCAGATGGATTTTGAAACAATTAACAAGTGCTAAAAATAGGCAGCTTGCTCTCTCTCTCTCTCAGATTTTGCCAAAAAAGGTCTGTTTGCTTGCCAGCAGTTTGTGCCTCATGCTCCCTGTGCCCGTCAGGGCCTCTGGCAGTGTTGGGGCTTTGGGGTATGTATCTCCCTCAGCAAGTGTCACCTGCATGTGTCAGGGCACAGCTGTCCTGGGCAGGGGGTTGAAATGCCCTGGTGTTATTTTTTTGCGTTACTGTTGTTACTGAGATTCTGGGTGATAGACATGCTGTATCACCTGCCTGCAGTGGCTGGATTTCACTGTCCTACATTCATGCTGGGATGCTGACGGCAGGAGCCATTAAAGCCCTGGCATCAAAGGGGCTTAGGGGCTTTAATCTCTGGGAGCACCAGAATAGCTCTGAAGGGCCCAGGTTTTATCTTTTCCTTTCTGTGGTGTGATAGGTGGGAAGACACCACCTCCGATGGGGAAACCTGCGTCCAGAGGCTGTGCTGAGGTCTCCAGTTCACACAAGGCTGCCCGCAGCCAGCAGGGTTACCCATATCGGCCTGCCTTTGTGCGGGGAAAGGAAAGTGTCTGGAGGGCATTGTCACTCGCATCCATGTGATAGACTGTGAAACTAAAATCAGCTGCAAGTTTGAAGGCCATGAATTAAGTCAATGAACTGAGGTCAAAATAAATCCAAACCACTGTGCAGTTGGTTGGTGAGGCCCTTCCTTCTAAGGGATTTTGCCGTTTTGTTCAGCCAGCAAACCAGATCACCTGTAATAAGACATTTTGGGATGTGTAGTTCAATGCTTCCTGAAGCTCACAGCTCCATGTTGTCAAGGCAAGAGCATCCTTTGGCCATGTTTTAGGGCTCCACTATCAGAGCCTGGCTCACAGGCAAGACTTTGGCCACCGAACATTTGTTTATCTCTGTGGCACAGGATGTGCTTTGTCCAGAGTCAAAGGGAGCGTTTGTTTCTTTTTTGAGTTTGTGATCACCCATAAAAACAGGTACTTTGCATTTAGCCACAGGTTTATGAGCCTCTGCTGCCAGCCTAGCTCTCATGCTTCGCTTGGTGGGACTTGCAGCCTGCAGCCAACACGGGGGAATAGTGCAGATGATGGAGCACATTTAACTGAGTTTCTGTTTCTAAAAAATGTTACACTAGGCAAAGGATTTGGACCAGAATGAAAGCGGTAGATCTAATTTTAGACAGTACCTATGAATGAAACTTGAAACGAGCTGTTCAGGAAATGCCTTCCTCTGCACCAGTGCCAGGGAGAGTATGTGATTTAATGCTAAATTAGCTAGTGCTGTGAACAGGTTACTGCGAGAATTTTTTTTCCTACTTTCAACTAAATTATTTTTTGAAAAGAAGTTAAATCTTAATTTCTACATATGTGTCCATGCCCTTCTTAAAAAATTGCAGATCTTTCACCTCCAGGGAGTAAGAGCCTTCTCTGCTTCAGTGCCATATGTTACCTTTTGATGCATGTTTGTCACTGTGGACCCACACTGCAGAGCTGTTTGGTTTGATCTGGTGTCTGGGGATGGCCAAAAGTGAATGGCACATAGGAGAGGATTTTGAGCAAACTGAAAGCCTATCCCAGGGCTCTTGCCCAGCTGAGCAGCCATGCTCAGCCTTCAAGAGGCCAGATCTCTTTCAGTTATGCTTTGTTATATATTGTCCAAACATTCCATTTTTTGTAACGATTACAGAAGAGAATATTGCCCCTCCAGATACTGAGCAGGCATCCTATCCCTGTCCCTCAAGCCTTTTATCACACAACTTTTCATGTCTGTAATTTGGCACCCTGGACACCTAATGGTTTAGCAGAGAGATAAATAGCTCTGTAACTCCTGCGCAGTCTTTGCAGGCAAGCACCAAGTTATAGGCACCTTTCTGAATAAATGGGCTGTGCACAGCAATAGATGCAGTAAAAACAGGAAAAAAGTAATTGCTAAAACAGGGGTATCAGGAGGTCTAAACAACACCACTTCATCAAAGAATAATTTGCAGGTATTGTAAGCCAACTACTCCTATCTAATGCTCAACAAGATTCTAAGCCATGAGCTTTAGTTAGTAAAACACAGAAACATTTTGTAATGCTTTTTTTGTTCTTTATCTGAATAACCTGTGTCTTGCTGTTCTGGTTCTGGGGCTGTTTATCTCTCTTGGTTCAATGATGCAAACTTTGCTTGGCAGATGTTTCACATCGGATAAACTTTGCTTCAAAAGGTTAGGTTCATACTAAGAAACCTCAGCTGAGATGTTCGTAGCCTATACATAGCAGATAAAAGACACATTTTAATGAAAAGATAACAGGATGCCCCTGAACTTCCTCATTACCCTCTGTGGAAACTACCTGAGTAATCTATTTGAACTAATTCTGGTAAGATCTCTTGATTTCCAAGGGCTCCAGGACAGGCAGCCCATATTGGGGAAGGAAAGCAGTGTGAGGTGAATGGGAATGTAGAGTTTTGGGTTGGCCTTCAAGAGGTATCTTTTGCCTCATATTTCATGACAGCATGAAAGTCACAGGCAGGAGACATCAAAACTCTTGTTAATTGACTGCTAGACAATCACAGGTCTCTCCCAGTGACCAGAGGCTTTAATTTAGGCTCTGTATTCCTGCTGCCTGGCTGAAGCAAGCTAGCAGCGCTATTCAGGGAGCTCACTGTTTCTGCAAAACTCCTGGGATGATGCTCCAAGCTCATCATGCGCTGGATGCACACCCCAGCCTGTGAGATAGGTACTGACTGCCTTCACACCTCACGTCCCTGGCATACTCTCACCCAAGCTTGGCTGCCTGAAAGTATTCATGCTAACCAAGGGTAGCCTGGGGATATTTGTGAATATCTAAAAAGCATTTGTTTCTGCCTACATTTGCTCTTTCTGAGCTGTAGCTGCAGTCGCTTTGCAGGTCAGGAAGGGCTGACTGTTACAGGCACCTTTTCAGGGCTGCTGGGGGAGGCTGACGTTGCAGCTGGGAGAGACTCTGGAGGGGAATTGCGGCTGCCCTCTGCTCTGCTGTTGTGATGGACATGGCCATGCCAGGGCTTCAGGTAGATGTTCAGCTAGAGAAATGTTTTCAGCTGTGGTGACAGTCTTGAATAATACTGCCTCTGGAGGTGGGACAGAGCCAAAACCAAGGACTGGTGAAGAGAAAATTGACACGGGTCAGGTTCCTGAGCTGAGTCAGTATCAGTTCCGTGGAGCCGTGTTGATTTATACTACAAGAGGATCTAATGCATTTAAGGATCATCAAAAGAAAAGTGCAGTATAAAAAATGGGTGTGATGATGGTGATTACATTTCCAAAGTGCTGTTTGTCTGCTTGTGTCCTTTTTGTTTTCCAGCATCTTTTTGGCTTTGTGTCTCATCCTTCAGTCATGATTTATTTTATATCTCAGTAAATCTTCATAGCAAAGCTATAATACCACCTGACTGCAGTACAGATAGGAAAGAGAGAGATCAGATACATTGTATTTATAGGTAGTAAATATCTGCCTATCCTATATTTGTGCTTGATTTATTGCTCTGAGCCTTTTCTGAGCATACATATGGAAAGCTGCCTTGCCAGAACAATTCAGGCCCATTTAAAAAGATGATGGGATTCTTAGAAATATCCAGAACAATCTTTCTTTCAATTTGCAAGGAAGATATGGTGACCTGAAGAACTGAGTGGGAAGGAGTGAACTTGCCCAGCTAAGTAGGAAAACTTCAACCCTGAATCTGTGTTAACTGCATGAAAGGAACTCGGGCAGTTTCTGAGGTTAAGAAATATGTAGATATTTGCACAAAACCTTTTTCCTGTTGCAGGCACAGGAGGTTATTGATTAATGTCAGTAGAGTGAAGACTTCACCTGAGTTCTTTCCCCTTCTCCTGTCCAGGCCAGACCCATACTGCAAAAGCTGTCTGTTGTCTAAACACCTAATCCTGCAAGTGGTTAAGCAGCTCTTGGGAAGAGCTGACCTCACTTCACTCCCCAGAGAAAAAAAGGCAGTTGAAAGCATTGAGCCCTTTGTAGCTCTTAGCAAATTTATCAGACTGGACCCAGCTGCTTCACTGAAGGGATTTCAAATGCTGAGATTTAAATTGGGATTTCCAGAAGACGTTTGGAGATACATATATCAGTAATGACTGGACTCGATGGGAATGACATGCATCCCTTGAGTTCCTTTTAGACGCTTATGTCTGCACGTTTCTGTTGTTAAATAATAACAAACTGTACATCTTGGGATTTGCTTATAACTACTGGCTATCTATAAAATCCACAACTGCCATGAGCTGTTACTTCTCCATCCCTTCCATAACAAAATTCCGGGAAGTAACACCTTTTAACAACAAGCAAACCTGCCTTAATAAGACAAAAGTCTTGTGCTAGAAGTCCAACTTTCCACTGGCAGCACTTCTGGTTAATACTGGAAATTCTAAATATCTGATTAAACATTTCTGGAATTTCTGGGAATACATGAGATGCTGCATGGGCTAGTTCCTCAGAAAGTTCTCAACAAAATAGCTTCTGTTGGGGCTTAAAGGACCCCCTCCAAATAATCCATATCCCTAATTTCCTAATGTGGTTCCTTACATTTCCTAAGCTGGCTCCTTAAATGACTTATGTTCCCTTTTGCAAAATGCATAGACACAAATAAACCGCATATACGAGGAAGGAATGTTCCTCCATCCCACAAAACAAATTAAATACATTGATCCAAAATCACCCCTGGGGTAAATTCTGTGAATTCAGACAAAGCACATGAATTATATTTATTAAAGCAGCATTTCTGATAGGGAATGGAAATAGCAGTTGAATGAGGTTTTGCAATTGTAAAATTATTGTTTATTAGTGATGAGTGAATCACAAAATGTCTGGCATGTATGTTGATCTTAGAAAAAGAACTGAAAAAGTTTGAAACCTGATCAGGTCTCTCTGAATCTGTATGTCAGCAAAACTGCCTTGAAGTAAGTCTGAGTCAGGGTTCAGACATACTTCTGAAACCTCCAGATTTATAAGGTTGGATATAGTCATATCTCAGCAAGTGCTAAGAAATTAGGGATGGTGAATTGAACTGGTAAATAAACAAGAACAAATGCGCTCCTAAATTTTATATTATTGTGATCTTTTGGAGATAGTCACACAAATCCTTCAACCATGCCAAAGCTGCAGAAGGGAATATAAAAGCAGGGGAAACAAAATTAGTTCCCAGTTCAGACTTAATAAATAAACAATGCAAGTTGTTTCCAAACTTTTGTTTTGTTCTCTTCTTAAACACTCTGTCAAACCACAAGTAGCTTTTCAGATGTCTCTGTATAGAAAACAGTTTTGGGGTTGGAGTAGCATGGTCTTATTTAGATTTTGTAGAAAATTTTTGGGATAGATACTCTCATTGCATGCTGGGCCACAGTATTCCTCCTGAGGGGCATGAAGCCAGAGATCCTTCTAATATCATCCTTGACCAGACAGTGCTCTCACAGCTCTGGCCTCTTAATTTCAGCTTCTCAACTGACCTTAACATTGAAGGACTTGCAGATAGACCTCAGAGAGGAGATCTGTACACACAGCTCTCCTCCCACCTGGCCCTGGTCTGCCAGGAATGCGCAGGCCAGAGAGGCAGCCCTGGAGACGGCAAGTTACTACGTGGTTGGGTCATGGATAGAGAGGACTGGTTACTTGGGGACTGCTACATCCCTTCGTCGGGGTGTTGGGGGAAGAGAGTCCGTTTTCCTTCACGCACCCAAGTGATCACTCTTTGCAGATGCCATTGAATCTGTAGGGCCCATTGCTGGAACAGCAAACAGCTCATGGGGTCCCCACCTGCCCACCTCACACAGGGATACAGGGTGGTTTGAGCCTCTGACTTGCAGTGCTGTCCTCTCACTATCCCCCTGATGGTAGCAGGTTTGTAGGGTGGCTTACACATGTAACCAAAACAAAAATATTGCACCATCTGGCAAGTCATCAGTTCTAGCAGCTGACAGCTATGTCCAGTGTAGCTAAATCCCATTACAAAAATAAGTCTTTGGGGTACCCCACAATGACCTGCAGTAATAATCCTGCATACAGCTAGGCCTCAGCTTAATTTCTGTAGGGATCAGTTTTATAGCAACATGGGGGAACAGACTATTTGATTTGCAGAAGTTGGTTTTCATCTCTATTGTTTATGATTCTGTGGTTCAAGAGCAGCCATGGCTCAGTGTCCCCCTGTACAGTCGGACCTGTCTTTGTGCTACTTTTAGCAAGATCCTGAAAGGATATTTATTTGAAAATTTTTAAGACTATGAAATCTTGAAATGCTCATTTGTCTTTATTCAGTATTTTCTCCAGCAGAAGCCTGTGTGGTCACTGTGGTACTTGCAGAAGTGTTTTGGTGGGAAGAAGCTCATCCAGCCTTGCAATGGGAGCAGGAGGGAGAGAGAAACCCTCAATAGATGGGTGCTGTGTGTGCTGCAGGTGTACAGAAGGGATGGCTCAGCAATGAAGGCCCTCACTGAAGCATCAGAGGGCCTGTCGTGTCTCTTCTTGCTGCCACAGATATCCTGTGAAACCTAAGGCAAGTATGCTGCCATTTTACATGTCTCCTGTTTGTACCTCCCAAGGATGCTGGAAGGGGCAATGTGGGGAAGAGGGTTTTGGGTATGGTTGGCTGTTTGGTGATTCTGGCCCTTACTCCTCAAGACAGCTGTAGGAGTAGCTGCGAGTCTGATAGGTGAAACTGAAGACTGTACAGTGGTTGCTCTAACACAGTCCTTTAACTTAAAACCAAATTCCGCTTACATACCTTGAAGAGCACTTTTATAAAGTACTTAATTAGAGATCTTGGACAAATAATAACATTAAGGAAAAATATCTAAATTACAACTTCCATTTGCATTTCAACAGCACACAGCACACTGCATGTCCTATCCTAACAGCCTACAGTTGGTGTCACTGAGCATCGTTACCCCTCAGAGCTGGAGTCTGGGGTCATCAACCCAGACACACTAGGTCCTTTGAGATCAGGACTCACCAGATCCTTCTATAGTCTTGTTCAAGACCTGGTGTAATAAACTGCATGGATTATTACTAGGTAAAACAGGGCCCCACCCTTCCACTCTGGAGAGACCTTCTCCTCACTGGAAAGGTGTTAGCAGGTTCTGTTTGTCCTCTGGCCTTGACAGGATCTTACCTGGCCATACAGAGACACATCTGTGCTCCTAGAGCTAAGTAAGGACAGCTAGTAATCTTCTGGAATATGTGTTAAAATGTATTACCTCAACAAAATACTGTTCTTTTGAATCAAAGGGATTTTGAGCCTCAGGGACCTTTTGAGCCTTGGGAAGAAAAGTGCATATATAAAGAAATATGTCTCCTAAAACAGTGATTTCCAGCAATGGGACAGGAGGGCAAAGTCTTGCACTGAATCACAGCCCAGATTGCTGTACGAGCACCCTGGTGCGTTTTTCACTGGATGAAATTGAGAGATAAATTTAAGCTTAACAAGGGAATATATAGCTAAGCAGAGTTTTATTTTTTCATATGCATCTTTCTCCAGAACCAGGAATTACATTTAAGTATTTGCATTGTAAAATCCATTGTTTGCTTCTATCTTCATTTAGCCTGAAAAGAAGTCAAGTTCCAAGTTATTCCACTGCCAGTCTGCAAAGCAGGAGTGGCAGATCCCTCCTGGTGTGCCTTCCCAGAATACAAAATTTAAGGTACTCAGGAGGCAAAAAGGGGCTTCTTTAATGAGCTGTGTGAGTCAGTTTGCAGGCTGGAGTCTTGATCTTCCCGTGACAAGCATTAGTCAGAGTGTTCCTGGCACGTGGCAGGACAGTGGAGAGAGTGCCTGGACCTCGAGGGTCTCCTGCGAGTTCGATGGCTCCTGCGATCCCTTCTAGAGGTGGCTGCAGTTCAGCGGCATGCAAAATGATCCCTCTGCAGAGGTCATGGAGCAGTTTTCGTCTGCCGAGCAGGAGCTGGGGTCTGGTGGGCTGAAAAGCGCTCCGCAAACATCCGTTATTATTCTTGATTAGGGAAACTATATATAGATCCTTTCAGGATCGACAGAGTTTGGTTACCAGGCGGACAACAGAAAGTACAAATTTATCAAAATTAAATGGAAGTCAAGAGAACATACTGTCTAAGGCAACAAGGCGGTTCAGACAGCTCTGCAGCAGCCTAAACACATGACAGACTCAAGCAGCTCCCACCGCTGCCAACACAACTGCTCGCGGGGTCTGCCAAGAAGCCAGATGCTGCTGCTGGAAAAAATATCTTCCAGAGTTTGGCATCAAGATCCTGTGATTACCATCCAAATGGGAGGAGATGGAGTGGTAGAATGTGAGTTTAGTATTTAGCACCCCAGAACAGTGCAGCAGCCTTTGAAGGCAGAGGAAAAAAGTTCAAGCAAAATATTTTTGCTAAAAATATGTTCGGAGAAATGAACTTTTTTTTAAAATAGCAGAAAACCAAACTATTATTAAAACAACGCAAAATATTTTACGTCCATATCAATTAAATGAGTAAAACCAAAGAGGATTGTGGATTCTTTACTTGAGTAAATTTTGTTAAGGAATAGTTTTATAAAGGTTGGAACATGAGCTCTTTGTCTCTCATGTTGTTGCTAATGGAAAGTTCCACTGCAGATAGCATCACAGCGACTCCCCTACCCAAGACAAATAGAGATGGGTCGGAGCATTCCCGCATAAGTTTGGGAAGGGTTGAATTTAGATCCAAAGTCTGCAGCTAGCCCTTCTGTCATTGACAGAAGCCAAATCCCTAAATTCAAACTGACCCAGGGTTTGGGGAAATGTTGAGCCCCAAACCACCTAAGCCTGGTTCCGAATCTTGCACCTTAAACCCATGTTTGAAGTTAAAGCAATGGAGGGATGGGCCATTTCTTGAAGAGGTTTGAGGCTGCTCCTGAACCTCCTCCTCCTTTGTAACAGCTGCGGCTGATACTTTCATAATCTGTGACTATAAAAGGATTCAGAGTCCCTTCTGTCAGGCAAGGTGTCTCACCAGCTTGCCTGCCTTGCTGAGTGGATATGGTGGTTATGAGTGCTCAGCACGTCAAAAAAAGCAGGCGAGGCAACGTCTGCTCCCCTGGCTGGCTACGCTCACCTCTTGTCTCCAGTCTTATGTTTCTATTCGTGTGCTAGTTCTGCTCCATGACTGGGAATCCTATTATTATAGTAATAGTAGTAATAATAATAATAACAACCCAAGTGTTAATTCAGAAACTTACGTCTGGAAAGTTAAGACACAAAGACTGTTTTGTTTTACTTGTATTCTTGGTTGCTTATTTTTATGACAGATCTGTATTTCAACAAATGTTATCTCCTTGCCTGTTACAACATATCGGAAAAGAGTAAACAAAGCCATTAATCATCGTCTCCCATACTGTGCTTTCTGGGCATGTCAGATCGTTTTGGAGGGGAGGTGTGCAGAGAAACAGAGAGCATCTGTTCCCTCACTCGGGAACTCCTCCAGGGATCCTGCCGATCAGTCCCTTTTCCTTCAAGGAGGTTTGTGAAAGGGAGGAGGACCCCATGGCAAACCTATGTGTGTCCTGGAGGGCTCAGGCTACATCATTCCTGGCCAGTGCCATGCCTCTTCTGGGCACAGCCCAAGTCCTAGCTGGCCTGGCTCATGATGGTTGTCTCCTTGAAGATGACAAAGATCCCAGGTAACTGCTCACCTAGTGTGATTTTCCAGTAGCTTTTGACACAGCTGACCACATAGCTGATAAATTCAGCTGTTAATTCTACAGCAACCGGAGGAGATAATTCAAAAATTCCCCACTTATCCTTTGTCACTAATTACTCAGCCACATGTGGCTGACATTTCAGTCCTCACCAGGTTCTGTTTGGAAATTGCAGCCTCATGAGGCTGTTTGATTTGGGAAGCAGAGAGGTGGAGGTGTTCTCAGGTGAAATGACAGTAGGACGCTGACACACAGCTCTGGTGTCCCATAGTCCATCCTGGAGGCCAAGACAGATCTGCTTCCGCAGCCCTTGGCCAGGCCAGGAGCTTTGATGGGAGATTGGAGCTCTGAGTTTGATCAGTGTAAGATGATGGAGATCACTGCTTTTAAAAAAACTAGAGGATGTGGGTGGTATCTTATCTCATGGGCTCCCCTCCACTTGCCTGCACATGCTGTAGTTTGGGTATGGTGTTGGCCCTGGCGGTGCTGACAGTCCCAGGTGGATGGAATATCTGGACGTGCCTTTTTGCTTCACACAGGAAAGAAATTTTATCCGGTCCAATTATTAGATAGGATTTTTCTCCCTGAGATGCAGTATTGCAAACTATAATTGATTATCTGTCTCTGCGTTACGACTTTTCTAGATTTCCCCTGTCATTTGACTGCGTGTGTTCAGAGGCACGTGTGCCCTCCCAAGCTCAGGCTCAGGTTTCTAGCTTTAACTCCTGCCTTCCATAAATGTTATTTCAGTATCACAAGTAGTAGCTCTGTTTCTGCTATTTCAGAATCCATAATGAATTAAAATAATTTGTTCTTCAGATCATCTTTAAGTCCTTTTTGGTGATGTTATTCAATCGATCAGCTTCACAAAGGCTCCTGAAGCCCCCTACATTATGAAGCATCTCCTCAATTACTAATTTTGATCCAGGGTTCAAGTGAAATGCTACATAATGCTATTCTGGCATCCAATTTGTATACCAGCCACTGGAAATGTAATTTGGTTGTGTTTCACGAGGAAGGCTTAAACTGTTAGGTTACTTTAAAGAAATGGCCAGGTTTTCTAATACTTTGAATAGGCTTTCAGTTGAACTTTGAGAAAGAAAAGATGGGGGAGTGAGCCTTTGCAAGGATTAACTGGCCACCTGCCTCTCAAGGGAGCACCCTCCATGATGACTTCTGGAGGATGCTGTGCTCTCTATGCCTTTTCCAGCCGTGCAGGACATCTGGATACCGTATGTGAGACTTTCTGTTGGTGCCTGCAGGTGTTGAAGAATCTTAGCTGTAAATGTACTTGTCTGCAGTCTCTTGCATTAAGAGGCAAGATGTCTCTTGAAATAACTTCTGAAATTAAGATGGTGTAAGATTTGGGTAGTTTAAGTGTTAGCATATTCTGGCCACTTTGAAGAGGTGCCATAGCCAAAGTCTTTCCTGGTTGGTGTTTTAACATCAGTCCATTGATGCTGAGTGTCGTAGAGACCTAAGTTCTGGGCTGTCTTTGCACACTCACATCTTCATGTGTTACCTTCTAGCAAAGACTGTGAATCTGTGGACATCATTGAGTTACTGTGAGATTAACTTGGTGTTAACCATCAGCATCTCAGCTACTCCTCAGTCTTTGCCCATGCTTGCTTTTCCCCTGAAGTAAAAGTACATGAGCTTTTGTTCTTAGAGTGACAGACAGCTATAAGATGCTGTAAGTTAAATTTGCACAATGGTGTAAATTGTGTTTATCTCACTGTAACTTCTCTATGTACCCACACCCCTTGCAAGATTTCATACCTGGATGGATACGCCAGACTCTACAGGGGACATGAAGGGAAAAGCTATGTATGATTCATGATACAGGACTTTTATCCTCACGGCTGGCTGATTTAACCTCTTCCCATCAGTTTACTTGGAGCAACTAGCCTATTGCACAATAAGCCAGGCCAGCACTAGTTTCAAAACACATAAGGTCTAGGATGCTTTGAATCAGGAACCACAGATTTAAATCATGTATCTCAACTTCAGACAACATGCAGCAAGTCAAAATTCGTCCTTCTGAACAGAAAGGTAATATAACACATATCTGAAAAAATGTGCAAAAAATAAACCAAGCAACAGTTATAGCTAAACCTAGACACTCCCTTTGCCAGCTGAGAAAAATGCCTTTTCTGGGGAGCACTGCTAAGATGTTGGATGGCTGCCTGTCTCATCTGCTGGCAGAAGGAAGTGACCTCTGCTGAGGGGGTGGCCAGTCCCCACAAGAGTCTAAGTGCATGGAGCTTTCTCTTTCTCTTTCCAAGGATGGCTCAGGGACGATGCCCTCCCTAAGCCTGTGCTAGCCTTTGAAAATTTATGTGGTCTCATTTCTAACTCTTGATTTAAGTAGCTTAATTCATACTAGAATAACCCATTTCCACTCATTGCAACCATGTTTTATTATATATTGTTACAGGCAAGAACTGATTTCAAGAACTGTTCGTTACCTCCGTGTGTTAATATTTTGGCATTTGGTTATCTGGAGAAATATCTGAAGCTTACCTTCCTGACATGGTCTATTTCTCATGTTTCTGTCTCAGGAAAATTCCTTTATTTTATCTGTATTGGGAACTGACTTAGTTTGGTTTCTGAATATCATATAGAGACATAATTTGCTTGGACTGCAAAACATAACCCTTTAAAGTACACATACCAAGCACTTTAAGGCAGTTATAGTGTCCTGTTTTCCTGGGAAGCACGACTTTACTCATTAGGTGCAAGTCACCTAGACTGAAAAGCCGCTGGTCATTCCATTCCCTCAGGTCATCAGCTTCACTCCAGCAGCTCCAATTACCTTAGCAGAATAGTATCACCCATAACAACCTAAGTAAATCAGGAAGTCACCGAACAAGGGAAGTAATTACAGCTTCTTTCAGTACTGAAAAAGCAACCTGTTCTTTTACGACCCATCAAAACCATGTGTTTGCCTTTAGTGGTTAAAATAAAGGGTGGGCAATTTGGGAATAATCCAGCTATGAAGTTTCCTTAAGTAATTGGCAAGTCCTGAAAGGTTTTAACTTCTGCAATTTAGAGGTGGTGAGCATGAGATTAATTTAATTTTCTTTTAGATTGGCCTTTAAGGGACACTACAAAACCAAAGAATGACATTTTCAAATGGTGAACCCACATTTCACCCATTTGGCATAAAGATTATTTTGTTAACTACCTTTAAATTTCATTATGATGTGATTTAGTCATGCTGTAAACCAGAATGTCAGTCACTGTAGCTGTATCAAACATTCAGAATTCAAAAAATATTTACTACTTTCAGAAAAAGGTCTAGCATGTTACTCAACCCTAATAGTAGTATTATCAGTTTACGCAACTTAGTCTTGTTTTTCAGTCTTCATTTCAACACACCCATTTGTTTGATTCAGATTCAACTGATTCTAGGAGAAAAAGTATTTGTTTGCAATCAGTCTACATGCATTTTTATAAGGCACTTTTCATATGTTCAGGGTACAGGCACGTGTCCTTGGTTTGACAGAGGAAGCTTCTATAAATCTGAGCATTAACCATCTATTCTTTTTTTGAAATAAAAAGTCTGATCGCACATGGTACTTAGCGCTGTGCTTAGACTGAGCATATGACTAATCTGGCTGAAATCAGTGGGATGACTCAAAATGCTTGAAATGATGTGCATCCCTGCCCCAGGGCCAAGATACAGGACGTTTAATGCTGGGGGAACGTTTTTCACCTAAATTACAGTTCATTCACTCTTTTCTCTGGAAGACTCTTTAAAAAGAAGAATAACAAATATATTATTGTTCCTGATCTTTGGTAGGGAGAGTGTCTAAAGATTACACCTCAATTTTAATTCAAAAATTCAGTATTTAAATCATCATGTTACATTGTTCTGTATTTATTCAATATTTGTGTTGTCAAATTTTCAATGTCCTTTTTATCATAGAATTTACTTGACAAAGGTGGGCTTTTTTTTCTGGTAACGAACTATCTACAAATCTCTGCCTGTTTTTCAGGTGTGTTTGTTGCTGATGAAGCAAATGGCCATATCTCCAGTAGGCTGTGACCAAGCACTGAACCATGGAGACGTGATCCCGAGATGAGGCAGTTAGTGTTCCTGAGAATGAACTAAAACCTAAGTAAGTGCCTTCATGGTTAGCCCTCTGTGAAGGCTAGATCTGCACCCTCCCAACAAATCACCCCTCAGTTTCCAGTATGCCAAGACCTTCCCACTGCTGGAAAACTTGTAGTATGTTACATATTTTTCAGTTGTGGCTAAAATGTTTTGAGTTTTGTCCTCTAAACTGGGCACAAAGGTCTTCCAGAACTAAGAGCAAGGACAGCATCTGCTTGGAGCAGCAATACTGCTGCTCTAAAAATTTAGAGAAAAGAAAAATGATAGCACCCTTCATTGCCAAGCTGTTTCCAAAGGCTTTGCAATCCTCTCTGCTCCCCCTATGTTCCTCTCTTCTGGGGTTTTCCCAGACCCACTGTATGTTCACTGATTCATCCTCTCCGTTGCCGAGACACCTAAACATTTCCAAAGGAAGGCAAGAAACCAGGTCAGCAGAGTGGAAGTAACCAAGGAAAAAAACACATTCTTGTATTGGGAGAAGTCAGAAAAAAAAATTAATATAGTAAAGCGGGAATTAAAAAAAAAGAAAAAAGAAAACATCCACAGAGTGGATTTGAAAACCGACGTCTGACCGCTATAGTATATTCAGTGTCTCACATCCCAGTGGCTCAATGAGAAAAGCAAAGCTAACGGTACAGGCTCTGAAAATCCCATGTCCAAGCTATTTTGGGTTTACTCAACAGAGCTACTAAGTGTAGCTGCACTCTAATTAGGTTTGTCCCTTAAACTAATGGGGAGCAGTCTAGCTTGAGACACAAGCTAAGGTGCCATGGAAAAGGTGTCAAAACATTCTCTGTTAGAAAGCAAGTGGGTGTCTTCCCTGTTGTGTGCTTGTCCCTCAACAGCCTGAATGGAGGCCACCACTCCAACCCTGAATCCCTAGGCTGGTCTGCAGGACTGTCAAGGGAATATCTGTAGTTCTGTATAGACAACCTGAGCAGCATAAACCTACTGAACTGATGAAGGAGAATTTCCTTTTCGTTGCCTCCCATTAGCTCATACCTTTGACCCTTTCCCTGTTTCTTTCCAGATTTTGTTTTTCAAACTAGCTGCCCACACAGCTGGTGGTATGTGGCTGACATGCTCACAGCAGTGGGTTCCTGATCTCTAAATGCAGACATTTCAGGGCAAAAACCTTTCAGACCTAACTTCACAGGCATTTATTGGCTTCTTCGGGATGATATTACAGCCAGCACAAGAGTACCCACGAACACAGCTAGCTGATCCTGCCACCAGCATTCCGTCTAAACTCAGGCAATCACAGCCACGGCAAATGAACTGCACACAGATTGATTTCACTCTCATTTTTGCAGCTCAAGCCAACTGGGAATGTAAACCGCGCTGACCAAGGAAAGTTGGGGAAATTGCCAGTGAACGCAGAAAAAAGAAAAGGAAGGAAGATGTGGAAAGCAGGAGGTAAGAAAATGCACACTGTTTATTTAATACTGAGCATGTTGGTTTGTGTCAGGCCTTGCAAAGTGGTCAGATGTCTGTGGAAGTGACCTCCCCTTTGGTAGAGAATAAGACGTCAGATCAGTCTCTGGGTAGGGATTAGCTGAATTAATTGTTTGGCAGGGACACCAAGTGGGAACAAAAGTTTAAACGCACCTATCAGCGCCATTTTGGGGGGTTGGTTCAACCCACTGTAAGGTATAGTGCCAGTGAGGAAGTCACAATTCATGTCTAGATTCAGATGTGGAAGGAAAATGCAAACATGCAAAATGCCTTTCTCCCAAATTTTAAGAGTGTTCAGACCCAAGGGCTGGTTTTGATTCTATGAAGGTAAACTTAGTCCTCTAGAGGGCATGGTTACACTGATTATATATTTAATAATTAACTAGTACTACCTTGGCTATCTGTTCACTATTACTGGTGTAAATCAGGAGTCAATGAACTGACACAGGGAGTTTCATTGTCTTTAAACCTTGTTGTAAGGTTTTCCATCTAATCTTTCTTCTTGAGGAGGCTGATCCAGTATAGGCCAGAAGGTTTGGATTTGATCACTGGGGAAACTTTCCAAGAGGTAGTTGAAATTCTTCCCTTGCTACCGAAACCCAGTGTTAAAATCAGTGGGTTTATTTTTCACATGTATTTATGCTCCTGCTTTTGTTAATTCCAGCATCTCTTGGTAGCAGCCTGTGCTGGGTTATCTGAATAATAGCACAATATGGGGTTTGTGTCCATCCTCCTTGAAAGCATGGCAGCTCCAGACACTAGGTGGCAATTATTTGTGTTTAGGCAATCTGGTGGTTGAACTCATTCAGCCAAATTTCAAAGTTAACAAAACTGTGCAGATGTAAATATGGCCACCATCTGTCTCACTGCATGCGTTTCCCTGGTGTGCCAACAGAGCAGAGGTTTGAATCCAGGACCTTGTAATGCAAAGGAAGATGCTGCACTAGCTCATCCAAAATTCTACCTCCTCCACTGCAGCAGCACAAACTGTACAATGCCCTTTTAATCTGGAAATCGTGTCTTTGTAGAGCTTACACAAGGTTCACTTGTCTGTAATGAAAACACCTGCATTTTATTCAGTTTTACAATATTTAAATCCCCTTATAAAATAAACGGCTACTTGCTGGAATATTACCCATGCTGTATATCCAAGATCTGATTAATTTAAAAGCTATTTTTGAAGATGCATTGGAGAAGGAGAAGGACTGGAAACAGCCATCAGCTAATGTTACAAACAGATAGGCATCAGTCTATTTTTTGTGACTTCCTTCAGCTTCTGAGTACATTCCACACATGTAACATGTTAAGATCTGTTTCCTGGGTCATTCATAGTGCCAAACCAACACCTAGGAACTGAGCACCGCATTAATCTACAGTAATTTGTTATCATCACTGAGCTGTTCCACACAGTATCCTTTATTTCTCTTCTTCAGTTACACTTGGCAGTCATCCTCAGCTATCACATCCTCCTTGTCCTGGACCATGATGATTATGGTCTTACATTTTATCAATTTGCTCACAAAAAAAAAATAATCCATGTAGTCTTTTTTTTGAGTTCTTTCTCATGGCTGAGGAAGCGATGTTCTTAACTAGTTTAAAAGATATCTACTGGCCTGTGGGCAAACTAGACTCCTTGGGTTGAATCTGTGCTTCCCATTTCAACATGGAGCTTACAAGGACTAGGCTGCCATTCCCTTGGCCCGATGCCGCTCAGAAATATTGGCCAAAGCCAATATGATTTATTGCCTCACACAATGATGTCATTAGTGGCTTTGCAGGAAGAATACAGTCTAGAAGAGACTCTAAACCCAGAAACTTGATGCTGACCTGATGATCTGACCTTTCTCTGAAAATGGATTAAGGTGTTCTGAATGATATCACAGATCTCTCTTTTACTGCCAAAACATCATACGCTCTATGCCAGGTTTGTGAAACAGCTAAAATAGCAATTGCTCCTGAAAAATTCAGGCTGGGTTTTTATGGACAAGAAAACACCTCTGCATAGTTTAGTTTCTAGTAAAGATTAGAATTTACTGGATGCATCCAGTGAAATGTTCATTCTCCATTTTAGGATGAGAGCCAGGCAAAACTGTCCTTCAAAATAAAAAAAAAGATACGTAATTTTCTGTTCTCCTTTTTGTCTTCATTTTCAGCTAATACTTGGGTTTAATAGCAGCATGGATTTTCTGCGAGAACTAAGCTAGTGCAGATCTTCAGTTGATTTCTTTGTGCTTGGCATGCTTGTCTCTCCATATCCACTTGCTGTGTCTGATCTTACTTAAGAAGTTTTGGGGGCAGATGAGTTCTGTGTTTAAATCAGCAGGTCCCTGACCTTAGAAATCTCAAATCAGCATTAAAAATAACAATGGAAACTAGTTATGGAAAGCAAATTCTGAAGCTGCAGTTACATGGCCAGAGGTACTCCGATTAGCTCATTTACAACTGATCCAGATACCTCGGCATTATACTGTAGTCTGCGGTGTAGACATCCCTTGACACCGCTGTGGGCTGGACATAATTGCATAATTCTTTGCAGCGTACATGAAAATATAGCAGGAAGGTCATTAGAGAGGAGGGAGGGGGTTGGAACAGAGCTGTGTTGGCTTCAATACTGGACAAGCCGTCTCAGATCATTGTTACTGCAACCATTTCATTCTAATTCATCCATATCAACCATTTTTAGGAGTTTTCAGCATTTCACTCTTGCCATCATGCTGAAGAAGGCTTTGGCCATGCTTCATTATGCTTGGCTGGTGTCAGCAAAGCAGTGAGTGACACTGTTATCCAAATCTATCTCTCCACCACAATGCAGACAGCCAAGCACTGTTGGCCCCAATGGATATTGCTCAGCAGATCTTTGTCGGGCCTGTTCAAACAAGATATGTTACCATTGACCTACCAGCTAAAACTTCGTGCCTCTGACTCCAGGATACTTCTTGTCTTGGTGTCATTTGTTCATCGAAATAATTAGTTATTGTAAGATTATCACATCAAGAGGGATTTTTTTCAGTTTGTTTTAGGAAGAATGGCGTTCTTATTGCTATGAGATGCTGGGTAGGTAGTTTATTCTTTTGCCTTCTATTCCAGTGTGGATTAGGCTTCATGAAAATGAGAGAATCTAAGCTTTGAACAGAGCCAACTGCTTTACAAACCTCCCCAAGCCTTTGCCAATTTATTTCATTGCTGGTTAATGCAGCTCAGGCTTTTTTTATGTGAAAGGTGCCAATCATGCAGAATTATACGGTGGTTTTGAACAAAGCCAACTCACCTGTTTGCTGGAGACTTGAATCAGACCACCAAACGCATTTTCACTTATGCCTAGAAATGAGCCAAACCCACAAAGTCCAGATCCAAATCTGGCTTCAGGCTCTCATAGTCTGATTCTGATGGACTCTATGGCTTCTTTACTTAAAACACCATGAGGAAATCAAAGTGTAACTTCAGATTAGACCTCTGAGGCACGACAGAACATCCAGTCCTGGTTCAGAGCTACCACAGAGTAGGGCCTAACCAACCTTTCACTCTCTAGACAAATGAATTTACAGATTTTTTTTTTTTCTGATCTACTTTTGATGACTTCTGGGCTTTTACTTTTCATTTCCTCGGTTCCCAGATCTGTACAAGATCCTAGACCAATTCAAGCATTACACATCAAAGCTGGTGGTGGTCTATCTTATTTCCACAATGCTTTCTTTACATGTAGAGCAGCATGCCTTTTGGATCTGACATCTGAAATAGCTTGTTTTCTTCATATTTCTTGACTGAATTCAGAGGAGCTAGCTGTGCTGGGACTGCAAGGAGGAGGCTTAAATTTCATGAAGCCTTTTTTCAAGAAAATTTAAGAACTAATGTTTGCTATAGGGGCTGATAAGCAGGCCTGTGCATCTTATTTGCACCATCTGGATCTCAGGTTCAAATCTAACAGAACGAACAAAACTCTTTCTCTTTCCAAGACAGAGGCACTATGTCCAGTGTACTGCATTAAATTATTTCATGGGACATCTTGAGAGTCAAGGTCCTCTCTTCTTTGTAGAAATACATAAATGCTTTTCACAAGGGGGTTTGTCTTGTAGTCTGCAGTCTGAATGTTTCTGTGATCCATCAGAAAGTATTGGCAACTAGACACCTAGCATAGTGTTGAGGGGTGGTAGCTGTCCTGTAAAAAATTAATTTTGAAAGTGGAGTGTTATTTCATCAAGCCCAGCAGCTCTGCGGAGGGGTGCATATGGAGGTTCCCTGGGAATGGAGGTCAGGTGTGTGGCTATAGGTCTATGAAACTGTAGCATTTCCAAGTTGAAATTATTATTACTGTGTTTTCAAATTTTCTTTCAAGTTCCTAATTACCAACAGCCAAACCAAACTAGCTTGAAGCCCTAAGTCTGTCTGTCCACCTACAGCCTAACAGCATTGCCAAGTGGTATTCTGTTGCACTACTTAGAACAAATTATTTTCTATCCCTTAAATGTATTTCTGGTTTTAAATAATACTTTTTCTTTTGATTCTGTTTTTGCTTCTTTCTCCTTCAGTGACTTTACCTCTGTGGAGTCCCTTGCCATCACAGATCAAGGGCTAATTTTTTCAGATCAGTTTGTGGGAATTTAGGTAAATAAGTGGGTATTCTCATAAATCATGTATTTTCAGAGGTCAGTGAAAGTGCATATATTTCCATTGCCTCTGGAGAGATTTTTAGCCTTAGCTTCTTGATAAATCAATTAAATTTCCTTTTGCTGACAAAAGTTGAGAATAGCACTGTTTGCCGACTCATTGCATGCACATCTTGCATGGGACTTTGAGAATGTGGCTGCCTTAATTGCATTCCTCAAAGAGTCCATCCTGAATGCCTTGACCAAATTCCCACTGACTTCAGCAGCAGCTTGAGCAGTGGAAGGAAAGCAACAGCAAACACCAGCGTGAACGAAGTTAGCAGACATGGTGTGCGCTCAGTGCAGCAGCAGGAGGTTTGGATACCAGGATGGGTGCTTCTCTGCTGCTCCAGTTCCCCAGTTCTCCCACCTGTGCCCAAACTCCTTCAGCCCTAACACATGCACATGGGCACCAGTCCCCACTCAGCCTCTCCCCACTTAGAAACACAACTGACTTTCATGAGAGGAGAAACTATTTTTGCATGAAATGGGAAGGACAGGAGTGCAGAATAAGGACAGAGAGTGTGAAGCAAGGCGTGTTGTCTCTAAAATGAGTAAAAAAAATTACAGATGTAGAAACAGGTGTTCAGGATATGTCTTTCCCACCTTACATCCCTGTCCAAGCTAATCCATATTTGAGGACACAAAATACTGTAAGCATTCCACCTTCTCCCAGTACAACTGCATTCATTCTTCCATCCCACAGCTTTCAGCACCAGGCGTATTCCATCCGCACAGAGCATAGCTTGCATACCTCCTCAACCACAAACACACATCCTACTCGTAGTCTTCCGTGCTTGCAAGTGCAAAGCAAGTGGAGAATATACTTCACTTAGATATTGACTGTTGCTCCAAGGTATGTGTGTTAAGCAGGAGATCCTCTTCATCGTTGCATGTTCTTCTCAGTTGCAGAAGTCCAGACTGTACTGAACTGCTTCCTCTTCTTTAAAAACAGTCTGTGAAATCAAGGGAGAAATTGTGATTAGACAGTTGTTTCAGTTACATAAAAATGATTATCACCTTCAGGTGGAAAAAATCTGTCTGATCATATGTAGATCTAGCCCACATGTGGCTGTACTCACTGAATTAAGAGTTCTTCTGAGACAGAAGGCAAGTCACAGTGTTTGCTTTAGACCATCTGATATGTTTGGACTCCTAATCCTGATCAGAGTGTTTTGAATGAAAATGCTGAACAATGCAAATAATAGTAAGGCATGACTATGATTTGAGTTTTTGTTCAGTTCCCGGCAGACAGACACTCAGGTGTGTACTGCAGCATAAATATGTACGGTTAATTCTTTGTGGCCTCAAGATATTGAAAAGTACTTATGAAAAGGACGTGCCATGTAAGGAATTGTAGCCTTCACAGTGTTGAGGAAGGTAGAAGGCTCAGTAGAGTCTAGGACTATCCTTTCTTATCATTGTATAGTTAGTGTCTGTACTAAAGTCTCCAGGAAGAAGCTATGAGATGGCTATATGGAATGGCAGTATAGCCTCTGACCTTCAAAATGACCAAGGCTCTTGCTTACTTGTTCCTGGCTGCAGCACTAGTAGAATTTTGCAGCATTTATGGCTACAGTATATCCCAGAAAAACCATTCTTGGGCCCAGGCCCCATGGGAATGCTGTCTGCCAGTTGTGCCAGGACTTTTTGCTTGTTTATAGGACGCAGCATTTGCTGTCAGCCACTTTCAGTTCCTACCTAACCCATCCAGGTAGCCTTTCTTTAGCTCACACCAGAAGACCTGCATAGGTGTCAGATTATTTGAAGTAACATTGCTGATGTAGCGATGAGATGGAAAATAAATGCAGCAAATGTAGATTTAAAGGTTACAAACTAATGAAAAGTCAGGAAATCAGAAAATTGCACTGACGGTACAAAGCCTTGAATGTCTGCAAGTCTGAAACTATTCAAATTCAGCCTTGAGTCCCCTTATTCTGCACTGAGAGGTGACACACTTGTACCTTGCTGGATGGGATAGTGAAGAAACTTATGTTTCTATTCTGAGTCACATTTCTGCAATTCTGTATGATATAACAGAAGCCCATTGACACAGGGATGTGAGAGTTCTGCTGCAGTCCCACACCTCCATCATGCTGCCTCTCCAAGAAGCTCATCTGTAGCTCTCACTTCAGTCTTCACTGGGTCTGAGGGAGTACAAGGTAAAAAGGAGGAAAAAGAATTAACTTGGTATCTGTGGAAGTTTACCCCAGCTGCCAGACATGGAAGTGGCTGGCAGTGGCAGAAGGGCTACAAGTTTTGGACTTCAGCAGATTTTTAATTCTCATTGACTGATATTTTGCAGGAAGCTCTGAAGCAGTTCACACCTCGTCCAAACCTCCTCGCCCATTCTGTTGGTATCCAGCACAGCTGCTGAGGGGTCTAAAGCTGGGCCGGAAATCTGCAGCCAGGGAGTCTCACAATTAATTCTACCATTTCATCTTACAGATCTGACCTCTTTAAGAGTGATTTGATGTTTCTTTAAGCAACACCCTGTCTCTATGAAGAAATGCCAACAGAGGAGAAGTTTCAGTCTTGCTATTTTTATTTAAGCTGTTGGAACAGTATGGACATAATGTAAGTAACTGGAATAGCCAACAGGGTGTCTGTCAGTCAGTGACTCAGTCTTCAGATCAGACAGATGCAAGCCCATATAAACAGGTTCAGCCCAAAAGTCATGATAATAAATAATTTATTTTCATACATTTCAAAACACCAGATACAGTAAAGTGAGTGTTTTCTTTGGAAGCAGGCATTGCTGGTCGGCTGTATTTGCTTCCTGCACCAGCAAAAACATATTCTGAATGAGTGGAGGGAGACTCCGACCACCATTCTGCCAGAGCCTACTTGGTTGAAGGCTGCTGAGTCTTAGAAAATCACTCTGAAATAACTTAATGCACTGTTTCGAGGTGTGTGGCATCGGCAGGTTTACACTCCATCACTCGGAGTGGTAGAGAGATCGAGTCAGCCAGGTGAGCATCTGGAGAAAGCTGACTTCTAAGGTGTTTTTTTCTCATCATTGTGGGATTGCTGAGTCACACAGAACAAATAGAAAATGTCCCAGGACACTTAAAGATCATTTTAGGTCATGTGAACTGCCATATAATACTGGGAAAAGAAATACGTGGCAAAACAGATGAGATGCAGAAACATGGAAGCTTGACAGGGAATACTCTTATGGACATTGTCCTTCATCCAGAGTCCTCTGTTGAAGCCAGGTGCCACTCTTCTTGCAAAGATGAGGGAGACTAACCAGGGGTCACCCTAAAATACTGTTGCCTGCAGTTTGGAAGCATGGTATTTTGAGATCTTGTCTGTGCTATCAGAGGATACCTAGAGGTACCTAAATAGATCACATGGTGATATCAAAGAAGACTTCTTACCCAGGGCTGCTTTGGGCAGATCCATGGCACAAGGCCTCTCTTCCCTGGCACTCTGCTCTCTAATGTGTCATGGAAAGTGCAGGCTGTGGAGTTAAAGCTTGGAACTGCCTTGAAGAATGTGTCAGAAGGAAAGTCCTTGAGAAAAGATGATACTCTTGTCCCCAGTTGTGTCATAAAGCAGGGCTGTGTGGGATGGGAACACTGAAATACTCGAGGAGAACAGCAGCTTGCTTCAAGGAACCCATGGGAGCTCCAAGAACAGTCAGTTATGCTGCAGGGCCAAACAGGCTGAGGAGAGCCTGACTGAATCTGCAGATGCATGAGTTTGATGTGAATGGAGCAGACTGATCTGTGATGTTTTAGGGTTCATATCAAGTGGTCATGGAGTATTTGAGATCTCCGTGGTCTGACTCAAACATTTTAATATCTTACTTGTGCATAGTCTTACTGCCTACATGCTAAGTAAAACCCAATATAGGAGCAAAAATATGTGCACAAAAATGCAGATAAGGTTTCCAAATATTTCATGTGCTCTGCGTAAGTTGTATTTAGAACAGAATTCATCAGTAATCTGGATGAGGTCTTGCTAGGAGAAAGGAAGAATAAAGCATGCAGTATCATAAGCAGCGTATTCCAAAGTTAGCGATCTGTCAGTCTTCTTAGCCATGCACCTAACTTAGAGGAAAAACAATATGAACTGTCATGCAAATCTCTGGCCAAGATCTCTGTTTAATGTGGTCATTTAGGAAGACTTACAAATAGATTTTTATTTTTAATATCCTATAGATGTGCATGTATTGTATTTGCCTGTTCAAGGAGAAGATATAAACTGTTTTTCGTACTCAGCTCTCAGGGTAACTTGGCAGATGTCTGCTAAATCTTTGGATGTAAACCCGGGGTCATGCGCACCCTTATTTGCAGCAGTCCTGTTCACATATTTACATTTATAAATTGAGACATCGATCTGTCTCCATTTACAGATCAAATGCAGTAAGTTTACTAGTAAGACGTGAAAAGCTTTTGTAGCTGCTAACTCTGCAAACTCTGAGTGGGCTCTGCAAGTCAAAGCTGCTCATATGTTTATTGGTAGCAGCAATAAGGGTCTGTCAGGTTGATAAGCGTAGAGGTGACTTGTCTTCCCTGTATAGCCTACAATTATTTGTGAAAGTAACCTTATACAGATGATGGGTAAGAAGGAGCGCTTTTTAATAGTCATCACTGCCCCAGGTGATGAACTAAACTTCCAACACCTGCAATGGCCAATGAGCACCTCTGCCAACTAAAACATCTCTCTTCAGAAGAATAACTATTAGAATAACTAATGCTTCTTTGAAAAGTGGAGGATTAGGTTTGTAAGTCCTAGAATAAAGCACCCAAAATGGTTTTGTTTGAGGCTTTTGGAAGAGGTGGAAGGGAAGAGATTGTGGAGCAGATTGCTTCCACTTAAAGTCCTTCATCAACAGAAGGGGAGGGCACTTGCAGGTTGGGGCACTGAAAAAATAAATAGTAAAGCAGGTATAATCACAGACAAATACTCTTACGAGCCAGGGTCTCAGGCTGGAGGCTCCAAGCTATCAAATACTTTGTCAGTCTCAGCAAGCTGGTAAAAAAAGAAAAGGATCTTCCACATAAATCTTTGGAACTGATCCTCACAAAGAGTGCTTTCAGCCTGAGCTCCTACTTCAATACTCTAAGGCTGGGGAAGAGCACAGTGAGTCTTATTTACGCATCCAGCAGCAGTTTATGACAGGCACCATCTCATCTCAGGGGTCTGACATATACATGCATCGTTGTCCAATTTGCAAATTCTTGCATTTAAAAGTTTAATAAGCTCTTAATTTGATTTCTTAATGTTTTTCACAGAAAGTGAACATTTTTCCTGGCAGAGCAGGGACTGTGAGCTCTTTTATCTGCACCCCATAAAGGGCTGGGATGTCTCTTTGAGCTTGGCCAATAATTTGAAAGTAATCCAGATTTTGTTTTTCCTGCAAGCTTAAATGAAAAGTGAATGTTTTAAGTGGAGGAGAAAGAGGTACACTGAATCTGGAAATATGACCACAGTGGCAGCAGAGCTGTGGAAAAATTCAAGGAGTTATTAAAATCTTTAGAACTCAATTGTTTAGAAATTAGACAAATAGCTTAAAAATGGCATTTTGTTAGAACTGGGTGAGTTACCCTTCCTATCAAGTATTACATTAAACCTCTGCAATATGTCCAGTCTTAGCTGGCCAGGACCATCCCCAGGAGCATCCGCTGGTTGCCCACTGAATGACCACAGCACAGCATTTCCAGCCATTGCTCATCAGCACTTGAAGAAGACTTGGTGCTTGATTCTAAATTACTGGAAGCAAAAGTGAACTTCTGCCATTTACGTCGTTTGGGAGTAGGTCTGAGTCCTTGGAAAGGGAGGCCACTGAAGGAGATGATCTTTCTCTCTCATGATACTGCAAGTATCCTAAGCTAAGCAGCTTTGAGTTTCTTAAGGCTGAGCTGCTTCTCTCACGCTGGAGGAACAGAAGAACATCTGGACTTAGCTACTGTTTTTCAACTGGATCATCTTGTGCCTCACTAAAATGAATGAGAAACACATGCAAGCTATATTTTCAAAAAGTTGTATTTCACTGGTGCAACTAAAGTAGTGATTTTCACATGCAATTAGATACACAGATGTAGACAAGCAACAATTTACACACACACTACATTTCCAATGAGGCCCTGCGTACATTCCCATATGCTTTACACATGTGAAATACGCACATGGTCATGGTAAGGAGGCATGGGAAAGTATTTACATATGCAATTGTATCTTCCCACAGCAATGCCTGGGAATTAGAAAGGGCTAGCTAACTTAGACAATATTTTGGATGTAAAATCTGATGACACTTTCAGTTCTGTTCTGCAGGCCCAGGTATAAGTAATGCTAATTTTTAATTATGATCTGCCTACAACAGCACTTCACCAAGCACTTTGCAGATAGGCCAAAGACTAGGAGCTCAAATCAGCCTCGTGTTATTCTGTTTTCAAGAAGTGTTTTAGAATAGACATCAGTGTCCAGAGCCCTTAAGAAACAGGCTGTATGCAGAAATCTTTGAGACATTGATGAAGTGTGAAAAACTGAAGAGCAACATAGTACAATCAAACCAAAATGTTCAGAAGATACAGGTCAAGGTCATAAAAAACGTAAGATTTTTTTTTCTCTTTTAACAATATCACATTAAGTCCTTTTTGAAAATCTATGGGAATGTTTTCCTTACTAAAAAGGTAAAAACCAACATACTTTTTTCCAAGAAGAGCTACTTCCTAGGAAGCAGAGTGAGGCTTTGGGAGAAGGTGAGTGGCTGGGGACCTGACTTGGCACTTAGCAGTGCATGCTCTCCTGCGAGGCCCCTTGTGAGCTACGTGTAGACTCCCTGAGTCTTAGATCTGCAGGTGATAGGACAGGAATATTAGCCTTTTCTTCCTTCAACATGCATGAAGATGTTCTTTCATCGTCTTTCTTTACTGATTTCATCATCAGGGTATGGAGGGGTGAAGACTTTGTAGTGGTTGGTCATGTGATAATAGGAGCCATTGATGGGAAAATACACTCCTAAGAAAGTGCTTTTTGTCTTTCTATTATTTAGCACAAATAATTGGCTCTTTCAAAAACAAATTGGTCTGTGATCTGATCTAGGACAAATCTTTAAGAAACACTGAAAAATCCCAAACCCTAATAACATTAAAATATTTAGTTGGTTTTCTTTTTTCTTTTCAAAGAGCATGGTGTATGCTGATAGTGAATGTCTAGCTACCATGGAGCCAGTACAGGAAACTTGCTCATTCTACTGTAAATCTTCAGTACTGAGTGAGATAGGTTGTGGCTCACTGGTGATACCATGTGGTGTCTCAACCTGTGTAGAGTCCTACATCACGTGTGACTCTCCAGTGGTTGTTAAAATGTGCTGTTAGGATGCAAAAACATGCATGGCATCAGCCATGCAGGGAGATAGCAACAAGGATCTTGGAGGGTAAGATAGAGACAGCAATAAGACCTAATGGTCATCTTCTCAAAGCTGGGAGGAGGAAGTGACATGGGACGGCCTGGAGAGTGCCCTTGGACAAGAGCCAGCAAAAAGCCATAGCAGACGTCAGGGAGGGGTGAGGGCCAGCTTCTGGGGGAGAGGGATGGGCAGGCACTGCGGGGGGACAAGCAGGGTGTGAGGGCAGTGGCAGCTAGCCTAGGTCATGAGTCACAGCCACGTGAGTTTCCAACAGCTGAATGCTTAGAAGTGCAAGTCCTTACACCCGAAATTACCTGCTTGAATCCTGGCTGAGAGCTTGCAACAGACTTCTGCTCATTTTTCAAAACACATAATTTATGTGATCTCTTCAGTCCTTGTTTCTATTAACAGGCCAAACAAGTTCTAAGTGCCAATATACAGAAGAAGTGGAAAAGTTAGTTTACAGAAGGGAAAGAAGGGGAAGGAAAAGAAAAACAAAACCCAAGTTATTTCCACAATGTTTGTGTTCCCATGTCTTAACCACAGTATTCGCAGCACGTGGATTTTTATGGTGCATCTGAAAACCAACCACAATGCAAAAGAAACTTCAAAGTTTTTAAGGACAGCAAGGCTGAGAGGGAGACATGGGGAGGAAGGTTGGGCAGTGAGGAGCAGAGGATGGGAGCAGTGCAGGGCTTTGCTGCCTGCCTCACACCCCACGCTCCTGCAGTCCCAGCCAGGACCTGGCTCTGCAGGTGCCCCAGGAAGGCAGCATGTGTTAAGGATGGGGAGATGTGCAGAACTGAGTTATTTAAGGGTTTTTAGTTCCCTTTTAGCAGGTTGAAATAGCAGAGCATGACCAAAATATGTGTAAGTGCAACTCCTTTGTCCCTCTAGTTAAAACAAAGCAAGTGCTGGTGCTGTGGACGTTACACAGGTGGGGAGAGGTGGAGGTCAGGGACTGGAAGGTGTCCTGTGCTGTACCTGGTGGTGGGTCGTAGCTGGAGAGAGGTGAACAGAGTCACCTGTGGTATTACGTAGGTTGTGCAAGTGTAGAACATTGATGGTGTGTTTTACTGGACTATGTACGTTTAAGAGGCCGAAGGGATTAGTGCATTTAGTTGCTGTAAACCTGTATAGCTACAAACAGCAAAGGTTGCAACAGCACCTATGTACTCATCATCCACACAAAATTCTTTGTTATTAACAGCATATATCCATTGCACAGCCTGGTTTATCTGCAGTAAATAAATTGCATTATGGCATATGGCTTGGTCATAATCCACTGCCGATCCAGTGACTCTAGAGACTGGATTTAAACATTACCTCAGCTGCTACATTATGATCTGATCTATTCCACTGCCAGACCTGAAGTCACATTTCTGCTAGTGAGAAAATCACTACTATTCTTGCTGGATGAACTGTCCTGGGGTTGCAGTGTGTGGCAGCACACACCAGCGTCAGGCTGCTTAGGTGAGAGGCAACGAATTGTAAGAGTTGTCTCTGCAGCGATTCCTGGTATCCCACATTCAGAGAGTCTGGTGCCAAGAACATGGGTCAAGATTAGGAAACATCATACTAATTAGCAGATACCTGCAAAAGATCTCTAGCCCGTTTGGCTCCTCACAGGCTGAACTCCTGGCTGGCTGCAGGTAAATTCAGAGAAGTGCCCACAGCAGCAGTGAACCAGGCTGGTCTGCCCAGGAGCTACTCATCTAACTCAGTGTTGTGCCAAAAGGTAGCCAAGTGCAATGAAGTATTTTCTAAATGACTCTTATTTGTATTCAGGAGTCAAGACTTTCTGGGAAAATTTCCCAAATTAAATGGAAAACTAATTCCTTTAAGCCACCTAAGCATGACTGACATGACAAATGGTGAGGTGGCTACCTGGAGCCATCACTGCCTGTCCTCTCTGCTCAGTGTGCTCAGCTCAGCAGCTCATCTATGTAAAATGACTGGGGTTATTGTGTGCCTCTAAAACCTCTGCCTGAGTCACGGACCAGAGACTCTCAGCTGGCTGGAACTAGCATAATTTTATCAAAACCAGTCAAGAGATAGCAGGGTGCATCAGCTGTGAGTCTGGGCCACTGTGTTCCGTTGAGTTTTTCTGTGGCTTTTTTTATTGCATTACACAGGTTTTCACTTCGGGACTCCAATGCCTCTCCCTCGTGGTTTTGGATCTAACAGCATGCATTGCTGCAGAGAACGCACTATCAATGCGAGCACTCTGCACCATACTCTAACACAGAATCAATATGATTTTCGTTACATTACTGTCAGCCTGGCTTCTGTAAAGATGATAAATCTGCTGGTTGAGACATTGTATGTCTCCAGTGTAGTAGGCAGTTAAAACTATTATCCCAATTTAAGGGAGGGGAACAGAGCCCTAGAAATAACTAAGATTTTCAAGAAGGCATGTCTCCTACAATTGGGGCTAGCTCAGATGTTCTCTGGGCATTGAGTTAATGTAACCAGGCTTTCAGAATATCATCCTGAACCTCCCAGATGTGAATTTTTCTGGTGGAACCGGGGGGAATTACACAGGTCTGTCCTTTCCACCAGCATTACTCTGTCCCTATTAGCACTGACACTGCATTTCATCTGTAGGACATCTGGATGTCAGGTGGCCTGCTGAAAGCCAGAGGGGGACTTCAAGTGTATTTTGGGATATGTAGTGTGACCAAGAGCCTGGTTTACACATTCCCAGGGTAAACAGTCACTGCATGCGCACATTGAACACTACAGCACCACAAGGCTACTGTATCTTGCTATTACAGTCTCAAAGTCTATGTGCTAGACAGCAGATTGGCAGTTTGTGCTCACATTTCCATCTCAGGCACGTGTGGCTAACTGCACACATGCTTCAGAAGTGTGCATCCCAATTCCCTCTGGGATTTCCTGGTACGAAATACAGCAGCTCCTACCTCTCATTTCACATCTCATGATGCTACGAAGCACCACAGCTCTGCAGCTTCCCATTTGGGTGAGGGCGGTCCTGCCTGCGCCATTGCTCCTGCTGGGGAGCAGCACTTGAAGATAGTCGGTGTGGTAGCCAGTACTAGCTTATATATCCCTGCAGCCTGTTTTCCACTGCAGCATCCTCTCCAGGCACACGGTGATAGCAGTAGTCATCATCAATGAGCTAACGAAACGTTGGCCCCAACAACACCCCAAGCAGATACCAGGGACCACTTCCCAGGCACTGAGTCCATCCCATGTGATGGAGCATCTTTGCTCTCTGAGGGTTTTTTCAACACCTCAGTATTATTAAAATGTTGTTTTTAAAGTCAATTTCCTTTTTTGTTCATTTTAGTTTATAGAGTGTTGCTGAAGACCTTCTCCCAGGCTAAAATGAGGGTCTGTTCCAGGTTTGCAGTCATATCAACAGTAGGTTTGTGATTTATTTCTAGGGTGCCTGCATAATTACCCATATCCCACATACACCTCCCATTCACACTGAGTTTGCCTGTAGCTGAGTCTTCCCAGAGATGAGAAGGAGGACTGATTTGTTCACTAAATCCCATGAAAATGAATGAGCTTCTAAAATGAATCCAGCCTCTGTAAAGACAGTGTGTCCCAAAAGCTGTCAGACCTTACTGTAAAACTATATGGCTCAGCTCTCTTAAACTGAACATTTCTGCCAAGTTTTGCCAACAGCATCATGTTGATGTTCCTTTTTTCCACTATTTCTGTTCTGGTCAAGGTGTTGATGGATTTGTTTTGCCATCATAGCTTCTGTCATCTGTACCAGCATGTTGCCTACACAAGGCAGGGTTCGGCCAGCGGTGCAGAGCTTACAGCCCCAAAAGATGCTCAAATATTTGGATATCTGGATCCAACTTGTGCTGATACTGGGAAGTGTTTGGAGCGGTGGTTATGTTTCAAAATTATGAGGAGCCGCCTTTGGTACAAAGTTTAAGTTAAGTATCTGCCACACAATGATGGGATGGGCTTTGTCAACCTAAAACCAGGTTTGGATGTATTTGCGGGATTACATTTTTGCACCAGCTGCATGAATCTGGGCATATCTGTACATTAAAGAGCGGCAATGCACAGCAGCACTTGTCAGGGTACCTGAAGGAGATGTGAGGGATCATTTGGCAGCCCATTAGAGCAGCCAGGTGGTCACCAGCCCCATTCATATGAGATAGCCCAGCATGGGGTTGGAAGCTGACTCTGGCAAGAGGATGGTGCCAGCTGCTGACCTGGGTGCCAGCCAGTGGCCAGCCCACGTGCAGAGCAGCTCGGGGCAGCCTTTGAACTCTGTCTGAAGCGAGCTGTGCATTGGCCCCCAACGTAAATGAGAGCAGCCTGGAGACTGTTTTAAATTACAAGACTGCTTTAGCCCCAGAGGCAGGCACACATCTGGTCAGGCTCCCATCGGGGAAGTGGTGCTAGAGGTATTACTTTGGCTCTGTCTCACAGTTGGACTTCCCTTTACTGGGGTGATCTTCTTGTGGCTGCTTATACCAGGGTTGGGCTATCAGAGCCAGGAAGTAATTTCCATCTTTGCTTTTCCGGAAATATTAATCCTGATGTAAAGTGTTGTCAGCCTCTGTGACTGACCTGTTGCCTGCGGTCAGTCTACTGACCAACCTGCCCTAGGTAGGATCACTCTTCTCTCCCCATCACCCCATCACCAGCAGCTCTCTTCCAGTTTCCTTGACAAGGACCTACCCCAACACTGGCTCCTTTTCTGCCCAGGGTGTGGATCAGAACCAGCAAAAATGCATTCAGCTGAGCTCCAGGTACAAGCTGAGTTCAGACACCCTCTGCTGATGTTGTCCAACTCTAGCGCTGGGCTGCTCTTAGCAAAGAGGCTCAAAGTTGGTGGAGGTCATCCAGGGTAACGTCCCTGTTAGCAAGGGAGGGTGCAAGGTATGAACTGTGGAGACTTAAATATTTGGGATCTGGATGCAAAAGCCCCTACTGATGAAGTCCTGCCAATCTGACAGCCAGGCTCACCTCCCACAACAGCCCCTTGTCCCAGATGGTCTAGAGATGCTGCTCTAAAAGCCTCCTGTCCCCCAAAAAAAGGGCATTTCCAAGAAAAGGAAGAGTGTTCAGTTTTTACCTTCTCAGCCTCATCAAGTGGGAAATTGTTCTACACAAAGGCTGAGCCACTTCCCACTGGGTTCCACTCTCTGTGGTGGATTTTGGAAGACAGGAGATATTAATTATAACAACAAAACTTTTATAGATATGCTTCAGTATTTGCAAGATTACTTTTAAAATATTGTACAAAGGAAGCATTTCTAGAGACAACACATACTAAATGGACAATAATAATGATGAAGTAGTAGCACTGACAGAAGATACTGAAAAATTCAGAGTTTTGGGGAAGATTTCTAAAAAATCAGGTTTTCCAGATGAAAGCCTACCTTTATTCTGCCACTATGCTGGGTGCTTGGTAGGTGTTGGAAGTTAGGAACTAGACGCTTCCATTCTTCTCCAAAACACAACATGTTTTGGTAGTAAAACATCATCTCCCAGTTCTCTTCATCATCTCCTGGTTCGTTTGGTTGGTTGTTGGTTGTTTTTTTTTTTTCTAGAATTAAGGCTTTTAGATTAAAAAGAAACATTTTGAGGAATTCAGACAACTATCACAAAAGATTAAAAAATTGATTATGGAATATATCCATAACCCTTACTGCAGATGTCTATGTGAGATAAACATCGGCTGTATGTTGCACTTATATTGTATATGGGACCAGGCAGTAAAGCACATGACCCCGTTGGATACCCTCAGTGGTAGAGGGCTGTGTTGAGTTGTCTGGCCATGCTTGTTTTGTACTGGTCACCTTTCTTGTGTGATCTTATCTATCTCTTCCATTTATTTGATTGCATCTTTAGGACTGAGTGTAGCTCCCAAGAAATCTAGTACAATTCAGCTGACCTCAGCAGACCTGCCCAAGAGAGCAGAATTCGGCTGTTTGTATCTGCTGTGTGATGTTCTGGAATCCCCCAGATGAAAGGTGCTATGGAGGTATGGAAAAATTTTATTTCTTTTTAAGTGCTGAGGGTGCATGGGAGGGGGAGGAGGTCTGTGCATGGATATGTCAGCCTGGGGAGTACAAAGTGGGTTCCCATATGGTCAGTTTTTAGGATTTCTCATGTTTCAAATCTGCATAAATGGCCCACTCAAGGAGGCCCAACTATTAAAAACAGCTGACAACGAAAAAGGGGGAGGTGAACGCCAAGCAAGCAGCAAGTAAACTATGAAACTGAGCTGACAGATGGCAAATTAATGTTGTCAAATAGAAAGAAGTACATAAAGCTAAGGAGCACTATGACCAGATTGCTTTCTTGCACATGAAGTCTTTAATCATATGGATATCCTTGCTATTTTTACTCTAATGAGATTGGGAAAGAAAAATAAGACTGAGGCATCAAATTAAAGATGAATTTGCTTTGAATCCACAAGAAATTGAAGCCTGTGCAAAAACAAGGAGAATTATTTGCCAGGCAAAATTAGTGTCACAGATGAACTTGTTTGTGCTTCTGAATTTTGACACGTTTATTTTATTGGTAATATTGCTTTAGCGAAAGAGCATAATAACCAGCGTAGGTAAGCATTTGGAGGAAGTCAAGTGAAAACTGATGTTCATGGAGCTTTTTGCCCTTAGGCAAAGGCCAAAAATCCCAACCCACCAAAACCATTCCATCTACTTGTGGGTAAAAGGGGAAAAAAAGAGAAACATTCTGTTGTAAGATACAACTTGATGAAATGCCAGTAGGCCAAGTACACTAACATAACTATTTGCCTATCATGAGTTTTATACTGAGAATATGACTTTGCTTTGTTCCATGTATTTCTTTAATGGGAAGCATGAGGGTGTCATTTAATCAAGAGGTTAATGTGGGCTCTGACAGCTATAAAGGTATTCACACCTCTGATTAAAGGGAGAATCGGCCTGTATCTGAGCAAGGAGCTCAGTAAACAAATACATCAATCATGGGAAAATATCCCCCAGTATGTGTGTGGCCAGAGAAAGCCAACAAAAGTGGTTAAAAGGAAACAATTTTCCACAGTCCTTGGAGGTAAATAATATAAAATAATCCAAGATTAAGTTTAATCAAGGCTTATCAGACCTTTCTAGGACTATGAGCATTGTGGTTAATATTTAACATATTACATTTGCTGTAAGCTTTCTCTGATGCCATTTCATTGATACTACAAGCCCATTTTAGTTGGAAGTGGCACATGTGACAACTATGTCTGGAGGCCAGATTTGTAGCTGATACAACCCAGAATAGCTGCAGCAAGCTCTGATATTATGTGGACTAGATCCTCTGCTAATAAAAAATGGGTTTGCTCAATGGAGCCAATGGAGCAATCCAAGTTACACCTAAGAGCCCGGCCCAGATATTGTGCTGTTGCTGCATAATGGCCAGATCCGAGTCCCTAAATCAGTCTATTGACGTAAGCTAGAAGCTGCTTCAAGCTCCTTGTAAGGACAGTAGTTCTTTTACTGGAAGGGGAAAGTAGTGCCTGCTACATGTAAAGAAGCAGTACCCTTCTCTTCTTGCCTGTATCCAACAAGGAACAGCCTCTCAGGGGTCAGGCCTGGATGAAAGAGGGGCTTTTCAGCTCAAGAGTACAGAACATGAAATGATCGTTGGTGGCCAAGGCTGTTTGCTACAGCTCAAGTAGTCTGCTGTTCCCCAACCAGTGCGGCCTGTGGTTTTACAAAATGGATTTACTTTACCAGAGTGTAAAGACACCTCATTGCTGCAAATGCCATTCCCATCACTATAGTTTTTCTAAATCTTTTGGGAAATGGAGGGTCTGTTATTTCAGGCTGTCCTGTAGTAGGCAGGTTGTCCTTTCATGAAACCAATGCCAGGTAAATACAGAAGTATGAGAAGAAAATGGTGTTCAACCTCTGTGTTTTCAAACTGACCCAGCTGAAAGTGGTCACCAGCTTAAGCAGGTGGTGGCATTCAAAGCCAGTGGGCGACTCCAGAAACAGCGGTTCAGCTGTAGGTGTGAGGTGCTGTAAACGAGACACCTGGCAAGAGGAGGATACACAGTGATGGTGAGAAGAGAAGCTTGTTGCTGAGCTCCAACACCAGTGTTAGCAGCTTTGCACACTTCGTTAAGTACATGTCAAAAATTTTTTTTTTCTAAAGGGAACAATTTACCGAACTTTCAAATACTAAGAAATACTTTTTGCAGCACATAGCCAGGAGCAGCAACAAGTCACAAAGCAAACCTTAACCTATACATCCCTTTGAACAGTATATTTTAGCAAAAACATTAAAAAATTGGAGGCTGATGTGGGAGGATCTGGTAAACCATCCTAACCCCATCACTACAATCAATACTAACTCTGGGAGAAGGTTGGTTTACTTCACTTTTGCACCAGTGATGTATGAGATCTCAACCAATAACATTGTGATGTCAAAAGCTTTTCGTAAATCAGTTCCTTCAAGAATGATATGTTAAGATGACACCATTCAGGATTAACAGATATATAGAGTCCAGTAAGCCATGCTAATGGGCTAAATGCTAAAATCTCAATCTGACCCTAACAACGGTCATTTTAGCGGCCTGTGACCACTGGGACTTCTTAGGAACGTGGCTTCATTTTCCCCAAAATGTTAAACTACATGTGTACTTCTTAAAGAGAATATTTTAATATGAGAAATCCCAGGGTTGGGCATGCTTTTCAGAACTGCTGCTATATATTATAAGTATATAACATTTACTTCAGTATAATGCGGCAGATCTTTTTTCTTAGTGTCTCAGCATTTAACTAAAGCTCAACAGAGTTTCACAGGCAGAGAGTTTTTGTTTCCCATTTCAGAAAGAAATCCGGTTTGGAGCTAAGTGGGAACTCAGCACATGCCATTTTAACACTGTCAAAATAAATGCTCTTATGTACTGAGATGACATTTACATGATATATTTTATAATCTTTAAAATCTAAACACACCATCCTGAAAAAAAGAAGTAAAGTTCACTGAAATACCAAATATCTGATCTTAATTTTGATGAGAAAGTTGGAAAAAATATTCTGGGGAAGGGACACAGTTTGACGCATCATTGTCTGCTTTGGTGATTCTTTGCTTGACTGAAAAATGGGTTATTCACAGAGCTCCCCTTTTTAACTAGCTGAGAGAATATCTGTTGACTGTTTTTCAGACCTAGCTTCATGGCTTTATGTTTAAATGCTGTTTCTCAGTTTTTCATCCAGGCCATCATATTTTCCAGGTCCCTTTGAATTCAGACACATCTGGACTTAGGCAAGCCTCCTTCATTTATTTTCATTCTGGACTTGGTGAGCCATGCCAGGGTTTTTGTGAGAGTGTGCATGATTTGCAGGCTCCGAATCTGAGTGCCGAAAGTCCTCAGCATTCCCCCAAGGCTTGTGACTCCCCACAGCACTTGGGGATTGACTCCTGATCCTGTGTCACTGGGTTTCCACAGAAAAATCCTACCCTCAGCCTGCAAGCAGAGGCAGGCATGCTGAGGGAGAGGAGGACAGAACTGAGAGCCAGAGCCCCAGGTCAGGCAAGCTCTCTCATTAGGTGCAAAGTTAATGCAAGTGCTTCATTTTAAGCATGTCCCAGTGCAGCTATCTGAATTTAAGCGTGTGCTTAAGTACTTTTGTGAATCAAGGCTTTAGGCTTCTCAGGACAGGACCGGTCTCCCTGCAGTGCAGGGGTCTAGCACAGCGGGAAATTGGTTTTTGTTCAGGCTTCAAAGGTTGACCATGATCCAGGTAGCAATAAGCAATTTGCAGAAAAATCAGCGTAGTCTGTTAGCTGTTCCCAAGGTGCACCCATTTGTAAGTACAAAGGGCTGTAGGTAATCCTGTTTATCCCAAATGATGAGGCCTTGAGATGGGCTTGGGTGGAGGTGGCAGCCATCCTTGCTTGCACTTGACCCTGGTATGGGATGGACCTATGCCCACCTGGCAGAGTGACTTCCACCTCCCTGGTAGTCCATGGCTTTGAGCTCAGCTCTTCAGAGCTGCGCGTATAAAAACAACAGCTAATAAATAAAGTGTTTGCTATTTCTTTGGCAAAAGGAAGAAAAGCTACAAAGAGAACACCTACAATAGATTTTTTCATTTTTTAACGTGGTTGGATGGGAACTGAAGGTCTGTCACAAAGACGCTTCTTTGGCTTGCATTTGACACTAAATTTCAGTCGGTGCAATGGAATTTTAATGCTATGGCCAAATATAACATCAAATAATGAAAAACTTCAATGGTAAACATTAACACAAACAGGCATCGAGTATATTAAACATCTTTCAGAATGCAACAGGCCAAATCTGCAAATTGGGAACAGGTCCCTGAGCTGGCACACTATAAAAGCAGGCTTCAGTTTGCCATCTCCAGGACCTGTCGATGGAATACAGTGTATATCTGAGTTTGACTCCATTACGTGTTTAGATTAAACTCTGTGTAGCATTGATTCAGCTATTTATTTTGGCTACAGGGAGCCAGTGTTCAAACATGGATGCCTAAATGGGATGTCCATAGCCCAAATCTGCACTAAGGGGACTAAGTGCTTATTTTGTGAGTCTGGCTACTGAGGCCAGCAGCTGAGCCCAAGCCTTGCAAAGCCAATGTTGAAAACAGGGCCAGATTTTTCAAAACTTGGGGCCAGCAGTGTGTGCTTGGGGTTTTTAAAAAATGCAGAATCCCCTGCAGCTCCCACAGGGTGCAGGTGTGAGGGCTGGCAGCTGGACCACGAGCAGTGAGTCCCCTCTAGGGTCACAGCATGTTTCCTGCCCAAGGACAGGCTCAGCCCTCAGCGGCTGCCCCTGCAAGGGGTCCTGCCTGTTCCAGCTGCCCTTATCTGATGTAGTCACCCTCGACATATAGACTAGAGACCAGCCAGATCATCACCTTGTTTAAAAATTGCCACACCAAAATAAACTCAAAAACTACCACATCTCAAGTTCTGTCCAGCTGAGATGGATTAATTTGTTTCTCTTTGACTGCTTAGGCTTTAAATGATTGCTACCATGCATTAAGGTTGTAGTGGTTAATGGCTAAAAAGCATCAGATGGGGGTCAGCTGTCCTGTTTTGGGGGACACTGGAGTTTTGATGACTGGGAGTCCAATGTTGGAGAAACGCACTGGATTGAGGAGTGGTGCTTCTGCTTTACCCCATAAGTAACCAATAAATAATATAATGAATATGCCCCATGAATAAGTCTCTGCCACTGAAATAATTTCTTAGCTACAGAACCAATTCATGCATGAACCCCCCCATAGCATGCAAAGGCACAAACATGTCGTCTGAGCATTGTATCCTTCTATAGGCAACTGGGCTATATCCCAAATGCCAGCTTCCAGCGGGGTTGTTTTCCCCACTTTGATTTATAATTACTGATCACATGGGAGGATGGAGAGGAAAAACCCGAGTTTTTTTTGTTCCTCATTTAATAATTTAATTTGTATTCCGATCTTCAAATCCCAATAGCATCATGTGAAGTAAAGAAACTCGGCGGGGGAGGGGGGAGGAGGGATAGAGGAGGGAGCCAGGGCTTTCTATTTCCATATGGTGAGCCTCTCCTCCTCGCGATCACAGCTTGTCATCTGTCTTCTTTTAAACTTCAGATCCCCTGTAAAAATCTTCCCAGCAAAGAATGGGCCATAAATGTGACACAAAGACAGTCCAAGTGAAGAGATTACCATGGGGTAATCATGGAGCATGATTTCATTAGAGGATTGCTTTACAAGTGGGCAAGAACGCAAGAATAACTCGAGCCACAGGAGCCGTGTATTTCTGAAGCAGGGCACAGTGGCAGCAGTGTTATTCATATTCTGGGGAGATAAGCCTGTATATTCCCCTTCATTTATTTGGCAAACAAAATGATATGTGCCTTTCTCATAGTCTGAATTACGGCCAGATTAAACAGTCAGATTAAATGGCCATCTTGATTTACCTGGTTCTAAAATGGATAATCACCCTGGCAAGGTGGACCTACCAGCCCTGCTGCATCACCCTGCCAGGGTTCTCTCAGTGTTAATATCCCACCAGCAGAAGGAAGGAAATTGTTCTAGTTTAGAGACTTTCTGTAAAGTAACAATATTGTCATCAACCATGGGAGAACAGAATAACACATTGCACCTGGTTTTTCTGTGACCTGAATGCTGCTTACATGCAACGCTTCTGAGCATCTCTCTTTATCGAGTTACTTCATGTGAACTGTACTTAAAAAAACAAACTTAATAGTTTATAATCTAATTCAGTGTAATGCAACCATCTCTGCAGTTGATTTTCATGCATGCCCCACGCTGTGGGTGTGGGGGGGGAGTGGGAGGGGACAGCGTTCGCTACAGCTAGTTTGTCGTGAAAACTCTGGACATCATGAATACAGAACGATTTCTGCAGAAAGGCCTCGTTTTCCTCCTGTGGCTAAGAAGGGCCTGCTCTTGCAGAAATGGCTTGCACTGATGGTGGGACAGTAGTGCCAAGGGCCAGGTCCAGTAGAGGGAGGGGAGTTGGGGAGTGGTGAGGGGGTGCACAGCCAGAGACTCTCCCCGGGGGCAAGCAAGGCTGCCACAGACCTTAGCAGCCATGCCACCAACACTGCCTGGGCATCTCGTGCATGGGGATGGTCTGCCCAATTCCAGTTCTGTAAGGAGGTAAATAAGTTAGTTGAAATGCATATGGGAACTCCTGGCTTGGGTCAAGGTGTATTTCTGATTTCAGCTACACGATTAACTGCTGGAGGTCCCTGTGTACTGGCACAGCCGAAACATGACTTTGTGCCTCACAGAAGACTCCAGACTAGAGCCATCACTTCTTTCCCTCCTTGTCCCATAGATGTGTTGCAGAGAAGACCCAGAAGACAAAAGCAAAGGGTGCAGCAGAGTACTGCTCTGGTGCAGGCACAGCACCCAGCTCGCAGCTTGGCAAGGACTCAGCTGGAAGTGGCTCAGTCCATCCAGGCAAGGTGTTGTGGATACAAAAGCTCTTTTTGGGAGCTACAGCGGTGCAGACCTCCACCTACCACTGCTTTTGCCCTCCCAGCCCTTCCCAGGACTGTACAGCCCCTTGCGTTTAGCAGGTGCCTCTTTTTCCTTCTCTTCCCATCTGCACAGGCTCAGATGAAGATGTCAGGCCATCCCCCTGCAGTACCTGCTGTAGGCAAACCCAGGCCTTTGCCCTCTTAGAAACTACACTGGACCTACAGAAACTATTGCAGGTAACAAAGTGACCGGCTGGACCAGACCCAGTGGGCCGCAGTGGCTTGGTCTGTGCCAGGGTTTCCCGATGTTACTGCTCTGTTCCGATGAAACATAATACAGAAAGATACAGGCAAAGCATTATGCTCACAGCCTTTGCCAACAAGTTATGTTTTAATGTAATTTAACTGTAATCTCAGAGTGTTTTTGTTAGCTATAATTAGTAAAATATGTCTGTTTTCTGTGTTCCTTGAAGACGTCTGAACTCCTGCCAGTTCCCTATAGTTTTCCTGACATGCAGTGTAACAAGCAGACCACCAAAATGTATTTACCAATAACTGTTTATTTACATTCCATGAAATCTAATAACATTTGCTGCCTTCCTTCGGGATAAATGCTGGCCAAAGTGTAAAGCATAAAAAAATAAACACTGCCTTAATTTCTAACCCAGTCCACAGAATATTTTATTTTTGCTCAATTTGCCTTGCCTGTTAGCATTTTGGCGTTCTGCTGCTTGGAAGTTGAAAAAAAAAAAAAGTTGAAAAAGTTCTGTAATGTATCTTCCTGTTCAGTCCAAAACCTTGCAGGGATTTCCTGGACATTATTTCTAAAGTCTGCACGAGGCTGGTATTTCATTTCTTTGTTTTCAGCTCTCACAAGCATTTGAAACCATATTGCAGAGAAAATGTCCAGGGCACTAAACAGCAACAGTGGTTAGTGTTGCAGCAGTGCCTGTGTAAAGCACTTCTCATTCTCCCAGAGTCATTGGCTTTGCTGGTGTAAAAATAATCAGAATTAGGTCTGTATCTTGTTACTAACCAAATCTGCTCTTGTTCAGGAAAGTGTAACCTAGGGCAGAATTGTCATCTCAAATCTTAAACAGGTTCCTCTCCTCCTGTATCTGGTTTTGTTTATATGAGTACATGCTTTCTCAAAGCCCAGAAAATTCAGATGGTGCAGGGAGGAGAGGTCACATACAACAGCTGTGGGCGGTATCCGCAGCTGGCAAAATCTGATGCAACCCCATTAATGCCAGTGGTACATGGTCCTAGCCCAGCTGAGGAGGTAGGCTGGTGTTTCTGCCTGGTTCTGTAAGGCCGATGGGCTCACCCAGGAGAGCACTAGCAACTGCTTGTCTCTGAGAACATTGTAGGAGCCAGATGCACACAGAGTAGCTGGATGGACTGTGATGGGCTGCATATGCATAGTGGGTACCAGACTTTCATTATTTCACTGGTATGATGTGCTAAAATCAGGCAGAGCTGGGTAGAGCAATACACTTGCTAAATTGAGCAGCAAGATGGGTTTTAGAGGGAACCAGTGTTCACAAGTTGCCTGCACTGATCTGAGCGACACACAGCAAGCAGAGAAGCTGAATGCCACCATGTGCCCTCCTAGTGTAAGGAAAGCCAGCAGAGCCCAGGCGGCTGCAGGTGCAGGGTGCCTGAAGACCTCATAAATTTGCCTACTGTTGCTGCTCCTCAGCTGCTGTGCCAGTACCCAGTGTCTGCTATTGCTGACCTACAGCCTCTCTCCTGCCTCAAGCTGTGCTTCGTGCGTGGAGCTGGCACAGTGCTGCCGCGCCACTCTGCAGCCAGTGCTGGGCTTCGCTGCTGCCTGAAGGACCCTCCTTTGCAAATTCACCCAGCCCAGCCATCTCTCCCTGGCATTGGATCTGGGGTACCTATCACACCATCTAGAGAATGTGTGTTCACTAGGTCTGAGAAATCTCGGTCCTGATTTGGAGAGGCAGCACTGTGCTGCCTTTCTTGGTAGGTAGGTCTTGATGGGGCTGATAGTCCTGTTTCCTGGGGTACCGGGTCACTGCTGTCTCTTTGGAGGAACCAGCTCCTAGAAGAGCCCCAGACCACAAGTGAGACCATGGTACTGCTGCAGCTTTGGAAGAAGTAATTTTTAAGGCTGTTCCCAGCAAAGCAATCTCCACCTTTCTTTACTTCTGATGTAACTGGTATTTTGTTAAGGCAGAGGCTTTTCTAGATGCTTTCAGTTAAGGAGCTCCATACACTGAACGCTAATGAATTAAGCCTCAGATTAACAGAGTTGTCTGGGAAATGCTGAGCAGCCCCATTCTGTGACAGAGATCATAGGAGACCTTCTCAGCTACATGTTTCCAAACTGCCTTGGGCTCTCTTGTCCCTGTACTCACTTAAATTGAGGGTAAATCATTCCCTGCCTTCAAATGAGAGCAAAATTTCAAAGATTTTGGAGGGCTTCCTTGAAAAATTTCAGGCTCAAAGGTAATAAAAGTGAAATTCAAAATCCAGTCCAAGCAAAACCAGACGCTGGTTCGGGATGAGGAGCCTGCCCTGTTAGATTCTCCCTCTGAACACAGCAGTGGTGGCATGGTGCTTTTTTTTCGCCTGACAAATTGCCCATCTACCCAGGCTTCTGGCAGAGCTCAAGTATAGATCCTTTGGGATAATTAAGAAAAAAAGCCCTGAAAATTACAGGTTACCCATTTTTGGCTTTGATTGCATTTCTGGGTTCCTGTCATTTTCTACGTTCAATTTTCCTTGTGTGTAAGGCTTGCATTGTAACTGGTTAGCTGGTTGTGGAGTGGAGGAAGGAGAGGGATTCAAAATGCATTAAAAAACTAAGAGAAGACTCCTCTCCAGCTGACTGCACTTGACAGGCAACGCATGCTGCAGCATTCCTTCATTGTTCCGGTAGGATGCTCAGTAAATTGAGCTGTAAATAACTCTGTAAACTGTTTACTGCTAAAATCATGTTTCCAAAAGCAGAGCGCTTTCAAAAGGAAGCGTATGAAGACATGGCACAGTGTGATGGGGATGGAGGTGAGGTTAGTCAAGATGTGGGCATGCACGTACGGCTGGTCGTGCCCTTCCAGCGCCTTGCCATTGGGCCCAGTGCTAAGTCAGCGGCTGCTTTCAGTTACGATTTAGCGGGTGGTTTCGTGCTCTGCTAAACCGCATCCCAACGTGTTGAGCTCAGCCAGTCGGGGAGCTGCCATGTGACCCAGCCACTGCCCAACCAGCAGGGCTGGTTTTGAATGTTAAACGCTGGTATAAACCAGCTGGGACAAGTTAGAGGCCAAGAATGTTTTCCAGAGGTAATTATAAATACTGGGAAGCGAGGAAAACAGAAGAATAGAAAACCGGGATGTGCCGACAGAAAAGTGCTTTCACCCTGTGTTTACAAAAAAGCCATCCTGCAGCAGCTGCTGGGTTTAGTGAAGACATGGCTTTGGAGTAGGAGAGGAAATTACCTTAGGACTTTTGGAACACATGAAAATATTTTGGAGACAAAGGCTGAAAATAGCAAACAAAACCAGCAGTAACAAAATCCCTCTGTAGAAGGGATATTTCCTTCATCGTGAGGGATGGATTCACATGGGTGTGACTGAGCACAGTCCCCAAGCCGCTCATCATCAGATGCTTTATTGCAAATTGTGGTTCTGTGGTTCTTTCTCATTTAGGCTGGACATTTCTGCATTTACTATCTGGAAGAGCAACAGATACCCGATGTTACAGTCTGGGCCCATTGACAGTGGTGGGAGATTTGCCATAAATTTCAGCAGACCCAAGCTTGTGCCCCTGGTGCAGCTTTGCTGATTTCAGCAGCACCATGGGACCGTCAAGCATGGCAGGAAGTCAGATCCAGTGTGAGGGTTTGTTCTTTGATTTGGGGGGTTTTGCTGAAGAAGCAGTGCACTCTTGCTGTGAGGTACCTGCTAGCATGGGATGTTGCCGCTCAGCTTTCTGCTAGGCATTTTTATGTAAATATTGTCTATATTTTAAGGCATTTCCAGAGTATAGAAGTATTTCAGTGCATAGAAACAATTTAAGAAGATCAGCTCTTACACCATTAGCTGAAACTACAACACGCAAAAATTATAAATAAAGTAGCCCAAGAACATTGGGTTGTTTTAATTTATTGGGACTCATTAAAGTAGACTGGACTCCTTTTTTCACTTGAAATTAGGATTCTCTGTGGAGGTGCATGGGGAGTGCAGAACTGGATGGGCTTGAAAGGTCGCCCAACTGAGAGTCCCGCTGCCCCCAGCTGAGTGTCAGCTAAATCCCTTCGTAAAATGCTCGGCAGAGGAGGTGGAAAAAGTAGGTCAGGCTCTGCTCACAAACGCACCTCTTACATGTCGCCAATTCTAATGAAATTAGGGAATGAATCAATATTAAAACCTGGGCAAAGGAGATCAAAACTTGGTTGAACTCTCATAGGGAGAGTGAGTCCAGCTGTAACTACTGACTAGTTTATGTCTAAAAAAGCTGTAGAAATAAAGTAAAATAGACCTGGGTGTTCTCAGAGGGAAAAAACAGCAAAAGCAATGGGGAAAACAACAACGACCTTCATGCAGCATTTGGTGCAGACATGGCCCTGGAGTCTCTCCTTGTCTGTACCCCCACTCCCTACCCCTTGGTCCCTCTTTCCAACACTCCAGCAATTTTTTGGTGATTTATTTCACAATCAAAAGCTGCTTTGCAAGAAAAAATAAAACAACAACCCAGAAAGCTGTCTGACTCATCAAAGCAGGACCCAGTCTAGTTTGGATGCAAACAGTGGGAAAACAGTGCGGGGTTAGGGAACAGCTGCTGGAGGAGCATTTCTGGGATGTCATCTCAGCCCTGACCAAAGTAACATCTTTTTTTTTTTTTTTTTTTTTTTTTTAAAGTACCCCAACAATTAGTGGTAAAAAGGTCACTAGTAAAAATGAGTTCTGTGGTTTTGCAACTTTGCATTAAAAAAACCACCATGCTTCTGGCACTGCGTCCCCCAGTTGGCAGCCTTTCTGCAGACCGAATTGAATAAGCATGCAGGCTGAAAAGCCCGTTCAGATCGGTCCCTCTAGGTCAGGCATTCATTACGTTAGGAGGGTGTCTGGGACTTTGTGTTGCACCTGCCTGCAGTACATCTGGCTGGAGAATTGAAAAAAAAGCAGGGATTTAATGTTCCCTAAGTCCCAGCTTCTCATCCTCCGTGAGCCCTGGAATATATCATTTACAATTAAAATATAACAAAATCAAATTGTGAGATCATTTCAAAGTTACTGACCCTAGTGTTTAACAGGTTGTGAATGTTTTCACAAAGGCTGAGGTGGTAGAAACATTTTATTCCATATTCTTTGTCCTTCAGAGACCTCAGAGTAATAAACAATTAAGTTGAATTCAAACTAACTGTGGATAGCACAAATTCTCTTTTATTGGGTGTCCAATACTTCACTTTTTTCTTTGTGCTCATAAAAGAACTGGGATAACAGCTTGAGCTGTTATCAGAGATGATGAAAGCAAATAAAAATTACAATTTCACTTAAGGTTTTGCAATGAGAAATGACATCAAAGACAGCCTGGAAAGGATCTGATGCTGTCTAATGATCCAGCATCTCAAGGACTTCCAAACTGGCATTATTTCAGGCAAGTACACTGGGGGCTGGGGGCCTTGTTAATGCATTTAGGACCTGTCTGAAGCCTCAGTGAGTTTCATGGAAGAAGCAACAAGTTTTTGTATGAGGTGTTGAACTTCCAAACCTATTATCTCATGGATTTTGTCTTCCTTTCAGTCTCACCACACTTCCCTCTTGTTTCCATGACATAACCCTCTGTAGGAGAACCTCAAGTGTAGTTGCATCAATGAGGTTTCTCAGTAGGATATTTTTACCGAAAAATTACCAATGCCAATGACCAACCCAATCCATCTTTGGACTGGCTCTGGTCTGTAAGTGAAACTATGTTTTCTAAGAAGTTGTTATAGAGATGTAACCTTTTTTTTTTCCTAGTGTGCAGAATGACTTCGGCAACATTTTGGTGGAACTCCAGACATATTGGAAAGCAACAGCAGCAGCATTTTTTTTTTTCCTTTAACTAGAATTTCATTTCTACACTTTCAGAGAAGGTCACGATGGGATCCATAGCAAAACAATTAAGTAATATAGGCAAAATCCATCTGGGTCTGGATTTCCCCAGATGGAAATGCGCTGGAGAACATGGCGTGTTAGGTCCAAGGACACAGCTTCTCGCTCTTTTTGAACCAAACAGTTCCACTGCTGCAATGCCCAGGTGGGTTTGACAAGGAGACCACACAGGACAGTACTTCCACAAACAGCAAAAAATATTAGACAGCACCTATGCAATACAGGTAACATTCAGTGAGCAGCAGGATGAGGGGAAGCTTCCCAAGAGAAGAACATTGGAGTGCTACGGTTTGATGTATTGGTTGACTGCTGTGCAAACCATGAGGCATTGATTGCCAATGAGTATTGACTGACTGCAGGGACACAACTGGTTCCTGTTCTAGCAAATAGGACTTTTCAAAACTCCTGTGTCGCCTCCACATGAAGTCATAACACGCTTCAGAACCCTGAAGAAAGTAATCTCGTCGAGTGAAGATCTGGAAGCTGCTATAGCTGTTCTTCCATGGGAAACACTGGAACCTGTCTGGCAAGTACACTGGAAAGCAAATGCAGTGCATGCATTGGCTGTGTAGTGCTTCCCACATTGCTTCAGTATGAAACCTTTAGTGACTGACTGCGGACCTGGATGAAGGGCATGTGTGTCATTTCATTTCCTGAGTCGGCTTACGTGAAGGACGAAGCTCAGACAGCAGTGGTTGGGAGAAATGAAAGCTAACGAGAATGTACATTATACAAACAGCGCAACTTTTCAATTACTTTGAATTGCATTTTATTCATCCATTAGAAAAATAAAACCACACACTTATGCAGCTATTTAATATCAACAGAGTGTTCAGTAAGAGCTCTCATAAGTGTCCTCCAGCACTGCAGTCCAGTTGTTGGAGCACACCGAAGTGCTGAAATAAAGGGAGGGTGCAAATTAAAAGCCAACTCCTGGGACCAAGATTCACAATGTACCTGGCTTGTTTGTGTGAGCTGGGGAGCAGTATGTCAGTGGGGATTCCTCTCAAAATAACTAAAGCCCAGCCTGCCTCCAAGATCTTGGCTGAAATGCTTGAGTGAGCCCAAATTTTGTCTGGGGTTTTTATAATTTATTTTTATCTTTCTAAAACATGACAATCCAATGCAAGTAAAGAGTGATGTATTCCTCTTGTAAGCAAAGCATAACACAAATTAAACACCCAGGGTGTGTGGCCCTGCGGTTGCAGCCAGCCGAGGGGGACATGCACACTCCAGAATGGCATGGTGCAGGTGGAGCAGGTTGAGCTGAAAATATCTTGAAACATTTGCCAGGGTCCATCCCATTAACAGGATCTGAATTCATGCCAAGAGTTGAGCCATCATATCACAGAATCACAGAATCACAGGTGGGAAGGGACCTCAGGGATCATCTAGTCCAACCTTTCTAGGAAGAGCAGAGTCTAAACAAGATGGCCCAGCGCCCTGTCCAGATGACTCTTGAAGGTGTCCAACGTGGCTGAGTCAACCACTTCCCTGGGGAGATTATTCCAATGGTGACTGTCCTCACTGTGAAAAATTTCCCTCGTGTCCAATCAGAATCCCCGCAAGAGCAATTCATGCTTCAGCATCCTGCTTCAGCATCACAGACTGATGCTGAAATCCCAGTTTAAGCACTTTGGAGATTTTCAAAGGAAACATCTGGTGGGGCTGTAGCTGGCACCAAAGAGACATGGCTTGGCTTGGCCATTTCACCTGTCAGTTCACGGGGAAATGCTCATGGTGTACAGTTCAGGAATCAGCACATGAAAAAGGGGAAAAATAATATGTTTTCTCTCTGGGTGCTGCTCCCTGGGGATGAGCAGATTCCCTCCGGCAGCTCCCAACCCATCAACCAGCAGCTACACCGGTGACTTAGGAAAATGGGGAATTCATTAAAACATTGAAGCTTGCCCTCACTAGCATAACTGTGGCAGTATTTACAGTGATGTTTTGGGGCGGATTTGCAGTGCTGTGGTCAGACTGTATTGAAACACACTGGGGCAGGCAGGGGCTGGTGCCGGAGAGGGAGGGGAGCTCAGATTGGGCCGTGTCCTCCTGCTCCCAACCTTGGTCGCTTTCGAGATGCACGCTGCTCTTCTTTCATCTCTTGGATTCAAATCCACCATAATAAATAAAATTCTTCCTGTCTGAAAGATACATTAATTTTGGTGGTCTCAAAAGTAATGAAAATAAATACTTGACTTGGCATGCAGAGCCCCGACTGGAGCAAGGAGCAGAATGTGTGTACTTGGAGCTGTTTTTACAAGAACATAAGCTGTGGAAAAAGCTTGGCTTTTAGTTCATGGGCTCTGTACGTCTGAAGAGAAATGGGAGAGATTTGAGAAGTTCAATCAAACATACAGAAACATTGTCAAATACAAGTTTTCTATCTCGGTTTAAATGCTTTGAAAACTGCACATCAAAGCTTCACAGGGGGAGGCACCATCTGAATTCAGACGGGATGCTTGGGCCAGCCCTGGCACAGCACTGGCTCTGCTGTTGGAGAGGTGGCAGGGCTGGCCTGTATTGTTTCAGGCCCTTTTATAACACATATGGGGAAATTGCAACAAAAACAAGATTAACTCAGTAAAAGAGAACCTCAAACCACCATTCATTGTAGCTGCAGTTGTAAGAGCCTGATCCTGCGGCCCTGGGGCCAAGTCACTGGGTGCGGGTGTGAGCAGGGAAGCCACTGTGCTGAGTCGAGCCTGGCATGGCATCGCTGCAGACCCGTGGGAAACACTTTTGGGAGCTGGACTGCTCCTCTGCACTGAAGGCTCATTATTTCAATCAATTTCACGTTCTTATGAAGGCAATTTGTATCCACTAGCTAACAACTTTGTGCCAACCAGGGCTGGCCCCAGCATTGTTTCTTCATATGGCAGCAGTAGGAAGGGCTGGGAAAATGGAGATGGTGCTCTAATAAAGTGAAACACACTCATAGCGGGTCAGTATTTGAGGTCATCCTTTTCTTCCCAAGCACATGGTAGTGTGCTTTGCCCAGTACCCAGGCCTGGGGTCTTGGGGCTGCTCCATGCACAACTCAGAAAATGTCTGGTTGTGCTCCAGCTACCTGCTCTCCACCAGAGTTTGCCAGTGCAGAGGGGTTTCTGGTCCCCCCTGGGCCACATGTGTGCACACATGCATGCATGTATACAGACATGCACACACACGTGTCTGTCTCTCACCCTCCTGTCGTGCCACACTGAGCCCATCTGGCAGGGCAGGAGGTGCCTGGGCACTCATAATGCTCTTTTGCAACTGCAGGGAGTTTGGATCATGGTGTCAGGCATTTGAATGTGACTCACACCAGAGGAAGGGAGGAGGAGGAGGAGACGACAGCAGTGTTTCTGAAGCAAACACGCACTGAGGGTGTGCTCAGTAGGTAAGACCCTGCATGGCTGTTGCTGCTGCAGCAATTGAGGTTGCTAAAGCTGCCAGTGCAACCACTAACACATCTGACCACAGCAAGCAGCCACATTAGGACAGAGGATCCCTGGACAGTCCTTCCTGAGACGATGGATGCAATAGTCCACTGAGAAGCTGAGCCCATCACACAACCAGGCTTCACGGCTATTTAGCATGGAAGTGTTTATAGCAGTCATGTTTCTAGAATGATCCTTATTTTTTGATAATAGATTAATTGTTTGACATTATCCATGCATATAAATGCTATTGCAAATCATAGTTATATTATTCAGACTATAGACAGAAGCTGCTGTTAATTTTGGAGCACCTCTGACCCTCTAGCAATAACTTTTTCCTTTCTTTGAAAAAGATGTGTGCCTCAGGGTGTGTTTTTCTTACTCTGCAAGCTGAATAAGACCTTCTCCCATGAAATATACAAGCAACAGGAATGCATTGATGTGACTGGTAGAACCGTGAACAATGAAGTACAAAACTGTGTTTTAATAAGCTTTGTAGAAAATATCTGGCATCTAAATGTCATAGAAGGAGAAAGACATTTCAATCTTGAATTAATGAGTTGCATCACAAAGCCAGCTCTGAGGCAGGCACAGATATGAATATAAAACAACATGTGTGTTTTACAAAGAACCCAATATCCAATAAAATGCTACAGCATAAAGATGTTAATAAAAAGCACAGCTTAAATTAATAGTGAGTCTCAGGAATAAATCCAGCATTTCTTCTCTCTGTTGATAACTAGAATCATTAAACAGCATGTTCTGCAGGGAGCCTTGGTGAGCGGCACCTAGTATTAAAAATAACATCCAGAATCACTGTCAAGATAAATGAAGGTCCCACTCTAGCAGTGAGCTGCATGAACCCGAGCTCTGCTCAAGGTCTGCTGATGGTGGGGCAGTGCTTGCTGCAGGCTAATGAGAGATGCAGCTACAATTAGGTGAGATCTGCATACACAGTTCATTCTTTGAGCCCACTGATTTCCCTTCTCTGGAAAAGCCAGTAGAGACCATGGTAGACTGGAAACAACAGTGGTTCATTCAACGTTTCTGGCAATACTTTCAGCTGTATTTCAATGGCTTGTTATTTTGATAAACAGCATACATGCCAAGACTTTTCAAGGTGAAGAAGCGCGCGCTCAGCGTTTCCCAGAAGCTGCAGCATCACATTTGGATGCAGCGTTCATGTGATTTCATCTTCAGAAGCTACTTGGTTTCATTATAATGTTGCTTTGTGCTGGTTATGTTTTGAAAAGTTGGCTACTGTGGCGGACCCAACCCATGACAGGGTTGAGAAAGGGTCAGTTTAGATACAAAACATCCAGAAAAACCAGCTGCAGGGCTCGGCGCTCACTGTGTCAGCTCTTTTTAGCACAGGCAGCACGGCAGTGATGACACAGCATGCTCTTAGCAGAGGAAAATAGTACTTTCGCCAGCAGTACGGGATAAGGCAGTGGTGTTACTTGTGTAACCATGACCAACCAGCCTGACCAAAGGAAGTCACTGGTGGAGACCGTCCCTAAATCGAGGGGCAGTCATGCCTCCATCCAGCACCAAGTGCCAGGCAGGATGGCCAAGGACATTGAGTGAGGGCATCACTTACTGGCAGAGGATTTGGTTTGGTTGCAGTGGGTTGTGGTCCTCTTCACCATCTTCTGTTTCCAACGATTGCATCCAAATAGCCAAAAATTGTAAACTACTGTAAAAAAAAAAAAAAAAAGAGCAAAAATGGGAAAGCCAGGAAATCAAAAATATATACACGGTACTAGAGAAGTGTCTAGTTGTTGAATATGACACAAAGGGAATGTAAATGTCGGGATGCACGTGAGTTACCTAAAGCCATTGCTCCTTACAGCTGAGATGGTGCCTGCTGTGGCCTCATCCAGCAGAGCACTGTAGCATGCACTTAGCTTTGAGCACAGAAGGAATTGTATTGACTAAGTGGACACTATTAATTCAGACACAGAAAACCACAAGGTTGTCTGGCCTGAAGTTGATATAAATGCTGATCTGGGCATAACTCTTACCTGCCCTTCTCCTGTGGGAGCCAGGCTAGTGAGGGTGATGATCACCTCCCCTTTCCTCTTATGCTGCCTCCTAGTCTGCACATGACTAAATGGGAGAGGAGGTTTGAAGCGTAATCTCAAGCAGGTTAATTCAAGATTTCAACAAAGAATTTATCCCCAATGTTCTGGGTCAGATGATACTCATTTTTTGTGTTCAGCTTTGGGAATCAGAAGAATTAATCAGGCTTTAAGTACACTGATGCAAAAAAAGCTGAAAAAAATTTTAATAAAACCTACAGCGTTAACAAATACTGAACTAATGACCTTTGATATATGAAGCAAATGCTTCATCCACTAGCCTATACAATGTTTCATTACCAGCCATGGGAATTTACAGGTGTTAAATTAGCTGCAGGATAGCTCCCATATTGTTGCCTGACTGTAATAGAACATATTGAAAAAGTTAATAAGGAATTGAGCATAGGGGCTGCAGAGTTCAAACAAAACCTACTTGCCAGTTCAGTCTGAGGTCTTCATCAAGCTAAATTCCAGTACAGTCCACGGTTTTACATGTCATTCTGTTTGTTCCCTTTCCGAAGCCTGAAGGACAGCATCACCAGAGAAGTAACTACTGCCAGAGAAATGAAGCCACAGGAGAGATGACACAGGAGGGATCTTGCACTGCTGTAGTCAGATGTTGATACTGACATACCTCCTCTGATACTTTTTTCAACCTTTTTACTACAATCAACAGATATGAAAATCATTTTAAACAGGAAACTTGGAGCTGCTTCCCTAAACTGTTGCCGTTAAATAGTTGGGCAACTGCATCGATGGAAAATTCATCCAGCCTTTTCAGTTAGATGGCTGTAATCAAAGAATAGCTAATTGTCTGCGTGCAAAACTTTTGCAATTATGGTTTGAAATAACACACAAAAGTATATTCCTTATTATTCACAAATCATAATAGAGACAGCATATCACCGCTTGAAGTTTTTCAGTGCAGCTGGCACCTTCTATAAATGCTGTCATGGCTTCCAGTTCCATTGAAGCCACTGGTATCTGAAGGTGCACAGGTTTTCTTTGCCTCATGCCCTGTGTACTATGTAGGTTTTTCTGGTGGGAACAGGCTCTGCCCCAGTGTTAAGAGTAATTACCCTTTTGGAGATAAAATCATGTTTGAAAAACACAATGTATAGGACTCTAAAACTTCACTATATTTTTTTCTTAAAACAAGATTTTGTGTATTCAGAAATCCCTCAGGATCACCAAACCCCCAGATTAAACACTCAATTTCATCTCATAATATCAATAATTTAACAGTACCAAGTCTTTAGTATACACTTCATATACAGTGAAAAACGTGGATGGCTGGTGCCATCAGTGGCAGTACAAATTGCAGTAAAAAGTGTGGAGGGAAGCAAAAAGGCTAGAGGAGGAGTTTCAGAAAGCCTTGTTAAAGCCCCAGTGGGTGCTCAGAGGATCCCCAGGCATTTCTGCTACCCAGACCGTAGTGTTGCAGCCCAGTTTTCATGGTGGGAACAGGAGATTGGCTCATACTTCTAAATAGACACTTGGTATAAACAAGAATAGTCAAACCAAGAGGCTTTGACTGAATTGAACAGAAGCAGCAAAGAAAGCAGCAGAAGAAGAAGGTAGGGAGTGCAGACCCACCTGGTTATTCCTCTATCCAATTTTTTTTTGGTGAAATCAATTCTTCTATGGCTTAGTTTGCACACCGAGCTTGAATGGCTTCACCACCAGCGAAGGTGGTGTAGCTCGCCAGTGGAGACGGAGATCCCACAACTGGGCAGTGGGAATGCAGAGTGGTTTACTAAATTAATGAGCAATTACAGCTCTAACTTACATAGGCAAGACCGCAAATAAAAGCAAAGGAGCTGGGGTAGGAGGGGAGGGGTCAGCCATGTCCATCTGCTGACATTTGTGTTTGCTGACTTCATACGTTCTCCTTGGTGCTACAGAGAAGCCACATGTTGTCCTGCAAATACAGTGTTCGTTTTCTATAAACAACAGTCATACAATAATTTTAAAGCTAAATTAGCCTATGTGCATCATGCAATGTCCCCCTGTTAAGAGGCAAAAATGTAACAGATGGGAAAATATAATAAAGTAATTTTATGACAGTTGTAACAAGCCAAGAAACTATAAAATGGCAGCAGATAGAAAATAAACTTGTAAAATGTATGCATTGTTAGCTCTTTTCACTGGCATAATGCTGGTTGGTGAAATCAGAAGACAATAACCAAAAGTCCCAAACCCAGCAGCCTCTGACACCACTGCCCCCCAGGAGAGACTGCAGGATGCCCCAGATTGTGGGGGGTGCAGCAGAGGTAGATAATAACGAGCATCCAAGCACTGTTTGCCCTCGGAGAGCTTCCAAGCATGGAGGAACTGTTCTGCATTTGCTATTTCCTGCTGCTCGGGGTTGCCTTGCTGACCCCTCTCCTGGTAAATGAAACACCTCTGGCAGCGCAGTGAGTTTGATTAAAAACCAGGAAATATAAGAGGTAAGACGTTTTCAATAATGCCTTCAAAACTGCGGCCTGATCCAATGGCCCGTAACTCACCGAAGTCAAAGAAGCAATCACATAAGTAAGGGATGTGCGCTCTCATCCTTGGTTTGCAATGAAATCAGCTTTGGAATGAATCTCAATGGTTTTTCTTAATCTTTCTCTCTTTTTTTTTTTTTTTTTTTAAAAAAAAGCTCTATATGATTTTCTCTTACAGTGTCTCCTGGGGGTTTGCATTTTCTCTGCTCTTTAGCACTGAATCACAGTATCTTACATTTATATGGTACCCAAAGGATCCCAAAGCATGCAGAAATTATAAGCCAAATTTTGCTCTTGGAAGCATGAGCTCAGCTCATACCAAAGTTAATGGGAGGTGAGCACAAACATCTAAAGGGAAGAATTTGCCCTTTCAGACAAAGAGGAATCGTTTCACCCACCGCTGAAGTGCAGCTGCCTTTGAGGCAAAACATGGCAAATGGTTAAAGGTTCAGACCTAGGAGGTGCTGATCTCTATCAGCTCTTGAAGACAACAAGACCTAAGGATAGTCAACACCAGCAGCAGGGTGCTGAGCTGTGTTTCATTTGTCTCCAGGCACTGTCTCATCAATACGCAACTTTCTTGGCTTTTACAGTCTAAAAATTAAAGGGCTCTTAAAATTAACTTTCTTTGTTTCTATTTTGAATCAACTTGGACTTTTCAACTTGAAACATTTCATTTAGGGGCTTTTTAAGGCCAAGATTTGCAGACTGGGAAGCCTGAATTAAGTCCTTTGGCGCTTGTGCAGAAACCATCATGTCAGAGAGCTGTGCTTGTTTCTCTTGCACATCTGATGGGAAATCTATTTGCACATTTAGAAATTATACAGCATTTTTGGTAGTGGTGGTTTTTAACCCTAAAGACCTTCAGGTGGCACAGGCAAGTGATCAGAGAGGGAGCTTTAGTTTCCTTCACTGGCACTAAACAGGGTATCAGATAAGATGATGGTGGCTTATGGCGCATCAAGCAAGCTGATGCACTCCCTGCCTCTACTCCACTACCTCATGGCTCAAACACATACAGAGACAGATCATGGGTTTAAATCCGGAGTCTAGCGCACCAAGTAGTGAAGTAGCAACTCCCTTCCTGTGCTTTTGTTTTCCTTCAGTTTTGCTAGCAATCACTGACTTTCCAACTGCTCTGAGTTCTTTTTTGGATAACCCACCCCCAAGATGCAATCCAGATGCATAGCCAAGTGCCTTAAACCTCTGAACTGACTAAACCAAATTATATAAAATCTTCTGAGTTTGCAAAACTGAGTTGGGAATCTCAAGAAAACAGGCGTGCTTAGGGGATTTCCAGCATTTCCTCCTCCTCCTCAGGTTGGCAGTATCACAGAACAGCCTCTTCCCATGGTGTTCTGGCACTCCTGGGCTCCATCCCAGCCAGCAGAGTCATTTGCAAAGGTGCCCAAAGTTAAAACATTATGGGGAGAAAAAGTTATTTGTCTTCTTCAGAGCACAGAAAGCTTCTTTTAAGCATGGGACAAAATGATGGCTTATTATCCAGACAGGTCCTCCCTTCCCTGACTCTTTGTGTGATGGTTAAATGAGACGACTAGTGCTAGAATGGCAAGCACTGCAGGGACCTGAAAGCAAGACCAGAAGGCTTTTTTTCTTACTGTTTCACTAGTGGATGGACTTTAACCAAAAGCTCAGAGCCATATTGAGGGAAAACTGGAATAAGGAGCCAGGACCAACTCTCTCAAAAGGCCTCTCACTCTTCATAAGTGTAATTAAAAACCTGAGGGCAAACCTAAGTGCTGGGAGCACCTGAAGGCAGCCCTGAGGTCTCTGTGGGCTTAGCTACACGGTGGCATTTGTTGGGGCAGTTTGACACTTTGCTAAATGAAAACATAGCTCCCCTTGCATTTCCAGAGGAGCTCTAACTCTTTCTGAGCTCATTGCTTTCTTCCAAAACTCAGAATAAGCCGGGCCAGGTCCCCTAATACATATACAAGCTACACCCACTCCCCATCCCCCCGCCCTGCGTCTGCTCTTGGGAGCACAAAACACCCTGCTGTGCTTCGAGCGGGGACTGTCAAACTCAAGTGCTCTAAACTCCGCTGGTTAAGACTTATCAGCAGCGCCTGGTAACTGGCCTCAGGATTGCTGCCAAACCAGTGCAAATCCACAGGAACTATTTTAGTTTAAATCCTATGGCTGAGATGAATAGGAGCGTGCGTGCATGCACACACACACAGAGTTGCTGTGGCTTGGCAGATGAGCAGCAACTCATTAAGCTGCAATAACTCAATCACCCACTATCATCCCAATCTCTATTCTCTAATGCAGTGGTTTGATTTTTTCAAAGGCTGGGGAGTGCTCACAGGTCCCACTGGCAGCGATGGGGCTTGCACATGCTACAGCCTTCTGAAGATCAAGGGGCTATGCACAGATGGTTAAAAACAGTCCTGTGCCTGCTTTGGGGTACCCAGGTTTCAAAGCCTTGGCACTAACCTCCTGCATCCAGAGCAGCCATGGTGCCCATGTTAGAAGCACTGATGGGATGAACATTTGTGTAGCACAAAGAAACAGCCTTGGTTTTGAATTAGGAAATGCAATACTGGCCCAAATCATGGGGGATGGGATGGGGGAGAAGGGGGGGTGGCGCCTGACCTCGGTGTGACTCTACGAACCCTAATGTCTATTTATCGTTGTCATTCTGAGCTTGCTCTTTAGGCTTACAAATGCAATGAACCAGTTTCTCTGAGATCACGTTTTAAATATACTGCCCTGGGGCTACTCTTTAAAATTCAAAACATTGGAGGACACACAGAGAGGGCGTTTCTAATCACTTTTGACAAGCAGAAATTCTCCTTGACAACCTGAAAGGTGAGCACCAGGAAGCTCTGAACCTCACACACGGCACAGAACAGCATCAGAACAAGACCACAAAAATGCAGTTTTCTTGTAAGACACTGACTTTTCATCTATGCAATTCACCCACAAAGCTGAACCACATTGCAGAAGGTTTAGATGCTGGATAACTCTTATGAAGGAGCAGAGATGGCAGAGTACCCTCTGTTTTCCAGAGCCTCCTTCAGCAAGATGAAGAAATTATGGTGCTGTGGTCCAGAAAGAGCCAAAGCAAGCTAGGGAAGAGCTCAGACTTCCCATCTTATGCACTGGCCAGTCAGTCTAACAGGATTCAAAGCCTGGGCAGGGAAAATACAGGCAGGTAGTGGTCTGTGCCTTCTTGTCAGGGCACTGTGCCTCCATTCCTCTCTGTGCAGGGCTAAGGCAAACCGGCACAGTTAAAGCAATGATTTCAGAGTTCAATCAAAGCTCTGCATTTCTGCCAGCAGCCATCCCAGTGGACAAACCATATACCTTTAAGTGCTACTCACTTGCCCTCTAAAAGGGAGAAAATAACTTTAAAAAAAAAAAAAAAAAGAAGCTGTTAGGAGTTATATTACCTGCAACAGCTGAATTTAATTAGTATCGCAATCACAACAAATATTTAAAAGGTCTAAAAAGCCGTGAAGGGAAATTTGCTTTCCTAGGAGAGAGACCCGTGCCTCGTGTGCTCTGTGCACCCAGAGTGCTGCCATGAATGGTTCACGTTGGAGACACTTCACACAACTGTGGATTTTTGTAATCATGGCGTGAGCTGGAGTATAGAGGCAGGAGTGGAGATTTTGGTACAAATCACCATTTCCTTGTCCTGTTGCCGTGCCCCTTCCAAGCACTGGCCCACTTCTAGACGTGAGGTCTGCTGGTGCCCTGCATGGTCCGGTCAGTGCAATCTTTCCCTTAGCTCTGCCTCCAGATGGGAGGAAAATTTTTTCTGCAAGATAAAACCTGAAAAAACAGCAACAACAAGCAAAGGGTAGAAGTTTTCCTGCTTAAGACCAACTGTTCCAGTACTGGGCTTTAGACAAGATAGGATGGAGAAACTTTCTGCAGCCCTCTCCCCAACACCCACATTGGATCAGGTAGAAATCAAAGATGTTTTGTCAATTGCGTAACACCAACACCTTTATTCTAAGCAGGTTTCCATTGTGTGTGTGCCTATGTGTATTTACTATACCCTAAAAGAATAAGGATGGTTGATTTCTCCTAGGCATGGGCACAACAGACACCAGTGTCAGCATCCCTTAAAAGCCTCATGGTAGGAAAGTATCCCTGGTGGGGAAGGGGTCCTCACAGCCTTGGGGACTCAGGCGGTGTGGGTTGTGGTACTGCCCCAGAACGTCAACTTGAAGCATGCAAAGAATTACATTAGTGATGGCCAGAGCAGTTTTGTAGCCCTGACCACAAACAGCCCAAACCCTTCTTTGCCACTGGTCCCACTGGGCTACACCCGTCGTGTGAGCTCGCTCTCCAATGTTCATGGCCATTGCAAAGGGCCAATGATCAGTATCATTACTGTACTGTGCTGGGTGCCAGGCTCAGGCCTGGTGTGGTTACTGCATCCAGGAGTACTTTCTCCTTCCCTGAAGAGCCACAGGGCACCTTCTACTAAACCTTACAGAGAATCATGAATTATAGGGGCTGGGGAGAGGCGTCCCTTTGTGGGGAGCATCAAACAAGCCTGATTCATATCTCACTTCCTGCATCCTCCCACCCATCCCACCTCAGTGGAAACCCTTCTAGGAGTGTTCATCATAGCAGAGAGGCTACAGCAGGAGAAGATGCTGGTGCAGGCAACAAGAATGCAGTTCTAGCAACAGCTGTGCAATGTACTGCGCCTCTCAGCAGTGAAAGATGAGGTTTCAATTCCCAGACATGGAAACTCGTAGCAAACGAGCAAAAGGCTGGCTGCCCTGGCAAGGAGCAGGGATATTTACTAGCCTGGGATGATAGAAATGAAAATAGCTCCATGTCTGAGCAAACAGGAGAAATAGTGCAAGTGATGAAGGCAGCGCAGGCAGCCTGGGAGTATCTGGTGTTGCTTGTTGCAGCCTCTTCCAGCAACCACCATGTCTGTGGAAAGTGTCTCCTTCACAGCAATGAGCTCTGCCAGGTCCCTGTGTGGGACGGAGGGAAACCCAGGTCTCTGGGAAGGAGCAAGTGGGCTCCTGCGATGCATATCAAGCCGGGGTGAATTCTTCCCCACAGTTGCACTCCCACGGCCTAACTGAACTCAGCAGGGTGGGAGGCTACATGGATTTCATGCCTGTGCAAGTACACTGCATTGGCACACAGAGGCTTGCTGCCCCGCAGAAGCTATCTGGACCTTAGGTCTAGGCAAGAAGTGATTGCATGTTACGTCCTGATTTACTTCTTAAGTCAGATGGGTGAGTAGGAGTGGGGAATTTGAGGAGGTTTTGGTTTATCTCCTGCTCCCATTTCCTGTTGCATCTAAGCACTTCACACTGCTGTTGATCTAACCCAGCTACTCTTGCCTTGGGGCAAGGAGGAGGAAGGAGGACTTCAGACTCCCACTGGAGCAGCATCTCCAGGAGGTCTCCTGAGGCTCTGCATTTCAGTCCTCCTTCCTCAGGGTGCTATGCCACAGCCTGCTGAGGTAGCTTGGTTGGTCCTAACCCTGGCCAGGGAAAAATGGATATCCATTCTCTGCTTGACCAGTGAGACCTTGGGTGTCTTCTCAACCAGTAATTAGAGCTAACTTTAAAAATGTGTTTAGGCACCTGTGTCATGACTTATATTTCACTTAAGTGTTTCCTTTTGGCTGTCTCTAAACATCAGAGCAACTTAAGCAACAGTATGCACAAGGGCTTAGGTGGACCTTTGCCGTGCAGCTCTGGGCTCACTGAAATAAGAAGGCCATCAGTTCCTGGCTACCTTTAAAAACCAGCAAACTAACCCTTAACTTCTTCAGATCTCAGGTTTGTGAGGTGAAGGTACGATCCTTTGCTATGACAGCAGCAGCAGACGCATGGCATTACACACTGAGAGGTGTTCAGATATTCCAGACATGTCAGAACTTCAGAAGAAGGCTACATCATCTTCCCTCTTCCCAAAGGACTGTCACCTAGCTCAGCAGGATAAGTTTGCTTTATCTGCTTGGGACAGGATGAGACATCAGGCAACCCAGGAGAAAGGAGTGACTGCAGTTTGGTAAGCTCCAGGCCTACCTCTACTTCCAGTGAGCACCAGGGAAGTCACCCAGTTCTGACATGGCTTAGCACAATTTCTCTGCTTAACGCAAATTTCTCGATGTTGCTTGTGGAGCATCTCTATGCCAGGGAAGGACACGAGAGTCCCAAGCTTGGCCACCTCTGTCTAAACCTCCCCCAGCTGGAGCCAGCACACGGAGCAGCAGAAAGCTGAACACAGCCCCAGGTTCTATAGCAGCAACCCTATCCCTCCCATCATCTAGCAGCCCATCCAAACTCATTGCTTGCCTTCTGCCAATACACTTCTGAGGTGGAGGGGGAAAAAAGCCTGGAGCCAAATACCGTGTCTGGAGCACTTGCTCTCCTGTGGGATTAGAAGCAGGCCCTTTGCCGGGTAGGGCTGGCCAAGGCCGTAGGCTTCTTCAGAGGATCTTGGAGAGGCAGAGAGCCCCTGAAGCTCCCCCGACTCCAGGCAGGGCTGAATCCCCTGCCTGCAGGTACGTTGGCAAGCACAAAATTTGCCATGTGAACACACCCAATTTTCCCACATTTCCATTCATGAATTTGAGTTTTTTAGGTGCAAAGAACAGACAACACAGGTGTTAAATTCATCCAGCTGAGCTTAATCAGTTGAGAGCAAAAGCAAATTCACTTTGAGCTCCGAGACCCCAAGGTGACAATACCTGAACAGGGTGACCAATGTGACACACAGGATGTGCAGAGCTCCAGCTGGTACCACATTGCACATGTAAAAAAAGGGGCTTTTCTGTGCCATGTGGTTGACAAGTTCTGGGAACTGCCTGATGAACAACTGGGTCAAAGATCCAGGTTGTCCAAATCCTTCCTAAGATGAGAGTCGGAGTCACTTGCAGAAATGGAAGAGAAAGGGCCTTTCCCCCGCCATTCTTGTTCGATTTTATGGAAAATATATGACATAGTGTGTGACTTAACATGCTTTACATATCAAAAATGAAATAAATATAAAAGATTCATCTGTTTGGGGAGGGAGTCTGCTAAAAAAGGAACCAATGTGGGGCAAAAGAACCACGTAAATAGTTAACTTAAACAAGACACGCTTTGGTGCAGCTTGGCTTTTTTCATAACCAACACATGGGAACTCTGGGCAAAACCATATTGCACTAGTTATAGACTCATCTTGTAGTCTTAGAGATGGAAAAGACTTATTAGGTCATTGAGACCATCCCACCTGCCAGTGAAGGATTGTTCTCTGCAGAATTTTCTCTATTGCTTTGTACAGTCCAATTTTAAATGATCCAAGCGATGTGGTTTCAGCCACTTCCTTGGGGAGAATCTTGCACAGATATATTTTGTTTGACTCAATCCTTTCAATGGTTAACCCTTTTCTTTCCCAGTTCACCTTGTGTTTTCATTTTATGTTTCCCATATACTGTACTTACACAGTTATGGCCAAACAACTATCACCACTGCCTGTTCTGAAACAGAGAATCAAATCCAATGGCTAAAACATGACAATAATGTATCCCAGAAAATAAAACAAATTTGCTTTAACCATGTACACAAATGAGCTCCTCAAAGCCACAAAATATTCAGGACATTCCAGTACGACATGGCTATCAGCATGGCATGGATGCTCAGGTGTGTTCCTGTTTGGTGGAAAATTAACTAATTTCTAGCTCAATATATTTAATCTTCACAGGTAGGATGTAAAGCCAGTACAGTTCAGAGCTCAATTAGGTTTTGAATGCTGGCAAACCCATCTGAGATTATTCATGTTACTTAAATTCCAAGGGGCAAAATTTAACCCAGGGACAAGCATGGCTTGTATTTTCCCCATCTCAGTGAAAATTATTCTTTAAGAAAAATATAATTCCAGCTAACCACAGGCTTGTGCTAGGTATCAGGAACAAAAAATCTTGCCCTGGCTCCTCATCATTCCTCTGTCTTTCTCTAATTCCTTTCCTTCAGCATTCCACTGTGACATACACTGTAAATACTCATCATTAACTATCAGTGCACAGAGCTGCTTCAGTTGCTGACACAACTCAGCTCCCATGGAAGTGTACGAAAATGGACCCCTGATGCGAATGTGAAGGAAGGGACCAACGCAGGACTCGAATGGAGGCTTTTGGGTTTTTTCTTCACACTGCAAAATGCAAAGAAATCCAAGACATCCAGGTCTGTGACTTCAGGTGTTGCAAAGAAGGAATACATACAAGGAGGACAATGTATAGGTTATATAGTTTGTATAGGTTCATCCCTGGAACTCCAGGAACATAACAGAGGATGTTGCAATACCTGACTTGTTTCCCACACATCAAAGGTCAGGGATTGCTCCATTAATCTCATAATCTACAGGAATTACTGAAATCACGAGGTGTACCTTTCTGGAAGGGAAGTTTTGCAGCGATAAAGATAGCATATTTTATCAGACAAACAGATGTAGATGAAAACCACCTGCCAGGCCTTTAGGCCTACAGGACAGATATGTAAGATATTCTGTCTGAAAAGTTTGGGTTTGTTATTCCCCCATCCCATTGTGGTGGGAACACAACTGCTAATGCTTTAGGATGGGGTGGGGGCGGGAGGCTGGTTCTTACCCTTTTCCTTTACACAAAAAGAAAACAAGTCCTTCCAGTTCAAACGATTTTTCCTCTGAGCATCAACAGAAAGAGCAAAGGATAACCTGTGAGGGAGGCAGCCCGAAGCACGTGTTCTCTCTAAGGATCTGCAGTCTGGTTTGCATTTGAAACCTTTGTAATCCATGGGAAAACTCACATCACGGATAATTCTGGGCTGGTATTTGGGTTTATTGATACAAAGAGGCATGCAGGTTGGGCAAGAGATCAATCAGCATTGTAAAAGGCACAGGAGCACCAGTCTGACTGTGCAAGCACTGAGCATTGCACCAGGATAATTATTTCTGTACACAAACACACACTTAGCACAACCCTGTTCATACCAATCAAATTTTCCAGCACACTCTGGGCTGCAGATTACTAGAGGAAAGCATCTGGGCAGAGACTTGAACAGCTCCCACTTCAGGCAGCATTGCCTGTAGGGGTTTGATGACCTGACCAAGGGAGTACCAGCACAGCCATTACATAGCTGTATCCATCCCTGCCAGACACTGACCTACAGCAAAAGGCTAAAGGAAAAAGGAAATTAAAATGCTGTGGAACTTGTAAAGAAAAACAAGAGATGGCAGAAGCAACCTAATAACAGGGGCAGCCAGGCAGTGAATCATTATCAGGCAGTAAACTCAAAGCAATATATTTAGCCAAATTTTTCTTCACTCAGGGCTAGCATGAATAAGGTGAGCAGGATTTGGTCTGTTCAGTGAGGCCATCACTGCTTGCCTCTTGCGGGAAAGCCTCTGGACACCCAGCATAGTCACGGTGGCACTTTGTCATGCCAGTAGAGTGCTTGAGACTCCCATGTTTGCCCACCTCTGGAAGCAGAGAGCCAGAAAGCTGCTGGGAGAGACCCTGCCAAAATCTAGAATACGCAATTTTAATAACAGGCAAGTTATATACCTGAGATATAACATGTATATATTTATATACATACTAATATGTTTAGATTTTTTTTGTTGTTGTTGCTTCTGAGACCTTTCCCCTGGTTACCCAGCTGTTGATCAAACAGTGGAGGTGTCACACTTAAAGAGAATTTTAGTTCCTGGGCATTGCAATGAAAATTTTATCTGCTTCCCATCAGCAAATGCAACCCAGAGTGCTCATGTGTTCATCAACAATCCCATGTTTCTTAAAATGGTGGAGAACAATGTTCCTCATGTGATGAGCAAGCTGCTCTGAGAATGGCTCCCCCGAGTTTTGTTTTCTTTACCAATAACACAAAGCTCACTTATTGCTGCAGCTCAGGAGGGCGGCGACAGGAGAGGCATTACAAGGACTGTGCTTCCTCTTCTGCTAGGACCATCTCAGATGATGCACACCCATGGCTGTGCCAAAGTACTATGCCTGTTGTGTGCAAAGCTCACTGGCTTAGTTCTGTGCAATGCACGGTGATGTCTTTGTGCGAAAGGTGGTTTCTCTCTCTAGGTAAGTGAAAGAAAAGCAGCGGAAACCACAACCTTCCGCTGGTTTTTGTTTGTTTGTTTGGAAACTCCCAAACCACAGAGCCTATTTTTAGAAGGAGGATCAGGAAGTTGTGGAGAGGGAAAGCTGGAAGGTAGGTGTAAGGTGAAAGCTGTTTAGGGGAGGGGACTCCTGGGAGGAGACAGAAAAAAACCACATAAGAGCTAAAATTTGCAAGAGCAAGCTCAGCTGCCAGCGAGCACCCAGTGCCCAGCTGCAAGGAGCTGCTGGTGGGGGACAAGCAAGGGTGCCAGCACTGCAGGAGCAAGTGCCGAGTGGAGAAGGGAGAGGGAAGATGAGGTCAGGGAGATACTGGTGGGTGGAGTGGGTCCCAGGAGGGAGGTCACATCCAAGAGTGCAATTTTATATAAACCAGAGAGAGCAATGAATTATTCCATTTAGTGCAACACAGATAACAGTGACGGAGGCTGAGGCTGCCTCTGACTCAGGTTTCCTTATTCTGAGCTTTCTAAAAGATCACCTTTTATTGCCTTGTCTACAGCCAAACAGACAAATAATCCTATGCCTCCCCCCAAGCCTTCTTATCATAAGGGTGCCTGGATCCAAGTTCACACTTCCAGGCTCCTGGGATGTCCATCGTGCTATACCATTCAGATCTACATGTATCCTCAGGACTTGAAGGTATCCCCACCAGGGGCTGTTCCATAAACCCCACACCACTTTCCATGGGAGACCTTCTAGCTGCGCTTCAGTGAGTCCTCCTACAGTCAGTGGTAACCCAGTGGTGTCCCGTGAGCTACATAGTCAGAGAAACCACCTATCAGATGAAAGGACCTTCTCAAGTGTAGCAGAATCCTTCCAAACTTCAGATACAGTTAATGACCAATTATTAATTCTATCCCCAAAGAGCAGAAGTGACCCAGCTGTTGACCAGTTTGTTGGGTGTTCAACAGAACAAACCTGCTGCGAAGAAACAAACACTGTGTGTGATCTCCTCACCGTTTCATCCATGAACACAGCAGCTGTTCCCATCTCCCCAGACCATTCTCCATATTACTTAAAGAAGAGCATACATTAGAGCGCTGTCTCTTTCTTCCCGTACAAAGGTGGAGGTGCATAACAGGTGGTAGCAAGACCCCAATCTCAATGTGCTAGATAAAGCATTTTGAGGCTTCTGAAAGAGTTGATGTAAATGAATAACAGTCAAGATTAAACAACTGCAGCTGTGTGAACACACTGCTGCTGCTAGCTCACAGCTCTGCGTAGGTGACCCACCAGGCCAAGAGGTCTCACTAGCTCCAGAATGTGTAAACACCACCATCCAGTGCTAAGTTAGTGAATCCAACCTACCGCCCTTTATTACCATCCTCCAAAGCCAACATGCCTCCTTCTGCTACAGGCAAGTTTTAAGCCTTTGAGCCTTAAGTGCAATCAATGGGAATCAGGGAGCTAAATATCCTTGGGGATCCTGGTCTAAGGCCACAGTGGTTAGAGAAGCATTTAAACATGTGCTTCACTGTCAGCATGTCGGTAAGTGTTTTTCTGCACAGAAGGAGGACTCACCCAGGCAGTTATGTTCTTTTCTGCATGGTTTCTGGACATGCTATTGGACCAAGCCCTTGAGGGCTCAGCCATGGCCCTGTTACCACAGCTAAGTTTGCCAATCAACAGTAACCACCTATGTGTGCCCTCAAAGGAAAACTCAAACTCATCAAGTCTAATCACCTCCCCTGAGGCCTGAGCTGACCTGTCATAACCTGTTGAACCACCTGACCTCCATATGTCTCTGACCCAAGGGGTGCTTGTGTACTTGCTACCTGGGTGCACACTCCTGGCCATTGCAAGGCAAACCAGGATCTCCCTGTGGGGCAGCGTGACTCATGGGGGGGACAGTTACAAGTGTTTTAGGGCACATGCACACAGCTGAGCAATCATGGGGTTGCAACCATGCTTACCCTGCTCACCTGGCTGAAGGAAGGCACTCCAGAAAGACATTGCTGCCTGACAATTTCTGCTTGGCAAAATGAAATCTGCTAGTCCCTTCCCTGCAATGAGTGCTGCCCACGGAGGTTCCAGCCATCCCAGCAGCCTCCAAGCTGAGCCTGCTCCTCTGGACACAGCATAAAATGCCTCTCCTGGTGTGGAAGCAGCAGGGCTGCCCAAGAGGCACGTTTCCTGGGCATTACAACTTATATTTGAGAGGGCAGGAAGGGCTGAGTAAAAAAAGTGTGCTTCCTAGCTCCACCAAACTCCAGTGATTTTAACATGGCTCCTCAGATTTTAAACATACAGAAGCCAATCCCTTCATTTGTGTGCATAAGACAGTGCACCAAATGGTGATAACAAACCAATGGATGAAAAGCATGGTCACCTACATTGCGACTGATGCAGTTAGGAAAGCGTATATAAAATTCACCACCCTTCAGCTAGAAGGTACCAACTGTCAGCTGAGACACAGTAGCAGCAATTTGGATCCTCCTAGCAGGTACAAATGCAAAGGAAAATGTGATACTACCATGGCTTGAGGTGCACATCACCAGTTGCCATATCTCAGCCAAGAAGCCAGAAGTCAGGAGCTCCTGACCTGATGCAAAAAAATTGCCAAATGCTCTTGATCCCTTCCAAAGGAAACAGCGGGGTCAGCACAATCCTACCTACACCCAGGCTTCAGCAAATCAGCTCCAGATTGGAAAATCCCATTGCCACCCATTGAGACACAGTTAAACAATTTCCCAGATCACACATGGGCTGCACAGGAGCCCAGGCTGCAGCAGCGCTTCCACACTTAAAGACTGTGCCTCCTTGGGTCATGCAGAGGCTTTCCAAATCTGTTTTATCCACCCAATTCAGTAACACACCTTTTTGGCCCAGCCAGGCTCGGAAATGAGAGCGCTCAGCACCACCTACAACCAGGCCTACTCCTAACCTGGGATTTTTTGGCCTGCTCTGGGCTGGGCCATGAAAATACCAAACATACCATGCAAAGTGCTGTGCATCTCAGTGCTCGCTTGGCTTGAGGTAGAACTCTTCCCAAAGCAAGTATTCCAGGCTTGCATATAAATTAAAGCTCATAAATCCGTTGAGAAAAAATCTTGTCTGTGGAAATGACCAACTTGTAAGAAGGGAGTTAAAGGCTACAGATGATTTTCAATGGAGCCTTGCTGGCTGTCAAGAATGCATGAGGCAGCAGAGTTGTTTGGGTTGGGAGCATGAGTTGGATTTTTCTCCCCTCTTTTGAGGACAATGAAATGTAACAGCTTTCCTTCCCCTCTGAGCTGCACTGAGCGACCCAAGCCGGGAGACAACAGCACAGATACAATCTCCGGAAATCATGAAGTGACTGAAGAATGGCTGAGGAGTTCTGAATAACTAAATAAAGTCCTCTGTGTTTTCTTTAGCAAGTAAAGAAAATACTTTTAGTGTTTTAGTGTGACTTTTGGGGTCAAGGGGGAATCTTGAGTCCAAATACAACAAACCAGTGTGGAAATTACTGCCAAGAGTTTGGTAGTTAGGCTGGGAGCTTGCCTTGAGGCTCAGTTGTGCGAATACCACTCATGGAAGGCAGGCTGAATTTGAGGTTTTGCTCAAATCATGGACTTGCTGTATGTTTTTGCTTTTAAAAAGCTGACTGTGCTGAGTGCCCCTCAGCAGCCCATGGAAACGGTAGGTGCTGACGCTCCTTCGCTCTCCAGAGATGGAGGAACACCCATGAGTCTAGTGTCGGGTCTTCACATCTCACAGCACATGTAGACACATCAAGGACACCAAGCACAGAGTCGCTGTTTTGCAGTTTACAAACACTTCCCTGCTGCAAAACATATATCCCCCTTGGGATTCTCAAGTCTGCTTCAGTATGCCTGAAAATGAAGGGCTCCCAAACTGTTAACCATAGGGCATCATGGAGCAGCTGGGTCCACTACCCGGTGCAGATGATTACATCACTAGCCAACGCATTACAACATCATTGGTTTGTTAAATTCTTTGAGGAAATAGATAATCAGCACAGAGTGATGTGATCAGGGTAAGAAAGCATGTTAAAGAAAGAGACAGGAGCCAAACTCATGTGCAGGGGCTGCATAGACAGAGGTCTGTGGAGGCTGAGGCTGATTATTTTTTAACTGTGGTTTCCAACTCTCATCTTGTTGTTTCTGAAAAACTAAAGACCCTTCTGCTTTTACCAGTCTCTTCCCCAAACAGGGTCTTTCAGGTTTCCTTCTGTCTGACATAAGGAGAGCAGAACAACTATGACACAGAAATAATAGCATCTGGGGGAACACATTAGCACCAGCACAATATAGATGTGAGCTGAGAGGAACTAAAAGGTTCAATAAAGAAACAGGAAAAGAATTCCTATTTCTTGGCTTCCTGATTTTTGATGCGTTTTACTATTGGAATTGCCATCTCTACCCACCCCCCTTAGTCTTATCCTTTGTTTGGCTTGCAGTGTTAAAAGAGAGCCCATCTTCTGATTCCATATTCCAAATACAGTAAAAATTAATAATTCTAGCTTCAAATATATATTCAAGAGGTTTTTCAAGGTTGGTTTTTTTTCTGTTTGCTTAGGTAATAAATTAATACTTGTATTAGCACATCCACCAGAGATGCACCAAGCCTGGTTCCAATTTCATTTATCCTACCTGTCTTCATGGGCATGGGTGGAACAACCCTGGTACCATAAAGAGCAGAACCGCACTTCAGAAGCACACACTGTTTATTTCTTATGCTAGCAGTAGTATCGCTGTAGCCACAATGGGCATTTGTTAGACCAATATAGCTGGAAAAAACCACACAACCTTTCAAGCTTACAAGGGCTTCTGCTTTTCTGGTATCATCACAGTTAGCCTAATAAAAGATACTACCGCTCTCTTCAAAACGGTCTTTGTTATTCATGACATTCAGTCAAATGACACTCGTATTACAAGAAATAGCATATGTATTTTGTCTTATTTTCTTCTGTTACATTACTGTGTATGCAAATGAGGAGCACCTAGCATTCCCACAGCATTGCCTGTACGTCTTGGGCGGTTATACTGTACAGCTTCATCACAAGGCCATCTGCTCTCACAGAGAAAGCCAACATTTGACATACCATGTACCATGTACCATGAAACAGACTCCAAAGGGCAGCAGTGGGCAAATGATACCCTGCATCTGCTCAGCTCACATTCATTTCTAGCCACCTAAGGTTTGGCTGAAACGGTTCTTCTAAACCCAAATACATATGTTGGCTTAGAGGCACCATAGTAAAGTAGCCTAACAAACCAAAGCAATTGGTTTTAATAGGAATCTTGGCTTGTTTTGACAATGCACTGAATCTTCATGTTGGCTCCACTAATGTTTTTTTAGGAAAATGTATGCATCTTTGCAGCACTCGGCAACTAAATCCTCTCTTCACTTCATGGAAAGGGTTTCCTGGCTATCCACATTCTAATGTATTCCAAGTCCCTCGCAGCTGATTGTTGTCTGGGCTGGAAATACTTTTATATTAAGCGCAACAATTTGCCCCTGTTGCATACTGTGTGCGGGCTGGTGAGCAGGACATGCAGGTCACAAACTGTGTCCTTTATGTTTCTTAATGTGCTTGCAAAAGTGTGCAAGGCTATGGAGGCATTTAGATGCTTCCTGCATCACGTTGTGCAGATGTGTTTGTAATAGCTACGGAAGCGTCTGTCTCCTGCTACCCAGCCTTATTACAGGCAGTAGCAATACTCCCAGAGTTCAAAGGCATTTCATGCTCACTGAGCGTTTTTCAGCAAGAAATCTGAGATTAAATAAACTTGAATCCTCTCTGAGGAGAAAGCAGAAGATGGAAGGAGTGGAGCTGACTCTCCACTGCACAGCATGCATCTCGGTGTACCTTGGAAAACACCCAGGCGAGGTGCACCTCAAACCCATGTCTGGCCAGGACATTTCACTACTGGGGCCAGATTTATGCCTGCTGCAAGGCTGTGGATTTTAATGGGTTTGTGCCAAGGCTGCCAACCTGTTCAGAATCTGAAAGTCACCCAAGACGTTTTCTAGCCTTTGTCCTAACATCTCTGGGCTGATTCCTGAGGGGTTTGCTGAGACTAGGATTTACATTGGATTTACAGCTTTTTTTCCATTTTCATCCATAAAACCTGGTAAGTTAGTTTGTCACCAACAGAAATATTTAGCTTTTAGTGAGTACAGACACAAGACCCTGTCTCTCTAGAAAGAGTAACTGCTGATCTGCTCATTAGCAGAAGACCACATTCTGCTCTTGTGCTAAAGAAATAGTGTCCAGGGCACATCAGTGGCTGTGGACAAAAAGTGACCCTGAGAGTTGCTCATCCAGGATCCAGGGAGCACGTGGAATTGAACTGTTTGATGTTTTTTCTCTCCCTAACAACTCTGCCTCTGCGGGAAAAAGAAAATATTTGAGTCATACAACTGACCGAAGTGTCATTCCCGCTGACGAGGGATGTTTACGCAGTCTCAGCTGGCAGAACACTTCCCTTAGCAATCTGGAAATGCCATTCTTGTGCACCCTCCACACCTCAAGCCAGGGATGGGTATGGGCTCCCTAGACAGTATCCAAATGCACACAAGCTGGGACATTTTGTTTCAGTTTGTCTGCAAGACTGAGGTCTGGAGGTGAGGCCTTTCCTCAGGAGCTGGGGGAAGCCATGTGCTCAGCTGCCCGGTTGGGGCTTGCCGTCACCAGGCTTGTAAAGGTGTTTGTGTTCCTAAAGATGTGTCCAAGAGAAGGGGGCATGGAGACCTACACCCTCAGCATGCTTCAGTGCTTAATTGCCATTGACTTCACTGAGACAAAGAATTACAATACCACTGCAGATCTGGGCCCAATGTGGTTTGGAAAATCCCACTAGATACCATTCCTCACCTTTAGGTGACTAAATACTTCCAAAATTCCATCACAAATATCCTCAGAGCCTTTAGACAGTCTGCACATAAGTATTCCCTGGGCTGCCCAGTTGAAGGTCACTATTATGATGCTGGAAAAACTTTCCACATTAGGCCTGACCTTGAAAAAGCCATCTCGCTCATAAGTTGAGAATGATGCAGTGGCAATTCGCACATCTTCTCTGCTGTAGACAATAGCCTTTGAGTCCAGGACAGATCTAAAAGCCTGAAAGGCAGACATACAAGAGTGTTATGTCCTCTGTCTGAGAGCTGAATCCCAGGGAGGGTGGAAACAGCAATGTAGGACAGCTGCGAGTATGCTTAGTATTAATATCAAATATAATGGTAATTCAAAACAGAGTCTTTTGGTACAGATCTGAACTGCACAAGCCAAGTTATGAAATGTTATTAGCATCTGGATCTGAGAAGCAGCTGAGACTAAGCTGGCCAGCATTTGCCATATGTCTCATCTGCAGAGAATATTTAAATAAGTAAACACAATGAGTTAATAAATACATGAAATAACTTTGCAAGATAAGCACCTCTCTGTGTTAGTGGCATGGCAGATTGTCAGAACGATCCCATCCAGTGGAAAGTCTGAAAGGGGAAAATTTAGATGGCACAATACTGGGGCTTTTTTTTTGAGTATTCAATTGACTGAATAGCATAGGCTCAGAATGGTGAACATTTACAATGATCCTTATCTGCTGGCAGGTGAGAGAATACCATTCCCGTTGCCAAAGCCTTAACTTATAAGAAAATCAGTGGTTCTTCTTGGAAACATAAGCTGAAACCTCTCAAAGACCATCTAGCTACATCCCTGTGAAGGCAAAAGGGACTATAATTTTAACAGCATCAAAGGTATAGAAAGTCATGCTGCTTTCCAGTAATTCCCTGATAACACCTAGAGGGTGAAACAAGCTTGATGGTGGTCTAATATGAACAGGAGGGGGAAAAAATGCTAAATGCTGACTCTGGGAAAGGAATTATTCCTTAAAAACAGTCCAGACAGATCCAGTGTCCCCATTTAATTTTTATTTGTGCATATATCTAAATGTCTCCAGTGAGGACTTAACCTAGAGAGGATTTCAGGATTTGGCCCAAGAGAAACTCTTGAGGGACCACCAGAGTTCAGGCTTTTTATTAAGAAATCTCTCCCCTTTGAACAACAGATCGAGGGCTTGAGCAGAGGGTCAATGGCATCCAGTTGCTTGGCCATATCCAGAGGATTCTAAACACATCCAACCCCCTGAGCAGTTCACTCTGACTCTAAATCACATTCCTTTATTGATGGAGAAGGGAAAAAACTATTAATTGCATACCGAGGACATTTTTACCCAGAAATTTTTTGTAAGCTCAACATCTCCCTAGAAGATGTCAACAACTTGATTCTAATGGGCTCTGGCAATGCATGGTACTATCAGTTTATCAGCCTCAGCTTTTTTGCTTTGGGTGGTACAAAATGTTCCTGAAAATTGACACTGCTGTTAACAATAGGTGCTCAAAATGATCACTTGCAGTAAGTTTTAGAAAAGTTCAAAGACTGAGTTTATTTTGGCTTTCCAAACTAGAACACATAACATCATTTTAATTTAGAACAGGACCTTGCTTCAGTTCTTGCATGGATGGATACAAACAGGACTGAACATCTTAAAGATGTACAAGCTGAGTCCTCCTGACTTGATTCTTTTTCACTCCCTTTTTATGGAGGATATGATAAATTGGGTCATTCAATAGAATCAAACCACATACATTCAGGTTTCATGGGTTTTATTTCAAACAGGTGTAAAATCCCTGTTTCACACATATAGCAGTAGTGCCTCTCTCCGTTAAGTCTTTCACCACCAAGAAATGTTAACCCCATGACAAACAAGGCAGAAAGGCAAAAAGATGCTTAAAGATCTGATACAAAAATGTAGGTCATATCTGCACAAACTATTGATGTAACTCTTTCCTTGCCTCTTGCATGCAATTGATGAACAAAGTTAATTTTTATACAGGCTGGTTGTGATGCTTAGTGGATTAAATGTTTATGATGCTTAGATGATAAATGCTTTAAGATTCAGTCTGAGTGGTAGAAGTTGCACAAATAATTTCAGTTGCTGTTCCAGCCTTCTTTCCCAATTTTGCTCCCTCACAGGGAGATGCACCTCTGCCAGACAGTTGAGGCAGAAGAGCTCTGCACTGCAGGATTGTACTTCAGTTCACTACACCTTCCCTCCTCTCCTAGCTCTTAAGCAAACACATAAAGGCTCCATTCCCACAAAACCTGACCTCAACAGTAATTTGTACTTCCACCGCCTGATCTGAAGACACAAAGCGCATTGAGTGGGATTTTGTTAGTGATACAGAGAGGTATAAAATATTTTCTAGTGCATTAAACAGAAGGGTGAAATGGTTTGACCCAACTAGACGGAGCAATCAGCCCAAGAGCACACACACACAGAAATATGATGGGTATGAAATCATTCAGAGCCAATCAGTAAGCTCCCAACTTCTAAAGTAATTTCATAATTGAGTAATGGGACACAGCAGGGTCTGAACTATTGTGTATTATAATCTGAATGGAATGCTGTGAGAAGGCTGGAGCAATCTGATCGCACCGAGCCCTCGCTCACCAGAAATGCCTTTGACATATTTCCTTAAAGCACAGCAACAAGAGTGGAGTAACTGCTTGTTAATGACACCCTGATGGGTTGTCTGCAGCACTGAAACTGAGATAGCATAGATTGGAAAGCATGTGCCTCTCCTTGGCTGAAGTTAGCACACCAGCCCCCACAGACTGCCCACCCACTTCAACCTTAATCGCCGGTGTGCCTGTACAATCACCAGTTTCACTTCACTACGTATTTCCTCCCCCAGAACTTAGCTTATAAAACAAGAGGCACTAAAAATCCGAGATGATACCACGCCAGCCTCCTGTCATGGCTTAGTGCTCTTGCTCCGTGCTGGCTAACCCATGACTATCTGCATAGCTGTGTAGGCTGGGGTCTTTCCCTTTCCTATTTTTCAGTCCCTCCTTGGATATGCTTGCATTAACTCCACCATAAAAATGCCACCTCTTTTTAAAGACATCACCCATTCTGCCTCCTCTTCACCTCTTCTCTTTCCTCTACTGGCAGACAAACCTGGAAGGAGACAAGAGCTGGACTCTGGAAGTGTTTGACAGGGATACAGCACGCATGGTTTTGGTTCTGGACTCCAAGATGTGCTGTGGGAGGAGGGAAAACCCTCAGTCTGCTGTGAGGCAAAGCTGGAACACATCCTTCGTGTTCGGATCTGTTTTATAGATGTGGTCCACTGTGGAAAAGGCTATTACTGGGCAGCAGACCTGGTCGTGTCTCCTGTGCTCCAGACCAGCTGGAACAACTCTGGGGAGAGGGAGAGGGTGTAGCTTTCCAAAAAGCAAAAGACAGGCTCTGCTGGAGAAGGCTGCAGTGATGAGGGTGGGTGCAGCAGCTATGGCAGAGCTTGCATTGTGAGAGCAAACTAGGAGACTCCTGCAAGAAGCAGGAAGCCTGCTTGTGGTGGGGACCAGACTCACAACCAAGTCTCATTGATGGTGATGGAAAGATCAGGAACCAGGGGGATTTGTGCAAACAACTGAAAGAGCCATTGAACCTTCTTGGGTTGCAAGATATCCCCTTTCCTCCCTCAGAGACCAGTTTGTTTTTCCAGTGCTTACACTCTCAAGCAGCAGCTTTGAGCACTCTTGCTCTGGTTCAGCATTTCCATGCTCTAGGAAGACATCGGTTTGGACATCAGGAATCTGCTGGTGTCCTCACTGTAACAAGGTCCTGGCCCACTGCCAGGCTGCTGCATGAGAGCAGTCTCAGGGCTGGCTCTCAGCATCCCCATGCTCTCAGAAATGGGTGCTCCTGTTTGTCAGTGTCATCTGCTGTTGGAAGGGGAATGATGCTGCGCTGCCCATGAAATGATGGGGACCGTCCCTGCTCTGTGACACACTGCACACATGAACATATGGTGCATTAACCTCCGAGTAACCTTGGGCAGGCTAGCTGAGGTCAGCTGTATCCCATGTGTAGTCACAGCTCCCCTTAGGAGCTGCTATAAAATGTTACCACAGTTGGGTTATGTGCTGCAAGAAGCCTGACGTCCTACATCAGCCAAAGCCCTGTTGGACGAATAACTAGAAATGGGAATAAGGGAGATTTCAGAAGTGCCTAAATGCTCCTGGGGACGGTCAAAGGGATTCATGCTTGCAGAACCAGACTTTCAAAGGTACCTAAAGACATAAGAAAACTCCAACTGGGAGTTCATAAATGGGTTTCTAGCCCTTGAAACTGGTGATAGCACACACTAGACTGGACATCCCAGGAGCTCCACTCTCAGCAAGTCTCAGTACCTCACTGTAATGAGTGGGACCTGTAGCACAGATGTATGGGTGCCCATATCCTTCTGATTGCTCCAGGCTGCTGATGGGAAGCATGGTACTTCCAAGGGTTAGGAGTCAAGAATAAAGCCAACAATAAGAGCTAAAGTGGGCAGAACTAACAGAAGAGAATATAAAGTGGAAATTGTGCTTCAAAACTGGAAAAGCACTTTCAAAAACTTTATCCCACATAATTTTAGTTGTCTAAATACCAGGCTCTCTTCTCTGCCCAAGAAGTTGTTTTCACAAAACCTGTTAAAAAAAATCTCTTGCTAAATTCTGAGCTTACAAGGATGCTGCCCAAAGCTCACTTGTGCTTATCGCCGGAGGAGTTACTGAATAGATTTGTTCCCTGAACTGATAGATTTTAAGCCAATATTGAAGAGTCTCAGCAAGCACGATGGATACCAACAGCCAGGTGCAAGCATAGGAGAAACCTGTTTCTGAGTACTGCCTGCACCCTTCAAATCAGGAGGTCCACTGCATGGGCCATCCCAGGGCCTGGCAATGCCAGCAGGAAGACTCTCTCTGACTTCAGATGGACTTTAATCAGGCCCATGTGAGCTGTGTGCATGCATGCAAGACAGTCTGGATTTGGACTATCAAGCACTCACAACAAACAACTCGCTAATAAGCTACAGGCCAAGATTTTCTTTTTTTCAGAGATTATTCAAAAGACCATTTCAAAATAGCAAGTTTCTCTGGGAAAAATTCAGCTTTTTCATACAGACAACTCACATACCAGAAAAAAAGCAGCATTACTCACATAAATTATTCATTTCAAATTACTCACCTGGTTCCTGCCGCCAGTCATGCTTTTCCTATGCCTGGAGATGTGGAAAGGCCAAGTTAGCATCACTTCAGAGAGAGGGGAAGGGTCGTTATGACCAGCCATGTGACATCCAGCCAGAATGAATTGATTCTGGGACCTCCTGACATGGTGTCTGTCACTGGAACCCAGTTTGCCATTAGGATGCAAGGACGTCTCCTGCTTTCCCCTCACCCACTCAAGCACACCTGGACCAACAGAGCTGACTGAGGGGCAGCTCACATGTTCAGCTAAACCAGGCTGGACGGCTTGTTTGAGATCATGGGGCAATGTGAGAGCACTGGCAGGAGAAGGCACAGCTCTCATATTTGCACTGTGCTGCCAAGTGAGGGATGGCTTTGACACAAGAGAGAACCTGTGGCTGGCAAAGGGACTAGCTCCACTCTCAGCTGCTTCTCAAAGCTAGCTATTTTGCAACATTAGTAAAACCAGTAAGTCCATCTTTTGCAACACATATTCTAATTTCTTTAGCAAACCCAGCAGCAGATGTTCACTCTGAGGCCGAGCATCAGTAAGGCCTCTTCAGAGGTTTTCATTTGCAAAGGGACGAGCAGGTACAACTGAAATAAACAATAAAAGCAAAACTCACAACACAGACTGCAGAGAGGCATTTGGTGGGTGACTAAAGGTATTGCACAAGTTTGTGGACACATGCTTCACCAGTGCTGCACCTCTTCTGTGAGGCTGGGATGACCATAGAGCAGCACCACACTGGATTTACATTGATACAGAGATGAAGGTATCTTTGGGACTCGGTGTGGGACCTTCCTTGCTGCCCCTTCTGTGAATCTCACTTGTATAGCAGCTTCCACTGGGACCAGCTGAGCTGCTGCCTTGGGAGAGGCTTATGGGAAAGGCACAGAGTGCTACTGAAGCCACAGCAGAAACTGGAATATAGCCGTTGCTTGTTTGTCTCCATGTTTGTACACACATGTCTTATTTTGTAGGTCTACAACCCATTGCTGTGCACCAAAAATCTCCCTTTTTGCCCAGCACCGGTTTGCTTGCCCACCTCTAACTTTCAGTCCACAGCAAGAGGCAATCAGAAGATGACATCCAACATGTTCTCAGCACATAGCAGTAAAAAGAAAGAGCAGGCAGTATCAAACTGTGTGATAAAACACCTATTTATTGAGAATTTCCCAAGGGTCAGTGGAAGCAAAGCAATAGGACTTCATTGTAAAACAGATCAAAGCTTTGTAGGTTTTCCCTTTGAAACATAGGTTATCTGCGAACAGTAGCGTCCACATTTACTAGAATACCATTGTTTACTGTCAATGCCAAAGTCATAACAGACAAAAAAACACAGCCCACAGAGGGAACTCTATGAGGGTTCCCTTGACTCAGCACCATGAAGGCAGCAGCCAGGCTGCACACCAGCGTGTAACAACTTCCATCTCCCAGTCCTGATTTGCCAGGCTCCTGTGTACCATCAATGGCATGAGGTATGCCAAAGCTTCAGTGCAAACACACACCTTCCTTGGGGTCACAGCATTGCAGTGCATAGGATTTTACAACAGGGCTTGCATAATTTCAGAGTTGTATTCTTCCTTCTTCATGCATCCAAAAAAGGTCTTATCTACTACCATAAATCTATCACACACTTCTTCCAGCTGTGAAACTCCTAAGACAAATCCTCCTGCAATAATCCAAATGCACGACACTTGTGGAAACCAGTCAGGTGCTATTCTGCATCTGTTGTCTTCCTACATTTTTCCAGTGCAGCCACAGTCAGATTGCACAGTGTAATGTGGGTGTATGTGGCAGCTGCAGCTCCTCAGGTTGAGCTGAGCCTGCACTGAGTTTTGCACATAAGACAAAGCAGCACGTCATTATGTACCCAAAAACAGGGCACACATTTTCACATTTTTCTGACTGACAGCTCTTCCTGAGTGTTAAATTATTGTCATTTTTTAGCACTTTGAGTATATACTTCAACTAGTTTAAAAGGGATTACTGGAAGTGAGGTAGTTGTGGTCTTCAGCGTTTTTATTTCATCTTGCTCTAAGGCTGACAACAGACCAATGTGGACATCTAGACTTAACAGACAGTTAAGATCTGTGTGCCATGAGTGTATGTGAAATCCCTTCTGAGGAGATTAAATGTCAGTTTGAACCAGCAATTCCTCAGAACTGATGTTCTCCTTTGGCAGAGGCCCCTCCAGCAGAAGACACGAGTGCACGTTCCAGTACGTCTGTTCCAGTGAACAACTCTTCTTGCCATCTTCTTCCTACTTTCACATCTTGCATCTGCTTGAAATTTAGAGGCTGATTTAGCAGACCTGACTTTGGCTCCTAACGAAGGCATTCTGACTTGTCAATCTCTGCAATGGCTGCTGCGAGAAGCCTCGATAACATCTTGGGTTTTATCCACTCTTAGAAGCCAGAGCCTAATGCTAGGCCATCTGGACACCCACAAAGCGCCAAACGCTGTCGTTCTTACTTAGTCCGGCTTCCTGCTCAAGTCAAATGCTATTTTGATGAGTGACTGCTAAAATGCTCAGGGTTTGACCCTTGCATGTTTGCCTCGCAGTCTCCAGGCCCTCTCCAGCAGTGACGATGGTCTGCTCATCAGCTGTTGACTCAGTTTGCAATAGAGCCAGCTGAAATTTTTTCAACAGAGCAATTTCTCATCCAGTAAAGTCTATTCAAAAATCAAAATATTTCTCAGCAGTTTGTCAATTTCAATGAAATTTTACAACAGGAGAATGTCAAAACATGGTGTTTCATCACTGCCGGAGTGGCTTTTTTCAATGGCATTGACGTGCTTCATTTCATTATTGTCTTTTTGCTTCCACTGCTGCACATAGTTGAATATTGACTCAAACCTTATACAGATTTCATATTTTGCACTGCTTAATTTCTTAGCTTTTCCATTTTTATATAATAGGAAAGTAGAAACAAAACGAACATCATTTAAATAAGGCTTTCTTTTCTGAATAGTTCATAAATTTATATTTCATGGGAAACTTCCAAATTTCACCTTTTCCTCTCAAGTCATAACAAAAAGAACTGGGGAGTGTCAGAGCTTCTCCTGGAGAGGAAATTCCACCTTCAGACCAGCTCTTGTTACCACTCAGCCCTCACCCCGCTGAAACCCTTGGCTCTGTGGGAAGGTCCAAGGTAGATCTGATTCACAAGCCTAGCAACAGCCGGAGAACACAACTGGCAAACCAGCCCTTTACAAAACTCAGTGAATCATCATGGCTTTGATGCAGCCTGCCCTCCTTGCAAGGAAAATGTACCTCAGCAACAGAAACAAGATCTTAAATCAAATCAGATGCAGCTTGAAATATGTCTACTTGTTCTGGGAAGAGGAATTATACTAGAATAAATCTTCAGAGTTATTTTACTCCTAAAATGGGAGAAAAAAAATTCTGAATTTAGTTTGACCAAAAATGAGGTAGATACATGAATGTGAAGAAATTCAGGCCATTGAAGTAATAATACCATGTGACATTGGGCAGGCAGCCTCCCACAGGCTTTGCTTGAGGAGCTAGAACCCACACCAGATCCCACCACAAGGAGAGGAAACCCTTCCTGGAGTAAGTCGTGTCCCAAGTGCTTGTGAAATGTGAGACCATACAGTGCAGAGCAGCATATGTGGGTAAGATTCAGCCAGTCTCTCCTCTTCCTTTGGACAGAGATGCTCCTTTCTTTCTGAAGGTATCTCCTTGATTGCTGGAACTCATCTGCCATTTCTTTGAGATTACTGGTTTCAGATGATGTAGCTACTTCCTGTGTATTTGGTGATCACAGGACAGTGCAGCGAAGGAGTGGGTGGGTGGCCATATAGGCTGGTGCAACGTGGAGCAAGTCATCTGCAGAAAGACAGAGAAAGCATAGATTGGCAGGATGAGATCTGATCCAAAACGAAGTTGACAAATCAACCACTGATTTCACCTTTGCTGTCCTTGCAGGTTCCACACTTTAGAGGAGCCATCCCAGAAATCCAGTAGTACCCAGGGGAGTGTTTGCCTTAGAAAATAACTTTGGACCTGTTCTAAGGGTTAGGGCTGTTTCTAAGATCACCTGTAAGATAACTTCACCTCTACAAGGCAAACCAAGGCTTGTGTTGTAGTCCTAGGAGCTGAAGAACCTTGCCCACCATTTGTAAGGGAATTTAGAAGATCAGGTAATTCCAGGTTGATCTTCACCAAGTTGTTCCAATTCCCTCCTACACCTGGCAGTATTCAGTTGTACCTAAGCTACAGCCTTTGGATCACACTCAAGAAGAATGTGTCCAGTCTATGACCTGCTCTTCTGTCCATTTTGCTGAGGGCCCTACAGCCTTTTCCACTTGTCATTCAACGGGAGATCCGTCCAGTTGCAAAATGACCACATTCCCATTACAAGAACAGGGGCACTGAGTTTTTTAGCCCACAGATGCCCACCCCCAGCCAAAAGGTTACAAACTACAAGGTTAGATCATAAGTAAAACAGGGTGGGAACTTCCTAGCAGAGCTAGGAAGCATCCTAGGGCAATTCCAGTGCAAATAAACAAATAATAATGTATTTCAAATGTGACTGATGTGGAGCCCCAAATATTTGAGGCTGGCTACCCTGAAGCAGAGGCCTGAGGGCCAGAGGTCCCCACTGAAGTGCTGTGATTAGAGTGCACTGACCATGTACAAGTAGGGAGCAAAGAGATGGAGCCAGGCTGCGGTTTCACAGCTGCATGGCACTGGCCTGGGTGATGAAATAAGTCCCAGACAGGAAGCAGTTTTCCTCAACAGTAAGCTGCTATTTTTATCCATCTTGCTTCTCTAACCAAAGAGACACTTGAAATCAGTGGGCTCTGCTCTGCTGCAAGTCACACCAGCACCAACCTCTGGAGGTGTCCCCTTGCCCACTGTGGGGTTGGGCAAGAAGCACTCCTGGCTCCCTGCTCCATCAACACCCCTCTGATCATCAGTGATCTCCACAGATCAGACCACTCGAGCCAAAAATCCCAGTGGATGTACCTGCACTGTGTAAGAGAAGCAAGATGGGTTATGAAGGATCTCCCATGGGTCAAGTAGCACACGGTGAGAACAAGAGCCTGCAACAGGGCAGCTAGAGGCATGATGGAGCCTGCTCCATCACCTCACCAGCCACTGACCCTGCTGCCACACCACCCAACACACAGCATTAGCCTCAAGGTATTACAGAGGTACTGCAGGGCACAGACTTGTCCAGTGCTTTATTATCACAGCTGCTATGTGTATATCTCATGTTGCTATTTGTACGTGGAGGCAACACTTCCCTACAGCTTCCCGCATGCCCCTGCCCCTCAGTCACAGTCCTTGATCCCCACCCCAGGAGCTGCAGCTGGATTGGGCAGCAGAGGCAGGCTCCATCTCCCACTTCGTGCAAGGTGACAGCCCTGTTTATTCCCCTTTTCTCCTTCTCCCCACCCCCTGGCAGTGATGTGGGCTGAGGGAGTGGCAGCACCTCCCAAATCCCAGAGCAATAGATCTGGAGTGAAGTCACGAATAACTGCAGCTTCATGGGAATGAGCTGGAAAAAAGAGCTACGAGGGGGAACATGCTGTTTATGCCAGAATCACTTGACATCTAGTAACACTGAAAAGCAAGGAAGGGGGTAATATTATCTTCCCTTCCTCTAATGGCTTATTTTCCCCCTATTTCAGTGCCTGGGTGTGGGAAATCTGAGCTCAGCTGGAATAAGACAGTGTGAGATGGGCAGAGGTTTTCAGCTCTGGCAAAAATGAGCCCCTGGCCCGAGTCCTGCAGAGGGATGGTCAGTGGAGGCTCCTCTGCACAGCTGAGGCAGCTTGCTGAGGATCTGTGCCATCCTCCTCTCTGCTGTTCAACATTACATGCATTATTTCAGCTCTTTGCAGCCTCGCTTGCTGTGTCTGCATATGCAGTGACGTGATCATCTTGTCACATCACTGTGACACAGACAATCACTGTCCTTTTTAAGCTGGAGATGTTTACTATGAGAAAATGCTCTTATCTCAAATACTCTTGCCAAAGCTTCAGTCCCACTGCTGTCTCCCCTTTTTTGTTCATTGAGGACCCTGCAATGCTGCACATTGAACAGACAAATCAAGAGGCTGAAGACCAGACTTAATGAAAACATAAATTAACATATGCCTCCTAGGGAGGTTGTTAGGCTTAGCTCATTAGTGGTTTAAAGCATATCCAATGCTCTAAGTTATTTGTTTGTTTGTATTTTTGCAGCTGTCCTTAGTTCTTTTAGGTCAAGTAGAGGTGTGAGGTCCAAAACAGCATCGGGATGGATGAGCTTATGTTTCCAGCCCTGAAAAAACAATGAAGTGCTAATAAAAAAAAAAAAAAAAAAAAAGCCTTGTGAGAAAGATTTGACTCCAAAGCCCTGCACAAGCAACACACACAACAGCATGGAAATGCAGGAGCTTTTGCTCCCCAGGGAGGGGAGATGCTGCCAACTACTTTGGGAGGAGAAGTGGAATCTCAGTGGCCTGGGGAGGAAATTCTGGACATGGACACCAGAGTAAGAGAAGTCACTGGATCTTTGCTCCTTATCTGCAGCATTGCAACTTGGCTAAGCAGCTGACATGGGGTCAGAGGAAGCGATCCATGTGATCTGGCAGGTTGTTACCACTGAGAATGAGTTCTGCCTGCACTGGTTCCCCACAGCTCCATGAAAGCATCACCAAGTCCTGCAGTGTGTGTGCCTCTCTGGAGCGGAGGCACTTTAGCCCGGGCTCATTCTCAGCACATAACCCAGTGAGGGGGTACATGCTCTCAAATTATGGGGACTCAGGCTATGGCAAGTGGCTCTTCCCCAAGAGATCTGCTTTTCGCCTGTCCTTAAAAACAAAGAACTTCTCAAAGCAGACCTGATCCTGTTTTAGAGTGTTACTCAGTTTTCCAGCTGAACACACCAATGCAGGGCTGAAAGAGCATGTAAAGGCATAAGTAAGATTCAGAAACCTCAAAAAATGATGTAGAAATGACATCACCCCTCTCTGGAGTATACTGAGTGTCAAAGCAACTCCTGCGTATCCCTGAGCAGTCTCTGAAAGTGAAAAAGCTCAAATTTTTCTCCAGCTGGTGATGTTGGAGAGGACCTGCTGACAGACAAACATCAAACCAGAGAAGATCCACATTTCTGCAGGGAGCAGGGCCAGTTCTCCAAGGGACTTGCTTTTGTTTGGATGAGCGACTGCACGTCACTAATTTGAGATCTGTTGGATGAGAAGCAGTACTGTAGGGAAGCAATGATTCAGAGTGGGCCAGGGAAGCATCAAAATGGTGCCGCTAATTGCAGGGCAACACACGGCTCTGTGTGGTACATTCACCATTAGATGATGTAAAATCAGACTGAGTGTTAAGGCAAAACCTGCAAACCAACAGAAAGGTTACATGAGGACCTCTCTTTGCTTCAGTTAACTGCATCAGGGATGTGCCATCATTTTTTAGCAAAGAAACTCCACTAAAAATAAATGACCCCTCAGCTCGTGATGGACTCTCCGTTCCTGGGTATAAAGATTGCTGGGAGGTGATGGAAGAACAAACCATCAAGCAACACTCTGATGGAAACTTTATCCCTGAAAATTACCGTAGGCACAGCAGGAGTACTGCTCAGTAGCCTGCCTTTGAGAAGAGGTCAGGGAGAGTCTTCCCACAAGATCCTGCTCCTTCTACAGCAGTCGTTAAATGCCAACCTCTTTGCCATAAAGAGAAAAAACCAGAGGTAAAACCCTTCCAGAGAGGGTTTATAGCAGTATCTAGTGAAAGGTTGACGCTCTGAGAAGCAGTGGGGCACTTGGACTGTCCTTTCAGTTTAACAACAGCCTCTTAACAAGCATTCCTGTCCCATATTCCACCTAATGGGTTTAATCTTAGAAGTCACTCACAGTGGACTCAGCCCTGGCAAAGTCACCAGGACTTTCACTTTCTTTGGTGGAGCCAGAACCCCACCAGACAGGTTTAGGATGGGACAAGAAGAGGCTCACTTCCAAGCACAAGAGATGCCAGATGCCCTGTGGTTGCAGGAGGAGTTAAATGAGACCTCAGACAAGGCGCGTTTGCAGGCTGCACACCCAGAGCAGGGGCTCTGCTTCTGCATCTGCTGCTGAGTCCCGTTCCAGCATGCAGGACAGACATTGGAGGCAAGCTTATCTCACCCTGGTCAAACTCAAGCCCACTCCAGGAGAGTTTTGTTGTTTTGTTCCTTCTTCGAGGGAATGAGCTCAGATGAAACTGAAGCAGGTGCTAATTAAAACCAGGACTGTTCTTCAAACTGGGCTTTTAATTACTGTAAAAATATGTCAAGGAAAGTTGCAAAGGGGAAGAAAAATAGTAATTTCTTGTGCTACCTGCCATTTTCACTTGATTACCATCACACTTTTCTGTAGAGCAGAAACATCAGTCCTTCATAACAAACTCCTCTCTTGGGGGCTGGTGTGAATTGAGAGCTGTGAGGCCCTACCATGGGTTCCAAAACGAGCAGCATAATGTCTGTAACAGACATGCTACCTAATTAAATTGTTAGGGAACAGGCTTTTATATCTTTAACACCTAATTTACTATTGTTTCTTTGAAAGTGTTTGGCTTCCCTGTGGTTTTTTGGGCCTCCCTTCTCAGTTTTACGATGGCTTTTAAGTTTTTCGTGTGTGTTTCAACTAAATAACCATTTTGGAGGTTTTGTTAGGGTCCCAGCTCGAGTCGGACCAAGGGAAACAGGGGCCTGTTTTACTGTTGTTCATGCTGGGTGAGTTACCACTACCGTGCTAATTATGTAATTACCCTATTTTAATAGCTATTGTATACTGCTTTATTGCTAACAAATCTTATTTCCTCCTTTGCTCACTGATCGAACGGTAAAAGTATAAGGACACACACAAGCATTATACTGCGCTATAAACCACAATACAAGCCTTGCAAGAGTTAGCAGGGCTCTAACCATAAACAAGCATCTTCAAAGCAACAGGAGGGTTATCCAAATCTACACGACAGTAAAGACGATAAAATTTTTGCTTACTGGGATGACACAAAATTGCATTCATTTCTCAAATAAGTGCTACGCTGCAATGGCCATTAATCTCTTAATGTGAGCTTATATGGCACTCACCGCAAAAAACATGGATTATACCTAAGATGTTTAGACTATGCTGTACCAGAAATGAGTAATGAACATGTTAATTGATTACTTCCTCCCCAATATGTTAAGCAGAATGAAATATTTGGCCCTAGAGAAGTGAGGGAAAGTAAGTTCCAAAGTATTCCTGAATTCTGCGTAGTCATTTGGGGTCCATGGCTGACAGCACACAGCAGGGTACCATCCAACACAGACGATATCAAAATGCAGTGGGGCAGGATGAAAGGGGGAAACATTACCAAATTCCTAGGAGGCATCTGAGCACCACTGAAATCAGAAGATGTGAATAATTATGCTTGAGGTAGAAAAAGATGAAAGGGTATGAAGAGTATGAAGACAAGAGGAGAACAGAATCCAGCTTTGTTGTCCATAACAGCATCTGTGCTTAGCAGGTCAAACCAAACCAGCTTGCAGGCTCGGACAACCAGGACAAGAGGTGGAAATAGCTGCTAAAATTATACCAGAGTCCAGCACAGCCCGGGGAAGAGTTACATATCCTCAAAGAAGTTGCAGGTGTTTAAGGGAATGAGCTGCAGGGTGGTGGAAAGGGGCACAGAGAGCTCCCTGGGGGGTTCCCTCAGGGAGAGGAGGCTTTCATGGCAGAATCCAGCTCAGGCAGCAATCCCACATCCTGATCCCATTTCCTGGAGTAAGACCAGGGAACACATCTGGGGGGAGCCAAAAGATTTGGAGGGCTGAAGCCTCAGATAAAGGATGCTGCCCTGTTCCTGAGATGGTACCAAGATGAAGTAAAAAGCATGAGGCACCTGGCACACACAGAGATGAGAGAGATCCCCTCTGGGATGCAGCACCCAGGACTAGAAAAGTGCAAGTGACTGGCGGGGATGAAGGGGTTTAACTGTGCATCAGAGACCCTGGCATGTAGGGCTGACGAGTGGAAGCGAGAGAAGGACATTGTCCAGGGAGAAAATTCACTTGCATCTCGATTTCTGAATACTAAGCTCTGCCATTATATTCTGTAATTATAAATACATATATGTACTAATGCTATCGTCTCTTAAGATTAAAATAATTCTATCCCATATGAAATGCCATCATTATAGCAAAGCCTTCTTATTTTTCCCTCTCCTTGTTTTTCCCCACAGCCAGCTCCAGATCCCATCCCTCAGTTTATCTGAAGGGGAGCCATTCTCCAGACAGGTAAAATGTACATTGAATTCATCTGGACTTCCACCTGCATGATGCTGGTGTCAAGCACTGTAAACCATTGCCTCTGCTCATTTCCACTGACCTGGACGGGCCCCAGTGTCCTCCTCCGGTCCACCCTCCACACAGAGAGGATCTCTGCAAACAGCAGCAAGCTCTGCCACTTCACATTCCTCCTTAAATCCATCCGTTGCCAACATATCTACCAAAAAATTGACAGCAAAAAAAAAATTGAATTAGGCTGCTGGTGTGCTAAGACCACTGTCTATCATACTGAGCAATATTGGCTCATCGTCTCCCTCTGCTCGCTCTCTGTCTGCACCCATCTGCTGCATTTCCTCTCGTGCTCGGGTTCGGAGTGCTGGCGCTGCATGTCGCCTAGGTCAAGGACAAAAGCTTCAGGATGCTGTGGTGGTAGCAAAAAAGACAGAGGCACACACACATTATATGTATAGGTGTATGTGTATGTGTATGTGCATGTATGTGCATGTATGTACATGTATGTGCATGTATATGCATGTGTATGTGTATATTTCTATTATTTCTTTCTATTTCTATACCTACATCTATATGTATTCAGTGGGTGGCTCTCACTGTCTTTGGCAGTCAATGCCTTGGTTCTCCTGGCTAGGTGGGAAAAAAAGAAAAAAAATCTCATCAGAAAACAGGACTTCACTGAAATAAAAATGTCTGCAGAGTGAGCTCTGTTTGAACAGCTTCTTCCAGCAGGAAAACCAAAGTCTTTTGTTTCATGCTGGAGCAAGAGATACTTCCAGCCATCACAGTGGCTCTGGAGACACATCAAGTAATGTTAGCATGCCCTGATGTAGCATGCGATAATGGAATTTGTCTAAGCTCTGTGTGGTCAGAAGTTTCAATATTCTGCATTTTCACTGTGTGTACCTGCCAGCACCTCTTTCATCATGGAGGCTGCAGCCTTTCCTCCTCAGGCTATGGACAGGCTGGGCTGAGGAGCACGGGCATGAGATTGCCACCATACACCTCCTGAGCCTCTTGCCATCATGACGTGGGCAGGGAAGAGGAGCAGCTGTGCACCAAGGGCCTGACTGCCATCTCCGTGCAGGACATGTGCTCAAACCCGCACTGAGTCAGCTTGCAAGCCTGAAGTATCATTTCGTTATTAAAACCAGCTGCCACCATGGAGAGTCCTGTGCAGGACAAAAAGCCCAATCCTAGGCTCTTGAGAAAGTCAGCCTTGATCAGGAAAAACCCTTTTAACATGAGTTTCACATGAGCAAGGGCTGACAACTGGATCTGTGGCACTGGACACGGTTCCATGTGCTTTGGCAGAGCCACCAGTATGGTGCTGGCTTTTCACCCTAGAGTGGCTTTTTACTCACTTGATAACTCTGTAAGTTAAGGACTATCCTGGCTTGCCCCTCTGACCCACACCAGAGCATATCAGGAATGGTCCGCTATCATTTAATGGCTGTATGAGCCAAAAAACACACTGACAGCCTATTAAATGTGATCATTAATGATCTGATATCATTTATGCTAGTATAAATTCAGGACTACATTAATTTTTAAAAGTGCCAGGCTAGCGGAACAGAAAGCAGAAGCTGATCCCGCCGTCTCCATTTCTGATGCCCAGCTCTTGTCTCAGCCACTTCCGCTGCTTCTAGCACATATTGGTGAGTTTTCAGGAGAAGGTCTGGAGTCTTTTAGTCATGGACTCCCTCTTTCATACAGCCCAAACCCGGTCAGGAATTACCGGAAGCTGCCTTTGGAAGATCCAAAAGGCAAGAGCTGATGAGTAGAGTCCAAGGTAACAATGTTTCAAGCCTTTGGCCAGAAGCGTCACCTCTCTCTGCTCATGGTGCTTCTCTGCTTAGTGCTTTGCTGCTCAGGAATCTCGTAAAAGAGCTTCATCACCCCATTTTGGTCTGTAGGGCATTGGTGGCATCACCACGCCAACAGCCATGCCATGAAGGGAGAAAGCCCCAGTCAACATTGCACAATCTACGTCGCTATTATTTTCCCACAGCATCTATTCTGAACTGATGACCACATATTAATAGCTTACCACTATTTTGCAACTGCTGGCCCATTCCCTGGGTGCTCCATCCAGGCATGACTCTGTGGACTAGTCCAGAAGAGCAGCTTTCCAGCAGCTACTGCTGTGATGACATTGATGGAGATCTGCATTTCAGACCCCTCTTTCATTTCCCAGCCAGGCTTTTAGGATGCCCCGCAATTGGTCAAAACCTGATCAGTTTGTCACAACGTGCATTCCCAAGAGCTGTATGGATGTTAGGTCTCTGAGTTGAGATACCATCTGCAAAGCATCCTTCCCCTATTTCACAAAAGATTTCCACCAGTTTCTGCCTTCCACCCGCACACACTGCCCTGAAAGAGTTAAGAAGAATTTACAATATTCTTATTTTACTCGCTTGTATTGAATTATTCTTGGACCAGATATTAAATGGAGATTTTCCATATAATATCTGTCACAGATGGAAAAAACCCCATCATCTATGGATGAGTGTAATCCATTCATTGGTTTTCGGATACAGCCTTCTCCAGAGATTGTCAGAAATAAACACGATGTCCCTGTTTGCCGGATTTTTGCATTTGGATTGCTGAGCTAGCTGAAAAAATGTGTGAAATCGCATGTAAGCCGACAGCTCCCTATTGACTAGGCATACGAACAAGTTCCCATGTGTTATTTATTCCACCAAGCCCACGTACTGTGTCATGCACATGAAATGTTATCCCGCTCTGAAATTGAAGGGGATAATAATCAATAATGCTTTGTTTGTAACACAGCTTTCATCTGCAAAGTCCCGAGCGGTGTCGGGGGGCGCGGGTGCCCCAGACTTGCAGGGGAGGAAGCTGGCATTGAGGCAGGGGTTGCACAGCTCCTCAATAAAAAGGCAGAGCTGGAACCAGTCCCTCCAGCCCAGCAAACACCAGGGGCAAGCTGCCTGCTGACAAGACACCTTTGGCATCTCTCAGACATGCTAAATACATGGATTTTTGTTCGTTTGTTTTTTAAGAAAACAGTATCTTCCAGAGCAGCTTTCCAGTTACCTGTTATGATGTACCAGATTAGTTAAAACCAACTTGTTCTTCTGGGAATTCCTAGGAAGCATTAAGGGTATTGGTGTGCCCAATGCAAAGGTACGGCAAGATGGGAAAAGCCAAGCCTATTTCCACCTCAGCCCCACTAGCACCTTGCTTTTATTCCTGAACACGGGGTTTACAGCAGCATCCTCTTCCCATGTTGGCCACACTGCATCCGCATGGGTCACCCGCAACAGGTCACCCCACTATCAGTGAAGCAATGACTCCACACCGCCGTGCTGTGTGGCATGGCTCCAAGACAGCATCACCCTTACCGCACAGCTACCGGCTTGGGGGATAATTAGTATCTCCCCCATCTGCTAGATTAGCCTGGGGAGGGGAGGCAGGGGAGTGCTGCCAGGGTGTGCTTAACTCTTCCCTCCTCAGGCGTTTCCTCTCAGGCTCTGTGGCAAACCCGGCTGGACCTGGCATACACCAGACTGAGAAGGTCTGTGGAAGGTGGCCAAATCCTGCCTCAGGGACAGGCCTGCTCCTGCCTGCGCCACTGAAGGGGTGTGAAATGAGAAGGGTCTGTCCTGCTCCCTTGGAGGACACCACCAAATCCCTGCGAAAGCCTGTCTGTGGCAAAATACCCACCGTTGTGCCCACCACTGGCAGCCCCTGTACGAGCAGATTTGGGTTCATCAGCTGGAAACCCCCTCCCCACGCCCACCCCCTCCAGCCAGCCCCAGGCAGGGTGGGGGCTGCCGTGCCCAGGGCAGCATCCTTCAAGCACCGAGCACTGCTTTAAATGAGGGGCTTATATTTGGGAGACAAGGGAGGATGACAACAACTGCAGCCCAAACGCAGACATAGGATTAATGCTGCTCTCGGCAGCAGACTCCTTTCCTGCATTAAAGTCAACACATCACCCAACACTTACTTCACACACTCCCTGGGGTGGCCGGAGAGTTCCCTTTATAAGGTTAATACCTTTTCCTCCCCCAACCCCCCTAAAGAAACAGGATATTTCCTAGCTAATTTGTATGTGTCTAATTTTCATATCAACAAAACCAAAGTCATGATTCGGGACTTTTTCAGGTTTGCTTTATTTCTTGCCACATTCCCACTCTTATTGAGCCCATTTCCCTTCCTCTGCTCCTTTCCCAGATTCCAGTATCCACAGGTTTCTGGGTTAACAACAAAATAACACAGGCTGGAACCTGTTCAGATGATTTTTTTATTACTATTATTTTTATTTTCTTGCTTGGAAAACCTTTTCCCCTCTCTTTCACCCTCCCCGCCAGGGAGTTCAAAGGGACGTGTTCGCAAACACGGGCAGCGCTCTCCACACCCACACTTGCCACCTTGAGGGAGGGAGCGGCACGAAAACTTGCTGGTGAACATTTGTGCAAATATTCATTTGGCATCTGCTAATGTCAAGTCTGGCTGGATTGGGGCTAGGAGCTGTAGAAAAGCATAAATGAGTCGGGCAGACAGCAAAAGCTGAGCTACTTCGTTATGCAAACAGGAGCCTCTCACAGCAGCTCTTGCTGCACAGAGAAAGGGCTTGCGTTCCATGTCATTTCTTTCATGCTTTGTACTACCTTTTAGTTATGATGACGTTTCTCATGCAAAAACCCTGGTGTGCTAACTGCTGTACAAACCTCCAGCCCAAAAAAAGCTTAGTCTCAGTAAACTACAGCCTAAAGCAGGGAGCTTTGCATCCATATGTAAGCAGCAATGGCACCTCAATGGGAGATGCTCTCGCCCCTGTCCTTGTGTCTATCCCTTTAATTGCTGTTAGAGCCACGTAATTCTGCAAAGCATTGCAGGACTGAGTTCCTATGGAATACACCATGCTACATAAGCCTTTGGCCCTGCCAGCTCCCCAGCTATAGCAGACAATGCACATGGCCACGCTCCTTTGCTTACAGAGAAGGTAGCAACAGAGGGCTTGTTGCCAGCATAAGCAAAACATTCGAACAACTGCAAATAACCCTACTATCTCAACCCTTGGCATTAATGGGACAGCCATAGCTGGGCTGTATGCTTCATTAATGAAATGTCCTCAGGTAACAATGGACCCAGGCATAGCTACAAGGTGCAACTTAAAAGAATAGAGTCAGTTCCCACTCACTTGCCCGGTGGCAAACCTTCCCTGGGCATCAGTGGGACCTCGTGTGACATAGTCAGGCTCCCACAGCCACAGGAACTGCAGAACCTTTATCCCTTTCATGTAAATTCAACAGCACAAGCACGGTGGCTAATGGACCACACAATCTATAATTTACTAGTAAATTAAATACCACCAGTATTGCTTGCTGGAAGTGATGGCTGCAGTACTGAGCACATGGGTGCGGAGGGTCCCAGGAAGGGGGGTCACAGCACACCCTGCTCTGGGGCTTCAGATGGGTGGTTTGGAAACAGCCTGATGGTAACAGCTGGATTGGCCATGTCAACACAGTCCTGATGCATTCAAAAGCTGAACTCCTCACTTGTGCCCCACTCTGGATGCGTGCCACCCTGCCATGGGTGATGCAACACTGGGGGCAGGAGGAGGTGTCCTGGCACTGCACTTCTAACCATGTGAAAATTCAGCATGTCTATGTCAAAATTTACAAACTGAATAATCTATGTTAGACTTTGCGAGAATTTTCCACATATTTACAGATAAGCAAAAACTTTGTGTTAAAAAAAAAAACCTTTATTTTTGATTAAAGTAGAAAGACTGGGACCTGAAATGCATTCTTTTCACATTTCAATATTTCTAGACTTTGTTTCTAGGCTGGAAAAATGCAAAGAACTTTCCAAGAAAAAAAATCTGGTTAAAAAACACAAAACTTAATCCTTTCGCTGTACTTTTCAAGGCAAAAAGGAAAAAATTTCCAGTCACATTTCACTGGACCCCTAGCAAATTCCTGATTTAATGTTTAGCTCTTGTTTAATCACCCCAGTCCAATCCCAGATTCAGCTCTGGCCTTGGTGAAGGTGTCTCCTGAGGTGGGTGCCAGCACCAAGCACCAAGCGAGGATGTCACTACACACCCTGGGCTGGTGGTTGCTGGGTGCACAGCAGGGAGGGAGGCTGCTGTGGGGTGCAGGCTGCCATGTCCCCAGTCCTTGTCCTGGATCACACCATGAGTCGCCAGTCAAAAGGGTTGCACACAGCAGCGACTCTCCCCGTCTGGCTCCCTCCCCTTTCCTTTCACACTGTGCAAATGGGGAGGGCTGTGGCAGAGCTCCGAGGCAGCACAGGCTCACTGCAAGGGGATAAAGAGTTAATACAGAGAAACCACCACTGGTTTGCCAGCTTTGCAGAGCTTGGGGATGATGAGGCGTTGATGCTACTAATAACATTCTAATTTTTCGTTTGGAGAAGTCCCACTGTGCTCATCATGGCACTGTGTAGGGCACCCCAAGCCAGCTCCTGCACCACATTTCTGATCCATATCACACCCTCAGCACGAGGGGCTGCAGCATCAGACATGTGTCAGGAGGCTCCTGCCCCACAGCAGCAGGACACAGCCCAGACAGAGAAGCCCTGGTAGACAACCCAAACTCCCTCAGGGTGGCATGGTGTAGGTGCCAAGCTGAGAGCAGAGACTGGTTGCTTAATGGTGCAAACCACTAACAAGCCTGTGGAGCAGGACAGGAAGATGAACAAAGTCTCCCGCTCTCGCGCATCCAACCATCAGTCCCTGGACTCCCCACTGGCATCCCTCTCCACACCAAGAGCTTCCACTCAAAACATGAGGGTCTTGGATTCCTGGTTTTGACTGGAAACATCAGGGAGATGAATCTGAATTCCTTCTCATCAGCCTAAAGACTTTATTATTTACAACTGGGAACAATTCCCACCAGAAACGTGTAGCTGGTTATAATTTAAATGTTTCTTCTAACTCGGGAAATTTCCAGGAAGGTCTAATAGTAAACACAATAATGTGCCCACAAGTTACAAATCAGCAGTCCTGTTTATATAAGTCTTTTGCCTAGAAAAACAATTAATGCAAAACTGATGGTGGTTTTTGTTTGTTCCCTAAAACAATGTTATCAGTACATGCCCTCGGTGCATTTTTACTGAAATTATAAAGGTTTTTCCAGCTGGAAAGTGAGTCAGCTTAACTTTTTTCTTTTAAACTAATGACCATTTAACGTCAGGTAAAAGGTTCAGAGGAAAGGATTAAGTACAACTTTAAACAGAGATGGTGGGACATAATTGACTCAATTTACCCCTGACATGGTTCAGGGCACCTGCGGGTGCATGTGTTGAAATACAACAGAGAGTGGGACCCCGCCAGAGACGCAGCACTCTCCCAATGCAGGTGGGTGCTCACATTTTCTTCTCCATCACTTGAGCGCATTCAACTCATCATCTCTAGCAGGCGTCCCTGTGTCCTCCAGGAAGATGCAGCTCTTCCTGGTCTGGAACTAGCAACAGCCTTCAAACAGCAGAGGAGAAGCTGCAGGACAGATGGGAAGCTGACAATAAAACTCCAAAAGTAGATAAACAAAATGCTCCAGTTTGGGTATCCGCCAGCAGACACAGGCACAGCCTTCCCTGATTCTCCAACCTCCAGCCACATCTTCATTTGCACCCACCACTGCTTCTCTGGAAACTTCCAGACCAAAAAACTTTTGCTGATCTTTCATCTCTGTATGCTCCTTTGATTCATTTTTCATTCCCCATTGCTGCCATTTTCAAGGATTTGGGGTAATTTCTCCTGGAGAGATGTTTTTTGCCATTTTCCAGCATGGGCAACCACTTTGCACAGGATGGGCTCCTGCAGCAGGGCTGCTCCAGGTACTGATGCTCCCATCCTTTTGCTGCCAAACCTTCCCTGGAGGGTTTTCCCTGTGTCCCAGTGTCCTAGGGTACAGTGTGGCCCTTTTTCCTTTGGCTGTCAAGCCACCAGGAAAGGCTTTGATTGCTGTTCTGTTGTACAAACTACTTGGCTTGGGTGGAAAGGTATTTAATGAAGCACATACGGTAAAGGTATGCACCCCATTACAAAGGTCTGCTCCTGGCTCCCTTGCAATGCAGCGCTACACAGAAGCCACCTATAAATTTAATAGCCATGAATTCCACCTAAGGGCAGGGTTTTGGTTTACTCCCCAAATCAGCCACTTTTTGAAGGTGATCCCTGACTCCCGGGGCAGCCATGAGTTGGTATTTGGAGCATCCCATGCATTTGGAGAGCAATGCCCTGGGGAGGGAGAAGGGCTTCTCCAGGGCTTGTGGCTGAGCTGGCAGTGGTCGGTCCCTGACCACCTGAGTGGAGCCACTGTCTCCAGTGGCTCAGAGAACCCAGCTGGGAAGGGTGAGGGTCTGTTTTCATTGTCTTCTTTCAAGAGCATGACGTGATCTCAGTTCACACCTTGAAGAGGTACAAAGCAAACATCCAGCCCTGAATCACTTGGCTGCTACAGCAGATTGTAGATTAGAGCACCTTGGGCTGGGTTCAGACCACCTACCACGATGTCTGACGGCAGCAACACACAGCTGGGCTGGCCAGGCCAAACCCACTCCCCATGCAGGTGATGGAGAGGACACCCAGTTACTCTGCAGCACCCCAGAGCTTTCGAAGCCAGACTGGCCTCCCACCCGGCAGCTATTTTTGATGCTTCCCAGCAAATAACACCATGTAGCCATTTGGGTTCCCATAGCAAAGGGCCCACTGAGTGTATGGATCTCATCCTGAAATCACAGGAGAAATCTGGCTGCAACATGCCAAATGGATGGGACTTGAACACCCAAATCCTCCAGGCGACGAAAGATCTCAGCCTGAATGTATGCAAGGAGCTTGTACAATCAGGCTCTGAAACACTGAGCTCAAAACTTGCCATGTTCAAGATCAAACGAGTAATCTCAACTTCTCCACCCCCGGAATAGGATCACTTGCACTTAGTTGCCTGGCGTGGCTGGTGTGAAAGGCAGCGAGGGTTGGAGAAGAGCTGGGTGCCCCTGTGAAGGCACGTGCTGATAGTTCTTTTTTCAAACTCCAACCAGCTAGAGAGGGTAGCCATACAACACTGCCATGTGCCAGCACTGACACTGTCTCAATAGTGAACAAATGGCACGGTGCCTGTGCAATGTGGAAAGGTTCTGGGGATCCAAAAAGCACCAAGAGAAAACACAGGCTAGGGTTTGCAAGTACAGTGGCTGTCACCTGAGCAAAGGTCTCCTTGCAGGGAGGTGCCCATGGAGCTTCTTGTGCAGGTGGAAAGGTAACGTGGAGAGGACAGACCCTACAAGTGTTCTATGAGACCATCGCAGAGTATCTTTACTGCTCCTTCAGCCAGCACAAGAGTGTGAGAAGTGACAGGCCTATGTGACAGGGATGGGAAAGGACCCAAAGCACACCTGGAGGTATCATGTGCTTTCTTCAGGGCTGTTTAACATGGACAAAACAAAGACAAATGGCTTTTGCTGGGTGGGATGAAAGAAGAACCCATCTATAAGGGGGTATGCTGCCCAACGCCCTTCCTTCCAAGGCCAGTCTCCAGCCTGTCATAGTTTGAACCCCAAGGTTAATTGCCATGACATATGTTAATTTTCCCAAGTCAAGAACCACTCTCTTTCACCAGTTTTGAAGTTTGCTGCCTTTCATTGAATTTCCCTGCCTGTGTTAGGAGAGCAGGTGAGCGGGAGATCCCAATTTACTTTCTCTGTAGTCTAGACTATTCATTACTTTCCTGTGTCTAAATGAAGCAGGCACAGTCCTTTCAGTACCTCCATAAAGCATTCCCTCACCAGGCCTCTAATCATTTTCATTGTCAGCCTCTGAACACTTATTATTTCCACTATATCCCCTTTTGAGATCAGATATCCAGAGAGGAGCCCGGCATGTTAGCAAGGGTCTCCTCCGGATCTCTGCTGTGAACAGGCAGGCTTTCAGGAATATTTTACATCCCTTTCTTTAACCGTCCTCATATTTTGTTTTACTTTCCCAACAGCAAAAAGGAAAAAAGACCCCGGAGTCATTGTGGATAGCTCAATAAAAGCATAAATTATTACAATTAATTTGGAGCCCAACAATGTGCATGCATAGCTCAAATTATTCCTCACTGTGCCTTGCCTTGCAGTCGTCAGGGGTGAATTTTATCTGCCATTGTGCTGCCCATTCACCTAGCTTTGTGTGGTCTGACAATATCTCAACCCAAGGTGGTATATGGTTGCAGGCACTGCCGCTCTCGTTATTTACAATGGCTAATTAAGATCCTGCTACAACCTTCATCCCACCCTTAATTCTTATGAAGCAGCCAACAAAAGGTTTTGATTTCCTTTTTGGCTAGAAGACCTTTTGGCTTCTGCAAAAAGGGGATTAAGAATGAAAGCACATAAAGGTATGTGCACAATCACAAAGTCATAACAGCTCTCTGAGTGCAGTCTCCCAGGAATGAAACGCAGCATTAGCAAGAAGGGCTAATTGGGACTGGTTTAAAGAGTGCACATTGTGTAGCTGAGTCCGGTAACACTTTTGATCAGGCAGACAACACAGCCACAAATTGCTTTCTTCCCCCTCCAAAATATCTGACCCCGCAGGAAATGGTGTTTTACCTTTCCCAAGCAACCCAGACAGACAGACAGGCAGACAGATGGTGCACACAAGCTGGGTGAGCATCATGGGTCACACCAGCTGCTCTACAGGGCACAGCCTGGACAAGCCCAGCTCTCTGCAGGCTCCAGGCATATGCAGGGTCCCTGTACCCCACACTTGGCCTCAGGGTCCCCGGAGGCTGGTGCTGACTCTGATGGTGGTCACCAATGTCACTGTTATCATGACTTTAGGATCAGATGGACCCATACACAGGCAACTTGCTCAGACTTTCTCTCCAGGGAGTGTTTTAGGCACTGCTGTTGGCTGAGAGTCTCAGAGCAATTGCTCTCCATCACCTCTTTGCCTTCAAGAAGAGGTGGGTACAGGTCCCCAGTCTCAGGTTGCCTCCAGAGAGCCTCCTCATTGTGAACCTTGCTCTGGACAAAGCAGCCCTCCCTGCTGCATGGTCCTCCTGTGGGTAGGCACCCCTTGAAGGTTCTGCCCGGAGTGCTCCAATCCCTGAGCCTGACCCCAGCCCAAAGGCCTCCCCTCTTAGTTCCTGCATCACCGAGCCAGCTCTGTGAGCCAAGCTTGAGAATCTGGTTCGTTAGCTCTTGGCAGTGCCATCCCCCAAAATGTCATGGCATGCAGAAATCTATGAAAACCAGAGACCCAAGACATGTGTTTTTGTTTGTTTGCATGTGCCAACATTTCCAATGGCTCAGAAATGTGTGCCTGTGAAGGCTGCATGTGTGTTATTCATTTAAGATCATTTTCAGCCGTTATAATAGGAGGCTCATTTTATCCTTTTGAAAGCTCTCGAGCAGAGATGATCACAGCCCTAAAGCCTGCCATGTCTGTAAACAACATTTAAGCTCCACATATCTGTCTCTCCTTGGAAAATAGTCCCATGAAGGAGTGGAAGGGTTTTCACTATGTGCTTGTGTCAGATACATAGATAGGCAGCTCATTCCTCTAGGCTCCTTTGTAAACCCCAGCCAAGATTTTTACATTCTGATTCATGCAAATACGATCATATGATCAAAGTAACATGTGCTACCTCCCAGGAACTAATGCACTAATCATTGGCGTGCTGCAAGCCATGGCCTATGTTCCTGATGCTGCTTCCTCCTGGCCTTGCACACAACATCCCTCAAGCAGACTACTGGCTCCAAATCAGCCAGGACAGGGCTTCAAGCTGGCTCTCCATGTGGCCTCACAAAACACTTGGAGAGCCTTCAATTGTGTCCCTACTGCCCCACCCACAGAAAAGTTTCTCATGGCACATCTCTCCTGGCTGCTGATGGAGAGGTGGTGTACCCTCAAACGAATGCATCTCTCTGGGTACCCTAGGTTGGAAGTTTTGGGGTGAAATCTCCCCAAATACAATTTTCTCCTATAATTTCCATAGCTCCTTTCATTTGCTCAGGGTGGAAGCAGGTTCAGAATTGCCTCTTTTGGGCAAAAAAAAAATGGCCCTTCCAAGCCTGGGACTGCACAAGCTGGTGAAAACGCAACCCAGGGGAGGAGCGGGTCCTTGGCACCTGGCTGGAAAGGGGGAACTGCAGCATCACCTGTGGTGCTTTCCCCGGCTGGGCCATGCTGTTCTTCGTCCAGGACATCCCTCAAAATGCACCGGGAGCCTCATGACACTTCTGCTGCTTAATCGAGGAAGAAACTCGCATTAGAGGCTTTGATGCGGTTACATCTTCTGTTATTCCTGGCCGCTGCGGTTGTTTTTTTCAAAACAAAGGCAGTGTTTTCTATCCTTTAGGCCCAAGCGGACCAATTCGTCTCTCTTCAGATCGGTTTGATGTGGCAAGGGAAACTCAACCAGTCGTTTCCCAAGCCCAGCGTAACTCAGTTACGCTTCCTGTGGCCCAGCCTGGCAGACACCAGGGATGTGCAGACAGTTACCCTTTTTTCTGCTCCAAAACTGGAAATCAGCTCTTGCCCATGGAGGTGTTGGCCACCTTTGGGCTGCCCTGATCGGACTACAACTTTCCGTAACTTTCTGAGTACAAATGAGTCCCACCCAAAACAAACATGGCCAGGTACTGCAATGGTCACCACCAGCCTGGACTTCATGGCTCAGCTTGTCTCTGCAGTTAACCACTAAATCCATGGGTCCTGACTGCCAGGGAGACCCCAGTATGTGCCAGACCTTGCTGTGGGACAGGAACTCTGCAGGTTACCCATCAAAGGGGATGCTCGTGGCCTACATCTCCTTGGGTTGACACCTTAATGCAGGCATTGCAAGCTTAAAATGCCATTGGAGAAAGGAAACGGTGTTATGAGCTTTTTTCCCCATCAGCCAGGATTCAGCCTCTGCAGAAAAGCAGGTGGCAGCAGGGCGACAGCAAAAATGGGTAAGGCATGGCCAAGCCAGAGAAGGTTTGGGCTCTGGACTCCTCAGCAGGCTCTAGGGAAAGGCAGGGGGAGTTATCATCCAGGGCCTCGGCTAGTGAAGTGAGGTGGCATTTGCTAAAATAAGAGTAAACTGCCACAGAAATGGAGTTTTAGAGGGGGGCTCAAATCTATTTGGAGACTTTGAAAACAGTGTCAACTGAGAAATAGGAAGGTGAGATTTTTTTTTCCACATCAAATATTGCTTTTTGCTTTCAAAGCGAAGCTTCTGATTTCTCTATTTTTCCTTTAAAACTGCGTATATTTAAAGAGAAGTAAATTGTTAACTAGGGTGAATTAGATGTTTTTGGTAAACCCAAATCTCTCCACCCAGTACTTTGTCTCACTTAAAAAAGAAAAGTTTCAGTTTGACCTGATTTTTCCTCCCTAATTTTTCAGCTCACACCGTTGGAAATAACAGAGTCTACATAGGTTACATCATTTGTGAGGAATCTCCTCTCATCCGTCTCCAAATGAATAACAACAAACATTCAAAAAATAATTGAAGTTTTATATATATCCCTTGGCCATTCAGGTGGTATGGCTGGCACGAGACGTAGGCACTTTAAACAGCTGTTGTGAATCTTAAGTATAAACTTCCACCCTTTGGCAATACACCAGGAAATTATGCATAGGAATATACCTGCTTTCCCTTGCAGCAGACAAAAATCATGATGTTTAATACCTTGAGGGTGGACAGGAGAGAAAATCTTTTTTCCTGGGGGACACCCACACTTTGTTTGGCCCTTTCTGCTATGTTGGACAAGCGGGACCAAGCAGGGCTCCGGGCTGCGCCAGGACAGGCAAAGGGCTTTGCAAGGGTATTCACAGCGACATACACATGCCTCCTCCTCCTCCTTCATCAGCAGATACCTGCATTGTAGAGTAATTCAGTGCCCTAAAAAAGAGCAACCATGACTACACACACACACACACACTTTTTAACATATTACAACCTCATTTTTCAAAGGTAGGTACGGAAACATAGCATGCTCAAATTCACATATGTTTTCTGTTGCCCAATCTATCCCACTCAGAGCTGACTCTGTTTGCTTAGAGCCAGATCTTCCTTGGTAGACAAATTCTCCTAGACAAGACAAACTGCTAGACCATCTTCTCCAGCTGGATGCTGAGGTCCTGGCTGAAACCTCATTCCACTGCTTTTGTGAAAGTATGGAGACACCAAAATGCTCAGTGAATCTGGGAAAGCTGATGGACATCCATGGGGCAAAACACTGCCCATAGCACAATGCACGTGCCTGTCAAGCCTTGCTCCAAGAGCCGGTGTAGGCTGGGTGTTTGCTTAAACCAGACCTAACTTCCACCTTGCCATGTTTCCACAAGCCAAGGTAAATAAGCTGTTGCAAAGGCCAGGATGATCTGAGGTGGTGCAGCCAGCAGGGGTGAGCTGAGCTCAGGCCTCATGGTGCTTTCCAGGATCCTCCCCAAGCTCTGCTCCATTCCCACGTGTGTCTCCCTACAGAGACATTGGGTTCACAGGCCCTAGAGCATCCAGCTCATTTAGGCTATGGCCTTAACTCCAGAAGTCATGAACATAAAAACTTGTTTTTATCTTCTCATCACTGAGCATTAGGGCAGCATCCCTTCCCCAGACTTCGTTATTTTTGTACCTATTGCTTCTTCTTCACCTTATCTCACCTTGTGATATTTATTGGAGGGGTGTATCACCTATGTGCCCAAAAGCTGATATTAATTGTGCAGATATCATTCATGCTGGTGTGTAAGAGGTGATGTAGTTGAAGGGATTGATCCCTCTGCGTAGGTAGGCTGCATCTTTGGGCAATAATCCCCTGCATGCAGAAGGGCCCAGCTAGAACTGCAAGCGTGCTCCTGGAAAAGGCTTCCCCACTGCTTCACATCTGCAAAAAGTTCATCTCTGACTGTGAGCCTGTGAACCAGTGCTATGGAGATTGTCCCGAGCTAAACAAGACTGCAAAAACAGCCCCAGAAAACGAGCACCAACTTTCATGTGCTCATGCTCCCGAAAGACAGGTTGCCAAAAGCCAATTGTTGGCAAGAGGGGCAGACCAGGCCCAAATGGGGCAGACCAGGTGCAGCAAGTGCCTGGCTTTGCAGTGTGGAGCCTGCAATGGCACCTGCATTTGCATCAACAAGGCAGAGGCAGAACAAAACTACTGGCTGTTGAGCAGGAAAGACCATGCCAGCTTCACAGAATCATAGAACTACAGGATGGTAGGGGTTGGAAGGGACCTCTGGAGACCATCTTGTCCAACCCCCTGCTTCAGCAAGGACACCCAGAGCAGGGGGCACAGGAATGCGTCCAGGCGGGTTTTGAATGTCTCCAGGGAAGGAGACTCCACAGCCTCTCTGGGCAGCCTGTGCCACTGCTCTGTCACCCTCACAGGAAAGAAACTTTTTCTCATGTTTAAGTGGAACTTCCCATATTCCCACTTGTGCCCATTGCCCATTGTCCTGTCATCGGGCACCACTGAAGAGTCCGGTCCCATCCTCTTGACACCCACCCTTCAGCTATTTAGAATTATTCGGGGCCTTAGCCACAGGCATGTCAACTTGTTCAACTGCTCCCACTCACTGACAGCTCTGTGGTCCAGGAAAGGTCCTTGGTGAGCTGGAAGACACCTTGCACAGGGATCAGGACACTCTTTGTCTTCTCAGCCAGCAGTGAGCCCCACACAAGTCATGACAGCACCATGATGAAAGGTTTGTCCTACTTGTGACCCTATGCAAAGCCCTGGCTGAGCTTTGACTGCCAACCCTTCACCATCACAGGAACAGCATGGGAGACCCACCACCTGGAAGGTCTCACCAAATAGCAGTCTGGTTTGTGCAACACACTCAAAATATGGACAAGAAAATTCCCTGGACCCACAATGCTTCGCCCTTGGGATGGACTCATATTTCGGTGCACCCAGTGGCACCTGCACCTGGCTTCATGACAATGCCAAACACAGCATTATTCGAGCGTGCCACTATCTGATCTCAGCTATGAAAACACTGCTAAAATCTATCAGTATTTCTGAAACAGTAGGTACAATATGCTTTTATTAAATCCAGTTAAAATATGTATTTATTTAAACTGTGCCCACCCAGAGCTCTACACACATTAATGCCATCAGTTCCTTCAAGCAATCGCCTAGCATTACACCCCTTGCTGTTGAGGTTATTCCCACAATAGTAATTAAATCATCATTAACAATTTTCAGTTATAAAGTAAATAAAATGTAATAGCCTGCACAGGGAATCCTAGCTCATTTTCAGGGAGCTTGAAGACTTTCTGAAAGGAAGAAATGTTGAACACTGCAGCCAAGCTGCTTCTTTAGTCTGGAGGTCAGCAGAGAGACTTGTCCAACTGGGATGCTGACAACCACTTGCAATGCCTGGCCTAACCACTAAGCACAAGCCAGGTGCAGGAACACCACATGCCTTGTGACTGCAAATACAAGGCTGTCTGTCACTGGGCATGTGATGGATTTCCCCTATTTCTGTTCATTTCTTGAACAACTCCTCCCCAAGGCACGCTTTTGCCTAATGTGAAGTTGCTATGAATGGAACCTGGTATGAATTCTTCTCGTCTTTGCCTCTGCTTTGTTATTGTTAATAAAGCCTAAAGAGCAGATGTTAAACACAAATACTCAACACACACAATTCTCAGCCAACAAATCTCTCCAACAGCATCTGACCCAGGTAAGCACCATATCTCCTCATGACACTGACTTTTCACAGCCCAAGGAACCCATCTCACTGCTGTTCTGTAAATATTCTTGTAAACCAGCAACACAAGTGCCAGAGGCCCCTAGTTCCCATGTGCCAGAATCCAACACAGTGGGCATTGCAGGACAGGCAGCAGGTCCCCCCTGGTTGCCCTTGGCCTCACAGGAGACGCCTTCTGCCCAGCCTTCTCCAGCATTTACCACCTCCACCCCTTCAAATCTCCCTGATAGCAAACAAACCCTGTTGTTCTGACTGAAACCATCAGTGCCATGGGCCATGGTGATATTTCAAGGAGAAAAAAGGCACCCATAAATCCTTTCTCACTCTCCAAATCAACTGGGTTTCTCATCTTAGAGACACTAACACAGCAAATCTCCAGCCACTCCCAATCCCCCACCCGCAGCACTCCTCTCAACTTTCCCCAAATTTCTCCCACATGAATCAACCTGAACACAAAGCTGGCAAAGCCTTCCAGCCCGCACCAACCAATTCCACCACTGTGCCATCAGGTCCTGCGTCCGTGCCGGTCTCCAGGTGTGCCAGGAGAGCAGCACCCAGTACACTGACTGAGAGGGACTGCTCAAGTGACTGCCCATGCTTAGCTGAGGTGAAAGCATCACCTGTAAGGCTGCCCAGCTTTTTGTGGAGCAGCATGAAGTGACCCTGTTTAGCACTGTTCATTTTTCTCTAGGCTTGCAAGGTTTGGAGATTGGTTCAGATAAGCATCCTCAAGCTTGCATGCTTATCTGCACCATCTCCCAAACGGCTTTGATCTGCAGGATTTGGCTGCAGCTCTCCAAGTTATCTTGAGAAAGCTTGTTCTGGGGAAAGTCATTCTTCTGATTAACAAGAAAAAGCTTTCTTAGTGGTTTTGAGCATTTTCAGCCCTGGCTGGAATCAGGGAGTGTAACAAAGTCTGCACACAGAGAGAAGGATTAGGCAAGCTTCTTAAAGCTTCATTTGGGCTCAGTTATCATTTCAGCTAAAATTTGAGGTCAGTTATTTCATCGTCCTTTTTTTTCCCCACTCTCTGTTTAATGTTGTCTCACCCAACCCACCGCGTGGGTTAGTCTGTATATACAGATTCACACCCTGTGGCTTTACATCCTCCAAGTCACATGCAGAACACCTGGGAGGAAAGCTGGCTGGACTCACGAGGAGAGCAAGTCACCAGAGGGCTGGGAGAGCTACGCGGGGTGAGGAAGAGGGACTTGGTCAGTCTAGGGCAAGTTTTAAAAGATACAATATTGAATTAAATAGCTGAAACAAATAGCCCTTCTCAAAACCTCCAGGGGAGGAAACACAAGGCACACATCACTACGTGTTAATTGAGTCAGATGCTAATTTTCCAGTTTACCTTCTGCTTGGCCAAAGCTTTAGGAAATATTCGTTAGACTGAAAAGTATCAAATTTAACTCCTGCTCTTGAAAAATGCCAGCGTGGATTCCCCACTCTCAGCCCATCATCACCCCATGCAAGATTTCTTCCTTGTGGGAACAATGAGGGAGGAAGACAGTATTAAGGAAAAGAAGGAATTACAGAATTAGCAATGAAGTTTATAGCAGGGAAACTACCCCGAACATATCCTGCTGCCCTCGCATAAAAGATAAATATGCATTAAAAAAACATTACACAGGGAGGGGAAAGAAGTGTGAACAGCAAAAATATGTACATGTGTTTTAAATAACTTTTTTAATTGTTGAGGCAGTAATACTTGGTTCATGGAACTGCAATATACAGAGAGGTGAAATAAATAGCTTATATATATATAATATATATAATATAGCTGGTTTTAAAATATTCCCTTATCATTGGTGTACTAGGTCATCTTGTAGTCACTTGAATGTATTTAGCAGCATTCTCCAGAACTGAGCATAATGCAGGATCACGTAGCCGTGACACCTTATGTCGTCAGAAAGGTTACAGAAGATCGATGCGTTGAGAACTCCATAGAAACTCAATCACTGCGGCACACACCATCTTGTCTTGGGCCAGCGTGCAGCAGACAATAAATAGATTACTGCAAAACCGGCACTTTTCAGGGTGGGGTCTCAGTAACTTTGGGAAAGAACTTTGGTTTTCTTTGGTTTTATTTATTTATTTTTAATAATTACCTTTTTTTTTTTTCCTCTGGGGATATGCTTGAAAAGTTGTCCTTTCCAAAAAAAGCAAAATAAGCACCTGTGTGTCATCAACAAGAAGTCAATTAAATAGAGCAGTTCATTTTTTTTTCAAGTCACAATAAATCCCTAACAGCTTTTCCCCAGCGTTTGCCATCTAGTCTTTTATTAATTTTTTTTATTTTTATTTTTTTTTAAACACAATGTACAAAAATAGAGATTCTTCCTTATTTTTAATGTAAAAATATTCCTCTGGTGCAGTTTTTTTTTTTTTTTTGTGGTTTATTATTGTGACACTGTTTTTGTCTATTTTTAACTGGGATTGGTGGGTCGTATTCTCTTAGTCCTCTTGGTGACTGTTGTGTACTTGAAAGGTTTCTGTATCTCCACTTGCCCCTTTGGGTACCTCTTCATAAAATGTACATCTTGCTGGTTTTCCCGGGTCTTGGGCCCTTTCCGTGGCCTCCCTTTTTTGGTGAATCCAACATACCAGCCTGAATATTTTGCAGACATCAGTGCTGTATAGTTGTTTTCTAGGACTTTTTCAATGAAGACACACTCCTTGCTGGTGCCATCAGGCTGAAAGAGGGAAAAAAAAAAAAATCATTATCCAAATGCAAGATCAGTGACCAAAACCCAATTTGGCATAAATAAAATCATCACATCTGGACCTTGTTTTTGGTTCAAACATTGTTAATAGGAGCCATTATAAACATCAGCTGAAATAAAAATGAATTTTTAAAAAAGCACAAAGCATGAGGTCATAATTTCTTCTTTTTTTAAACACTCCTATCCAAGGAGAGAAAGATTTTTCAAATACAACAGTTAAGTTTATCCAGTCCAGCTCCTTCAACTGCAAGTTAAGAAAGACATTTAGCTTTGCTTTTTCCACTAGGAAAGGAGGATGAATTGAACTCACGCCAGGGAAACATCATACTTAATCAGAAAAAAATTTTAAAAATTAGAATCTTGTATGGGCCGAACAACAGCATTGCCACTTCTACTGCTCTTTTGATATGTTTTCCAAAATACCTTATGGGCCTGCACCCGTAACTACCCAAATCCCACTAAAATCATAACTAAGCCTTCCCAATGCTTTAAAAACTCTCCCCCGCAGCATCCCATGCTCAACACCTGGCAAATAAACCGTGCATGGAGCTCTGGGGATGAACCAGAAGGGTGCTGTAGGCGTCAAGGTCCCCACCCCCACTCTAGTCCCTGAATCCAACTAGCTATTTCAGACCCGCATTGTACATCCCAGGCTTGGCTCCAGCTCATGTCACTGAGTGACATCATCAGTGGAAAGGGCTGTTTCCACACCACAGCAGCTCCCTGGATGGCCGGCATCCTGATGTGACTGCAGCTGGAGGGCTATGGGGCAGCAGTGTCCTCAGCCACCAGCCCCAGCCCAGCTCCACTGCCAGAGGGGGTGACACAAGCACGTGATTTTACACCTCTGCTCTCTCAGGGTTGGTTTGTGTTTGGAAGAGGGTTTTGTTCCTGGTGGCAGGAGGGATGCGGTCCTTTCCCCACCTTTCAATCTCAGCCTAAAAGCAGCCACCCAGAACTCAAGTACCTGGCTTAGAAAACCATGTCCCTAAACAACATTTTTCCTTGCAGAGCGAGCCAGGATTAGATGCAGAACTGGAGGTCAGAAGCTCCTGAGCACGACTGCTGCTCCCGACCACCCTGCAGCAAGATGCCTGCCCTGCTGGGACTCCTTCCCAATACAGGGTTGTGCAAACCCATCTCCCTGTCACTGCCATGTGCTGGTAGTTCCCCAGCTGCTCACCGGTTCGAGATTTTGGCAAACAGGGTATATTGGGTCTGTGTGGCAAGGTTTTGGTAGCAGGGGGCCTACAGGGGTGGCTTCTGTGAGAAGCTGCTAGAAGCTTCCTCTATGTCCGATAGAGCCAATGCCAGCCATTAGACCTGCTGCTGGCCAAGGCTGAGACCATCAGTGATGGTGGTAGTGCCTCTGGGATAACACAGTTAAGAAGGGGAAAAGCTGCTGTGCAATTGCAGCCAGAAGAAAGGAGTGAGACCACATGAAAGAAACAGCCCTGCAGACACCAAGGTCAGTGAAGAAGGAGGGGGAGGAGGTGCTCCAGGAGCCAGAGCAGAGATTCCCCTGCAGCCCGTGGAGGCTAGTGGTGGAGCAGATATCCACCTGCAGACCGTGGAGGACCCCATGCTGGAGCAGGTACATGCCAGAAGGACGCTGGGACCCCGTGGGAAGCCTGCACTGGAGCAGGGTCCTGGCAGGAGCCGAGGACTCGTGGAGAGAGGTGCCCATGCTGGAGCAGGTTTGCTGGCAGGACCTGTGATGCCGTGGGGGACCCACACTGGAGCAGTCGTGAAGAACTGCAGCCCATGGGAAGGACTCTCGTTGGAGAAGTGCATGGAGGACTGTCTCCTGTGGGAGGGACCCCAGGCTGGAGCAGGGGAGGAGTGTGAGGAGTCCTCCCCCTGAGAAGGAAGGAGCGGCAGAGACGACATGTAATGAACTGACCACAATCCCCATTCCCTGTCCCCCCCATGCCACTGGGGAGGAGGTAGAGAAAACTGGGACTGAAGTTGAGGCTGGGAGGAAGGGAGGGGTGGGGGGAAGGTGTTTTAAGATTCGTTTTTTATTTCTCATTACCCTACTCTGATTTTATTGGTAATAAATTACTTTTCCTGAGTCAAGCCTGTTTTGCTTGTGATGGTAACTGGTGAGTGATCTCTCCCTGTCCTTATCTCAATCCATGAGCCTTTTGATATATATACTCTCCCCAGTCCAGCTGAGGAGGCGAGTGATACAGTGGTTTGGTGGGCACCTGGCATCCAGCCAGGGTCAACCTGCCACACAGGGATTGGAGATCTAGACTAACAGACCCAGAGCTGGACTCTGAATGTGGCAGAACATGCATCTTGGGATTCAAGACACTAATTTACACAGCACATGCAGCACTGGAGGGAGTTGCAGCATCACACGACAACATCTTTAAGTGGTTCAGCACAGAAGAAATTTTTCTTGCCTATAATCTTCTGCCAGAAAATGTATTTTGTCCTTTAATTGCTGAGTTACTGGTGCTGCACCTAGAACGTCATGCATTGTTGTGTGCACCAGCACTGTTCTATGTGTCAAAAGATATCAGGGAGTAGATATAGGCTCACTTCAGTCCTGGATGTTGTCTTAGCTCTGGGTGTTTTATGGATTCCAGACAGGAATAAGCAAAGTATGGAGCATCATACAGGACTTAATCTAATGCTCAGCAAAGCCAAAGGAAGTTTTCCATCATAGTATTAGCCCAATCCAACTCCTCACTGAAGTCAAATAATGACCTTTTCAGTACTGCAGGCCTATGCCTACTGCTATGCTGACTATTAAACTCTCTCCACGCAAACTAAACAGTATCAGACCCTCTTGGTTTTTAGTCATTTCACCCATCCCATCCCAGGGGGAGCGGGGGGCAGGTAAGCCACAGCAGCATGACCAGCACAGCACCTGCAGTGATGGTCGGTCCCAGGCTGCAGCAGCTCTGCTCAGGGCATGACAGCTGGGACAAGGAGCCCAGCCCTGCATGCTTACCTCCCCCTCCCCAAGGCCAGGTCACAGAATCACAGAATCACTGGTTGGAAGGGACCTCAGGGATCATCAAGTCCAACCTTTCTAGGAAGAGCGCGCTCTAGACAAGATGGACCAGCACCCTGCCCAGACAAGTCTTGAAAGTAACCACTTCCCTGGGGAGATTATTCCAATGGTGACTGTCCTCACTGTGAAAAATTTCCCTCTGGTGTCCAATCGGAATCTCCCCAAGAGCAACTTGTGTCCATTCCCCCTTGTCCTCTCCGTGTGACTCTGTGTAAAAAGGGAGTCTCTACCTTCTTTGTACCTGCCTCTTAAGTACTGGCACATGGTGATGGGATCCCCTCTAAGCCTCCTTTTCTCAAGGCTGAACAAACCTAGTTCTCCCAGCCTATGCTTGTACGGCAGGTCAGCCTGCTCTCTCCTAGAAGCCTTCCTAAAAAGTCCTGCACAGTCACAGCAGAGTTTGATGCAGTTTGTGGGAAGGATGGGGATCATGGGACAGGAGGGAAGCTCCCTGGGCTGAGCTGGCTCAGGCTTCCCTGCACCTCCCATCCCCAAATAACCATGTACGAACTACAACCAGAGCTGCGAGATGGGAACCATCAGGCACAACAACCCAGGTGGGAGTCACACAGGCAACAACAGGGAAAAAAGCTTCATCATTGCCAGCCTCCAGGACCAGCCATCCCTCCCTGGCTTAATACCAGTTCAATCGGTGCAACAATATGTGATGTTTATGTGTGGTAACACAATATGTGATTAATGCACCATCCTGCCTAAAGGTTTTGTTACCACAGGTAGGTCCCATTAAGACGACATGAAGATCATGGCAACTTCTGCATCAAACATGCCAATCCAGTGTCCGTGTTCGCTATACATGCCCCTATACGGGGACTAAGCCAGCTCTGCCATAAGACTGGCAATCTCCATACCAGGCTAGGCACAGAGGTCCTAATTTTGTCATCTATAGTTGGAAGCTCACAAATGCTTTAATGAATGGCAGAACTGGGCAAAGCTCAGTGGTTCCAGTTCCTGGGGGGAGTCGTTCTCCAAGCCCTGGGTTTGATCAAAGCCACATGAGTGGGGAAGAGGGAAATCAGTCAACACCACGGGGTTCCACCAGGTTTCAATGGGAAGCCATAAAACCAGCCCCAGGTTTCTCAGGGTTCAGCCCACTACAAACCCTTCCCCAATGAATGGAGAATTTTTAAACAATACCATGGCTGAGTTTCAAATCCACCCAAACCCAGGTGCTGATGAACTGACCGGATCCGTACCACAGGGGGAGCAGGTAATTGGAAGGGCCATTTCCCCCACACTTGTGGAAAGGTCCTGGATTTAAGCCCTGACGTTGTTGCTAGGAGAATTAAGGTGTTTTCATGCAATTTGGGACGTTTCCGCTTGTACTGCAATGTCAGTTTCTCATGGAAACTGAAGGCTGGAACGAAAAGAAAACATGTGTAGGAGGGTGAAGTTATTCTATTAATAATAAAAATGTATTTACTTATACTTTCAAATTTGCCGACAAAGCCTAAGATGGAGACAGGAGGTAGAGTAATAACAAGGTGCAACTTCAGGCCAACCTCAGGGCTAATTTGAAGTAAACAAGGAGCATGAGATAAAATCACTTTGTTCTGGAAGAGGAAGAGCTAAATGATTTGATAACATGAAATTACAGCAACATTCACAAGCACCTCAAGATAAATCAGGATAAGGACCTCACTTCCCCAAACAGAGCATTCCTGTACATGCTAAGACATGTCAGAGACAGACAAATGATTGTCAAATACTTGCAAAATGGTTTTACAGCATCTGTTATAAACCCCAATAGAATAAATTACTCGCACACATTACCTAACGCCATGGAGAGCTATTAGGGGAAAAAGAAATTTATAAGAGTTTTCAATAATTTTTAACTGTCACCTTGTTTTCACCATATGCCTATCACTTAAGTTCTAATCATGTCCCTGTTTAAACAACAGCAAAACACTCATTGGGTCTGTCACCCATCCCCTTGCTCCTCCAAAGAGAGGAGGGTGGAAGAGAAAAGAAACACGGCTTTGGCCAAGCATCACTACCTGCTCCAGCCACCTACTTGCCCTTCCCCAGGAGCTCCTAGTGCAAATACTTGCTGCTGATACGGGGCTGCATCCTCTGCTGCCGACACCAGCCAGGAGATGCTGCCAAGCCACATTTCATACATACTTAGCTGTCAGAATGCACCTTGCAGAGCGCTCACCCTTCAAAACTTGGAGGTTTATGTTTTGAACTGATTCTTTAAAATAAAGAAGAGTTCTTGAAAGCATCAGAGCTGTGCAGGAACCGCCCGGCCCAGAGCGATGGCACTGCCACATGGTGGGGCAGGACCCGCACCCAGCCCCACACTCCCATCAGCCCCACAGATCAGGGGTGGGGGCAAGGGCTTTGCAGCTCCAGCGTGTTCCACACATGCTCAAGGAATGAGCTGCTCCAGCATTTGCTCACTACCGTCCCACATCAACATCTCCAGCCAAGCTCCCTGCTCAGAGCAGGGCAAGAGCTGTTGCAGAGGCACAACTCTGCTCCTGTGAAAGGCACAGGCTCTCTTCAAGTTGGGACCTCCTTGTACCTCTGATGAGCCATCCCCAAATGACCAATTTTGCTCCTGGGATCTTCTGCCTGACTGTGACAGGGCCATGCCACTGCACAGGCAACAACTTGCAGTTCCGTTCTTTGCATAGAAATAATCCAGAGCATTTTTTGTTTAAACACACCCCTAATAGCCATGGGAAGATGCAGTTAGCCAGACTTCTGATATACATCTTATAAAATGCCTGATCTAAACACCACATTCCACAGAAACCCCTCAGGCATCACCCATGTCTGCACAGAAGCGAGGGAAAGCACAGCCATGCTGGTAAAGCTCGGGCAGCACAAAGCACTGGCTCAGACGGGACATCTCGGGTAGCTAGTAGCTGGTGACCAGCCCAGGACACAGTGAGCTGCTGCCCAGTGACAAGGCAGTGAACCCAAGTGGTCCCAGTCCCTTTACCAAGAAGGTTTACCAAGGCTTCTGCTCCAGAAAGGGCTATCTCGAGTGTGAGACTGTTCATACACCATGGGCCAATTCCATCCAGTGTGCAGCTGAAGGCAGTGGAGCTGAAGGAGCTGCACTGGAGCCAGGGGCTCTCCGAGTGCCCTGAGCTTACCAAGGAGCAGCACCGGATTGTTTGTGCAGAGCATTTGGCGACAGGCTCTCCAGTATTAAACACGAAACATGTTGAACTGACACTAAAGCAGAATTAAGTGCCAAAGCATTTGCTGCTTCTACAATTACACTCCGGAGTGCTTTGGTGCTCCTGCTCTCCTTTTTATGACCCAACTTGGTCTTATTGTAGTTTGGCTTTCTCGTTTTAAGTTCTCCAAATGGAAAGGATCAAAGGACTCTTTGTTGTCATAGCAGGAGCACTCCTCCGAGAGAGGCATTACTGCCACTAACAGCTTGCTGCTCAGGGGGAATTCGCGGCAGCCTCTGTGCCACCAGCCTGAGCCAAAGCATTAGCAGGTGCAGCAGCCGCCTCCGCCTTCTCCCTATTAGCCTGCCACACTAAGCCACCTGAGCAGCTTTTTATGGGAAAGGGAGGCCAGGGCAGGTTTCCTCATTTATGCTTCACAAATCTGGCTCAGTGGGCACCGACAAATCCAAACTTCACTCAGCTTTTACGGCAACAATAAGCTCACGCAAGCAGCTCCGGTAACACCACAGTGTGGGGACAGATGCCTCCAAGACTGAAAGGTTTCTCTGTTTGCAAAGATCAGGGCACAAATTAATCCCTACAAGTGATGCTGTGTTAAGCTGTTGTTAGCTAAGCTTATGTTAAAACACTTCCCCCTGCCTCAAACGACACCGCAATTAGAAGCTCTCTGGGTAAGGCGCCGGAATGCACTGGTGATGTGCTGCAAATAATAACAAACACCAAGCCATAGGAAACATGTCTGTGACATCCCAGGAATGCCAGCTTGGCACAGGGGGCAGCAAGACTCGACCTTTCAAGTGAGACAGGCATGACTCTCCTGTCTAATTATCACCTCTCTGCAAGTTCAGACCCCAACTTCAAAGTCAAATTGTGAAGGTGCAAGCCCTCCATACAAGCAGGATCGCTTCCCTCTGCACAAGCTACTCCATCCCAACAATCCTAGAGTGGGGAAAGCTGCCGCTCAAACAAAAGTCTTCCAAGAGGTGTACGCACCTAGGTTTTTTGCAAGGAAAAACTCTGAAATGGACCCTTTCTGCATCCCTACCTCCACCTCCACAGACAGAGGGGGTTCCTGAGAAATGGTACCCCACTGTGCTGAATCTCACACCACCCCCAGCTGTGAGGTACACCCACTGAGCTCAGCAATTATTTCAAAGGCTTGCTTAAAATTTCCTTTGAACACTGGCACTGTTAGATTCACACACTGCATTATACAGAAGAAATACTGCCCTGAATTTCCTAAATTTTGGAGCAGTGACAGTGGGGAAGGCTGGGGTTTTCAGGACATGTGCAGCTCAGGAGTCCCAGTAAGCCACATCTGAAGCATCCCCAGCTGAGGACCAAGGGCTGGTACACTGAGCATCACTGATAAGCCCTATAAAGCCCCAGAGCTGTTTTACACAGCATGTACCTAGTGACATATGATTTTCAGGAAGCATATTATTTCTCTGAGGTTTCGCACAAGGTCAGCTCAAAGTCAGAGCACAGACTCACTCCACATGGCTTGGAAAAAAACGAGTGGAAGAAGGTAAGGCAGGAGCTATGTTAACGTCACAGCTCTTAGCACTGCCACCTCTCCCCCTTCACACACACAGCTTTTAAAGGTAGGTTAGAAAGTGTGACAACAAAGTGGGTATGGCACCTGCCAGATCCAGCAATGCTGTGGGAAATATTACCCCCTCACAATATGGCAAACCTGAGTGCTCTGGCCGCTAGTAAGCTGGGCCCAGCCACCCTCGCACACTTTACAGGCATTATCAGGACAGATCCATCATAAGCATCCTGATGTTCAGCATCCTGGATTTACAGCAAGGCATCCTCACCACAGAGACACCTCTTGACCCAAATGCACATTCTTGCCCCTAGACCAGGCTGTAAATCAGGGAAGCTGCATCTATAACTGCCAAGAGTTACTCAGCTTCATGTGCGTTTCCTCCAGCTCTCTGGCCTCTGAACCTGTACAATCCTCCGAGGAACATACTTAGGAGTCATGATGAGCAGTTCAATAAAAGTGTCTGCCAGTGCAGTGGAGAGGTTAATTATGTATATAGGACATCTAAGTGCATTCATGAAGCAGGGGAAGTAATATAAAACCCACGCGGAGGAGATTCTCCAAAGAGAGGGTACACCTCCATTCAAAGGCCCAGTTTCAAAGTAGCATTGCCCATTTTTGCACCCACCTGCCCATATGCACTGGGGGTATACCCGGTCTCTCCTGAGAGCGTGCAAAAATGGGCATGGTCTTGCATGAGTGGGATAGGACCTACAGGCTTTGCCAGAGCCCTGTTCCTATGCTGGGCACAGCACAAGCTGCAAGAACCAAGGAAGGAAAAGAAGGGTTTAAAATTTTTCTTTCCTTGTACCTTTCGTTCAAAAATGTCACTATTCTAACCAATACTTGTTCAGTAACCCTCACACTACCCTGGAACAGCATTTTGTCACAGGATTAACAGGTGGATACAGAGATGAAAGGAGTGTTTCTGGGGTTGAACCAAGCAAGGCTTGTGGCTACACCAGGACATGCCTCCTAACCTAATCCTTCCATCACAAGCACATTGATTGCCAACAGAAAGGCAGGACGGCCCATATCCATAATGGGGGCAAACTAGCTTCGCTTCATTTGGAAAGATATACATTTAGTTAATAGAAATTCCTAATTGCATCTCAGAGAACTATGCGTAGTTACTATTAATGATGAGAAACGTCAATCACTTTTTAAATGGAATTTATGAAACCAATAGAAGATTTAGGAAAATTTAATTTAAGTCAAAACTGTTGGTTTCCTGCAATAGGAAGCTACTGCTTCAGGAGATCTGAAACTACAGACAGGTTTCAGGCGTGACATCTAAGCAGATCTATGACATCTACTATTACCTGCACCCACCCGATCCAGTTGCATGTATGCTTCTAGGTGCTAACTATGGTAAGAGCTGTGAAGGCATATTTACCCATCTGCACAAAGCACAACGTGCTTGGTTAAATGCATTGCCGGGGTTTGCCGTGTTTCCTTTTAGAGCAGTCATTTTCAGCCTCCACCAAGACTCAAAGGCTAGTCCTGAACTGTCTATAAAAGCCAACTAAGAGCAGTAGCATATTTTGTGTAGGCTTAAATTCACTATATAGGGATCTATGCCACTATAGGAAAACTTAAAAAAAATGGTTAAAACATCAGGTATAGACAGTGAGTGGAGCAATAACACGGGACTATAACAGTTGCTGATCCCATCGCAGGTCTGGTAAATTGCAGGTTTATATGCATTAAACAAACATACACCATGACTTTTTCAGTTATTTCAGATGAGTGCAATCTCATTCTGCAGACATTCTGACATTGACACCAGCTTCCCTGGGACAAGTTGAAATCAGCGGAATTTAGGACCAAGAAAGGCCATTGATTGTCTGCAGGATGGCATTAGTTCTTTTCATGTCAAATTAGACAGGGCTCCATTGCTTTGTTGCTTGCTGCAAGTTAAATGCATCAGTGTATTTGCAGCATTTAGAAGAAACATCAAGATCAACAAAAATCACACTTGGGAGATAAGATGCTCTGAGGAAAACAATTAAATTCAACTTGATACAGGTGTCAGCACAAGACATGCAGCACACCCTCTCCACCCAAACAGGGTGAGGCATGATGAGGGCTCAGGACTACCCTCTCAATAACTTTGATTAACATTTAACCTTAGAGAACTGAAATATTCCAACATGATACACAGCTGCAGCCACCAAGAAACACAGGGAACAGGATGTTAGCACCTTTATGGTGACACTTGCTCCTTGAACACAGAAAGGATTAAATTAAATTATCATGTAGCTTTCAAGAAGGTGGTATGCTTTTCCTGGAAGTGGATATAGAGCTTCCAGCCGTGGGATAAGAAAAAGATTTAGAGGTCAAGCTTATAAGCTTGGTCTGCCATGTGAACCTTGACTTTGCAAAACTAATTTGAGAGAGAATTGGTGCTTCTTAGGAATATCCAAAGGAAAACATGAAGTTTGCTAAAGAGGAATTGCAAGAAATCCATAAACCTGTTACACAGCTCTCTGGTGACCAGACACAGCCTGGAAATAAAGGCCAATTATCACATCCTCAGCTGAGCAACTGCGACTCCTAGCATAAAACCAATATCATGAAGAAAATTATTTTTTAAAATAAAAGGATATGGGACCTTAAGCCACACAAAGTATTGTGGTTGTGCTGAGAAGCTCAAGGTAACTGGAGGTGTTCATATATGGCTGAAACACGACTACAAGGACCTCTTGACTGCCTGGCCTGGCCTGTGAAATAATGTATTAAGCACCAGTCCAATCTCAGATGTTCCTGCTACTATCAAAGAAAGGCTCATAGGATTCACAGCTCATGTCATGCACAGCTCCTCTACACAGTTTGGTTAACACAAAACCTCCTGTCCTTGCTCTGCCTGAGAGGAACAGCATCCATCCAGGGTGCTTAGAAGACTGCAAGAACTAAAGGTCGCATAGAATGTCTTAGCATAGACCTTAGATATTCACATTATTCTTACAAGATGTTAGGTGATGTCCAACCAACACTGTAAATGTTCTGCCTCGCAAAGCAGCTAAATATAAATCCAACCCCAGCAGCACTGCATGTGCTTAAATGTGCTTAGTAATGTGCTCTAGTTGTGAAACTCATGACCTAAATCCATCAGACCATGAAGATAAGATGCACACACAACAGTAACAACTGATCGGCAAAAGGAAGACATTGGTAAATGCCTCTGTGGTGGCATAAGCCCCCCTCTCCATTCAGTGCCATGAATACCAGTCTTCAGGCTCAGACAGCCTTCAGGGCTTTGGCATCCAAGCTTACATGTACACAGAGACTTTGTTAAGAATTGATGCAGTGTTTAACCATTTGTGAAATAAAAGGATCTTTGCCATATAATTATTTTTCTTCCATCTCCTCAACCTCTTGTGCAACACATGAGCTCAAGCACTGTCAGTATTTCCCATCCTCTCTGCAAACTCTCCTGTCTCTCCTTCTCAAGCCTTGCAGCCATTTAGTGTTTATCAGTACCCAAACTGCTCCCCCTCTTCTGAGCACACAGAACTTCAAAATGACCTCTGCTCTTCTTGCAACACCAAGATCAGCTGCCTGCTATCCCACACCACCACAAAACATCCAAACTCCTTCCACAAAATTCATTACCCACATTCACATCATTTTCCCCTCTCCTTCCTACCTCCAGAGAAACTTCTGTGCAAAGCACTGCTGTAAACAAATCATCACAAATACAGAACCAGGACAAGGCCCATTTCTCATAGCAAATATTAACACTGCAAAGGTCCAGTGAGCTCACACAAACTCCCACCACTTTGAAGGAACCACTGCAGCATCAGAGCCTATCCACTTTTGTGCCAAGGCAGCCTCAGTGCAGTAAACACTGGAAAGTAGTTTCACTGGGCTCAACCATGAGTGGCTTCTTGGGAATCATTACATGGCTGTGCCATCCAGAGTGAGGATTCCTGGAAAAGCTGGGGAACGCTCGGCATCTGACAGCTGCCTCTGCTCAAGGACAGGAGCCTTTTCAGCAGGGCTCCTGCTCGCCAGGTGTGCAAAGCCAGCACAACCATACCCACCTCAGACTGCAACATCTCTTCCCTGTTCTGCCTACAGCTTCACAACAGAAGGCAGAGCCCTCACAGCCCCCAGGGAAGGTGCATGATAGGGTCTGGCCAGCTCTTAGCACAATTACATCTACCGAGAAGTAACATGATAAATTATTGTGTCCACATACCCTGAAACAGCGTGATAACAACATCCCTACCATAACATCTAGCAACCCCTCCTTGGATAATTCTTCTGACACATTTCCAGCACTGTAAAGATTTGAAACTGCAACAAATGAACCAGCTGATACAAATTCCACCAGCATCCATACAAGTTTGAATGTGATGCTTCAGGTTGCTCAGCAATGGGAAAGGAGCAGCTGTGAAAGGTTGCAGTTTTACCAAAAGCCCCATGATATTTGGAGGCTGAGAATGGAGGAGGGCGACTGCTGATTTTAGCTTCCACTTCTGCTTTCAATTTGATGAGAATCTCAGCTTCTAAGTTTTCAGAACAATAACTCAAATTTTTTTCCACTGGTTGCAGGAAAAAGCCTGATTAGGTGAATGCAGAAGATTCTAATGGCTCAACTGAAAGAAAACTGGCTTTGTCATCTCACTGCTTTTAAGACCTTTGCAATCCTGCAGGCCCTGATTCAAGATTTTCAGACACTTGAGGCTGGTTTCCGATCAGGTCCCCGTTCAAAGTATGACAAGGTCCAAGGTTGCTTGGCTCCAGGTTCCACTGAGGTGTTTATCTAGATGACTTAAACTAAAACAAACTCACAGGGGAGCAAAAGCCTGGGAACAGTTCACTTTAAAAAAGGACCAATCCCACCCTATATGAAGAACCAGACTGCAGTTCAAAATGACATCTGAGCAAGATCCAGCAAAAGCCATGTCAAGTTTTGCTTCCACATGAGATGCCAAGTCAGAATAGTTTATGGCTGAACATGTCACAGAGATCTGCAAAACACACGCTATTAAACCCGACACCCCACTAATTCTGATCGTGTTTTTGTTGCAAATTCAGCATTCAGCCCCAGAAATTGTTAGGTTTTACAAGCCCCTTTCAAGCAACCCAAATACTGTGCAACTCCAGGAGAATTCTGGATATACATCAAAACCTTGTGAAACTCAGAGTTCTGCCCCAAATCCAATATGCAGTTAGGCGTGGTTTTAAATATACAAGCTGAGGAGTGCAAACACCTCATCTACTGCTTCGAAGTTTCAAACTGCAAAGCTCTGAGTGCCCCTCTGCCCTTGCCACCTCCCGACATCTTTGCAGCACATTTGGCTGTTTGGACAGACCCTGGTGCAGGCAGGCACCAGGGAATACTCACTGCCAAATGCCATGCAGGACTTGAGCACATGAAGGGCATCAGGCTCAGAGCTCATCCCTCACTCTCCTTGTCTCAGGCTAACACAGACCCCTGGCTTTACATCAAGGCACTGTTTTCCCACCATCAGTGTTTGAAAGGTAGCTTTTCAAGAAAGCTCAGCCTTGACCAAAATCAACTGATGACAAAGCTGGTCCAGATACATTGATAAGGCTTTGGAGAACCCACCTGGTGTCTCCTGCCCAGGTAAGTCCCCTTGTCCTGCAAAGGGTGGCTCCCACTGAACCACCTAGAGCTCCTGTAACACAATACGCTCCTTCTCTTGTAAGGCCAGAGGTATTATAAAGGCCAAGACTGCATGCATGGGCCATAGCGAGCGCCTTCACTCTTTGATGCTGTCAGAGTTTTTTTAGCCAACTTTCCTGACTACACACACACATGCTTCAAGAAAACCCCTATTTTAAAGCTGTAATGTAAACAACCCCAAATTATTACTATCCCCTAAAGGCTACTGCTGGCAGGCATCAGTGATAAAGCTCTGCCAGAGCAGTCTGGCATCTAGCAACAATTTGTTTGTTGTCCTGCAAAAATACAGAGAGCCTTGCCATATGGTACTAGCAACTTTCTGGTAACATTAAGAAATATATTGGCTTGGAAAGCAGTTATCACACCAGAAAAAATCTTATGTCTCAGAGGCAGCTCTATGCTGTAAGCGGTATCAGCACAGCAGTGATGGTCAGGGGTGGGGGAGAGGTGATCGTGGCCAGCAGAGCCATGCTACCTCCAGCCCCTGGCACAGATGACATGCCCTTGGCACATCCACGCTTTGACTGGCAGAGCTTTTCTTCAGGAGCTGGACTATGCTCAAGGGCACAAGCTCAGCACTGCTTGTCTGCTTTGTGAGCGCCAGGAGGTCTTGAGCACTACAAACAGCGTCAGCAAAGCTGCCCCCAGATAGCACCTGAGTTACCTGTCCTCGAGCTGAAGCAATGCTTCAGCCATCTGGACAACCCAGGGGTCCTACCTTTCAACCAACAGCTTTTTCCCACTGTTCACATTAAGCATAGAGAAAGAAATAAAAAACCCCTAAACTCATTAAAATGCTTTTCCAAAAATAATGCGTATGTACCACAATGATTTTCTGAGAGTGTGTGTATACCAGGTCACTGAAGGTTTTTGAAAGAAAACCCAAGGAGAGATGGTGCAAGTCAGCATGTGGATTTGGCGGGAAAACACCTATTTTTTAGTATCACACGCTCTCAGGCTTGAATTCTTAGAAGGTGCTGAACTGATGTATTGAGCAGAGACTTCTCAGGATACAACTTAATGGCTCTCACTTTCTGGACAGCTGGCAGGGATGATACTTGTGATAGACCCCATTCCGTGTATCGCTCTTCTAACTCTGCCTGTTTCTGGAGTTTTCTCCGTATCCACATCCTACCTTGGAAGGACTCACCCCTGTTTACAGTGGTGCGGGAGTTTCCTGCAGATTCGCAGTGTCAAGATTACAGCTTCATTATGTGGAGCAGCAGCACATGGGAGCACAGCACACAACTGACAGTTGCTACACTGCCCCAACTCTACCTGCACTCTGACTCCCATCCCACCCTGAGGAGATGGCTCCAGCACTCACCACCTGCTTCTCCTTCCTGGAAGAGCTCAAGGAGTAACTTAACATACTGAGAGATGGACCTGTTCTCAAACAGAACCAACAGATAACAATAGAGAGAACCAACAGGGAACAATATTGCTGCTGGATCTGGAAAAGTTGTAATCCACCTAATGCCATGGAAGAACATTAGTAGGATTGCTCGGAGCATCTTTTGAAGAAATTTCTGGATCAAATTTAAGCCATGCTTAACTCTTTGCCCATTCCTCTAAAATCTTCTGGACTACTTCCAATCACTACTTACCTTCCCTGCGTCTATATCTTGCTCTGAAAACTGATGTCTCCCTTGCCACCATCTGCAATAAGCAGCCTCTTCTCCCACTCAGCAGCTCTGCAGGAAGCCAAGGTCCATTCTCCTCTGCCCTTGGTCAGTTCAGAAAAAAACAGGCCTATTCTCTCATCTCCCTTTATAGTTGGGAGTACAAAACACTCCCATTATGGATACCTCCTATAACCTGAGCACTAGTGCCAACCAGACTGCGTGGTCGCATGGGTGGCTGCTAGAGAACCACGGGACATTGCCGGGCAACAGTGTCTGGGGATTAGGAGATGTTCTGATTGTCACATACCAGACACTAGCCTTAGCAGTGCCTAAATGAAGGGGCAGGGCTTTGGTCACCTTGTAATGCTGCTGACAGATCCAGTTTAAGCTTCACAGATCTCTGACCTCTTCCAGATGCTCTCCTGATGAGGGGACTGGGACAGGGCAGGGAAAGAAAATCTCCACAGCATCCTGCAGTCCTAGATAGCACAAATTTGCTGCAAGGACAGGTGCAGCAAGAAGGGTTAGAGGTGGCCAAGCTAATTATCAACCACCTGCTCACATCCTGGACTGCTATTCCTTGCTCTGGATACTTAAAAGACTTATCCTTGACAACCTTTTACAAGTATGAAATCCCCACTTTATTGATGTCCTTGTCTCAATGCATGAGATAAGAGAAGCTGGGGCAGAGAGAAAAACCACAGAAGGACTCCCCAGGAGAACCACGGTTACAAACTCAGAGCTCCTCTGAAGATACTATTAGCTCCTCTTCTCCTCTAACACTGAATTATTGCAAATATTCAGAGTTCTTGCGTTCTAGGTGACCAGCCACATGCCTTGTCACAAGTGGAGAAGTCACATTGCACCTCTCCTTGGAAGGAGAACTGAACCTTTTAGAGTCGCCTTCTCCCACGTGTTTGTAAGAAGCCTGAGATAAATAAACAGTAATATTAAAGACAAAGAAGTTTTTAAGAAAAGCACCTGGTATTCCTGTTCTGAGTTTTCATATTTTAATCTCTCTCCTTGTAACATAACCCCACCATGTTCAGTGGTCCATAGAAAAATCAGCAAAATCAGAAAACTCAGGACCTACAACTTTTACAAGTCCATACAGAGAGGCATCAAAAACCCACAGGCAAAAATAATATGGTTGGAAGGAAAAAAAAAAAATTAAATCTTTACTGAGTGTTCTTCAACATAACACCAAGAATCAATGATGAAACACGATCCAATTTGTTTTCCCCAAGTGCTGGTCACCTTTAACAGAAAAGTCACTCCCTGTACAACACCTGCCCTGTCTCCAGTTTTCATAAGCAGCATGTAGAGCGTCGGTGACCTCAGCAGTTGCATGCTGTGACAATAAATAAAGTTAGAAGCCTGCCCAAAACACCTCCAAGCCCTTTGGCCAACATTGGCTGTGAACACTCATGGGGTAACAACCAAGCAAGGAGGAAAACACAAGGTCTGGGGCTCCTGAGAAAGCTCCATCAGATGGCCTCCACTCAGAAAAGCTGGCGTAGGTGCAATTTCTGATAAATAAATAAAAAGATACAAAGGCTGCTCTTCTCAGCCCTGTGGGTTAGTCTGTTGGCCTGCAACACAACTGGCTCCAAGGCGGGGAGCAAGCCCTAGCTCTGGAGCTCTTGCATTCGTCACCAGTTCCAGCTGAGAACAACAACAACCTGCTCCAGTCTATGATACCCTTTGTAGGTGATTATGGGAAACAAAAAGGGCTAAATTCAAAGCAGGTTTTCAACTGGGGGGGATCCAAAACTGCTGACTGAGGAGGAGAACAAAGCCAGATGGCATATACTGGTATTGTTAGGGATTATGCAGTGTAAGGCAATAGGAAATGAGCATAGAAAAAGACCCGGTTTGGTCCCATGGTTCCTCTCTTGCCAAATGAACATACCGGGGTGACCGTGAAACAATCAGTTTATGGGTTTCATTTCCCTGAACCCCCAGACTGAACTTAAATATTTGTATAAGCCCAGGCATAAGTTTTATCTAATGTTTTCCTTGGGGTTTACTAGCTGTTTAGAGCATTCAAGCTAAAAAGCATTCCCTCAAACTCTTGCCACAAAAAGAGCTGAAACTATGATACTAATTAAAACCACACTCTTCGGTATCAGGAAGACATGCTATTATTTTCTTCTTCTGCTCATGAGAAGCTGTTAATATGGGCAACGCGTCTGGAACATTTTCCTTCCAAATGCCATGCTCTGTACCCCCTCCTGCTCAAGTCGGCTGGTTTATGAACCTGTCAGCAGTCTGGGGTGGGAAGGCTCATATTTACAAGAATAGATTTATTATTCTTTTTATAACAAATCATTTGCCGTTTTAACATTATGAAAAGCACATCAAGAAAAAAACCAAAAGCTTTACGCTGCATGAAAGGTGACACACTAAAGAACTGTCCTACCTCGGTGCACAATGGGCCAAATCAAGGGATGAATCTTGCCAAAATACACTACATGTTTTGAAAAACATCCTCTGACTTTGCCAGGACCCTCCTGGACACCCAGTGCAGACCAGGAAGGGATGTGGGTTGCACTGTGTACCACTGCTGATCCACCCTGGGGTAAGGTCTATTAAAGGAAAAGGTATGGTTTCATGCCTATTTACCCTATCTAATTAGGATATTTCTAAGGTCTCCATTACTGTGGTATCAGCACCTCATAAATATTAACAAAATTATCCTTATAACATTTCAGGGGAAAATGCTATTATCACATTTAAAGGATGGAAAACTAAAGCACAAAAAAAAAACCCCACCAAAAAAATTGAAGGCCAGATTTGTGTTCAGTGCAATATTCAAAAGCATCCATGTGTATCCTGGAGGTCTAAGTCCAGTTAAAAAGCTAATTTCCTTGTCCAAGATCAAACAACTGTGTCTCATCCAGAGCAGTAATTGCACCGCAGCAGTGCAGGAAGCAGAGAGAAAGAGCTGCTTTGGTCCAATCCTCCTGGAGCACCAATTTCCAAGTCTCCACTGATTTCAAGCAGCGTCCTGGATGCTGCCTGCTTTGCCACCACAGCTCCGCAGTGAGTCAGGCAGGCTGCCACAACTAGCGGCCGCCTGTGAAAGATCTGGACTTAGGCTCAACACAAGCATCTGTACTGCTCACAAGGAAAACAAAAGTGGCAGGAGGAATCCTCTGGGGAAGGCACTTGTCCCACAAGTGTCACTCTTGGGACCACAAAAGTAAATAATGTTTCATCAGAGCAATTTTATTTCTGGTTTCTGTTTGGGAGCGTGGCTTTTGCTGCGTTGACGCAAAACAAAACTCAGCTTCCCTTTTTCACAGCCACAAAGATGCCAGATTTTAATTCCTGGTGGTGCAAAGTGCAGGCAGTGAAGGAAGGGGCCTTTGAAGGCTGAAATTTTTTTTTTTTTTGGTGATACTTTAGCTTTGAGCAAGCTCCTGCCTGGTTAGCAAGCTTCTAGGTTCGCCAACAATACAGAAGAACTGCCTAAGTTACAAAAACAAGTTAATACATAGAAAATATTACTTCAGCAAAGAAGTTAAGCTAGATGGGTGAACACACTGTAATTTGTTACATGCTTCCATTGTACAGGGATCCAAAGTAATAAAATATTCCTGTAACGCTAGAACTGTGAGGCCCAGCCCCAGTACGATGTTCGGATTCCAGTATTAGCTCTGCCACACCATCCCCTGGCTCACCACTGAGAGGAGCCTTATGTTGCCTACCTCCCCAGCACAGTGCTCCACTTGCACTTTTATTTTGAATTTCACTCCAAAGAAAGATCAAGTAACAAAGTTATTGTGGAGGTGGCCACGACACTGGGATGCCAAGATGACATCTCACATCAATTTAATGCAACTGTAACACACAAACCCACCCACATCCAAAGCATCATCAGAAATCCCAGGGCTGGCTGCAGAGATTGGGTTTATGGACGCAGGGGAGGGCTCAGAAGGGCACAAGCTGCCTTGCAAACCCCACATCCCCTCTGTCCTGCTTTTCATTTGAGGCTGACAGGCAAAGCTCGAACACATCATTACAGCCTTGAGGAGGCTGCTAAAGGTAACACTCATGTTACAAATGAATTAATAGGAAACACTTACCTTCCCCACTAGCTTGCCTTTCCTGTTCATGCAAAGGTAGAAGTCTGTCTCCTTCCCTTTGATCCGGACTTGACTGCCGAAAGTGTCTGTTTCCACTAGAAGCTGGGCTTGTAACGGAAGAAAAAAAAGCATTTACCAGTGTGGTCCCATTAAGTCAGAGTGTGCAAAGCTCATCAGTCTCATTGTCCCATTACCTCTGCCTGAACCACACCACAGCGGGATGCTCTGCAAGGGAGCAACCCAAGGAACCACCCAGGGGCTGAGCTCCAGGCTTGGTCACAGGTGCAGATCTGACACACCTCCACTGACTCCTAAGTGGATGCTCCAGATTTAATGCCACTTTAGCACAGAACATACATAAACACACGCGTGCTCCATCAGTCCACACCAATCCCAGCACCCCATCAGCAATATAAAGCTCAATGCTAATGCTCTCCTTCACTCTGCAGGAGGGTTCCTGGAGGGCAAGAACATGGATTTTATTCTCATGAAGATAAAAGATTAGCATGACAAGAGTGAAAACCCTTTCCCCACAGCCAGCGGCCCTCAAACACTTCACAGAAGTGGTACAGCCACACGCTCGTTGTGCAAAACATAGCAGTGATCTCCTACAATCAATGCAACAGCTAGCAGAAGAGAAATTCGGCACTGCTTGTTCTGTCTGATGAATGCCTGCCCTGCAGACATCCTCTGTGTGCCTAGCTATGTTCCCAGGAGGACACTAATTGCTTTCTGGCAGTCCAGGTCTGTGACTCCTACTCTAGCTGGGAGAAATATGGCCAGCCTCATAGTGCCTCATATGTTTATTGAAGCCAGAGCTGGTACATGGCTGGTACATGGCCAGGAGCCATGGTACAGGACAGATTTCTGCTGCATCTTCATAAGCCACCTGCCCTGTCACAACTGTATTTGCAGAAGTGGCTGAGCTGCCACCCATCAGCATCTCAAAAACCCTAGACATGTCCGAATTCAGCATTTTATTCCATCTCTGATCTAAACATGAATTCCAGTCATGCTCGAGGTTCGGATTCCAGGAATTTCCCCAGAGAGGCACAAGCACACAGACTGGACATTTTGGTTCAGCTCCATCTCCGATATGCAGGGTGAGAAAGGAGACATGGTCGAAACACAATGCAAGAATGTGTAAGTGTCAGCAAGTGCAAATCCACGATCCTGCTCTGGAAACACTCACACTTGTAAGACCCGAGCCTTACCGTAGAAACATGGCTTTTGCCAAACTCTGGAGAATGTTTGATCTGTGCTGCAAAAAGTCACATTCTTTTTGGCATTCATATTTCAAACTTTAAAACCCTCTAAGAGCAAATATGTTCACTGTAAGGATTTACCATGGGGATAGAAATAGGAGTTTGTTTCATTTTAAACACATTAATATTTTTCCCACTTGTAAAGTCAGCTTTTGGCTTCTGCAGCAGTGCAAATATCACAAACCTTTAACTCACAAGGGCCCTAAATGGAGTTTTCCCCCTTGCAACTCAGTCACATATGAAAGTTCAGGGTTTTCTAGTTACTAGCTGCTTACATTTATTTAGACATATTTGTTAAACCTTTATCACAGAGGATATTTAAAGAATAACCTCTTTCTGACAGCAAGTGGGATAATGCCTGTATTATAGCAGTATATTACTTGCAATCATGCATAAATATGGATATTTATCTAAGCCTTTCAGAAATGCACCACAGTTTTAGGTATCTGTGACAGAGAGCAGCTTGCCAGTGACAGCCGGGTGCTGCAGGCTTTCTCTCCACACCTGCCAAGGTAGTATCGAACCAGTGACTACTTGAGTGAGGAAGGGCCACATGAATGAAAAATATCCCATTGGAGTAAGGATATAAAGATGAGCAAAGCCAGGATGGGGGAAGATGGCACAGGGTCAAAGATGAACCTTCAAGGGCAAGATGAGCAACATGGTATATAACTTGGTAAATGCCCACTGCTTCAGTAAGTTCAGGGAGGCTGCTCAGATGCAACACAGCATTAATAGACAAGGGAATAGCCAAAGGTACAACTGTCTCTAAAGAGGCAACGGTGAAAGGTCTTCCCCTCAAATGAGCAGGGGCTTTAGAGAGGACTAACAGTCAACTTCAGACAAGGAGAGCAGCAGCCCTCACATGACGGAAGGTTATGGAGCCAGCACGAGAGGTCCCAAAGACTGTCACAAGGACCGCAGCCAACACCCAGAGTGCCAAGGAGTCACCCACAGATCTACAGTGTCAAAGCCACCCAGGCGCACAAACGGACCTGGGGCCACCTACCAAAGGGGTCAAGTGAGGGCTCCACAGCTTGCACACAAGCAAGAACAGGACACAGTAAGTCCCCATCTAAACTGCAAGGCATTCCCCATCCATTCCAGTCTCAGCACTGCGACTAAAGCTGCTAAGAGTAATGCTGAATATCAGATATAGATTTTGGCTGGCCAAAGTAGGAGCTAGTGTTGATAAAGCACTCCAATGTGAGAGCCTCGATCTGTGGTCCCACTGGACAGTCGGCAACCCATACCTCTCTGACGCAGGTCCCCTCCGGCAGCCCACGCTCAGATGAACAAACATGGGGCACGCCGGCTCGTGTTCCCCACTCCCTTGCTCTGCAGCCAGTATGAGTAATATCCAAGCTGATTTTAATTTGAAAAATATCACCTTAAAAAGATGCCGGTTCCCTGCTGTGAAAATTAAAACCATCTGGATGGAGTGATTTCAAATAATTAATCTACGTCTCCTTTGACACTGCTACTAATTAAAATATGATACCTTCCTCCCCCTTTTTAAATAAAGAATTTAAATAAAGTTTAAAGATCTAATAAAATAATGTCATAATTTAGAACTAAATGGAAGTCACCTTTCCTGTGGGCTGCAACAGTTATGCCAGTGCTGAGATTCCTCCCAGGCTAGTGCCACAGCACAGGCCAAGAAGCAGCAGACGGGCAAGCACCCAGTGTGACACCCACACCAGTAAATATACTGGCATACATACTCCAGTGCCCCAAGGAGGCTCGCGAGCCCCAGAGATCATCCCTCACCCAATGTCTAGGAGTGGGGAGCAGAGGGAAACAAGCTCAACAGATGCTGCCTGCTCCCCGCTGTGATCCTACCTGCTGAAGTACAGGCCAAGGCCACCCATAGGTTCCTACTTCTGAAAAACCTGACTCTTAAGATGCTGGTAACATATTCTTATTTCTAAGGATCTTTCACCTCCTTTCCTATGAGAGATCAGTGTGGCTTTAGGGCTGGGTTCATAACTCAGTTGGCTTCCATCCTAAAGCACCCCTTACAGCTGATTCTCCTTTTTACTGCAGGCATCTAAATGGGGGAGGATTTGCCCCTCTCTCCCTTACATCGCTCAGGAGTCCAGACAGGGACCTTGGACAACACATCTAGTCAGCTATAATCAGCTGGGATTATCCCAGCCCTGAATGCTGCAACAAGAGTTTCTGGGTTATGGAGATGGCCCAGCAGAAGGGGTCTCCCACCCCACTCACATGTGGCAGAAAAGCTCAGTCACCACCAACAGGATTTAAATTAATGTAAACTGGACTTGGTTTGCTGTCTTGTTTCTATGATAAAGAAGCTATGGCCACAATAAAAGTGCCAGGGAAAGTCTAAGAGAATTTCCATTGCGACCTCCAGGTAAATAAACCCCACCAAGCTGGAGCAGTGTCCTCACGGCACTCTGCTGCGCAGGACACCTGCCTTCCAGCTCCATTAATCCCTGGATACACTGTAGAGAGATTACAATCTTTTGTTTTCAAAGGCCCTGCACTCTAGCCTTCAGATCAGGTATTATTGTTTAAATTCTTTGACAGCTAGATATTCTGATATATTTTCCGGGGGGGGGGGGGGGGGGGGGGGGGCGAGGAGGAGAGAAGCGCTAAAGAGAAAAGATGTCTTTAGAGGGTGAGATCTTCTGCAACATGCTTTTGCCTTATTGGCCCATTTAACCTAAACCTTCCTGAAAACTCCCACTGGAAGAGATTGGAATTCCTCACATGTCTAGGTGAAAAGGATTATATATATGTTGAAAAGCTATCTTCCAGCTAAGAAAACATGAAGTCAGGGAGATATGTGAAGGTGGCAGAAAATATGCCAAATTATCTTTCAGATATTTCCTGGGAGTGGGAGGACGGGAGCCAGAAAATCATGGGGAAAGAAAGGAGAAAGAGGGCACCTGAGAAGTGTGAAGTTTACATGTACCTATCACAAAAGCCTAAACGCCAGGCAGTTTCAAATAAATAAAGAGATAAAAGGGAAAACACAATGAAGGTGCAGAAGGACTGGATACTTCAAGTCTATCCTTCACTGCCTTTTGCTTTTTTCAGGTATAAATGCAGAGAAAAAGAAACTACAGCCATTTATGCTGCCTACCGGCATCTTGAAGCAGGCCAGATAAAACATATTTCCCGGAGAAAAGGCTTGCAGAAGGCACCAAGATTTTGTTGCTTTTGTTGCACTTTTTTTTCTCATGCAATTACAAAGTTGGGGAAACTATTTTTGGCACTTTAAACCATTTCCAGTTAATGAAGAGGAAGGATGTACAGATACGCTGAGGCTGGGACCACAGTGTCTGTGGTAGAGAGCAGCTTTCTAGTTTAGTAACTCTGATGCTATGAAATGAGACAAAGTGCATTACCATAGTTCACAGCATATATTGCATCTGATTGGAGAGTAAGATTTACTCTCTGGTAAGACTGAATCTTCCACTGAGAACCCCAGCATGGCCAAGGGTGCTTAAAACAGTTGAAACCTGTTCAAACACAGCCTACTCCCTACCAAAACCATGTGAATCCCTTACATGACCACAACACAGGAGGGAATGACCCTGTCTCCACTTCACATTCATGACGTAATGATGAGGGAATAATGCCAAAATTAGGTAAAGTCTGGAGGGTCTAATAAAGCCTACAGACTATGAACAAGTAAGGCAATACAGGCTGCATCCTCAGGTTTTGTTTGCGTACTTATATATTCCTCCAAACTGTAGCATTTTAAATAGTTATATCCCATACAACCCAAGTCCCTTCTCAATTATTCAGGTCCAAACCAGGAGTAACCACTGAAATCAATGAGGCTGGTGCTCAGAAGGGCAGAGCTCTGACCCACATACCACTGCAATTAGGTCATCAAGTCTGTCTTGAGTGAGCATAGGATATGTAAGTCAAATTATTAATAGGGATGGTCATGGGGAGGAGGAGTAAGAGCACCTCCAAGATCCAGGCTCAGGTATTTTCTTTTTTAGGTCACCCCTTTGCACAAGCAAGAGAACTACCCAGTGTTAGAGAAGGGGGACTGCACAGGGAGTAGCGCACCCAGTCTTAACCCAGGCTTTTAAAAATGCCATCTCTCTAAATGAGGTTTTCTTTTAAACATTTAAACATCATATCTTTTACTCGGCCAGCTGATGTAGTTCGGGAAAAAGACATGATTTGAAGCTCATAAACCCCTCAGAGCGTCAACACATCAATATATGCCAAATGCCAAGTCCCCCACGGCCCAATTTTGGGGCAGGAAGGGGAACAGGACAGAGGGCTCTCTGTGAACAAAGGAAAGACTGCAGAAACCTGCCACCTGCGTAACAGCATTAATAGCTCTCAGGAACCAGACAGGTTAAATATTTGCATGGGAGACATCAGAAGAAAATCTATAATGCAGCAAAGACCTCAAAGGCACTTACACTGCAGCAACCTGATCTTGCAAATACTTTCACACAAAGGACTTCACACACATCGGAAGTCCCTCAAGTGCTGATAAAGACACCTACATGGGACCTACATGGACCCTTCAGGGTCCCACCTCTGCCACCAGACACATGATTGGACACGTCAGGAGCATGGCTTTGGACATGGAGGTGCAAGCTTCCCTCCTCCCCAAGGCTGTGTCCTCACCCTGCCTACCTGCGACCACTCCAAGGGCTGGATGTGATGGAGGAAAGTGCAGGATCCCAGCACTTTTAATGGAGAAATGAGGGCTAAAGTTCCTCTTTCTCATGTACTCTGGGACACCTTCCCTCTGGGTTTCACCTCTGCACCAGTTGATAGGAGCTTCAGTCTCTGGGAGATGCTTTCAGGCACTCTCATCTGCAAACAAACACCTAACACCAAGAAAGCATCCTGTCCCATTTCCAGGATGCTGAGCTACCCCCTCAGCACTCACTGGGCATGTCTACACGACACGAGGCCAAGACATGCAGAAATATCCATGCTGGTGCCAACCACGTCAGCCTGAGTACCCAGTCCAAGGCAGATGTGTGAGCATGACACACTGCTGGCAGGCACTTAATCTCATGGGGTGCACAGACTGAGATCTTCAGGTACTAAAATATCACTCACACACTAGTGAAACCTCCACTATTCAAGCCTGTCACACCATTACAGTGGTCTCACCTGTAGGGACACCCACCCAAAAAAATTCCACTACCAGTTCAGCAGTGGCTAACAAAATGCACCCAGGGAATGATGCTGAGCTGCTGGTGTTCCCTAGGCATCTCAGGGACCATCCTGGGGACGGTCTGCCTTCCCACCCTGTAAGAGATGTGTTGCTTATGCCAGAATGGCAATACTGAGGAAAAAAGAATATTCTGAAACAAATGCCCACTCTGGCTCCTAAAGGATGGCAAAGCTTCCAGACATGGTCCCTATAAAATAACTCCATTCACCACATTTTGGAAGAAGCTTAAATGAAAATTTGTTAATTTGATGTCTTTGATCAGTCTACACGCACGAAAATTGTTTGATAATTTAGCTGATGTAAGACCAGAATAAATAGGAAGGTAGATCTCACCGATTTTGCCCAACTTTAAGTTATTAAATCACAGAACCTGAGGTTCTGTCAATAACAAAAACTAAAAAACATCTGAGGACAATATTAAGATTGTGAGTACCATGTTACTGGTCCAAGCCTGCACTACGCAGAGGCTGGTCATCGTTCACCCACGTGAAAAATGAATGTAAAATACTGTCATTCTGACACTGAGCCATTTGCACCCATTTGGAGATCTAAGAAAACAGGATTAAGCAGCAGGGAATCAGACTTGGCTTCTTGCAGATGTTTTATACATAATTCACCATAAGAGACACTAAAAATATTTTGGCAGTTGTTTCAATGATGGTGAATAAGCTTATTTAGACAAGATTCAGTAAAACTGGAGGCAATAGGTTGTGTGCTTTAAAATCGCCTGGGCGGGGAGCAGCAGCGGACAAATTCTGCACTGGTCTTTGCCACCTGCACACTCGCAATGACTAAGAAGTAGGCCTGGAAAGAGAAACGTTAAAAATGTTAGCACAGAAATTCCTCTATCTCACCAGGGTGTCTTGCTGCCTCCAAACACAGCTCAAGTGGACAGTATTGCTACAGAGGCAGGAAAACTGCTTGACAAGCTGCCAGGCTCTGAGTCTGGAATTAGTGAAGGATGAGCCTCAGAAAAGTTCAGAAGCTCTGTAATGCTTGAAAAAGCAGCTAAAATGGAAAATAAAGGGCCGAACCCTGATGTCTTTGATCATTCTCATTTGAATAAACTCCTACTGACACAGTCAAGCCCAACAGACAAGGACTTCAGAACCTGGCCCAGGGTGCCTAGCTGAAATGAATCCAAAGCACTGGAAATAGTGTGAACCTTTCCTGTCCTGCAGAGGGTTAGAATTACTGCAAGAACAAACCCTGCTGAAATTACTTTGACTCTTCTTCCCAGTCTCAGCTGAACCCAAAAAAAATACTGTTGTACACAAAAATAACAATAAGCGGAGAATGACAGCTATGGGAACCCATGCTTCTCCAAAGCTGCTTTATTTGTCGCCAGAAGCGTAAGACAGACCACATTTACTATGAAGCACTCACCCACCTCTCTTGGGCAAACTGGTGGTTGGCTGCTCATCCTCAGCAATGAAGTAGGTGGTATGTTAGCACCACCATATCCTCTTACGAGGAGCCCCAAACACAAAAATCTCTACTGTTTGCCAACACCATGATGGTTTCACATACTCCAAAAGTTAATCTATCCAGATTCCACTGTCATATACATGTGAGTGCCCCAAAATGGCGCTAATCAGGAGAAACGTAGAGTATTTGCAGTGTTAGATAAATTATCAGCTATGCCTGATATAAAATGATGCTGCGTTCTACCATGCAGGTTTTATTATTCTGTGCCCTCCACTAAAAGTTGAAGTTATGACAATTAATTTTATGGATAGGAATACAAGCACGCTCGTGCATTTTCTCAAAGGGCTCATTGTAACTCTCCCTTCTTCCAGCACGTAAAAAATATGCTAAAAATGTTGCAGAATGCTCCAGTATTTTCAATGTGATGCTTGTGGCTCTGGTACCCAGAAAAGCAGAGGCAGCAGCACAACCTACCAAATAAAATATTCTGGCACATGAGGAAGTTTCCTCTACGTTTTATGATTTCAATCAGGGTTTGCTTTTACAAATGGATGCAAATGCAGTTTCAAAAGTATCTGACTTTTTAATGCTGATGCTTACTTTTGCCATATAAAAGATAACATACTATTAAATGAAGTATACACAATCGTCACACACTGATAAGAGTACAAGAGTGCAACTATTTTTGGGTAAGGGTTGAAAGGGGTGGACAAGAACTGATCTTTTACAGCACCTGGGGAGACATATCCTCTGGAACCAACTGTAGCCAAAGCGAGTCCCTCAGGTGAAGCACTTTGGAGGAAGGTCCTCTGCAGTCAGTCCCTTTGAAAAGGTCTCTCCTTACAGACACCGCACAATTGTTTCAACTGTTCTCAGCGCGGCAGCAACAGAAATAACAAAATTCAGATATCACATTAACTCTGCCTTTAGCAGCTTTGGTTTCATGTATTTATTTTTGGAAACACATTCATCACAAGGCTTTTCTTAAACTATCACCCCCAGTCCACTGCATAGCTAAGACTATTTGCTCACCTTTTACTGCATTTTAATTGCAGGAGAAGTTTTAAAGGTGGTTGGTTTTGGTTTTTTTTTTTTTTCACATTTCTAGAGTCATTTGGGACAAAAGGCATCTGGCACTAGGTATTTAAATAAGACTTGTCAGAACCGTAAAATTAGTTTTATGTTTTAACAAAGGTACTTTAAAAAATCTCAACTATAATTCTGCATTCAAACTATAAGTGTTTGGATTAAGAAAAGGAGATCACATCTTAAATCTTAATATATAAAGTAAATCAAGTACAGAACTAAGTCAGTCCTCATGAAGAACAGCAAAGGAAAGAGACAATATCTGTAGCAGCTTATTTTGGGGTATTCTGGGCTTAAAGAATCAGCATTGACAGTGTAAAAATCTGTATTTTATTATTTGTTCCTTATCCCAGTTTCAGTTTATCTAGAGACCCACACGACCTATAAAGCTCAGCCTCCTGCCCATGTTTCCATCCAAAGTTTTCTCAGCCCCTTTCTCTCCTCCCTGCACTAGAGTATCCTTTCCTCCTCTCCCCACCCTGGAGGGGTGGCTTCATGCATCCACAAAGGGGACAGTCCCTCAAGGCAGCGGGTGCCACGCGGTAGGTGAGGCTGCTGTTGTAGGTGCAAACTCTACCCATCCTAACACAGATAGGCAGAGCTCATTTAGATTGGAGGGCTCTTTGGCCAGCTCTGTAATCAGCACGTAATTCACTTCAAAAGTCTTCAGACATACAAAGGACAAACCCCACTTCCAGCACTCACTACCCTGTGCCAGTGAGCACAATCCTCCTCCCTGCTGGGACACCTTGCTGCTCTCCTATTTTATCTCCTGCCACAATCTTTGGAACAGACAGGAGAAGGATGTTCCCCACTGCTATTTATACATAGCGGACTTGAAATATTTAAAGGCAGCCCTGATGACCACATCTCTATGCCAAACCCAAGGAGCAGGGCTGTCCCTTATCTTTGCCATGGGAGGATGAAGCCACCTTCGAAACCTGCCACGGTGGCCAAGTCACCCCATGCTTGCTGACACCACCTGAGCTCAGCTGGCCAGTTTTGCTGCACAAGGAGCTGCCAGAGCCCACAACACCCCTCACCACCAGAGCCACCAGCACAAAGGAGCCCGAGGACACGCCACACAACCCATGGGGCAAGAGACAGTCCTTGGCAAACAAAACCTTACCTGCAAGGGCTTTATTGCCCAGCATAGAGTTGCAGCCACCCTGGGACTGACCCATGGCAGAAAAGAGTAATTTCTCCATCCAGGACCCCAAAGAAGAAAAGGAACCAGCTAACTTAACTAAGGAGCTTCTGCACAAGCTCCTGGTAGGGAAAGCCCTCCACTGAGGTCATGAAGTGAGCAGAGACCCTTTGTCGATCAGGGAAGCGGGAAGGGAAGAGCCGCAGGTGCAAGCAGGCTCAGGCCAGCCTCCTCACAGAAACTGCCATGCTGCCCTCCCTGCCTCCCGCTGCCCTGACCTGGTGTTTCACTGCAGGTCCACCTCCGGTGTGAAGAGTTAAAGCTCATCCCCCAACAGGCACGAATGAAAAGGAGACAAAAAAGCAGGATGCTGGTGAATGACAGCAGTGGGTGGCCGATGGCCCCTGGCTGGCGTGCTCTGCATACAACAGGCACAGCCAAGTGTGTCTGGCACCAGACAATTATTTCACTGGAGGTGTGTGAGGCGGGAGCGCCGAGAGCCATTCTCACGGTGAAGCAACCAGCCATGTCAGCTAACAAAACCACTCGCCAGGAAGCATCCTTCTCCTTGCTCCCATCTCCTCACCAGTGTTTGGGGTTTTTTTTTTTCCCGTGTTGTCCTTCCTGCTGGGGCATTTGCAGCTCTGAAAAAAAGGCAGGTCAAACATCCTCAAACAGTTTATTTAGTCCTTTCCCTCAGGTTTCCACGGCTTCCCTGCCATTTTCCTACTGGACTTGGGAGTGCAGCAGTATTTATGGGGTAGGGAGCTGACCCCTCGGCTGCGGTGGGCGAGTGCCTGACATTAAGTGCTGCTAATGCGTTTTGCATTTGTGCTTGGGGGCAGGAAATCTCAACTTCCAGTGCCAAGGGGTTAATTATAATTTATATAGCAAGATCTCAGGCTGTGGGTTTTTTTTTCCTCCAGCTAATTAAGAGGTACAATTACCTCTGAGAATCAAAGGGATATTTTGGTACCCAGCCCTTAGAAGCAGATTACAGGCACTTAAAACACAAGGACATCTTTGCTTTTCTACGCGTGCTTAGTTTTTTATTTAGATCATTATCAAGAAACTGTCATATTCCTGATTCACCATCACAATGTACTAGAGACCACCTATGAAAACCATTGCAATAGGGAAACTTATAGCATTCCTGCTTTCCCAGTATTTACCTACGTTTCCAACAACATGTTTTACTGATTCATCACCTGCCGCTCAGGGCTGTGGCAAAACTTTCTGCTTATCAATAAACAAAGCTTCATGACAACCTTGAGGTAGGTAATACCTAAACAGACCAGTCTGTACTCAGGCTGTAAGCCCAGGAGTACTTACTCCCAAGACAAGTAGCAGGTTGATTAATATTATTGCTGTATTAGTAATAATTATTACTAAATCATCCCAGGCAGCATGGCAGCCCCCCTGCATTGCCCTCTTCTGCCCAATGGCCCAATGAAAACAGTGGGGACCACTCACCACGCAGGCCTGGAGCTGATGGATAATTAGCACTGGTACCGAGGGTAGACACGAGCACCCAGCATGACTGGGCAGACAGGGAGGCCAGCAGGCAGCACCCATGGGACCCACCTCCAGCAGCTCCAGCCATGGGGATGTGTGGGGCAAACAGTGCTGGGCTCTGCTGGGCAGCATTGGGCAGGCTCACGTCCTGCCTGGGGCTGGGGGATCACTGGAAGAGAGTCCATCACCTCCTGCAATCTCCCTCCATTGACTCCTTGCCTTCATGTTTGTGCAGAGGTTTAAGTTACAGGTGTCTTTCTCACCACTCTTGGAGGTGTTTGCTGATCCATTTGCAAAGGGTTAATGTAATTGAATATTCAGATGTAGGGGGCAGGGGTTGGGCTAAAGACAGCAAGAAAAGATTCTGGGGAACCATTAAAGTCCTGCTCCGGGGAGTCACTAGAGTTACACGCGCGATGCAAGCTGCAACCTCAGCTTGATTTGGCACAGGCTGAGCAAATACATCTTCTACCGTTCAGTATTTTTAGGGATGCAGTGGGCTATTACTCTCTGTAAAATTAAGCACTTAAGTTAGAAACTGATGCCGTATAATTGTCAGCAGACCACATTTGCCACAGGATCTCATGCATCTGCACCAGCAACATCCACCCTGATCCGAAACACAGCTAGAAGCAGACAGGAGGCTGGCAGCAGCAATGAAGACCAACCCTTTCTCTAAAGAGAGAGTCAGCATTAGGACTGAGAGGAACATCTGTCCACGTGGGTTAGAAATGAAGCTCATGCTGCCAAAGCCAACACAGGAGCTCAGCAACTGGTATCCAACATCAGCAACCCTCCATCTACAGCTTGATTACATCGTGGTGGGTTTATCGGGCTGCCCTTTGATGTCCCGACAGCAGCAAACTTGCTGTGTTGAATTTGCTGCAAAGCAGGAAGAAGCATACAGACCAAAAACATGCCATGTGAAGCATTTTTTTTAAATTAGGAGGAGATAACGGAGTCAAAACCTCGGCATGGAAAGCTGCCAACTGGTACGGCTCAGCTCAAAGGAGTTGAGCTGTATGAGCAAATTTAGAAACCTGACAATCAACACATCCTACAGGTATTTCCATCCCTTAAAGCTACTCTGATAGGTGATTGCCAGAGAAAGGGCACCTCAGTTGTCATAAGCCATTTTACAAGAATGTCTACAAAACTATGCAAACCTGTACTGAGCAGAGCGTTTCCAGTACTGTGGGAGTCACCATACAGAAGATTCCGTTTCACTGTAGGAGGCAAAGTACAAATCAGGAAGGCTTTCCTATGTAGAGGCTGAGAATAATCAGGGCAGAAGAAGGGATGGTATTTGTTAGAGGATTTATTACTGTGTACAGGGAGGCATCTCTCTCCTCATGCCAGGTACAGCACCGGGTGCTGGTGCAGGCAAGAGGCTGGGAAAGGACCTGGCTCAGCACTGGAAAAAGCAAGACAGGGATTACCAAACTGTTCCTTGTAGTCCCGACTTAAGCCATTAACCTGCATGATGTTCAGTGAAAAGGACTTGTAAATGCTTAATCAGCAAAGTGACCGAGTTATATATGAAAGAAAAAGAAAAGAAGGGCAGATCCAGAGGGAAATACATATATACCAGTGTTACCTTTCCCTACAGCTTGCTATTTATTGAAGAAGCAGCAAAAGCTCCAGTGCACTTCAGAATACAAACGCTGACATGGAAATTCAGAGCCCTGAATCACTTCCAACAGGGAAAATATACTGACCGCAGTCTGTTTGGAGGTCAAACAAAATCAATAGCCTTTCTCTCCAGTCTGTCTCTAAACTAAGCTTCTTTCAAAGACATCCAGAGAAAATGGATCATCTTTTGTTGTCATGTGTGGTTTTGGGTTGGGCTTTTTTTGTTTTCTTTTTTTAAGTGGTCAAACATTCGCATAAGAAACTCCTTCCTCCCTCGACATACTGAAAGGATTGTATAGAGGTCAGAACTGCCCATCAGTTTTACTACACGATAGATGAGTTATCCAGTTCTGGGGAGGAAACCAAGTTGGAGGCTGCTTAACACTTGGTAAGAGAGGAAAAAATAAATCAATGTATTTCCTTGATCGGGGTAAGTTTAAAGCTGGTTGTCAATTAGTTCAACACAGTTTGCTGTTACAGAGCACAACAATTTAGCCCCAGGAGCTGAAGTTTGCTGCATTTCCTCAGATTGCTCCTGCTGAGAGAGAGATATTAGCTGCAGCCAGGTCAGGCACCGAGGAGGAGTGAGGCTGGAAGTCACAGCCGCTGAGTGGGAGCCAGTGAAAGGGAGCCTAACATCAGATACAGCAGGACTGGGGACTCCTTCCTTCCATTCAAAGTACACAGTAAACCAGATTTGTGTTCAGAAAAGAGTAGAGAAGAAAACTGGTATTGCATTGCTACATAGTGTGCCTCTCCACTCTGCAGACCCCACCTTTTAAGATAAACTACAGTTTATGTACCCTTGTGCAGATGGTATCATCTCTACAGATATAAGTGGGCCACCCCAAGCTGAGGGAAAGGGCAGGAGGACTAAAATGGTAGAAAGGAAAACTTTCGCCTACATCCAGTTTTTTAAAATAATATAAATCCTTAAAAATCTCAATACAAAAATCACAAGGAGAAAAGGGAGGGACAAACCACAAAAAGATAACTGCTAAGGGTCCAACTGAATGCATCCAGAGGAGAACCACTGCCTTCAAAGCAAAGGATCATGGACAACTTTATCTGCCAGCTCTGTTCTGACAATCGGTGTTGAAAGACACTCACCAAATCACAAAATAATTTAGGCTGGGAAGACTTTCCGGAGGTCATCCAGCTCAAACCCCTGCTCACAGCAGGACCATCAGGGCTAGAGACCATTGCTCCTTAGCTGTGCTCCAGCTCCCCTGAAACAGGTTGCTCTCCCCACAAAAGCTGACATCCTTGTCTTGATTTAAGCATACCTAAGGGTAGGTATGTGGTCACTGCATTGGAGATGTGGCTGGAGAGGGAACAAAGAACAGACTTCAGCAGAGCAAGCTTCCTATGGCCATGACCGTGACCACAAGCCTCTGCTGTCCCCGCAGCCACAGTCCACAGAGCCACACTGATTCACATTTACCTAATGGGCTGATGTTTACTGCTATCAGGACCTATACTAGCTATATTAAGGCTATTATATGTCTCTAGCTCCCCTTCCGAGTGCAGCACACGTGCAGCATGCCAGCACCAGCAGCAATGCGCATCCTGACTCATCTGCCACCCTGCACTCACATATGCCGTAGGAAGAAGGGTTTGTTCCACCAGCTGCCGTAAAGGGCACCTCATTTCTGAGTGAACATATTTAGCATCTTCTAATTAGGATCTTAGCTGCTTCTTGTGCCCACACAGGTCTATAGTTCCAGCACCAGAAAATACTGGCGAAGCTCAAAACAGGTTAACAGCAATGGTGACCATCAAACGTTCACCCAAACTCATCATGGTTGCAAGAACAACCAAGGCTAGTAGCTAGAAACAAAAGTGCAATTTCTTTGCAATGCTTTTTATCTCCCCTCCTCCAGTCCTCCCAGGTGGAACAATTTACCCAGTGACTATACAGCTTTTACATTGGCTTGTTAGCACCCCCGAATTAGTGGGTGTAAAGTCAATATCCTTTTGCCTATTTACTCCTAATGAGTCACCGGTCAGAAACTTAACTTGAAAAAAAGGTTACAAATGCAGATGCAAAAGCAAATGAAATAAAGGCAAGAATCACCGCTGAGCAAATGTTGCACAAAGGCAAGGGGCTGGGCACACCACGCAGCACCCTACCATTGTCACTGGATAAAACCTAACAGCTTTGATTTGCCTCCCACCGGCTAAAATGGTTTGAAATGCAAGGTCTTAACAAAGGTGCAAGACACAGGAGGAATGGGACGCACTGCTGGGCACTTAATCTCCTTTCAGTCTCACACAGGAGCTCCAGGAATGGCTCTGCTGAAGTCGGTAGAGTTTCATGAGTGTAGGAAAGAGGATAATCAGGCCTCAGTTGTAACAGAGATCCAGCCCTGTGATCCCTCCGTGCAACCAGCAGAAATGTTATTTCGGATTTATGTTGAAGTTACCTTTAGGCAAGCTCCTTTGCTGCTGGAACCTGGGACAACATCACTGATCCCAACAGGACAAAACCAGCTTTCAGCAGCTGTGGAGTTCACCCTCTGCCTCAACACAACGTGCAATTTGAAGCTAGGAATCCAAAGCAATCCTCAGTCTGCTTCAGCACTCACCTCTGCAAAAATCTGCCAGAGTAGTAACGGGGCATGGACGCACTCTGAGCCTCGTGACTGTCCCTGGCCAAGCATTGAGGCCATTTGGACATTATAATTTTTAGATTTATCTGGTGTTTACATGCCATCCTACTCTTAGCCCTTCCCTGCTGCTTCTCCACATCGAGGTCTTCACCACCTCCAGCGGCTGTGGGTGATGTGCCCTGCTGCTAGAGCTCTCCTCTCACAGCCGAACACCCATTTCCTTTCCTGCTTGTCCTTCCAAAAGCACTTGAGAACATCAGGTACAAACCAAACCATACCAGCCATGCCAACTCGAAGCCAGGATCCCAAGCGTATGTCGCCTACCATATGCTCAAAAGTCAATGGCTTGTGTCACCATCGTGCTGCTCAGGCGCGACATCCGCTCCTCCTCCATCCCACCAGCCCAGCTCTTGGATGAGGAACAGAAGCAGCTGAGTGGTATCAGAGAACAAGGACTCGTCTCCATGGCACTACCTGGGGCTGGATCCTTCCAGCCAGCACAGATGCCATCCAGTTGTGATCACTGGGAAACTGCTCATTGGAGGAGACCCAAAACTCATTACAGTTAGAAGAAGGCAGGGTCATGGCAGATGGCAGGATTTTTTTCATATTGCTTTAGGAAGAAAGGCACCCTTTTTGGCAGCTGCGAACGCAGAGGAGGAGACAGCCTTTTAGGCACATTTCAGCTCTCAATGATGAGGGCAAAATAAATCTGAGCACTACCCAGTGATTCTTCAAGTTCAGCCACTCCAGGTAGCATCAAAGGACAGGCACATCCCCAAAGTGACTACAGCAGAAGTCAGGGACACAAAGTCAGAGACATTTAGAAGGCCTCAGCTCCTATGTCGCCATAAAAGCATGAATTGTCTGTTACGGGCATTCAGAAATACTTAAAATTCTTCAGGGACCAAAGTGTGCAGTATTTATTGCTGGCAGGGCTTGTTAAAAGGGATGCTCACAGAGCGCAGCCATGCAACCATCTCCCTCCAACCCCAATAGCCCCTCTCTTCCTCACAGTAAGGAAAAATAGGGTTTTCTTTACTGGGCCTTCTCACTCCTGTTACTTCCAGCTTGCCTTCCCCTTCTTGCAAGCGCTGAGGCCGCAGACGCTCTACACATGTTCTCCTCTGCATCTGACTGGCAGGCAGTCTGGAAAATGCCAGTATTGGAACGGCCTGAATTCAGCGGTTTCTGAATGCTGATCGGACACTATTTCATTCAAGCCGCAGATAGTCATTTTTGGGGGGTATTTTCAGCTCCCTTTTTGGACTCTCCCAGATTTCCAAGTGTCATGCATCAGCAATTTCTCCTCTTTGGAGCTTCATTATTTTTCACCTTTCCACCAAGCCTGAGGTTCAGTACAATTTTGCAGGGGACCAGGTTCTTCCCTCTTCCAGACGGCCACGCAATGCTACTGGCGTTGTTAATGTTTGCTGTGCTCCACCTCACAGCTGCGGAAATTCCTGACTATCTGGTTTTCAAAAGAGCTGAGGTGAAATCTGAGCGATTAAAGTGCCTTATTTTTTTATAAAGTCTAACACCTTTCTTGAGGAAACCCCAACCTGAAAACAAGAATGGTGTCTCAGCACCTAAAAACACCAAATAATTACTTCTAACCAGGCTACTGATGTGGTGTCTGTTACCACCGTCTCTTTTGCATCTCTCCATTTGCAATGTTTTTATCCTGACAGCACACCTACAAGGTGAGGGAATGGTGCAATCCTTGTTTTGGAGATGAGGGAGGGACACATGAGGAGATTGAGAGAATTAAATTTGTGCCACTTCATTACACATGAAGAGCAAAAGTCCTTCTCTCTCCACTGTCTACAGGGTCCAGCCCCAGTGTCCCACCACCTAACCTGGGCAAAGTGGATGGTGGGAGATGCTCCAGCTGAGCAACTTGGCTAACACCACCACCATTAAATCTCCAGCAAAGCAAGCTACTGACTTTAGGTCTCTCAAAGGGCAACTTAGTAAGATCCCATGTTATCTTCAAGCAGAAGTCTGCTCTTTACACACCAAGTTTTGAATTTCCCATCCTGTGTTTAATCAGGCATGTTCATAATAGAGTTAGCAACGTTTTTCATTTCCTCCAAACATTTCTTGTGAAGGACAAATCTCAGTGGCCACTTGACAACATGCATGGTAATGAACACAAAAGCCAAAATTTACAAGATAATTTGCTGATGATTTTTTCCTTCCTCCTTCTCCAAAGTAAAAGCAATTAAAAAACCCTTTCAGAAACGTAGACTAGCCTATTCACAGGATACCTTTAATTGCATCCCAAGAACCCACTTCAATTCATGACTGGCCAAATGCTTAGATATTGGAAAACCTCAGATACCACAATACAAGGCTTGATAACAAACACTAACATGAAACAACTGCAGTAAACTCAAAGGCGTGCTCAAAGTGTGCACAGAATCACTTATGGCCTAGAAATATATTTAAAATTATTCAAACTTCTTCCAGAACTTCATCATAGAATCAGAATCATAGAATGGTTTGGATTGGAAGGGACCTTAATGATTATCTCCCATTATCCGCCAGGCAGTCTACAAATTTCAGACAAAAGTAATCTTTGTACTAATACACACTCTGCATTTTCAGAGTCACAGAGGAGAAAGGGAAGCCTTAACTTTGTTTCTGTGTTATTTCATCACAGCCAGGGAAGAACATTTAGCAAAGCAGCTGCTTGAGCTTCATGGGAAAAAAACACATGATCACAGCAAGGCAGGAACAGATAATATCATATTGACCTGTCTTCAGGGTCCAGCATTCACATTTTCGCAAAATGTCTCAGAAGATAAATCACTATACTAATAATATTTGTATTGATTATCTAAACTGAAGAAGCAATCGACTCCATTGTCTCACTTCCTCTTAAATTGCTCACAGATGGGATCCGATTTCCTATTCTGCATTTCTAATGGCGACAGTTAAATCACAGCACAGAATTAAATACACACACAAACTGTTAACAAAAAGCTTTTTATGACTTGCATGAAAATAAAGATTTTTCACTTTGTAGCTCACTTTTCACTCTACACAGAAATTAAAAATGGCACGTTATCAGCAGACCTCTAAACTACTTCTCCTTGTTATTTCTGGGTCCCTAATATTTACTGACAGACAGGCCTATGTTTTTCCAAACCCTGATCAGTGCTTATGGAGACATGAAGTTTGAACACAGAGCTAAAAGGTGATTTTTTTTTTTCCCCCCATGAAGGTCAAGGGTTTTTAAGCTATCTCAAGGTCCAGAAGCAGGGAAATCAAAAATCACTGCCGTGTCAGAGGAAAAATAAACAGCTTCTGCTGTTTCTACAGGTACAAACCAGAGACTGCCTCAGAAAGCTGAACTTCAGGTGCAGAGCAGACCACAGTGGGAGATTGGGGTAGCAGCTATCAAAACCAAAAGTAAAGGAAATTGGCAACAAATACATTGTTTGAAATAGGTTTGTCATGAATCAAAAAGCAAAAGGCTTGCATTTTTCTCCCCAAACTTATCCTGCCTAAGCAGAGCTTTCCCCTACACTGGCACAGGCACAGATTATGGCAGAATAAAAAATGAAAATGTCTTAAATGTACAGATGGTTTGTATAAGACGCTTACAGCACATTTCAAATAGCTGCCGAACCTTTCAGAGTCGCCTGGAAGGTGAGGGCACCCAAGGCTCCTCGCTGCCTGGCGCAGCCTGGGAGCTCCAGCTCCAGCCGCCCCGCGTGTGGTTCAACAAAGCAGAGAGCCGGCTGCAGTGCTTCAGTTCATCCCCACACCTGCTTTCAAAGGAAAACGTCACCACTGCCCCACTGCTGATGAGAAGGGGAGATATTTTAAGGAAAAAAAAAAAAAGATGAAGCAATAGGGGATGTTGGGCAAGAAGGGAAAAAACACTAGAGCCACAACACAGCAGCTGGACGGCGAAGGCTTCTCTGGCTCGGGCCAGTCCCCAGGACCCATATGACTGTACAGCTGCCATGGTGAATGATCATCCCCTACGCTGAGGTCAGCTCTGCCCCCGGGCTAAGTAAGTGAAAATAAATGGTTTAGAAGATAAAAGGTCTTTTAAAAAAATTATTTGTCTTGTTGTCATGTCAAAACTGTAATGGGAAGAGACTGGAAGCAGCGATACGTCCTTTAAATAGGAAACAGCCATCCTGATGGTTCAGCGGAATAAATTACAAAGCAAATCACTGTTCATGTGGGGTATCAGGCTGAGCTGCACCAGGATCGACAGGCCCTTTACACATACCTGGTTCCTGGGAAGAAAGGCAGGTTTCTGAATGTCCAGCCGGTGTCCAGCTGTGGAAATACAGCTATATTTAACTAACCCCAGTTGCTACTCGGGCTACATCTCCCATCTTTCCCGCAGATTAATTCTGCATCTTCCAGCCACAATGAGTTTAGTTTTTTTCTTCCTGATCTTCCCAGGAGAGGGATCAAAATTGATTTTAACTATTCTAGGAATGTAAAGGGTTAATCAGGTTTCCCAAGGCAGCTTGCTGTCAAGGTGCCAGAAATACTGAGGGGAGAGAATGACTTGCTAAAGATGGGACAATGGCGCTGGTATTTTGCATTTGTTTCCAGGCTTTGAGATAGAACAAATGGGAGTCATTAGTGAAATGAGTTTAGGGAGTTCTAAATTAGCTGTCAGGCTGCCAAACCCGAAGAAGTGCTATGTCAGCTCATTAATTCTGGAGCGCAGAGGATTACCCAAACCTAGGAAGGAATCCTGCAAAATTTAGAGTCAATTAAAGGAGGCTATTTTACTGTAATAATATTTTCCGCACATATTACACCTCCTCATGGAACAGAGCCCGCTTCTACCACAAATGAAATCTCTGGCAGGATGGAGTGTGGCTGATGTCTAGACAGCTGTAATGTGCTCACCATGGGCTTGTCCACTGGCACCTCTGGGAAGCCCCAGCTAGAACAGAAGGCAAGGACCACAAGCTGCGCAGCACATCACCCAGGCTGGGGTGGCCCCAGGAAGGAGGCACCTGTCTCCGAGCTCCTTGCTTTCCCTGTTCCACCCAAAAAAGCACATCTGTACGGGGCATGATGTTCCATACCAGGAATGCCCATGACACGTGGAGGTAATGCCTGGCATCATGCACGCACACCACCTCTTGAATTTGCTTCCCTCCTCGGTCTGCTGGACCCCAGATTTGTCAACACCCTGCCAGCATACCCATGCTTTGTTAACCTCCTCAAACCTCCTGTCTCAGGAGCATCTCCTAAGTCCTGAGCTAAAACCCACCAAACTCAGGGGGACTCTTCAAGAGGACTTCACTGGCTCATGGTCCATCCCACTGGGTGGCTGAAAACGCCAGCAGAGATGGGATGCTGAGAGAGAGAGATGTCATACCTGTGTGCTCCCCTTGCGTGGGGTATCCTCACACAAAGCCTCCTATGCTGTAGACTAGGTTTATAGACAAGAAGGTTTATAAAATAGATAAGGACCCAAGAGGTTTTTTTAAACTGTGATAGACTAGGTCAATGGACAAAATACCACTGGATAGCAACCTGGAACACACTGACTAATAATCTACCTACATATACTGCATCCCAGCTTTCAGGACACCCAAGCTCTCACTGCAAATAAAAGTTACCTCCACAAAGAGTGCAAGTCCAAAAAATCTCTCACACTCCCCTTGCCTCTCTCCTGATGGCTATCACTTCTCATCACCCCACAGGACAGCAGTAGCCAGGGACAAATTAAAACAAAAATCAGATGGCTGTGAAATACAAATGAGGCAAAAAATGCCTTCACCCATCCAAGAGAGCTCTGTCTCCCCAACTGCGCCGGATACAAAGATCGTGAACAAACAGGATAGAATGTCTTCTGCCTTTTGTGAAATGAAAATAAATGAAAGGATCTAAGGTTTCAGGTCACTGATCCCTCTCTTCCCTATCTGTACCATTTATCGGAGGTAGAATATAAAGGTTCCAGGTCCTTTTCTTTTTTTTGTCAGCACTTTAGTAGTTGGTTTTTTCTCCTTCCCCCTTTCATTTTCTGAATGAAAGGACCACTTAGGAATCCGTAAAGTAATAAGCTTATAACAGGAATATTGTTTTTCTGGGCCAGTGCAAACTCCTTCTGAATAGGTTGAAGACATTAAAGTAAAAATGCAATCTGTAAATAGATCAGTCTTCTAATTAGTTTATAGTCTGTTAAGAGAATATTTTGCTCGCATAGATCAACTGTTATCTAAAGATCTCAGAGCACTTTAGGAACATCAATTAAGCCTTGAAAAAAATCAACCTTGGGAGATAGGTAAGTGTGTTTATATTAATTAGTTTTGCTGTGAGCTGCAGGCATTATTATTAGATTTAATTTAGTCCAATAATTGACTTATCTGTTAATGGATTCTAATTCATCTAAGAAGGGATCAAATCCAGCTGATTAAAAGGATTACATCGACTCAATTAATTCTGTTAACTGACTTAATTTGCCATTTAATAATTTGACACATGGGGCCAGATCTCGGCCCCAAAGAATGCACAAACCAAAAATTACATACCAGAATTATTATGCCAGCAAAACTATGCATTGCAGGGCATGCATTTTTCCTTGAACATGGCATTTGTAGGCCTGGATAAAGCATTCAAGGGGACTTCCTCCAGCCAGATTGCCTCAGCCCTGTGGTATCTTCTCTCCCTGAACCAAACATGGTCATTTTGCTATACTCATGGTGGCTGCCTGGAAACAGGCAATTCACTGCCTGAAATCTGCCACCTCTCCTCTTTTCTGGGCATTCTCTTCAACCAAGAGGTGAGAAGTTTTACAGAAGTCAATAAAGCCTTGCAGTAAAACTAACCTCCCTTCAAAGGCATGACAACCCTCCAATGCTAGCCATTTGGAAGCTGTCTATGTGCGAAAAAAAAAAAGAGAAAAAAAACAAATTAAAAAAAAAAATCTCTTCACTTGGACACTGTTCTTCAACTAGTTGTGAATGCATGGGAGGAGAGGGGAAAGAGGTGCTAAAATGTTACTAGCTCCCCCGTCCTTAAAACTGGCTAGTGCTAATTGCTGGTGATGAGCACTATGGACCTTAGCCACGGCCACCCCACTCGACAGAGCCTCCCACATTAAGGCTGAGTCTGCATTGCCCTTGCCTAATGTTTCCTTCTCTTAATGGCACTGAGTTGCTGGGAGAATTCAGGGCTGGAGCCGGCTCAGGGGCACCTTTTCCCTCATCTCTTCCCTTTCCTCAGACATTGGCTCTTGCTCGTCCTCCCAAAGCCGTCCCCAGGCTGTAATCCTTAGGACATCAATCCACATCACCTCCACCATCATATCCCCTGTCAGTGGGGACAGGGTTAAGACAGTGGAGAAGCTGTGGGAGACTGCGCCGTCTGCAAGGGTGACACAGCCAAGAAATAAGCTGGGCACTCCCCGGTGCTAAGCCCGGCTCTGATTCACTGTGCCAGTGTAAAGGCAGTAAAAAAGGGAATAAGAGAAAAAGGGCAGGAGGAAAAACAGCCATCTGCTGCATGAGAGGAAAGGTGACTTCCTTCAGTGGCAGATCCAACCAGCAAGATGGAGATGTGGATCAAAAGTTTGCAACTGTCGAGATCCTCAGACCTGGTTTAAGCCTCTCTCTCTGGTCTTGATCAAAGGTTACTCCATAATAATGCCTTGGGGGGAGGGGGTCCCAGCACATAATGAATCCTGTGTCATTGCCTTTGTATCCAGTTTTGGCTGTAACACAGATGGTTCTCACTTCAGTAACTCTGACATATCTCCCTCCTTCATTATCACAGCTAGGAGCTCTGCATGGTCACATCCTGGACCTCCATGTCCCACCGCACTGTCTCCCCGATTATCATGCTCTAAGTGTTCCTGTGCCAAGCAAGATGATGAACCGATTTCCATAACCTTTCAATACAGCTAGGGATGGGAAGGCTTTGCAGCCTTTTATTAGGGAGCGCAGGGGAGGGAGCAGGTGGGGGTGTCAGCAAATGGCCTACATGAATGCCAGCAACTAGAAGCAGAGAAGATTTGGTGGTGAGCAGCGACACAGGCACCGGGGAGCTCCCCAGTTGGGAAATCTCCGGCTCTGCAATTGTGCAGCATTGACACTGGTCACAAGCATGCTCCTGTGCGAGGATATGTTGTTCAGACATGATTGCATATGTATGAAGGGGACAAGATGGGCTTTGACACATAAATTAGCACTTGTCAGCTGCTCACGGGCACACTTCCCTGCTGCACTCCACTGTCAATGCTGCCTTCTTTTATGGAGAGGAAAACTACATCACATTACCCAACAGCCACTGTGGGCAAGAGCTTTTCCTGGGAAGCCAGCAGTGAGCATGCAGTGACTAGTTTACATATCAAACCTGAAGAGGATGAATGCAACAAAATGACACAATAATTAGCAGGCAAGTGGCACTTTCCACTCCTGTTTTATCTGGAAATTTGGGAATGACAAAAGATAAGGTTGATGAGACCTCTGGGCAGAGCTTTCTCTGAGAGATTGGGTGACTCTACACAACAGCCATGGGAGTTCATTTCACACCAGCCAGATGCCTTCTAGCTGTCACCTCCTGTGGCACAGCAAACACTGCTCCTCCACCCATGTTGGCAGCAGCAGTAGCTGCCCCCTGTGCTAGGTATGGCATGTACCTCGTCCTGCCTGAAGCTCCCTGAGGGAACAACCGTTCCCATATTTTGACCTGCCATCATCATAGCCCACCTCCACCTCACCAGTGCTGCACACGAAGTCAGCTGTGCGTGCTAGCCAATGCATACACATCTTTGCAGCAATGTATGAACACATGGGGCTGTACGTCCATAGAAGAAAAAGGACCAGTTCTCTGAACATCCCTAAAATCCTTCCAGCAACCAACCTGAGCAAAAGCATCTCTGCCACAAACATCTCAAAATGTACCAGAATTAGAGTTTTTTCATAATTCAGCCTGCTAGCAGCATTTCTAGCATGTTGCCTGTGTGCAGATCACAAGGAGAATAGTTGAACATGCTGCCAGCCCGCAGGAAGTCCAATTATTAATGTTCCTGCAGAATCCACATGCTGCTAGATTCCACTTAAGCTCTGGGGTACTCTCAAAGCTCAAAAGTCTGCTTATTTTCAGCTCAAACCAATATCCCCCCCCACCTAGAAAGATGAGAGTGCTTCACTGAAGCACTGGATTCACCCAAACTCAAGCCCAGAGTTCATGGGGAAAGAACATCCCAATCACCCACCTGGATATTGCTTATGAATTACACTAGATGCACTGTGACCTCATCTGTTGGGCAGAAAGATTTTTCTCTTCAAATACCGTGATATACTAATAAACTGGGGCATGACACTACTGTAGGAACTGCCTGCAGCTGAGAACCGGCTGACAGCCTGCTCCAACACAACAAATCCATGTTCTGGAAAGGATTTTTTTCCCCTTTTATCCTGTTCTTTATCGCTGCTCTTATTTTTCTCCCAAGAGGTTCTCAGCCCAACAAACAGGATTAAAGCCTTTGACCTGGAGTCTGGGGGATCCCAGTAAATATTCTTACCATATTTATCTCCATCTTCTCCTTTGGCACTGATCCTCCTACCAAGCACTTGGATGTGTTTCCCACTTGTCCTGCTGTAGAGCTGATAGAGCCGAAGCTGCTTCCTGCTCACGTCATCCCTCGCTCGTGTCTGGTTCTCCACGTGTATCCGAAAATCTACATTCTCCTCAGCAGCAAACATCTGAGAGCGGACGGGGAGCAGGGGGAAAGAACAGAACAGACCATGAAACAAAACAAGCATCCTGAACAGAAAGACTGCACACTAACCTGCCAATGGGCACGTGGCGCAAGAGGACTCGGATTTGGCTGCCCTTCACTTGACAGCTGTGGCCATGGTATCAGGCACTCAACATGTAATTCTAGCCAGAGCTGGCTCTCAACAATAAACCAAACCTGGGTTTTTACAATCAAACTGTGGGGGTTTTTTGAGTAGAAACTTCTACTCGGTCCTGCTTTGATTTAATCCTGGTCAGCCATGCTGGCCACAAATTAGCCTCTCCTTTGCATATGCATAACTTCTACCAGGCTACGTGGACACATAGGGGAGAAAGAGAATGAACATCTCCATTGCAGAGAATTTGTGCTTCACCTTCAGCAGCTGCACTGATTCCCCAGATTAACTGCAACGAAGAAGTCAAGGGAAAAAACTATTTATGCTGACATTAGCAGACTGGACACTAGCTTCGCACACACATAAAATCTACTACTATAAAAGTGTGATTTGTACACAGGCACTTTTCAGCCTAACTTTTTTGCCAGCTCTGCTTTTTAGTGAAGCCAACTCATTGGTCACCATCTACGGATGCACCTCTGTCTGCCTCAGCAGGACCATAGCTTGGGGAGAGATCATGAGGACGAGCAAGAGCCAAACCAGCATGTCCAGCCATGAGGCCATTATCAGCAGAGGTCTGATTGCTTGAGCCACTTCATCTGTTTTTTCTGGCCAGTGGATTAAACTAACCTTAATTCACTACAGCCTTGAAATGCTACCAGAAACCTTCTAACACATCTGCCCTTTTCTGGAGATATTGTTTCTTATCTTAACTGTTCCTAAGACACACTGAAACAGGATTCTGGTTTTTGCTTCCAGAGAGTCATCCCGCCTTGCCCAAGGTCAGAGGACCAGACAACCCAGATGTTTTCAAGATGCCCTCCCAAAGGGGAGGCTGGGCAGCATGTACCCAAAAGCACTTCACACTCAAATGATACTAAAGCCCAGAAATCACTCCATGTTCTCTCCCCGAGAGTGTTTTCACCACAACAACCACACTGCCCACTCCAAATTCACAGATGGACAGTATTTTGGTGGCAGACTCCCTTCACAGAAACCAAAAGCAAAAGATTTTCAAGTGGCATACACATGAAACCACTGCACAGTAAGCAATTTTTAATTTGACTGCAAAAAAGACCATTCGAAGTCTACACTTTGTTGGTGAGCTCTAATGCCACGTACCACTTGCATGTAAGAGACAAACTCCACCACAAAGTAAGAATCATATAGGAATTTAATGATGCCTAGGTTTGGGACTGGTAGAGGAACGACATTTACTTCTAGTGGGGTTACTACTTCTCATAACACATTCTCACTACAGCCCGCTTGTCCTCCCAGCCTGCAAGCAACAGTGTCCTGATATATTGGTGTGGGGATGGAGCCAGCAATGCAAATGAATAAGGGTCAATAAATCCTCGTTCAGGTCCATTCCAGGCTAAAACACATAAGAGCAAGTGGCCACAACATGCAAAACAGCCCTCCTGCATATGTCATTCCACACCAGCAAATATTTTGAAGCCAAATACTCCCTGAAAGTCAAAACCTCAAAAGAACTTTTTAGTGTTTCCAATTATGAAGTAGACACACAGATCAGCAACAGAAGGAAAACTTCAGGCAGGCAGTGCTGCTTAGCACCAGACCTTCACTAAGCAACCCAAACAAAAACATTATATTCAACACAGTAGCAACAGCAATGAGGTTCACAGGGATGTTGTGGGATCACCTTTGCTGCCCTTATTAAATGCTGGGATTATGCTATTTGAATCCCAAGTCCTAGGAGAGAAAGCAATTTAACTCTCTTATTTTACTGTCTGAAGTCAGGAGGAAACTGCAGAAGCTAAATGCACAGGCCAAGCAAAAGGAGATTCAGGGCAACTCTGGGTCTAAACAGACATTCAAGGTGATGACAGAGGTGACAGACAAGACTTACACAATTAATCGTAGCAGTATTTCCCATTCTCAGAAAACAGCGCAGTAAGAAGCCACGACCCAAAGCTAAGGACACAAGAGGAGAAGCAGCAATGGCACCTGCCAGGAGAGCACTATGGGATGCTGATGGAGCTCATTGCCATCACTGATCCAGGCTCTGCTCACTCTCCTCTCCCAAGACACCACAGCTACGTCTAAGCACAGCAAGCAGGACTTGGCTTTTGACATGAATAATATTAATTCATTTTTTTCTTCCTATATCCCTTCTTGCTTTCTTTTCAAATGATATTGTTGCAAAGGACGCTAAACTACTAAAACCGGAGATGCTCAAGTAATGTTGACAGACTGCCTCATACCCAAAAAAGCAAGGCTACTTGCAGTTAAGATTCTGGCTAATCATTTTAAGATTTAAAACAGATTTTAAATCAAGATGACGTCACTACATTGCTTTCACCATATGTTAATGAATTTCACATTTTTCTAGGGAAAAAAACAAAACAGGTGGGATCTGAATCGGGGGGGAAGAGCAAGTTGCTTTGCTTTCTTGGAAACTTCAAACAGAAAAAGTCAATCTGTTTTCCCAAACATGTCTTTTAATTCTCTCTTTCAATAGTCTCTCAAGCACTTACACCACAGAGGCCCCAGCCCACAGCCGCAATGCCCAGGTGGGCTCTGGAGCACCCGTGGAACCATCCTACGCTGTGGTCAGCTCCGATCATGGCACAAACCCGCCTGCGCTTGCTTGTCACAGTTCTCCTGCCCACGATCAGCTAATTAAGTATCTCCTCCCTTCACAAGAAGGGCACACTGCAGTCCAGAGGGATGTTGTCTCCTCCTCCCCCAGACGAGCACCTGGCTGGCATCACCCACAACCCCAACACCTTGTCTGAGCCCAGTGGTAGCCTGGCATGGGGATCAGCAGGGGGCACCAACCTCTGAAATAAAGTCAGCCCAAGCATGTGTCCCTCCATCACTTCTCGAGTAACAGGCCCAGCTCTAACCCAGGGAAAGAAATCCTGTAGGAGAAAAGTGCTACAGGTTCTCCTTGCAGCTGACCTATCCCCTTGGTCAAGAAGCCGTGATCCAGAGCAGCAGTGAAACCACCAGGATTTAGCTGCCTGCTTAAAGATAAGCACACACTTAACCACTCTGTTGAAACAGGATGCTCTGCTGGAGTGTGGCCAAGGTGAATTAGCTGTGCCAGCCTCGGCTGCATCTGGCCCTCAGCAGAGAGTATCAATACGCTAAAACAAAATTTCATGCAGTGGTGATTTTGTGAGATAAAAACGTATTTGATCATTGCTGAAATCCATTCTCACAGTACCCCTGCCCTAAAGAGTACAGTCCCTTAAGCAGCTAACTTTACTGAGATAAGAAAGTTAATTTATATATACCATAAGAGAGAGACTCTTTCACATATCTCAAAAAAATTAGTAACATATGCCTCTTTTGGTAACTGATCATCAACACTCACTCAAGAAGGTCAATTAAAACCAAGTCCATCCACCCCCCAAATACATTTCTGTAACAATCACAACCACACAAAAATGAATGCAGAAATGTCTTTCAGTTCCAGCCCCACTTGAAAAATTAAGGGCTTCCACTTCTGTTCACCAAAGCAAAAGGAAATAGTCTTCTCTTTTTTTTAATTACTAAAATGTGATTACTGTATGTAAAAACACAATACACAAAATTACCACCTTTTTTTCTGGCCTTTCAATCTGATCATCTTCGCATCCATGCTGTAGGTAGCAAAACCTACAGACTCTGGATCCAGAGTTAAGCACAACAGGTCCCTGAAATGAATGGCTGCTTGTACCTTCTAGCTTCTGACCAGCAACATGCCCTGTGGGACAATCTCTAGGGACAGGAAAAGGATTTGCTGTATTCCTTTGTCTCCTCCAGCATTTTGGTGAGATTTGGGGTTGTATTGTGGTCTCTTTTGCAAATACATCCAACTTGTATGGGCCACTGTCTTTGAAGGACAACTTCGGCATCTCAGGATAGCGGGTTTCATGTAACTTCACCTCATTCTTTGCCAACAGTTTATAGTCTGCAAAATCCCAGTCATCAAAACAGAGCATCAAATTTGGTTTCATTTTGATTCTTCCTCTCTTCTTCTTTTCAATCAGTTCCTCATCCATTTCTTGTTCGTCTCTACATCTTTCAGTGATAATATACAGCTACAAAGGCATCCTATAAATACGGTTGGCAATACAGAGCTTATGCAAGGGAATAAACAGTGTTTCTTTTACAAAAACCCATCACCTCAAGCAACTGATGCATCAGAAGTGCCTCACTCCTGAAAAGAAGCAGCTGTCCCTCCTCTCTGTTGTACTTGCCCAATCATTCAGGGTGGGTGCATGTAGTCCTACCTCCTTTCCAAACAGCCACAGAAACCAGAAACAACATCTGTCTTCAAACAACCCAAGCTGGGAGATTGAGTGCTTTTTTGCCGAATGATTCTCAAACAATGAGTGGATTTCATTTTAAATGGCTTTACAATGATCCTTCAACTTAAAGAATGACTCTCCTATTTGTTAAATCCCAGATGGAGGGCGACTGTAAGATCACTTTGCTGATGCAGCCTAAGGTTTCACCATTAAGTAATCCAAGAAACACTCAAGAAGGGCAAAAGCCTCTGACAGCAGCACTGCAATATTAGTCCTACACAAGCTTGTGTCACATCTCTGCAAACACTGATGCCTTATTGTGAATGGAACGGAAAGAAATCACAGCCTCACCAAGGTCAATGAAACCCCTCACAGTGCCAAGCCATGTTTATGGGATTTGGCTTTCCATCCAACCAACCTCTATGCGCTTTGAATTTTCTATTTTGAGCTTTCCAGTAAAGGGGATGTTAATCTGTTACTGTTCATGTCATAAAGCGTTACAGCATGAGATGTCCAAGGCCCACAGCATGGCCAAGTTAGCTGGGAGCTGGACTTCAGGATTTCCTGATTTTTTGCTTTTTATCCTACGGAGCCTCCAAGCCTCAGGGGAGAGCAAACCACATGTCATTCCCCAAACTGAACTAGGAATACAAAATCCCTCTTGCTAAAGGCCATACCGACTGCAAAAGATAAACAAATCAAGCTATTCAAAGTCCTTTCAAACCCCATCTGATAAGCAGGAAATACTTATTACCTTTCAGCCATCAAATCAACCTAATATTAATGATTTTCTCCATGACCTTCTAAACACATGAAAGTTAACTCAATAAGGTCAACAAGAGGATATCCAAGACAGATCTCGCGCAAGTCCGCAAAGGCAAGTAACAAACCACTTTGCTTCTATGACTTTGGCAGAATTCCTCTATGCCAATTACAGCAGGATTTGCAAGCTCACCATGACAGCCATCCTCGACATACAGTGAAACACAATGCACTCCTTATTTGATGCTTTTTCCTCCTTTTAACTGCAAAGTCCATCCGTCATCAAGATATCGTTACCTTCAGGTTACAGAGCTAGTTCGAAGCCAGACAGAAGTGGGTGTGCACTGCTTTGACATGTGCACTGCTTTGGGTTTAGGAGCATATCTGGAAATTCATCTAAAACAAAGCAGCTCCATACTCAGATGAGCAGCAGGAACCCAGAGCAAAGGGAGAGAGCACTTCAGAGTCAATCTCCGTGCATCCAACGGGAGAGAGGTTATGGTGTGACAGTGCCAGAATTGCACAAATATACCTAAGCCTTTCAAAATAATAGAATTTAGACCTTTGTTTGGGTGTTTATTTCTTCCTGCTATCAAAAGAAAAATATTTTTTCCTTGAAAAATAAATATCCAAAAAGCTAAGTTGCACTCTCAGTCTTGGGAGTTGCCACCTTGGATGAAGATTGTGTAACCTACAGGATGCACCATGAGAAAGGGCAACACAGTACCATGGAAGTGGTTGTTCAAAATGATGGAGGGGTGAGACTCCAGAAAAGACTCCACCAATGGTGTTTACAAAGTATTTCACTCGAAAAGCTTTTTGATTTTTTTGGGGGGTGGGGAAAAAATATTTCATTTGACAAGCATGAATGTCCTATTTAAAACCCAGATGCCAAAAGATCTCACTCCACAAGAGCTGTACTACTCTATAGCTTGTTCATAAATTGAGTCATGAACCATCATTTGTCTTTGCTTCCTTAGAAGGCTGTTTCAGAAACTGAAACACTTCCCTAATATTCTCTGCCTTAATTTTCTACCTCATATATTTACATCTGTTTATGCTTGTACCAACAGTGTCCTTCAGCCTGAAAAATACTTTCCCCCTTTGTGCTTCTCCTTGCTATGCATTCAGGCTATTCCCCTTCTCTGCTCTCTTCCCAACCTCCATTTCACAATGCTAAGAAAGGAAGAAAGCCAAGCACAAGACCACCTCCACCTCCCCTCCTGTGCCTGCCCTCATCACAGAGGAGCTCCTGTCTGCACCAAGGATGGGTGCCGAGCCCTCCATTGGCATGGGCCCAGGCAGGAGACATCGTCCCATCATGGGGAGAAACCCAGAGCTCGTCCTGCTCCTGCAGAGATATGCTTTGAAATTGAGCCCCTCATTTCCTTGAATTGAGCACTTTCAAGTTGCTGCAGTACATGAAATTCAATGATGTTTGCTCTTCGTTTAATGCACTTTAAGTGAAGTGGATGTAGGGATGGAGCTAGAAAGGAGAAGGAAACAGGGTGATGAGGGGGTCGAGCCTGCCCATCCCTTTGGATTTCAGAAATGTTAAACAAGACCCAAAGAGAAGACATTTCCAGGGCTTGGAAGAGGGGACATACAGCTCAGCGAGGTGACATATACTTGGATCCAAAAGCTGCTCTGCAAGCAGAGCCTCCTTTTCTCTGGAGAGCTGCCTGCCACTTTCAGAGAGGCCACATATTAAATCTCCTTGGGCTGAGTCAGACCTTTATGCTCTCTGAAACACAGAGCCCCTGAGAAATAGGGCTATCGCTCAGCCAAACTCCCAAGCATCTCCCTGAGATCCTGCCCGCTTTCCAAGCCATGTACCACTGCCATCCAGCTCCTCTAAAGCAACATGCCCATCTACCTTGGATGGCAGACAACAGTGTTACTGAGCCTGGTATGAAACCATGAGGAAGGTGGGATGGAGTGCCAAAAAACTGGAACTTGAGTTTGAGGAAACAAATATTTTATGGCTCATCAGTTAGTGTTTGGCCATTTTCTAGAGAAAGATTACGCCGCCTTCGAGAAAACCAAATTTCTCCTTTTGATGATGGAGCGAGCCTTAGCCAGAACTGTGAAAATGCATCATTTGTGAGCTGGTGACATTTTAAACTTGTTCTACCCTGGGAAATGGTTCAGTCCGGGGAAGAGCAAGGTTTCAGCCTTGATTAATGACTTTTAAAACAGCAGCTGTGCAATCAGAGGAAGGGAAGGTGCCTCCAGCCAGTGCTGCCTGCCAGTGCAAAGCCCAGCACAAGAGTGCTGCTGAAGCGCTGCAATGGAGTTCTCTTAAACAGACTCCAACACCTCCATCCTCCACATCTCCACCTGCATCTGCCCATTCTCAGCAATTCAGAACCAGGTCACTGGCTGCAGCCCCTAAGTCACTTTAATTACCATGAGCAACAGCAGCTCAGCAGCCTGTAAGAGGGAGCCCAACCCTCCAGTGTCCACCTTCCCCCCTATAGGAGTCTGTGTCATGCCATGGTGCAGCAGCACCAAAGGGGCCAAGACTGAGCCACCTCCCTGCACCAAAAGGCATCTCTTTTCCCAAGGGACCAGTTCCTGCTACCTGTGCTAATCAAAGCAAACCAATCCCATGCATCTCGGCTGCAGGGGTATCTGCAGGATGCCACCTCTCGCCACAAGCTCTTGACAGTTTTGAATCTCTGGAAATACAATTCAGACCTTAATTCTTTTTCTTATTTTTCTCCAGCTGTGATATACCTTTTTGTTTTTAAATTCAGGGCTGGTATTATTTTACCACAGCTATCAATTAGGCAACAAGCAAGCAGGGCTTTTTCTTTCTTCCTTTCTTTCTTTGTCTCTCTTTCTTTTTAATGCTTGTTATATCTCTGCTATATACTTCCTCTCCACACAGAAATATCCCTTCAAAGCTTGATATTATTGAGCAGCTTTCAACCATGCCCAGCAGAGCCATGTATTCTCTGCATTTGTCTGGCCTTTGTTTCTAGGAATGAAATACCAATGGCTGAACAGTGTGACTTCATTTCACTCCTTCATTCCAATACTTGTTCTATTTCTATCCCACTGGGTCAAACTCACCTATTGTGAGACCTCACCGATTTCAATTACATCAGGGATTAATTTGTTCCATTGCGTTGAAGCTGTTAATACAATCCTTGCTGGCTCTAGATTAGAAAAGGCACGGTGGAGACCTCCCTCGCAGGCAGTGTGTTTAACAGCGGTCTTGATCTTCATTTTGTTCAGTGGTGGGGGGTTTTTTCCTTCCCTTTGTGCCCCTTTGCCCCTCTTTTCACAATCTTCCCCTTCCTTTCTAAATTGCCCTTATCAGAACTGGGTGGTCCTTCTGACTTCCACTGCAACTGGCAAAACGTTGCCTTCCAAAGCTGCTGCCCAGGGCTTGCAAGGGAGGTCAGAAGGTCCAATCCGAAGCCACCCGACGCCACGCAGATGTGACCACTCCAGCTTTGGCGCCTCATCTTTCCCAGGGTGATTTTGAAGGGTCACTGCAAGTCCCCCCATACCCAAAGGGATCTGCAGGTGCTTGGTTCTGCAGCTCCAACTGTTGGCTGACTGTCAGTGGACTGAGGTCTCAAGGGGAAAATGGAGATCCTCCATGTAGCAAGTGGACATGCTGAAATGTGCATTTGTCAAGTAACTCTGGTTGTCCTTCCTGGGGTTCCCAAACTGGGACACAAGGTCACGACAGAGCTTTAAAATGTCCAGCCCTGTGGTCTTGTAGTACATCTGTGAAACTAGTTTAAGGCAATCTCAGCAATCCTCACCCGAAGTTGTCATTTATCCACATGATTTTTTCTCAGGAAGAGACACTGATGCAGGAAGACTTAGGACCACATGGGTGAAAAGCAGTTTAGCTTTGCTCAAGTGTTAAAACTCTGTCCCACAAGATCCACTGCTTTTCCATTTTAAAAAATCCAACCACATCTTAGTGAAACTATATTTTTAGGAAATAGTTGATTCCTGATTCCTGAATATTCCTGAATGATTCCTGAATAATATGAATGGGAGTTTCCAAAAGATTAGTAGGGAAAAAAATAGAGGGTATTAAATTAAAACCAAACAGCTCAACAAACAGATTCCTCCCTTACTTACTGAAACACATTAAATTTCCATGGCAGTTTCATGAGGTCACCTCAGGCTTCCATGAAGCATCTAAGTGCAGCCTGGGCTGCAGGAAGTTGCAAGCGTTAATGCCATAGCCGTCAAGCGTGCCAGACAGAAGTTGGATAGACTGGGTTTCAGGGCTCCGAATTTGTTCCTATGTTCAGCACCTGCTTTTCCAAAATGTACAAAATGTACAACATTCCCATCTACTACTGCACTAATTTTTTTTTAATTTCTTTTTTTTTTTTACTGGAAGAAACATAGGAATAAGCTGGACTAGTATCACCCAACTGTTTATTTAGCTCTGCCACTCACCTTAGACCTTGGCAGAGCTATCCAGGGACATCCAGTGAAGTGCCCATGTCCCCTCCAGGCACTGCCCCACCTGCCATCTCCCATTCCAGCCACCCACTCAGGTCTCATCCCCTTTGGTACCTGAACAGCACTGCCTTGTAACTACATGGCCTGGACCTGGACTGTGTATGATCACAGCAACCCAGACCTTGGTGCCAGCAGAAATGCTTGCACCTCCCCAGGACCAAGACCTCAATGCACATATGTTGTCCTACCATGCCAGTCAAACCCACCCTGAGACATACAACCCACGGAGAGCAGACAGGATCAACTCTGGAGGATGTGTTGCACTACCATAGCCTTCACCACAGTCCTGACCTGCAAAAATCACTGCTTCCACAAGCCTAAGCTTTCCAAAATATTCCCCTTTACAGTTGAAATCTCCTACCATGGTTTCTCCCCAGACGGTTTTGCTGGGGAAGAGCTAAGCTCCCATCATTGCCACTTCACCACAGTTATTTTCAACACCATCAAGTTCAATGAGGGCAAAACAAAACCCAAAACAATTCCCTTCCTTCCTGCTGTGCATCCCAAGGGGTGCATTTTCTGCTGGGGGCGGGGGGGGAGGGTTCAGTATTCATTAATTCCCCACATGCTCTGCTGACTGGTGACAACATCCCTCAGGCTTCACACACACTATGCATGACCCAGGACCGCTCCTCACTGCTAGCACCAGGACACGAATACTTTTCAGAAGTAGTTTCATGCCTGTGTCCCTCCTCGCAACATGGGTATCGCTGCAAAGAAAACTGCAACAAGGCTTGGCAGAACAGCCCCATCCAACTTCTGTGAGATCACGGATCCACAAAGCTAGCAGTTGGATTCAGGGAGCTTGGCATGCTACAACTGCCTTCACTACCTTAAAAAAAATGTTCCTTTTCTTTATAGAGAAAATACTCCTGCTGAAATAAACTACCCTGATATGCAGGAATTAAAACTATTCAACTCAAACTGTTGCAAGTAGTTGTCTATTAGTGTTTTTGAGTAGTTGAAACAGGCATTCAAGAAACAATCTCAAGAAGAAACGATAAAGTCATTCCAGCCCAAAACACACTAAGAGCAAACCTGGTCCCCAGCAAGGCAGCAGCACAGTAACCCATGTCTGAGCATGTATCACCTGCACAGTGAGCCACAGAGGAGGTCCCTTTTGAAGCAGACCAGCAGCAGCCGCCAACTTGCTCCCAAACAAATTAAAAGCCTTTGCACAAAGTACCGGGAGCTCCGCAAAGGTGAGAAACAAGGGTGAGGGGGCTGCCCCTCCCCTATCCCCACTTGTCCCCTGGGTGCTGCCAGCTGAGCACACGGTTTGTCCCCATTGCCCTCAGCTCCTTGTCCGGTTTCACACGCAGTGGTGGAGCCGCCCAGCTTGGCCACACCAGTTGGATTGCAGCAGAGACCAGGGCAGTCCTCCCCGCAGGGTGCTCCTGGGACAAAAGCTGCAGACACCCCCCTAAAAATACTTACCAGCAATTTGTTCATCTCTTCAAACAAGAGCTGAGCCCAATTACTGAAAAAAAAACTGCCAGGTTCAAAGCACTCCTGACCTTTTCTCTTCCCAGCAACTTCCTCCCAGAGCAGATGCTCCAGGCACAAACACATTTGGCCACAGCAGTAGGGCAGAAACCCCAAGCCCACTCCCCTGAAACCAGTCAGAAGTTTTCCAGACCCTAGAATAAGGCAGAGTCATTCACCCCTAGGACTTACAACACCAATTTAAAGCACAGGCCCATCAGGTCCACGGTGACATCTCTAGTTCTTCTGCTCAACATCAGCCCATTGAGGACCTCCACGGAAACAGGAGCAGACGCACAAGACATAGGAAACCCAAGCAATACTCAGGAAAACCAGAGACCAATCTCCCCGTAAAAGAAATAAACATTTGCAGTAGCACCACCACAGCAGTGATCCAATGGTTACTCTGGTAATTCCTTTCATCCCAGTCCCCTGACATTGTCCAAGGAACACAGAGATCCCTGCTCCCACTATAGAAAAGCAACCCCCTCTAGGGTAAAAGATGGCAACTGCCAAGCAGCACACACGTGTTCAGGGCAGGATTTCCAAAACACCTTTTTTCCATGCATTTGCAAAGGAAAAAAGAGATGTGGCTAACAGCTGTCTCCCTGGACAGCAGCTCCCAAGCACTGATCTCACGTAAAAGGTGGCTTCTCCAGAAGCACACAGCTGATTCAGCAGAGATGCCTGGAGACCCTATCGAATTATCTCATGCCACTTTTCCTCTGCTGAGTTTCTTCTCTGGAAACATTTTACTAAGTTCCAACTGGTCCCGCTCCTGGGGACCTACTCAGGTGTCACTGCTCACTCATCCCATGATTTGGCAGCCCCTACACAGTGCTGAGATACAAGAAAATGGCTGTGACCAAGGACAAGGAGGTTAATCCATCTAGCAATAACTGGAGGCCAATCAGGGGATTTACTGAAATTGCAGGAGTCATTCCGCTGGGAGTGTTTTTGCTGCTGATACCTCATTTCTGCCTTGCATTCATTCCCACTAGCCTACCTCCAGTTTTTTCTTGCCTGCTTTTAGTACCAGCTGACATTAGCTGTTTGAGACCCAAAATCCCTGCCATAGCTTGCACCTTCCCCTCCTACATTTAAACTTTGTCTTCTCCATCATTCAGCTGAGCATCTTTACTCCCACTACCTCCAACAGCACCGCTCTGAAGGGAGACGTTTGCAGGTTCAGGGCAAGAATCAAATCCATGTTATGGAAACTACCAAAACATCACTGGAAACTGGTATATACACAGCAGCCTCAACGGTTAAATCTTTCCTGCCTACCAGCCTGCCAATATTAGTATTGAGGGGGAAAAGTCCTGTCTCTCTGGGCTGATGTCTCTTTCAGAGCTTAATTACAATACCTGATGGCGATGTCCAGCGTGGGGGACAGCCTCTCCCAGCTCTTCATCCTGACCCAGTGAAATAAAGCCTGTGACAGCAGGACTGGTGTTGCTGAACACGGCTGACGTACGGCAGCATTATGAGGTGTAACTGTGGATCTGCCCTTCCCCAACTGCCAGGCTGATCCAAAGCTTTTAGTGTCAAAACAGGAAAAAGTTTTATGTGAAGGAGATCTCTGCAAACTTCAAGCAATGATTCACAGAGACAGTGACTTCTCCTCAGGTCTAAAAACTCAACAAAATACCAACCAACACTAGGCATCTCCTTTTCTCCTTCCAGTTCCCACTTGTCAGGGATGCTGGAAATATGTAGTGACATATTCTCTGTCCTTGGACTTCACCCACCATATCCAAATAGGCTATGAGATGAGCCCTGATTTGGGATACTGTTGGAAGAGCCAGGTGCACATCCTTGCTTTTTAAAAAAGTAAAGTACACAGCTGTTCCAAAAACCAAAATTCACAGAAAGGGGACAGAGGGGACATAAGATTCATCTGCCCCGTTCATGCAGGGGCCCAGAGATGCCCAGCGCTGCTGTGCCACAAGGAAGGCTTAGGTTGGAGGCTCCTGAACATGAAAGAGCAGGGAACTGGGACAACAGCACAGCACAATCCAGCAGGAGACCAGCTCCCGGGAACAAGACATTGGAGCTTTCTGAAGCCACTGGCACTTGTAAAAGGAAAGGTCACAGAGTAACTGTGCTGAGGAAGAGCAGCCAGAGTGAAAAGTGGAGTAGGCCAGCAAATTACCTGAAAATAAATGGCAATTTGTGAAATCACAGACATGGAGATGAGCACTCCCTTGTCCTTCAAACAGCTTTTCCCCATTTCAATTGGACACTTTCCCATCGCATTGCTGATAAGTTTCCTTCTCCCCAGGTTACCATGACCAAGCACCTGCAATATTAGAGTTATTCCTGCATAGTTCTCTTCCCATGTACATGAGAAGCACCTTTATTTACAGAAGTCTTGCAAGCTATTTCTGGAACAGGGCTTTCCAGAGATGACTTTGTTCAGTAATTCACTTATTTGGAACATAAGATGCAAAATTTCCTTTGTCTGTGCAAGGGAGATATTTTCTTTTGATCTTGCTTTATGCTTGCTCACCTTGCAAAACCTATTTCACGAACTGTGAAGGCAGGATGGAGCCCTCTGGATGTCCTCTGAACCCCAAATACATCACCATGGGAGCCCTCCTGATGTCAGAGGTGAACAGAACCAATTTCCATTTGGAAATGTGCTCCTTATTTTAAATAAATCTCTTCAAATCAACTTACCCAGGAAGACCCACTTTTATTTAGCAAAACTGAATTAAAGTAATCATTAACAACCACCTTTTCATTTTCTCTCGTGTCTCCAGGGTGGCCCTACCTGAAACCACGATCTGAGATGTCACACAGTAACATGGTGCAGAGCTTCCAGGAATGATCAGCAAGGCAAAATTTCATACCAAAACCATCCCCAGAGTAAGACCAAGGTGCTAAAAAATGGCTTAGAAATTCATGTTCAGTGAACAAAATATATGTTCAGCTCCAAAAGCTTAAAGGGAAAACAGAAGAGATGGGAACCACCTCTGTTTCAGTGTCAGCACCCAAGATGCTCCTCATCAAGCCCGGCGCTCTCACAAGCACAGAGAAGCTGCCAACCCTTTCTCCCCATGCCCTGCCAAAGGTGGTCAAACTGAGGTCTGAGGGGCAGGTAGGCATGAAACCTGGGCATCCCCTGGACCTAGCCCAAAGGCACGTTTGAGGAGATGTATTCCTGCACCTCCCATTCATTAATGCCCTCCCCAGAATGATGCTTCTGTACCATCACTGCTGCTTTCAGCCTGCAGCATGCTGCCATGTGTGGTGGCAGAGTCCCCTCAGCTACACTTGGTGACGTGCTGCAAGACCTGCTGGCACCATCCCAGAGATGAGAAAAATGGCTTTGGAGCAGTAACTTAGGACTGCCAGTCATGCCAGCTCAGTACCTGTTAACAGAAGGGTTGAGCATCTATTTGGCAGTCCCAGTTTCCCTTTATAAAAACCCTGCTGCCACAGTGTTCGCTTTCTGAGGAAGCTGGAGGATACTTTATCACTGCCTGCTCCTGCTTGCAGACACTAGTGGCTGATCAATTCTGCTTAAACAAGTTACCCCCGATGCAAACACCAGCCTGCTGTCTTGGGCTAACAGGCTCCGCAAGCATTTTCACTCTGATTTATCAACTGTGCTCCAGGCTGCTCCATGGAGCACCCACAAAATCCATCCGCCATTAAGAGAAAGCAATAAAAAAATATCCTGGCCGGGTTGGTCTGTAAAGGCTCTTCCTCCACCACAGCCAGCCATCACTCCATACTTGCCAACAGCCATGAAACTCTTCCTTCCCCAAAAGTTCATTGAAATACATTCTCAAGCCCTATTATCTCTCTTGTTTATACCACACTCCCTCTATTATCGAGAAATCTCCAAGTAATTTATAAGCCCACAAGCTCCTGCGCTAACAGGGCAATAAATCACATTTATATACCCCGTCACCTACTGTTCAGAGGGCTGCGGTGCCGAGCCTGCCGGCCGCAGGGCCGGGTAAAGCAAAGCAGCAGGGAGCAGCCACTGCCTTCCCGAAACCCTCCACAGCACAAGATTTGTTCAGAGAAGGCAGTTTTGTCCTGCATCAGCCACATATATCCAGCTGATGGATCCAGAGACAATTCCCACCCGTGCCCTACCTCACTGCATTTTGCCCACCCGACACCAATACAAGCACAGAAAAAAGAAAACCCTTTTTACAAAATAAAACCAAGGGAGGAGGATGTTTTGGGCTATTTTCCTTGAGGAAATAAGTTGTCCATCTAATAATCCCTAAATGGGCAGTGGGTTGTTCGGTTTTCAATGTGTGCCTCTGAGCCTCCCCTCACTGTGCCAGGTCGCTGGTTTGCTTTTCCACGGAGTTGCAAAACCCCTGAATAACAAGGTTTGTGCATGGAAGTGCTGACACAAACCTTAACTACAGCATCCTGAACATGATACCAGAATAAGGACGCTCCCTGTGTGGCCCAGTGTATGGATAAATAAAGCATTTCAGCAGCTAGCACCGACAGACCATAAACCTCCACAAGCATAAATACCAACAACAACCCAAAAAGATTAGAGGCTTAAGGGCAAGGCAGGCTGGGATGATTTAGAGTTGGGGTGGAAGGGTCATTATTGCTGAATAGGTGGGGTTGAGCGGGCCAAAGAAATCAATAAACCATTCTGCTCCCAGGGAATGAAGGGGCCACTCTAATTGTGCAAACACACATTTTCCATTTGAGACTGGAGATCTCCAGTTCATCCAACACACATAGATATAGGGAACTCGCATCATCTTGCTGAGAAACAAGGACTTTGTCCCGAGACATGTGCCCCAGGAGCTCCATCACTCAGAGGAGTGCTCAACTAAGCATCTTGCTGGGTATAACTCGCTGCTGGAGGCAGCTTCAAGTGAATGCAGACACGGGCAATGTTCATCTCCAGCTCCATTAATTTCGTTTTTTACTAAGCTAATATATAGTTGGGATTAAGATCTCAGTTGCTTTCAGCATAACCATCAGGTCAGAGCTCTTCCAATGCCCAGTACTAGCAGTGTACAACCAATCAACAGGTTCTGCCAGCACCGGTTACCTTCAAGCACCAAAGACAAGCTTTGGGACCAACTTCACCCCTGATAAAACAACTATGTTTGCAAGTTGCCACACTTGCATCGGAGGTGGAGGTGGCCCCAAAATTAGCCACAACAGACCACTGAATCCTACAGCGATGATGGACACAAAGCTTTGCAGCAGGCTTCCAGGCACACAACTGCTTAGCCACAAAATTCAAAGGTGACAAGAAATTCCTCCTTTGCCTCTCCTCTCTTCTCCTTCAGTCCTCCCCATCCCCAATTCTTCTACCTTTTTTCCCCACTTTCTTTCTAGGGAACAGAGCAATGAGAAAAGACACCAGCTTTGGAGAGTGAAGCTCATTTATAAACAGAATAAATATATACTATACAAATAAATAACTAGTTGTACCTAATGGGCCAATGTACCTAAAAGCCCATCTCTGAGACATACCACAGTAGATCGTTCAGGGAACCAGCGGACAGTGGCAATGCCCATTATTCCCATGAAGATACCTGAGTTCACAAGCACATACAGGTGCAAACGGTGACAATCTTCATTCCTGGCTAACCAGAACTGTGAGCTGATGCTGGTGGTAAAAGTACAGGATCCTTCTGCATGATCCTTTCTGTTCCTTCTGCATGAACAAGTCTCCTCCTCTGCTGCCTTTCCAAAGATATATAAAGAAAATGCTCTTTACATCAGTTAATAAAACAGCTCAAAACCTGCCCAGGTCACGTCAAGCTTACTGCTTGCAGTTAACAGATTTCAACTTTACTTGGGATCCGGGGTATTTTTAGAATCAGTAATTTCATTGTCCCTCCAGAAGTAAATTCCTCAATGGTTTCACTGCAAAAATATTCCTAGGAACAGACAATTCTGCTGCTCATGTACTAAAGACTGCAGAGAAAAAAAAAAAAAGATTAATACTGAGCCTTATCAAAAGCATGGCATAAACCATGTGTTGAATTTAATCCAAACCAAACTGTCAATCTGCCTTCAGGATCAGATATAACAAACGTATGAGCCTAGGGCCAGAAATGAAAAGCATGGTTTGTTTTCTAATAGAAGATTTGTACTGATCTCTTAGCTGCGCTCCTGCATGGAAATCTTTACACTGCAAATGCTGGACAAATAGGATCTCTTATCTTTATCTTCTGTTGAGCTAGAGAAAAGTTTCATCTGGTTTTAATTAATTTAGATTGCAGGTTTCCCATTTTCAGGGAACAATTCTCAGTTTTGGAAAATAAATCCTTTTTGAAACATTTTAAATAGGTGAAAAAGAGAAAGAGGATTTACAATCACTAAGTCACCTTCTGAGGTCTGGGCTGATGCATCCCCATGCAGATCTGGGTACCAGGAAGAGCCCAACACGCTTTGCTGCATCCATCACCAGTCACCAGCAGTGGGAAAAAATGTTGCTGTGGGGAAATTCAGTCCAACCATGGGAAACACGGAAAGGAGACCTTATGACATGAAGCTGGAGATTCCCCAACAGCCCTTTCTTTGAGCCACCAGCATTTGTGCCTGCAGCACTGGGATGCTGTAAAGCACTGTGCCTCAGTCCAGACATCCCCATTCCCCTGCTCTCCAAACATCCTTCTGCAAGAGGACCTGCAAGAGCCGGCCAGAGCCCCACAGGCACCTGGCAGACAAACGGTGCCAATGAAACAGTACGAACAGTTCCCTGTTTGGTCTGGGAATGCCTATAGCTCCTGTTTGGTCTAGGAATGCCTGTAGCTCCTCACCTCCCTGGGCCCACCACCTGGCTAACAGAGCAGCTTTGCGAGCTCAGCTTTGCTGGCCCTGTGTCAGAGTTAGCACAGGTTTCCTTTAGAAGTGAAACCCGGTGACTTAACCTGATGTTGTCCAGCTTCTTGGCGTGCATGGTGATGGGGCATGCTGGGGAAATCAGGCTCACAGAAAGACATGAAAACTGCACAAATAAATTCCATTTTCTTGTTTGCTAATTCAAACAGTAATTAAATTCATATTACCTACTCTTTCAAACACAAACAGCACAAAAGCAAGCCCTCTGCCTCTCTAGCAGACTACTCCTATTTGTTTGCTCCCTCTCCAAATCAGCAAATGCAGCCCAGCTGACCCAGGAGCTGCAGCTATCACCATGACACTCATGCTAGTGGGGTCAGGATGAGGATGATGCTGTCAGGGTGCCTCAGGGGCAGCCCAGTCCCATCCCTCACCTTGCCAGTGCTTTGGTGGCTCAGCTGCACCTATGCAGGTTAGGGGGACAACCCCAGCAAAGCACTGGAGCAGGCACCTCATTCACCACATTCACATCTGCAGGCACCTGCACATCTCTAAAAATTCAAACCTGAAATCTAGCTGTCAATTTTGCCACAAATCAGTCAGTTTGGCTTGCAGGTCAGAAGAGTTCTTTCACAAGGGCTGAGATAATGCTATTTCGAACTGGCAAAATAAGTACACAATATAACCAGGGCAGACCCTCCATGCCTGCTCTGCAGATTGGGGCTGGGGCTGGCCAGCACTGCTGGGCAGAGCTGCCCTTCCTCCTCCCTTCCAACCTGAGACGTACCAGTTTTGTTGGTCATTGAAAACCCCAATGTGAAAATGTGCACGCTCTCTTTTGCACTGCAAAGTTTTCCATCCCTGACTGCCCTGTGGTTATGCTGGCTTGTTGCACAGCAAAACACCCAAAACACAGTTTCACATCTCATTTTAGGTGAAGTTTGTAGAAGAACTGCCTGTTCCCCGGGATAAAAATGCAATGTGTACGTAGCATCGAACATTATTCCTGTAAAAAGCCCCAGCAATCAGACCTGCTGTTTTTCCTATTGATTGCTGGGGGGCTGTTTGCTATTCTGATCTCAGCTGGTTGGAAGTCTCCCCAATCACCGCAAGGTCGCGACCACGGGGTCAGAAACCTGCACTACATACATCATAATTTATTTTACAGATAATCAATACTGCACTGCACCATGCCGTCTTACAGTACAGCCTCACACTGAGGCACTGATGCTACTCGTACAGGATTGTAACCTTAAGGCCTGGCAGCTTAAAGAGGTCAAAATCAGCTTTCATTTTATAGTTGGAAATCATGGCTGGAAGTAGAGTACACATCCCACTTGCTGTTAGTTTATACATTTGTATAACTGAGTCAAATCCTACCTCTGGTTTGAATCCCACTTGGGAAAATAAACATTAGCATCTGTTCAGGTTCGTACCTAGCAATCCGACAGGAGAAGCCCAAGGAGCAGCACGGTTACCGGATTGCCCAGGGTTTGCAGGGAAGGAGGTGACCCCAGTCCCACCTGTGGGTGAGGGAGCCCATGCAATCGCAACATTGCAGTGCCAGCTTTCCAGACCACCCCTCTCTTCAAATGGATTAACAGCAACAGAGAAGCAGCGAAATGCCCTTTTATCAATAATGTCCTTCATCCCATTTTCTAATTTATACTCCCAGGGCTTCATATCTGACCATCCATGCCCATGGTCACCCAGCACACACACTGCAAGCCTAGTTATTAATCAAGCTTGCCACTGCTCCCTGCATTTTTCTGTTAATTCTGGATTTCTGCGGAAGAGTATCTCGGGGTATTCCAAAAGATACAACAGCTTTTTAACAAGCTGTCCTTAAAAATGATGCCAAAGATAGTATTTTAGCAGGAAAGGAAGGGATTTGAAATATGCAGCAGGAGAAAAAAAAGCTGAGAGGAATAAGGAGTGCTGTAAATACCTTGTAGGAAAAGCAATCCGTGATTAATTAATTGCTGTATTCTGGTATTTGTATCCATGCAATATGCAGTTCCCTGGGACCTTCACCAAGGTCTAGCATTCATCAATCTCAACGTGATTTGGATTATAAAACATGAACAGAGGAATCATAGGGCACAGTCAGTCCCTCACCACTCTGCTTTCCCTCAGTGCCATCCCCCCGTTGTTTGCAGGATCTGGCCCCCAGCCTGGCCACCACATGGGGCTCTGCCTCCACGCAGGGCAAGCCCCAGCCCCCCCCAGTCTGCCCCAATGAACCCAGGAGAGCACTGCCTCACCTTCCACCTCAGTGTGGAGCGAGCCTGAGGGCTGGGCTCTGCCTCATCTCCCATCATTACCAGCCACATGGCAGTGAGCAGGACCTGCCAGACTGTTCCCCACTGCCTGCTTTTTATCCCATTTCAACTGCCCCCCAAGGCAGGGGCTGCGATAACTCAACAGCCTCAGATCTTCCCCCTTTCCTCCCAGCTTGCCTCCAAAGCAAAGTTCACCTCAGCTGACATCACCAGTGGGCTCGACAGGCAATCACTCAGCTACAGCCATGAAGCAGGAGCAGCACCACTCTGAGACAGGAGCTATATGCAGGAGGATGCTGTTAGATGTTGTTATTGCACTCTAATACCAGTATGTTAAAGGCACTTTGGATTTCCCAGCAGCACGACCCCTTTTCCGCTGGCTGCAGCAGAATAAAGCAGATAACCTCATGAAAAATCAAACGCATGCAGTGAGCAGGGTGTAAGTGGAGTTTGGCAAAGGGCACGGTGCTGTGCCGGGGGAGGAAGCGCTGTCGCTACGTGGAGAACACTGCCCTGTGGTTTAGCTTGAAATCCAGCTGTTCGTGTGGGCAAAACAGGCTAGGAGGTGTTGAAATGCTGCCTGGGGAGCCCAGCCCTGTGTCAAAGCAAGCTGACAAGCCCGGCACTGGGGGCACGAACCCCACAGCCTGCCCCTGGCCAAGCGGGGAAGATTGGCATGTCGGCCCCCACCCACTGCAGCCCCCAGCACGGCAAGGGGCTCGCACAAAGGGAAACACACAGACCATGACAGGCTAAGCCTCCTCCTTCCTCTCTCTGTTCCCCTTTCTTTCTCTTCATGCTATGGCGAGGCTGCTGAATGTCAATAGGAAAATACTTTGGCAGAGCCAGACAGTCTTTTTTTTTTTACCTTCTTACTTTCCCTCTAGCTGCTTTGCTGGATGCCTAATCCTCCATGGACACTGGGAGAAGTACCAGGACACAGAAGCAACATACCAGGTAGGCAGCATAATGCATAGCTCTGTAGAATTTCTGGTTCTACCTGCTTTTATGGCACAGCAGGTGACCAAAACACAAAAACCCAGGGAAGGGAAGGAAAGAAAAAAAAAGGTTTGGACCTGTCAGGGTCGCAGATTCCCACGTGGGAGCCCCCCTGGTCTCAGCAGCAGAGGTTGGGAAGGTCACTCTTTGCAGCAGAGCATCTCTCCCTGAAGTATCTTGGGGGCTTCTGCCTGCCAGCCCCATCAGGGCTGTGTGCTGGGCTCACAGGCAGGAGGGTATTTAGGTGCCTCCCTGTACCCAAGGTTTCTATCCCCCCCAGCACAGGTGGCATGACATACCCCAGCCTTCCCAGGACTGGAGCCTAGGCAAAGGCCCTGGCAGCAGGTATCCATCCTCACATACCCCTGCCCAGACACAACCAGCAGCCACTCCCTTTTTTTTTCCCTTTTTAAATCACACTGTTCACTGAACACGTTTTTTACTTGCTTTTATCACAACTGATATCTAAAGTGTCCATATCGGGGAAAATCAAAGTGAAAACAGCTATTGTTCAGTGAGGGTGGAAGGAAGAGAGGAGCGAGCATGACAGGTGTTTTCCCAGCTTCTAAGGAAAGGAAGAGACCCATAAAAATACTACCAAGGTTCCAGGAAATAATTTTTTTTTTTTATCTATAAAGCTATTTTCAGCCCCAGGGGAGTCTTTCTCTTGAGCTCAGACTCCCACAGCAGAGGGAGAGATCCACTCGTCCAGCTGACCAGCTTGGCGCTATCAGCTTACAGCAAAATCAAATATTCTGAGTGGCCACCTGAGTCCTCCCGATGCTGTTCATCCTACCTGACTGCCCAAAAGCCCTCAGCAGTCACCCCCGCCTTCCCCTTGCCAAAGGACCCGTCGCTGGCTGCACCACCACACCCCAGATGCACCCACAGAGCTTGGGAATCATCACCTTTTGCCCGTTCTGCTCTTTTCTTTCCTACCTCAGTATGCTATGTCCAAGCTGCTCTACAAGCAGAAAACAAGTGGGGTTTGATCAGGCATCCCTCCTGTGAAACCCAGCACTGCTCCAAACCCAGCACTGCTCACCTCCATCCAGTCTGGGATGTGCCAGCTGCAATAAGGTAAATATAACCATGATGCATACAGCTATCTCAAACCGAGGAAATCTGAACACCACACCTGCTATACCCTTCTATGTGCTCTCCTCAACAACGCCTGAGTCCGTTTCTCTGAAGCATCTCGTACACCTCTAGATCTTTGAAAAGGCAAACTACAATACATGCAGGTGTATGGATCAAACCCTCCAAAGCAGCAGCTCTGCTTTGCTGCCCGTTGCCACAACACACTCAGAAAATGCCAAGCCCCCAAATGCTGAAGGAGTTCACGTTTGTTTCTGCCTCACTGTCTGGGATGGGAATCTGAAAACCAGCTTTGTCCTTGCAAATCTTCCTGCTAAACATGTGTTTGAGGGGTTTTCTGGCAGGGGACCTGTCCCGGCACATTGAAGGGCTGGGGACCATGGGAAGCAAAGGTAGCATGTGCCCAGGGCAGGCAGCCGACAGCCACCATGGGGGGCACAGGCTGCATACCCCCATCTGCATAGGAGCAAGACCCACATCTGCACTCACCCCATGCTAATCTGTCTCGCTTCTCCCATGGGAAAACCAGAGCGTGCATCAGCACAAGCGCCAGGGCACTGCTGCTCAGCGGGGCCAGGTTTCCCTGCTCCAGCCCAGGCAACTGCTCCACATGCCTCCTCTTCCTCCATGAGCCTGAGCTCTCCAAAGACTGGGAGGCAGAAGCAGGGCGCGAGGGGCAGCTTCAGGACACAACACTTCATAGTCTGGTGCAATGAGTCGAGTCAGCAGGGGGGAATAGAAGTCCCTTGTGGCAAGCAGCATGGTCATTTCCTGGAGAGCAAGGGGGTTTTAAACAGGAACAAATGATTTAATATGCAACCGAACCCTGCAGGTCACAGAGTAATGGAACCACACAAGCAGGCACGGCATCCACTGCCACAAGTCCAGCAGCAGCACAGACCCAGAGCCACGGACCATCTCAGCAACTCCGGCCCATGGTGGGGTCATGCACCTCATCAGCATCGCTGAGCATCTCCTCCTCTAATGAAATCAGGCTTTGCTTGTGAAGTTTCTCTTGTCTTCTCACTGCCTAATAATGAAGTTGGCTGAAATCAGAAAAACCAACAGAAAACTTCCCAGTCTTTCCCAAACCATCTTTGCCATATTGTCCTTCACAGCATTGCTTCTACAACCTGTGTGCGAGCGGCCTCGCATGAGTGCAGGGTGGACCAGCTCAGGTGGGTATTGCAGCGCAGCAGGAACCACAGTGAGACAAGCAGAACTCACTTCACACATTTTCATGGAGGAGCACTACCTTCATCTGAGGGGGTTCAGACACCCTCACAGAGCAGGACTCAGTGGTCCCAGCCCAGGCTGAGCAGAGGTGGCAAGCACAGGATCTCCCAGCCTGGGAGCCGCAGGGCACCCAGCCCCTGCTGAGTCTCAGCACGCAGGGCTTTGTGCGAGGAGCGGAGCGGCATGCCGCATCAAAGTAGCACTTTCCCTATCCCACAGCGTGGGCTTCAAGGGCAATGCAGTGATGCCCAAGTCCCTGAGTCTCCCCCCCCGGCAGCACATGCAGCCTTGGCTGCCATCTCAAGACAAATGCTCATGCCACCCAAGGAGGGTTAGGGCATGTGAGTGCCCAGCAGCAGGGAGGGTAGACATGCAAATAACCCCGCTGGGGCCACACAGTCCAGAATACTGCCTTCAGTGCCAGCAACCAGTGCTGCTGCCAGGATGTCGAGGGCAGGGCAAGCAGTGACCCTTGGCTCAGCACTGCTTTACACCCGCAGAAGGCACGGCCAGAAGCCCTGGGACAAGGACCACGCTCTGGCTTGTCCACAATGGTGTCCCTGGCACTGTTCAGTGGCACTTGTGCCCAGCCAGCCTGAGGGAGGATGGCTGCGGAGGAGCAGACAGGGAGAGGAGAGGGAGGCGCTCAGCAGGCTCACGCCTCCGACATGTGCTGCACACAGCTTCGCCAGACCGCAGGATCTGGCTCACTGAACGTGTGGAAGCAACACTTCTCTGTCTCACTTTACAAAGCCCCAAACAATAACTGTCTGTCACTGCACAGGAGCTTAGAAGTAACATAAGCTCCTATTGGCATGGCGCACAGCAGCCTTCCTCCTACACAACACCAGCAGATGTGAAAATGGCCCGATGCTGCCTCGAGCACTCCTCTGACCTCCTGTTTGCTTCTGGATCAGAATCCAAAGCTGGATCTTAACCTACAAGAGCCATAAAAGCAAAGGGTTTGGCCCTATGAGGGACCTCTTCATAATCTAAGACAGATGCACTTCATGTGCCAAGGTTTATGAGGGCAGGGAAGAGGCTGAGGCTGCATCAGCCTCTGCTCTACGGCATGGCTGGGGCAGCCCGTGCTGGCATCACCCCATACTCCAGCTGACAGTGCACTGGAGGTAGACCAGCGGCATAAGAGCTGGAAGCTCTTGCAAACCAGGGCAGCACCCAAAACCTTGCATCCTACTGCTCAGCCTACACTGAAGCTGCCTCCAGCCCCCACCTGCCCTATTGAAGCGGGACCCCTGAGCTCCTGAGGTTCCAGGTCCCGAAACCTGATGTCCTAAGGGCCACCTCTGCTGTCAGAGCCAGCACAGCATGGGAGATCCCCTCCATCCATGCAAGGTGCTCCTGGGGTTTCTCACCTGCGTGCAGAGTGGGGACTGACTCCAAAGTCAAACCCAAAACCGCTGCGGGACATATGGAAGGAAAAAAGCACATGGAGGACAAATTATTCCTGGAAATGTGAAAAGGCAAGGGGAAAATTAAACTGAAGTATGATGAAGATAAGCGATAGAGGGAGAGTTTAGTAACCAGAGGTGAAAGGACGTCCCTCAGAACAACTTGCATAAATAATCTCTCCAGTGTCCCCAAGGATATCCAGTGTCTCTGCTGCCATTGGGACTGCAGCAACCCCAAGCAGCAGAGGAACTTCCCAAGGTGCAAGAGAAAAAAAATGGGGCATTGCTGCCATGGGGGAAGGGACTGGAGAACAAGCAAGGTACAGGACTGCTCTCATGGCTGTGCTGACGTGCAGCCTCCAGCAGCCATCGCCTCCACTCCAGCAGCGCTCCCCTCTGGCCTGCCACACGCTATTCCCCAGTGTCCCTCAGTGGAAGTGTCACCCAAGGCAAAGCTCTGGAGGAGCCTGACCCATCCAGGAGTTTAAATCCTGCTCCTGAAAACTCCCATCCCTCCAACCTCCCCGCAGCCCTAGCTGAGGAACACCTCTCCGGTGCTGCCACAACCCGCCCACGAGTGATACTACACCTGACAGGGTCACCTATGAGCAGCTGCAGAGGTGGGCTCGGTGTCTACAAGAAAGCTTTTAGCCAGCAGCTGAGCTAGCATACCACCTAATTGCAGCCAGCTTGCTCATCAATGCGCTGCAGTCTTTGTACATGAGTAGCTAATAGAAAATACAATACCCAAGGTATTTTGCCCCAGGATACCTCCAGCCCCAATGCATGCTGGTGGGCTTTTTACCTTTGCATGCACAGCCACAGGGTAACAAGTCAGCAGCAGAGGAGTGCAATTCTAAGATTAACATGTGGGACAACCTGCTGATCATGGCTTGCACGAGAGGGTGAAAGGCGGCCTTAGAATGTAATCCATTTCAGGCGCTCTTAAATCTCCCCAATACAACACAGAGCCCTTTAAGCAAAACTAAACAACTTCCTTTAGCCTAAATAAATATTAAATCTAAGTGATGCATTAATTTACTCTAGTTCACCAAAGGCTAACTCCTACCCAAACTGATCATTATAAAAGAAATCCTATAATCCCTTGCTCCCATTCAGGCTCAAAACATGTAATCCTGTGAATAAATCCAGAAAGAAAGTGTAACAAAATGGGCAATAAAAACTTACAGCATTCACATCTTTTCATCTACCATTAATACTGTAAACACTCACTCGAAGGCCCTTGAGTATGACTAATCTAATGTTTTGGCTCCCAACGCTAATCGCCAAAAGAGCTCACCTCTCGGTGTAACACCCAGCAAGATCTGCCGCCCCTCCGGCCGCGACCCAGGACACCTCCTCAGTGCCCATCTGCAAGAAAACCTGGCCTCAAATCCTGCAAAATGCTGCAAAATCAGCACGAAATTGAGCAAGTATGGTTCTAATAGCACCAGAGCGCAGAGCTTTTTTTTATTATTATTATTTTATTGCTTTGGAAGCCTGCAAGCTCCAACTGTATAAATGCCAATAACTTCCCAAGTTTTAAGGCTGCTGAAGTAAGAGATCAGATTTTAGCAAGTGCTTTCCAGGCAGCCAGCCAAACTTTTTCTGATTCACTAAAAGCACCAAAGGGAGGGGGAGAGGGAGGGGGCTGGAGGGCTGATTAACTTCAGTTACCGCACAAGCACAAAAAATGTCTCCCCGCTGCAAAGGGTGCCGTCGCTGCGAGTCCTGCACAGCCTGTTATTCCTTGGGCTTGAAAAAAAAAAAAAAACGCACCGGAGAAATACAGCAAACGCCTTCCAACCGCAGAGTAATTTACAGCTGTGGATCCTCTCCTGCTCCGCCAAGGGGAGGCTCTGCTGGTGTTAGGTTCAAGCTGCAGTTTTCAGAGGAGATGAGAAAAAAAATGCAACTGCGGATTTTTTGGAGGGGTGCAGGAGAAGGGGATGGGGCTGGTTTGGGTTTTAGCTTGGCCAGAGGGATGGAGCCTCCTCCAAGGCTGTGGCTGTGCTCATCCAGGACCATCCCTCGCTGCTGTCGGGCATCTGAGAGAGGATGAGCAGGTGCAATCCTGACCAAAGCACCATGCAGGGCTGAAGGGGTGGCGTGAGCGGCCCCCAGCCCCAGTGGGACGGTGGGCTGGAGCCACCAGGGCAGAGGCACCTGCTCTGCCCGGCCCCGCAGGTGGGTCTGCTCCGGGTTGCCCTGCTAAAATCCCCATCCCAGGGAGGTGCGAGGCCCCAGGGCTGCTGGGTGGCAACAGCTGCCCCAGGACCCCCAGTCGCCATCCCCATTCCGCAGGCGCCTGGGCTGCAGAGCCTCGCTGCCTAGGGTGTTCCTCCAACAGCTTCATTCCTGCTGAGGCAGGATCAAAGGCAGGATCTGACTTGGATGGTTTTCTACTGAATAATGGGGAGGGAGCACACAGCCTCCTTCTCCTGGCTAGGGAAACTTGTGTTTTTCAAAGTATCAGTTTTTGGGAGTAAGTTCCCTGGGAGGGGAAAGAAAAAAAATTTAAAAAGGAAAAAAAAAAGAGGGCGAGCAGGAGAGCGCCTGCTCTTCCAAGGCAAGTGCATCAATCAACATTGTGCAAGGAGAAGAGTCCAGCACTCCCTCTCACATCATTAGCCAGGCTAATGCACTCCAGAGGATCCCGCTACAGCAGGCTACCGGCGCACCCGGCTGCGCCCCAGCCCGCACCCGGTGGCCAAGCACCCGCAGCGGCTGTGCTGGAGATGCCTCAGCGCTAGCGGTCATTGAAAAGGAGCTTAGCGAGAGGGGCAGCCCCTTTCCAGGGCCAGTGACACTCCAGCATCTGGCATGCGGATCACTTTAATATGGCTATAAAAACTAGAGGGGAAAAAAGTGAAAGCCCTAGCCAAAACTGCCTGGCACTCCGAGGTCAGCACGCCGCCTTTGTTTCTATTTTACAACCAAAAGTGAAAGAGGACAGAAAGGACACGTACCTGTACCTGAAAGCACAGCAGCAGGAAATGTAAACATCTGGAGAAGAGAAAAAAAAGCAACAAAAGATCAAATGATGCGGTAAAATGGTTAAAGTTGATTTTTTTTGCTTTGTTTTTGTTCGCAATTTTTTAAAAGGTGCAGAGCGATGCTCTACTTATAAGAAGGCTCGGGTCCCGATTACCACCTGATTGCAAGGAAAATGCAACCGGAGCCTCCAAAATGAAAGTTTATAAAAATAAAACCAATAAAACAAAAAAAAATTAAAAATATGCCATAATCCTTACAGGCAAGTGCAGGCTGACAGCAGTGAATACATCGCTGGGCGAGAAGAGAGGGGAGGTCAGTGGCTTCACGCTAGCGGAGTGCAGTCCCCCACCGCCGCCCTGACATGGGAGCGATCCGGCCGCCGAGCTCCGCTCCGCGCCGCTCCGCGCCGCTCCGCGCCGCCGAGAAGTTGTGGTACCGCCCGCTTTGCCTCCTCCGAGTGACTCGCTTAGGCATCAGCTCTCCTCTCCCCCTGTCTCTCCTCCTCCTCCTCCTCTCCCTCTCTCTCTCTCTCTCTCTCTCCGCCTTTGGGGGGGATGAAGGTGCTTATTGTCAGTAACTTCCGATCATCAGCAAGTGCCCCCCCGCCGCCCCCCCGGGCCAGCCCTGCGAGGCGGATAAAGCCTCTCCGCGGCCCCGCGCCCACAGAGCGCCGCCGCCGCGCCCCGCTCCGCTCCGCCGCCGGGCGCGGGCGGCATGGCGATGCGCGGGGCGCGGAGCGGGGGCGGGACCCGCCGGGCAGCCCCCGCGGGGCTGGCACCGCCTGCGCGGCCCGGCCCGGCCAGCGGGGAAAGTGGATTTTGAAAAAAATTAGGAAAAAAAAGAGAAAAAAGGGGGGAGGGAGAGAAGCGAGCGGGGCTCCGGCCCCCCCCGCGCCCTCCCCTGCCCGACGGAGCGGGCAGTGCCGTCGCTCGCCCAAAACGCGAGAGGACAACCCCCCCCCCCCCGCAACAGACCCACCGCCTCCCCACGGCCGGGGCGCCGCTCCGCGCCCCCGGGCCGCCTACGCCTGTCAGCCGCGGCCGTCCCCCGCACCGCGCTCGGTCGAGGCGGGGGGTGGCGGGGGCCCAGCCCGCCGCACTCTTACCTCCGAGCGGGCGGGAGCACGTCCCGACCCCGGCCGGGCGGCAGCGGGGTCCCGCCAGCCCGGCCGCGGCCCCCCACGGGCCGGGGCAACCCCCCCCCGCTGCCGCTCGGGCAGGGCCGGGCCGCGCTGCGCCCGCCCGGGTCCATTAGCCCAGCACCGCTCCCACGGAGGGATATTTACACCGGGGTCAGGTTGTCGGGGTTCGCCCGGCACTTCCCCGGCCGGCGACCGCCGCTGCCCGCCCCGCTTCGGCACGCTTCGCCTGCCCTCCAGCGGCCGCTCCCCGCGCCGCACCCGCCGCCCGCCCGGCACGGCCCGGCGCCGCCGAAACGCGCCCCTGCACCGGGCAAGGCCGGACGGGCTTCCCCCTCCTCATTTTCTTTTAGGCAAAGAAAAAAATTCACACGCTGAGAGCGTGCGGTAACTCCTTCCCCGTCTCCGAAAGCTCGTTTATAGCAGACAAAATGCCAGGAACTGTTAACCTCCATGCATAGTCTAACTCTCTGAAGAGAGCCTAACGTCAGTTAACACCTTATTAAGTGAGAATATAACCATAGCTCATAACTCTGAGCTTTCCAAATTCTACACTCGAATAATGGCACACATCAGCACAGAGCGTTCAGCCCTGCAGCTCCCGCATCTGCGGGGACCAAAGCGCTCAATCCCCCTGTGCTCTCAGCCACAAATCAAGCAGCATCTTTAATCTCTGGAGTTCATCACTGGGCACCCTCTAGACACAGTGTTTTTCAGCCCATAGTTTCACACCCGAGAGACACAGAAAAGATTAAGAAGTTTGAAAACCATGTCAAAGGCAAGTTCTTATAAACCCTCCAGCACTATTATGCTTATGTGATGCATCTAATGGACTTCACACTTCTGGTCTTATAGATCCACAAGTCAAAAAAAAGAAGTCCAAACCACTCTCACTGATGCCACCACCATCAGTGGCACCACACATTCCCGTCACAGCAGTCCCACAGCACCTTGCCACAGCTGAAGGCTGTTTCCAAGGGTGGCCAAGACCATCAGAGCCACTTTCCTGAGCCCTGCAAGTTGAGCTCACTGATGCCCGTGGAGAAATGGTACAAACAGAATTTGGGGACTTGCAGGATAAGAGCACTTAGCTTAGATGTTAAAATATTCAATATATTCCTCATCACCAATATCTATTTTTCCTCAAAGCAGTCTGGGTGGGGAGGAACACAGCCTATGCCACCTTGTGCTGTTGGGCACTGCTCAGTCACCCACAGGAAAGGGACCCTGTGGCATGGGGTCAAGCCCAGCAATTCCACATGCATCAGCCCATCACCCACTAAGTCCAGTATCTGCCAGCCAAGGAGGCCCTGCATAATGCACACGGCAGTTCTGCAAAGCCAGAAGGCAGTAATACCTCCGTAATGCTCACAGCCACTCATAGTCATCTGCAAGCCTGAGCAATTGCTCCTTCTTGGCTTTCCTGGCCACCAAAACTCAGAGCAATCAGAAAATTAACCTGAACTGTCTCAGAAACAGCCCCAGGGCAGGCATCATGCCCCAATGGTTTTCTTTGGCCCTCCTTAGGTAACTTTTTTTCCCTTTAATTCTTCTTTAGGCGCAGATGCAAGGCTGTAACATTAATCTGCTGTAAATCACATGCTGAGGGAGAAGATGGTAGAGGTTGGCTGTGGGAAGCCTGCATGACCTCTCCTCCCAGCAGAGCTCCTGAAATGGCCACAAGGGTCTCCCACAGACAGACAGCACATCACAGACCACACTAGACCAAGGATGTCATCCTCAGCTGAAACCGGATTTCTCCTGTTCCACCAGCAGCCCATGTCACTTTTCTTCTCTCTTCCCAACCCCAGAGTTATCCTTGAGGAAGCAGGATCCATGCAGAAAATGGGAAACAAACTTGGTCCCCATCCTTGCTGTGATGGGGCCAAGCTGCTGCACTGCTACCATTAGCCACTAGGTTCATCCTGCCAAGCCTAAAAGCTCAACCTTTCATACAGGTGACATTTTGTGCCAGCTGAAAGCATTGTGTTTTCCTCCTTCCATGAGAAAATACTCAGCAACCATAATGCAGAAGTCAGGACGACTTGGTGAGGCTTTCAAATCCAAAGCATCTCACACATGACTTGCCTCCCTCTCCCACACGAGCAGAGCCTTCAACACACGGAGCACATCAGCTGCTTTATGTTACCAACACATGGGCTGGCCTGGAGGACCTCAGGGCTTCAAGTAGGACAATGTTTTACACTTGTGCACCCCAGTGATGCAAACGGTATCTGAAGGAACATTCATGCTTTTGTACTGTGTGCCTTAGTAAGACAAGTCTGATGCAGAAATGCTACTGATGATGCACTGGATGGAAGGATGGAAGTTCCTACAGTGGCCACCAGCACCCACCCCACCACTTCAGGGCTTTCCATCAAGGCAGCCCCATCACCCATCCCTGAGAAAAGACTCCTTAGACAGCAACTGATGGCATTGCCCAACACTCAACCTGGTCCAGGGCTGCTGCACCCTGATGGAAGCAGCACAGCTAGAAAAGTAATTTGTGAAGCTGCTGCTAAAGTTCATAATCTCAATTCCCCCAACAGCAGGGAAAATTACAGCAACTACAGCAGAGCTGCAAGTTATACATGGAAAAACTCATCACAGGCAACACTGGCCCAGGCCATGCCATATGCCAGCAGTACAGCTGCCTCCCACCGCCACATCCTGGCTGGGGCTTTGGCTGCCAAAGGGACTCAATTTGCACAGAGCAAAAGGCACCTGGACACCTCAGTGAGAACTGCCAGGGCAACACCTGCAGGATTGTTTTCAAGACAGTACATTGGATTTTTCTTTTTTCAACTATGAAAACATTTCATTTGCAATCACAGACAAGTTTTTTTATTTGAACTAGAGCCATGTTTTGTGCCTCAGTAGTCTGACAAAGCCCTTTAATCTTTAAAATCCCAAGAGTTACCTGGAGAATAATACCAATATTAAGTGAATCTCAGGCTACCAGCCTTGGAGAACACAGCTGAGTCTAGAAAATAGATGAGGCAGCTCACATGTATCTGTGGAAAAACAGAACTATCACTTAGCTGCATGGTGTTATGAATGTGTGTGTAAGTATATATATAATATTAAGAGCTCTGCACCCATGCTTATTGCTTCACCCTTGAAGGCTGCTATTTGATCTGATTCCCAACACAAACCCAGCCACCACAGCCAATGCCTACTGGAAAATTAACCCCTTTATTTGAAGCTGTGTATTTTTCATACAGCATACTCGCTGCAAAGGCATGTTCCTGAGAGCTTGATGTTCACGACATTTTATTAAGCAAGATGCAGGCCAGGTAGGATCTCTGCACTGCAGGGTGCCCCCTGGGATCTCTCAGGGTTACTGCCTTTCACTCACCCATGCAAATGCCTGAATTAAGACTATGTCTTACAGTGCCTCAGTGGCTTATTGGATTAGTAACTGCTCTTCAGCAGCTCAAATCAAAGTATGAGCAGGATGACCTTTCGCTTGTAGGGCTGTGAAGGTGCCCCCAGTGAAATGAGTTTCCCTTGCCCTGCTCCAGTGGTCCATATCACCCAACAAGCAGACATTTCACAGAGCATGAAGCCCATTCAATGGGGCCAAGGACTTAGCAGCATGCTTGAGTGGGAAACCTTCCCCACCCACTGGACACCCGTTTAGAATGTGAATGAGAAGCCAGCAGTAAAGGCCAGTGCAGGATCCAGCCCCGCTGCACCTGGCACACTGCGCTGCTGGGGCTCTTTCTCTTTTAGATCTGAAATTTAAAGGAGGAAAAAAACCCAGTCTGACTTTTTTTTACAAAGACCAAGTTCAGCTCTACATCTCAGCCCTGCCTCTGGCAAGTGAACCTGTGCACGGTTTGCTGCTGTCATCTTCTGCATCTCCAGCCTTTGGTCATTTCAATAAGTAGCTTTTACTGAAAATCAACTGGAAGATGATTTCTACATTTTGAACATTCAGTGAAAGGAAAGACAACTTTTAGAAGGGCTGTGGTACTTATTCTGGCAACTTCATCCCAAGGTAAGAAGGGATTTTAGATACACTTGTGCCACGTAGCCTGGACAGGCAGGGAGGGGATGCTTTGTAGTTACTGCCATTTGACAGAACAGCCACCTCAAAACAACCCTGAACTGATACGCAGAAGAACAACACTACTTAAGCCTTAGCACCATGACATTCAGCCACAACCTTGCAGAAGGAACACAGTGAAGAGCAAACAGTGAGGACTTGGACTCAGCCAGCCACAAAGCACCAGGCTAAAGCCCTGATTTGAAGCACTGGAAACACAAAACATAAAGCCATATATATAAAAACTTGCATAAAAATTCTGAAAGTAATATAGCAATTTGCAAGTCAGTATGGTAGGTGGCAGCATGGCCAACAGCCCTGCTGATACTCACATACAAGAGAAGAGAAGGAATGGCTGTACAAAAGATTAAAAATTCTAATGAAATTTCTAAATGAAAATGCATCCCGAGACAGAGCCCTGCAAACAACTGCACAAGAAAGGTGCTTAGAGTGGGGTAGATCAGAGCAGCCAGGAGCAGCAGAGATGGACAGCTTTATTCTGTAGCCCTCTTCAGCCCCTAACACTGCTAATACACCCTGCAATGCTTCCCCCACATCATACAGGTAGCAGCAGTAAGCAGCAGCTTCACATTCCTGCATCAGCACAGTTTAACACAAGAGCAGCATGAAATGATCTGGTGTTTAGCAGTTTTGGTACTTCACACCCATGGCTGGTCCCCAGCACTTGCTTCACCATGGGCCATCAAACAGCAGCTGCGAGGCTGGAAAGCTGCTGGGTGCTGGTGCTCAGCCCCTGAAACTCCCAGATTTCACTGCATACCAAAAGGCATAGGGAAGGCTCACTTATCAGTTAGCCTAAATTCCATCTGGAGTTTTTGCACACTGAGGTTTCTCCCTGGACATAAACAAACCATGCATGGAGGAATAAAAGCAATCCAAACCGTACATCGTCAGCTTTTACAATGGGATTTCACCAAGCCCCAAGACAGATGAAGAGCCAGGGAGATCAGCCCAGACCCAACGTGTCTGCAACCGCTCTGCTGGTTGCCTGGACTTTAAAAATGCATGGAGGCATAGGAAATGAACTGAAACACCAAACAAAGGCATAAATATAGTGAAAGCAGAAATGCTGAATTCCCACACCAAGCATTTGAAACAGAGCTTTCCTTTACTATGTTAAAAAAAACCAAAACAGTGCTTTTGCTGCTGGGTGCCTCATGCTCACTGATTTTTTAGCTTCAGACTGTTGAGCTGTGCTTTTTAAGCCCCACAAATCAGATGCCAACCTGGAATACCTGAACCACACCATGCCATGCCAGCAGGGATGGCACTAAGAATTAGACACAGTAATCCTGCAAATACAGAAGCATCAACCCCATGTGGTGACCCAGGACCTGGGTGGGTTAGGGTCTTAGTCAACAGACCTGAAGACTGGCACTGTTGAGACAAATGTGGCATGACCCCTTCTTTTTGGCAAGAAGTATTTACTATTTAATAGCTGCTAGGAAGCCCAGCTGGAAAGAGGTGAAGGTCTATCTGGAGCCTGGGTAAAGACAACACATCCGTCACTCAGCATTAAGGAGAGAATAGCTGTAAGGAATGATCTGAAATCCCTTAATAGTGAGCAAGAGCTTATATCAGCACAGCTCCACTGGACTTTTCCTTACCATGACCACGTGAGGCCACTTTTGGCCACCAGGAACTCCTACCTTGGAGAATGAAGACTGAAAAAACACAATGCATGCCAAATATAAACATAAAATAGCAGAATAATGGAATAATATAAACACAAATAGGATATCAAGTATGGTAGCTTTCATTCTTTAATGAGAGGGGCAACAAACTGGGACAGCCTTCTGCAGACTGGACGGGGAGGGAGCTGGGGCAGGGCAGGGAGTCCTGGGATGACAGAGGTGACCAGGAAGTCCCAAAAGGTGCCACCAGCCAGCTCAGCACTGCAGACAGGCCATTCCAGCTCCAGAGAGTGCAAGGATGCTCCCAAGAGCTTCTGCAGCCAACGGCCCTTTCCCGGACTTCTTGGGAACAGAGGCAAGCAGCACCTCCTCCAGCTCTAGACAATATGTATGTCTCAACCCATGCAAACGGAGAACCCAGCACGCTACCTTTACAAAGTAACAATACACAGAGTAAGAAAAAAAAACTAACAAAGCCTCTTACACAGCAGCCACGGTTTCAGGGTTTGTAAAGGTTTTTCTCTATTGAAATACCTCCTGAATGTCAATGGGATTTAGGAACTGAAACCTCAGACCCCTCTGAAAGCTCCAGGACACTCCTTAAACAATTCTCAGTGCTTTATTAGCAGAGGAATGAGGAAAATGAAATCACTGAAAATTACGGACCTCTCAAGCTAGAGGAGAGGCCAGTGGACTAGTTCTCCTGGGTAGCACACCTTCAGTGTTCTGAGCCCTTCAGCCAGTGCATGCCCCCACCCTGTGCCCCCCAGCATGGCCAACCCTGCTCTGGTGTCCTGCCTGTCCTGCACAGGGAGGATGCCCATAGGCTTTCCTTGGTCCCACCACCCAGCAGCATTGCAGCTCCCCTCTGAAAGCATGTAGCAGCTGCTTGAATGCTTCTGAAGGAAGGCAAGAACAGGCAAACCTCCACAGACAATCCTACACAAACTAGTGGGAAATTCCACTTTCCAGCCTTCCCACTGCATTAAATCCTAGGGCTTGGCTTCTTGGATTTATATTCCTCCATGGTTTCATTTTTTCCCTAAAAAAAAAAAATCACAAGCTGTTAAGCTTCAAAACTTAATATTTCCTTAACTGGGAGCTTTTCAGCTTGACAGCTCTTAAACATAAAGCTCTTTAAGTGAAGTCTCCTGAATTAAGCTGCCTCCAGCAAATCACCATTTCAGCCCCCATCTGCAGAGCCTCCTTCTCTCTGGGATGACCCATCCCTTCCCATGCCACCATTGTGGACTCCTGCCCACTGCCTCTGCACCCCTCCCGGCACTATCTCACAGGCAGGACCTCACATGGAGGCTGCATGACCACACATGTCCCCAACAGCTGGCATGTGCCACCCCTGGGGCAGTTCAGGGTTGATGCACACACAGCTGCAGGCTCTGAACCAGTGACATGCTAGACCTCTCAATGCCCCATGTCACTGTCCTCAGTGATGGCACAACTGAACGAACAACCTAGAGCAACCTTGGTACAACTCAAGTTGGGTCTTGAGACAGACACAGGACAGCTGTCTTAAAACCACACTGAAAGAAGTGTTTCTACTAAACCTTCTTCTGAAGAGGTGCTGTAGGCCACACCTCACTTTGGAACAAGAGCTCAAAAATATGTAATGGGTGGGTCATCTTTGCTGTTTACACAAAAATATACCCAAACACGGCCTTTTTCTGGAAAACCAATGTCACAGGTCAGCAAGGGGACATCTTCAGTAGTCCCACTCTCCTGGGGCATGCAGAGGCATCTTGCAGCCCTACAAGCAGGTAAGGCTGAACACACCATCCACTCATGCAGGTACAGCATGAGGTACAGCAGCAGAGCAAGGATGGGCTTTTATCAGTTCTTCACTGTGACCAAAATGATGGCACTAGCCTCTGATGTGCTCTCAGGGACACTTTGTCAAGCAACACAGAAGGAGGAACGGATTCATGCAGGAGCACCATGTTTACAAGGGAGTTCAAGATTTTTCTAGAGACAGCAAGGCTGACCAGGGAAGGACAGTGTTCCTCACAACAGCAATGGGTAGAAGACATTGGAGGAGGAACTGTTAAGGATCAGAAGACAGAGAGGAGAAGCCTGAGGAGCAGTGATGGACTAAGTTAGCAAGGAGAAGGCTGTGGCAAAATGTAGAAGTGGGAATAAGCTGGAAGGGACTATCTAGAACCATAAAGCTAGAAGGAACAAGCAGAAGCATCCCTCCTAGTTTGAGACCCTAAAAAAGAAGCCAAGATCCCCCATTCTTCCTGTCCTTCTGTGGTGTCATGAGATCACAACAGCTGAGCCCCCTTCATTATGGTGATCCCATGACACATCATTGCCCTTAGCTACAGGGGGGTCATTTAGTTAAAATCTATTTCCACATGGAAAATTTGAAGGAAATGCTTAGAAGTATGGGAAAAAGGGCAGGAAAGAAAGTCCTGAAGGCCAGAGGTGGCCTTATTATACTTACTACATTGAAAGCTTCACCTATTAGCTGTGGTTGTCCACTGTTCTCAGTGTCCACACATACACATACACATTTACACACAGGGAACACCTAAAGCAGCAGGTACTTTGGGCAGCAACACTCAAAGCAATGCTGGAATATATACTGCCTCAATATTGCATGATCTGTGTCACTAGAAGCTGCTCATTTAGGATGTTCTTTGGAAAGTATCACAATTATAAACTATGGGACAAATATAAGGAGTAATGGGAAGTTATGTGAACCAGGCATGGATAAAGATGGTTACTAAAGTGAAATGCCAAGTACCCCGACAAGCTGCAATATACCTTCAACTCTCCCTGCAGTTATTTCTCATGGAAAAAAAAAATCAATTAAAAACCTCAGGTTTAATTTGAAAATACCTTCAAACATTTATATCCTAATTGAAGAGGAACTTACTTTCTCTTAAATACCAGGTAAGTCAACATAATTGCATGGGTCTTAGCAGGCTTAGGGCCCCAGCAATTAGTTGAAGGGATCTTGAGTAAGACTGCAGGACCCTTCTAAGAAAATTGTCTTCAGTTTGACTGCCCCTAGTACCAGCAAATGCCAAACACTAAGTCTAAGATGAACCAGGTGAATTAACTCTGTGTTGAGTAGCCCAGTTATGCTCCCTCCTTTTGCCATTTGCTGTTCAAGTATGCCGATTTCCATTCCCTTGGCTAGACAAGTCTCTGGGCAGCAGCACATCGCTGCCTGCATGGCCACCTCTGTGGAAGTGGCAGGCACTATTAGAGGTCCCCTGCTGAGCATCCCACTAAGCATCTCCATTTTTCCCATTCTTACTTTTGATCCTCAACTGCCTTTTTTTTTATTCGTTGTCCTTTCTTGTTCTTTGCTTTGTCCTGGGATCATTTTCCTATACAGGATCTTATGGCTTGGCTAGGGAGAGCTGATAGGAGTGGTAGAAGGGGAGAAGATAGTTTCTGAAGAAGGTAAGGAACAGAGCAAAAGTCATCCCAATACAGCTGACCACAGACCATGCATGCAATTAGGAGAGTCCAGGGGTCTCCATGGGACTCATATCTTAATTAACATCTAATATTTGACTGATTTATTTGGTACCAATCAGGCACGGCTTAAAATCCACTTGCATAGGACAACCAACCAGACAGCCACTGAAGAGCTGCTCCAACACAACACACAGAATTGCTCCCAAAAGTGTAAATGCAGATAAAAGACAAGCAGCAAGTAGAGAGCAGGTGATTCCCTCTGCTGTCTGCAGTAGGAAGGGCAAGTCAGGCCCTTTCAGACACACCTCAAAGGCCGGTAACCACTTCCCCTGTGCCCAGTCACACAAGCCCAGCTCTCCTTCAGATTACAAGAGCCAGGACTCAGACAAAGCAACCCTTAATAAATACCAGATCACAAAACCTCCAAGCCTCACTCAACACAATCAATTGCACTTGCTGCTGCTTGCCAGGACCTACTGCCCATTAGACAAGGCCAGGGAATAAAGGCACTCCATCTAACACTTAGCTCCAAACCACCTGACTCAGTTGCAGCTCTTTCTACATTTCTTTAGCAGGATCCAGTCTTTAATTCCCTTTTGGGAAAACAGGAAGAGGACTAAGGATCTATGTGCTTGTTCCACAAGAAAAGAGTGAAGGAACAGTAGGGAGAGTTCTGGCTGCTGGTCAGTCTCCTTCCATTCAGTTGTAAGGAGGCAGGACATAGTTTGGGGTACCTGGGTAAGATTTCTAGAGAGGACAGAATGCTCCAGCATGAACTTAGCCCCTGAGGGACTGTCTGGGTGGCAAGAAGCCCAGAACCACCACCCATCCTGGCCCTGTTTTCCATTACCTCAGCCCACACACACTCCCTTCCACCCTCCTGCCAACCATACTAGAGTCGTTCCTCTCCAAAGGCTGCAACAAGCTGAGCACAGGCAAATATCAGAGCCCAGCACTCATCATACCACTTGGGCTCTGAGGCACCATTTTGGCAAGCTAGTTTCATTCACAGGAGCAAACAGAACCCTGAGACAGACCCCAGAGTGGCCACAAGCACTTTTCTTGAACACCCCAAGGAATAAGACACAGACCAAGACCTCCTGAAGCTGGAAAAGGGTGTTTTACTGCAGGACAGTATCCTTTTATCATCATCTCCTCTGAAACACTATGTCCAGAAACACCAGAGGCTTGGAGACAAAACAGATCCATGTGGAGCAGCTGTAGCTGCAGCCAACACTGTACAGAGGACAGTGCAGCCACACACCCTGCATGATCCCACAGCCCTGCTCAGGTGAGCAGCCTCCCCCTTGTCCTGTGCAGGGGAACACCACCAGCTATCTATTCACCATAAGGAATGAAATGCTTACGGGATGAAAGCACAGAAAAAGCAAGGAACAGGAAAGGCAGCAGGGCGAGAAATTAATGGAGAAAGGAGAGGTCAAGGAACAGCCACTTGCAAAGGTATTTTATCATCCTGTAAAAGGAAGGTGAGTTGTTTTCCTATAGTAGAGAAAACTTGCATCTACATCAAATGCATTTGCCTGTGACCTCTTAAATAAGCCACCCTCAAGGACGACCACACAACCCTCAACATAGCTATCAGTATTACAGCTTTGTTGCAATCATGTATTACCACCATGATAAAAACATGTTTTAATTCTGCATTAAGCCAAGAACAGTACTTCAATAAGGCACATTGTTATTTGGGATCTTCTCTTCAACAGGTATTTTAACATCTGAGCTTAAACTAAACTTTTTTGAATTCAACCTTTGAGTCTCTGTTCAAAGAAGTGCAAGAACTAGCAGCTGCATGTGAATATCCTACAGGTTATGGCTGCAAAGCCCAGCAGTCCCACAGGAGTCATTGGATGGCCAGTCCCAACAGGAGAGAAGTGTTTGGAGCCATGACTGGCAGGAACAAGCAAGGTCTGTTCCTGGGAGGGATAGGGCAGGCCGCCATGCAGCCAGGAGCAGGGCAGACAGTCACACCAACCACTTTTCATAGCTAGAGCTGTAAGAACAAACTGGCAGAAAACGACTAAGCTAACCAGGACCAAGTTATCATTTTTATGCCACGATGCAGATGCCTCAAAAGACACTTCATGACACTTAATGGCAGCCTGACAAGAGATTTGACTTACATTATACTCAGCTACAGCACAGGAATACATTTTCCTTTAGAACTGCCCATATGGGCTCCATCTTTACCCTGCAAACCCTGTGCTGAGGGTGGCTGCGCCCCACAGACCTGCCTTGGTCAGTGACCTATAAACAGACAACACCCTGTGCTATTCTTAAAAAACTTAATACTCAATATTTTATTGGCTAGATAACCTCTTACTGAAATTACTGTACAATTTTCACTTGTTTCAGCCGAAATTGAGGGCAATTTTGCTTAAATAAGCCTGTCTGTGCCATTAGCTCCATTTCACCAGGGAAATTTGCTCTCACTTGTGCATATGACATAATCTATTTACATAACCCCACTGAAACAGACATTTCAAACCCTTACACTGCCATTTCACATACTGCAGTTATATTCAAGCTTAAGTGAATCTTTGACACTAGTCTTGCACTGTGTTTCTCTACCATGCACTTTGCTTGGCTTTGTTTTTCCAAAAAGAAATATTTGCTTCTGGAGATTTGGTTTCCATCATGCCTAGAATCTCAACTATAGAAACAAAGATTTTTATAAGAGCAAACCTTAAATATTTCCAGTGATGATTTTACACACCAAATTATACATTCTGCTTCTATAACTACTTGGAAGAAAGAACATGCAGTAAAAAAACAAGAGACCCCAGGCCCAATTAGCACAACTGTTCCAGGACACCAACTGTGCAAGTCCTTCAAGTGGAAAAAAACCTCCAACCTGCTAAAGTCTGCTTTAATGCCTTTCCATCCTCAAAAAAGATTTTTCTGCTCTGGAAAACAGAAGCCAGTTGCATTAATTCTCACACATAGCAAGGATTAAATCAGTTTAATAGTTACCATACAACTGCTTATGTTTTAAGTATTCTTTGTCTTCATACCATTACTGCAGTTACTACACATAGATAAGCATTCAAGCATTTGAAATGATACAGCATTTAGACAAGAGCATTGACGAGGAGTTCAGTGCCAGGCACGATATCTATGTTTTCCTTCCCCTTCATCTGAAGGAGCCCTTATACCTTGGCATTTCTCCTTCATAGGACAACCAAGAATAGTCAAAAAACTTGTTTTAACTCCACCTTAGTAACATAGGCAATAATCAGAAAAGACCCAAGGAACTGAGACAGGACTACCTGCCCATCTGAGCTTTTGGGATTTGCTGGAGATTAGCTCCTCATCAGTCCCAGGAATTTATCCACTGGCATTGATCTCGCTCAGTGAGCTCTCTAGGCACACCCTACAGAATTCAAGCTAATTCTCTTCTCCACAAAACCCTCACAGGAGTCATATGTGAGACAACCTCAGAGACTGTAGACCCTCAGAAGAACAGCACAGCCAGCAATTCCCAAATCAAAAGTATTACATTTTACAAGTGGAGTCACAAGCCCTACCAACTCAGTTGTTAGAGAGAAACCATAAACCAAAGAGCAATGAAGCAGGTCAGAAACTGAGATGCAGGAAAGGCTGTTTTAGGCAATTATATAATTAGTGGTCACTTCCAGACAAGAATAAAGTCCCACTTACCACTTAAGTCTTCTCACCAATCATCTGCTCAGTAGCTGTAAAGCTCATGGAATTGGAGTGGTTGTTTTTAAAGTTGACAACATAAATGAGACTATCTGATGTGTACTGGGTAAAGAGAAGTAGCTAAAATACTTAGCAGTAGTTCCTATGAGAACTTTAAAGCTCTTATGTTCTGGGTTCAGTATGCAAACTACCCCCAACCCATAAAAAAGAAACGATAGTACTTTATTAAAATACTAAATTTTATTTTTTCCACGTACATTTAGTCTCCCCACCATTTCCATTTGTCTGACCACCACTACCACCATGCCTTATCAAAACATTCCATACATACTTAAAATGAAGCTGAGGGTGGAGTCCCGTCTTTAAAAACTAAGCAGGCATTTTGGACAACACATTCTTGGCAAGGTAATCTGGATGACATTTATCAGACATGGTAGGGAAAGCTCTTTCAGCATTTGTAAAAAGGACAGCCAAATAATGGTTACAGAAATAAGACTGCAGATTTTAATGAACTGGTTAAACTGTTTTCTTTTCTTACAGAGTCTGTCTCCACTGCCAGAGAGCTTGAATGACCTGGAAGTGTACACAAGAAGTTAGAAATTGAAATCCATTTTTCTAATTATTTTCAGTCTACTATTGCCAGTTAACTCCAAAAAATATTGACATTAAATTAAAATTTAAAAAGCATTCGTTTCAGAGAAAACTCAAGTTCAAAGCAAGACCTTAGGCCTTTCTGCTAGAAGACTGTTACTCACGGTAAGTCACAATAGTAAGAATTCAGTGAAGGTAAGTGAGAGGATGGGTGTGGACCAGCTAGGCAAATATTGGCTGAACTCTGCCTACCCTGGCTAATGTCAGACCAACTCCAGTAGCTGAGGCTAACTGCTTTTAAATGTTCTTTCAAGAACCTATCAATTTGTCTATCAGACAAGTTTACTCTGAACCACTGAAGGAAGCAGGAAAGCATAAGGAATTCTGTCACTGGAAGAAAGTTTTGACTTACAGGAATCTTGATAGGGAAATCAAGACATTTTAGCCTAGTATATGTTGGATAACAACTAATTCAGAAACTTGCTTCCTGATACCACCTTTTGGCTTGCCCTCTTGCAAGAGTTCAGTTGACTTTGGGAGAAAATTTAGTAAGAAAGCCATAATCTCAATCACAAAACAGCTCCCCCTCCCAGACACCCTCCCCAACAAAAGGCTGAACAGCAGACTGGCCTAGGTGGCCAAATTCAGCAGCAAGGAAAACCACAGCTCATTTCCTTGGCCAATATGGTGCCAAAAGGAAAATTCTGTGGGTTTAGTAAGCAAGAGATAATTTACCAACCATATAAAAGCTGGAAAAATGTAATAAAATATTAGCTTTCCCAACTTAGCCAACTATACCCTTAAAACTGTTCCCATTTATTTAATTTGAAGTATTGTTTGTGGTTTGTAACCCTTTGAAACATACCAAGGCTTGTAAAGATTAAGAAGTGGAAAAGAATCCCCTAAGTCAGGTTATAAAAGTTTTTGGACTTTATCAAGTTCCAATAAATTCAGTTACCTTCTGGTCCTCCATCCTGAAGCAATTCTTAACATAGTTGGCAAATTTGGGCTCCAGCTTAGGAAGGGAAGAACCCTATTTTGAAAAAAAGCAAGATTCAGCGTATGCAGGTCATTTAATTATTCCAGTAAATAACTCATTTATTAAAGCTTAAAACTCTTACAATACACATGGGATTTTACTGAATTCACCTTATAACATCCTGAACAAATCTGCTTTTAAACCATTTTCAAGACTTTTCTTCTCTGCAGTACCCAGGTATTACTCACAAGAGTGACTACACTAAAATGGCTGTACATGCATCTTTGGTCATGCTCAAAAAACTTAACAGCAAGCACTGACCACTTAAGATAACATTGTTTGTAGTCAACATTCATGCGCTATTCAGACAAACTAGAACTAATTCTGTATTTATGGATTCTTACTACAGCTATCTTTTATTACTTTATTACTATATGATCTGTACTCCGATTTCTTTATTACTTTATTACTATCCTACCACAGGTAGGTTTTTTATTGCAGCTCTCTAAAGCAAAAAATTAACTGATCTCCCACCACCCTTTAAGACTCATTCTAATTTATTAGTTCTATCAATTTAAATAACCATTCTAGAGACATTTGCTTGTATTTTTGAAAAAGTCTTTGTACATACTCAAATGTACAAAGCAGATTCAGTAATTCATGGGTCTAGGTTTACCTTCATGTCTTCTCCTATCTCCAGGCAAAATACAGCCCCACTATTTTAAGAGACATCAATTTACTTTCACATGCCTCATGAGTAATACTTTTCCCATTTTTCAGGTACCTGACTTGAAATATACCTAGCCAATTATGACAATACACTTAGCTGCTACTCAGCACACTGCAGAAGACAGCAATTTTATGTTCTAAGGAAAGAAAGCTCTGTTAGGAATACCTGAAACTGCAATACTGCAACCAAAAAGCTTGGATTTAGACAATGTCTTCTTACCCCTGGGTTCTGTCAAGTACAGATGCTTTTCTATTAACCTGCTGACATCTACTTACTACACAATACAGCAGCTCCACTCTAGCAGCTTTTTAAAAAATCACTTTGTATTTTATGAAATTATTAATTTGCTGGCTGTCAGCCAGAAGTGCTGTTGTATGTGGCAACACACAACCCTTTTGCCTAAGGTATGTTCTAGCACCATCTTGGAATACATTAAATTAAGCTGCCTGCTATTGCTTCTACATATTTGTGCTTACACAGCATTTCCCAGTAAAAACTCTTCAGCAACAGGCTACTTGCCAGTTATCTGGTCTGCATGCTTCCCTCCACAGGGACATCTGTCTACCCTGAGCAGCTCAGCCACTTCTGCTTACACTGCAGAAATAACACTAATCATGGCTCCTCTGAGTCATGTAAAAACCCACCCTAGCATCCCTAGATCCAAGAGGTTAGTTTGACCTAGTAGAATGATAGTATCTATCACTGTCAGGTTCATAATTTAGGGATATGCATTTCAATCCTGATCATAATCTGACATTGGACACTCTGCATTCACTGTATGCTGAAACACTTGCTGTCTTATTTTGCATTCCTGGGACAAAACTGCCTCAAAACATCAAGAATCTGAGAGGAAAATCATCCTAATTCTTTAAATTACTTGATTGCCAGTGTAAGGGGGAAGAAGTTTATCATCTCAGACCAAACTAAAAAAATACCCAAATTCTTCACAGAACCGACATCAGTGTAGTTTAGCCAAAAGTTAAGTCTCCAGAAAAGAATCTGGTTCAGTCACAAGCATACGATCTATAAGCATTCTCCTGAGCTAGTGAAGTAAAACCAGAACTCAATCTAGATGTCAAGTCCTCACTACCACCTATTCTGCAGTACATGTGTACTGAACTGCACCCCTAGCTAGCACACAGGTTTCCAAACTTGGCTACGGGGGAGAGAATTGCTATTACCTCCTACACGTTTACCCAACCAGCCTGTAACTAAAACACAAATTTTTATACTTAAATAGCAGCCAAGAAGAATACGCATACGCATAACCATGAAGTCCTAGTCAAAGCTGATAGCAAGCAATGCCTGAGTGACTGCTCTGTGACCTCCAGAAGATGAAGCATCCAATGAGGGGAGACTCAATTATCCCCAGATCTCCAGTTCAGAAAGCAAATGCTTTCAGGTCTTCAATGATTCACAAATGCATATCACAGGCACCTGTCTCCCCCTTCTGGAAGCTATAATGCCTTACAAGCATCCAGATATCCAAGTTGAATACTGCGTTAAGACCAAGCCATTCCAAGGGTGTGAAGAACTCTGCTTTACTCTAGTTGCCTAAACTAAGATGTGTACACTAGTTAAGACAACTTAGAATAAGTATCACCCAAAGTGTGTTCTTTGTTTATTGTTTTGTTGTGGGGTGTTTTGGGATTTTTGTGGGTTTTTTTGTGGTCACTAAGAAATACCAAATTACTAAACACCACTACCGGGGGAATACAAAAATAAACTAGGTGGTTTCGTTTCTCATTAGTACAGAGGCTTCTTCATCCCAAACAAGTTCTCATTTCTCTAAGCTTCAACATCAACATACTCTGATAACAGCACAGCAATCAGTGACATGTAACCATTTCTTAAAAACACCTAATTCTTCTGATCTGTGGAAGTATAGAAGGCTGACAAACCCGAAGCTTCCAAAAACTCACCTTATCTACAGACGCCTGCATTTTTGCTTTGATCTCCTCTAACGACAGAGGGACTTTTGGTGTTTTTGGAGTTAGAGATTTATCCTTCTTGGAATCTGGAGTCTGAAAATTATTAATTTCATTAGGAACTTGCACATAAAGCTGGTTAGTATACAAGATCATGTTTTCTAAAAACAAGACTGTTAAAACCTACAAGAACTAGCTATTGCATAGATACTTCAGACAGTTTTCAAAAAAAAATCACAGAAGTTAAATTTGTGCTTCCAACACATTCCTCAGAGACAAGGAAAAGAACATTTAAGTTTGGAGCTACTACAGTTAGCATAGCTAGTATCTTAGACATTTGGACAGGTGCATACACAGCTTTCTCCCAACTGAAACGGAACTGAAAATAGCCCAAACATTCAGTGGTTTAGTTCACTCCATAACTGCAGCCAGATTAAGACATGCTTTAGAAGGTACACAACTGCACTGCTTTTCAGATGCTATCCTGCCATCCATCCAATCCACACTAATTTTTGTATGAACCTTCCTTGCATGCATGTTTGAGTACATACAGCAAGGAAAAGCTGCATAAGGAAGCTTGACAACTACAAAGCAACTGAAGAAAACTGTTAGTTCTCAAATGGATCAGTTAAGCCAGACTTCCATATTAGCAGCAGCCCCCTGTTGTACTGCAGTGGCAACAGAGTGGGCACTCATCCCTTTGTAGAAGCAGCTACACAAAAAGAGAGTTGTATTTTAAACCATGGGATCACCGATACTCACACAGGACAGCATGTCTGATTTCACATCTTGGCTGTTACAGTTATATATTGATCACTGAAGAGTTTCACAGGGCAACATGAAGCAATGAAGAATATCCCCAGCATGCTTCATACTAAGATTCAAAAACCTAACTTAATGGTTAGTACATTATTTGAAGTTACCCTTAGGCAAGAGAAAACTAGGTTCCACAGTTTTACTCATTTGTCTTCACTCACTTTCGATTTAGATGCTGGTGTGGGCGGCTTAGAATCTTTCCCATTCTGCTTTGCCTTCTGCATATTTTTCCCTGAAGCCTCACGGACAGGCTGAAAAGAAAGCACTTAGGGTCATTTGCCATGAAAAACTGCTAGTAAACGTTAAGCTCATAAACATAATACTCAAGACTTAGTGACAAATACATGCTATTTAAATCAAACAAAAACACATTCTTATTGCCCATGCAACATTATCGACGTCCACTATTTAACCAAAAAGCATGCATGCCACAGGAACTCAAATGAAAAACTGTCAGTGCAACACAATACATAACCAAGATCAAGTTTTGTTATGATGCCACACAACTACATGGGACCTCCACTACATTTTTCCTTACATATTACCATGCAGACTTTTGGGGGCTGATATTGCATAAGACTAATTCTAGACGGCACTACAGTTCTGAGATCTGACTCAGTGCTACTTGGTTTTTTGTGGCTGTTTGTGTTTTGGGGTTTTTTTAATATAACCATTATCTCATTTGGCATTTCATACAGAAATATCATCTGGGATGCACATGGGCAATACCACATGTATATTTAAGAACTGGATTCTTATATTCCTCTATAAACCACAGGACCATTTCGTTCAGCCACACTAAATTGATTATATGGCAGGAAATCTGCAGTTCAGGCCCTAAACTGTTCTGTACTATCACCTATAGAAATTCATTAGGACAGAGCAGCATATAGTGAAGTAAAACATTAAACGTTTGCTTCTAAACAGCAGGTATGTAAACAAATTCAAGCCAAAGCACCCAACTTTGAAAAAAATTACTACCTTTAACCTCCACAGTTGCAAAGTTGTCTTACAGTTTATTTTACCACCAGATGGCACTCAAGGGCTGATGTACATTCACGTTCAAGCATTTGGCTACCTAAAGTGAACTTGAACCTTTTCCAATGGGCTCACACATTTAGATTTTTATTGAAAGTTAGGTTGCTAGAAAGACCTTTTTCACAGCATGCAGGACTAACTGAAATGGCAAAGCACAAGCCACATCTCTGAGCAGGATTTTGTTTGCTGCCCAATGGCCACATACAACATCATACCAGTCCCACAACTGCGCACATGCACACTGTTAAGAACCCAGCCACCCCTCTGCAGCAACATAAATAAAATATGGATTGGATGTACACTCACACTGAAGTGTTCTAATATTCTATTAGAATTTCTTTATACAGACCAAGCTAAATCAAAAGCATCCCATTCACGCATTCCAAATAGCTGTGCTTAAACTCATTGGTTTAAGGGACTATGTGCCCAATTACTGTCAGCCCTTGTATTAGTATCTAGTCCATTATGAAACAGAACACTGTGCAAAGAAGAGGACACTTCAATTAGCTTCTGCATTACAATAAATGCAGAGTTCAAACCTAAACAGCTATCTCATTTATGCAAGCACAGCTCACACACACACTTCTGCTTTAGGGGTCTTCATATGAATCCTCAAAGACTCAAAATCAGGACAGTTAATTAGCACCTATTAGTACATTAAGGGGTGTTAGCACTTGCTCCCCCTGTCTGAATAAACTTGCTGCAGATATTAAGTCCACCAGGTGTTATCACTCCAAGTTCATTGAACAGGCTGTTTAACCCTTGATGGGTGAAGAGGGTCACAATGTGCACTTATGTATGTATATATGTGCCACTTACTTTCTTCATTGGCGTTTTCATTTCTTCCTCATCATCCTCTAAGTCATCCTCATCACTACAATTAGAAAGGTAGTCACCATAAGAAGATTCATACCCACAGCTTTTAACACATCAGATATTAGTCTTCCCTCTCCACTCCCACCCCAGATTTTTTTTCATGAAGGTAGCAAGTAATCTTCAAGTCTACCTTATACCTTCTTTTAACACATGGCAAGGTGTTAGGCCAAATACTCCGCTGTTAAAAACAGTTAAATGCATTCCTTTCTGTTTTAATACTGAAGGCACAAATCTTAGGACTTCCACTACTACTAAAGATACTCTAAATTTATAAGTTAATGAATTACATAAAACCAAGTTTTATAACCCTGTATAACATATTTGAATAACACTAACTTAGAGTGCATTGTGAGATAAACTTTGAGGTAATTCTGTGTTTTTTGTAGCCAAGAAAAAAGTAGCTTGCTCACTTAAAATCCAGTTATGTCACACAACTCATTCTGAAACAGTTAACCCTGTATTTCAAAATACATTATCAAAGCAAGAATACATACTCATCATCCTCCTCCTCATCTTCATCATCATCCTCATCATCTTCTGATAATTTTGCCTTTTTCTTAAAAAAAATCAAGTATGTGAAGTGTAAATACCATTTTGACTTAAACAGCAACCTTGACCCAAAACAATTTGTGGCATAATTACAAGACCATCTTCCATCAATTTCACTAAAAATGAACAAGTTACAGCTGACAAGTCAAAAGCTACTGACAAATATACAGCATGATCTAAGCACACAAACCTTTTCTTCTACACTACAGAGCTTCGATCAGCATTTAAACTCTTGCAGTACGCTGATTTTTACACTAGAATCTGCACAAACTCTGCAGACAGGTGCAGACTCCACAAAGCAGTCTTCATATTAAACCCTCCAGCAAAACTTTGGAAACTATGTACTTAACTACACTTCCGTTATTTAGTATTTGTCAAGACCCATATACAAAATAATCCTTCCCCACAGATGTCAATAAACCACAAACTAAGTAAGCAAGCCATCTAACACCTTACTCCTAGAGGCAGGGTTAATACAAAATTCAAAAGAAAATTCTGCAGACAATCTGACTGTAAGTATATATACCTGTGGTGTTTTAGCTCCTCCTCCACTTGCTGGTCTCTTTGTTGAAGTGTTCACAATTTTTGTATCATCTTCCTCATCATCTGATTCTGGTTCTTCCTCTAATGCTGATAAAATGATGGCAATGTGTAAAAACCCACCTCATTTAACAATAGCTAAAACAAGACTGCTAGTAAGAAAAACAGAAGAATATCAGCCACAACTAAATAGGCATGATCTTACTGAGGTGCTGAGCTGATAGAGGAAGCTTCCCACCAGCAAGCTAACACTGAGGTCAGCAACTTTTCCAGCTGACTGCATGCAGATACTACTACACTGAAATCCAAAATGGGTGTATACCAACCATACACTGCCTTCTGCGCCATACACAGAAGGCATATAGTTAAGAATACAATTCTCTCCAGTTCTAAGGAGACACATTTAAGAGACCTTCTAGAGAGAAAGATCAGTTTCAAAGAATTTTACAAAGGAGAAGGCTGGTCCTAGCTTAGGGTGAGTATGCACTAAAAACTATTTCATGGGCAGTCTTTCTCACTCTCAACTGGTAAGCAAAAAGCTCACCGCTTTCTGGTGTGAGACGCTAATACCACCAGGAACCATCACCCATTTTTGAGGGGAGAAATTAGAACTAAAATTGCAAGGCTGACACACAACCCTTACGCATACAGATCAAGAGGCAAGAAAAGGTATGCAAGCATTTCTCTTAAGTCCTTTGTCCTCCAGTTACCTCATGCTTCTGAGGACAGTGAATTGAAGTTTCACAGGGCCAGTATCAGACAAACTACTGCTTCAGATACCAGACACATCACTCAAGTTCTGTTGGTGCTGACAACAGCACGGTCGAAGATCAGTAACTAGAGTAACACATACCTACGAGATGTTGACCGCTGACGTAAACGGGCCCTGAACCACATTTCAATCTCAAGACCACTGGTGGTGTGATCTCAAAGCCACCTAATGAAACCTAAGGAAAAAAAGCATTGTTATTTATTCAAATATTAAAGGCAGTGTATGCTTAAACAGACAATTCATGCAAATGAAACGAAGAGCTCCAATATCTATAGACTCCAAGGCTAATACAGTTACTCCAAGTTTCCATCTGAAAGAATATTCTGGAAGTGTTCAGTAAATTCAGGGTCAGTAGGCCACAACAGGGTTTACTACACTCTCATTGCTTATCATAATTAAAGCACACTTCTCAATGCCAGACTAATCCACATTTGCTTCTACTCATCTTGGCAGCAATGTCAATTTGAACATTTTTCCATCACACCTACCCCCAGCATTCTGCAGCTCCACTTGTACAACATCTGCAACACTGCTTCAAAATTACATTCCAGATTGCAGGAATGACAAGCAGGGTGCCCTTAAATAAAGGGTAGCAGTCACCTTTTGACTCTCTCAAAGAACTTGGGACCTACAGAAAAACTGGATTTTTCTCATCCCAGGCTCAAAGAAAGCAACGCAGGCTATAGATGCATCTGCTTGCAAACATGTACATTTGTATACATAGAAATGTCATGCATAATTACTATAAATTCTGTAAAAAAGCATAATTTGAACAAAAGTCCATCATCTCCAGATGACTAGAGTAAGTCCACTAGGCACAAAAAATATATTACTATTTACCTTGCATTACTATACATGCTAAAACTGACACTTGTCTGAACCCACTAACCACTGTACAGTTTCACTAAACTTCACTAAAACCTTTTTTAACTAGTCTTTCTCACCTAAGGCGCAATTTGTAGATTTGTCCAAGTTCCTGTACTTACCGTAGGCTGCACTGACATTTTCAGAGATGCCAGTACTACTTTAATAGGGTTGCCTTCATAGTCCAATGCTTCTGCTTCTACCACATGTAATTCGTCTTTGGCTCCAGCCCCTAAAGTAACCTGTGAGGGAAAGAATGCACATTCTAAGAATCTTTCCAAATATTCTGAGTTATTTTGAACTCACTGTTCTCTATCTTTCTCTATCTCTTAAGACTGAAGTTCATTCTTCTGACTGCCAATGACTCAGTTGCACTCCTTCCCAAGCCAATAGCCTCTCTCCCCGTAACACTGGCACTTGCAAGGTACAAGCCAAGGCATGTGTTTTGACAAGAGTGAAAAGGAGACCTTTTGCTATACTGGACCATTGCATTGAAATGGGTCAGTGACAAGTCCAGTCAGCACTGAAGCTGGCCCAAGGGAAGAAGTACAAACACATATCAAAAGGAAGGGAAACAACTGCTATCACTACTCCAGAATCAGCCTTTATCCTCTCCCTTCCCACCATGTTTCATCTGCCAACTGCTTAACTATCACTTACACCACACACTTTTTGCTCAGTTGACATTCAGTGAGGAGTTAAGTCTTAACTGCTCAGTTCAGTACTGTCATTTATGCATATGCCTTCTGCACTAATTCACCAAGGACTGAGAGCTGCTGTCCCAGAGCATTTCAAGACTCAAGTGCCAGGATTCCTTACACCACATGCAAGTCTGGCACTTTCTGAAGATTCAAAAACCATAGCTGCAGGGAGGCAAATGAGAGACTAGACAGGGGACAGGCCTGAAATTCCAGTTCTCTGAACCTCTGGCATCTGAGTCAGGATTACACATCAGGGATGTGAAAACCAAGAATCCCTGAAGTACTACAATTATTCCTGGGACAAGTGAACAAGGCTCTCTTGTTTCCTTTCCCAATGCCCATGAAAAGAAAGCTTTCCACCCTCCATGGAAGATGTGGGTGTAAACACTTCAGGCAGAGGCATACCATTCAAACTGCCATTCTCCAAGAGCTGAGTTTTAGGCACGCTATAATGACCCAGACTAGATATATCAGACTGAAGCTGAGAAACAGGATACAGAATTCACTACTACTGGCAAGTTTTGTTAATGTAAATCTGAAGAGGTGAAATTGCTGCTCTGATCTCACTTCCCAAATGGGTTAGCAACAACACATTATCATTCAGCTGGTGGGACTACCCAACAGGCCAAGAATTTAAGAGCATACCTCCACCCCAGTTACTCCTGTCATTTGCACCTGTTCAAGCAATACTATAGCACTTACTATAAATTTATTTACTGAGTGTCTGGCAAATATCCATTCATGCGCTTTCATTTCTACACTGAAGGTATGCACACTGGCAAATAGGTAATGAAACAGTGACCACCCCTCTATGTTCTCAGCTATCATTACTAAGACATCTACAGAAACCTTCATGCCACTTTTTACCTCTACATCAACCTCTCTTCCATTTCTTACCCTTTTTTCTCCCCACTTCTTTCTGTACCTCATACCCAAGTCCATCACCACATTTTCATCTTAACTGACACATGTGAGTCAACCTTTATACATCTACTCTTTTATCAGGTGCACAGATCAGTCACCAGGTATTTGCTGCCTTCACACATCCTTCATCAACTCCTTCCTCTGCTTGCCAAGGCATTTGCTGTTCATGGCTATGTCTAAGATCTTCCAAGCCTCTTAGACATTTCTGGTTTGTCAGTTATTTCAACCCCCATTTCTCCTGTATAGCATCTTTTTTCTTTAAAAATATAGGTTGTTGAATTAAGACTTTTTCCCCACAACCCTAAAAACTAAGTACTGAGATGCATTCAATGTGCTTCATCACCCGAAGAGTGTGCAGCATCAGAAGACATGCTACAGGTAACTTTCCAAGAAGAGGCTCTCTGGATAAAGCATATAACTCAAGTTATCACTCAGTGATTAAGTTCATCTGCATGGCAAAACATTCAGATATGAGAACTATCCATATGAACTTGTCCTATACGTAGTTTACTGTTATATTCTTCCCTCAAAAGAAATTCTAATTAAGAAGAAATTAGCCATTGTCAAGCCCAGGCTGCAATTTTCACAAAGTGCAAGCACTGAAGACACATGACTCTCAAAACTGTAATGCCTATATTAAAGTGTTGTAAGTATCACTCTGAATAAGTCTGGAGAGCATTATTATGCAAGTCTCCCACAGGAAGCAATTTTGCTGTAAGAAGTAACCCACAAATTTAAGGCTCAATTTCGTTTCCAAGTACCATCAACATATCTCTTGGATTTCAAGTAAAAACTGGTTATCAACCATAGAGAGATAGTACATTTCAATTCCTTGTCTGTGAAGTTGTGGCATATGATCTTTCTGCTAACCAGAAGTAACATGCTCAGCCCAGAACAAAGGTCTTGAAATAGTGTCTTGCTTGTGTGGCAGCAGAAAGATCTAAGGACACATCTAAGAACTCTCAGTGTACAGCTCATGATTTCCAGGAGTATCCTTGTCAGTGAGGAGTCTCTTAGATGAATTACCTGAATCAGAGACAGTGCTCCCAGATACATCCTTACAGAGGAAAGCACTAATGGAAATAAATCAAAACATAACCCCTCAATACACACAATTTCAATGTGGTTATTAGCTGCTTATGGAAAAAAAGGACTGAAAACATGTTTGTGGAATATATGGAAAAGATTTTTAAAATAAGGATTCTAATAAAGTCTACTAAAATGTGCCCATCCATGATTCGTACAAATCTATCCTCCCTCTGTGCTCCTGCAGCATCTGAGCTATTGCGTCAGAGATGTCAGAGGGTATGTTCTGGCCTTTAACTCTGTTTACTATACATTAATTAACCTACTGAGACTTAATATTTCAACTGTTGCAGCCTTGCATTGGTTGCTGTAAAGGACAATGCACTACTGGAGATTTTAAACTTTCTTTTTTTCAACATAGCAAATACTTCAAGTGACAAGGTACATTCCACTCCAAGAGTATCTTATTATTTAAGAGATTCACACACTACTAAAATAGAAAAGGTTCAAGGAAATAAATTTAAGCATTAAAAACTCACTTCTCACAACATCACATACCACTGATTAGAAGTAAAAAACTAACAATACTTGCCGTTCTCAAAGACAACTGATGTTCATTTTCTTCGTCATCTACTTTGAACTGATACTCCTTATCTGCTTTAAGCTCGCAGCCTGTGAAAAGACCACTTAGTTGTAAGCATACTGATCTACTTAGAGGCAGGCATTCGCTAACCACTGATTATTTTGGAATTTACTGCTCCAAGGCCCCGAACTTGCAGCGAAACCCAACGGCGCTGCAGGCAGACGACACACGTGGGGTGGGGAAAACCCCACGCGAGGCCGCGGCGCGCGGGCCGCCGACCGCGCAGCTCCCGCTCAGGCCCCCGGCCCCAAGCCCCGCCCGGCCTCCCCCGCGCTGCCCAGGGGACGCCGCCTCCCGGCACGCGGTGTAGGGGGCTCCCCCGTGGCCTGCGGTGAGCGAGGCCCCGCCGCCCCCCCCCCACGTGCTCCACCTCCCGCCGCGCTGCCACGTGCTCCGCGGCCACCCGCTGCCTCGCGCTCCGACCGAGGAACGGGTGGGGAACAAATGCGGCCTGGGCCGGGCCGCACCGCCGCCACGTGGGAGCAATGCGCCACGTGGGGCTCGCGCCGGATAACGGCCGCGGGCGCCGCGCGCCACCTGCCCCAACAAGCCCCCTTCCCCCCCCCCGTCTGTCACCCCTCCCCGCCCCACCGAAGCGCGGCGCGAGGCCTACACGAGGCCGCAGTCCCCCATCTGCCTCGGGCCGCCTCCCGCTCGGCACCGCGGCTTGAGGGAGCGGAACGACGAGGCCAGCGGGCGCCGAGCTGTTACCGAAAAGGAAGGTCTGTGGACGCAGGGGACCCATGCTCTCCATATCCATGGCGCTATCCTCCATCTTCTCGGCCTACGGGTGGCGCGGGACGGGATGCAGCACCGGGTGGTATGCAGCGCGGCGGGCAGACGCGCACTAAAGGAAGGCCTGTGCCCGCCCACTCCCAGAAATAGCCCGCGCGCTCTCGCGAGACTCGCGCCCCGGCCGCGCCCCCTCAGCCCGCCGCTCCGCCTCTGCGCACGCGCCGCCCCGCCCCTCCGCCGCGCGAGCTCACGCGTGGTGGGGGTCGTGAGGGCCGCCCTGGTGCGCGCGGGGGGCGGGGGGGTGCCCCTCACAAAATGGAGGCGCTAGGAGCTGCTCACCCGCAGTCACCGCTGGAGCTGCGGGCCCGTAGGACTGGGCAGGACCGCGCCACCCGCCCGCTGGTGGCTGGTCAGTCCCTCATGCGTGGGGCTGGCGCAGTTCGCCAGCACGGCCGGCGGGGAGAGGGCAGGCAGCGCCGCCCGGGCAGGTGCCCGCTTGCCGCTGTAACCTGAAGGGACCGGCCGGGCGGTGGCGTGAAATGGCTGTCGCGGGAAGGGCCTGATGCCGGAGGGGCCAAGCTGCCTGCGCCCCTCAGGTGCCTCCCCCGGCCGGCTGGCTGGCTGCACCGTGCGAGCGAGGGCGAGCCGCCCTGCCTGGCGGTGAGCCGGGCAGGCTGCCCTGAGAGGCAGCCCCCCTTGGGAAGCCCTGCGCCCAGCACACCCGGCGGATCCCAGGTGCTCCGTCTCGTCCTGCGCGCCAGGGGCTTGCTGAGGGAGCTACGAGCCAAAAGGCTTAGTGCTGTGCCGAAGTAACAAACCCTAGTGAGAAATGGGGTGTGTAAGGACAGCGCGCGGCTTCCGGACCCGAGCTGTAGAGGAGCTCAGGCAAGGTGAGAAGGTGCATCTACCCATAGGGGAAGGCCCCGTTGCAGTTAAATGTACTCTCCCTGTTTCTCTACTGTGTGTGCCACGAGCTGGCTGCCCCAGTCAGCTTTGACTGAAAAAAAGAAAAAAAAACCACCCACCTTTTCCTGTCTCCATACCTATGAAGATAACCCGCCACTCTCAGTTAACTGCTCTCTATGCCACTGGGTTCCGAGGACCAGGGAGGAACAATATTTTGGGAAATCCGCTTTCAGCTGGTATGTGATGCAAGTGAACAACTCTTTCATGTGAATTGGCATGTGGAGCATCTGTGTGTCACAACAGAATTGAAAGGGGGTTTTTTGTACTGAGACCCAGAAGCCCTGAAAAGGCTCACATGTGAATTAGAACGGATAGTTCCTCACTGGCGCTAGGCAGGGCACACCTTTGAGTTACTTTTCCAGGCTGTCCTTGTGTCCAGGGGCTGATGTGTAAGAGTCTTTGGTGCTGTATATTAGCTAATGTCAAAATTACTTTTACCAGAACACCCAGTCTTCAAAAATAAAAGTATATAGCCTCTTAGTTTTCCGTCTCTCAATTTCAAGTGATCTCACATAGTTTTTCCATGAATTTGAAATGTGTAACTTGTATGCATAATACCTGCATTCATATTCATAAAGTAAGAACATTAAATTCTGGTGCTGAAAATGAGACAAACAAAGAAGCAATGGAGTGCTAAAATGGATCTTGTCTGTCAAAACGTGGCATTCACCTTCTGCCTCATTCTCCTGCAAAGCTCACCCCGTTGAAAAAGAATAAATGCAGTTCCACAGCACGTACACATTGAGCTTATTTTCGACTGTAGTCTCCTATTTACAAGACACAACCAGTTTTCCAAACACAATGTTATTTGAGCCATGGGTTCACCAGGATACATCCCCCTACAATCCTGTTGACATTAAAGCAGATTGTCTACTGAGGTGTTTTCAAATGGATTGCCACAGGCTAACTGAAATACAATAATAATAAAATTGACTTGTGTGTGAAAACAAAGTATAGGAATGAATAGCAGTGCAGCTTACCAGGTGAGTGAGGACAGGATTTCAGCTGTTGTGAGAGCCCTCTTGTAGAGTCATGGGATAATTTCGGCTGGCAGGTACCTCTGGTCCAGCACCATGCTCACCACAGCACCAACATGGGTCATGCTGCGAGGGCTCCATCTCTGCAGTTTGAGTCAGTTTGCTACAGTGGTGCAATAACTAACCAATACTAGTTACAGCTGATCTGGAAGTGCTGATACAGGTTAAAATCAGTGGGATTTTTTTCTATTCTCATCTTCCTACCAACTCTTCTCTGTACTTAAATACAAGATCACACACTTGTAGCATGTGGCAACAGTATTTCAGCAAAACCAGAAAAACTAACAATCTTTTTCTTTTTTCCTTCCTTTGCATTCTGTAGTAGAGACATTGTTAATTTGCAACCCGTGCACCACTTGTAAGTATAGAAATAACACCCTGATGGATGATAAAGTTAAAAAAGAGGAGAACAGAGAGATCACTTAAGCATTATGAACCACCCTTCCCATTTACTCCACTTAAAATCTCCCCAGGAAACCAGAGAAGGAACAGTGTTTATTTCATTTTCTAACCTTTGGTTTGGTTTATTTCTTATTATCTTTAAGAAGCAGTTACTTCCTACTTAGTGAAAGAAGAGCGGCAGTTTGGCAATGCAGTACAAAGAAGGTACGCGCAGGATTTGTGAAGGTCAGGGGCAGGAAAACCCACCAGGTGTGGTGGCTGGTGCCACTGGCAGGAGCAAGGCATCATTAATTGATTAGACATCTCAGCCAAGAAGAGCCGTACAGATGCAAATAGGATGTTTATTTGATTTGGCTTGAAAATGGGAACTAGTATCAAAATGTAAAATGAAGTTTTGGCATGACCTGAATGACAAACAGACTGGACCGGGAAGGTGAATACTACATGGTAATAGTAAAAGACGCTGCAGCTGTTTGCATGTACATCCACCCGGTGTAATGCCAACAGGAGTACACAGCTACTGGGCAAAATCACTCAAAAAGCTGCTCCACAAGCGCTTAGCAGCTCACAAAGCAGATTGTGGTTACAGAAGTCCACCCAGTGCTGTTGAAGGGGGGCGATGCAGCCACAACATATTCTTGTGCATACAGAGTCACTTTTAATTCAATTACAGTCTTCCATTACTGAGGAAATAAATGTGGGAGGAAACAAAGGACAGACACAGAGAAGCAAAACGGGTAGGAAGTAGGAGATATATGCTTGCTGCATCTTGTTTGGCTCCATAGGGCTTTAGAAGGGCTGTCATACATCATGACATTTATTATTTCTGTCATGTACTAGGATGAGAAGTCCATTACAATATCGATCATTTTAGCTCTGCTCAACTCTGTGCTATGTAATACTCAGCATAGCTGAAAAAACTTACAAGTGATTTAGAAGTAGCTGTACAGGGAGAATTGAGGAAGAAATCGGAGTCAACATGGCTTCCCTTAATGGAATTCTCTTTTTAGTAAGCTTTTACGAAACTTAGGAAATCGCATTTTAAACACGGTTAAAGCCACAGCACAGTTGCAGTCAAGCAATCACAAGATATAGACACAATAAAGATTTCCTATGCAATCTTAATTTACATGGTGACATAATGACATAGTCTTCAGCTCTGTTGCCCCATAGCTGTCACATAACACCTCTACTGGGCTCCTCCTCCTTTCACCAGTCAATAATTTCTGCCCCAATGAACTCAGGGCCAAAAATCTTAAAAGGCATCAAAACACTTACCCCCTCCTTGATAACAAAAAGACCACCTGCAAACCTGAAAATCCAAGTATTTCAATTTAACCTGAAATAACCTCAGATTGCAATCATCAGATGGGAGAGCACAAGGGAGGTGCCAGCTAATATTAATATACCATTAGCAATAACAGGAGGCGTGGCATCACAACACTAAAACTTGAGGTAGCCTGAAATTTCCTTTTTTCTTCTTTTTTTTTCCTTAAATACTCTAAAAGCCATCCCAACAGACACAGAATCTAAATATTTTATATAAATGATCAAGCCTTGAGTATGGGATAATTAGCTCTAATTTAGAAATAATACAACATGAACCTGAATATAGGTCCCTTAACAAAAGGATATCAAAATTGTACACTTGGGGTTTTTTGCATGCAGCTGAGGTTCAGATACAGCTCTGCTCAGGCCCAAATGGATGGTACTAGCTTCGATCTCAGTCAAGTGTTTGCAGTAGTATGCAGTAAAAGTTGGATTTTTGTGGTGGATTGGACCATATCAACAGGCCATGGACTATGATACATGCTAGGGTCAGGGTTCTGAGTGTCAGAGGAGCTAGATGTTTGAGTACATGGGTTAGCATTGCCACACTCTGGGGAGGGGAGGAGGAAAGAAAATAGGGTGTAAGAAGGATGCTTCTCCCATTGAGTTACACAGCCTGATGCAGGGATGCAAAGATGAGCTGTCTCCACTTGCCTGCCTTCATGAGAGGCATGTATTAGAAACATACCTTTAAAGAAAAGAGGGAAAAACTGTGTACCGGATACAATCCAAGGGGAAAGAGCATTTTGAACAATTTCACCAGCCCTTGCCAATAGTCAAGACAGTCCGTACCAAAATAGGGTCTCTGGTCCTTAAACAGGATATAAGCGGCAGATAAATGGAACTCTACCAACTTCTGATATTGTGCACAAACACTTTAGATCAATGTGGTTGCTTGACCCTGGCTGGATGCCAGGTGCCCACCAAACCACTGTATCACTCACCTTCTCAGCTGGACTGGGGAGAGTATATATATCAAAAGGCTCATGGATTGAGATAAGGACAGGGAGAGATCACTCACCAGTTACCATCACAAGCAAAACAGGCTTGACTCAGAAAAGTAATTTAATTTACTACCATAAAATCAGAGTAGGGTAATGAGAAATAAAAACTGAATCTTAAAACACCTTCCCCCCACCCCTCCCTTCCTCCCAGCCTCAACTTCAGTCCCAGTTTTCTCTACCTCCTCCCCAGTGGCATGGGGGGGACAGGGAATGGGGATTGTGGTCAGTTCATTACATGTCGTCTCTGCCGCTCCTTCCTTCTCAGGGGGAGGACTCCTCACACTCTTCCCCTGCTCCAGCCTGGGGTCCCTCCCACAGGAGACAGTCCTCCATGCACTTCTCCAACGAGAGTCCTTCCCATGGGCTGCAGTTCTTCACGACTGCTCCAGTGTGGGTCCCCCACGGCATCACAGGTCCTGCCAGCAAACCTGCTCCAGCATGGGCACCTCTCTCCACGAGTCCTCGGCTCCTGCCAGGACCCTGCTCCAGTGCAGGCTTCCCACGGGGTCCCAGCGTCCTTCTGGCATGTACCTGCTCCAGCATGGGGTCCTCCACGGTCTGCAGGTGGATATCTGCTCCACCACTAGCCTCCACGGGCTGCAGGGGAATCTCTGCTCTGGCTCCTGGAGCACCTCCTCCCCCTCCTTCTTCACTGACCTTGGTGTCTGCAGGGCTGTTTCTTTCATGTGGTCTCACTCCTTTCTTCTGGCTGCAATTGCACAGCAGCTTTTCCCCTTCTTAACTGTGTTATCCCAGAGGCACTACCACCATCACTGATGGTCTCAGCCTTGGCCAGCAGCGGGTCTAATGGCTGGCATTGGCTCTATCGGACATAGAGGAAGCTTCTAGCAGCTTCTCACAGAAGCCACCCCTGTAGGCCCCCTGCTACCAAAACCTTGCCATGCAAACCCTTGGCACTCCCAGGTGCTGTTTCCTCCCTGGGAACCATGACTCCAGGGTGTGTCTTACACACAGACTGCTTCTCCACGTGCACTGTTTTCTGGGTATTTTTCCTGGAAAAAATTTGCCCTAAAAATCAACATACTTTGAAACTCTCCATGCCCTGCTGGTCCCAAAGATGAAACCATCTCCCAGTAAAAGGAGTAGTAAAAGTGTGGAGTTGGTGGGGCTGAGATGTCTCAGGAAGGACTATGGCAGTGAAGAGCTCCATAGCCATCTGCATGTAAAGCTGGTGAGGCAGACTACACATAACCTTTTCAGCTACTCTGCTCCAGCGATGCCAGATACCCTTGCCCCTTGAGCTTGTCTACAGTGCCTCCCCCTGGAATGTTGTTTGCTGCTGTGCACTACTACTATACCTGCTGCCAGCTCAAAATGCTTCTTTGCTTGTTAAACCCAATGAACCTGATCCCAAAAGATGCTCTGCAACACTGCAGCTGTGCATGAGCTCTGCTGACCACCTGCAGGCATCCAAGGCCATGGAGATGGGAGAGAATACATTGTACTCCACATAAATTTAGCCTCTTCTGGTGGTCACTTTTCACATCTACTTATTCTGCAGTACAGGGTTTAAAATATTCTCCCCCGTACCCCATGGTTCCTGCAGGCTCTGGGAAGGGCAGAGCTAAGGGTGGGGCTGTACTAGTCCAGTTCCTGATTTTCCTGTCTGTTGTACTCCGTCTATATAGCTTCACTGTCAGAGCCTGAAGTGCGGGTCTATTTGATGTTTGGGAAGCATGTAAAACCATAATTTTGGGCAGATGCGCTGGGTACAAGTTCAGGAAAGTACCTCGTCTGAGCTGTCCTCATTTCAGGATCAACAGCACCATCTAGTGAGCCCAAATCGTCTTCCTAAATACCTGTCTGCCTTATCTCCCACATGTCATACATTCCCCCAGGTCTCCCAGGTTTATCTGGCTTTGCCTATCAACACTTTTCCTGCTGAAGAGTTCCTTACTAGAAGGTTTTGCATGGTGGAAGCTGAGCACACTCAGCCACAATCACAGGCCTCTGAGCTGGGATGGGATGATCCAAATTAACTCACAGGGCAAAAAACATCACTGAGCTGTGTTCCAGACCCCATTTGGCTCAGTGAGGATCTTTTCTGCCATCCTGGACACGTCTCACAGCTTCCACATTCAAAAGAAAACTGCTCAGGGAAAGAAAATAATCCTCCCTTATCTTTCCCTTGGCTCTCTACTGTGTTTGACCTTACTCACCTGCCGTGTAAGGACCTCAAGCACACCAGTCAGGTCATGTTTTGTCCCCTGGATCTCACTAGCATATGTAGCTGGTAATACAGATGTCAAGAGAGTCAAAAGCATAGCCAACATTATTTCTGGTCTTTCAACTTAGAGCAACAGGCAGACAGGCAGCTCCACATCTCCAGCATGCAACAAGCTCTTCTGTTCCTCTCCTCATCACCTCTCCCTGAAAAAAAAAAGAACACATAAAAGAAAAAATCTGCAGAATCTACACACAAACCTGCAGAGGCCGATGTCTCCTTAACATCCTGTCTCCTGCACTGCTGCATTTCACCTCCTTCACAGCAGTCTCCAGGGCCCCCATGCTGGGTATAAAGACAGAAGGATGTCATGTTGACAGTAGTATCATTTTGTGCCTCTTTTTTTCCCAGCCAGGACAATGTGCAATTTTCAACCATCTTCACAACAGCATTGTCTCAGTTCCTTGACTCTTCATCAGAGCACCTTGCAGGCTGAGGATGCTTCAGGGAAGGGAACAAAAAAAACCCCAAGGTTTTGACTGTTCATGGTAAGGAATTTTGATGCATCAAGTACCTCCTCCAGTGTCAAGGTGATGGCCAGGAAAACCATACTATGTGAGATACGTGTGGTGATCTCTTATATTTCTATTTGCTTATCAGGCTAAAACAGACCCCTGTTCCCAGCTTGTGCTCGGACACTTTTGGAGTCCAGGAATCTGAAGCCATGTGGTTACACATAAGGATCTGGATTGCAGCTCCCAAGTATGCAGAGACAAGCCTGGGAAAGATCTTTCAAAAGAAACTACTTCAGAATCATGAAAAAGAACAAGATGGATGTTTAAAGCCATCTCCATAAATCAATTACTCTCCTGGACTTTACTGAGCTTATCTAATGTAAGCAATAGTATTAAACCATGCTTCATTCTGGGTTATATTTGTCCAGCTGGGGAAACGGCATGGGGTTTTTAGCATTGCAGCAGTATTCCAGGGTGGTTTACTGACTCCTGCACATCAAATATCCTCAGTTCACCTTATATGCTTTTATGTGTAGATGCTTATATGGTTATAGGCTTCTGGAGGATTTTGGACAAAGATATTTACTAAACAAATGAACATTTATCACATTTTCAGACTACAGCTGAGAAAATTTTATGGATGCAACAATGGGCTCTGGTCTGATCACTGATAACAAATGTGACTTTAGAGGTGTAATACAAGCTCTATGATCTGTCTGAAGCACTGAAAAGGTCAAAAAATCACACTGAATATTAGGAATCACTGGGAGAGAAACAGAGAATACTATTAGGTCAGTGTATGAGTGCAGGGTACAACCACATCTTGACTCCTTTAGGTAGCAACAGTCCTGTTGTGGAAAAAAAAAAAACAAAAACCTAAAACACAAAGTAAAGGGCTATTCAATAACAAGAAGCATGGAGAACAAGAAACAACAGTCTGCTGTCTCTCCTAGTACAAGAAATAGTGAGCATAAAATGAAACTTGTAGGTGGCAGATTAAATTAAAAAAAAAGAAAAGGAGGAGGGAGATCCTCACCCAACACACAGCAAAACTGTGGAAGTCACTGCCACAGGATACTGGGCGCACCAGAACTGTATGTGCATTGGACGCACACATAAAAGAAAAATCAAAGGGAGGCGTCGTGGTTCAGCCCCAGTCAGCAACTAAACACCACGCAGCCACTTGCTCACTCCCCCCATCCCTGTGGGGCAGGGGAGAGAATCGGAAGAGCAAAAGCAAAAAAAAACTTGTGGGTTGAGATAAGAACAGTTTAATAATTAAAATAAAATAATAATTATTATAATAATGATTATAATAATAATGGTAATATAATAACAAGGAAAAGGGAAGAAGGGAAAAAAACAAAAACACAAGCAATACAACCGCTCACCACCCGCCAACTGACGCTGCCCATCCCCGAGCCGCAATTGTTGCCTCCCTCCCCCAGCCAGCTCCTGCCAGGTAACATACTGGGCATGACATTAGGTGATACGGAATATCCCTTTGGCCAGTCTGAATCTGCTCTCTCAGCTGTGCCTCCTCCCCTCCCAGCTTCTTGTGCACCCGGCAGAGCATGGGAAGCTGGAAAAGTCCTTGACTAGTTCAAGCACTACCCAGCAACAACCAAAACATCGGTGTGTTATCAATGTTGTTTTCATACTAAGTCCAAAGCACAGCACTATGCCAGCTAGAGTGAAGAAAATTAACTCTATCCCAGCTAAAACCATGACAGGAGGACAGGCAAAAGACACTTTCTCTGGCTCTAGATGCCCTTGAACAGTTTGGGTAGATATTCTGGGCAAAATATCACTGTAATCTTAACCTGCTGTTACACATTTCTTCCAGTCATGGTTGGCAGCCAGACACTGGGCTGGCTGAGCATTTCATCTGAGGCAAGGGACTCCTCAGCCCACACTTAATGCCAGATGTTCCAAGCAGACCTGCAGCTCAAGAGCCCTTTGACCCAGGCTTGACTCCGGCCCAATGTACACTGCAGAGCTGGTTACAAGACACAGATCCAGAATCAAGCTCAGTTTTGAGGCTGCTCACACACTGCAGTGGGGTTTCAGGTCTAGCAGCAGAGGTTTAGGATATTTTGGCTGGCCATTTCCATCCAGGCATAGTCTCTGACAATCCCACAGTGGAAGACTGTTCTGTTATAGCAGGGGCTCCTAGATGCTTGTACTATCACCTGCATTGGAAACCTACTTCAAATGTAGTCTCTATGTTTTACTGCTGGTGGTAATTTGCAGTAGGACAAGATGGAAAGGTAACATAATATCACATTATCATCTTGATGCTCCTCTCACAGTTTCATCCTATAGTGAGGAAAACTGATCCTCACAGCAGTTACATACAATGGCAAAGTTACCCAACTCCCTTGATTCCTGGATGACACAAAGGAAAACCGTGTAGACCTCCTGTTTAATTCTCTGCATTTCCTATACCAGTTAGGAACTCTGGTGATGAATGGTGCATGTCTGTGTGATCCAGACTTTGAAAAAGCAGGTGATGGGTAGGGTCGTTATGGGATGTTAGTTCTCAAAAGAACGTAGAACTTCCTTTACAAGAAAGGATTTCCAGCTTCCTCAGGAAGACAGACATGATTTTTTGATACTTCTTCAATTTCATCTGAAATTTGGAAGCCTGAGTGCTAATAGCAACCTCAAAATAAGAGCTCCCATCTGTCTTGTACTGTACTTTTCAGACTTTGCTCTCTATTTGCAAATCTCTTACAAGTTGCTGCAGAGCTCTTTTTGCCAACATCTTTGCTTTGCTTTGTTAAGCAAAAACATTAACTGGTCTGACACAACCAGATGTACTGTACACATCTCAGCACCTTCCTGCTGCTGCCAGCTTGGGGTCATCAATATTATTTGCCTTCATTGTGGTGCCTTTTAACATTTAATTACAAACCAGAACTTGTCAGTCACTTTAGTTAGCATCTGCCATTTCTGTCACTTCAGCAAGAGCCCAGAATCCCTCCAGCTTCTTCCCCAACAGGGTTTTAAGGTGGGAAGGTCTGTCCCAGAACACCTTTAATAGCTAGCTGTTGACAGATCAATTAGTACTTGGCAATCCCAAAATTAGCATCGCCCATGTGCTGTCACTGTCACGCTTGCAGGATGGTTCATCACTCTTGTACGTTCCTGTCTAGCAGACACCCCTGGCACATGGCAGGGACATGCCTGGGCATGCCTGGACATCCCTCAGAGCAAGCAGCACATGGCTATGCTGGAGCTGAGCAGGAGACCAGGTAGATCAGCTCCACAAGGTCCACGATGGCAACCTTCTGTGCTGTGTCATGGTCATCATGGTATCCACCAACAGGTTGCGTCAGACCCAATCTAAAGGGAAGCAGTCATGATCAGCTGCAAACCCACAATGTATATGTTGGCCATAGGGGAGCAAAGGTCAACTGAGGGGGTCCCAATCTCCCACTTGTTAGACCTGACATGCCTTATTGTCACCTGCTGCCAGCATCCAAGGTCCCTGTAGAGCCCTGGTACCTCCACTAGTCCTCCCGGCACCATCCCATAATGTGCCTTCTCCTCCCTGTAGTGCTGAAGGTTCATAGTCTCTGGTCCACAGAAGCTCTACTGATTTTGTTTTACAAGACATAGCATCATTGTAGACTTAAGCTTCCAAAACCAATAGATCTTAAAAAAAAAAAATCACTTCATGTAAAGAAAAAAAGGATCAGATAGAACCTCATCCTCCAGGTACGCTAAATCTGCAGGCAATAGAGCAAGGGTTATTTTGGCACTTATGTCTTGCTAATACATTGGAAAACACAGATCAGTTCTGCAGCCACATTCATGCAGTGAGGCTCACCACCTTTTGTGGCACCTCACCAAGAAGCGTGTCACTACTTACACAAGGTGCTTCTCAAACTCAATTAAGGACCCACACCAGGTGTTTTTCTCATCAGTGGCAATATGAATCATAGAATCATTAAGGTCAGAAAGCATCTCTAGGATCATCAAGTCCAACTGTCAACCTACTACCACCATGCCTCCTAAACCATGTCCCAAAGTGCCATGTCTACACGTTTTTTGAACACCTCCCACGGATGGTGACTCCACCACCTCTCTCAGCAGCCTGTTCCAATGTTTGACCACTCTTTCAGACCGTTCTCATCAGGGTTTTGGGCTCCAATTTTGCCATCAGGGAGGCAGAACCCTTTATTAACTAATGTGAAGGCTGGGAGCTCCCAGGGTACTCAAGCTAAGTTCATGTCAGTGCGTTTACAGGACAGGGACTCACATTTGGGTCTGATGCCCCCTCATAAGAAGCGTGAAGAAACAGGGATAAATAAATGCAAAGTGTTAGTGCAAGTGGATTTGTCAGAGAAGAGGCTTGAGCGAGGGCGCTGCATTGGAGATGTCTGTACACCAGAGGGCACCCTGAAATTGCATATGTTGAAGGGAAAATTTATCGAATTACTGGGGCTGGGAAAAGATGTAGGAGAGCAGGAGGAGTGGGGATTTCACCTGTAAACAAAGAATTTTTAACCTTTATGCCACTACATAAGGGTAACATTAAAATATTAAAGCCTGTGTTAGAGAAACAATATTTTGCTAACAAAATATTTTTGAAGTCTTGGCATCAGCATCAGTCCTTGCAGTGTTTAGGTTTTGGCTTCATTTATCTTTCATTTACCAAGGTATAACTTAGCAGCAACTTTGCTGGAGTCAGACCCATTCAATCAACATTACATATGGTCTTTTGGGTATCTTAAGCTGTTGCAGACGGCTCTTCTTTTCTGAAAAAAAAACCAAACAAAACTTCACAGTGCCATCATCTTTCCTGGAAAGCTATGGAAATATGGGGACTCGAATCAGGCAGGGAGCACCAGCAAATTCCTTTGGGTAAAACCTCTGTGCTCTCCAAGCAGCCTTGAATAAATAAATGCCCACAATTGCAGGGACTGCAGCAGCTGGACCTTTGCTGGCAATCTCACTGCTAGAAGGCAAAAGCAAATATACAGAGGACCAGATGAGCTCTCTAAAGCCCCTGCTTCCAGCCCTGGAAACACTCCCCTGGGGCACACAGCATTGCCACCCTCAGCTCTGCTGACATATTTCTCCTCTATCGTTATGCATACAGTATCTTTCACCAGTGTTAGCATTTAGGATAATTTCCTGCTTGCACTCCAACAATGTAACCCTGTAACAGCAAACCCAAAAATGATGTTTTTGGGCTAACACACCCAAAAAGCATTAAATCTGCAGGAAAGTGCAGGACTGCCCAGTGGGTTCAGACAAGCCCTGGAGCAGGTTGAATACTGCAGGTTTTCTGGGGAAGGGAATCCTGGAGGTGGAGGGATCTCTGTAAGTCAGTCCAAGGATCCCAGCTCAATAACAGAGAGACAGATAATAGCATTTGAACACTATCTTCTCCAATTCAATTGTATTGATTTATTGCCTGTCCAATGAAACCATCAAGTGTACAAAATGGTTAATCTTATATTTTTTTTCCTGCTGTCTTCTCAGAGGAGTGAAGTTGTAAACACAGACCCATGCAAGGGCAGTGGGGGAGAATATTTGACTTTTTTCAAGGCAGATGCTGCAGTGTGTCTATGCAAAGTGAATCCTGTTTTAGCACAGGGCAAAGGAAGGACAGAAGCCCTTCCTACTTAGGGCTCCCACTGCAAAGCCGCTCCACCTGAATGGTTTGGACTTGCTGATAAACCTCACCAGCATCGCAGCGCTTGCTCAACCTCTAGGAGCCAGCAGGAGCATCAGCATCGCCAGCCTGGGCAGAACCTGCCCCAGCACCGCCCTGCCAGACCCCAAACCCAGCTGGGGGGATGCTGGACTGTCTCCCTCCGGTTGATGCATGGGGCTTAGCAAGGCCCATCTGACCTGCACAACTTACCTAATTCAAAGCCTTACCAATCTAAGTGAGGGAAACAATATTCCAGCCCATACAAGCAGACCTAAAACATGCAGGAGTTATGCTGTTATTTGAAACACACCACTTCAAAATGGAGGGCAGCATGTCCAGCTGGGGCGAGTAGGTCCCTGGCTCCAGTGCTGGATGGCTGGGAGAGAAGGAAAATTATTCATTTTTTTAAAAAAGTATTTTCTTTCAAAATGTACATTTGCAATTAAAGGCTAAGTATGGTGTATATTTTATTAATGATGTGGGATAGTGAGGCATTTTAAAGCTCTTTTGTTTTGATGATTTCTTTTTTTGAGGAAGAGGAGGGGAAGGCATTGAAATGGAAAGCTTAACACTTATAATTTCAAAAATTTGGCTTATATTTTAGGTTCTGGTAACATGCAATTACAGGCACTTAGAAAGAATTCCCTTTTTTATACTATGCCCTAGAGCATAAAATTAAGAGGCCAATTCAGGCTTTGTACTGCTTTCAGAGGCAGTTTGCTTCAGCATAGATCAACATGGAGACTGACTGTCGCCTTTCTATTGAATTAGGTCTATATTTTTGACAAGTATGGCAGCAGTATCATCACTTTAATCACCAACAATCCATTGTGTCTCTTTATGCTAATAAATAAAACATTCTGTGTTAAATATTTCCCAGTAAGCACTTGAAGACCTGCAATCACCACTCCTTCTATATGTTCCCAAGTAAAATAATATAACGGTAATAAAATCAAATGATGTCTAGGAGTTTTATAGACAACTAATAGCAGTTATTGCAAAGTGCACATCAGATACCAATTGAAGGTTACATTTCTCTTTAATATAATATAGCATGCATATTTCACTAACTGTCTCTATATATCAACTAAATTAAACAAAATGATGATATTGGTCAAAAACAGAGTTCTTTAGGAGAGGGCTTTAGGCAGAAGAGTTTTACAGGAGCTGTGTGTTAAGAGTGGGAGCCTCTGGACCACTGGATGCAAAACATGGGAAAACCATCCAGAGTTACAGAGAAATTTCCAGAGAAACTGCCTGACCTCCCCGGCCAGTCTGTGCCCTCCTGAGGGCAGGGCCAGCCCTCTCCATGCGCTGGGGCTTTGTTCAAGGGGTGTATGGTGGCAAGGGTCTCACAACCATCCCAGAAATGGCTGGGAGGGATCCCCAGCCCAATACCATCCTCTGTTCTGGAGGAACACACCAGTCTAAGACTGACTCCTGGAAATATAATTGCAAAGCAAAAATGTAGGTCTTAGAGGAAATACAACCAGATCAACAGTGAGCCAATGAACGCACCCAAGCATCTTGCCACATGTCATCCAGGGGGGCTTAGCCAGTAGGTCAGCCAGTGCTCAGGGATGGGCTCCTGCAGCTACCAGGGACACAGGGTATACCCCAGGGACCCGCTGTCTGCACTACCCCACCAACTTCCCCTTCTCCCACCACCCAGGTTACCCTGGACTCCCCAGATCCTTCTCCCCCTTGCTGCTTGGCTCTCCCAGGGCTGTGCAAGCCCTGCAGCCCACTTTGCCACTGGAGTGTCTCCCACACCAGTACTAGGACCGTGCTGCAGTGTAGGAGCTCCGAAAGCATGCCTCACCCTCGATCTCCCTGATTTCCCTGGCTTCATTCCCACAGTTCACTCTGGAGTTCAGGAGCCTTGGAGTCAACCTAAAGAAACCTTTCCTAAACTACAGATCAGCTTGTTGAGAGATTTTTCCCATCCCTGTTACTAATATGCCTAATATATTCAGGGGGCCCCGCCTCAGTCAACATGAATTGTAAACCATTTCTCTAATCCCCTGAACAATACCCTTCCCCAAACCTTTTTTCTATCTTAATTAGATATTCTACCCCTTTGGTTTAAAATAGTATTTTATTTCACTTAATGATTTCAACAAAAAATATTAGGATTCCCCAAACAGACATGTTCCCTCTGAATTCTCTCATTCTTTTTTCAAGGGCTTCAGTTTCATCTTTTTGTTGCTTTGTCAAAACATAGCTAATTGACTGTCCTAAAAGTACAATTTTAGTAATTTCTCTCAATGAAGCATCGCCGCCTCCTCTATTAACACTGCCTAATTGGACTTTGAATCCCCAGCCAGTGACTTCACCCATGCTACAGGCCCAGATCACTGCAACGGTAAATATCAGCATCCCAGTTAAATGTAGGTTGGCTCACATTCCCCCAAAATTGGCTTTCTGCTCCTCAGAGTCCAATCTGATGTAATATTACATTAACCATCTTTTTTTTTTTTTCTAGGGGAATTGGAGGAATGGAGGAGAAGCTGAAGCACAGATCTGCATTTCATCTCCTCAGTAAACGTGCGTTTGTTCCCCGGCGTCGGCAAGGAGGGAGCACTGCGGATCCACAGAGCCTGGTGGGAGACTTTACAGCCTCCCCAGCCTCCCAGCCATCGTTTCCAAGCTTGTTTCTAGCAGCTCTGACTCTGGAGAGCACACCAGGTAAGAAGATGGTAGAGCAAATCCCCATGGGACCCCACAGCTCCAGAGCAGTACCTGCCACCCCGTCCCTGGCACATCACCTGGAAATGGATCCCAGGACAACTCTGCTGTGGGCAGCAGAAACCATTTCCCATTCTTGCCCCACCTTCTCCAGAATACACGCTACATGGCATGTGGCTTTCAACTGTCAAAGACTTTGGCACATAACTGGGAGGGCCAAAAAGGTTGACTGGCCATGCCACACTGCGTGCGGCAGCAAATCACCCCCAGTATTATCTGCAGTGGCTCTAATTATCTCACAGCATCTGCTATTAAAATGCAAGCATCAGGCCAAGCTACAAGTAGAAAACAGAAACAGAACTCATTGATGCCTGTAATAGGCACCAAAGGCATATAACTCTGCATAATTGCTAATTGTTATTACTATTGCAGTTGATGCCAGAATTGCCCAGAGATGCCTCTTGCTGCTCACTTCCCTGCGGGATTTGGAAGGGCACTGAATCCCCACCACAACCAGCGGCGTTTCCCTTGGCAGAGACCCCCCATGGCAAGGGAGGACGAAGCCACCCCACAAGCTTGCTGACCCCTTTCAGAAAACATCAGCGCCTGCTGCACCAGCAGCAAAAATTGCAAGGGACAAAGTTAAATGCAAGTTTAAGTGTGAGATCAAAGTGCGTGAGGATTTACAAGGCACAGGCCTTTGAAGCCCCAAGCGCCAGACAAAGTGCTCCCTGCCACGCCATGCTCCGGCTTTCAGCTCCAACAGCAAAATCCTCTGGGGCCTAATGAAGCCACTTGACCTCTTGCTACCCCCATTCTCCAATCTGCAAAAGAGGATATTAACACTTCTGACATCCAGGCAGTCAAGGGGACTCAGATGGGTTTGACAAGGGCTGGCAGGCCTGCTTACAGTTTTGCTGGGGGACCCAACTGTGCAGCTTAAAAACACCGTAAGATACCCCATTATATAGGGTTTGGAGAGCTCTTTAAGATACAAAACCCTATCAAATGGGTTTTTTTCCCCTTTTCTGCTGCATACCTTTGCCCTTAGTAGGGATCAGCCACAACGTAAGTCTGTATTTCTGAAATGCACTGAATTTTCCGTCACTCATGCTCAGACGACTCTGCCATCTGCAGTGCTCTGGGTGTGAAGCCCTTACAAATCCTACCAAGAAAACCCATTTCTACCCCGTACTTACACAATCCACTTACAAATTTACAGCCAGCCGATCACCCACTCCTCGAAAGAGCTTCACCAGGCTGCTTCCCCTTGCCAAAAGCCTAGCATGGAGGCACACAGTTTGAGCGGGGGGGAGGGGGTGATTTTTAGCCTGGTCTGGATTTGGTCCCAAGGAGATGGGGCTGTGCAGCACAGCAGAGGGCACTCCAGCCCACTGCACCCGCCCAGCTGAGCGGGAAGGGCTCCCCTTAAAAGATGTTGCTATCAGCTCTTTCCTTATTGCAGGCAAGTGCTCCAGCGATAAATGTTTTCTTGTAAACATGCCATAGATGGAGGTAGGAGCCAACAAAATGGAGATGCCAGAAGCTTTTTGTCTTCGTGATTTAGTTTCTTATTAGAACATGCTACTGGGAAAGAAAAGATATCATTGATAAGACTGACATTAGAGCCAGCCAGTAAAATTAAAACCCCAAGGACTGGACTGGCCCTTTTCTTGTCAGGCAGGAATACAGATCCTCTGCCAAACTAACACTTTAAGATACTCATAAATGTTAAGGACGAAACTTTCAAATAAAGAAAGAAACGATTTTTGCTGCCTTCAGTTTTGGCAAAATAGTTTCAGATGCTTTAAAGGGCCTGGCTCTCTACCTGAGTGCTCGCCCTTCTGCCCCAGAAAAGGACCCAGCCCAGGGAGGTGCCGGCAGCTGTGGGCTTGGGGCTGGAAGCATCTTGTGTTCCTGCATCCTTCCAAAAAACTTTGGTCTAAATGATGGTAGAGAAAGCAAGCCTTGAAGCACCACAGTGAGCTTGTAGATTTATCCAGAACTTGAAAGGGCATGTGCACAGGGTGCTAACAGATAAAACTAATTCAAAAGCCAGTTTCTCTTGACATCTGCAGGCTCATGGAGCTAGAGCAGGAGGTATCACAAAGTCTGAGCTCAAAGATGCTGGGAGTTTTGTTCCTGGCCAGATCTCCAATTACTTTTCAAAGTGCAGATAAATGCTCTGATCTAGTCTCACTGGCCTTATTCTCCTCTTTCATTTTTACACAGAGAAAACCTAGCCCAGAAAACACATTTTTGCATGACGGTGTTTGTGTCTGGGTCCTTTATCTCAGGGCCCAGAGGGTTGAACTTTTAAATTCAGCTGTCTTGTGTCCAACCCTGCTACCAGCAGTGCACACCAAGGCTTCAGCTTGCACCAGCCTTGCATGGATGGCCCTGCTGCCCATGAGCACGAGGCCAGTGTGGACAACAGCCGCTCCCTTGCACAATGCAGTTTGGCATCATTTGGGCTTCCTGGTGCCCCACCGCACCCTTGGTGCCCCTCTGCAGGAGGGTGCCTCAGGCAGCTCCAGGTCAAACAGGGTTCTGCTGTGAGCACGGGAGCCTGAACACTGCAGGGCAGAGCTCTGCGCATCTCATCTCATCTAGCTACCACTTCGTCTTTTGAGAAGAAAGGGGGAAACAGCAGGTTGATGAGGAAATATGGAGCTATATGTGCACTGCTTACATATGGAGCTGAGTACTGCTCCTTGTTCTTGCACACTTTAGGGAAGTGTTTATCTTATAAATAAGTCCTTACAATAATCTTACAGCAAGCACTTAAAATGGTCTTACAAATAAGCACTTCTATATGTGTTCAATCATAAACACAATCCCTTGTGATGGGCCTTGACCCACCTCTGATTTTGCAGCACCAGCCCTGTGGCCACACACTGGGCCATGAAGCAGCAGCAGCTAGCCAGGCTCGCAAGAGGGCTTCCTTAATAAATTCTGATTAATAGATAACAAGTTCCTCCTATCCCTGCTCCTTTCACAGCCTTTCTACAACCAGCAGCGCAAGGCTGCTTTGACATGTGTGTACCACCTGAGTCTTACACCAATGTTACATGTCATTAACAAAACATAAACCAACAGTCATATCTTAACGGGAAAAGTTAAACCTCTTTATGTAGTTAAATAAAGATACCTTGTCCAGTCATTAAGAAGTGATTAGCTTATCTAAGAAATAACAGCGCTAGTGCTGTCAGAGTGGCACACAACCACTAAAAAGAGCAGGGATCAGATATCACATTATGCTCATTATAAAGAGAAGAAAAGACAAGCAGAAGCATAAAATAGCCATGTGGACAGTATTTTGCTGGATTTTTTCTTTGCACGGAAAAGGCTAAACACATTCTGCAAAAGAGAAATCAGAGTATTGAAAAAATTCTTCTTCTGGTTTTATTCATTTAGTACTGCACATAGGAAGGCAGCACACATGCATGCAGTCTTCCAGGTTGTGTGAAGCAGTGGCCAAATCCTGATAAGGACCGAGTTTCTTAAACCTAACAGAAATCCTTAAATTGCTGCACAGTCAACCTGCAGCACAATTCCAGATCTTGGAGTCTTTGCACAACAGAAGGAGCAAGGCAGCACAGCTCATCCCGCACACATGCCACTCGCCCCCTTGCCTTAGCCAAGTTCCTCCTCCTGCACAGCCACAGAAGCTCCTGAGCATTTTTGAAGATTGGGTACACTCAATTTCTTGCCAGTTGTGGTTTCACCTTGTCACCACAGTCACCTTGCCCAGCCCTGAAGTCCAAAGATGCTTAATTTTCATCAGCAAGAAGCTAAGCACCTTTCCTGCAATTTCTACCCTATTTACCCTCCTAGAAATAAGGTTTACCTTCCCACTGCTATCCACCAGCTGGATGGTTTCTACCTGCATGTCCCCCTTCCCACCACATTCAGTGGCTTCCAGTGCACAGACTGGGCATCAGTTCTGCAGCAACCACATCATCCTTGAGCCCCATAAGTCAAGATTTATGGGCCGGCTGTCCTGACACCTTATGCATTTCACTCACAGGTTATATTTAGGAAAAAGCTCAAATTTCTAAGTCCAGGAGACAAAATCCAATATACCAAGCCAGAAGCTACCCAAGAGGAAGAAGCTGCAGCAGAAAGCACCAAAGCTCTCAGGTCCTTGATGGAGAGAGGAATCTGCTCCTACCAGGGGTGATGGCTGTGGCTGCTCTCCCTGCTCCCAGGTTTGTAAACCACATGCATCCTTTCTCATTCAAAAGGCAGAGAAGTGATGTTGTCCTTAGGATGCTGAATACCCAGACTGAAGTCCCTCTTCTGCTCAAATTAAAACAGAAATTTGACCCTGTTTTCTGAAGGATGCCCTAAGCACTCGTTGCCTTATAGAGCCAGTACCTTCGTCTGGTGAATACAGGAAGTCCTTGCTCTGTGCCCACACGACCTGCAGACCTGCAAGGTCCAGTCAGCTTTTTGGGACGCAGGCACTGAGCACCCAGCAGATCCTATACCAGGGGCCACCCTACCACCCATGAATGCCATCGTGAACGCGGCTGAACGCCTGCTGCTGGAGCAGTGCGCAGCCAGCGTGCGGTTATCTGTGACAACGTTTGAAATCTGCAAAAATCTTGGCACTTGAGAGACTTTGGAGGCAGAAAGCTGGGTGCCTGGCAGTGTGAGGAACCTCCAGAATTAAGGGGGGGTTGTGAGGATCTCGATTTTTTGTTTAGGCTTAAGACATCAGTTTGGTGGGAACAACCGAGGTGCAGACACAGCTGTAGGCAGGCAGCACCTTGCTCCAACACCCAAAGCACAGAGCTGTGCTCCCCCTCCAGCCATGGCCAGAGACAACCCCCCAGTTCTGCAAGAGATGTGCCAATGCTGATGACAGACCCATCCTCTCATGCCACAGGTCAGGACATCACCCACAACAAAGTTTTGCAACAAAACTAAAGTACTGGCCAAATAATCAGAGGTCAAGACCTGTGTCTGAATGACCGGTACAGCTAGCAATATCTAGTCACTGCTGGGGGAGAAGGGAGGTGTTTTTCCATTTTTAACACTTGCATCCTTTTTAGATCTTTTGTTTGCCAAAACCTAATATTAGTAGTGATGGTAGATCCCACTTTCCTTGAGGTAATGTCAGTTGTAATGCTTTTTTTTACATAATTATAGTATTATTGAGGAACAAGTAGTAAGTGATAGTTACTTTAATGTAATATGAGTCAATATGTATTTATATGTGCTTTATGACTTAATCAATATTGCTACATTAGCAAGAATAAATATGGTGTTTCCTTTTCTGGCCTTGGAAAGAGCAAATAAGGAAGGAAATAAGGAAAGTCACATTATGAAGTTTAGGAATGAATAAAGTCTTTATATTTCCCAGACAATTCAGTGATTCTTTGATATTCATTTATTCTCCAAAGCAGAGCAAGGACCTCCTGGGGCAGGGCAGTGGGCAGGCAGCACCCGGAGACTCCAACTGTGAATCTGGTTCAAATATTTCACAGGCAGCTCCCTAAGAGCAATTTTAAAAAAGGAAACAGGCCCCAGCCCAGAGTGTAAATCCACTTCAGCACCCCAAATCTTAAGATGAAGGGCTTTGCACCCTGAGCAAGGAGAGGTTTTACCACTGAAGAACAAGACTGCACAGTTCGCATTACCCCCATGCTTCTGCAACCAGCACCTTCCTGAGCTGCACACAGCCCAGCACCCTAGCAACAGGGAATGAGAAAGTGCTCCTAATTAAATACAGCTGAACCCATTCACTGCCTCAAAAGATATAGGTTGTGACAGGCATGGGACTTCCATTTTTGTTATGGACAGAAACTTTTCCACCAATTGTTTGTACTGGGGTACTGGCCTCCCCCAAGGCAGTAAAGAAGCCCAGCTCCACCCGCAAGACATTCATCCTACTTATCCTACATGTTCATCCTACCATGGCAGACCTTTGGCTGGAGCAAACCCACTGGGAAAGGTCATCTCCAGCTCCTCTCTGCCCTTGCTGCCCCTGAGCTGGAGTTATGCTCCTGACTCCTTCTTGGGTACATACCTTGCATAAAGAGTTGTCTTTGCATGGTGCAATGCCATGTGACCTTGCTCCTGATGGACCAATGCAGGGAGTGAGAGACAGCACGTGCAAACTGAGTTTGAGCACCTTGATGGGGTGTGGGACAAGACTGGCTTCTAATATTTCCTTTGAGTATTCCTAAACCATACCAGAAGAGAGAAGCCCACTCCTATCAGTACTGCTGGAAGCAGGCAACGTCTGAGGAAAAAAATAAAGATCACAGCACTTGTTCCTGCTCCAAAATCCAAGCAAGCAGTATGTATTTCTACTCGGACTTCCAAGAACAATGGCCCTTCTGGGTGGAGCAGAGTATTTAGCACTTTTTCTTACTTATGATCTACCCTCTGGGATCTAATGAGAGGGATGCGGAGCAGTACTGGTCTAAAGAAACAGCCCTGGGAAGCAGCTTACAGTTCAGCCTTCTCTAATGGCACTGAAAATGGCTCAAGCTCCAACTCTTAAGGCTAATGATTCCAACATCACTTAAGAGCTTTGTCTTGAAGACCCCCGTGAGACTTCTAGCCGGGTACATTCCAGGGAGTTTAAGGCAGGATATTAATTTATATCATCGGACTAAAGACACTCAGATCAGGTCTTGGCAGTAAGTTGCCCAGCACACCTCCTGCCCACATGGCTACAGAGGGTCGCTCGTTTAGAAACCCCCTTCCAACTTTAGAAGACCTGTGTTTGAGACAGTCAATTCAGTGCCTTCACCCACCAACACTCACCTGACCAGCAGCAAGCAGCCCAACTCCACAAGACTCGTCCATCTTCGCTTCTGGTCGGCCCCAGGCTCAGCCTTCGGCAGAGACTGTCCCTGTGCTGCACAGGGCCGAGCTGCAAGGTGAACCTGAGATATTTGTGACTTGAGGTACCATTTGACGTGCTCCTCCAGAGGGATTAACCTCTGGAAGTTCAGCTGCTGCTTATTACTTCTGCCTTTGTCTGGAGCCAAGCCGATTCTGTCCCCATCCTCCACTGTTGGCCTTCTGAGCTTCTCAAAATGGGCTTTTTTCCCAGAGCTGGGCTAAATATTGTGCCCCACAATGCTGAAGCTCCTGCTAGACCCACCTTGGGCTGGCTGTGGTTTGCATCTCCCAGGCAGGAGCTGCCTGCTCACATCCTAGTGGCACCAGCTGAATTAAATGCAGCCTCTTCCACCATGGCAGGCTTCTCCATCCCCTCCCATCATACCAGGAAAACCCCCCATGGCTATTCTCTTGCCATTCTGGATTTACTCTGGTTTGTGTGGGGTCAGAGCCTGACCTTACAGATAACTGAGCTGGGACTCACATAAGGACAGGAGCAGGAAAAAAAATCTCCTCTGTCCACAATTTGAAGAGTTTGGCAGCATTTGTTTATTTTTAACGGATCACCGCCGCCACATTTTAGACCTTTTCCTGTTGTGATCGTTAGAACTTTTAACTGGATCATAAATCTTTTATTAACATTTGGTATTATACTAATTAAAACTGTTCCATATATGTATTATTAATTTCTCCAGCAATTCTTGTGAGGGTGACGTTTTTAGCTGGCTTAGCAGAATGCACCATAGTAAATAAGGAGAAACTCATTTCCAGGCAATTAGGCTTGCAGAAAAATAAGTTTCTTAATGGAGGGCATGATCATTACAAATTTTACCTAAATAAACAGGGTTTCTTAATGGTAACTCTTCAAGCTAAGTAAACAGATTGGTGTGGTAATGTCCTAAGCAATACTTAAATGTAACTGTTTAATAAATTGGTAAATTACTCATTTCATCTTAGAACAAAATGGTAATACTGTAGTAATAACCTAGTATATATTCTGTAAATATGAAGCATTATCACTTTAGCTCTGAAGAAATCACCACAGTGATATGTCAGCATTGATCTAAAACTGCAGCATTTTATCTCAAGTTTATTACCCATTTTTGAGAATCGCTGAGATTTTCAGAGCATAATGGCAATAAAAGAAGAATTTAAAAAGCGCTTAAATGTGCATAAGTTAATCAGAGGTATCCTCGGGGGGAAAAGGAAATTTGGTAAAACATGAATTATAAGCATCATTTAAACTTACTTTGGACACTAGAGATAATAAATGGCACCATAATTTAGAAATAGCTTTTAACATCAATGACTGTAAGTAGCACTTTACTGTTCATAAGAATTGCAAAGCAACGGTGCTGAGGCCAATTTTATTAGCCATTTTTTTCTTTATAAAAGCAATCCAACCATTTCCAAACTGAGCAGACAGGAACAAGAGTTACGTGTTAATATGCAAAATGCATTTGGGTTTTTTTTTAAAATAGCCAGCAATAAATTTACCAAAAGATACAGTCTGGAGACAATTGAATGATCATTGAAGAAGAATAAAGCTTCCTCAGAGTTTACATATTTGGGAAAAGCAGATGAGAGGAGGAAAAGGAGGGAGACAAAATCGTCCATACATCCCTATTTACTCGGGAATGTCGCGGCACTTCCGAAGCAAAGGGGAGCGGCAGTAAATCAGAGGGAGGCGGCACCAGAGGAACAAGGCTTCTCCTTGCTAACTTTTCACGACTGACAAAGCATCCGAGGATCACAGGGGTCCATACAATACCCCATTAACACGCCTCCTTTCCCAGCAACAGAATAGCCTACAATGCATCTTTCAGAGCTATCAATTATCAGCCCTCGCACCAATAAATTTTGGCCAGGCAGGACAAGAGCCCCCTTGACCGAGCGGCCGCACACGCGTTATTGGCAGGGGGGAGCTCCCTGGCTGCTGTGCTGTGGGGGATGCCGCATCCGATCCTGGCCCCTGGGGAGCAGCAACCTGGCCCCCTCAGTATCTCGCTGCAGTATCTTCTTCTGACACCCACCTCCCCCGGTGCCGTGCCGGTGGGCAGTGAGCAGAGCAGGCTTTACCCTGGTGGTGCCGTGCGTGGGCGCTCACAGAATTGGCAAGCATACTGAGCTCAAGAATTAAAATTTATTTTAATTGTTTTCAGACTAATCCTGTGACTCAAGAATAAGAGAGATTAATATTCTTGAGACTTTCCGTGTCTGAAGCATCCGAGATCCTTGACACATGAAGTAGCCCTGCTTGGCAGAATGGGTTGTTAACTCTGAAACTCAGGAGAAAGCAAATATCTATATTTTAATTATTTCACTCCTGGCCACTTTAGCATAATCAAGATCTAACTACAGTCGTTATCCCACATTGCCAAACCGACTCCTCTGTGCTTTCAGAGCTGCTGGGAGTCTCAGCTCTCCGGTTTGCCCCCCAATACTTTCTGGGATGTGATGTGGTTATGCACCATCCCTAAGAAAAAATAAGGTCATTTGTATTACTTCCTAGGGAAACAAATTCAAGCCATACTGGTAACAGACTGTTGCTAATTTTGTGTCAATGCTGGGAAGATTAATTCAACCACTAAAAGAACAGCCTCAGCACAGAAATTGAAGCTGTACAACAGACTATGTAAGGAGGGAGGGAGCACCACACTGATTCATGAGAGCATCCTCTGCTCCAGGTCTTTGCCTTAGCCTCCAGTGAAGCACATTTCCAGTGGGAGAGACCCCTCTGGAAGTAAAGAGAGAGGATGGGAGCACTTTTTGTTAGGTTGGACAAATGGAAAACCAGGAGGTGAAGCAAATCTGAATATCTGAATCTCCTATGTAGGACTCTGAAATGGCAGCATCAAGCAAACAAGTGTGCCACCAGTTCCAAGGGCTAGAAGCTAAAATTATAAAAAAGGGGGGTGGGGGTAGGGGGGTGGGGAGGAACAACAACAACACCCAGAAAGAAACAAACAAAACCAACCCACAACCCCCCAAAAAAAACACCAGGAGCAAGACATATATTTTTACTGTGACTGTGATTAGGCACTTCAATTTCAAATCAATTCACCATCATCAGGAACGCTTCATTCAAGAGTGGATTACTTTTTAAACAACATCTCTTAACTAAAATAAGGCTTTATTCAGCAGAAATGTAATACCTGTGTTATTAGGCACTGAATTAAGATGAACTTGCCATGAAACAACTATATTTTAATTTACTCTTCATAAATAAAAGCAAACCCCTAAATACCTTTTAAGCATCTTTTTAAACATTCCTGGTTTTTTAAATGGCCATCTTAGAACACCAAAGGAAGGTACCAAAAAAACTTCTAACACTGAGATTCCTTGAAATCCGGCAATACATTTTTAATTAGAGCACTCAAGTGCTGTGCTCCATGAGTTGGGAAAGCTCAGCTGAAGGGGTGAATCTTGCAGCCCTTTTAAGACTGGTTTAAGATTGGAGACTCAGGAGGACAGACAGACAGGCTTCCCAGAGATGCTGTGCCCCCCAGGAAGGTGCTGCACTGCCTTCAGCTCCCAGCAGCGGAGACTTCTATGAAACCAGATCTGCCATACAGTATCTGGCACCAAAATGAGCAAAGTGGAGCTTGGCTTTTGCATGAAGACAGAAACATTTTCAGCTATTCTCTTTGCTTCCACATATTTTGGCTTGTCACATGAGAAGCAAGCCTACTATTTTAATGCAACGACAGAACCAGTATCTTTGCATTCAGGTGTGTGTTTACTCACTGCATCCGTAAACAATACAAACAGAAGGGATCATCTTCAGCACTGCACTCGAGTGGCACACAAAGACCATGCAGTGGGGGGAGTTAGGTGCAAGGCTAGCTAGTCAAAATATACAGATCAGTCTGGCCTCTTAGTGAAGTCTGCAATCCCACTGCCTTTCCTGGCTCCCCACATACGGCTGTCAGCCTAGACAAGCATTTGTACATGCAAACAGGAAAACTAAATGCATGCAGTTATGAAGATGAAAACTCAAACCAGAAACGTGTGCTGAAGCATTTGGCAACAAGCAGGATTGTTAAATGGCACCCGTGAGCCAGATTTTCAGTAAATCAGAATGGGCCTATGAATGCTCCATCCCAGTGTACAAGTAAATATCAAAAAGCTCAGAAAACAGACTTGTACAGCAAACATCAAGACACGGTCAGTTCCTCATGCTACCCCAAATCAGACAGACCCTGTTGTTCCTAGCTGCCACTTACAGAGAGAGAGGAGAAAAAAAATCCCTATCTGTTCTCCCTGAATTACGGCAGGGCCGATCAGAAGTGAACAGCCTGAGTTTATTGGTCTTATTCTGAATTGACTTTGGCCTCTAAACCAGAGCTGACTGCTGCACAGATACTTACTTAGCACAGGCACAGGAGGCTGGATCCTCGGCTGCTTTCAATCGCTCTCAGTCCATTCACTCCCCAGCAAGAATGATGCCAATTCAGATCAAACCCTATTGTACAATAATGACATTCAGATAGCACAAGCCAAGTGCTGAGAGCAGCTGAGCTCTCCCACTGCCTGGTGGGTTCAGGAAGAGTTACAGGTGTAGGATTTGGCTTGGCTGCTTTGTTTTTTCCTCATCTATTTTCATACATGTTTGAGCCTTCCATCACACATTGCTAAATTCCAGGCACAAAAATTATCTTAAAACAGATTTATTTTTTTGTAATGAAGAAAAAACAAACATACTGCTCTCTAACCAAGTGAAGTCTACAAAAGGTAAAAGCACAACCTTTCCACAGCTACTTTAAGAGCCCCCCTCTGATATAAACTCCAGTGGCGTGTGTCAACCCCTCACCCTACCTGGGCACAGCACACCGGCCACCCCTTCCCTGGGTTGAGGATGCAGCGAAGCATCCGTGGCGGCTCATGGCCCCGGGGGACAGGCGCACAGGCGGCCGAGCAGGTGGCTGTGCACGCTGCCTCTCCCACCTGCTGCCCCGTGCCGAGCTACAATGAACTTGTCAGGCCGTGCTATTGTCACTGAACACAGATGTCGGCTGGGCAGCCATCGCCCGCGCCCCTCTTCGCCCGGGTGTGCTCCAGCCACTCGCTGCGAGTCACTGGCGGAGCTGTTTTTAGGAGCATCCTGTTGTTCAGAGGGGCATTTGCCTGGGTTTCCTCATGCACAATTTCTCTTCTTTCCACCTACCTTCTGCTGCTGTTCTTGTAACTGCTGCTTTCTCCACTCCACAGGATTTTCAAGTCATTCTTGCTGTGTTTTAGTATGTTTGCTGGGTTCTGGCTTGCTCAGTGATATGGTGGTTTCACCACAGAGCTGTGCCAGTACTCCTATCTGATGGGACCACAAAACACTGTGCACAGAAATTACTCCCTTTCACCCCTCTGTGTGGGCTCACACCAAACTCTCTCCATTCCTAGGGCAGTACCTGGTTGCTTGCTCACATACTGCCCCGCTGCACTGTGGCTTCAAACACAAAAAGATTTCCAGCTGAAAGACCCACAGAGACCCACAGCAGAGCTTCACACTACTCTGGACATCCCTGTGTCCCTTCCCCACTACTGTGACTCTGCACAGCCCTTCCCCTGCTCTCTCCCAGCTGTTCCTATCACTCCCACTTCCAGCTTTGATTTGTGTTTCCATTCCTGGCTTCCTCCCTCCTTCTCAGGTTTCTGTGCATGGACAGAGGTCTGGGATGTCTCCTCTTACTGATCTTCCCCTGCACCTCTCCCACTTGCTGGACTTCCATCACTCCCTCCCCTCCAGCCCCACCAGCTCTTGCTCCATCCACCCTCCATCCATCAGAGCTTTCCCACATCACTCACCATGCCATGACCAACATGTCCAGAGTATGAATCACACCTCACATGCATTTCTGCCTCTGCCCTAGTGATGGCCATAGCTAATTTTAAGTAATTAGAAGGAAGAGTCTTGGCCAGCAGACAAAAGAGCAAAGCAAAAAACACCCTTGTAAACAGGAGCCAACACTATGGGGAGGCGTTCAGTTTACAATTGGAAAGCTGCAGACTGGCAGCAGAAGCTGGCAAGGAGGCAGAAGTAAACCATGATGGACAAGGCTGAGGCAGGTTCTCTTTTTTTCCATCTGAGATAGTGAACAATGATTTGTGTTGTGTGCTTCGACCCGATTTCCTCTGGTTTAGCTCCAACTCATGGAAGTCCCACCTGAGCTGTAGGGCCACAGCCTAGATCTGGATGAGGGACTGAAAGACTCTGCTGTGGGTGGCATACAGAAGAGCGGACAACTGCCTTCGCAGATCTGTCAGAGTATATGGCAGAGTCACAGGGGAAAATTGGTTGTCCATGTGAATTTTGAAGAGCACAGGAAGTGAAAAGCTTGAACTGGGGAACGGGAGGTTTGTGTCAGACAGGACTTTCCTCTCCCTGGGAGCAGTGTGAGAGGCAATCACGCAAAGGTGGCTGGAAGCTCCATCTAAGAAGGTTTTTGGACAACTGTCTGCAGTTTGAAAGAGAGTCTTGACATGAAGAAGGGACACAGGCTGCTTTGTTTTCCCTGCCTTATTCAGTATGGCAGTGAAAAGAGTGCACTGATTTTACCCCTACCCCCAGTACAGCAGAACTATATTCTTTCCCCTCTAAGCACTTGGCAGAGATTGAAACAGAGAAGGGCAACTTCATAAAGATCAATGTAGGAAAGCCACAAGCATGACAAGGCAGAAAAAAAGACCTAAAACCCTATGATTTCTACCCTTGATAAGTTTAGAGGAGAATCACATTTCAGGTCTCCAAAAAGGTCCTGCAAGTGTCTTTTTTCCTGAACACTTCATTTTTTCCAGGTACTCCAGAATATTTCAGCCTGGAAGGGGTGGAAAAGGCTTTTTCCCTGCTTGGGCTCTCAGAGACAATCTCCTCTTGCTGCACGGAGATGTAGCACAAGGTATGTATGCATTGGGCTTGGTGACTCTAAAACGGAGTTTCAAAGTGAAGCTACTAACCCCTATGTGGCAAATTGGGCACAGAAAAGCCTCCTTACTCATCAACCCATGCTCGCCGTTGGTCTCCTGCTGAATAAAGGGGTCAAATTCAAGTTCAAAGCATTCCTGATGAACAGTCTGAGGACATGGGAACCTCCACAGCTCGTGACAAGCTGGAAGCGATGCTGGGTACAACAGCTGCTCCACTGGAGCACCGAAACAGCAAAGCTCCCCAGTGCAACGCGACAGCTTCAGCGAGCGAGTCCCCGACTGTGCAAACTGCTTTCAGAATCAATTACCCATCTCAGCCTCTTCTGGGCAAGATGCAACATCCCACTTTTTTTTTCTGCAACCCTACAAAAAGGAGACAGAGTGACATTAGGATGTCATTTTAACAGTAAAATGCTAAAGGAGCTCTTGTCTCCAGGCAGAGAGCAAACCTGCACCTGTTCGGAGAGGAAAGCTGGGAGCAGGGTGCCCAGCAGCTACCGAAGGACTGACTGAAAATAAAGGCTGAGGAACTGCATGAGACGAGAAAGGCACAGGCTGTGACCTGAGGGAGGGCAATGTGTGTCGCAGCCAGGTGCAGAGAGGCAACACGGAGGCAGGGATGCCTGCAGAAGACACAGACACCATGAGGAGAAAGAATATTTCAAGAAACTCCAGGAAAAGCATGGCCAAGAACTGCTCTGAAGCTCTGCTCAGAAGCACAGATTAGGAGAATCTATGAAGCAGGGTGCAGGGCTGCAGTTCCCCAGACCTACTTTTAGATATCAGAACCAAAATGAGATGAATTACCAACAGGTCTCCGCTGCCTGTGAAGGAACCAGCTCCTACACATCAACCCTGCAGATAGTCACATCTTGCTGGTGCACCCACCTGCCTGCCTCTGTGCAAACCTCAAGGTCATAAAAGGCATAAGACAGGAAGTCTGACAAAAAGGCCTGAAGAAGCACTCTTTGTCTTCTTCCAGACCTGCAGCTCTATGACAGCTAAACCATCCTGTCCTCTCCGCTTCAACTCTGCTCCCAGAGCCAGTGCTGGGCACACATTTGGAGAAGACAGGCGAAGAGCTGGTGTGGAGCAACAGCACAGCCTGGAGCCTCTGCCTACGGGCTGCAGGCTGGAGGCTTCATCCCAGGCTGCTCCTGGGGTGCCTTTTGACTGGACTTAGAAACATTTTCTGCTGTGGCAAAATTTCCTATTTTCCAGATTTCCAAGGAAAAGACAGCTCATGCCATGGCTACCCACTGCAATGGCACCCTCTGCTCCTCCACCCAGACCCAGGCCCTCTTGTCAGGGTGCTGGTGCAGCAAGGGCTGCAGCACGCACCAAGCCCCAGTCAGGCGCCCTCAGAGCTCTCACTCCTTTCCCTCAGTCCAAGGGAAAGATTTGAAGGCTTCTTTAATTATTAACCGTTTTGCTTTGTTTTCCCTCTCCACTTGAGAGCACTGGCTCTTTGGAGGCCAGAGAGCAGCTTTACAGAGTGCCAGCCCTTATGGGACCAGCCATGGGACCGGCACCAGCCGTACCCACCCGCGGCTCCATATTCCCTTACAGGCTGCTCCCATTACCATTAATGGGAACGACATGTGCAGATGAACGAGAGAAGAGAGTCTAATGTCTTTATATTATACCACCAATTAAGTACTCGAGGTCATGTCCTCAGCTGATGTAAAGTAGATGAGATCCACTGGACTTAATGGATCTCTGCTGATTTACACCAAATGAAGAGCTGGCCCTCGCTTGCTTGTATTAAAACAGCCAAACCGTTCCAGCAGTCTTCGTGTTTAACAGCCTCATACTCTAGCCAGGCTTTGCTATCACTCCAGTCCATAAACCACAAGCTTTATTAACTTATAATTAGTTTTTCAAGTTAAGTTTCACAGCCATGTTTTAAGAACTGCTGCCCTTAGGGCAGCTGGGGAATTCTGAAGAGACTTGAAGTAGTGGGAGCGATGCAGAGAGCCATTGCCAGGCTGCTGGGAGGGTTCAACCCCTGAAGATGCAGGGTGTCTTTTTACAAATACGTTAGCACCTATTGTCCCATAAAAGCAAACGGGAGTTAAAGCACCTCAACAGGTTTTAAATTCAAGTCAAGGCATTTCTCTTGCAAACAGAGTTGATTTTAATGGCATGACCAGCCTCAAGGCCTCCCAGCTGTGCGAAGGTAAGCCAGGGTGCAAGTATCTGCCGAGAAAGGCACAGTATAAACACTGGGGATCGTTCAGTTCTGAAGTACCACCTGGATACACAGAACATTTCTGCCACAGGGCAAGCAGGATGATCTGGAAGGACATACTGATGGCTTCCCTAACTTTTTTCCAGTTGAACGTAACTGATCATTGGGCAGAAAAATAGTGTGATGCTGGGCCACATCCTTCCCTTGTGTGCTGCTTCCTCTGGATACTCAGGTGTCTTAAACACACTAGCCCAATAAAGAGGATAAGCTTGAGAAGCATGCCGGATTAAATTAAAAAAAAAATACTGTTTTTCCAGTCATAGTTAATTGACTCTCACATTAAAACACAACTTCCCAAACCGGTATACTTTAGCTTCAGCAGGCGTGTGTCTCACTCCTTTTTTTCCTTCTGTAACTGGGTTGATTAAAGAACATTTAGTGCATTTCTGCCACCAGAAGGAATAATAGCAGTGTGCTGTACAGAACTGGGGGGGGAATCACGACAGCCTACTAACACAAATGTTCTCAATGAGGAATGTAATATGGACAGCTCTTACAGAGACAGTTCTTGTGCAATAACTTAAACAGTACAGATTACTACTTGGGGAAATAAAAGACAACATAACTTTGAAACTTGAAAAGCTCTTTCTTCGTTGTAATCAATTGCAATAATCCATGTCAGTGATTTAGATGAAGATCAACTTTACCTTTCTTTGCTGATGACACAAAACTAAGAGCAATAAAAAACTTAAGTGCATTTGTGCACAACTAATGGATTGGATGTGGCATGTGCCAATGGAAGTCGGTATGTATAATGCAGCATACACTGGATGCCAAATTAATGGGATCATTTGGGCATTCTGGAACACTTGTGGCATCGAGCTTAAGTCATTTAAGGAGCCTGGCAAGGGTTGATGACCTTCCATTTTCAAAAGGCCGAAGAAGCCCAGTAATACTGTAGGCAAAACATTACAACGAATTCTATCCCCTCCATCCAGCTGCTATTTACTGCAAAGCTGAAAGACAATAAACTCAAGACAATGAGTCTGTGCCTGGTATCCACCATAAAATATATATAAAAATACAGATTCACCTGGACAGGGAGCTGGAGGTTCGGGCACACAGATGATGGATCAGACACTGCCAGTCATGCATGTGCAGTCCGACCTTCCTGCTAAGCTTGAGGACCTACATGGGGCTGCAGAGCTCACACCAATTTTCTATGGTGTCTGCTTCCTACCCGGATTAGTTCCTGAAGGAAGCCAGTCATAGCACAGAGGAAAACACATCTCACTGCCAACATATAACGTACAGATTTACCTGAAGAGGGGCATAAATTTGTTCAAACACCTTGGAAGAGTTAAAGAGCTGGAGACACGGCAATTTTCTCCCACAACCCCATTCCCCTCCTGGGCACTACAGCACACTGCTCCCAACAGGCCCAAACTAGGATGAGGCACAGGTACAGCTTTGCAGACCTGGCTGGCACAGGCACAGAAACAACTGGATCTAATCCCCATGGTCCAGCCATGGGACAGAGCAGCAATGGAGGACCCAGCAAACACCACATGCTGGTAATAATGAAGGTCCTGCTCCCACTGATTCTGACATGTGAAGGTGAGTAATGCTCCACAGTGAAGCAGAAACACTCAGCTGGACTCCCAGGAGGTAAATACTTGGAAGGTCAGGTTGGAAAGTTCACTGAGGGTCAGCATGGTACCCTTGATGCGTGTATAGATACTCCAGGTGTTACCCAGAGATCTGCTGTGGAACTCCACAATCCAGAGGCAGATTTCACTTTTTTAAAATTTTATTTTATTTTTTATTTTGAAGGTATTTTGAAGAATGGCCTAAGGTCTGGATTGGTGAGGGTGTTTAGAGACCTCAGCACCCCAGCAAACTCTGGCCACCGCTCAGGGGAGCACAGCGCCTGGACATCCAACATCACAGCAGTTCACCAGGCTCAGACTGCCCAGTGCAGAGTGCAGCAATACATCACTCATGCAAAAGTGCCGAAACATTAATCCATGGAACCTTAAAGAGCATGAGACCCATCTCAAATGTCTCTGCTCCATGATCCCCAGCATTTCCAGGTCTGGACACACCCTACAAAGGATGTGTGGATATTTCTGGATGCATGATGCAGAGATACCTTTAGGCAGCTAGCTCGTATTTTCCACTATGACTTGGAAGGAGTATTTTATCTCTTACCCTTAAACAAAATTCACAGGAATAAAATATCTAAATAACATTGCAGTTGTAACCTTAGCAGCAGATTTTTACAAGTACTGAAATGCCTAGAAATGCAGAGGACCACCCCCCAAAAAAGTGGGGAAAGCACATAGGTGCCAAACTGCCACCAACTGTACTATAGCCCTGCCCGTCAAAGCTAACTGGGTGCCTCCAGGAGGCAAACTCAGATCCTCAAAAACAAGTGGGCACCAAGTAGAAATATCTATTCTGCTGCTGTGAGTCAGGAAGAAGTTAGGAGCTTAACAGACTCGAGAGAGCAGGCAAGGGAAACACACAGCATTGAAGGGAAATGCCCCAAATAGCCTAAAGCAAATGCTGTGTACACCCCCTCTCCCGAAAATGCCCACCTGCACAGAAGGCAGATACTTTCTTCCACTCGGTCCAACTTGCTCAGGCAACACACGAGGAGGGATTCTACCAGTAGAGGAGAGCTATACAAGCAAGTGCTCACCTGGGTGAGTCACAGCCCTTAAATGACTCCTCATCAGCAGTGGTGATGATTGTGGTGCAGAAATACATGCTTCAAGGAAAATTCATAGGCATGAGATGTAAATCTCAGTATGATTTATGTTAGGTATAAATGACCTAAATGATGACCCAGCTGAGCAAAACACTTTGGTAAACCAAGGTTTTGAATATTGTGTAGTTTGCATGTTTAATGGGACTGGGGCTTTCATCACGGAGTGGAGAAGGAGAGCTCATAACCCATTGATTTTAAGGCCCATTTGGGAAAGGAATTGCCTATACGGATCTGATCACCATGCATTACTTCGTATCATCTAATACCCTGGGCACGAAATAATGCTGAGAGATGCAAATTACAGAGCCATTTTTATCCTGAGAGGGATTGTGCCTGTGCATGCGAGTGTGGTACGGGGGTGCTTTGGGTTTGGGCTTAAAGCAAAGTCAGGAGGGACTCCGAGGAAATGGCTGATGCTGCTCTGCACGGCTCTAGTTAGCCCAAGCTCTGCCCTGTGCATCCACCCACTCAGCTGCTCGGCCCTATGTGGGAAATCACTTACACATGATTAAGCAAAGTTCAGAAAGTGATCTACCCAAAGTTAGGTTCCACTGATAATTTGATAATCCTTAACTCTCATTAATTTTTTCCACCCTTGTTCAGCACACATGAGTTTTCCAGGGCTTAAAACTTCCAAACAGGAGGGAATGTGAGTACACAGCATGGGCTTTCCAGAGCGCAGGCGCATGGAAACGTTTCACTTGTGGATTTAAGACTGCTTTGGAAAGATGATCCAAATGCTAAGAATTATCAATTTCATAGCAGCACCAACATATTACAACTCAGCTTGATCGGATGTGCAGCATCTTCAGCATTCTCAGACCACATCTCTATCACAAGACTCACACTGCCTACGCTTGGATGACTCCCCCTGAATCAGCCATGCTGCAATACGGTTGCAGGAGCTGCTGCTGCCCTCACACTGCCTGCATGCCACTGGTCTTTATCCTCTGCTAAGTGGAGTGTTTTAAGAAGTCTCCCATGAAGGTAAAGGAGTGTTTAGTAATGAGTGGGAGGGTGGGAAATAAACCACGTTCCCCTGGCAACTAGCCAGAGCCCACGCTGCAAGAAGGCTGTTTCAGAAATTGGGAAGTCAAACTGCTGCCCGTACATGACAGCCTGACTCGAGTTGTCCACCATGCAGCCCAAGTGCAGTCTGTGGACAGGACAATCAACAGGATCGGCACAACAGCCAGCCCACTCCCAAAAGGTGCCCTCTCCTCCACGGAGCACCCACATCCCCCAGGATTTAATTCCTTTGGACGGAGAGGCTCAAACTGGTAGAGTCTAAAGTGCATGCAAGCCCCCATAGGTGGCTTTGTCTGTTGATGGACCTTCAAAGATACACAGCAGGGACTGTCGGACAACCCTGTCGCGCCTCATTCAGGCTGGCAGGGAACACCGCTGTCATCCACGGAGAGGGACGTATTGTGTATTTGTTCCCACTGGGGTTTTCCCGAGGCTTCTCTAAACACTGGGTTCACTGGACCAAGTAATTGGAGGTAACCCCCACTTCTGTCCCCTTCAGCATGACCACTCGCATCCGTACCCCCGTACCGCCCACACAATCTTGTCTTACATGACGTGGATGCACGAGGCAGCCTCTCTCCCTCGTACTCAGCACATCTCAAAACCTCGAGAGCAGCTCCTCCAAAACAAAGACACCAGCAATAACCCTGGCAAGCCCAAGTGCGCAGCTCCCAGTACATAAGCCCCACTATTCGGTGAATATTCCAATGGCTGCAACGGAAGCTACTGTTTTCTGAAGTTCTTTGGAAAGTTGGCGTGCCCCGAGGCTTGATCCCGCTGCTGCTGCCTGCAGCACACCCCTCGGGCAGCAGCGGCGAGGAGCACCCGCGCCCCGCCTGGGCTGTCACCGCCGAGCCCAGACCCACTTGCGCTGCTTTTAATAGCAGGGCTGTAAACACTCTGTGGCTTTGCACAAGCCCCTCGCCTGCCACGAAGCCGATTACTGCAATATGCAGCATAGTTTGCTCTCTGCAAATACACAGTTTCTGGCTTACGGCAGTTTGGGAAAAACTGCAGGGAAATCAGGAATGCCAGAAGCTTATGGTCATGGGATGCTCGGACACTTAAAGAACAAGGCTGTCTTGAAAAACAATGCAGTTTGTAGATGTTAGGGGGTACAGATAAAACGTAACATCAAACACACATGTGAATATGGACACCCGTTCATTGCAACCCCTTTGCATTATTCAGAGCTTGACTCTTCCACACTTTAGCTAACACGCGGACTTCTGGCTGCTCTGCATACGGTACTTCGGCTTCTCCTCTCCGCCCTGCACACGGTGCTAATGCGGAGAGCAGCGCAGCCGCATCCCCTACCGCTCTGCCCACGGAGCGGCCACCAGCAGGTGACAAACCCAGCGCAGATGACCAGGGCGGGACCCGCGGCCGGGCTGCGGTCCGTGTCCCGCCGCCCGCCTGCGCAGGACCCCGCGGCGGGGCTGGCAGCGCCCGCAGACCGGCGGCACGTCGCCGCGCAGCGAAGCGCGGCGGGGAAACGGACCGGACAAACGGGGAGAGGTTTGGGGCGATGCACAGCAGCAGCAGGGCTCTGCGTGGGGACAGTGACAGGGCCGCGCAGCGCGGGAGCGCGGCCTTTCCCCGGACCCTGTAGCCAGGTATAGATTTCCCCGTTGGTTTTAGTGGTTTTTTGTTTGCTTTTTTATTTTGTTGGTTTGTTTAATTCCCGCCAGACACCTCCCCTCGGTGGCTGTTTTCTAGCGCAGGCTGCATATTCCCGGCTGGTGAACGGTACCGGTCGAGCAGCTGCACGGTCCCAGCACCGTCACCCACGGTGTGACAGCATTTGGCCCTGCCTTTGGACCTCCACAGCCTTCCCCCGACAAACCAAATCCCGGCTACAGCCCGAGCCTGTGCCCTGGTACTGCCGAGAACGGGACTAGCTAGGGAAATATTTTCTTAATCCCTCACCCTGCGTGATTGCCTGCCCCTGAAATGCCCTTTGCCGTAGCCGGGCTGGGGGAAGAGAGAGCCCAGCACCAGGAACGCCTTTCAACTTGTGCAGACTCACGGTGACCGGGCTGCGCCGCGCTCCTCCGCCGTGGGAGAGGCAGAGCCCCCGCCCCGCAGGACGCGGCCCTCCGCCGTCACGGGGTGCTCTGGCTCCGGTCCGCGGCTGGGGGAAACTCGCCTGCATCACCGCTGGTTGCTAAAAAATATCATTTTTGCAGCTTCCCCCCGTTGCTGGAGGACCGCGGAACTACACGGGAGTTTGTTCTTAAAAATAACCCTCCCGCAGCCAGGTTGTTAAACGAGCTCTGCTGCTGGCGAGCACGCGGGGAGCCGGCACCCCGGCGGGCCACGGCCACGGCCACCCGCCGCCCTGCTGCCAACGCGGGTGCGCGCAGCGAAGGCAGGGAAAACGAAAACCGTTGGGTGCCGGCCGGGAGGCGTTCCGGGACCGCGGCGCTGGGTGGAAAAATTACCGAGGGCCAGTGGGCCCCTGCGCCGGCAAGGCCACCCGTCCCGGGAGGCGGCGGGCGCTGCGCCCCCCTCCCGCCCGGCCGCCCACGCGGGGTTTCCACCGTTGTCCCAAAGCTGAGGCTCTTCCCCGCCGCTTCCCTCCGGCCCCGGCGGAGCGACCGGCAGCAGCGCGTACCACCGCCCCCGGGGCCCCGCTCCGCGCCCGCCCGCCGCCCCAGGCGCCCCGCTCCCGGCCCCGCTCCCCCGAGCGACCGCGGCCGCCTCCCGGCTGCTGCCCGCGCCTCGGCTCCGGCCCCGGCCCCGGCCCCGGTTCTTCCCCGGCGCGGCGGCAGGCAGGGAGCGGAGAGGCGTTTTTAAAGAAAACGTTTATTTACACGTCTCGGCAAGTACAAAGTATTATACATGGTCTGTGTCAACCCCAAATCTTCTTTATTATGAAACATAAGGCGCTTTCTCTAGAGTCGGTGGCAAAAGGAGAGGGTGCGGGTGCTGTTTCGGTGCGCTAAAGCTCATCGGCTGGAAGGGTGAGGACAAAATGGAGTGTGGGTTTCTGAAAGGAGCCCTTATTACTACGGTGAATAAATTACAGCTGACATTAACTTCACCTGGGACAGATGGAAGCTACCGCTTTTCAGCTTAATAGGGTTTCCTAAGCTAATGAGTTATCACCGGCTCCACTTAGTCCCCTCCGCTAAGTGATAGGTAGGTATTTTTTTCTTTAGACTATCCTCAGAACAGGAAAAAAAATAGCCTTTTGTTCCAAAGCCAACACAAAATACCTATGTTCAGATTTCGATATAAATAATTGAGGTTTTATATAATTCCATATTAATAGTGCCCAAAATCTCGATGCATAAATAAATTAAATTATTAACACTTCTTACAAAAAGTGACATATTTCCCTTCCTAGTGGAACATCGACACGAATATACAAGCGGACCGCGGGGCCCCGTGACGGCAGCGCCCGGCGGCTCCGCTGCGCACCGGCCTCGGGGAAGCGCCGCGGCGGCCCCTGCCCCGGCCCCGGCCCGGGCTCCGGCTCCGGCTCCGTCCCCGGCCCGCTCCGGGCGCCGGCCCCGCGGGCGCCGCTCGCCGCCTCCGCGCCCGCCCCGTCTGCGACGAGCCGCGGCCCCGGGGGCGGGGGGAGCCGCCGGCCCAGCTCCGCGGGCGAGTCCGCTGCGTGCCCGGGCTGCCGGGCTCAGACGAGGGAGGTGACCGGGGGGATCTTGGCGCTCTCCTCCTCCCAGGGCTGCAGGTTCTGCAGCGCAAACAGCGACGAGTTGTGCAGGCACAGCGGGTCGGGCTGGATCGACTCGTTCAGCGACTTCTGGAAGGCGTCGTGCTGCAGCTGCAGCATCAGCCGGCTCGCCTGCTGCCGCTCGGCCTCCCGCTCCTCCGCCGTCTGCCGCCTGCCGGGGGACACGCTCAGCCCGCGCCCCGGGACGCCCCGCCGGGGCTCCGCGGGAGCGCCGTTCGGGCGGCGGGGGGAATCGGGCGCCGCCGGGCCGCGGCGCGGTGCGGCCGGCGCGTCCCCGGCGGGCAGCGGGACAGCCGCCGCTTCCCACCGGGGCTAGGCACCGCGGGGTCGGCGGCGGCCGCTCGGCCTGCGGCGGAGGGGCCTGGGGCGGCGGGAGACCCTGGGAACGCCCCGGCACCGGTAATCCCCTGTTTCCGAATATTCCCGTTTTCCCAAGGTCCCCCCGTTTTTGTTTTGTTTTGTTTGGGTTTTTTTTTGTTGTTTTGTTTTCTGACTAATTCCCCGTTTTTCGAATAATCCCTCGTTTTTACGAATAATCCCCCGTTTTCCGAATGGGGGACTATAAAAAAGAAAAATAGAAAAATAAAAAACAATAACGATGATGATAATAGCACTATAGTAGCAATAATAATAGTAATAGTAATGATAATAACAAGTCACCCCCGACCACTGCGCGGCTGGCGCGGGGTGCTCTCCCGGCCGGAGCCGGGGCTTCCCCGGGGGCGGCGGCGGGACGGGGCGGCCCCGGGGGCGCGGGACTCACCGCCACTTGGTGCGCCGGTTCTGGAACCAGGTCTTCACCTGGGCGTCCGTCATCTTGAGGGACTTGGCGAGGGCAGCGCGCTCGGCCGAGGCCAGGTACTTCTGCCGGTGGAAGCGCTTCTCCAGCTCGCAGATCTGCACCCGGGAGAAGGACGTCCGCGGCTTCTTGCGCTTCGGCGGGGTCCGGTTCTGGTAGGGATGCCCGATCCGCCGTGTCACCGTGAAGGGCGTCAGCGCCGCCGCCGCTGCCCGGGTGGGAAGCACAGGGGTCAGCCCCGCGCCCGCACGGTGCCGGCCGCACCCCCCCGGGGCCGCGGCTCTGCCCGACGGCCGCCCGCCGCCCCCCGAAGGGGGCCTGGCTCCCCGAGGTCCCGCTTCCACGTTTCACCAAAGGGCTGCGGGGTCGAGCGGGGCCCAGCCGCCCCCCCGGGGCGCCCCGCCGCCAGCCTCGCGGCGGCCGCGCTCTCCACGGCGGCGGGAGGGCGGTTTTTCGGATCGCTGCGAGCGCGGGGGAGGGAAGCATCCAGCGGGCCGCCTTTGATTTTACTACTGGCATTAGCGATACTGTTATTTCGTTTTCTACCTTTTATCCGCCTTTCCCTTCGTTGTCGGGCAGCAGGGAGGGGGGTGGTGGTTGCGGGGGCGCGGCGCGGCTCGCCCGCTCCGCCCCGGCGCCTTACCTGTGAACCTGTCCTTGACGAAGCGCCTGCTGCTCTCCATCCAAGGGAAGTTGAGGCTGCCCAGGCTGGGCACGGCGGGCATGGCCGGGATGGCGCTGGAGATGGGCGGTGGCACGGCCCCGGGGATGGGCCTGTGCGCCGGCACCCGGATCACGCCGGCCGGGGCCAGGCTGAGGTTCACACTGTAAGATCCAGAGTCCTCGAAGGGCGCGGCGATGGCCGGGAAGGGGGCCGGCAGGGCCGGGTAGGGCGCGCCGCCGCGGCCGCCGGGGCCGCCCAGGAAGGTCGCGCCGTCGGGGCCCCGGGGGGGCGGCGGGGCAGCGCTCTCCTGCTCGGGGCTGTTGAGGATCTGGTCGATGCCGAAGCTGATGGGCTCGTGCTGGTGCTGGCCCTGAGCGCCCGCCGGCGGATCCATCCTCCTCCTCCTCCTCCTCCACCGCCGCCGCCGCGCACCCCTCCGCGCCCGCTATAAAGGCGCCGCCGCTCGCCGCGCTCCGCCGGCCCGGCCGGCCCCGCCGTGCGCCGCGCCGAAACTTTGCCGAGCGCGCGCCGCCCCGGCAGCCGCCCCGTCATCTCCTCGGGGCCGCCGCGCGCCCCGCGCCGCGTGCGCCCCCGCCGCCGCCATTGGCCGCCGCCGCCCAGCCTCTGCGCTCCCATTGGCTCCCGCCGCACGGCACCGGCCTCGCGCCCGGGCGCGGGGGCCCGCCGCCGCCGCCGCCGCCGCGGTGACATCACTGGGGCGCACGAACAATGGGGCCGCGCGGCGGCGGCGGCGGGCGGGGGCGGGGCGGGGCGGCGGGGGCGCCGTCGGCGCCGTCGGGGCCGGGGCGCGGGGCCGGGCCGCACGTCGGGGCCGCCGTCCCGCTCCGGTCCCGCGCCCCGATGGGCCGGCCCGGCCAGACGCCTCCCCGCCATCCCGCCGCCCCGCCGGAGTCGCGACCCCCCCGACGGCCGCTCCGCCGGGTGCCCGTCCGGCGGCGGGGCTTGGTCCCGGCAACCCCGCAGCTGCGCGGCCCCCGCGGCCCCCGCGCTTGAACCGTGGGGCCGGACCGACCGCCCCGACGGCGGCGCGAAGCGGAGCGGCGGCCCCAGGCGGTGCCCGGGGCCGGGCGGGGCGGGGGGAGGCGGGGTGTCCCCGCGGGGCCGGATTCCGTTCGGGCTGAATTTGCGGCCCGGCGGCGGGAGCCCGGCGCGCGGTCGCCGAGCGAGTTTGCAGACGCTCCCTGACGTCCAAATTGGACTACAGGCGTTAAAAATTAAATAACGTTCAGCCGCATTTACTTAGTTCCCCCCTTATAAAGGGAAATGAAAACAGGGAATAGAATTTCCCTGTTAATAGAATGTAATGGCATTTGATCAGCACCTGGCAGGGCGATCCCGGGATGCCGGAGCGGTGACGGGAGGGACTTGATTAGTTTTTAAACCTTAGGATTCAATTACTGCGACGCGCCGAGGCGCTCCGACCGCCGCGCAGCCGGGCGGGCCGGCCCGCCCAGCCACCGGCCCCGCCGGCCCGCCCAGCCACCGGCCCTGCCGCCCCGAGCCGCCGCGGCCCCGCCGCCCAAGCCCGTGGGGGCCGGGGGTGCCTTTCCCGCCTCCTTCCCTCCCTGCCCGGGCTGGAGCGCAGGGTCGGGCCGGGCCCCGACGGCCGCGGCGGAGCTGCCCGGAGCCACTGGCTGCCGCTTCCCGGTGCGGCGGGGGCGGCCGTCGGGGGGGACTCCCCAGCTCACTTGCACAGAGGGGCACCCCCCGCCCCGCCCGGCGGCACCACCGCGTCTGTTAAACACCCCCTCCCGCCCCGGGGAGAGTGCCCGGTGTCGGCTCCGGGCGGCGTAACCGGATTGTCCCCGCTCGGTGCGGCGGGTGCGAGTGGAGCCGCCATCAGCCGCCGCTATCCCGGAGCGGAGCTAATGGGATTGACACGATGCCGGCGTGACGGTGCGGGGTCGCCCGGCGCCACCGGGAACGGCGGCAGGACCCCAGCCCTCGGGGCCCCGCTCCGGCCGGCCCGGCGGGGAGGGCGGGGAGGCGGCGGGGCGGGGGTGGGGGGTGGGGTGGGGGGGAGAAAAGGAGGGGAAAAAAGAAACAAGCGACCGGGGGAGGATAAATAAATAAATAAAGTGACACCCAGTCCTGAATCAGGGCAGGCTTTGTTAGAGAAAATTGCAGCTTGATCTGCATAATGGGAACTCGGGCTGCCCAAGGCTATCTTTTTATTGCATGTGTGTCTGCTGTTATCAATTTTGTGAACGATTTCACAGGGAGCCTGGCAGACTTGAGCTGGAATAATATGCAAAGATGAGCTTTGAATAATGAATGATGTGCTTTTAAACCAATTCCAAAGTGTCTGTGATAGTACAATATGAAAAGGGGTGGTAAGTAATAGTATATTTAAAAGGCGCTAGTATAGTTTTTATTACTATATTTAAAAAGATATCTATATTATTTTTGTGAAATGGATAATATATCACAGAGTCTTTGATAATCAGCTAAACAATACATTTTTCTTTGGGAAAACTCTCCCGGTTTTACACAGTTAAATATAGAGTATCGGCGTACAGCTTTGTAACGCTCGGCTACCTTATTAAATATTAACTCTATTTTAATATTAGCTTTTAAATTTAATATGTTGACGTTCTGCAGTTTTACTTTAATTATGTTTTATAATTAATAACCCGGGACGTATGGTATCCTTAAATGCAGCTCTCCCGCAGCCGCCTCGTCTCCCTCGCCCCTCGGCGGGCGGGGGCGCGCAGCCCCGCGCAGCCCCGCTCCGGCCCCAAAACCCGCCGCCGCTTTGCCGAGGGCCGCGTTTCTTTGGGGCCGGGCCACGCTGTCGGGCTCCGCTCCCCGCCCCGGGACCCCCGCCCCCGGCACCCCCCGCCCGCCCTGCGCGGAACGAGAGAAGCTGCGGCCCCGACGGGGCGGCCGGGTCCGGAGCCGGGTCCCCGGGTCCCGCCCCGGCACAGCGCGGCGCTGCGACCCCCAGCAATGACTGCGGCATGGCTATGAACTCACCCGCCCAAACCCGCGCTTCTCCGTGCCACCGGGGTGCCAGAGCCGGCTCTGGGCTGGCCCTGCTGGGCGTGGGGGGCCGCGGGACTCCCGAGCAGGCACAGGGCACCGGCAGTGTGTCCCCAGCACCCTGTACCAAGGCAGGCTCCCCCAACACAGGGGCACAGCTGAGTGCAAAGAGCCCTGCACCCAGCAGGGCTCTGGCCAGGCACCAGGCACGGCACGGCATGGCACAGCATGGCGCGGCACAGCACGGCGTGGCGTGGCACAACACAGCATGGTGTAGCCTTTGCATGGCACAGCATGGCACGGCATGAGGTCAGCCTGTGTGCCAGCTGCAAGCAGCCAGCCGCAGGGGTGCCTCTAACCCAAGCACGGGCAGGTCGAGCGGGTGCAGCACCAGTAGGACAGTGCCCATCTGGGTGGGGGGTGCACAGGCAGGCAGCCCCACAAGACTAGCAGGGCAGCCACCAGAGCCATGTGGGCAGGGGGAGGCCAGGAGGAAGAGCTTTCCAGGGCGTGCAGGGAGGCTGCTGTGGAGCAAGAGGTGAAACATTGTCATTCACTGTAAAACTAAGACAGCACATTGTACAAGTATTAACTGAGATGTAGTGCCGAGCGCACCATGCTGGCAGAAAGAGGCACGGCGCTGCCACGCTGCCACGCTGCGGAACGGCTCCTTCGGCTCTGGTGGGGAGCACAGCTGGGCTGGCTCTGCTGGGCTGCATGGCCTGGGCCAGCATGGCAGTGTGGTTTCAGAGCATGCTGCACCCAGCCACCCGCAAAGGCATGGGGGACACAGTTAAGAGAGGGGGAAAAAGTAAGTAACACTATGTAAAAAGAGTGGCCACCTCCCCAGCACCACTGGGCAGAAGGGACACCTGCCCAGTTTGTCACTGAGAGTCACTGGGAGCAGAAAAGCAGTGTCCGCCTCACCTGTCCCCAAAACCCAGAGCTGTTCCCAGGCCTGGCTGCCATGGGGAGACATGGAGGGGAATGTGCCACAGCCTGCCATAGTCACTGGCACATACACTCCTCTCCCCTGGGAATGTCTTTGTGCTTGAGACACAGAGGGCCCTGCAGGGAGGGTGCCCTCACAGGACCCGCATCCTCGCAGGACCTGCCATTTGCCCAGCAGCGGCTAATGCCACCGTTCAGCTCTTCAAGTGCTTCCTGTAGGATGGGGTAATAAAAACACGCAATGAAATGCACACTGACCCAACCGCAAATGCCTCTGCCTTTCCAAAGCAAGGCAGATCCATCACCCCTCTTCCACTGCGGCACCAGGCATTTCTCTGTCCGCATTTGGAGTGGGTTTGCCAGCAGTGACCCCAGCTGTGCCGCTGGCACGTGCTGCTGCACGCTGAGGCACCAACGTGTGCCGCATCCACGGCCAGGCCTGCGGGCTGCACCGCACAGGGAAAGAAACAGGGCTGCAGCTCTGGTAGCAGCAGCCATTCCGGGAAAGCAGAGGAGTGATGGAGACGGTCCCCTCTCCTGGGCAAGTCCCAATGCCACGGAAAATGAAATCCCTGTTGGGAGGAGGTTGGCAGTGCCAGGATGTTATTTAGTGCCTGGGACTGGTGAGGACAGGGTGGTGGCATGGGCTGGTGGGTAGCGCCATGCAGAGGGTCTTCAGCTCCTTCCCACCAAGGGGCCCTGAAGGTTCCCCAAGGACAAATACAGTACACAGGAGCAAAGACAAATGGTCCCTGTTCGGACCAGACCCAGCACTGAGCAGCTGGAGACCAGAGAAGGGCCATTCCCCAGAGTGGCCTCAAGGATCCCTCCTGCCCCGTCATCCTCCCACAACCTTGGGGCCAATGATGGATGGCACAAAAGGGACCCATAGCAGCCCATAGATTTAAATCTGGCTGCACCCTGAGCGGGTCCTGTGCCACTCGTGCCAGCCCCAGCACAGCACAGAGGCCCCCCCAGGAGTGGGCTCAGCCCCATGGGCCAAGGAAGAAGTGCAGCCCCAACGGCACATGCAGCATCCCTCCATGCAGCCCAGCCACTCTGCTGTGAAGTAGCCTCAGTTAAATGTTTACTGTCAAAATTTAGCATGGGCCAAATGATCCATTACACTTTTTTGTTTTAATGTTTACCATTAATTATTTTTAAAATGAGGCATTTTGTTTCTAAGGTGAGAGGGACAGTTCTCTGGGCATGAGACCAAGAGAAACCACTGTGGTGCTCCTCCAGCATTTTCAAACCAGTAGGCAGCGTTTTATAATAATGGCCCGTTAATTGATGGTGCACTACTGTGCAGTTCTACTGAGCTGCCTAGCGCAGCCGCCCGAGAGCAGGGGGCTGCAGCGTGATTGACATTCTTGCAGGAAACCCAGGGGCAGGGCGGCCCATTCGCACGCTCGGTTGGGCTCAAGCAGCCGCTGTGAGGCTGCACAGAGGCCAGGGGGCTGCTAATAACCCCCCTGCACCCACCAAGGCTGCTCACATGTGGGCTGCAATGCTGTGCCTGGATGGAGAGGAGAAACCACCCCAGAGATGGGGACCCTTCCACCCACACACTTTTAAACAGCCATAGAGCCCATAACTGCTGTTTATGCAATATAGGTGCTGTGGGTGCACCGAGCCAGTCATGGAGGTGACCAGGAAGTGCCTCCACCATCCCTGGGTTTGTGGTGCCTGGTAGTGCCCACAGAGCTCATCCCAGGACATGCCAGTAGCAGCAGTGAATTCATCTCTGACAAAGCTGTGGAAATACAGGCTCAGGGTCTTCAGTGAGCCCAGGCAGTCAAGGGGCTGATCACACCCGAAACAGATGGGCACATGTGCTTCAACTGCTGCTTAACTGCTGCACTGGGGCTTTAGTCCAGCCGAGCGCTGGACCTCTACTGCCTCGAGGAGCTCCACGGAGCATTAGCCAGCCCAGTGCATCTGTTCAGCTGCATTTCCACATTTCCAGCTCCTCTCACGTTGTCCCATCCCTGACTTTCTGGCTGTGCCGTCCTGGGCTGCCCACCCTGGCACCCTGTCCTGTATATCCACGTGTCCAGAAGCTCAGATTTCTCCGAAGGCTCCTTCATTTGGGGCTTGGGACCGGTGATGGCTGCAGCAACCCTTGCCTGAGGTACTGCCTGACAGGTGGAAGCCAGTGCTTAGAGGAATAGGGGTTCGACCAGTGTCTGACCTGCAGCTCCGGTCTTCAGTGGCATCTTTGTGCTGTCTCTCCAGCTGTTGCACTGCCACAAGTAAATCCTGTTTCTTTAAAGGATGCTAATGTAATCTCTCACACATCAAACTCCTCTGTTTTCCTCAGACCCTCCTTTAACACACAGGAATTCACAGGTTGGGAACTGGTCTCTGTCCTTGGCAGCTTGGAAGTCTTGTGAGCCTGAGACTGCAGCAAGTGGCTGTGCTGCCAGAGCCCAGCACAGGGCTGCAGGAGGCACCGGTAGCTGCCTGTTGCTTCAGGTTTTGTCTCTTCCCATAGGGTGACAGAGAATGGTGATATCTTGCTTCATGAGAAAGTAGCAGCAACACTGAGGTGTTTCTGCTATAGCTCCTGCTTTTGGAAGTGGATCTTGGAGTGGGCCAGTACTGTTCTCCAAAACCTTTTCTAGATGGATATTGCTGCATAAACTGAACACATTTTTCAGTCTTTTGCACATCACTGATAGCATACGATTTGTATGGAAGTCAGCATGACAGAGGACACAACGAAGTTGTTCCCCAGCTGTAGCTCCAGAAGTAACATCCTTGCAGGGCCTGTGGGGTGACACCGGTGTTCAGGCCGGAGAGGGACACACAGGTGCTCTGCATCCTGGCACGTGAAGGGGAAGGAGGAGGGAATGGTCAAAAGCAGCTTACGCTCAGCAAGCTGCCACCTGAGCTCTCTGCCTGTACCCTCTGGGGGGGACACGACACATTGGGCAGGCAGGGGTTGGGGTGTGCACACAGAGACCCCTCATGGGTGTGGGCCACTGCAGCTCACAGGCCCCAGGACAAAGCCCTGCCACATCCCAGTGATGGAAAGGGACCCCATTCCAATCCGGTCAGGGTGTCGTGCCTGCGGCTGTGCTTTCCCAGGCAGGCAGCTTGCTCCCGGGGAGCAATGCTGGGGTAGGGCACTCAGTTCTTGGTGCTCAGCAGAGCGCAGCAGCAGTTTTTTGTCAGCCCACAAGGGTTAAATCAGCTGCTCTTTTTTTGAAGCAAGAGCTCTGGTGCTATAGAGTGTAAAGGTCATTCCCCTCTGCCCTTCCTTTAGTCTCGGGAGGGCTGCACGTCTCCTGGCTCCAGCTGGGGAGAACTTCACCCCACACAGGCAGAAGGGGATGGCCGGGGGGAGCTGAGGTCCACCCTCATTAGCCCTCTCCCCATCAGCCAAGGTATATTCCCTGTCCCCCTCCACGGAGGAGCTCGAGGCAGCAGCCCTGTGAGCGGAAGCTGACCGGCTGAACACGGACGCAGATAAACCTCCTTGCACTCCCCATCCCAGTGGGTGGAAACAGTTAAACCCTACTCACAGAGCAAACAGTTAAAGGTGGCTCACAACCTCTGACAGACGAACGTGCCTTAGTGGTTTCAATTCACACTTCAAAGTGCATCTTTATAGGGTTTGGTAACCTTAACCACTATATTAAAAAAGCTGAAACTTTGTTTTAGTTCAGAATCTATGCATGCATCCATGAATGCCTGAGACTGGATGAGATGGGGAAGGTACGAGGAAAGCGCTGAGGAAGGAACCACCACAGACAGGGAAGAGCGCAGAGAGGATGATGGGCAGATGCGGCTCCATTTCTTCCTGCAATTGCCGATAAAAGCAGGCAGTTGCAAAGCCGACAGAGAATGCCCCGGTACCAGGGACAAACCCTGAAAGATGCATAGACATCCGGTCTCCCTGAGCAGCAGTGCCAGCCCCAGTTTGAAGGAGAAGGCTGGAAGGTATCGCAGGTCTGTGTGTAAACCCGGGAAAGCAGCCAGTGTTTCAGTGTGGCTTCCTTCTCTCTTTTATTCTTATTTTATATAACAACAAAGAGCTGCTGCTAAATTTTTCTACTAAATATGACTTTTGTTGAGCAAATTACATTAGGATGGATGCTGCAGGTATCCATTAAGGTTTATTTATCGTGATAGTGTTTGGATCTCACACTTATAAATAACTTATGTTATGGCTTTTGTTTGTAGAAATGTAACTTACATATTTTATTATGCTTTCTGTACAGCTCAAAAAAATGTTGTCAAAGAAGCACCTCTTATCGGCAGTCTAAACTATGCTACATAAAATCTACACTAACATTATTTTTTAATACGGCAAGGAAGCATGTTATCCCTCCACAGTTTGAAAGGTTTGCTGTCATCATGAACTCGTACTACAATAAAACATTAACAAGTCTGAGGAATTATTTTGTAAGGTGTGCATATACTGATGGTTGAGTTTCTTCAAAGGCTCCTTATGTGAGCAGGGCAAGGTATTACAATTTTGTATTTTCCCCAGAAAGCTGACTTTGCCAGCTCTAGCGAGCAGAGCCTGACTTGTGGAAGGCTGCTCTAAGGATGGTTTGCTCTCCCTCACACAGGGGCAGACACTTACCTGAGGTTCAGCGGTTGGTGCTTTTCACTGTAACAACATAAAATTCATCCGGGGGAAGAACCAGACCTATTTTACAGTCCCAAGTCATTTGTACTATCAGACAGGCTCACATCAGTTTCTTGAGATCAAATCACTCAGGGACCAAGCAGCGCCTCTTTTCTGACATTTCCCCTTCCATTGTTTCCACTTTTTTTTTTTTTTTTTAAGGAAAAAACTTCTACCCCCCTTAAGGCAATTATGTCTTTAAAAAAATTATAAGGTATTACACGTGCTTTGTAAACACGAGGAAATTCTGGGCTGCACCCCCTTTGACAGCACCCTTTTAAATAGCTGACAGTAAAGACTCTAAACAAAGAATCTGGAGTCATAAAACACACTATTTGCTACGCTATCCATTTCCTAACCTAAACGCAAGCATATTTATATGGCCAGCTACTCTAAATAAGTTCCTGTTGTCAATTGTTAACTAAGGTTGAAATGCTGCTCCAACACACGTCTTGAGTTTGCCCAGTTTGTAAGATGCTCTTCAGAATCTCACCTGTAAGTTACAGCAAGGGATGTTTTAGAAGGGAAATTTCAGAAACATACCTGAGTGGTCCGGGGAGTCAGTAGCCATATACTAAAGCAAGCCCTAAAGCCTGAGTGCCAAGGTACGAGGGCATGTCCTCTCCTTTTCAATACGCTAAACTCCAGCTTTCAGCAGAGCAGCTAATTTACCAGTAAATGGGCTGGTTTGCGAGCAAATGCTGATAGTACGCAATCACTGTTTATTTCCACTGTATGACAAAGAAAATGGAGTCACAGAACCCATTAGCTTTCATTGGAGCTTTCAGTGCCAACGCAGGGAGCTGCAAGGTTACGGAAGGGTTTATAGAGCTGGAGAGAAGGCGGCACTGCTCGGCACCGAGCTCCGTGCCCATCAGCAAGGTGACACGGAGAAACCCTTCCCCAAACCCAGCTCACAGACCTGCACACGCATTCGTGAGTTCAGTTTTGCAGCTTTTAAAATCTGACTTAACAGCAGAGATTCTGGTTTCCTTTAAGGATCAAAATTAGAAGTGAAGGACTGTACTAATTCGTACACATTCAATGTGTTGATAACGATCATACACTTTCCGCAAAGTTTTCAAACCTCGGCACATAGCATTGGCCACGTGTAGAAACACCTCTTGAGTAACCTCAGTTGATTTTCTCAGGTACTCGGCACTCGTGGAAACCAGAGCCTTTAGCTGCAGATTAAATATTTTCTCCAGCTGAGCCTAAATCTAAACAGCAAACTGCTTCACAAAATGACTTCCTTTCAGATTTAGTTCCTGCAATTTAAAAATATGCATAAAAATAACACTTGCAAAGAAAAAACTGGAAAAAACCTATAAGAAATACAGGTATGAACTTTGCCTCCCCATTGGCCACAATTAAAAATTCCCATCCTTATCTAGGCAGTTGAGAAATACTACTAAATACACAAATGTAAGCAAGCATGAAAACCACATGAAATCAATTATTTACATAAGGGGAAGAAAAAGGAAAAAAACCAACCAAATTCAAAACCAATACCAAAAGTTGTAATTGCATGTAATAGCTCTTCTAAACGTCAAACTAATCGGCTTATTGCTTAAATAGTTCTAATTTTTGTTAGATCTTGCTTCAGTTCATTTGGGTATTTCCTCAGCCCACACAGTCCCTCCTGCCCACCACAGAATGATATTACTTGTTCCCCACAAAACCAGAGTGGTGAGTGTGAGCTTTGGACTGGAGGAGGGATTTTGCTCTGGTACACACCCAACTCTCTACGATCTCCGAGAGGTGAAGACAAATCTGCTGAATTTGCCATTTCAGATGCGCACGTTCATCTTCATTGTGCCACACGCCACCTAAATATGGGCAATAAGTCTCTGTAACTATCTGCTTTCCTTTTTGTAGTAATGGATAGATTTTATTATTTTTAAACAGTGTGTTAACAACTTTATTTTCTTCTGTGGTTTTTTTTTTTTTTTTCAATTTCCAAGGACCTGGAAAGTATATACTTGTGAAACTAAAATATCATCAGTACTTCATTAAGGCTTGCTCCTTCATCTCTTATTTTATTACGTGCAACATTCTCAATTTTCCTGCTATACTTATAGCCTAAAATATTCATTTTTAGTCTTCTACTTCATTGTCCACATTGTCATTAACCGCCAGTGCTGAAAAGAAATATATAACGTTTTGTAGAAAAATAGTAATTTTATTATTTCAAAAAGATGTAATAAAATTTGTACTGGCTTTCATCTCATTCTCAAACAAATATGACCTCAGAATGAGCTTGGAGTTTTTCACTGATGAGATATTATTTACTAGTATGTGTAGAACTGAGAATCATTAACTGATACATGTTTAGAAGGAATGCATATTTATTTTGTTCTTTGGTTAAGTACTGTTTCTAAACTGTTTCATAAAGATAAAACAACAGGATAATAAATTTTGATAAGAAAGGCTGAAAATGTTCTTCAAACTAAGGCTGATTTTCCATTGTTTTCACGATTATAAATCTTTATGTTTAGACCAGAGATATAAAAAGGCAGAAGATATCTTAAAAAAATAGTTTTCAAAAGGGTCAAAACCCTATCTAACAATATAACAGGGTCCCAAAACTTTCAGAGTTGGTTTATTAGTTGGTGCTCTGTTTCCAAAGTCTTTGTCAACTCATCATATCTAAACTGCTGGGATCTGAGGCCCCTTCGCTGCGCAGAGCTTCAGCCATGTCTCTTCGAAAGACCGACATATTCTGAGTGAACCTGGGAAAAAGAGAACCCAGATGTTTGGTTAAAGGAGACCTGGTATGGAGAAATGTATTTCAAGAATCAATAAAAAGAATAACTATAATGTAAATTTTAAATTGAAAGAAAAACAGAGGCAATCTCTCAAAAAAAACCACCAGGTGCCCTCAAAAACCAGTCCTATGAGCATGTAAACATGTATGGGCAGCATTATAAACTTAGCCGACCAACAGTGTGAAACATTTTCAGAGTCAGCTGGGCAATGAATGGAATGAGAAACCTTTCCCTCTCACATGACTCAGAACATGTCCTTTCCCCCAAACCTCCAGCAAAGGGCTCTCTGGGACCTGTCCAGATGGTGATCAAGACCAGGCTCTCTCAGACTTACCTTCCTCCCTCTTGAGTGGTGTCAGAGTTCAACCTGTCTCTCAGTGAAACACGGTACCATCACCCATCTGGCACAGAATGAATTCACAAGAATATTCCCCAACAGTTCTCTACTGCAGGTGTAGGACGGGAAATCCGTCCGCTGTCATCACACCTGAGACTGAATGATGACTCTGACTCAGCTTGTACAACAGCCCAAATCTGATCTACTCCCTTGGTCTATCCTTATCTGAAATGAAGAGTTGAATTGCCATTTATCACATCTCATGTATTTATTTAAAAAAACTCCAACAACCAAAAAGCACACAAAAAATGATTCAAAATGTCAGAAACATATTGCACCCTACATTTACAGTTCTTCAAGTGTTCTTTGGTTGCCTCAATGCTCTTTGCTTTGATTGTGTTAGACTTTGCTGGCTCACTATTGCGAAGCTAATATAGTTTCCTGAAGAACAGCTCCTTAGGGCTCCTTCCTGCAAAGGACTGGTGGACGGGTGGTTGCAAAACTGATGTGATCTCAGCAAAGGTCTCTTTGTAGGACCAGGGGTAATATAATAATCCTTCCTGACTGCCTCCACTGTACTCTAACTTTATGGGTACATCTAACAGCAGTGTGGTAAACTGGGGCTTGCTCTGTGTGGAAATAGAGGATGCAATTATGAGTTCATTCTTTATTCTATTCAGAATTTTTTATGTTTGTGCTTATTTCCTTACTAATGGAAATTGATTTCTGCTCAGTTTTAAACAATCACAGTTAAAAGAAGCCTCCTGTTCCACAGAATAAATCTGAGAAGGATTACAAATCAAGAGCTGAAAACAAGAAAAGCCATCATATTAACTCATGCTGCTTGTTGGGGAAGTGATGGCTTAAAAGTCTTCCCAAGTTAGACAGGCAGATGCTACTGAGACAGACGAGCTGCTCGTTCGACCGAATTATCTCTATCCCCCTCACACCTGCACCCATCCCTCCCTGCCTGCACTTCCACAAAAGCTCTCCGAGAGCTTCCGCACCACTGCCCGCCTGAGAGTACTTCACAGCGCTTCGAGATGAAAATCCCCCTTTAAATCCACAGATATTTGAATCTAACACGTGCCAAATCTAATATTTGCTGGCAGCCCAAGTGACGGAAGCCTCTCCATGCCCTGAACAGGGAGAGCAGAGACAGCAGAGCTGGATTCCTCATGCTGTCCAACTACCGTGCCTCGCTGCCTGCCTGGAGGTGACAGGGGAGCTCGGCCTCCTGCCGTCCATCCTCCCTGAGCCTACGCTAGTTCTCAGAGTAAGGCAGCTCAGAGAAACTTCACATCAAAGTATGTTTTTCTCAGAAACCAATGTTATTTTAAGGACTTCTTGCCTTCAATAAATATAAATAGAGAGGGAACTAAGAAACTTTCTAGTTATAAGAATGAGTTTTACTCAGTTGTGTGTTTTTTTTTTTTCTTAAATTCTGACAGACCGTTGAGTCAAATGACTCCCCTTGGCATTAACAGCTCTAAGGTCAGACTACATCCTACAGCCTGCCACTGTCAGCTCAGTTTTTCTTTGTTTTCACAGGCATTCTCCTCCTTCCCAGTGGCTCTCTGCCTTTTCCCCAGGTTTTCTGCTGATCCATAATACAAGTTACACAGAAAGTCTGTCTGATTTATTAGCACCATGGATGTGATCTCTGTGCTTCTCTGGGTTTGCTTCCAAATTGCCCTGTCTCTGGCTATCATCCACAGTCAGGCCATAAGGAACTTACACCTTTAGTACCAGAATTCAATAGAAAAATGAAACAAAATGGTGGAGACCATAATTAACACAAAACTATTTAAGAATTAAACAAGTTCAACATAATTTTCACACCAACAAACAGAAGTCATCAGAGAAATAAAATCACCACATGGTTTTAGCCATCGCTTCACTCCAAGCCCTTTTCAGTTTGTTTCAAGCTTTCCAGGAAGTTCTACAGTCTGGACTTAGATTGTGTCTCTACACTTTCCAGGTTTGCTTTGGTTGAATAATGCACATGGGAGAGAAAATGTAGCTAGCTACTAACAAAATGTTAGTGTGAACATTAAATGCAGACAAACTTGTCATTTCTTTTGTGAAGGCTTCTATTCTACTTTTAAAATGAGGGCAAGGTTGGGTGAATTTGTTCATGTTAAAAACCCCCAAATCCTTGCCTCATTTATCTACAACGTGTAAGTGGCCCCACTGGATCCCTTCTTGTTCTGGCATTTCACAAGCACTTGCTTAACCCCAGCACCAGCACGAAAAGCCTCTGCAAGAGCAACAACACCTCTGGAGGCTGAAGCAAGTGTTTTATCAGAGGGGTTTAAGGCTGGAAAAAGGAATCTCTGAGGCTCACCTGCTGAAATAAGGCAGTTTTTCGCAAATGAAAAAGCAGCAGCTGCAGCCTGGCAAACCTTGACTTTAGGATTAAATTAGCAAATACATTTCTGACCAAGAAAATACATAACTATCAAATGTTCAGGCTCTAACTGTGAAGTCTAGGGATGAACTCTTTGATAGGATTTTATCTTCCTTTCAAAAGGAACTGCAGTTTAAGGCTACTGGGAATACTTCCTATGTTATATTTTTTCCAGTTAAAGTTTCCATTTGTCTTTTATTCTTTCAGCTTATTTATGTGTTATGAACTTACCTGTCTCTGTTCTTTACCAAAAGGCTTTGCTCGACTCCCTCCATAAGATTCCTGAAGCACTGGTCAAGGGCTTCACGTTTGTTGTCAGGCTGGCTGGCTATCAAGGTTGCCCGTAGTTCACTGAAGTACTATGATAGCAAAGCACAGAATATTAAAAATGAGGTTTAAAAGTTTAAACCCAGAGTTACTCACCTACATCTGGAGCACTCTTGAGCAACTGTTTCATACGTTGCCCTCTGGGAGAGCAGTTTGGCAAACAGCACAGAGGTCCATCTGAATCAGGTTTCAGAGGCTGCCTTCCTGAAGTGTACCAGCTTCAGCTGTGCATCACAACTGAAGTTTAGTGCTAACAGGTGACATGCCACTTGACCAGTGGATGTTGATCACCTAACCAGTTCCAATACAGAAAGCAACCTAAGAGAGGTGGCAGAAACATCCTGGACTACTTCACATGTCTTTTCAGAATGGTGCAAATCTGTGCACTTCACTGTGGGCTCTAATCACTTCAGTGCTGTGATGAGACAGACTCGCCTTTGCTTCTTTAGAAGCTAAGTAATTGATACGATTTTCTATACACTATTTCCATTATATTCTGGCAGGTTTATAGACTAGGTAAAATAGAACTTTTTATCACCTTAGAAGAATCTCGATCTAGTCTAGAAATACTGAACTGAAGGGGACCTCCAGTGTTATCCACTACCCTGCTACTACAGCCAAGCAAGTCCCATGGTCCTGTTCAGTCTTTTGTATATTGGCTGTGTCAATCAAAGCCTCATGGCCTTGGGTGTTAAGCACAGTCATGGTATAAGCACTGATATATACAATTATTCAGAGGAGAATGAACCATTCTGATGAACTTGCACCCAAGTACCTGGCAGAGTTTCTGAGCAGTCTCTTCTTGCAGTCAAGAATAATATTACTGATATTCCCCAAATTTCAGATGTATAATTAGAGACCTTTTTAAAGGTAGGATGAAGATCAGTTTTTAGTATGCAAAATTTAATAGACTTTTGAAAATAATGTAACTTGTAGGGTACCGTACAAAGTGTCAGAAAGCACAGAAGTCTCTGGTTTGCTAGATTTTTTTAAAACCTTAACAGGTTTAAAGCTGTTTAAACCTTAAATAAATCAGACACAAAACTTTTCCATCAAAACTACAGTTCTCCTGTACACGTGAAAAAATATGGAATAACAAAAAGAAAATGTAGTAAAAACCATAGCATTCTAACAGTAAGCCCTGACAACTCAACAGGATTATAAGAAGTGTTTGCTTTAATGTCTGCTTGGCAAATTACTTGCCCTCAATCCAGTTCCTCTCAAACCAGAAACATCTTCTGTTACGCATCTTTGCTGACCACTGCAGCAGTACTGGAAGCAAAGGCCGTAGCTGATCAAATAGCTGGGTCCCAAAATACTTAGGAACTCAAAACTGAAAATCACCTGCCTGCAACAATCACATTCCCAGAAGCCCTGTCTCAAGGTGACAAATGCAGAGTTCAACGTAGAGAAGGCTACAACCCCGAGATCTTGTTTGGTGTCCACAAGCTGTTTTTAGAAAAGAGGCGTTCCAAGAACTTCTTCTGTCAACACCATAATGGAAAGTATTAACAACATCCTCAAATAACAGCAAGGAATAACATCTCTGCCTACCATTAATGAGTACAGCATCCCCCTGAAGACTCCCCCTTGGCATCACTGTTTCAACACTATGGAGCTGTTCTGAGCCAAGGGGTTCCATGGCTTCCCTGCTATAACATCACTTTTGCCGGTACACTCAGATGCCTGTGTTCCTTGGTTGAAGGACAACACCAAGGAGGGGATGTTGCTACATTATCAGGATATAGAGGGCCTTTTCTGCCAATCTCTTGCCACTAGGATTTAAATTAAACTTGCAGCAGCTTTTCAGTATGGGAACAGTGTCAGGATGCACCTGTAACCACCCCATTTCATACTAGAGCTGATGCTGTCTCAAAAGATTTAGTGTAGTTTTAGGGTAGACTCACAGTACAGTACCCACTTTGGCATAATAACCCCTACTGGTGCACGCATGGATGAATCCCAATTTTTCTGAGTCCCCAAGCAAACCTGATTATGGGCAAAGAAGATTTCATTAAAACAAAAGAAGATGTGAACAAGCAGTAAAACATGGTAAATGTGTGGTTGCTCTCTCAGGAACTGTAGAGACAGAGACCCTACATGAAATAAAGGAACCCATTTCCAGTAAATAAACCAGCGGTACACTGAAATGAGCCAAGAAAAGATTACTTTTACAGCCATATATAAGTATGTGTCCTACTTTTTCTGAACACAAAATAACCAACCTTGATGCAAAAGGGGCAGTACAAATATTGTAAATTCTATTTCCTGTTCTCCACCCTTCCAAAAGAAAAGTAAGGCATGTTCGTAAGTAAAGGCGCTTGTACATATCCATGTCTGCTAAGCAAAACACATAATCATTAGAACTAGTCTAATTTCAGTAAAAAGAATATTCTGCCAGTCACAAATTTATTCCTTATGATTTACAGCTCCATGGTTCTATCTTCAAGTGAAGTATTTAATTTCTTCTTATACAGAAGCATCAAAACCACATAATTAATATGTAGTCAGGCTAATACTTAAACGCTATAAATCAGAAGCATTATATAAACAAAAGTGTCGTCTTGAACAAGATTGGGAATGCACAAAACTACTTATTTCCCACTTTTATAATGATGCAGTGACTCAGAGCAGATAGAAAATGATTAGTTTTCCTTCCAAAGTAGGAAATATTGCTTCCATCTGTAAAGTATAATATTGTGATGTCATAAAGTTTTCCTAAACACTGAATTTGCCCTTATTCCCTCTCAATCATTTTAAAAGAACTGCTCTCTCTTATAGAGCTTGGATTTAAATCACAATAACACACCAAGAAGATGAATGACAGTGCTATTGGATATGGCTAAAATTGGATCCTTCAGCACAGGTGAATGATGAGACAGCGCTTCTCTTCTTGATATATTTTCTTCTTCTATTAGTTTCCTTCCATAGCTGGGATTTCAGTTTGAATTTTAATGTATGCGGTTGCTGCTAATCTTAGTGTCTTCTTTTTTTTCAAGCACCGTCTTATTGTATAGACAATTCATTCTCCAAAACAGTAATACACTGAGGCTTGTGACTGCCCAAGAGAGAAAGCAATTCAGAATAAAGTTAGAGCTAGCTCTGAAGTATGGCAAATACAACAGGTCAATATCTTCAGAAACAATGCCTTGCCATAAAAAAATGCACACATTTAGATCAACTCGCATTCATTTACTCAGATGGTTTCCATTTCAGACAATATCGTCTCTATTAAGTCACCAGGGAAACATGATGGGTATATCCAAATTCATAGTTTGAGATTTTATTGAAAGGGCAAATTGCAGAGTATTTCCTGGTTTACAGAATCTGCCACAGATGCACACAATCCAAATTGCAATCAATGTGAGTACTTAAGCGTAAGCACTCAGATAATACCCCCAAAAGCTAGTTGCTCCTGTGAAACCTTTCAGAAAAAGAAATTGGTTAACTATTTTTCTAGGAAGCAATTTTTCTGATGTGATTTCCACAGTGTTCTTGTTTCATATTTCTACCTAAAAGCTAGATAAGCTTGTATAACTCCTACTATTCCTGCTTAATTCTGGAAAAGTAAAGACATAAAACTTATTAAAAAAGGTTATTTATACACTTGCATGACCTAAGGTTGGGTGTAAAAGTTGGGGTAAAGTTTTGAGAGGACTATTCATCGAAATGAAGCCACTCAGCCTCTCTGAACTAATCTGTGAAATACCTATGTGGTACATGAGCTGAACCCTACTCTCCACTCCTAATGTCAGCATAATGGAGCAAGGTCCCAAGGAAAGAGATGGGGGATTTGAAGGGCAGCAAGCAGCTTTGTTCTATGTGAGATAATTACTTCAACTATTTGGGCATGTGAAGGGTGAACCTGGTAGAATTTCTTAAATACTCACTTTCTCATTGAGAAGTATAAGTCCAAGAAGCGGCCTTGATACAGACCATTGGTTTCTGCAGTCTTCAAAAATGATGGTGTTCATTAGGATCGACATCATCTGAAATAAAATCAGACAGTTTACATGAATATGGGTATTGTTGTTGTACTGTGTGATGTGGTGAGAAGGAAAAATTAATGAAACCTTTACTAACCATGCTGCAATCACTGAGATTTCATATGAGCATGGTATTACAAAGTCATTCTTCCAAACAAACATTTCCATATCCAAAACTAGCAGGTGAAGAAAGGTAAAGAAAACAAATATCAAAGCTCAGCTCTAAAGAAGTTGAAGTTAAAACAAATATGAATTGAGATTTAGAGCTATGTTAATTTAAGGTACAGGCTTTGACTTTACTACAGGGATTTGCCCCCTAGTCACACTACTTCTTAGGAGAGCAATACATGTGCGACCAGTAATCTATATTAGTTTCAGATTAACCCCTACCTGCTCTTCAAGGTTCTGGTTTTCTCACATCCACCTTTCTTTAAGCATGACGCTGCAAGGCATTTGAAGGGAGCAGAGCACTCCCTATTTTGATGAAGGCAATCCTCATTACAGCAAGAAGTCTAGAGATCCATACCATTTCCACTGCAGTTACCAATCCAGCCTCTGATTTTAGATGTTTTACTTTACTTCTGTGACTTTCTTTGCAGAGCTCTACAGCAGGGATAAAGCCACTTCTTCGACTTTATAAAGCACTGAAATCTATCAATTCTTACAATTAAGTTCTACTGGCACCCAAAGCGAAGGTACACAATTCACTTTGCTCGTTGCCTGGCATGTAACCAGTGCCTTCAGCTAACACCACATGGCGTGTTCTCCCTCTGAAGCTCTTCTGGTCTTGCTGTGCCTCTGTACCTCTGGTGTGTCTAGCTAGGATGGGCAGGACTTATTTACGGATTGGTACAACTTTTGTAAAAAGAAATTACAACATACCTATAGAATCCATTTAAAGATAAAATGCTCTATGATATCCTTCAGATACGTTAGTCCAAAGCGCTGAAGGCCGCAACGTATACGAACATAAAAACATTACTTAAGGAGTGAAAATTTGTAAAATGTCACCAGTAAATAGTTTGACTCATGTTTATAAAATACCTACACCCCAAAACCAAACAAAGAGGAAGTACAAAATCATTAAATCCTTTCTTCTAGGCCAATGAGTAGCTATGAGCAGGGTCTCCAGAGAGCTGCCCCGCTGCAAACTAGCCTGTAAAAAATGATGAAGGCAAAGTCAAACAGCATGTTTCATCCTAGCACTACAAATCACCTGGAACAGAGATACCCACAAATTATTTGAGCTTTCAAAGTTAGGAACATACAGTCTGGTGTGGCAAAGGCCAACTCTTCACCTGACTTCACAGTTCGTATATCAGGGAAATTATTTTTCATTACTCATAGGACAAAACCAGTTCTATACTGCTTTGGAACTAATGCAAACAATTCAAGACTTCTGCACAAGCACTAATAGGGGCTTGTATTCCAAACATGAACAACAATTGCAACTCCTTATAATTCATTCATCATCAGGTTTTCCTCTCAGTAGCTTGCAACAAAGCCAGCTGTTAGAACAGAAGCATTTTTGAAGTAATTAAACAAACTCACTCAAGCTGTGATTTCAAGCACCACAACTGACATACCATATTTCTTAGAAAAAGTGCAATGCATGCAGAAAAACTGTCAATGTGATGCTTAATCTAAAAAAAGGCATGCTCAGTGACGAGTTCACAACTGACCCAGAGAGAAAATAGCAGCTCTTCAACCCCCAGCTTTATGAAGAAAACTCATGAGGATGTCTTTAAGGTCTCCAGCCCAGAACTGCTATTAAATTGCAAACAATCTGCAAAACAAATATTCTAGGCAAGATTTTGGTGTAAATATGGAAGAAGACCAAAACGTCCAAAATTCACCTGGGAGACACTTATTTGTCTCTGTGCATAAGTAGCACAGACAGTACTGAAATAAGCAAGGACTATGATGAACATTATGATTCATAAAAACAAAGCCAATATAAAACAATCTACATAACCATAACTACTAATTGTGTGTTTTGATATTAGCCAACCAGGAAACAGCAAAAGCCTCCGCCCCCTCCGTCCCACCTCCAAGCTTTTCCTCTGACAAGATTCTACTGTCAAACATTTTTAATTCCACTTCTGACTCTTAAGTGCTAATGAAAGAGAACCATTTTAGAATGTAGGGAACACCACTGCATTCAAGAGTTAGCTAGGTCTCATATCTGGACATATGTATGTCCATTTTCTTTATGGTCAACCCATTCCTTTCAATTAAACTAGACAGTTACCACACCACCAGGTGCTAATGCTTTCACACAAAGTTGCCTCTGTTTAAGGAACTACTGGGACTAGTGGTACCACTGCACTAATATGAACAAGGTTGTAACATATGCCTGTGAGCTCTCTGGAACAGTGAATAATGCCTCTCATGAAGTTATGTAAGTTTATTACTTGCAGAGGTGGGCAATTTGGAATCCTATTGTGTTGCCTTTGCAGATGTCTTAGACATCCCACTTCTTGCAAAGATTAAAAAAAAATAATCAAGGTGCATGGTTTGGCATTAAGAGTTGCACGCATAAAATCAGGGCAAACTTATCTACCATATCAAGATCTCTGTCAGAGGTTGTCAGGAGTGCATTACGGCATAGGAAGAAGACAATCAGCAATTACTGAGCCTAATTCCACCAAGATGAAGGGCACCAAAATCCATGATAACAGCCTTAAACTTCCTTTTCCTGTTTTCTGTGTTTCTCTCTCACTATTGCTGCTGCTTTGTTTTACTCTGTAGCTTTGGTTTCCTGGGCTACTTCTGTATGAGACTACAGCAAGCTGTTTGCATTCCAGATCTTTCTTTGTCTTACAGTGCTGCTGACACACTCCAAGAGAGATTCCACCTGCAAACAGGCGCCGCTAGGAGACCACTGCTGCTGGAAAGAACTTGTCTACGGGAGGCAGCCTGCACAGATTCATCTGCAAGGCAACAGAGCTTATCGAGACACTACTTTGTAATGAAGCTTTGCCTCAGCAAACAGCACATTTACTGGTGATGTACCAGACTAACTCTTTCTTGGCAGAGGTATCAGGCTTTCATTCAATTTCACTAATTCTCCCTCTCCCACCTCTCTACTATTTTCACATAATATAGAACAGCTTCTTCCTGCACCGACAAGTGACATCCGCAGCTTCCTCCTTCAGACCCCACGTGATCAGTGATTTGACTGTTGTAGTCAGGAGAAACAGGTTGACCCACGCAGGAGAGAATTTCTAGATACTTGGCACACAGCTCCATATGTATGCCCATTTTTGTTGCTCCCCTACGCTGTTCAGGTCATGAGGGAACTAAAACTCTTTAAGCTTCTGAAGGAGGCTCTGAAATAATGTGCCTTCTTCATATTTTATTTGCTGACACACATTTACATATATTTGTATTTATGAAGGCAACATGTACAGAAATGATAACCGCAATTTTCTGAAGATGACATCTTGCCCAATAACATCTACAAACGAGATGCATGCAGTTATCTGGCCAGCACTGCTGCCCCAGAGTGACCCTGCTTGCTCCCAGGCCATCAGCTGGACCTAGGTACCCAGTTCAGCAGCCAACAGCAGCAGCACTGTCTGCATTTTTATTTTACTTCTTCTGAGAACTGCAGAGCATTTCCCAGATGTTAGTTAGCTTCAAAGTGTGCCACTGAGATACATCAGCATTGCCATCACATTTCACAGAGGGGCTGATTGAGGAACAAAGTCTGTATGCAAAGCCACAGTGATACAGACTGAGCCTGGGGCACTCCCTCAGCCTCCTCAGCTCCTTCCAGCCATCACCAAATCCTGGTCGTGCTGTTGCTAGAGACATGCAGTCCCTCTTACTGGGCAGCAGCAGAAGCTTGTAGGGTTCAGGTGGACTTGCCCATATTTAGTGTGCAGATGTCAGTGGGAAACCTGTGCTATGTTACACCCTCCTTGCTCCACCTTTGCCAAAAGTCTCATCATCTAATTGGAGATCACAAAGTAATTCAATGGCAGAACAAAACACAGTACAGAAGCAGAATTGAACAAACATACAGATTTTTTGTTTTCTAGGTGGAAAAGACCCTATTGGTAGAGACAGAAACGTTTTGTTTCAGGAAAACGACTTCTCAGATCCTGCCACAGACCCACCGCAGTGCAGCAGCACTCCAGCAGCCGGAGCAGCTGCCTGAGGCATGGGGCAGACTCAAGTCCTCATGCTGAGACGGGCTGAAATCAAGGTCTCAAGGTGGGGAAAGAGACATTAAAAAGGAAGGAGTTGGGGGAGCAGATAATCTTATTTTCTACTTAGTTCAAAACAGCAACCTTGCATCTGTTCTCTTATCTTAAACATAGGGTATCACTTTATCTTGTTCAATAATGTTTCTCCTGACACATTTGTTCTTTACAAAAGGAACTATTGACAGAACAGGCAAGAATAAAGAACTGTTCTTCCAATAAATTAATTCTTCAGAGCCTCTCTCCCTTCAGAGCCTCTTTCTTTCTTGGGTGGGGGAAGAAAATGTTGGTCAAGATAACCCTCACTATGAAAACTGTTTCTAAAGGAAGCTGGAAAAGAAGCTGCCTTTCCGTTAAAAAGGCTTTTTTTTTTTCCCTTGTTCTATGTTATCAATAGAGAGCACTTATATCATTGCAGGTCCCATAAATAATTTCTCTCTCCCATATGTTGGGATGAATGTTTTATTTTGCTGCAGCTAATCACATTTTAACATAAAGAGCGTTAACACAGGTGACAGCAGTATGTATTCCTTTACAAAAGATTTAGAATGGTCTCGGAACATACACAACTTTTAACCAAACACTTGGCTGGTCAGAACACTTGTTTTTCTCATTGAGATCTGAAAAAGACTCAGATTTTCATTGTTTAGCTTATGAAACTTGGTGGGTTTTTATAGCTCTAGCTTCAGACAGTCTGCTCTTAATTTAGGAGCTGTGATTACTAATTTAAATGTCCTTTGGAGTTCTCAGTTGTTTCATCATCAATTCTTCCTATATCAATAAATGGATCATCATTTACTAATAATATTAGGAAGATTTAAACGCTCCAAGATTATTAAATAACTTAAATTTTAATCTGTTGTTTTAAAATATTTATTTTACTAGAAACCCTAACTTTCAGACTGATATTTTCCATGTTAAAAGCTAAAATTTTCAAATTAAATAAGAAAACTAAAGCCTTTCTTGTGCAAGTGAGAACCAGCCCATTATTCCTGAACTAAAAAAAAATATTTAACTGCCAGAAACAGCAAATCAGTTGAGATTTGCAATATATAAGAGTTCAAGAATCACACCTCTTGTCCCCCTGGCATTATGAACTTACATTAGACCAACACAGAATTTTAATCAAGTTGTTCCAGAGCAGTAGAAGCGTGGAAGGCTGGTGCTGTGGCTGACATGGGCAGCCTTGACCTCTGGCACTGAATAATGGGCTGAGTGACATTACAGCAGCTTTCCTTCTGGACACCCTCTCAACTCTCTCCCATCCTGTTGCTAATCCTCATTACGGGCATTGGAAGAGGGGAGGAGTTGTGGAAGAAGGGAGGGCAGGAGAGAGAGAAGAGGACATCAGACAGAAGGCACAGGCGGTCTGTGAAACCAGGCTAGTGCAACCACAGAGCTATTTTCAACAGCCTTTCTGCTCTGAGCCTTCTAAGTTACCCTCAGACCAAGCTTTTCTTTCAGCCTATATAGCCTAGATTCCTCCAGATTTCTGTTCACAGAATATAGCATTTCACCCTATTTATACATACTTCCAATATATATATGTAAATAAGCATTAACTAAAATTTCATGATTCAACAGCTGAAGTTTAAAGAAGCTGCAGGAATTATAAAGAGGTAATAAATTGTGAGGGACCCAATCTTGTATGTCGATTTGGAATAGTTCAACTGGGTCTGTCTGGCCTTTTTGTTTCCTTTTATGAAAAAAATAAGGTATAAATGGCTGAAAAAAACCAATCCTGATGTCAGACCAAGGCATCTGGGTGACACACTGCATACCACGTACTAGTGTATGCCTGCAGCTGACGGACTGACATGATTTAAGTGCATCTTTCACAGGGTATTCCCACTGGTTGTATGTTACATCCTGCTGGGAGAGTCTTTTCTCCCAGTGTTCAGAAGGGATGGTAACAGGATGGCTGCAGCTATGAAAAAGTAACAGTTACAGAGAGTGTGGAGGTTGGCTTTTTCGTGGATATGTCTTTAGAACTGGCCAAAGGGCTGAATATGGGAGACTCAACTTGAAGTAGGTCCAAATCATGAGCCAGCAGAAATAAGCATAAAATAAGACTGTACTAACTTATGGCAAACCTGACTTTGTAGCTGAAAGAGAAAGACGAGCACATACTCAAAAGCATACATTTAAGATGATAGCTTAATGCTAACGACAAGCACCTGCAATGTGCCCATTAAATTTACTACATCAGATTCACTGCAGTCTTCTATTTTTTCACTGTTAAAACAAATGTTGTATGTTAACAGCACAATCATATAGACCAGTAGTGCAAAGTGGACTTCTCAAAACTAAGGCTTACATTCATAATTTCCTACCTTTAGCCAGTAGTGAACCGCCTTTCAAGCAGTCGAGAGGATCACAAAGCAGCTGTTGGTGTTATGCTAGGGAGTAACTGCGACACAGCTGGAACATGGGCAGCAGCTACCTCCCGCACACGAGCTGTTCACAGCGAAAGATTTTGCCCTACACTAGCACATTTTCAAACAGCAATTTTAATCTTTTCTCTCTAATTTGAGGGCATATTCTAACATGACAGAACACATTATTTTCAAATTATCGTTGCATCTGAATTTTTTATGTGAAGGGCTATGATACTCGGTCCAGTCTCGCCTATCAAAACTGGGTCCATCTATCCTAAGGGAGACCGTGCTCCTGGGTGAGTTGGCATCCATCAGGGGTGGAGAATAGATGCCAGCTGGCTGGTACAGACTCACCTATAGTAAAGCTGTACATCTCATGGGATGGAGCATATTTGCCTAGTCTAAGGGTTGGCTACATTAAATACTGGAAGCGGAAGAGTTAACTGCAGCAACACTGAAGATGCCTGATGAATGAAATACCTGCTCTTTCTGCAGGGAGGAGGGGATACATTTCATTAATTATTACCTTCCAGGGTGTGCTGACTTGCTTCTGTCTGTGCTGAATTTCATGTAAACCCTCTGTTGAATGTCACATACTCATATGCTGCCTGAAGTGCTAGATTTTGTATTTGGATATCTGGTGTAGCTGACAGATGTTTACAAACTCATGTAATCTGCACAGCTTTTTTTGCCTATCCATCTGTGGTCCCTGATAGACAGCAAATTATTCCAACCTCAGGCTGGAATAATTTAAGATTGTGACATCAACCCTTAATCTGCCTTTTTTAGCTGGTAGCATTCAGAGATTTTCAGTTACAGATCCTAGAGTATAATTTTAAATTAACTGAAGCTGTTTATTTAAGATTCCACCATTTCTAAACAAGTGGCCATGACTATACAGCATTACAGCGTGACAGAACCATGATTAACTGGGACTTCTGGAACATACAACTTGTCATAATTTGTAACACAAACTTCAGGTTGCTCTAGTGTAGGAGAAGGCTGAGCTCTTTAAAAACCTCATAAAAAATTAATACACATTCCCTTCTGCTTTTAGCAGTATATGAAGAGGCAGCTAGGTTCAGGTCTTTGTAAACCCAGTTAGTCTCATCTCAGAAGAAGATCCTTAAGCATTTTTTCCAGTCCGCATGGTGAGAGCCTCTTTCTTGCACAGCCAGCACTCTTATCTGAGAGGTGACACAGGATGAAGTCAGTGTCTACTACCAGCATTTCTGACCAAATGATGAGTTACAGATTATTTAATCATCTTGGGAGGGGAGAACAGCAGTTTCACCTACACCAAAGCCTTCCAGCAAGTCTATCTTCAGGAATGTAAACGGTCCTATGTCTAACTCTTTCAGTCTTCCCCTTAACTGACACTAGGAATTAAGAGTGTGCATCAACCTTAAATTCCTTCAAGGTGAGCTATCACTCCTATCTCCAGCTCCTGGGAAATTCACCGGTGCCTTCCCTTGTACCAAGAGCTGGGGATTTTCAATGTTGCACCAGGATTTCAGCATAGGAATTGGGATCTTTACCTGCTGGATCATTAGTTTTCTGAAATCTCGATTACAGGAAGGCCTTCCAAAATGTCAGTCACATGAGAAGGGAAGATGAGGTCAGAAAATGCTATTACTGGAAAAATAAAATCATTTAGTCTAAAACCAATCTGAAGCAAATCTCAAACGTAATCTACAGAAATGTTCAAAAAATGTAACAAGCTGCATAAGGAGGGAAAGGCTGAGCATGAGATGAGCTCTAAATCATTTTTCCAAGGAACTTCAAGGTATCTCAAACTGAGCATGTGTTTATCCCTGAATCTGAACTAGACTCATGCTGACGCTGAGCGGAAGTGTACTCAGTGCAACCCTCAGGGATGCAAACCCCACACGCCAAGGAGCAAGTCCTTAAGCTGGGCTCAAGCTTGCACTCACCTGCAAGTCAAGTGCAGCCTAGCATCTATCACATAATCCACCTGGCCTTGCAGCAACACTAAGAGATTTGTAGATCTCTTTCACAACAGCCCTGATGTTGCTTGCCACAAGGCAGCTGGGATTTGCAGGCAGCTTCAGCGTAGGCTCAAACCGCATGGATGTCTGCCAGCAGCAGACCCAGAGGCATCCCCCACACAGCAACAGTAACCAGTAGTATGGAGAAAATTGGAGCCAGGGTAATTATTTTCCCCACGTTTACCTTAGTTTAGCACTGATAATGGAGATAATCATCAGGAACAGGGAGGCAGGCTGGGCCTTTAAGCCACACCTTGAAGGAAATCAGAGCAGAAGAAACCCAGAAGCTTGGCTCTAACCGCTATTCAAGGATCATCCATAAAGCAAAGTGACCTACTCTGCTCTACTGGAGCAGAGCAGCGTACTAGCATAGAACATAAAAAAGGCTAATCCAAGTATTAATTACTGATTGCCTAACAGATCTCATTCCTCTTCTGTTTTCAAACTGTTCATAAATTGATTCTAATCTCTTCCGTAGAACAATTAAAAGTATTTTTGTTATCGTGATGAACTGAACTGTAACCACAGCTATTGCAAATAAACATAAAAGACAGATGATAAAGATGGTAATAAGCATATTGCTACTGTGTCCTGAATAGTCACCAACACTTCTTAGTGAATATCATCTTTCACAACAACAACAAAGGATAAGAGCACAAGGCTATTTCATGCAGTCATCAAAACAAAATGCACTGAATATTATATTTCATACTAAATACATTACCCTGGCAGTTTGACACTCAACATTTCAATAGATATTGCGTCTCTCTAACATTCTGCCTGAATTTCTGCAGATGGACTTTTAAGTATCAATGGAAGATTACTTTACTTGTCACGCTAAAAAGATTTTAAAGAATGGTTGCACACACTTCATTTTTAATTTTTTTTATTTCTTTTTTTTTTTAAAGGGAAATGAATCATGAATTCAGAAACAGAGTTATACTGAAAAGCCAAACCTCATGTTGTGTAGTAGTCCTTTGTTTGTAGTGCTCTTTCAATAGCTACACTGTCTCATCTCTGACATGCCCATCAAAGCACTGGGAGGATTTGCTGAAGTTAAACTAAGCTAACCTAAACTATGCTAAAATAAGCTGACATAAACTAACAGTTTTCCCAAATCTCATCAATCTGTTGTGATATTGGGATTTTTAAAAAATGTGTTTTATTTTATTTTTGAACTGTGCAGCTTCCTGGAGACATGTAAATATACAAGAACCTCAATTTTCAGTAAAAAAACCCAACAATAAACGCCAGGGAAAAAATGCCAACAAACTAAGTTTCTGGATCTCATGATTTCAGAGGACACCCTGAGCACACAAATATATCTCAGGATCACAAACAAACAAAAATGACAGCACTTTATTAGCCTAGGAAAATTGTGGATTTTGAGGTTCCATTCCAGAGCCCTGAAAATCGAAAATCTTTCAAGATTAAGTGGGACATGTGTTTAATGCATGCCAGTCATTAGAAAGTTTTTGGCAATTAAACAGCCCTCTTCACCTGACAAATACCTTTCCACGTGCTCAAAATGAACACTGACTAGGTCAGAATGCTGCAGCAATTGCCTCATCAAGCACTGGATCTCTACATAAGCATCATCTCATCTGCTATAACCTTTGATGGGCCACTGCTGTCATATCCAACAGCAATTAAGCATCCTTGTAAGCCACTGCTATTCCAGAATTTTAGATTTGATTTTTTTTAAAATGGGGGAAGAGGAGGGTGTTTGTTCACTGAGAGAGGGTTTCATTACTCACATGGCAAATCTGCCAGTAGCAGATCATGGAATGGATTGTTACCTTTCCCTATCCATTTTGTAAAGATATTGCTTTCTTTCCAGACTGCAAGCATCACTTCTAACTGGATTTTGAATTATAATGTGAACTTTACAAAATTATTGGTGCTATTCATATCGCTAGTTAGATTCTATGGAATGACAATATTTTTTGCCCTTCCCCAAACCAGCACCTTTTAGTGCTTTATATAAAACAACCATGGCCAGCAGATATCAAAAACGTTTCCAAGTAATGTAAAGTATTACATTGCACCGAGTAAACAAGGAATAAAACATTTTTATACTTCTCTTTAAACTCATATGCTTTTTGAAAATATTTATGCAGCAGGGAAGACACGAGGTTATTGAGAAATACAGCCAGTTCTTCTTTAATTGAAACATTTATGCTTTTTGTTCTGCTAGCAAAAAGCAATGAACAGTAATAATGCAAGATAAATATACAAGAAACTTATAGATATGATTGTAAAACAACATCATCCTAATGTTTTCATTTAATTACCCTGAAATGTATTCTATTTAATATTCATTACTCAAAAGCCAATTTAAAAGAGAAAGAGGTGAAGGGACTTATTCAGAAAGACGGACTGTCATTCACTGCAATAGTTATCTAATATACAGAAGTTAATAAAGCAGATTAATCTACAAGTCCCTTTAAGCCATCACTGAGTTTAGAACAACTGCCTCTTTGACCTCTAACCCTCCCGCTGTGCACCAGTAGCAGGTGCCAGCTGCACGAAAATTATGGCTGACGCGTTTTAAGGCAAAGTCTTTTCTTACTTTGCTTCTGACCAGCAGCTGACCCTGTAGGAACGATTGTTTCATGTGCTGGCCTAAAGGCTACATAAACCAGTAACTGATAAACAAAAGCATACATACACCAGCTGCCTAGCCTGAGGGCGCACATCCAACACTGACACCTCTAGCAGTTTGTGCTGCAAGCCGAATCGCTGCTTTTTGTTTCCATACATGAATTCTGTACAATACTTGTTACTTCATGGAACTAAACTTCTCTCCATCCCCAAAACTGTTTGTGTAAACTACAGCACAGCTTGGATGATTAAGAGGAGATTCCCAGTTTGATTGAGCACCATTATTAAGAGCGTGAAATCTTCAGATACATCACTAATGATGATGTATTTTAACATTAAAAGTCTTGAAATTAAATTACTTGATTCACATGACAACGAATCACAACAAGGCTTTAAACAAAGCAGAATTAGAGAAGACACTCAGCTCATTAATTTTTTTGATTTCTTAATTGACAGCACTCACGTAGTGATAGCTATACATTTAGCAATATACTTGAGACTTGAGGCTGCTGCTGCCTTTATACCTGGTGCAGTAAGAAGTACATATAGAAGTAACCATATTTTTCATTAAGATAAGATGGCTTTGACATAGTTATTTTGCTGATACAAATTACACAACCACAAAAACAATCAGAGTAATGATTAAACGCAGTTATGTACATGGGAGACTACTAGTGCAAATGTTAACGTATTTAAATGGGTTCCCTTCATTAAAAAAATTATATATGATATTAAACCATCAATCAAATCGAAACACTAGAGTCTAAATGTATTGTCACTGGTTGAAATAAATGACTTTGAGACTGAATTTTGGCTCACTCAATATGGTGCCTTTTCTGTTGCTTAGCCACCCAAGTCTCTGCTGGCTTGGGCTACAGCTGGTATATTTCCATCCCTTTCAATTAATAAAGAAAGTTATGATAGTATTGGATAACATTTTTAAATTGTGCTAAGAGGCTGAAAACAGATGTCCCAATGAAAATCCCTCTCACTGCTGTATCACATCTTTCAAGGCTCAAGCCGGCAAAAGCTGAGCACTCTGGTCTGATTCAGCTGAGCCTTTAAAACACATTTAATTTTAAGCATAGGAGCAATCGCACCTCTGGGTTTGATCTGCTCTTAAAATTAAGCATATGCTCACATATGTGGTTCAAGGTGCTCAGGTACTCAATGTCTTGCACAGCTGACCTCTGTCAGTACAATTCATATTCTTTTTTGTGACGTGCTTATATGCAAGTGCTTCTGCAGGGGCCATGAAGCATGCTTTATAAACATACTTCCTCTCCGTGTTTTTGTTTACTTCAATTACTGTGCATAACTCCACACTAGCTGTATATGGCACTGAGGTTTATCTGAAAAACAAAAACATCACTGATTTTACTACATAAAAGGGAAAAAAGTAAAGTAGCAGTTTATAATACATTTTTATTTTAGTAATTTCACTTGATTTTTCATTGCAGCTGGCATCTTTACTTTCTGTTTTACAGTTGCCATGCAGTGCTGCTTCACTTAGTGCACCTTCGTCACTTGAAGTTCTAAGTCATAAGCGCTCAGCTCCAGTGAGCAGCCTGCTGAGGTTTTCACCTGTCACTGTTAAGCCACGCATCCTCCTATTACCACAGTACTGCCCACCCTATCCTTGCTCCCTTTTTCAGCACTACCACACTCACCATTATCCACGCCCTCAAAGTTCTTTGTTCATCCACATACCTTTCCATCCACTTAGTGCAACACTCCTTTTTTTCCTAGAGATCCCTCTCCAGCCCACATACACCACCGCATTCCCCTACAGCAATAAACACCAGCTCTTCCCACATCCCTGCCAATTTTCCCTTACTGCAGCGCTCCCCATCCGTTGCCCCATAAATGCTGAACCCTCAGAAGGGCTCAGTGCAGGCACAGCCTTGTTCTATGGCCACCCAACCCTAAAACAACTGTTCACTTGAACAGTCCCCTGCTGTGGGCCCACCGGGGCTGAGAAGCAGAGCGTACCTGCCAGCAGCCAGCCGGCCCGACCGCTGGCCAGGAGGCATGTGCCTTCTGGTTCCTGGCTGGCCGTGCCACGGAGGCACGCTGTGCCGCTCCACCTCTGGGCAGGCCAAACAGCACTCACCGCTGCTCCTACACCAGCGAGCCAGAGACTGATTTGGCTGCACGCTGCATCTTGGCGCGTGCACTGCACAGATCTAATCCAAACATTGGTACAACATTCAAACTTACAAAAACCCCCTCCTTATTCTTATCCACATGATCCTCCTGAAAACGATGCACCGAATGTAGTCACCATGCAATTCCCTCCCTCATTCGTTACCCCTACACCTAAGACACCTCTCCAAGGAAGGCCCCAGAAAGGAAGTGAACACTGCAATGTCATGGAAATCCTCTTTCTATTCAACCAACCGTTTATCCCCTTCTACATCCAGCAAAGAATTATTTCAATGATGCCTACGCAAACAAAGTTCTTTACCTATTGTGTGTGGCTCTTAGGAACATTTGTCAGAACTGCGGGTGAAAGATGCTACAGAAGTGATTGATTTTTGGAAAGAACTAACATGAATAGTACCTTACCATAGCAAAATTGAACTAATGGCCTAATGTGTACAATTCAGCACGATAAGCATTCACAGAAGATAAAGGTAGCATCTTAAAAATTACACTGTAATTTATGAAGTGGGGCCAACATTGGCCTCACCTGACAATCCTGGAATAGGAGCATAGAAAAGTAGGAGCCTTTTAAAATTATTTATTAAAGTACCTATAACACAACATAATGTAACAGCAATAGTCGAATGTAATATACTTAATACCGTTTTCCATCCATATATCTCAAATTACTTTACATATGTTAATTCAGTTTAGTGTAAGACACCCATCATGAAAAGCATTTGTTTGCAGATTAAGCAGCTCACTCTGGGCAAAAAGAAGGGCCAAAGCCAACAGCAACTGTTACACTTCAAAAGGATGTTGTAAGTTGCTCCTAAACATCAGAAAGCTGTTTCCTCTCTGTGTTTTCTATTGCTCCTGGCTTTGTACCGTCACACCTACCTATTAAAAAACCAGAACTGCTATGGGACATATGTAAGCAAACAAAGTAAGAATCAATAGGGTTTAACTATACAACTCTGCTACTCTAGAGGCTGGAGAAGATGAAAGCCCCAGTCGTGGATACACTCTTACTGACTGAATTGCGTAAGCTTACCAAGAGAAAAGCCATGAGATAACGCTGTTGCTGGCTGTCGAGAAGTCCCAGAGCACCCCGCGCACGGGGCAGCGGGGCGCGCTCTCCCGGCGGGCGAGCAGGGAGCCGGCGGCTCCACACCGCACCGCGGACGGCCCCGGCAGGAGGGACCCGGGCGCCGCTCCCGCTTGCCACCCTGCTCGGTGCCGCCGCGGCCGGGACGGAGGGCGGCCGGTGGCGGGGCGCGGCAGCGCGGCTCCCCGCCGGCCCCCGGAGCCCTCCCGACGGCAGGGGGCGGCGGTCCCGTCCCGTCTCGACCCGCTCCTCTCCCCCGGCCCCGCCGCCGCAGCACCTACCCGCCCGCCGCGCTCCGGCGGCGCTGCCTCCTCGCCTCCGGCCCGGCGGCCCCTCGGCCCCGGCCTCCCTGCCCCGCCGCCGGCGGGCGGAGCCGCCCGGCTGCCGCGGCGGCGGCTGTCCCCGCCTCGGGCCCGGGAGGGCGGGAAGCGGCGGGCGCGGCTCCCGGCTCCCGGCCGAGGGTGCTGCCACCCCCGTCCCGGCGGGCTGGGCACCGTCCTGCAGGGGGGTCCGCACCCCCCCACCTCGCGGCAGGAGAGACCAGAGAGATTCCGCGTCTAGAGGAGAGAGAGAAGGGCAACGCGAGCCGTTGTGCAGCTCCGCGGCGAACGGTACGACCTGAGGCGGGCTATTCCTCAAGTCTGCTGGAAATTTTAATTATCCGACTACTTCCAGAGATCCAACTTGGAAGAAATGTTCTAACTAGTAAATAATTGCAGTTATCATTGCATCAGTTTAGTTTAAAGAGCTGACAAACCTCTCTAAACTCAAAGCACAATTAGTCATTAGGGTCTAGTTTTTCAGCACTGTTAAGCAATTTGTAACCCATTCCTTTTAATAGGGTTATGCATTACTTAACCGACACAGATGTCTTGAAAACTGAAACCGCTGGTTATGAAGCAGCAACCTTGTTCATTAGCTTCCATGATAGTCAAATCATCTATAAAACCAGTGTTTAATGGCCAGCCGATGAATAATCAATGTCTCACTTTTCATCTGAGTGTGAAAGTGAGAATAATCTAATACACCGTCCCCCTGGTAAAATGCGAGGCCTTGGGTTCCGTTTCTATTCAGGGCTGATTTATAACCCAATGGAAACCTGATGTAAACATATGATCAATGAGTCCCATCATTGCTGATAATAACCCCCAACCGGCCCACTCCCTCATCTCAAAAGCCATCCCTTTAGGCTATTAGTTTCGTCCAGCTAATCCTCTCTACTATTTCTGCCTGCTGCTTTTACCTTGGCCATCCGTTCAGTCCAGAAGACTCAGAAGTAATTTTATACGCAGCAGAGAGCGGGTGGAATTGATTTTTCACTCAGTGCTCAGTTCCCATCTGAATAATTATCAATTTTACTGCCTCATAAAGGGAAGAGTCAAAATTTCAAATCAATTCAAAAGAGCTTCTGAGACTACAGAAACTGTGCATGAGAATAAAGGTCAAAGTTGTCAGTGACCTCGGGAGATGATGTCAGATATTAGTACACTGAATAGTTGACATCAGAGGCACTCAGTATGATATGACTAGTGCTAATGCAAATCATATTTATGCTGACTACTAGAGACCAGCCATTAATATTTAAAGGAGTATGTGAAAGCCTGCATTCAAAATAAATATAACGTATTCTGCAGAATCTGAAGTTAATAAAGACAGATCACCGCCTAGTCATATGCTGTGAAGTGAAAGATTACTGCACATTAACACGAAGTATTACATCAAGATTGCCACAAATGCAAGAAAGTCCAGAGCCCCGGTTACTGTTTTGTCCTTTACGTTCAAATCACTGTGTGCACGGTACAACACTGAGCAATCTGACATACCCAAATGCTGACTGACTTCATTGCTAGTTTCCATGAAAGCCCTATTAGGCAAGTAAAACATAAGAACATGTAATATGACAAGGGAATCATCATATTCTGATAATGATGTCAATAATAAACATCATTAATATTCTCACAATATGCTATATACTGCCAGGAACATATTAGCTACCATTAGTTACTTTTCACCTTCAATTAGAACAGTAAAAAAATGACAACAATAACTGCGGTGACTGTATGCCAAGCGTTTTCCAAATGACAGCGTACCTATTAGGGAAACACAAAGACGACCATATGAGTCATTTGCATTTTGTTAATAACTTCTGTTTTTGTTAAAGCCCTCAGACCTATGAAACACGTCTCCTGAAACGGCATATTTGCAACTGCATTAGGAATCCAGAGATTCATGTAAATATGAATTTTTAAAATAGTCTAAAGAGATTTTAAGGGAATGTGGCATGGAGTAAATGTGGAGACATGCAGGCAGAAACTGGAACACAGGAAGTTCCACCTGAATGTGAGGAAACACTTCTTTACTTTGAGGTTGTGGAGTCTCCTTCTCTGGAAATATTCAAAATGCACCTGGACGTGGTCCTGTGCCCCTTGCTCTAGGTGTGCCTGCTCAAGCAGGGGGGTTGGATGGAATGATCTCCAGAGGCCCCTTCCAATCCCTGCCTTTCTGTGATTCTGTAGCTATGAACATCCTCATCTCCCCGTAATGTACTTGGGCTGGACCAAACCTGATGAAGCTGGGAAATCTCCCTCTAAGCAGTACAGCAGCCACTTTTCAGAAGCATGAGATTTAATTTCTATTGTATTTACCGTTAACAGAAAAAAAATCCCACCGATTCACCTACTGCAAAATAAAATATTCAAACTCTATAGCATACAGCCATTCAATTTACACATTTAATTACAAAAATGTGTGGTTCAATGCCACAATTTCTTTTTCTTCCTCCTAAAATTCCTTGGAGAGCTTTCCTTCCCACTTGTCTATAGAAATATATTGACGATCTCACGCACCTCTTTATAAGCAAAAATGAAACATCAAGTTTTAAGATACTGTTCAGCCAAGTAGTTTCTACGCTTTTCAGTATGACAAAAACATCTTCAGTCTTTGGTTGTCCTGAGAACATGGCTGAAGCTACTCAGGGCTGCATACCAGTGTACGGAGGTTTGTTCTGTTACTAAATAGCCAATCCTACCCTGGTGTTCAGTACCACAAAAAAATAAGGAAAATTCAGAAATTTAATAATAGCCCATAGAAAAGACTGCTAATTCACCTGCTGTAGAACTTCTGGGTTCTGCTGCATGAAATGAAGCAATCTCTGTCCATCCTGTGAAATCTCTCTACATCTTAGAGTCTTCTTGCGTTCTTTAGAGAGGTGCTTGAAGAGGTAGGTGACAATGTAGTCTAAACTAGCGCAACAGCTGGAGGAGACAATTGTATCTGTGTAAAAAATGAAGCAGTTTTGAAATTGTTTCCATGAAAGAATAATTAATAATGACATTTTATAGTACTTGAGAGTTCAGCTTTAATAATCTCTTTGACATTAGGCTAATCGATACATTGACAAGTCTATTTTTGATTCATGAGTTGATTGGCTTTGAAGACTGCTTTTATTAACAAGCAGCAGTATTAAACTATGCTTTGAATAACTGGATAGCTCCATGTACTAAAGACCCTATGAACTCCAGTGAACTTCATTCACAACCGTGTGAATGTGTCTGCCCCTCTGCGTACTGGAAAGTGCAGCATGAGGGCTGACATTTTACTGGTATTCAGTTTCACATACAGAACACTCCAGATTTCCGGAAACGAAAATTCTGTTTTCATCTGCTTACTGAAAAGTCAAGGTTAAATCACTAGAGCTGTTGTCCACGTTTTTCTCAAGTAGTATTTCATGTTCCTCTGCCCCGAATAGCTTACAATCAATGGCATGTGGCAAACAATGAACAAGGGCCATTAAAGGTAGTAAAAGGGCGATTACAGAACAGCCACTTAGTCCTTTTGCTTAACTACTAATAATTCAATTAGGTTAAAGTACATTAAATATGGCTGGTGACAACACGACAGCAGTTGCGACCAAATATTCCACAAATGTCTCCAAAACTGAGAGTCATGACAGCAGAGGAGGATATTGTTGAAAAAAAAAGCAAAGCAGCAGCAAAAGCCACTTCATAGCTTTACTTACTGTTTCTATAAGTAAGGGAGATTAAAAGCTTAAGCCTATTTGCAGAGTAAACATGTCTGTCTGATTTATATAAGTTATTTTGTTGTTAGGTGTTGCCTGCTGTGCCGCTGCTGTGGAAGAGGATTCTGTTCACTTCTGTGCATCAGCATGAGGACAACAGTGAACTGGTCCTTGGTTCTCATGCACACTCCTCTCATCTTCCTCTTGAAAACAGTGATGCAGGTGCACCCTTCCCCCTGCCCAGCTGCTGTCTCCTGGTCTGACACCTGAGATACTCCTTGGCCTCAAGACTGTGACTTAGACATTTAAAACTGCGCTGCTTCCCAAATCTGGTTCTGTAATCCTGGCCACATGTTTAAACAACTGCTGGTTCTCGCGATACCAACACCAACTGAAGCTCCCTGTATACATGCAGTGGTTTAAGCTGCTGGGTGCAAAGTTTAGCCCTAACTGATATTCTCTGCACTTTCAAACATGAGATCTGAATGAGTGGAGCATTTAGGACTCCATCCCATTGCCACTGACTTCAGCTAGAACTTGTCTAGGTCTTTTATAGTTCACAGTATTTATTTTAGATGGGCCACTGGAGTAAGGGATGTGTGGGGATTGCAAAAGGAATTAAACTGTTAAAATGCTCATTCTGAGGGAAAAGGGATTGAAGGATACAATTAAATGTACCTTGAATTCTTTAAACTATGCTAATTTGGAGGCCTGCCAGCCTTGCAGTGTTCATTGAAAAACGTCCCTCTAGACATGGAAGTATTTTGATCTGTGTCTGTTTAACTCCTTAAAATCTGTGCTGACACTATTAACCCTTCACCATCTAAAAACTAATTGTATTGAGTGTTTTGAAGCAAACACTGAAGAAACATTTATAGGCAAAGAAGATACAAGTGGTCTCCTAAGAACTGATCTTCCAAAGCAACCACCTGACTTAGCAGCAGGAGTTGAGAGCGAGCTAACAGCTCACAGAAATGAGCTGGAGCTTCTTAACCCCGTCTCCACTGGACCAGTGAGCTTCCTAGGACTGAATTCAACAGGGCAGGACGTTAAGAGACATTGCTGGAACAAAGCTGAGTTCAAAGTTATGAGTCTTGCCAAAGTAGAGACTGCACAGTCTGGCACTCATCGTGTTCTCAACCAAAACAGTCCTGCATATAAACTAGAAATGCAATTCATGGTGGAATTGAATCACCATCAATAACAACAAGTGAGAGATTTGAAAATACATATTTCATAGGAGGGCTCTGCTGTATTTCTAAACCAGTGCTTAACTCTATTTCTTTTTAAATTGAATAATACAAAGTAAATCACTATCATCAGTTTACAAAACAGCAGTAGTTCTAAACATGCTGATACTGTACAAGTAGATATTTTACATTCGACAGTAAGTGATTTTAGCAGGACAGCAGACAGGTCTATGCTATCATTTGCTCATGAGAATCTGATATGAGTGTTAAGAGCTACTTAAATTTGCCCATAACTATATATCAAATATGCTTCCCTATGCTCATTTTTCCTTTTGATTGCACAGATATAACAGACAGGGAGCGTCAAGCAAAATCCCTTGAATGACTCTTCTGGGCATGTGGAACCTTGTGCTGGAGCAGAAAAGTGTTCTTACTAAATCTTAGCGAGACAAGCCAGCCAACCAAATAAACAGAACAAACAAGAGCAACAAGGAGCTACTAATTCTGGGCTATGGACAGAAGAAATGGGTGGAGATGATAGAATAAAGATAGAATTATAAAACAAACTGAGATAAAAACTTGGGATAATCAGGAAAAATGCAGTCAAACCATGTTTCTCACTTCTGGTCAACTCAGCTTTATCACTTGTGAACTAATCATTTGCATCACAAAGCAAGCTGTGGTTATAGGAAATGCCAAAACCAGCTCCATGTGTGTCAGCACGGATCCAGTAACAGCTCAGTAGTATTGTGAAACAAAACTGAGCTCTCTGGACTTACTTGATGGCGAGGTCGGGGCTGGTGGTGGGCAGGGGACAAGGATGACGACTGTGGCACCAGTCACCATCACATTCAACTAGCTCTTTTGGTTTCTTCTTTGCCAGTATTCATTCATTTCATGTTCTGGGGACTAACTTTACACACACTTTTTTATTATCTGTGTGTTTTTGCCTTATGTAGGCAATTCCAGTCAGCCATTAGCTCAAGTAACTGGAAGTTGAGTATGTATGTTCGAATGGGTTATACTGTTTTTTAAAAAGCCAAGAAACCCCCCCACAAAAACTTGAGGATGCCTTTTGGTCTCAACAATATGACAACAGCATGCTGAAGGGGAATTATTTTTTAACAGTTTAATGATGTTGCTGAATATCTCTGCAAATTAAAAGATTTTGTTTTGTTTTTCACATAAAGGCAAGGAGAGGGAGTTAAGTGGTATTTTCCTTGTCCGTCAATTCCTTACAGTTCAATACTGGCATTATTTGCCTTTGAGACTAAACCTGGAAAGTAAATGGATTTAGCAATTTAACATCTAAATTAGGCAGCAAGACAGAAAAAATGTTTTACTTTTTCCTCAATGAATAGCATACTATACTATTAATCATACAAGAATTAGAAAAGCTTTGCAGAGATTAGTGACAACATGCCAGGCAGACTACATTAAAAGGCTCTGATCCACTGAGTCAGCTGTGAAAAAGCCAGGTAAACATTTTAGAAGAGAACTATTGGAGTGTTTATCCTCGCAATAAAAGCTTAGATGAGGGCTTCCATTATAGCTGATTTACAGCTAGGTGCTTCAGAAGGAACACATATTCTTTCACAGTGTTTATAAAGCATGGAATCAAGCAAGGTATTTACTCAGCAACAGAATGAACACTCCTCAGAAATAAGGATTTGGAGAATGTTTATCCTACAGCTGGCAACAATGAGAGTCTCAAAGGTTTCTACGTAAAGAGAATAGAGAAAAAAGTCAGATACTTTTTTCCTTGTGAAAGAGAAGTGATCTCCTGGTATTTAATTTTTAAAATAAAAAAGACAGCTATTTCATTTTTATAAACATTTCTGAAAATGACTTGTATGTTCTAATCAGTTTAAAACACAATTCCCCCTCAGATGGCTTATAGCCCTGAGCCCTACTATTCTGAGATGTTCTTGTGGCACTGATATAATTCAGCGAAAAAGGCAATGCTTGGATCTACTTACCCATTTTCCAAGGGCAGAAGGATGTATGAGACCAAGTAACACATAAGAAATAAATCTGTATTTCACTGTCCGACAATTGGTAATGCCCCAAATACCAAAATTTCAAAAGGGATAAAACATTTAGAAGAATGACTCTTACAAAAATGCAGTGACAGGTAACTAACCATTGAGATGATTAAAAATAAACACATTAAGAGCTATAAACTGGCTGAAGAATATCAGGCATTCCACCAAATAAAAGTTTTCTGGCAGAACATCCATGTTACTGAAAATTAATAATTCTTCATGATTAAGCTCCTAGATACCCAAACTGCAAAAGTTTAAAGCTAAAATTGGAAATACATACTTTTCTTACTCCTCCTCCTCACCTCAAGTGAGAGATTAATGCTTTTTTGAGGAGGAGAAGTAAACATAACACATGAAAGCTGAAGCTTAAATACCTTTTACATTTTCTACTCTTTTACACGAACTCAAAATGGGTTTCAAAGAATGGTTTAAGTAAACTTGGTATGCTAGTGAATTATCAGAATGAATATATCCAGTATGTAAAATGGGAGAGATGTAATGTGGAGTGGTAACAGAGACCAGGAACAGGGCTTGCTAAACTGGTAGCTGTTAGTCAAGCTAATGTTCGGTACGATATATCCATTTGCAAACAATCAACAGGCAGATGCCCAGCAGAACCAGCCTATAGGTGGAAACTGCTGTACCATCATTGCAGCTGACAAAGCACTCAAAATATCTGGCAGAAGATGGATTTCAGCATTATATAATAAAATGACCTGAATACTACTTTACTACTGTTGCTTAGCTATTCAATACCCATTTTCTCTCTAAGAGTGGTTTCCCTCTTGCAGCAAAAATTGCTGAATGTGTTTAACATAGCAAATGCTTTGTGAGTCTCGGTGCATTCATGCATTCCTATGGGGCTTGACTGACACTTGGCGGTAATGAGAAACACCAGCTATTATAGAGTAACATCTATACACACTAATGTTACAGGTTGCTATTTTTTTCCTTAATAACCACCCTAATCAATAAATACTGCTGTAAGGTTTTGAACAGCTTCTCAGTCAAAAACTATACAAATGCAAGGCACTCCTAGGTGATCAGAATTTAACTGCACGATTTATCTTTTCTTCCCCCAGATGCTCAGTCTCCTCCTTCACTTTCCAAATTACTTTAGGCTACCACCCCCCACCCCCCCACCCCCCAACCCCAAATGTCTGGACAGTCATCTGGTTAAAAAGCATAAATTGAACTCTGCAAGAGAATGAAATAACATGCAGACTGCTGTATTTTTATCGTTACTCCAAGTATGCTTCTATTGCACTGATTTGCCTCTAAAGTATATTCAGGAAGTACTAAATAACTAGTTTATTTTTTCAATGGATAAAGATACCTTTAAATTTCTCAAATCATACCACAGCTGTGCATAACAAGCATTATTCATACAACAGCTATGCTGATCAAATGAAAACAAAACCCCACAGATTCCTGTACACATATTAATACATATTACTTCCGAATAACAAATGCATGAATTTTGACTACAATCCTAGTACAGGCACATTAATAATTTTAGCAATTCTGGCTTGTAAGAAAGGACAATTTAAAAATACCATCTGTAAAAAACTACAGGTTAGATATTTAAAAGAACTTAGCTCCATTAACTGAAGTAGTCACATTCTTAAAACGTTCAAAAGCCGGCATCTTCCATTGTCACTTGATATTAATTTTTTAAGATACAAATGAATGTGCTTGTTTGAAAATCCTAGATAACTAAATATTTGAATTCTTTTTTTAGCTGAGTGTAAGTAATTCTTACCTACTGCAGTAAGTCCTTCAGATATTGAGGTAAGAATATAGATTAGGACATGAGGTTCTAGACTGGTAATGAAACTCATATGATCTTGGGTCAGACACTCCAAAAGTGGGTAATAAGACTGGCTTAGTTTTCGATATTGCTGAAAAAAAGAGTACACATTCATAGAAAAAACAGATATTACCATTGACTAATATTAACATTACCATAATAGAGAAATGGTCTTATATTTTTTAAGATGTGATAAATTCTAATTTAGCCATTAAATCAGAATATTGAGAGAGAGAACATATTTTCTTGTCTTCAGTAGATTTCAACTTTTCAAATTTACCATAGGATATAAACTCGCAATTAGTTTAAAATGAGCTCAGTATAATACAATAACGCTATCATGCTTTGACAATCAACACAGCTATCAGTCTAGTAAAAGCAGTATTGCATTCTGTCCAGGGTGTCAGTTTGACAGGATTACGTCCTGTATCTTACCTTCTGCAGGAAATGTTATTAAGATTGACCGCAGATATCCCCAAATCATCTCAGAGATCGCCTTTTTTTGTGCTTAAGTGAGATCCTGTAACAGGATGTGCAGGCAAAGGCACTTGCTTGAATCCATTGGCCCAACCAGCACCTTACTTGTAAGGACTCTAATTTAGGGACTTTATTGTTGGATGGCTAGGAGTATGCCAAATATGCACACTTTACTATACAACCAATACACAGATTTTACTTGAGAGCAACTTTTCAGTTCCAAGGACTTACTTTATATGGCAAGCATAAATCTGGGTATTAACCTTTTAACTATCCCAAATTTGTCCCTTCCTACAAGAAAATGATAGTTCTGAACTAAAGTGTCATGAAGAAAACGTCACAGTTCAAATTTTGCGCAAGATCTGTTGTCTTCCCACAGAGAACTGGGAACGTGGTGTACTTTAATTTTAAAGTTTTAAATTTTGTGGGGAATACACAGTGACAATTTACAGATTGAAACTAATTGCAGAGTGGCTGAATATGTAAGAATGTTTTACAGTGCATGCAGGCAAACTAAATGGATTTGCAAGTACAGAAAAGAACAAAATTTTGCATTTCTCTTATGACAAGCCTAGTGAAAATTCTGGAAAAGCTCCTGTTTCGCAAGGCAGGCCCATCATACATATATTTTAAATGTTACTGTATAAATAAATTCAAGTAATTGAACTGAAAACTGCATTTGAGCTCTTCTAGTTCCCTCTGTCTCATTATAACAACACAAAGCCTGTGGTGGTGTTATTTCATATTTCACATAAAGACTCCCAAGATGAGTAATTGCTTACTAGCAAGTCACTGTGGGATACTGAAAGCAGCATTTTGACAAAGGCCTGAAGTACATTGTCAAAGTGGTTGTCCCCGTACAACTTGAAGACGCCAAAGCTGACATAATTTCCACATAAGGCAGATTTGAGTGCAGAGTAACAGATGGAAATGCCCTTGAGTTTCAACGGATAAACCTGATCTTTTGACAAAGTCCCAAGAGAGAGGATCTGATTACCTGTTTTCATAAAAAGAAAGAAAGAAAGAAACTTACATAAGCAGCTGCAAATCTAAAATATTTTGATGGCACTATCTAAACTTATTGTCTTTATTTTCATTACTTTTTGGAAGAAAAATTATTTCTGCATTTGATGTAAAAGATCTGTTAAGTAAGCATGACTAGATCTTAAAAGCCACCAAGGAATTATTACGCAAAATTTAAAATATAAGCTATGGAATTCCTGTCATTGATGAACAGCCAGATCATGATTGGGTCTATCAGCATGAATTCCTCAATCTGAACAGAGTTGCAACACGTGGTTTTATAGTTTCTCATGCGGCAGCAAAGCCTGGTTTTGATCCATTACCCTGACAGTCTCTTGGGATGGTTGCTGATATACATACACACTAAATATATCCTGCAGCAAACAAATATGTCCATTACAAAAGCCTCTATTTTACCGGTCACAGATGGGAATGACTTTTTAATTAAAACCCATATTTATAATGTAAAAATTACAGCTAACAGTAAATATTTGTTGTTGCTATTAACAGGCAATAGTGACTTTGGATCCACTGTGCAGCAGCACAGTAGATCCCGCTGCAATCCTCTGTACAAATCCAATTATTCACAAGGCCCCATTACCAAGTTTTGTAAGTATCTTGTAATAATTTAACGCTCATCTTCACAGCACCCCAGAGTTAGCTTGTCTTCATGACAAATTTTTTTTAACCTGAAGTAATTAATGAAAGTGAGCTAAAACAGTAGAATGAACACAGCAAAGATCAGGTACTTCAGTTCTACCATGAAGTAGCCCTACTCGGCTGAACCCATCTGATGTTGACCTTGGCAAGCTCGGCCTGCACAAAAACCAAGTGCCATGCCTTCACCCTGTAACTACTCATCATTCTTGGTAATTTCAACTAGAGGAAAATAACACAAAACTGTACATTTTTAAAAGCATTCCTACAGACAAAAGCACCATAGTCTACAGATCAGATGCTCAGCTTGTTTGCTTTCAGTGTCTAACCTAGTTGTCATGGCTATGTTGACAACTTGGATCAAGGAGCAACGAGTGAACAGGACATTAACTATTCACATTTCCAAACATTGCCAGTTAGGAGAGGTAGTTATGACAACTCAGTTTTGCTTTTATAATAGGCAATTTTAAAATGCCCCTAAAAACTTGCCTGAGATAACACAGATCTCATAGATTGTGTAGCATTATTTAAGACATACTGAGGCCTAATATTAACCTGGGCCTGTCTCTATACAGGTCTCCTTTGTACCTATTCAAATTTCCACCTGCAAATCATATCCCTGCCTTATTTTAATTCTTTCTCTTAATGTTATTAATTACTGGCAATGAATAACTTACATCATATAATTAGAAAAATGAGGGGGGAAACCTTGTTTCTAAACACCTAACACACCAAAGTATCACCCATTTGGTATCATTTGATGCAGAGGGAAAGACATAAGTTCCTGTTTAAAACATTGATGATGTTCACCACTTCTAGCAAGTACAAGGCAATTTATCCATCAGGTTGTAAAGGAAAAGTAGATTAACAAAAAAAGACTGGGAGTATTATCAGGGATTGCTAGGAGAAGTGGCTGGGGTCTGTAAGAAGCCAAATGGCTTCACTAGAATTATGGAGGAGAGTCAAATATTAAGCTAGGAAAGATGGTCGTTTACAATCAAAATCAGCCCTCTTAATTAAAAAAATTATGAATTAAAATACAAAATGTTTTCTATATTGAAATGGTCATATCAGCACCTCTACTACCCCAAATGCTGTAGTCATGAACACAGTGTAACTGGGGAAGAGGGTACAATTCCAGTGATTGTTAGTGCATAGAAATTAATTCCAAATGATGTTAAATCTCTGTTATACTAAAAGTGACCGGCATCCAAAAGCTCCGCTTTGACAAGTAAAACATAGCAAAAAAAGAATGTCTTCTAGTATACTTGAGTATTCATTTCTTGTAATACTTTACATTACTGAGAAATTACATTTACGTAAAATTAAAGATAAACTCATTTCAGCTTCCTACAGTGCCCCATTTAAGATATCCCAACCAGTTCAACTTAATTAGCATTAATCTTTTTGACAAGACCTAGTCTAGTTACTGAGGATCAGTGAATGTCAAATTCTGTGAAGAAAATAAAATGAAATACCAAATTCCGTCTGTGAGATAAAGTGGGCAGGCGCACACTATTTTTGAAAGCTGCTATGTAAGCAATGTACAATTCTTAGGGCAAAAACAATTCTTAGGTTAGCAAAAAGCTAACCTTATCCGGCCCTCTCCGCCATTAAATGCTCTGTAGAAAGTCTCTACTTCAATAACGCAAATATGTATCTGGCTTTGGAAATAAGCAAAGATAAAGTTCTGGATCCAAGAAACAAACAGCCTTGAGTTTACAGCTGAGCTCTGCAAGCACAAGATTGTGCAATCCTAGGTCCTTGAAGTACTTGGTGCAATATGCAACAACAGATGGAAAGAGCTTAGTAGTTGTCAACAAGGCAATTATGTACTTAATATGGAAATTAATTGGAAGTCGATGGAAAAAAAATGGATGATGAAGGAAAGAAGTTGGAAAAACCCTAGGAAACCCTTAGCATGGGAACAGGAATTCTAGGAGGTATCCACTAGTGCTGACCTTCTATCATTTTTATTACTTCACCCCCACTCCTCAAAAAAAAATAATCACCCTTTAATTAAAACTTTAAATCCATTGATCAGCATAAAGCCTTCAGTACAGGAAGGCACAACCCCTGCTCCCTCACACTGCCTCACCCCAGGCAGGCGTAGCAGAAGTGGAATTTGGTGCCTATCCCTTCTAATGAAAACACTGAGAAGAGTTTGGGTCTAGTGCAAGATTAAAAGCTGCATTTTGCAAGTGGACAGAGTCCACAGAGAACTGTTCCGTGTTCATGGACTCATTTTAAAAGGGCCTAAGAGTGGGAACAGCTGATTTCAAATGAGCAGCAGAGGTGAAAGACCACGCAGTGCCTGTTACCAATGCCCCAAGCCATCAGCCTATAATTCAAGTGATGCGGTGCTAGAACAAAGTCTAGTGTTTTAGCATTAGTTATTGAAAAAAATATGAAGTATGGTGCTATGCCTGACTAGATAAAAAAAGAATGATCTACTTGTAACATTTAGCACGAGCTTCAGGGGAATATTTTTACACACCATGGATACTACTGAACATAAACTAATTTACTGAGGTACTTGGAATCAGGTCAAGAACAACAACTCAGCTACTGAGGATAGGCGTACATTTATAATCCCTGCAGTGGAGGACCAAAATACAGTTTTATAAACTCCTACTGTTAAAAGAAACAATTTAAAGGAATTAAATCAACATAAAAGTGACCTTTGACATGCTGAATTTAAAAATTGTGTTTGAAATTCGGAGCTCCTGTCAAAATGAAAACTGTAGAGAGTAATCAGTGAAGTTTCAGTGTTACTACTGAGTTAAAAATCAAATAAAAAAAATAATCTGACTTGCACCAATTTCTTCTTAATGTGGGAGAAATTGTATCACACAATCAAAATATACTGACTTTCAAAATTCTCAATAATTTCGTTTAATACAACTTTTTGCCTTGCATTTGACAGCAGTGTCACTTAGAAAAAGTACAATCTGTCTAAGCCTCAGAGGTGATACAAAATTCTGACAGGAGTAGGAAAAGAATTTTTAAAGATATTGGGCAAAACTACTAGAAAGGAAATAAGGGCTTGAATCTGGCTGACAATTTAAGCATTTCATTATTGAAAGACTACTTTGCACATAAACAAAGAGCTGGAAGAAAAAAGTGCGTGTATGCAGAGCGGGAATACAAAGCCAGCAAAAAAACAAACTGGGATGCTCTGACCAAAGATAACATCACCATGCCTCAGAATCCCACAGGCAATATGCACCAGAGCTCTTTGCACAGCTCATTCCCTCACTCCCTCCTAGATGTGGGAGCATGTCAGGACAGGCAGCTTCCCTTTCAGTTCTCCTCCTTAATTGCTTTTACAGTAGAAGCTATAATACAAAAATGATTACTTTATGGCTGAGTTTCATTTAAGCAGGGCTTGTTCTAGATTTCAGTCCAATAAACGCTATGTATAATAATACAACTAAATCATGTTTTAACATGTGTGAATTAGACGAAGATAAAAAAAGACTTTGGTGAGATTAAACAAAGGTTGTGAAAATTTATCACGTTTATAGAGGAAAAGTGTTTTTTGCCTTTTCCCCTCTCCTATTTTTATTATTCACCGCTGCCCCATAAAGATGGTTTTGAATGTATGCTTTCCAGGCATTCAGAATGCTAGGGCAGTATAAAGAAGTGGCCATATATAGAAAATGAAAGGAAAACATGAATCATAAAGATGAGAGTGAGCTTCAAAAACTAATTTTTAAAGCTTCCACAACAACAAAACATGCATAAAATCTCTCAAATCAGCACAATGAGTATGCATAGTGCCAAGATAAATATGCCAAAAGAAACTGATTATGAAAGCTGAGTCAGTAATGAAGAGCAATATATTCTGGAACCACATCATGAAAGAGGATAGCAGACCAATGGCAACCAAGACCAGTGAGCACTCCACTTTTAAGCTAAGATGCTGATTATAAATACCTGTTCTACAGCAAGAATCACTTTAACCAAAATTTTGAAGAACTGTTATCTTATGAATTTGCTGGCACTGAATGGATTACCACACTAAGTTTTGAAATACATGTTCTAGAAGCAATTTAAAGCTCATTAGAAATAATTGTGTCTGACTACTGGAAAAACGTGGTAAAATTTAATCCACATCCAAATGCTACCTGGGCTGTGAGAACAGGAAATTGTTTTGTGCTACTGTGGCTAACCTCATTGCTGACCTTGAGCAGTAACTGCTACAACAGCTGAAAGCTGAAGCAAAATTAAAAACTTACATCAAAGTATATCATGACAGAATGTAGATAAATAAAAACAGCATATTGAAAATATTATTTTTATGTCAGTGTCCTATAATGAAAGGGAAGAGGTTTACTAAAATGTAAAGAAACCACAGAACAAAAATAGATGGTCCCAAGATGCACTGAAACATTATTCTTATACAACTGGGAGTTCAAAAACACAGAGTAAGGAGACTTGTACATACAGAATTAAAAGTGAAATATATTGGGGATGAAGAATGGTGGACTATACTATTCCAACTCCTTTCAATTTTCTCCTCTCAGTTGTTTATTTTAAAACACTCTATCACTCAGTCAGACTGGCTCTAGCCATAATGGACAAGACACAACATCCCTTGCCAAGCAGCTGCAGAGTCCTATCAAGGATAATTGACTATCTAAGTGCTTTTTGCATTCTGTGCCAGGCTTTACATCTTTTGAACATATAGCATTTGTAAAGACATCTTAGAATTGTCTTCAGCACTGTATCAGTATCAGTGATAAACGAGCAGAAGGACAGGTCACACTAGTACTACCCTAATCGCAAAGCTGGATCTGCTAAGCAGAATTCAACACTCGCTGAGATGCTAATTTTAAAAAATAAAAATAACTCATATTTTAAATTTTATTCAGTGACAACTGAAGATGCTTAGCATATCTTAAAAGTAGGCATTTTGGATTTTTTTATCCTTTGCACTCAAATATATGAAATCACTATATGCTAGTCTAGAGGAAAAAAGAGTGTATCTTTAGTCTAGATTTAAAGAGATTTCAGCATCCATACCGACAAGCGTCCACATACATTCACACCCTAGAAACACAGTTCTACTCTTTTCTTCCCCTTTTTATTTTTAGCCCAAACACATCTTACAGAACACAGAGATAGTAAATGGAGGTTCCATTCAGACATAAATGGACATCACAAACTTTGGCAAAATTTAAGATGGAGAGACAGTAACATGTTAGGTTACCAAATGTTTGTTGCAAAGTTATTCCCACGTAAACAACAGTACAGGACTTACACAAAACAAATCCACATATAAATTCTAGATGATTTATCACCTGAAGAAGGCCATATTTCCAAAGTATCTGTCTATTATCTCAAACTGCTTCAATCAGTGTAGTTTAGACTTCAGAAAAATCAACATTATGTCAGTAATCACCAGTGCACTGTGCTCTGGTGTTGGTGAGAATAATCACCTGATGCCGCCTCGCTTCATTTCCTAATTCCTTGTCTAAGTGTTGACAGGACAGAGATGTATTTCAGATCACATTTTTATGTAGCTATAGGTTCACATAGCAAGAAGACTCCCCGTGGACCTAAGTCATAACTGGAAATTTTTGTGTTTAATTTGGTGCAGGTGAAATTTCTGAAGACAATACTTTTACTAGCATTTTCTGAATATCATTACACGTGAGAGAGAAGAAGGAAAAATCCTGTTTTTAAAAAATATAAGTTTTGCTTACCAATATAATATATTGGTAAGTGTATTATACCAATGTATAATACAATTAAGCCATATTTTCATTTATTGTTTGTATGTATCTTCTAGAGAAGGACCAATTCTTTTCCTGGAGAGCTACTGAGCTATGGGAAGGAAATTCTCATTGTCCATGGCAAGGCAGATGGGTGAGAGGCAACAAGCAGAGTTGGAATTCTGGGGTTCAGATAGGGATTGCCACGAGAAGCAATTACAGCCACGTCTCCAGGTGACAGAAAGAACAACTTCTCAAGGATGAGAGAAGGTTGGGAGGGTGGGTTATGGCAATCCACTTGGTCAATGGATTAGCTGAAATGAGACTGAAAGGAGGGATCTTCCCACAAGGGCAGTGTGATGAAAGAGATGTTTGCTTCTATTTTTTCCCCTCTGTCTCATGTCATCACTTTGTGTTTTTATTAGCTTAAAAAGGCAATTATAGTATAGATTTCCATCATATCTATCTTGAGTTTCAAGTGCCTTTTTGATCAACTTTGAGGAGCTCACTGTGAGCTGCAGGCATATAAAAGAGGTTTGGCTGACTTAGTAAGATAAATGAGCATATACTGTCTGTTGTAATCTCTTGACATTTACTGTGTGTCTTCTATTTTTTTCTCTAATGCTTCAGCCATAAAATCATGCTGAATGTGAGAATCTCAACTATTTTCAGAATTCTACATTACTTGCAGTAATGGTACAGCATAAAACTAGAAAACGGAACCCAAGGATTAGAAGGCATGTACGTACTCATTCTTTTAACTGAATCACTCTATTTTTCAGAACGTGGGGCTGGAAATGTTGCTCAAGAATGCCAAACTGAATTTTATGGTCATCACTTGGTTTACTTTTTTCCCTCCCCGATGTCTGCCAATATTACATATGCTTAAAAGACAAATACACTTAAAAAATTCATAGAACGCTGTGGATTAAAGTTTTCCTTAAAAGCACAATTTAGGTATTAAGATTTTCAGGAAGGCACTTGAAATTAATGCAAATTCCCTTAATATCAATATTTTTATAGGAATTTGTATGGTCAAAAGATCATACATAACTAAAGTAACGAACCCTTACAACACATTTCCAAAAGAGTTATATCTTTCTGTACACTGGAATGGAAATCTCATAAACTAGTAATTGGCGATAAAAGCTAAAAATGTTAACAGCAATTATTCAAAGCTGATTAATTGTACTATCTTGAAATACTTATAGTGGGCAATAAAACCCTCCCAGACTGTAAGCCAGTGACCACTTCAGAACTAGCTGTAGCAGTTTGAAATAGCACTAATCCAGGATGTTTATTACAGTGCCCCCAGCTGAGCCACGGTGATGGTCAGGCCAGTGCTGCCCATCTGTGGCAGAGCAGCTGGCTGTGCAGAGCCAGCTGGATTATCTGAAATCTCTGCTCGAAGCAGCCAATTCATCTGGCTGCACTGGGAGGTCTTTCATGTTGACTTTGCAGTGGGTCCAGTCCTGGAATAAATATTGGCAGTCACAGAAAACAAAACCTCGACAATTCCTCTCAATGTCACAACTAAGTAATGGAAAGGTCACTGATTGGACCCTTTCAGACACTGATGATAGTATGAATGTGTTTTAAAAGCAAAATGAATAAGAAACCAAACATACATATATTGAGTGGCCGCTTTCTCCCATATCTACGTCTTTCCTTCACTTTTAGTTGATAGGTGATTTTAAATTTTTCTTTAGGAGAATGTTAAGAACAGTTCTCCTCTCAAACCTGTGTGGAGTAAAATGTCATCCCTCCATAGGAAACACAGTTGTGAAAGACATGAAAGAGAAGCATGAGAGAAAACTCTTATGGTTGTTTCACTTCTTTCTGTGGCACACATCTCCAGATAGGTGCCACACATACCTAAGTATCTTTTGCATAATTTACAAAGAGGGCAACAGGTGTTTGGACACAGACTTCAACAGGCTCTATGGCTCCACTGCTTAGTTTTAATTCTTAAATCTGCACCTTCCTGAAATTTCCTTTTACGTGGCATAATTAAATTCTAGCACAAGCCAGAAAAATGTTGCTTGGTCCTATGTACAAGAGCTACCAATACTTTAGGGCTGAGAATTTTATGAACTACACATACACACCATAAAACCTGCAACTGAAGGCAAAAGGTTTCTTTACAAAGCATTTTTTGAACATGAATTAGGAATGAAGCAGGCTGAAACCAGCTAGTGTGGTTTACTCAGCAAGGTTTAGAGTTTTGATGCCAACAGCTGAGATGAATGTATGCCCAACAATACGGTATGTTTGTCCTAAATGCAGAAAGGATGGTAAAGGCTGACTGAAATAAAAAAAAAAATTTAAAAAGGAAACTATAACTGCAGTGGGATCAGGTACCATAAGACAAGTAGGGCTGAAGCATCATCATTATGACTACATTTGATTCTTTTTTTTAAATCATCAAAAGAAAGCTTATAGCAGTTAAGTACAAAGCCTTACAGATATTGAGCAGTAAAATCTAAACGTTTACCTTTTATCTTTTCATACACGGAAAACCTTATTTTGCTTAACTGTAATCACTCTAAGAAATTTACTTAAGAACATAGCTGAAAAATCATGCTAGCTTACTACATGGTATTTTTGAAAAAGAAACAGAAACATGATTTTGCAAGAAGCGAGAGTTACTTGGGTATAATTTTTTGTGTCATCAGTAAATGTTTTATGCATTCTGCATATACTGCTTCCATGCCCTACAGATCAAATGCAAAATTACATTTCAATTTTTTCTATACAGTCATGTAACGCACGGTTTCCAGATCCAAAAAGCAACCTGGATGCAGTAAAAGCAAATTTGATGCACCAATTTTCTTTCTTTAAAAGTAAATGGACATTTATGGCCCTTCCTGGTCACACAAACGACAAATGAGGTTGCTCTGCAAAAACTTCATAATGCTCCTTTCAAAATATTTAGAAAGCAAAACTGCCAGGTACAAAGTTAGTTGCAGCGTAATATAAACTGCTGGTGTCAAAGACCTGTTGCAATTGCACGCATGAGTGGGAGTAGTAAAATGGAACAACTTATTATAAACATTTTTTAACAGCACTCCAGGGTAAAGCTGTTATGGTCCTATTATGTTTTGGAACTGCTGGAATATAATTTGAATACATAAAATCAACCCACACCTATCAATCAGTAGTCTAGATCAAACACCTCATGAGTATTTGCGTCTTTGCTGAACTACATTTACAGTTGCTCGAATACAGATATTCAAGTAAAAAAAAAACCAATACAAGCAACAATGCTACATGAATGACCCTGATCTATGAAAGTAAATGGACTCCAAAGGTCTGCCATGTAAGCTCTGCACTTTACAAAGGGATGATACTGGCTGTAGCAAATTACAGTCCTGCTACGTATTCCACAAATCCATCAGTACTCAGGAATATGAACTAACAGGATTTTAATATCACAAGACAGGCAAAGAACAACACCGCAGAGGAAACATTAATGAATACCTACCATATGTACAAATCATTTTACTAGCTTCTCTGAAGAGAAGAATTCCATTTGGAGATGACACATCAAAATTTAAACGTTGTGATCTAAAAAATAACAGCAAAAATATTCAGATGGTCATCGAAGAAGAAAACTGCAATGGATTCATTCCTAAAACAAAAAAAAACATTTGCTGATTACAAAGTACAATTATTTGATAAACTAATCCTATCTTTCAGTCCAATAACATGTACTCTAGTTATCTCCATATGTTGCCAAAGAAACAGTCCTATGACAAAAGACAAAACAATTTTAACCAGAAAAGGTGACCAGACAATACTTACACAGCTTTCAGTGATGGGTGAACATCTTGTGCCCGTATACAGTTCAGAAGAATACTATAAAGGTTCCATAATCCAAGTGGTTAAGCTAACTTTTACCCTGCTTCTGCATCTGTATAGCTTTTAAAAATAAACTAATCCCACTGGTTATTCTGCTACGCAAAATCTGTGGCAATCACAAGCCAGCTCTCCGAGTGTAACTTGTAATATGCTTTTTATGAACATTCAGACCCAAAGAAGATTGCACCATGTTGTCTTGCCCAATGCACAGGTATTACCAAAGCCAACAAGAACCACTCCGTTCCCACAATCTGGAAACACAACAGAGTCCTTGGCAAAGTCCCTGTTGTGTCTTTCCACTCTGTCTTTGTGATAAAGAAGCCTAACTCCTAGTTCAGGCCTGTAAGTTAACTTTGAATATAGGTCTTAAGCTTCCAAGTAACATTAGCAAAACTTACCCTTAGTGTTTATTTGGACTGGAAGGGAAAGGAGTCATCACTGAGTGATATAAACCAGACTACCTCCTGGCTGACCTATTTGGTAGTCATCCACTTTTGATCAAATGTGGAATCCTTGTATCACCCCTATCACAGAGACAACAGTAGGTGTCTATCTTTGCTGCAAGTCAAACTGCTTGCTGTTTGTGTCCCTATCTGCAGGGTCCTTTGCTGCAAACTCTGGAGTAGATCTGGGTGTTTATAAATGAATAAAACGTGCCTTGTATAAAACATTTGTGTGTTCCATATGCACAAAATGATAATGGATGGCATAGGCAAAATTACCAAACCCAGCACATCATCTCAATATCAGAATGGCATAATGCACAATCTGATACTCTGTAACATATTTTAACCATGTCAAAGTATATTGTATAATGCGTTCTAACCTGTAAAAGCTAATGCAGTACACAACTCTTGAAAAAACACCATCCCAGATGATGTTTTCTAAAGGGAACAAGGCAGATTTTCTGAATAGCAATAGGTAGAAGAATAACATGAATATGGAAAGTAGCTTGAAGAGCTGTCTTTTGCATAAGATTTATTGTTCCAGTTCCTCTTTGCTTTTGTTTACCATTATTGGAGTTCTGTGTTTATGCTTTAACAATCTCCTCCTTGAAATAAGTTGCAGCACTATTAGAGTATACTGCTTGTGCATTACATCATGAATTAAAATAGGTTAAACTCTTCCAGGAATTTATTATACTACTACCAGGATAAAAGACATAATTAGCCTACACAAACCAAAGAGGGTGGGGTTACTGGAGTCACAGCAAACAAGTCAACACAAACAAGAAATGGGGAACTCTGCCTTAAGGTTTGTGTAGCCATTCAGGGATTAAGTGCACATCATACACACTAGCATCTGACTGGGAGCCAGGTCTGAACTTCAAGGCACCAATTTCCTGTCACTAGATTAAACTAAATTTTTTTTTTTCAAATTTCAAATATTTCAACTTTTTTCCTTTTAAGTTTGATTTGCAAGGCAAAATGAGAAATTACGAGAACATACTTTTTCGCTGAATGCTCTAATTACTTTGGTCATGAAGATACACAGCTCAGAGACTTTAACTATCAATTTTCATTTAAAAAATCTTTTTTTTTCCTTTGGGCAGCACACTAAAAAGTTCCAAGTGTAATGATAATTTCCCAAAATACATTGTTACATTACTTGTGGCAAAACAGGAATTTAATTCTAACTACTGCAATGTCAAGTACTGAAATAACCTCCCAGAATCTTTCTGAGGCCTTTTTGGTTGGCCCACAGAGAAGATTTTAGATGTGGTAGAAGTTACCTACATGCTGATTATAAATATTGCTGTATTAGATACCATTCTTTCCTATTTTAGCTGGAAGAGTTGAGTTGCAAAGGAAACTGTAAAGGGAGTTGCGGTTGTACAGGCACATATGTATGCTGCTTGGCTTAAGGCAAAAATTCAGCCTGCAGCAAATCCTGACAGCAGACAATTTTCCGATATTTAATTATAGAGTCAGTATTTACCCCTGGTTAAAGCATAGACTTCCACTAATATTGAATATAAAATCACAGAGTCTCTCATATATATTCCTGCAATTAATCCTTACCAACTGATTTTGTAACATCTACCATTTTGGTAAAACAATACAATGACATTGAAAGCCGAGTTCTGCTTGTGAATTTTGTTCCAAAATACAAAAGCAGAAGTCTTTGTCAGACATCACGAGGATAAGCAAAGCACAGAAAGATGGAACACAGAATGCATAGCACTGCAGTATTCATCACTTATCTCATTCTCACATGCTTCTTACCTGTTTTGCATGAATTCTGCCATCAGCTTCAAGATAGGGGTTGTACACGCAGGTTCACGGTACCACAGTTCAATAGCTCTTTGCAGAACAGAAATGTATGCAGGGTATCTTCACCAAACTGAGTTAAAGAGTACACTGATAAAATAACATCTCGCAAAACAACTTCCCCAAAAACTGTACTAACCATTAGATGGGTGGGCCAGATATAGACCGTGGCAGCTCATTCTGACAGAGCGACTGCCAGAAGCTATAAATTTAAGCAAGTCTCTGCTTAGAAGACTAAATGCTTTGGAAACAGCAATGGTTAAGTAGGAAATAGTTAACATACCAGAGCTGTAATGAAGGAAAAGGAAAGTAGTTTGTATATGTGAAGCTAACCCATAAGTACATATATAAAATGAGCTTGGATTTTTAATGAATGGCGTAAGTCACAAATGGCAATTTAATTTAAAACCACCACAAAAGGTACATATTAGGAAATCCTGGCCCCCAAATTTCAGTGCCACCTCATATATATTATATTTGCTACATAAATGGTTGGGAACAATTTGATTGCATGAAGTTGTTTCCAGATCATTCAAGAAGAGAATTCAGCCAAACGGTGTGAGTGGGAGATCAGCAAAGTTAGATTTCTAAGAAGTCTTTCAGGAGTGCTCATCAGTACCCAAGAGATATCTGTTCTTTTAAAGCAGGATTTAAAAGAATGCAATACAGGAAAAAAAAATAAGTTCAGTAGATTGCAATGCAACTTAAAAAAAAAAATTTATGAGTTACTGACTGTATCAAAATATTTCATGCAACAATGTGATATAAAGCTGACCCCTAGTTTTCCCAACAAGCTGAAAAAAAAAGGTTTTTTGGATAAGAATGCAGACTGGTAAACAGAAATGAGGTAGCACAGCCTGAATGGCAAAGAATTAAACAGTTTTTAAATATTGAACCAAGAGATTTTTAACTATACAATTTGCTATTAAAACATGACCATGCTAATCTACTCAATGGTTTTGTTTAATAATAAACTTATTTTTAATTTTTAACTTTGCTTCATGTCATATAATTCTGCTTTATTTAACCACACAAGAAATAGCGACTATTCTTAGGAAAATGCTGTTGCCTATTCAGACAATAAAGGCCACTATTGTACATCTTACAAAGTAGAATACAGGCCAAGCACTCAACATGGGATTGCAAAATAAAAGTCTGAAATACATAAAGGTTTACATCCTTTGAGGATATGTAGACACAGTCATGTCTCAGTTCGCTATAGCTCTTCTGGTGGAGGTTAGAGCCGTCAGACATAGCGCTACTGATGAATGACAGCGCTGTGTAGACAGATGGAAGGCATTCTGGCTACTGCTGTCCGTCTGAGCCATCTAAAGACCTGTGCATTTTTGCTGCCAGCTGCTTGAGGCGCTGCAGGCATAAACTATATACAGCAGAAGAGGCTGACATGAAATATACTTCTAGACCTTGTTCCTCTCTCCTTTATGGGGTTCTTTACATTTTAAAACATGCAAACTAGAGTTAAACATACCATGGAGAGTTATTGCATAATAAACTGGGATTTAAATTCAAATCTTACATGCCTACAATATCTTCAGAGGGCACAGATGATCCACATCCTCCTGTACCTTTGAAAATTCACTAATGCCAGTTCATTTTTTTCTCAGGTGGACTTCCAATCTAGCTCACTCTCAGCAGAGGATGGTCGTATGCTCAAAATGCAGCAGAATACATGTAAGGTACAGAACTGAACAGTGCTATTAATTCTACTAAGTCATGCCTCTTCCTTAGTGCTCCTCGTAGCTTCATGTACACAAAAGGGAGATGGTGCAATGCTACAAAGCCCCACCGCGGAATTTTGCAGTGTGGAAAGCAATTGCCTTTTCAGATTTCACGGCAGAGAGAGTAACTTCACAGCCAAACCCTACAACCAAAATGTAAGTCAGCCGCATACCCGATATGATTAGCTATCTTAATTCAAAAGCTTAAGCACTGAGTCCACATTCATTGACAAGGAAAGACTGGAGACACTACAGTAAAATTTTACAAAAGCTAAGGTCAACAGGAAGGCTTTGGCAATTTATTATTTTTTTATAAAGAAAGTGCAATAATAAGTTGGTTTTAAACAGAATATTATTTTTAAGTGTTTATAGCCACAAGCTTCAAGGAATCTGGCTAACTGATGAACTTAACCTGACCAGTCAGTTCAAGCTCAAAGGTATTAAAACTGCAAAGAACGATACTGAGGTTTGATTCAATGCAACTGGCAATAACGGCTATTACAAACAGATTACCGCTCAGGTAGCCTTGTTTCATAAGAAAATGTGTTCTTTTCTCTTACGATTAAGAAACTTCAATCCTACAGCTGTTTGTTAGGCTCTTTACATTTTGTAGCTAATCTTGAATCCTTAAAACATATAAACTTTAAAATTCAGTTCTTCAAAAACAGAATCACTTGGAACAAGCCCTCTTATTGCTCCAAGTGCTTTTATTTTGTTAAGAAATAGGACATGAATTTGGATAAATAAGTAACAATAATAGTTGGGTGAAAAGATTATTTTGTTTGTTCTAGTGATCCACATCTGAAGCAGCATACGAGCAGACATCCAAATATCTCAGTCAACTGGAACTTGTAAATGACCACTAGGTAATCTAAATGACATATCACTTTTCTATAAACTTAATGTCTACGTATCTGTACACAGATATTTTCATACTGGCAGACAATTTCATGCACTCACACAAATACACTGTATGCTATCTAGCTGACTGCAGCTCTGAGTCAACCTAATAATTTAATTCTTGCAACCCATTTTCTCTTGCAACCTCCTCCTTTTACAGACAACAGAAGTCATTAAATACTGAGAATCAACTGGGAGGAACACAGGGAGAATTGCCTATGGGTTACCACCTAACTGTAAGAAACACTACATGAAAGTAACAAAAAAGTGGATACTATCCTGAACTCATGATCTCCATGGACATATCTGACTGCGAGACCAAGGACTTCAGACTACAGTCTGATACTAGTATGGAAGAAAAAAGATTAAACATTCAACAACTTATCCAGGCAGTCCTGAAGCAAATAGCAGAATGAAATACATAGGGAGAATCATCACTGTTAAGAAAAACAGGTTTTGATTCTACTCAAATTGGTATACGTTTTTTTTTCAGGCCACACCTGCATGTTCAGGACTGACCTACAAATTATAGAGGCCACGTGTTATGAATACAAAAGGCAAATAAACTTTCCAAAGCTGTGGTACTGGAATTGTCATTGACAGCTTGACATATCAATATTTCAGGAAGAATAAATGACTTTCATATCCAGGCTTTTGGGTTTTTTTTTTGTTGTTGTTGTTTTGTTTGTTTGTTTTGTGATGTTTTTCTTCATCTTCCATTACCGGATACTTTGGTAAGATGCTACAGTTAACACCTGAAGCTGCTTAAAATATTTGGAAATATTTTAATTTAGTCTTTTGAGACATCAACTAATACAACTTTAAAACAAATTTTACTAGTATTATAAGTATTTTCTCTTCATCCCTTGCCAGAGGAAAACTATAAATCTTGTCTCAGCTGAATGAACGCCATTTATCATATTCATTTTCTTGTCAATACAATTATGAAAAGCCTTTGGCCTTTTTCCAAGGAGCCTGATTTGCTAGAGAAACTCAATTAGTATAAGCAAGCCTGGTACAAACAGCCCTATTTGGCAATCCAGCACAGCTTCATCATACCTGACGATTCACCTCTAAACCATGATCCTAATAACTCAATCATAATGGTAAAATACAAGATACAGTGGTGTCCCCCATGCGTCCCCTCCCTGGACCAAAAGGATTTAAAAGACATTATTTCTGCTCATTTTTGCCATCTACTGGACAAAACTTAAACCCTAAACATTGCAATCAGAAAAAAGAAGAATCTCTCAGGTGAGAGATTACTGAGTTTAATTTGTTTTGTTATGGACAGGGCTTAGACCCACAATATTCCCTGCAGTCATTTGAAATGTTTATCAGTACATTCTTCTACAAAAAATGTACAGGTGACTATTTCTGACAGTCTTCAATATAGAATAAGCATCATCTCATGGTATATTAGAAGCTTAGCCTTTTATCCCTTGCCTCTTCGTATTGTTTATTTATTGAACAAATGCAAGTAAATCAGATTTATTTTGGCTAATACTCTGTATTTGCCATTTTCAATATCTAAATACTAGGGCTTCAAACATATCAGAATAAAATCCGTTTGAAAAACTGCTTTCCTTTCCTATTAAAACTATTTTCTGATGATATATTTGAAACTGCAAAAGAAATATGTTAATCAAAGGATATTTAAACTTTAAATGATAAAATTGCCATATAACCCTCCCTTCTCCTCCCATTTACCTTTCTGTCTTTATATACAGTAAATAAGAGTTGCGATAATAGAAGCTTATTCTGCTATAATGCTTTGAATCAATACCTGGATAAAGCTGGACTCAACCAAATGAGGTGAAATCCACTGAACAGAAACATGCACTTAACCCTTTACAGCCAAAGGTGATGAGGAAAAATAAATTTTGAACCTGGGCAAGAGAAAAGAAACTGAGAAGACCTGAGCTTTGAATTCCACACAGAGCTATACCACAATGTTGTTAAGACAGAATAATGAAATCTGAAAGTTGAAGGCTGGTTTTATTTATTTAAAATGAACTTAATTAATAAACTGGAAGGAATAAATTAAATAAGAAAAATAAGTTCAGGAAAGGGTCCGGAGGATTACATATCCTGGATCCTTGTATAAAAAACCATCTCCATGGATGAATCCATTTCTTTCAAATGGAGAGGAGGTAAGCCTCTGTTATGTCTCCTCCTAAAACTGGAGATCACAGTTCTGCACAGAAGAGCACGATACTCATGCTGTATTAGGAAAAACAAAGTAAAAAGAATTTTAAATGGAAGCAGCAATAATCTGCTTTTGCACATCTTCCTGATTTTATTATTAAGTTTTAGGGCAACACAAGCACAAACAGTACTAACGAAGTTAAATGTACCCAATGGTGCCCACTAGAAAATGAGATGCTAATTCAGAGTCTGGCGTCAGTAGGTTGGTTTTTTTTTTTCCTCCAGTCCTCTAAAACTGAAATTAAGGGATGCTTTCCACTGATTTTAAGAGAAATAAAGATTACACTGCTTTATTTTTTGTACTTTACTTTCTGCAAGCTGAACCTGCACATAGACAGAATCACTGTAGGCTTGTGAAGGTCTTAAATAGGGCTTGCTTATCTGAACGGTCATCAGGATCCTACTACCCACCACACAAGGACGTCAATCAGATCATACCAGGCTCTGTTGTAGAGCCTTTCAGTCCTTAAAGGCTAATTTCCTAGTTGCAGCTCGATATTGATGCATTCCTCTTTCTTAACCAGGAAGATGATTAGAGAGCAGTAGGGTTTAATTATTTACTTAAAATAAAAATATTTTTAAAAGCTTCATTTGTAGTAAAGCATGTAATTGTACTTGAATGATATTTTTTCTGTCCATAAAATAAACAAATACATAATTAACTCCCTCAGCTTCATAAGACCTAAATTAAAAACCAAATATTTTCATAGTTACTTCCCTATATATTTCAGCAGTTTGTTACTAATATGACTGTGTGCCTGAAGAGAGAATTACAGCTACTGTATTTATAAAAATAAAACACATTTCTCTATAGTATTAAGAAAATATACACGAGTATGACTGTATTTGTTGGAATAAAAATGTATACAATATTTAAAGCAAATAAGCTCCATTATCATCACTATTGAAGAAAACTACAACCTAATGATTTTGATTTTGTTTTCAGATGTCCATTTTCTTCTGGATCAAGAAGACTGCAGGTGTTGCGGTATTAATAGAGCTGACATAAATAGAAAGTAACTGACTAAATTAAAGACATGATTCATACCAGAGAGAGAAATCTCCCCAGATAGCACTTGTATAGTATTTTTAAAGCACTTTTGATGTTAAACCAAATGTAGGTACATTGTGTTGTAGTTAAAGACACAACTTTTTTTTTTTTTTTATGACAACATTATGGATTTATGAAGGGAGGAAAACCACTTGGATATTTTTTCTAGGTTAGTAGTGTGACACAACAAAAAAGTGACCTCTCTGTGGTCCTTCCCAGTTAACTGCATGGTTGCCATTGTGCTGTAATTTTAGCTGATTACACATTAGTTCATTTAGCTTTGTTTCCTCTTCCCCACTGTGCCATACTATTAAACTAATGCAAGGGGCCTGGTATCCCTCTGTGCACAGAGCTGGTATTGTCATAGTGTAATAAGGATACATCCAGTCAAACAGCATGGTGTAGCTGGTCTTTGTGTTTAGTGCAAAGGCAATCCCTCGAAGATCCCTTGCCAGCCCGATCAACATACGCTGTCAGTGGGAAAGAGACACAGTAATTGATTTTCACGTTAGCACAGAGCAGATGGAGTAATAATCAGCCAATAATGACCACATATCTGATTTTGATTCATTAGTTTAAATGTCTCGCTCAAATCTTTTTTTTTTTTTATAAAACACACAGAGATTCTTTTAACACACAAGATTTCCACAAGTTTTATGCTGGTAACACTAGCAAAATGCTTCTGATCATTTGATATGCTCTCCTAATGAATAATGCAAATTAAAACGTAATCTATGAATACTGTGTATCAAAGTTTAAAAGTGCTTCCTGTATTAATATATTTAAAGTAACAATAACAATAAAACGTTAATTTAATCTTGTAATATTTTGAACAAGGTGTAAGACTGATTCTCATAACAAGCTACAATTAAGGTTGCACTGAGATTCTCATTGTACTATTATTTTAACGTATCTTTTGTGTGTTTTTTTTAAAGTAATTTTCCAAGTTAGCTTTCTTCAAAAAGTGACATTTTTGTTTACAGAAGACCATCCAAATATCTATGTTAACATCAGTTCTGAGGTGAATGTTTTTTCCCTTTAATGACTGAAGTGTGGCTTCAGATCCTTCCAACACAAATACAGACAACATTTTATGCATAGGTAATTAGCCCCTACTAAAGTGATGTTTTCAGGATAATTAATAGACATCAATAAGAAACAATAGTGAACAAAAATATTTTAATAATATAAACACACTTTTAAATTTACTTAACATAAATATTCTTTTTTGATAATTAACTAGTTTTAATAAATTTTATCCATGTGTGCGGGGGGGGGTGGTTGTACTTCCCGCTCCCCTCCCCTCCCCTCCCAATAAAAGAGCACAGTACTGCAGAGGCTGGTAAAAAAAAACATCATAGAAGCATGGCAAAAAAAAAACAACCCAAAAACCAGTAAGGAGTTCTGTCTTTAAAACCAGAGTTTTCAATAATGTACCTCTTGGTGCTAACACTGTAATATTTATAGTGATGAGAAATACAAAAGGTAAGATTCACATATTAATTTTAATTGATCACATAAAGAGCAAATTATGGCTGACACATTGTTAAACTGCTAATTGTAATCCTACACAAGGGCTAATTTCTACTTTTCATATACAGAGCCATTCGTCCAACTGATTTGGATGGCCGCACATAGATTTATCCAAGGATAAATTGAGTTCTCTGCAAAACACTGGTGAGGTTGCTAGGAGTATCTTAATATTTGCATTTCCTTTCTGTTGTGCACTGAAATGGCCTGAACTTGCAAGATGCTGAGAGGTCTCAACTCTCATTAACTTTAATGGAACTCTGAAATCACCAGAGAGGAAGTGTTCAATACTGAGAAGATGCAATATAAAATTGTAACTTTATATTCATCTGTATTTTCATACTTTGTGAGCTGTTTTGTCCACACAGAAAATAACTGTTTAGCGGACATGCTGGCCAAAATGTAAAGAATTAAAAGAACTTGGCAGCAACACCTATACTTCTTTCTGAAGGGATACAGAGATGCAGCAATATATACAAGGAAGTGGAAATCTTCCAGATTGATTTGGGTTCCTTTGCCCATTCTAGCCACAAAAAAGGAGACAAGCAAGACTGCATAAAGCAAAGGCTGGATCAGAAAGAAGGGGACCACAGCCCCTGGCAAGCCATGAACTTGCCCTAGTTTGAGGATGTGCTCGGAGAGCAAGAGCTCACCATCTTACTGTGGTCTCTAGAACATGGATTAGAAAAAGACAACCAGCCCCAGCCAAACCCATATTCCTATAGCATGCTTATTCTGTCTTTATGAAAACAACTGGCTGTAAGAAAACGCTCTTTTGCAAATATCTTCAAGAAACAGTTTGGTTGTGAGACTTCATTAATAAAAGACGTGCAACTTTCTTTAAACTATGGTCCCAGATTTCTGGGAATCTATACAAACACTAGGCAATTTTAGACACCATTTGACCTGGAACTCTAAAGAAAGGAGAACAGCTACTACATAAACTACATTTCTTGGTTTTCTATTCTTTAAATTCAGGTAGTGTTATTAAAAAGCCCATACCATTAACCACACTGTGCTTAAAAAGTGACCTCTATCTTACAAGGCACCATAATATTCTTGTCCTGTAAAATCCCAGCAAACTCAGTGCTTTAGATATTATCCATTGGAACACAACTTTATAAAATAATACTCCCCTACAGTTGGCAATGTCCAGACAGCCTATATAATAGAGCCTACAGAATCCTCAGATAAATCCTGATCTATTTAGTCACTGGTAAAAATACCTTTAAAATCTAATAGGAGCAAAAATCACCCTAGATTCCATGCTTGCTTAAGTCACATTTAGTAAGAACCCCCCCAACCCTAAAACGCCAAGACAGTCCAGTTTCAGTTCATCATGAGTTTTCAACCAGCACTTCTATGCATAAAACTTAGTAATGGCAAACAACATGATATGCTTATACATCTACTTTTTGTCTGTCATCCTGTGGGATTCGAAGTGCCTTGCAAACTTAACAGAGTAATTTGAAGAATACATGAGGCTACTGCTTCATTCATGTCTGAACACCAGCCAGTTCTGGGGCAAAGCAACAGTTAATAACATCACCAGCAACTGCAAAACGACTAAGACGAGAAGTGAAGAACAGTAAATACAAGAAACATAGCAAGAGGAGCTTATCAGCAGTATGTGGGTTTACACATTGCTTTTCTTGCTAATGAAACAATTTTATTCTAATTTTGGTTTTGAAATATCCTTCCCTGAATGTCAGGGATAGGTTTACTGAAGATTAATTAAAACACAGCAATTTTAAAAACAAATTCAAGTGTTTTGTTTTGAAGTCCCAAAGAAGATTTTTCAATGGATTTTTCAGAGGAAAGGAGTTGAAGATTTAAATATTCACAGGAAAAAACCCTGTGACTTGCCAACATGTGCCAAGTGTCTGACTAACACAATTTAAAACAGACGAGACTACTCACGCCACCCACCCCCAAAATGGGTCTTGTAATGGAAAGTCTGACAGACCCTTAACTATAGCGGCACTACTGGGTGCAGCTATAATATTACCCTCATAATTCTACTATATAATAACAACAAAGGAAAAAAAAGGTGAAGGGTCATTGCGCTTTGTCTTTAGAATTAAGATGGCTGTCTTCATCCTTACAGCATACTCTTAATTCTGGAGACACGTCTTAATAACCTCTAAATAGTTCCAACAAAAGAGCCGTGTCAGAGGAATGAGCAGGCCCCAAGGTGTTTCAACTGGAGTGTTTTCATCTGCCTTTATTGCTCTATCCCTCTCCAGAATTAAGGCAATAACCTGTGATAAATTATTCAGGAACTGCTACAGGGATCAAAGCAAAATCATTCTGTTAAAGTGCTGTTTGCAACATTTGGCACTTAGTGTGAAAACTTTTAATGTGTGCAAGCTGAAAATCAAGGATTTTAAATAATTTAACAGCATGGAGTTTCTACAAACCAGCTAAAGATAGCATGTTGCTATTTAACTGCTTTTTCCTCAGATCCTTTTTTTCATGCATTTCTAGCAAATCTGATGATGTCACAACTACAAACAAAGTACTACTGAGATTCTGGCTACTCAGCCAATACATTACTTAACTGGATTGTCAAGAGAAACCTTGACATTCTTAGAGAAAATTAGCCTGTTTTAATACTGGATATTTTTCCTATTAATATAAAAACGTGAAGAAGGAAGTAGCAAAAAAAAAAAAAAAAAAGATGACAAAAAAGGAAAGCAAAGCACATAATTACTTAAGCCATCTTCAATTATATTTGATCTCCCTGGAAAAGGAACCTAAACATATGTCTTGTATGCAGATTTAATGGTTACAAATGTATTTTAAAAAGAAAGAGCTCCCTTGCTGTGACTGTTTTTAAACGGTGTATTTCAGAAATACTGAAAAACTAGAAAAACCCTAGTCAGTTAGAAAGTCCTAGTAAAAACCACAAATTAAATGAATTTGGCAGTCCTGGACCATTTTCATAGTGATATTTTAACAGTGTCAACTCCCTGTGGATCAGAATACTAAGCATTTTATTGAAGAACTGAACTGTTTTTGTTTTCAGTACTTGCAAAATGAAGTACCTGAAAGCAGTTTTGCATGTATTATTTATTCATCATGATAGAAAAATAGCTTTAACCTAATAAATTATGTTTAAGAGAATTTAGAGCAAAAGTTTTGTTTATGATAAAGCAACAGATTTAGTCCTTTATCAGTAGCTTAAAGCACCAAGTTTTCTATATACAAATTAGACAGATGGTGCTTACAGTAGAATTTACTAAAGGTCTGTCACAACAAATGCAGCCAAGCTGCATATTTAATCACTGCAGAACCTTGTCTACCTGCAGCTGCCAACTGCTAATCCAATTTCCCTGATAAATGTGGCAAGAGACACGATCAGCAATAAAGAGCATCTAACTCCATTTTCCTGCAGGGCGTCTTTTGATGAACATTTAGGACGGAAGCACGGAGTGCACTGCGTGGCCCTGGCTTGTGGCAGCTGCATGCATTTTGAAGACACAGTTCTCAGGTTACTCACTTAATTCTGCCACTATCATTATGTTGCTATTGATCTCAGTAGCTCTTGTCTACACAGCATTACTCTAGATGAAGCTGAATCAGGCAGTTATCATGCATCAAACTTGCTCAAAAGCCTGGAGATTTCCCCTTAATTACTTGTGATTTTATTTGCAAATACCGTTAAAGTGTAATCAAGCAGTCACTTTCCAGGGTCGTTAAGAACTTGCTAGTTTAGGAATATATCACTGGCACTCCATTAAAATTTCTCTACTACGATGGTTACAAGCAGACCAGACAGGACAACAGCAAAATTATTTTAATAAACTGAATCCTCATGTGAGACAGATACAGTTTCCCACAGAAAGAGTAATGCCATGGAATGCCCGCTTTGTTCTAATTTTTACGATTTATAACTGGAAAAATGTAAGAAATGAAACCAATACAGATGAACTGTGGCTATTTAATGAAAAGTTATTAAAATTAAATACATAAAGCAATAACAAATAAGAAAACCAGAATTAAATAATTGTTGAAATAACCTTAAGTACTATTTTGTAAAAATACATTAGCTTAATTCAAGTGATTGCTGTGAACTGTGCATCTTCTGGTAATGTGAGATGTACTGCAGACCAATTCTTTACTCAATATTTCTAGCATATCTGTTTATTTTCTTATGAAATGAAGTGGATAAATATGGTGATGTAGTATTTAAGTTTCCATCATATTTTGAAATAGCAAATTAAAAATTACTGTTAGGGTTTCTTCAAAATTACCCTGTGTAGCTGAAATGAGCACCCCAGTGTGCGTTGCTAACTATTTATGCAGTGATGGTAGAAGGGGATCTCTTCAATGCAATAGTTCTCTAATATATTATCATTCCTGATGATGCAGCTTGTATCTAGCAAGCCTTTTTCTTCCCTAAAATATACTGTTGTTTTGACACAAACAGCTTGCTACACTTAAGGATTTTACTAATAAAACATAATGTTGTGTTAGATATTATGACTGTTGCCACAGCTGAACTGACTTGTCAAATCAATCCTAATATGGCTCCCACAGGCACATAAAAACCTTATTTAGCTATCAGTTATCCTAATCACTTTGTTCAGTTTAAGGGTGCAATACTTCAAGACCAGTTCCTATTTATACATATATGCCCAGCCATTTAATAAAGTCTTGATTTATATAATAAATTCTTGCTTGAAAAAATACTTTAAAGCAGCAGTGTTTTATCAAGTGTGTTAGAACATGTCTACTCATACCCCCAAATAAGTATGTTAATATATACAAACAGGATACTGGCATGGCAAAGGGGGATATTATATATGAAACAGATAAGCTATCACTGAAGACAAATTTGTCCCTTGGACTATAGATGGGGATCAACTGGGGTCACTTGATCTGCAAAGCACTGAAAAATCCCAAGGCCTTTATAAAATCTTTGTTCGAAGTTTATTTAGGACAGTCATTCGTAGTCTTTGTATTTGTACTGTCTACATTCCTAGTTATATACATATGCATAAAGGTATAAATATACATAGAAGTATACAGGTATATACATGCCAAGAGAGACAGAAGAGATGACAAGCTTGTTGCTAAATGCTTGCCCCACTATTAGTTTTTCCTATCAATAACTGCTTTCCCTAAAATTGAAATAAACCTACCTTTGCTTCTTCTTGTTCAAAACTACTGTTGAATATCTGCGTCACATTTTCAAAAGAAACTGTGAGGGGGAGCATGAAATTCTCAAACTCATCCTCATCTTCACCTACAGGAAAAGAAACCAAGACAAACAGCAAAAGCATCACATCATATTGACGCTGCTCTTTGGGAGGGTCAGTCTCTTAGGCTTTTATAGAAAAATCTCACTGACGTCATGGGAACTTTTATATGACCTACAGGAAGAAAAACCTGAGGTTTGATATATTTTTATTGAGCTATAAACAAAGACAACAGATTGTTGATTGCAAACAACTTGTATCCGAGACCGGCATGTCTTTGCATTTCACATCTTTCTGTTTTTCATATTTCTGTTAATCTGACAGCATTCGTTCAGTACTCTGGAAGAATATTCACATAAGAAAGTCAAGACTCAACAGTTAGAAAATGTTAAATTTAAAACTGCAACAACGAATTAGATATCACACAATTCCCATGTGTACTTGTAGTATGATGTTTAAAATCACAATCTTTTATGATCGTATGCTATTTTTTATACCTCTTACCTCTTTAGTATACAGAAGGAAGCTGCCATGGAAATAAATTTGAACTGTGTTTGGGGTTATTCATGTGACACAATTGCCTCCTTTGTTTCACAAGGTGTGAATTTAGGATAAACAAAACAACATGTTGTTGAGTAGGGGAAGAAGAGATTGTCTTGGTTAGACAGTTGAAAGATAACCTGGAAGTCTGGATTGGTTTTGTTTTGTCATGATGCTGAACAAGTAACTGTAAACAACAACTTCTTAGAAATTACAATTTGCATGAGGATTGGTACTCATGCTACTTATCTTTAGGCCCTTAATGAGGGCAGCTTGCCTCTCGCATGCAGATTTCCCTGGAGAGTAATTCAGAGTAGGAAGTTAATTTATGTTCTTTAAAGAGCTCTTTGCTATAGGGCTTCTCTCTCTTCATTGGCAAAGTCTGGCAAACTAAGTTGCAATTGAAGTGAGGAGGAGTCTGTTTGCACCGAACTGGTTGTGCAAAGTTAGCATAACCTTTACAGTTTAGGGTCTACACTTCACACACCCATCTCTAAAATGGGCCTAATTCCAGCCTCTTATCTCTAGGGATACTGTGAAGACCAAATCGCTCATCCCAGTACAGCAGTAAAAACGACAGACAAGGCCAAGAAAAAAGGCCTGGAAGAAAAAGTAGTCACAACAGAAAGCAAAAAGTGGACGAACACATAAATCCAGGCGACAACATGGGGTGGGGGGGAGGAAATCAAAATACTCCGTAGCTTCTCATTAAGCTAGGATGACGTATATTCTGAACTGAAAGAGGCAAATACCCTCTGAGACAAATAATTGTGATCCTGCAGTTAAAACTGCCTCATAACAACGTAAATATTTACAATGGAGAGGAAAGGAAAGTTGCACAGGCAATCCCAATTATGTTATTTCCTCATTTCTGAATACTCGGCTTTGTGACCTGAACTGCTTCCCTTTAATATAGGGCTTTCCTGCCCAGATTTGTTTTAAAAGCAAAGGAAATACTTCCAGTAACTTACTGCTACTGCACTGGTCAGACACAGTTACGGAGCCTTCAAATCGCAATCTATGCTTGAGTACTTTCTTAAAACTAGCAAAGTAACTGACCAAATGTGTGACTTGCATCCTGCACCTGCAGCAGAACGGAAGAGGGTGAGATACTTTGTGCTAGATTTCAAAGCAGCTGCTGGCAGCAATAACATCTGGTAGACTTGGTAAAATCTGATCTTGTCCATCTTTGCCAGTCTCTTCTGCCATCTTCTCTGTTCCTTTCAACGGGAGTCAGTCTTTTTATTTGTTGTTTCTGGACCCTTGTGTCCTCGTCCAATTACTCAGAGTAACCCCAGACTATTCATCCAGCTTTTTGTTTCTATCTCCTTCCTTTGCCAACTCCAGATCCTCAGGCAGTTCCAATACAGCATTAGTTTCTGTGCTCCCAATCTCTTTGCTCAACCAGCATCAGTTTCCTCCTACCCTCCTAGGAGCTAAGCTATTTCTATATGCATTGCATATCCCCATGCTTTTCTCCTTTTTAATTGCTTATCAGATTTTCCTCAGAGCAAAATATTAATAAATAAAGACCAATCATTTAGAAAGAGTCCCATGCTGGTATTGTCCCACACCAGCATACAGACTAACGGAAGTCATTTGGATACTGCTCTATGCAGGATCAGGGCTCAATTGCCATTTATAGAGTTCTCAAGAGAAACCTGAATTACCACATCGTAGCACAAGTAATACTCCCTCTCATCTAGAGTGCTGCATATCATTAGAAGACAATCTCCACAAAGATACTATGTACACATCCAAACTCAAGAAGAACCCTTCTTAAAGGTAGAATCTCAAGCATACTTTGTTGAAAAGTTGAGAAGACCAAAGAACTACCAGAATGTCCAATGTTGATTGGGACCAACACTTCAATGCCAAAACAGCTAGTTCTGGAAATGGGGTAGGGGAATCTCATGTACTATTTCTGTTTTAAATTTCAGCGTAGGCAGTCAAGAAAGAATACACAATTAGAGTCCTACATAGTATTGCCCTATTAATAAAATAATTTATAACTTTTAGAAAAGCAACACAAATTACTACCTATACTTTTGCATTCCTGTACATGCCACATTCACATCCCATGAATAGTACAATATTAATAAGGAAGAAACTATCCTGAACAAACCTACCATAGTAAATTGTTCATTTTCTATAATTCAAACTATGCATACACATCCTTATTATGTCCTTTGAAAGAAAAGAGATGCCTCACTTACTGTAGCTCTGTGTGTGGCTTACAGCAATAGTGTTCTAAACCTCCTTCACTTGGAGAGGTTTGGCACTGAGCATGACTGCATATACCTGTAAGTACAGGACCCTGACAAATCATGCTGAATAGCTCCTGAAGGCATTTTCTACAGCTTAGATCTACTCCTTTTGGTAGTGCAGAAGAAAAGTGATTAACATTTATGAATCCTAGTAAAACATTTATTTAAACGTAACTTTTACTGTTGTTCTTGTATTAGTTTTGGTTACTATATACTTCACATAAATATTTAGTTTACTTTAGAAATCCTGGACTAAAAATCTCTGACAATATATTGCAATTTCAAATGCCAAAAACATTATTAAAAACACAACCTGGGGAACATAAGGAATTCAAAATCTTATTAGATTCCTATCAAGTAATTCAACAGAAACCAAAGTGCATTTTGAAGCAAATACCAATTAATATATTACTGTCCTTTCCTACAATTACATTTTGTGAGTCACCCACAGCACATTGTTTAAAATGTAAATATTTTAAATTTACTGTACTCAACTTATCTCTAAAAATATTTCTACATCAATTACTTAAAACAACCCTGACCATTAAAATTCACCTTAGTTTTGTTTTCATGTACATTGTTTATCGCTCATATAAAAGGATTTTATATAAAGCTCTTAATTTAATTTGAAAAAAATCTCAGGGAGGACAACTGGTACAATGTTTTTTGTCTAAAAATGACAGTTTGCAGTTTGAAAATATCTTTTGATTCACAAGGTAAGAATCCTGCCATTTAATGCTTGCAGAAACACATAGAAAGGACAGTTTGTGTACACCTTACTTTTAAAATTTGTATTCTAAATGCAACTTATACCTGTTTGTGTCTCTAGATGTGCTTTTCTGTCAGTTCGAACCCAAACACATTTATTCCAGCAGGAACACAAAGGACAACATGCTTTTTCCAGATGTTCCTAATAATTTCAGATCTTGTAGAGATGTTGATCCAGAGGAATCACAACGACCTCTATCAGCTTGTAGCCAGTCATAAATCACGTGCCTGCATTTTATCTGACATATATTTACACAATCTCTACTTTGAGATGTAATTTTTAACACCTGTGATCTTGTTTTTACCAAATTTTTTTTTCCTCCCTGTAGGAAAAGTTACTGAAACTGCATGTGTAACCCATTTTACATTAGAAAATGTACCTATTGCTTATGTTATATGACACTGAGCCAGTACTGAATGCAGTTTAACTGCAAGTAAATGCAGGTCCAGCTCACAGTTGCCACTCTTTAAGAAAAAGCTGATAAATATGCTTCGGTCTTACCTCAGATTTAACTGTTTCACCACTGTTCAGCAGTAGACAGTACAGGCACCCATTATCAGCAAGAAGGGTAACAACCAGTGTTGGCTTATGACTGTCTGTGTCAATCTCTTCTGCACACATTGCCCAGTTAAGTCCTTGTATAAGGGTTGGAAATGAGTACACAAAAGACTTGCCTTATATTTTTGAAGGCCCTCAGCAGTGGCACCCCTTGGAACACCTACTGGCACCCATCCTCATGAAAGCAGTCTGTAAGGCTGATCCTCAGCAGACATAAGCCCACAACTCTGAATGGCTTCTGATCAGAACAGAGGCAATTTGAGACATGCTGCATTCTTCACCATCCGTTTCTTTAACGTATGATTTGTTGCCAGTGTTCATTTTGACAAGCCCAGCCTTTCCCATTTAGACAATGGGGAGCTAAACATGCAGACAGAGTTCTGCATTTTACTTCATTGGCCAAGAGCAGCGCCTGGATTCAAAGTGACCAAGTCCTTCATCACATCCAGCTATTAAAGCGTGCACTGGGTTTTACATGTGTCTAACCTCCCTAAAAGGACAACTCAACAGGTAAGCCAAAGTGCACGTTTAAGTACTTCTGGCTGAACTGTAGAAATCTTGTCAATGTTTTTTTTAAACTTGGATGGTCTTGTATATTGGGAACTTGCATGAAGAAGTGAAATTAAAAAACCAGTCCCTTCTACTAGAAGCTGGAAGGTTCTGGCATAATCACTATGTCACCTGAAAACTCCAAGTACTTACTCAAGCACTTAATGTTGTAAATCCTCATACTTTACAAAAAGTGCTTCTGTGAAAAAAATAACTTGCCTTGCATATTTCTCCAACAGAAGGCAACAAACAAATATAGTGTTATTGCTTAATGCCACAAATGTCAAAAGTTGATAGGCAGTGATTTAAATACCTACTGTAACATATTTATTGTACAATTAAACTGCTGTTTGATTGGTTTAATAACCTTAAGAGTTCATAGTATTACACAAGACAGCAAAGTGTCTCAGGGACACAGGAGGAGGTTCTTACCTAAATCTACCATGAGAAGACGAGTGAGAGCAGTGTAGAACACTGTCCGGCACCTAAGGTCGCTGAGGCTGTAATTATCACTGATGCCCAAGAATGGGAAGTGCTTACTCTGTTGAAACATAAGTGTATGAAAAGTTAAGTGCTCTACAAAATTTATTACACACACTGTTTTTGAATGTAATAAGAAACTTACTGTGTGATTCTGAAGCATAAATTTCACAGCCTCTATTTTCACAAGCTTTTTCAGGATACTATAAGTAGCAGGTATTAAGGAAAAATCAGCCTTGCAGCATTATGATTACATTATCAAGTTGTACAAACTTTCAGGAATTTTTAGTGAGAAAAAATAATCCTTACTGAAACCAAAACAAATGTACATTAAAAAATATCTGAATTTCATCTAGAAGTATGTGTCAAGGAGATATTCTTTAGAACATTGAAGACCATAATCTATTAATAATTAAAGCAATTTCTTTTCATGGCATATATTGTAGTCACAAAAGAAACAAATTAACTAAAGGACTTTTATAATTAAACAGAGAGTTTCTGATAATAAATGGTGCAGTTTTTCCCAGATAGACCCATGTTATCAGCATGTTTAAAAAAAAAAAAAAAGTGGTTTTGCAATGCCTGCGTTGAATGCAACTGGCACTTGGCAATGGGACTGGCAGCATCCCTAAGCAGCTCTGAAGTAATGGCCTCAAAATCACAGAGGTGATCTTCCAGACCTGTCAAAAATTACATTTAATTTGTTTCAGTTACAACAGGTAAAATGCAGCTCATGCATACTAAGCTATGTTAAACACTAACCAAAGTATCTTCAGATGTATAAGAACTGAATGGAAATTTCTTAAGAACATACAAAATCTCAGAGCCAGAGCAGAGTCCATAACAAGGTGGTACAGCTGGGAATTTTGGATATATCTATGGATACTTCCACAGGAATCACAGTTTCTTCAACTTTGTACAATATAAAGCCAATCTGACTATTCCTAAGCATGAACTGAAATCACCCACTCCGCAAACTGGCTAAATTCAAGCCAGTGACAGTTCAGACAGCAGGTAACTACAGTAGTACAGTGTCGGCCCCAGCCACCACACTCTGCTCTCAATGCAGCCCCCCAAGGTCTACTGGTCTGGTCTGCGCATTGGACTAGCAAAGCTACATGCCTGCTGGGCTGAAGCTCCTGGCCCTGGTCCAGCAGGATAAGCTTGAATCTGTTTGCACCAGCTTATATACAAAGGCTGCTGGGGAGATGCACATTAAATGACACAGAAGCAATGTATTTCCTGGACTGCATATATCTGATGGATCACCTATTCTAGCATGACTTACTAGGCAGTTACACCCGATGAAACGTAGTACTTTTCTTCAGGTTTCTTTTAAAAAGTACAAGAAATCGTAATAAATCAGAAGCTGTGTCTGCAAAATATACGTTACAGAAAGTTCAGATGGCTAAGACTTGTTTCATGACTTCAATCCTTTCCTAGCTGTGTGAATTACGAACATCTTTCATAGCATGAGGACACACTAACTCCCTGCCTCAGATGATTCAAACATTTGAGGTTGGGCAAAGGAGATAATACTGTGTATTGCAATAAGAGCCATGCTGACATCTTTGTGAGCTTTTGTACAGAGGTAACCGCTGCCAGGAGGGATGTTTGCAAACAAGGAGCGAGAGAATGGCCGAGGCAATGGCCTGGATTTTCTGACTCCTGCTTCTCCTTCAGTTGATACAAAAATTGCTGTATGACTCTCAGCAAGTCAGTTAAACTCCACTGTCTCAGTTCTGCATCTGTAAAATGGGGATATAAAAAACTTTGTGATATCCAAGTATACTAATACACTTTTTCAGGAATGCCACAGAAAAATTCAAAACCCAGAAACATTCATAAGCACTGAAGGCATCAAATGAATGAAATGACTTACGGGCTTGTACACTCTACAATGACTATTATAAAAACAGGACTCATTAGTTTACTGAACACTGTTGATCCCTGGCATTGATAAAGTTCTTTAAGAAATAAGCAGCATGACTGCATAATTTAGACAGTACAGTAGTGCCTACAGACATGCACAAACACAGATTTTACAAATACCCATAACACTTATTATTAACTTTTGGTTTTTTTTTTTTTTTTTTGAGTGCTTGCTTCACTCTGCCATTCCTGCACATAACTGATTGAAGAGTTCAGTTACTTTTATGGGAATAAACAATTTCCCTTTTCATATTAAATTCTTTATAAACAGCTATAAGTGTAAGAATAGGTTTTATAGCTGCTATTGGAAAATCTCCTAATCTAGTTTTAAGATGATGCTCCTTTGTCAATCTATAACATTTGACATAGCATTACCTGATTTTATATTGCAAAGCTTCATAGTTGGGTATTTTTTTCCTGTTACAAGGGAGAGCCTTTCATAACATTGTAAGGCTAACAAAGACATGGATAAAGAATTTCTGAGAGACTACTTTACCCCAAGTTATTGTATAAAATAACAATGAAACTGTAGTTATTTTGCTACAAAAATATACAGTGGAAAAGTTAATTATTAGAAAGAACTAAACATGCGTGAGGGAGCACTATGGCTTCAACGACATAAAGGAATGACTAACATATTCCATTATGTAAATGAATTCAAAGATATTTCACAACTGATCAGCTAGGAGGGACATAATGATTTATAATTCAAATAACTGAGCTTTGAAATCAAATTGGGCTACTATATTTCGAAATATGCAAACCTGGAATAATTGTGAAAGTAATGTAAACCATGACACCAGCTCCAATCATTTGTTGCCTTTGTTGTTAATATTGTCTTATATTTTTATTTCCCCTGTTATATAGTACAGTTGCTGGAATTACGGTTTGCTTTTAATTCTAGATTATGCTTTAGAAGACTATTATACATGTAAAAAAAGAAAAATACCAGTTTATAAGACTGTGTAGAAGCTGATTGACATACAGGAAAGTACTGAAATTAAATAAATTATTATTTTAACCTTTCAGGCTAGCCACAATTTAATCTATATCCAATACTGAAAATTGATCCACTGGATCCAGCTTCTTAACAATACACTCTTTCAAAGCAATATGTACTTAATGCCTTTTAAAAAAACCCTAATGTAATGTGAAAAGGCCAAAGTTTGCAATGCCAGGAAGTAGTTATAAACTACTTCATATGTTTGAAATAAAAAGTACTTCAGTATTATTATTAAAAAAAACTATTGGTAGAGTTTTTTATAGGAAAAAAATACATATCTTTAAAAGCCAAAATGACCAGTGAAATTGGGTTGTACATCATTTTCTGGGAAAAAGGAAAAACAGCCTCGACAGGTGTAATTTATCATTTTTCTGATTTAATACCAAAGAAATATATTAAAATAATAAAAAGAATCCTGAAATCCTCAAAATTTGTAGTGATAAATAGCCCTCCCTGTCTTTATTGCATTATGCCTACTAACAGAAATATTGCATGGTGGATTTTGCCAGACAAGGACGATTATTTTCCAATAAAAAGTTGCATATTAAATTCCAGCACAAAAGTGGGTGTCTAATACTTTTGAAATCTTTTACGGTTTGCCAGGGAACACAATTTTAAACTTAACTAATACAACATCATGGTGAGTGAACCAGCATTAAAGCTGTCTCTGTACAACCCCACCCCTTTAAGCAGAAAAGCTACTGTTATCAGAATTTTTGTTTTAAGTATTTCCATTGAAAAATAATTGAATAAATTTTTGTAATTTATTTTTTGGCTAATCTCTCTTTTTACTAGCCATTAAACATTTCACATTAATGTTTAAGATGTATATGTACGAAGGCAGTGCTGCTTTACATCCTTACTATGCACAGGGGTCTGAAACTGCTCTTGCAACAGTTAGCAAGTTTCTGCAAAGGAACTTCTTCAGGTGCACTTAGCTTATTAAATATCTACTTTTTCATCCTTTCTAGGTCCTGGTATTATTATATACATTTCATGTGCAGAAACTCATTTATTGCAAATATAATTTGAGTAATTACAAAACTAAAACTATCCAGACATTTCAGCTTGGAAAAGTATTATTTGCACCAATACTTTATACTGAGCTTCATTTCTGAGAGCTACTATGTGAAGACATGCCTTTGAAAACCTCCAGAAGACCATATGAAATGCTGGATGCTTGTTGACTTCAGCAGTAACATGAAAGTGATTATCTCAGCAAGTATACATACATAAATAAGCAAGCACTTTAAGTTAGGTGCACCATGTTAAATTTCTTGGTTATTTTGAAAGTGTTTTGAAGCCTACTGAGGCAATAAGTACATAGTATAAAAGAGGAGAGAGCTCATGAGTCTCTCCATAAATCTTATTAGTGAAATAAATGTCTCTTCTTCTGTTTTTGTCAAATTCCTTAGCAATGTTTCACTTTCAAGTCCTTTCCAGTCCTATTTCTGTGATGCCATGAGAACATAAACACATGCATATTTAAAATATCAAGTTAGCTGCTTAATGGTATTTCAAGTAAACATATAGAAGTACACATTGTATGATTTTCATTAAACTAAATTCACTTATGGAATGTGGAAACGCACACTCATCTTTCAACCCACGGAAATATATTAAAATTCTTCTTATATGATTAGAGTTCTATGCAGAAATAAAATTATACCAATTGTCATATTCCAGGTGCCTTCCCCTCTGCTTGTCTAACAATCTCCTCTAGAAAATTACTGAAAAGTTGTTTTTATTTTAAAATAGCAAAGGATTTCAGTATTGAATGTTTTCATGAACTCTGGTGGTTTATTATCTGTCGTATACCTTTACATATTGTGTCACATCAAAACCAGCTACTACTTTTTTTTGTATCTTGCTCAATTGACTGAAAATTCAAACAGCAGACATTCTTCTCCAACTTACAATAAGTAACTGAGTATTAGAACAAGATATGAAAGGTTTGCAACAGATAGCAAGTTAGCATCCATCATTTGGGTAAGAATTTCACAAAAATACTTGAACCTAGACAAAAATCCACATGCAAAGCCATGGCTGTTTTACCAGCAGTGAAGGCGACACTGACACAGTGAGGAACTTAGAATCAGGCAACAATAAAGCATGTGAAGAGGCTTGTGTTTAAAATCTAGTACATGCTTTGTATGTTAGTTGACTTATCCTCAAAGTAGAACAGTTCTGTTCTCAACTGCTAACAGAATCAATCCTGTTCTCAATATTGTTGAACCCATCAGTTGTATTGACTTCAAGATTAGGAATGGGATAGATGACCCTAAGCAACTAGCTATATGATTTCTCTTTTGTTGATAAGAAGTAGGTGGAAATGAGCACACCTTTTAAAAACCATGCACAGAAAAAGATGAACCAAGATGAATATTAATAACCTAACTGGTTTAAAAATTTGCCATACAAAACAACACAAGCCTTATATTAATTTTTACCTTATTATTTTCCAACAATATGTTATGCCCTATACAATAAAAAGGATATCCAACAGAAAGGTCATTTAGAAACTGAAGAGTTCTTGAAATCACAGGCTCACATCTTCCCCGGTATTTAAGATTTGTAACACTAGAATAAACAAAACAAAAGTGAGATAACACATTTTCCTCCTTTTGAGAAGTGCACTACAAAACCTCATAGTAGTAGCACATTATCCTACATATGTATTTCTGTGATACATCTTAGGATTTTCTATTTGAGATAGAAACTGCTTTGAAAATATGCCATCTCTTTTTCCTGAACAAGGGATTCAAATGTTTTTGTAATACTGTAACAAATACATTCATTTTAAAAAAATCCATCCTCTGTGATAATGAAATAAATTATCTGAAGCTTACCCCTACTTATATCTATCTTACTTTTCAACACAATATCTGGCCACTTCACTTCTGTAGTATTTATCTGCCCAATTCTTCACAAGGTAAAAACAAATTGCTGTAAATTCTTCAGAAAAATTTCCATAGGAGAAATGAGGCACAGGAAAACTAAGGGCCAATTCATAGAGCTACTGACATACCCAACTCCCAGTGAAAGTCTACCTTTTAGTTCCTTGTACTAACCCCTATTTTTACTGTTCCCTACACCTAACACTTAACTAAAGCCAAAATACACATGGGATACTGCATTTCCCTAATTGGAACCCCTCTCAGACGCAGGCGTTTAGGAAGCATACTCTGATTAATGAACCAGTGCATACATTATGATATAGAATAATACCAGACCTATTATGAATCCTCTGGGAACACCACATAAAACAACTTACCATTTTTGACAGCAAACTCTTACAGTTAACCTTCCAGTGAAATCATGCAGCTAATGCCAGGCAATGATGACTTGCTCTACTACCTTCCAATAGGTTAAGCATGACACATGGAGCACAGAGGACCCTCTACAGCTTCTTCTGTACTGTGTGCAGGTCAGTGCAAAGACACCTAAGTGATTTGGGATGGAATCTGTTGTGTTCACCTACTAGATTTATTATGAAGTGAAGAGGTGGCATTAACCTTCAGAAGAAAGGGGTAAATTGAAGCTAGTAAAGTGGAGGAATGTAATTTTTTTTCAAGTGATGACTGGTTACAATAATAAGCTAAGAGTCACTGATCTTGCAGTCTGTCATTGCCTAGCTTTCTGGAATGTCATGTAGGCCAGTGTCAACAACCTTACTGAAGTCCAAATGCCTGATACTTAGTGCTTCTGTTATAAACTCCAGGCAGTGAGTCCAAGAAGAAATTACTCGCCCCTCCCCCAAGTATCCCAAATTCATTTATCACGTAATTACACAGTGACCACTGGTAACTTTGTCTCGTACTCCTTTGAGAATCCAAGTTGGGCTGGTGAGCCTATAACAAGTTCCTCCCTCTTAGTTTCCTTCTTTGAAGGCAAGTGCCTTTTTTGTGCCCTACTCTTCTAGGACATCCACCATCACCCTCAATTGCTCAAAAACCCAAAAGAAAGTTGAATGCACCCTTCCTCCTGACAGGGAGATAATGCTGCATGACAGATTCACAGCAGAATTTCTGGTATTGGGTTCATCTGGAGAGATAAGAACAGGTCATCACAGCCTTTTGAGACATAGCCCATTCAAAGAAAAAAGGCAGCATGACTTCCTGGCTCAGAAGCCCTGCACCTATTCCTGATCATGATATCAAATTGCTAGGGTGTATCTCAAACTGCCAGGTGATCAAGAATAAGTAATTTCAGATTTATATGCCTCAGTTTCCTTATCTGTAGAATATTCATTATGATTCTGACTTTAAGCTGTCAGATCTATTGATGAAAGACCACAGCCTAAGCGGTATAATCAGTACCAGGTATTTATACCGTGAAGCAATAGGATTTCAATTTTGGGAACACAGAACTTGAAGAAAAGATGTTAAATGCCTTAAAATCAGCACTGATTATTGCTTTTACATGTTCACAGGCTAGGGAATATACTACACCACATAAACTAAATCTCTTTTTCAGGAAGTTATAAACTCAAGAATGCAGTTTAAAGCATCTAACTGTTTAGTATTACTTGCTCAGGAAAAGGCAAATAACAATGCAATTACCAAAGCAGTATTCCTCAATTTAGATTTACAAACAAACATTGATTTACTTTATAAAATCTCTGTGAAGAGCTACAGAGGTTCAGATTGCCTTAAAGAAATAGCCCATTCTAGCAAGTCCATAATTCACAGTTTATCCCTACTATGGGGAGCTCTGGAGATGTTTATAGTTGCACTAAATCCTTAACAAGTATATACCATACAAAGCAATAAAAATGAATTTGGACTATCCAGATTTGACATGAATATCAAAATCATAAAAATGTTATTTTGCAAAATCTTTGTCCTTCAGTAGCCAGATGTAAGACATTTAAAGAAAAACAAGAAGTCAGAGTGACAGCTTGAAGGGAAAATTAAAACTGCATAAGGAAGGCTCTCCATCCAACATTCAGCATACTTCTGTATACATCTATTATTTCAGTTCATGGCTGTATATGGATGCTGAAAGATGGAGTAATAATATAAAAGCTAGAAAGTACTTGTGAGTGAACAGAGGCTGGAAAATTTCAATTATAATTGTAGCAATTCCCATTTCTGTTTCTGCCTTATCAATATCAGGCAAGATGAAAGACACATAAAATGTAATATTTTAAGAAACATCTACAAAACATTATAAGTATCTGAGAAAGTTTGTAAAGATCTAGAGAGGGACCTCATAATATAAAAAGCAGTTTTCCACTATGTAAGGAAGAGAAGCCAAGGAATGAAAGAGGAGAAAAATTTACAGCTCTTTGAGAAATCACAGCAAGACAGCACTTAAATCCAAGTGTTAGTGTCCTTGCCTCTTTCTCTCTCTCAAGTAGCTTATTGATTTAAAACATGAACTAAATGAAACAGACTCAAAGGAACCAATCATAAAGTTTCAGATGAGTCATGGAAAATAAGAGCTTCGTCATAAGCTACACCAATGCCAAATTCACCAAAACATCTATGGTAGATGAGCACTGAACACATTTTAAAGGCAAGTGCAAAAAAAATGGAAATAAAAAATGACGCAATGTTTCCAATTTTGGTAACAATACGGGTATCAAAATACTGAACACACACCCCCCAAAAAAACCCAAAAAGAGCAACAGTAACACTGATCCATGCTGAAAAGCTATGAGAATATAAAAAGATTAAATGAAACAGTATTAAGAATCCAGTACACTTTCAAATATTGGCTTTTAGTTTGGCTCTAGTAAGAGTTTGCCTTCTTGCCTGGCAGAGAAGGACCTGGGGGTGCTGGCTGACAGCTGGATGAACATGAGCCAGCAGTGTGCCCAGGTGGCCAAGAAGGCCAACAGCATCCTGGCTTGTATCAGGAATAGTTTGGCCAACAGGAGTAGGGAAATGATCGTGGCCCTGTACTCGCCACTGGTGAGGCTGCACCTTCATTACTGTGTTCAGTTTTGGGGCCCTCACTATAAGAGGGACATTGAGGTGCTGCAGCGTGTCCAGAGAAAGGCAACAAAGCTGGTGAAGGGTTTGGAGAACAAGTCTTATGAGGAGAGGTTGAGGGAACTGGGATCGTTTAGTCTGGAGAAGAAGAGGCTGAGGGGAGACCTTATTGCTCTCTACAACTACCTGAAAGGAGGTTGTGGTGAGGTGGGTGTTGGTTTCTTCTCCCAAGTTATTAGTGATAGAATGAGAGGAAATGGCTTCAAGCTGTGTCAGGGGAGATTTATGTTGGATATTAGGAAGAATTTCTTCACTGAAAGAGTGGTCAGGCATTGGAACAGGCTGCCCAGGGAGGTGGTAGAGTCACCATCCCTAGAGGTGTTAAAAAAAATGTGTAGATATGGTGATTCAGGGCATGGTTTCGGAGACATGGTGGTGTTGGGTTGACAGTTGGACTTGATGATCCTAGAGGTCTTTTCCAACCTTAATGATTCTATGATTCTAAGAAGAAAAGAATAAAACCTTAGCTTCTAAAAGCTGCAACAAGAAAGCTTGCCAGCTTTCCAACCTCTGAACCATCTAGCTTGCTATGAGACTGTCTGTCACCATGACTGCTTACTAATGCAGTTCCATCAGCACAGCAAATATCCCTTCCCTTAATACAGTGACTTAGAAGTATTATTTTCAGAGGCTTTTATTTTTAACCTGAAAGCTAGAAGGGGAAGGTATATGATTATATACTCCAATTATATTACAATGATTAGAAGATACTCCAATCTACACCTCTCTGGGAGAAGGGTTAACACATCAACAGAAGAATCAAAATTCTCTGCATATATCAAGTTGTGATGATATTTGGGCAGGGAAAGAATCAAGGCAAAGATATCAATTTCCAGCCTCTTAAATCCATTTCATGACTTCCCCCCCCAAAAAAAACCCCCATTCTACTGTCCTTAATTTCCTGTCCTGTCCTCAGTTTAAAATTTGGAGAAAGAAAGACCTTTTCAGACACATGGACTGTATCATGCTGCTCTTAGAAGTTTCATGTGGTGCACAGCACAGGACAGCTCTTCATACAGGATGTAGCAGTTCTTATGGCAGTGGTGGATGGGAAGTGATACTGGTGGAACATAGGAGTGGAATGCCCAGCTTAGAAGAGAGAACTGAAAAACATGCGGTGCAATTTAAAAAAGAAGATTTCAGAGGAGGAAGCAGAATCAGGGATGCAAAGTAGAAAAGCAAAAAGAAAGCGTAGTCAGCACAGAAAAGGGAGTGCTGAAGAATGAGTAAATACTGTACAAAGAGAGAAAATCCATTTGGTCACAGGGATGGTGAGTACCTTCTCCGTTTACCATTGCATGCCAAGGTGCTCAAATATTGCTTACAGGTCATTTGTAAGTGCCCAAAGAATTCATCCATCCTCCTTCCAGGAAGCCTTGAACCTCTTCTCTGAAATGTAATGGGCAGGTACATTATCACAATAAAGCTGAGGAATCCCAGGAATGCCATACTACCTGTACATACGTAGGTTATTGTACCTCACATGTACAGAAGATTTGGTAATACGACAAAGAAGCAGCTGCAAAAGTTAAGTTGCTACCAGCCAGAAGAGATGACAACTGCTGCAAATCAGCAAGTTTGGGTGTGGTGGTTTGTTTGGTTGTAAACCATGTAAATTTAGGAATAGTCTTGGTCTCAAGTAAAGAATATTGCAAATATACTTGCATTATAGAAATCATGAAGTTAAACAACCCATACATTTTAAACAAAACTTTCAGAGTTGCTTAAGGTGTCTGCTATCCAATTTCCATTAAAGTGCAAGAAAAATGTACATCCGAAACCCCTAAAGAGACTTTGAAAATCTCTTCCTTAAGTGGTACTTAATTTTCAGTAATAACAAAGATACCAATTTGTTGGGAAAAAAAAGCTCTGTATAGACATGTTTTAATTCTTTCTTGTAGATTATCAGAATTTACAATGAAAGCTCTCTGTGGCTCAATGACAGTGATTGGATATATACTTTTCATTAGAGCTGGACAAAGGTGAATAGTTAAAAAATGCACACTATGTCGTGAATAAAAGTGCCAGGTTTTAGTTTGCTATGATTCATGGAGTCATACCAGAACAACTGTTCAGAAAAATATTCAGAGATCCAGATTTTTATATTTATGTATTACTTTAACTCTGTCACATGGAAAACATCTCTCTATATATGCATGTATATGTGCATCCACCATAGTGAAATAATTACAGCGGGGGGGGGGGGGGGAAGACCAAAAAAATCAAACAGCAATGTTTGAATATGCATCTTTCATTCATGTTTCAATTATTTTATCATGACCAAAATACTAAATATTTGGGCAAATATTTTGTGAATCTACCTCATGATAAACCACTTCCACATGAATTTGATAGTAATTGAAAGGAACAGAAGAGGCTCATAGAATGTGAAGAAAAGGAAAGTTGTTTGCAGCCAAAATAAATAAAAGACCCTTTTGGCCAAATGCCCAGGACAGGCTCAAGGAGCAGATGGGACTAAAACTACTCCAGTCTAGATGTTTTCTTGCCTCCTACATATACAGGGAAGGACCAAGGCAGGAAGGTAGCTACTGCTAAAAGGGATGACCAGTGGAAGCAGAGGACTACTATTGGTTTTGGGTACAGTGCCTCATTCTTTGCTTGAAGAGTCCTGGCCTTGATCCACTTACCAGTAGGACAATAGGCATAAGAACATGTGACAGGGCTGTTTTGGGAGGAAGTAGGAACAACAAAGGTAGAGAACTCCGGAGAGACGGAGGAATAGTCTGTGCCTTTGAAAACCAATACCTCAAGGCAACAGGCTAAGAAGAAGAAAGTCTAAGGAGACAGGCTGGGACCTTAAGTCATAATCCTCCAGAATCTTGTCATCCCCTGCAACCACAGTAGCTCCTTCAAAATCCCATTGCTCCCTCTTGTCTGTCATCACAATCATGTAACTCCTCCCAGCTTACCCCTCCCTTGAACCTACTCTACTGTTGCTATGATGCTGAACAGGACTGAGAGGATTTAAGATGCCTTGCATATTACAAAAAATTAATATGAGATTAGGTATTTTTCAGTTCGCCTTTCCCCTTCCACACATACACACCCTATAAGGTGATGGTCAAAGCAAGCAAAGACAGTGGGTGCTAAAAGAACTATCCTATAAAATTTCTGGTAAGACTGTGATGAAAACACAGCCATTAATGGATGTTCTGACTACATAAAACTCCATCCCTTCAGAAATGATTTAACAGGAATTCAGTAAAAGGCACATTCATTAGCTTCCAATGAAAAGGTGATAAAAGGTCTAGGATCTGATGTGACAGTAGTACTTTAAACCACAGTCAGAAGGTCTAAAGGACACCTATTACATTGACAATCTCAAAACATTTCTGTACTTTGAAGAATATCTATTTCATACAGCCCTTAATCCATAAAGTGAACAGTGACTACTGCAGCTACTAGCAGCTATGACATGGGTATTTCAGATTGTTTTCTGTCAATGAAAGAACTCAGTGAGTTTCTCACCAACCCTCTACTGCAAAGCTGCTACTAATGAATTCAAAAGAACAGATTAAAGCCACATACATGAAAGTGAACTGCTGAAAACAGAGATCTAGAAAAGCACAGCTCAATAGAAAATGTGTTCAAAATCTCAAGAAATCAAAGAAAAATGCCATTTATCCATCTAAACATTACTGCACTCACATCGGACTTCAGGAAACTAGAACACCCTGTGTCAACCAGTAAGTTATCACAAAAAGAGGTTAAGTCTCCAACAGCAGAACAGAAGACTAATTAATCACAGAATCATAGAATGGTAGGGGTTGGAAGGGACCTCTGAAGATCATTTTGTCCAACCCCCCTGCTTGAGCAGGCACACCCAGAGCAGGGGGCACAGGAACGCGTCCAGGCGCATTTTGAATGTCTCCAGGAAAGGAGACTCCACAGCCTCCCTGGGCAGCCTGTGCCACTGCTCTGGCACCTTCACAGGAAAGAAGTTTTTCCTCACATTCAGGTGGAACTTCCTGTGTTCCAACTTGTGCCCACTGCCCCTTCTCCTGTCATTGGGCACCACTGAAGAGAGCCTAGTCCCATCGTCCTGACACCCACCCTTTAGATATTTATAGGTATTGATGAAATTCCCCCCCACCCCAGCAGTCTTCTCTTCTCCAGGCTGAACAAATGCAAGTCTCTCAGCCTTTCCTCATAAGGGAGATGCTCCAGCCCCATGATCATCTTGGTAGCTCTCCGCTGGACTTGCTCAAGGAGTTCCCTATCCTGGTAGATTATAATTTGCTTGATTAGCAATTTAATTGCTATGTTTACTCATCACACCAAGTATAAAATGCTTCCTGCATGCATCCTTCATTGGATTCTTTAATGGCAAAGTAGAAAGAAGTAACCTGACATTGCCTTTTAATCATCCCTTAGTGCTAATGGCAGATTGCGATAAGGTAGTTTCTCCAACACTTTCTGATTTGAAAAACCGGTTGCCATTAACCAGGCAACAATATTCTTTCACATAATGCTCAGCATTAACAAAACAGAAACTATACAGTCTCAGACACTGTTGTGCAGTTACTATATGAGAATACCACCACTTTAACAAGCAAATGCACACTAAAAATTCCCTAGTGTTTGCTTTTAAGCTAATGTTAAGGAACACTATATGACAAATTTCACCTACTTAAAGAAAAAAATGGATCGGCAGGGTAAGATGAGCAGTAGACTAGTGGCTTTCTAAAATAACAGCGTTGTTAAAAATACTGACTACATCCACAAGAGGAAAAGGCAAATGGTCTCACAGCCCTGTATCCTGTCCACTGCTGTTACGAATGTGCTAAGATTGTTCTCAGTAACCAGAGCACCAGAAACACTGCCAGACTGGACTGCCCCATCAGACCCTAGGTTTTGGATCATATATCAGTATGTTTCGATTTCACACCCAGATTTTCCAATTGGCATGCTCTCACTGGGAAGAAGCTAGTTTATTTCAATTGACACAAACACAAATGTGTTTATACAGCAGTTTCACAGCTAACTCTTAAAGCCACTGACTGAATTGTCCATTTCAAGCTGAAACATCCATTCTGTAAAATGAAACTGATCTTCAATCTAATCAATGAACAATTAAAGTTTTTACGAAAATACCATAAGCCATGAGGAAAGAGGAAAAAAATACAGTGTGTAATCTAAAAAGCAGCACTGATTTTTGCTTATGTACATAGTTTTCTTTTTAAATCTCCCATGTAACATTAAAACCCTATGGGTTTTTTTCTGAATTTACAGTACTTGTGCAAATATAGCCCTACCCAATCTAAACACATGTAGTACTTACCATACAACTTGTTAAATGATATACCATTATTTGCTCAATTGGCAAAGGCAACAGAGATTTCATCTCAATGACAGTGACAAGTAGAAAGAGAGAAGGAAACTGATGCATCTGGTCTCTAAACAACCATCCTTTCCCCCCCTTTTTCCTCAGTCATTCACGTTTCACTGTAGTTTGAAACAACAAAATAAAGTCTAGCTGTCTAGTACCACGACATGGACTGTCATGTGTTCCAGAAACTGTACAGTAAGTATCCATCAATATTTTTCCATTCACCACCCTCAATTTACCTGTCTTTAAAGCATACTTCAGATAAATATCAAGGTTTGATAGGTACTACTGTTACCCTAAGGCAAGATATAACACTTTTACAAGCATTTATGCCTTGTTTTTTACAGAAAAGTTAAGTCATATTAGAAAATTACTTTGTCTTAATTGCTACTATTTCTCAAGGTTGGTAGTCATGGTAGCAAAAGACAATCCATGTTTAATACTGTCCGAACGGTCATGGCTAACTTGGCAACATCAGTAGAGATATTTCTCCAGTAGGTCAAAGTCTACTGAAAGTATTTGCAGGTCTTATAAGTCAGATTTAGAAGACATGAAGTAAATGACAGGATGCAGCATCTTCTTCACTGTAGAATAGTGAGGTAAGTTACTTGCTTCTTTTTCTCCAGGCACACACAGAACTCATTGTCTCCTGGGGACTCCCAGATTTTTTTTAGTGGATATTCACAATTTTTCTGAGGGACCATTTTGTTTTGCTTCAAGAGCAAAACTGATTTTAGATGAAACTCTTTTGAGTCAGGAGAAACTATCAAATCTCATGAAGGATAAGTAATAAAAGACAAAATCCTGCTAGTTTTGCTGGCACCCAAGGAAAGTGGCTGTGGCAGAGGCATGAGAAAAAGGTAGTTTGTCCAGAGTAATTTTCTAGGATTATTTTTAAGAGCAGCATTGCAACACTTATCTGCCAGAATAACAGACCATCTTATTCTGCCAAATGGGCAGACAGCTGATAATAATGCCCTTTGTCTCCTTCAGTATGAGGCCTTAAAATCCTCCTCCGTGAATCTGTTTAACTTGGTCAGTTCCCCACTGTAAGTTACCATGAAGCTTTACAGGCAATTCCACTGACATCTGAGGGTGCCAGGAAAGAGAAGTGGGGAAGGATGGGGACTGTTTATGCCAGGCTGTCACTGTACATGAGTCTATGAAGACTCAGCTCTATTCTCCCATAAGCCATCCAGAGGTGATGCAGGCACTGTGGAGGACATATCCAGCTGCATGTGTTTATTTAAGGGCCTGCAGTACCTTCAGAAAATAAAATATGGGTGCTTCTGAAAATGGTTATCCCGTACTTCAAATATTTAAAATGTACCAAAGACATTTTTCTAGCAAAGAGCAAACTTAATGACAAAATAAAACTTGGATTTAATGTAAATGTTAAAACAAAATACATACAGAACAGAACCCAAGCACAAACTCACATTTTTGTCATAAATGTTTCCAGAACATGGTTGTCGTCTTTTATTCCTAAGACCTCTGACATTCGGGCATATACCTGGAAATAAACATTTCAACAGTAACATATTATAGATATTTATAAGTACCAACATTTTCATTTTTTCTAAAACTTCCCTATTTTGATTTTGCAGGACAAAAGTACAAGCACAAATGCCTCTCTATCCAGCCTAGCTGAAGCATTTTTAAGAGGTGGCTTATACATTCTCTGATAGTGTTTTGTAAATTTGGGATGGAGAGGTTTTTACTTGCCTTGTATACATTTCTTCCCACAAAGGCGATGTAAATTTTCCACATTAATTTTGTTGTTTACCTAACAATACAGTCTCTATTCAGAAAGCCTGTTTTATTATAAAAAAATTGCAAAGGGATGGAGAAAACACTATTCTGTTGGTCTCTGTCCTCAGTGGGATGTGATTCAACACTGTCCTTCAGCTTGCATTTGCAAGTTCTTGCACTGCCAGGCATAAAATCTGGTAGATTAGGTACTCTTTAGACATTCATTTTTGTGTTCTCAAAGTGAGAACAAAGGCTTTGGCAACGAAGTAACATATAGTTGTATATTTTTTCCCTTTATTTCAGAGCCAAGACATATATTACCAGCCAAGTTGTCCCAGGACCCTACCTATCAGATCAAACTACTGTTACGACGCAGTAATGAACTCACAAGACACATCAAGTACATTTTTTCCTGACTGTGTAATCTTCATAAAATTCTTCTGTAGTTTTAGTAGCCAAACATTTAGTTTGTATAAAAACATTTAGCTGGGTTAAATCAACTTCAGAAACAGAGGGGAGACATGAACTGCAGTATTTCTTTACAATCCTCTGACAACTCACCTTACCCTGAGCTCAAGTAACTGCTACTTGCTTACGACTGGGCTAAATGCAGATCTACCAGTCAGTACATTTTATTTCAGTCATTCTAACCTTTAGTGATAGTAAAGCAAATATTATGGGTTATACATAATTCTTCTATTTGATGTGATCATGTCAAGTATCACTAAGGTCTGAAATGAGAGCACCAAGCCCAGCACTCGCAGCTCCGGTTACCCAGCGGTGAAAGCCTGGTGCCATCTAGCTGTCAATTTTGTTTGCTGACATTATATATTCCACACAAATACCAATGGACTTTAGCTAATTCAATACTTCTGTTACTGTACCTAAACTTGTTTGTACCAATTTCCTTTCTGCTAGTGATGTAATCCCATTACTTTACTTAAAAGCCAAACCAGCAGTATTCTATCTCTGAGGAAGTCAATCATAATACTATGAATAATAAATAATACAATAAAAATGGTATTTTCATGTCGCAAAGTCTTTAGTTTTAAATCCAAGCATAATAAAGGCATGAAGAGATAAACTTGCAGCTCTAACCAGAAATTGCACCAAGACCAAAGATAACTGAACTTGTAAGCTAACTTATACTTTAAGTGTATGAATATAATTTATTGTGACAAAATTGATAGTGAAAGCTCAATCTAGATATGAAGAATTGTAATAAACAATTCTTCAAACGTTGCAAAATATTATGTTCACACTGTAAATGTGATGTTATCATTTAGAGTAATTACACATAGCAACAATATAGTCCAATATAAAAATAATGTCTTCTAATTTGAAAAATAATCTCTCTAAAATAGTGCACTGCTAAAATTCCGTAGAAGCTGCAATTTGAGCAAAGTTTAAGAATTTCTGTATTTGACAGGAGGAAAAGAGAGAAAGAGATAGCGAGGAATGTAAACATCTCAGCACACACACATTTATGTTAAGATCTCTCTGCCACGGAAAACCAGTTGGAGGAAGGGAGTGTGAGCGAGTGCATGTCTAGTAGCATTGTGCTCTGTTGTCAAACTAGGCTCTCCCCACATCAGAGTTTAACAAATAAAATACTAAAACAGCAGTCAGTGTTGACAAAGAGCAGTGCTTTAATCCACAATTATCGTTGTAACTCTTACTACTCCTTTTATCATCCATTAGCTTTGATTCCCATTATCCCATCAAGAACTGTGTCAACGCTTTTGTCCCTGGGGATTTCCCACAACTACTAGGATCTGACAGCCAAGCTTGAGTGCTAAGCAGGATCATTACCTCTTAAATCCACTTATCTGATCCACTGAATAGTAAATTGAAAAGCTCATTAACAGCAACAATCTGATTTGTTTTCACATGTGACAGGGTCATTTCAAGTCAGCATGAATACAGTGCTTGTAATAAAAACTACTACCCGTTTGGTAATGTGACAAATTGTAAGCTAAAATAAATGTGATATTTTAAACACCTTCTTCAAAACCATTTTCAAAACCAACACACACTCTTAGCACGTAAAAATAGAAAAGCAAACAACCCTTAACCACAACAATGAAACACCCTTAGACTTTTAAGTACTATAAAAAATTAATGATAAAGCATTTTGGACGTATAATAATAAAAAACACTTCAACAACAAAGACCGTGCTACATATTCAAAAGGCGGAGAAAAACACTGTTGAAAGGGGTCATAAAAGGATGTGGAATTGCATGTGGAAATGATCTCATCTTCAGCTTCGTTCCCATCACAGAGCCATGAAGGTAAAGGCAGCCCAGGGCCCTGGGGGGGCCTCCGGGACCTTAGAGCCATACACCTGCTGGGCTTCCTCCATTTAAGACCTCCTCTTCCTTCTTCCAGCAGGAAAAAACCCCAAGGCTTATGTTTTTAGTTCCCTCCAGACACTTCAAGCAAGGAGCAGGATAATTAACTTTCAGTAGGAAACAACCACTTTAAGACTTCTGGAAAACCTTTACAAAATCATTCCCAAATCCTTACAACTGCAGGTTTCATAACTTCCAAAACAAATCCTGCATCAACACGCGGCGCTACACAATCACACCATGATGTTACCAAAAATGTAAGCTTAACAGGAAAATATCCCATCGTCACGATCTCATCCTTACACCAGTTATGAATGTAGGTAAAAAATCTGCAGAAGAGATAACATTAGGCTACAATGTTCGATGAGCTTCAGAGGTACAAGTACATACTTGAGGTCCTTAAATCAAACTCAGGCTTACACTGCCATCACAACCAATACCCACGTGGTGTTGCTGTATTCAAAGGTGACAGCAATGGTCATGACAGTGAAGAGAAAGAAGAGACTAGCAAAACACCTTCAATAATAATCAATAACAATTTCAAACACGTTAAAGCAAGTGTGAATGCAAGGGATCCAGAGATTCTTTTCTTTTGCCCCATTAGTACCATTAAATCACCTCAGTGGAATCAGGATGTTTAAGGAAGACAGCAGGTTCACAAGCTCTGGTGCCAGGGAATTCTTTATGACCTAGCAGATTTATCAGTGGTTCAAATTATGTAAGCATATACATCGCAACTACTTGAACTATACCTGCTGCATTTCAAAATGATGAGAAAAAAAATTGTGGAAGCAATGTTTCATAAAGGAAAGTACTTGTATGTAACTACAGTGCAAGAAAACAGAGAAATAAAATACAGTAATCACACTAAAACTTATTTCTCTGACTCCTCTACTCTTTGGCCCTAGATATGTTTAACTTGGCTTTGTCTTCTGAGGTGTTCTCTTTTTGGTACTATCATTATAACTTTGAAGAAGCTAATTATGTCAATTCTTAAATGTGAAGCAGATTACAGAACTGGGAAACTCAGAATATGAGTTCCTAAAGGTTGTATGGCTATATAATGACAGTCACAGAAATTCAATAACAGCACTGTATGGAATGTACTCAAACGCACCCCATGAAACAAATTAAAACAGAGCAATGAATCTCTCACACTGTGCAAATAAGAAAACACAAGAAAATGTTGCTTTCTATATGTTTCATAAGAGCTATTATAATGAATTAGGATTTTGGATAATGAATCTTCAGAAAATTACAGTAAAGTTATTACCCGTAGGCACAGCGTAAATGCTTAAGATATTATAACTTCCTTGAAGCTCTCCAGGCCTTGCTGCAGAGAACTATTACTGCAACATTAAAGTATTTTGTCATGAACATTGAGGGCAAAACCAGACCTTAACCGTATTTACCCCAACCTGACAGAAGCTGAGTGAGGACAGCTGCTACAACCCAGCCTGGAGTAGCTGGGCTGGAGCACACGGGGGAGGTCGAGGAGAGCACCTACTTCCCCACTGTCTGTTTGGGAATTCACGCAATGCAAGGGAGACTACAGCAAGTTTCTGAAGCTGCCATCCTACCTCTCTGACTAATGCCCCTGTGTATCACCCACTAAAACTCCACACTAATCACAAATTTATTTCTCAGTGTCAAGTACCACAACACATTTAGTAATTTCTACTGCTTTTTAAATCAAAATCAGGTATTTCAGATTTTCAGCACTTAAAAGCTCCACTACAACACAGCGGAAACCTAACTTCCAAATCCCACAGACAAATTCTGAAAATCTGAACTGGATCCCCTAATTAGTATATCAGGGCGCCAGACTGTTCATCTTTGCCTTCTGACCAAACTAAGGGCTTAAAAAAAGCTTTGGCTTCTCTATCCTCTCCCTAACAGAGGAAAAAACTTGGTCACTCATAAAACCTCATTTCTGACCAGCTGTCTTAAAAAGGTAAGATCTCAAAGCACCCTTATCTCAGTCTAAACCAAGAGAATGGGCTAATCTGTTGTTTTATAGTTAGGTCCCTAAATGAAAAAAAGTTCCAAAGCAGGCCATAAGAAATTGCCTCTGTTTCAGACAGGATCTCTGAAGATTATGTTAGGCTTTGTGCTACATAAAAAGCAGGCTGCTCCCCAATTCACTGCTACATGTGTTTGTAAGCAACCAGAGGAACTACACCGATTATATAAATCATATACTATCTACTGTTACCTATAAACCTAGCTTAATTAAAATCCTGCATAAAGCTATTCCTCAATTGAAAGAGACTTACTATAAAATAACATTTTAAAATTAGGGTATTGCTATAACAACAAAGCATAACATTGTAGGGGAAAGGGTAAATCTGCTGTGTGGCTCAGAGTCGTTATTTCCTTCCTAGTCTGTTGAAATACTCTGTCACCACAAGTTCAGGTAGCAAGAGGTATTAACAGTTTCCCACAAAGGCCGGTTTCCAAGCCCTCTTCCCCAGTCCCTTCCCTCTTAGCTCCAGAGCAAGGGAATTCACAGGAGTCTGGGGTGCAGGCATGATTAACTCCCCACCTCTTGCTCCACAGAGTGCCCATGAGATGCCAGCAACAAACCTTTTCTTAAACGGAAAGTGATCTCTATTTCAATTGCTTTCGCTCAGCTTTTATTTACTAATATATTTATCTCTTCCTTTCTTAATTCCTGTTTTCTGAAAATCTTGAAAGAAAGATTTACAATTCTGGTGAACTTACTATGGGAGACCTACTATGAACTAACTGCTGATGTGGCATGAGAAGCATTCTCCGAAGAAAAAATAATAAACTGGTTTATGTGCTACATCTTCAGTTAGCCATTTGTTAAAAAGGTGCTTAGCTTTAAATGTCTTGTTTAGATTTTCATTTTTGTTAAGCACCGTTAGAGATTTTTTTTAATTCCACTGTATCTTTTGTTCCCCTCTAGGGCTTAAAGTACAAATATTATAGTGAAAACTGAGAAATACTACTAACAGCTATTACTTTTTGAACATCATCTGGAAGATTTTTAGTTTTTGAAGCACAGTGCTGGCCTGCACTTTCCATCAGAGCTATACACTGCACTGCAGAGATTCAAACCATGTATGCAGTCAGGTATTTGCTTAACAAGAAGCCAAAATGTTGCTTTAAAATCCTCTGATGATTGAAACAAATCAATTTTATACAGATTACAAGAGCAGATTTCTGCCAGTCAGAAAACTCCAAAAGATAAAGTATTACAGGTACTTCAGTAGCAGTAATCAACACTCTTACTTGCCCCTGTAACTATTAAAAGTGTCCAGCTTAATGTTACTGAGTTGCTTAGTTGTATCTAAATGAGTGGACCATTCAGCACATTTATGGGCAATAAACCTCAATGCAAAAGCATCAACATTAGTTTGGCACTTAAAAGCAAATAATAAAAATCATAGCTACTTATCATAGTTCTGAAATTTCTAAATCAAAAACTATTCCATTGTACTGACTAACAGTACAATGCAGGTGTTCCGCATCTCTCAGGATGAAGCCTTAAGCATATGAAATTTAGCGATATCACATATTTTAGAAAGGTTTTGCACCAGGGTTGTACTTGAGAGTGCTTTTGCACATTTATCCCACGGCATAAGGAGAGGTGTTACAGCCACCACAGCTAATACTAGCAATTTGAACAACTCTCTTTGGCAAGCCAGAAATAAGATAATTGTTCAACATAGGCTGGCTCTTCTGAAATACTGGAAGCATTGCCTGTAATTATAGACATCTGTCATTGCTAGCCACTCAGTAGTAACCCTGACATCAATATACAACTATAACACTAAACTGCCTGCAGGCACAGCAATGGAAGCCAGATACGAGAGGCGGGCAATCATCTGCCTCATCCAAACTATCTGTCAAAGGTTCCTAACCACAAATAGCTCTTACGTTTTGTATCCTTAGGATAATATGTTGATTTATTTTAGATCCTCTAATATTTACAGTCTAGGCCATCTACTAAAATAAAGAAACAAACCTTATGGCTAATGGAGGCAGTTACCGTTCAAAATCATCAAGGAAGGTCATAGCTCACTACTCCAATGTTAAACACTGATGTCTGCTTTGAACATGCACCTGTGTATAAACTTTCCCTCCTCCAAAATCATGCATGCTCATTTCCAGCTACAATGTACACTGATTGCTATTCTCTCATCAGCCAACATTTTGTCAAACACCCCAAAGAGATATTTACATTTTGAACCTCAAGAGTATCTGTGCAAAAATGTGCACAGTAAGTTCCAGTATCCTGGAGTTCACTGTGTCAGTACGGAAAAGAGAGGTGCTCCGCAGAATTACCTTCAACTTAGTTTCGAAAAAGGAAGTGCATTAATGATATGAAGTATGGTTACAGATTAAATGCTTCATCAGTTCTCAGCAGGAAGCTGACGTACACTCTTAACCAAGGAATAAAGTTTCTTGAAATCTACAGATAAACATGGATAATTTCTTTTTAATTCTAAGGCAAAGATCATGCTGAAACCCTCAATCTCTATTTTTTTGGTCTTCATTTGAAAATCAATCTCAGAAGGGGTCAAAAAAGATTGTAGGTTTAAACTAATTAGGAATTAACATCCTTACAATTATCATAATTTGTTATTAACAAAACTGAGATTTCTTAGTATGATTCACAACAGCCTCTGCTGAAGAGAAACTATTAATTACTAGACAGACAGTTAGCTTACAAGTGAGCTGCATTTTAAAAACCTCCTTTAAAATACAATTGCTAAATGCCTTACAGTGCTGTAATGTGAGACAGGTTCAAATCTTATTACTTCACTGAAATTAAAACCTAAGTTTTAATACTGTTCAAGTCGAACAATGATTCCACACTTTATTGCTTTTGAAATCCCTTGATGATCATAGGAAAAAATGCCCTCGAGAAAAAGAGACTCTGTTTTCGATAAACAGAAAATACAGTTTGCACTCTTAGCCTCTTTGTCATCACAAAAAAAGGATTTAATGCCAATTCTTTAAAAAAAAGACTTTTTTCACAAAATGTGCACCTTGTGTGCCATTTGTAAAATCAGCTCACTTTCTTTTATTTATTACTGCAGCGCGGCAAGGCAATAAAGCAGCTACTGATAGCTAATAAATTACATGCCTTTTAAAACAATTCTCCAGCTACAAAAACTTGTAACTACAAAGGCTTACATTTACATGGTACATCATGTGAAATGTCTATATTTATGTTCTGTTTAACCACATAAATAAAATCTGACCCTTTATTAAACAGCCAAGTATGAAAAAGGGGCTATGTGTGAAATTAAACAAAGGGTAACTTTTTAAGGCTTTTCAACAGATTTACATAATTAAACATAAAATGTAACAAAAAATTGGCCTCAGCAGTTCAAGTGCAAAGTATTCTTAAAACACATTATTAAGTGTGCCCTTCAAGCCACCTTCAGAAAAAAGCTATCATCAATTTTTTAATTATTGCATGATAGCAATGATTTACTGCTGAATCTAAAAATTACATAGGGTTTTCAATGATAATTGCAACATATTACTGTAATATAAAACAATAACTCTCCATCACATAACATGAAAATCAGGATTTGTATTTTCAATTAAACTAAATATCAAAGCTTTGGGAAAGCATTTTTTGGTTAAAACAGATTTAGAACAAAACTCCCCTGCAGTCTTGTACCATCACATATCTCTCTTCAAGAAATGCTTTAAATCCATACGTATCTATTAAACTCATTGAACTGCTCTTAAAATATTTTCTCTCCATGGCTGGCCCAGCAATCATAGCTAATCTGCACAGACTGCTGAGGTGCATTGGCTTTTACTTTTGTACTGCATTATTTTTAGGCTGATATGCTAAACTATTTTCATACATTTGTTCCTTACAATTTGTTTGTCTCATAAATCATTAAACTAAGCATTACATTATTTTAAATAGTCTCTGTAACATCATGAATCTAATATTAATTTCCTTCACTCACTCTTATTTTTACAGCATCCGTGGCTTTGGTTTTGCTTTGCTCACACAACTTGCTGTAGTTCCAAAATGGCAGTTCTTTAATTAAGCATGAAAACAAACCTTAACTCCCCACTAAAAAAAAAACCAAAAACATTTAACATATTGCTATTCAATTTTAAGATAACAACCCATGACATGTGAGTAAAAACGCTACATGATTCTGAATTCCTCACCAAGCACACCACCACTATGACTATCAATCATTCTGAATGGAGATGCTGTGGGGCAGATCACTCAGTCTGACTGAGCATTGCTCCATGCAAAATGAGATGGGAAATAGTTTTCAGACTCTTTTCTACTCCCCTAATCCTAATCCACTTTTCCCTATGGTAACAAAAGGCTTACTTCAGTAATATGTGTTTTCTTGTGTTTTGCATGTCATCAGTGCTTAAAATATCAAGACAAAAACGTTCATTATCTAAAGCAGGCCAAAACGAGGTTTAACAAACCAAGTGGCCAGGACAACAAGCAAAGCAAACCCCATGGTTTGCTAATTAAGGTCTGTCTGCTTGTGGGGATGAAATATAGGAGCAATTTTGAGATGGCAGAGAATGAAGAGTGAATGGAGCCTGGTGTGTCTATAACAGGAGACTGTCCTTTGCTGAACTTCAACAGGACTCTTAAAAACAACAGTTTGGTTCAAGAGGGGCTATAGATATATTTAAACGCAAAAAGAAATAGTGATATCAGACACTGAAAATTCAACAACCCCTAATATCACCCAAGAATTTAAGCTAAAACACAGGATGCTGAAATCAAGTAAGAAGCTTAGAAGAAAGCAGCAACATGAACACTGAAGGTATTTGAGAGGTGTATTTTGAAGAGAAAGTTGTCAATTACAAGGTTTTATTGCAATTAAGCAACTATAAATGTTGTCAAAATTTGAAAGAGCATATTATAAGTTAAGGAATTCCAAACAGACTGTACAGATAACATAGAAATAGATCCAACTCTGGATCACCAGCAGGGAATAGAATTATGGTTACAGGAGTATTTATTGAAAAGCTTACAAAACTAATAAAAACTAATGAAACTGATCAATCAAAATTGGTCAAGAATCTTGATCAATAATTATTCTCAATAACATGCGGGAAGTGTCAGACTTCATCCTTTCATGTTAAAGTCTTCCGGAAAAAAGGGTGACACCCTGAAGCTGCGCAGATCAAAACATACAGCCTAAACTGTCTTGGCTCTGACTGGAGAAACACAGGCTATCATTCAGGCTAAAAGTATGGAAAAAAACAAAACAAAAAAAAGCCATATCAACCAACATTTGAATTAGTCACACTAGAGTGAATACAGCAAAGGATACAGTGGTTCGTGTTACAGAGTCAAGAAGCAACACCAGATGACCTACCAGGCAGCACCTGAACAGCCAGATGTCATACACACACAACTTTGGGTTCTGCACAATTTGGAAGTGTGGCCTTATCATCTACATTCTTCATGCAGTCCTTCATGTAATGTCATCTTTTTACAGTATGACTGATAGTAATGGCCTTTAATAATATACAGAACAATATTTTGGTTAGTTTTGCTGACCTCTTAAGCAAACAAGATAATCAAATCTATGCAAACATGATAGATAACAGAACGCTGTCGGACACGACTACTCTCTACACTCAAAGAATTTGAAACACTTAAGCAGCAAAGCAATCTGGTAAGGCATACTACCAAGTGCTGACTCACACTTAAGGGATATTGCAAAACTGATTTTTTAGCTCCAACAGCACATACATTTAGATGCTTGCATAAAAATCTAAATAATATTCTAAATGTTATTACTATTCAGCAGATTAGAATGAAATTGGTTATTAAAGTCAATGCATAAACTAGACTGTGCTGTTAAGAGCCCATTCAAAGATGGGCTATTATATTAATGCTACTTAAATAATCAGTTCCTGGGTGTATTCTTTTAAATTTGTATTATTTTAGATTTTAAATCAACTTACATACAAGTTTTCTACTTATCTTGTGGTAAGCCACATTATTGTGTAAATGGTATCTGTACAAATAATTTAATACTTAAATTGATATAAAAAACCTGCTTCAGAAATAAAACTTCTTCCCAGAAGACTTCTTTCTCAATAGAGCTACATGCCTCAAGAAACAACTCTTCTGTAGTGAGAATGCTCTGGAGAAATAATACGGAACCTTCCTCATGGCCTTCCTAACTGCAGTTCCTTTGATCCAAATTGATGCCAACTACCAACTCTTCCAACAAAGGAGATACAGATAAAACTTATGTGGAACAGATCACTGAAATACAGGTGTTTTTTTCCTCCTTGCTGCAGAAGAATGGCAAGTGGCAGAAAACAGACAGCTGTTTGCCTTCCTATGATGTTTAGCAAAAGTGCATTTAAAAGTCTCAGAGTACTTTAAAATATGTTCCTGTATGTGAAACAGATCTATACCAGGATAACATCACTAACATTTTGGCATTACTCTATAAGCGCACAAAAGCAAATGTCAGGAACAGCTCTGAATAGTCTGATAAAAATAATTTTGGGAGTATCTGCATACCTAATGAAATACGAAGTATAGCCCAAATGCTGTATGTTCTGCAAATATGATTTCAGGATACAGAAAATGCTTGTGCACAAGGTAAGTCACCACTGACCCAGCCCTTACATTGTCTGGGTGAGGCAGCTGTATCATTGCTCTTTCACCTGTCAGACGCACGAAGATGAACTAGTTGTTCTGCCTTCTACTAATGCAACTAGGTATGAAAATCACATGCTGCTACACAAGACACTGACCAAGTCTAACACAAACCTGAACCAGACACTCCGGAGAAAATACTTATATGTATTTTTCTTTTAACGGAAAAAGAGATTTCCATGGGGGTGGGGAGGAAACCCCAAATACTTTCCTAAATCAAGCACTCCACATACAAAACCAAGTCACAGTGCTTTAAATATTAAGGATGTCAGCATCTCCCATTTTTTGAATATGTTACACACAAGCTGAGAAGCCAGGTGGCTCCTGTGGTGACTCTAGATACTATAAAAAGGAATATTCAACAGTTAACAATGAATTAGCTCTTGACTTTGTTGTATGAAAGAAATGGAGCTCCGACAGCCTTAGAACAGCTGTGAATAAAGGAGACAGTTGGCTGTAAGGTGTTCCACTAAGTCATCATAAAGGATGTCAGTAACACTCAGAAAATGTTTCTCCCTTCTCTCACCCAACTTCATATTCAGTGCTTTTGGCAAAATATGTTCAAACAAGAAGAGTTTCCATACTATTACTTATTACCTATCTTCACTCATCTGTTATCAACTTGAAGACAGCTAGAGATTTTTTCCAGGGTGAAAGAGCTGCTATGATGGGTTATATTCGTAAGGGCTGTTGAAAGAAATTTATGAAATGTCTTAATTCTGCCATTTTAGTTACAAAACTATAGATTAAAATTGAGAGGGGGATATTTTTCTTTTTTGACCCAAACTAAACTCACACAGACTCTTCTCACTTTATTCCCCAAATCTATTCCCACAGCCAACCTTATATTAAAAAAGGGGCCAAGACTTGAGTTATGTACAAGTAACATGACAGTAAAACAGGCATGACTAAAAACCTCAATTCCAGCCTTATGAACTCCAATTCAAGTTTGCATGGCACTCTAAACCCCAGAGTAAGGAAAGACACCAAGTTAGGAATGCCTAAAAGTATGTGTGATTTCAGCTGAGAGGGGACTGATTTTTAAGAAACATTTTTAAGTACTCTTTTCTCCTTCCCATCAGCATCACAATGTGATTTAAGACAGCTTTATAGGCTTTTCTTACCTTAACATCTGAATGTCTTTTAAATGAACCAATACTATACATCAGCCAGCACTGAACCCTCACAGCAAAAAGAAACAGCGTGCTGGGCTGCATTAGGCAAAGCATCCCCAGCAGGTCGAGGGAGGCGATCCTTTCCCTCTGCTTAGCACTGATGAGACACACCCCGATTCGGTGATATACTTGTATTTTCTTATAACACTTACTTTTAAGGTAGTTCTTTTTTAACCATTATGAATTTTAAATTTAAATCACTAATGTAAACTCAAATTTAATTATAAGTTTTCGCTCTGAGAATTGTTTTAAAAACTAATTTACGTGCTAAACCTTTACATTAAAAATTGAGCCAGAAAAAATGTCAATATGGATTTTTTAGTAATTGAAGATACACACAAATAAGTAAGAAGTGGTTTGTTTTTTTTTTCCTCCCCACTTTCAAATGTACATTCACAAGTACAAGATTTTACTGGAGGATTAATCTGCATTTTCAGCTTTGTAGCATCACTGGAATGGCACAAAAGAATTGAAGTAGCATCACTGTATCATTTCAGAAGTCTGTGTTGCTAAGAATAAAGTGGAATAAAATAAAAGGTTAGGGAGGCCTGTTTTTACATAGCTGTACTTTCAGGATTCCCCCATATGTCCCTGCTTCACTCTTTCCAGCACTGTCAGCAGGACGAAGGAACCAGCACCAGTCAGCCTTCCGAGTGCCAGTGCCCAAGCCAGAGTGCAGGTACAAATCTTCAAATGGTACAGTGAAAAGACAAACCTATTAATACAACATGACACAAACCCCACCCCGTCATACTACTTTCCCTCTTAATATCAGTCTTTACAACCAACAGGCTAATGGCATACAAATTCAGTGTAAGGGAAGGAAGGTAGGTAGTTAACTCTGATGTGAAGGAAACCACGTACTGCCTGTAGCCTATGTACACCCAGAAGCCACATTAAATTGCTAATGGCTTACTTAAAATCTACGTTTGTCAAGCTCAACCTTTGTGCAAAATTTTTTCTTTTATTTCACAAGAAGTTTGGGGTTTTTTAATCTTTTAATCTTTATGCAATGTAGCTTTTAATATCTGCAGTGTGTTGCATCTTTCAATCTTAATATGATCAAATTGGGGAAGATGGGTCCTAATAAGCCCATTTACTGTATGCAAGTCCCAACTACTGGAGCTGGTTAGAAGTTTTACAATTTTTCCCCTTGCAAAATGCAACTCCATCAGTATTAAAAGATTCATTGCGAATATCTCAATTGCCCGGAGAGCTGCATCAGAAGCCTGGTTTCCTGCCATCCCTCTACCGAGGCTAGCAAACTTGTCTTTTCCTCAGACTCCTTTCACAGGAGGCAATTCTGTTCTACTGTTAGATCTCCTATCTAAACATGTGTGCTGTTGTACGCTCTTGTACACAATTAGCTGTCTAAACTTCAAACATAGAGAGTGCCACTAGAGGGCTCACATATTATTATAAAGATATCACATCATTTCTATGCATTACGGAAATTTAGAGTCTGCATTATTCCATTACTAAAATTCTTTTAAACACAGAAAAAAATCACTGTTGCCAAATATGTTATTGGGCCATGGTTTAACTGAAATAGACTGAAAATGGTCAACAATCAATTGTGTAGCTAGAGCGTTAAGTCCGCAGAGGATACCTGTATTTTCTGTGAAAAATAAACAGTTGCAATCCTTGCTTTCTGTACAACGCAATTCACTTCAAATGCAGGTCAGAGTCAGTGTCACACGATGTAATGCGATACTACAATAACACACTATAGATAGCCTTACACACATAATGGTGACTTAATCTTGGTATTTTTTTTAAATGCAGGTTTAATTGGAATGATTATATTCAGTAACTACAAATGTGACGGAGATGTTGTCTCTGAATCAGTTCATTTAATGAGAACCATACAGAACTCCAACCTGCAACATGATGATGACTTCCTGTACTGTGCTGTTAACTGTGATTTGAGTAGATGGTATGAAGTCCCATGGTGCGTCAGGCCTTAACTGACCAGCAACCTCAGTTTTCCACTTAAAAGGCCAACACCCAAAACAACTGCAGCAGTAGAGTAACTGCTAGGACTAACGTTACACTCCTCTCACAAGAATAAGAGAGGAGATCTAGCTAAACAGGAATCAACAGGAAGGAAAACAAATATATTATGAATGCAGTAGATATATACAACACGTTTTTATTCCTGTCCACATTAAACTGTGCTCCAAGACAACAAAACCATGGGAATGAAATGTATCTATCAGGTATTAAAGGAATTAAGTTGAAAATATTTTGATGTCAAGTGATAGGCTCTAAACAAGTATTTAATTTTAGCGCTAAACACCAGTATTGAACATTTTAGACAAAAGTATTAGTTGACAAAGCATCCTGTTTGACTTAAAAATCAACTAAATAAAAATTAGGATTAACACAAGACTGCAAAACAAAATTAACAGTCTATGGCAGATGAATCCTCTATTGCACCTGTCCTCCACTGTGCAAAAGAACATCAGCCTGCCACTGATTATTTCTTTTTGACATGATTTATCACCTACTATTCTTTAAACTTGATAAAGCAAATTAATCTTTGATTGCAGGAGCCACTGGAGGTTGTCATTAGTCATGTAGTTTGGTGAGGCTGCATGTGTTTCATTTACCAGTCACAAAGAAATGAAAGCCCAGCAGCCATCACTGGCTGCTTCAACCGTTTTCCTGATCCACCCAAGAGAAAAGATAACAGAATTCAGTACATGGGATTTTAAGCAGCTACTCTAGAACTGACCCACATAAACAGAATAGAGTACTTGCTTTTCCAGAAAGGGTGCTGATGCCCTAAAATTTATGTTCATAGGAAGAAAATAACTGTTAATGAACAACAATTTGATCCGATTAACATATATTTCATGCTAGCAGTCTACTGAATTGTATGAATAACAATTTTATGTATTAAAAGTGAAAATGGATTCCTTAAATAATTGCATACTCATCTAGAAGACATATTGGAAAAATCTGAGCAAGTCTAACAAACGTGCACAGATTGAATAAAAACCAACACCCCACCTTAAATTTATGACTAATGCCAGACTGTCCACGTCAGATCCCTCAGCCCTCCTGCCCCAGTGCATCTTCAGCTGTCTTTGCAACCATGCTCAATCTTTCTATGTCCACCTCCCTCTGTGCCCACTTCCTCTCTTCAACTGGTGAGGGTGGCAGCACCTCAGATCAGGGACAAATGACAAATCTGAGTGATTTTATTGACCAGCCTTCACAGTATTGAGAAAAGCCATTCTGGACAGAAAGCAACTCTTTCAGATTTACCTCCACAACAGCAAAAGCAGTTAGGTCTGAAATGTGCCTGCAGTGGCCAGGCAGTGCCCCGGAGTGCACCTGCGAGTGAAACAACCTGAGTGTCATTTGGGGGGTGTTGGTTCCTGTGTCTAAGTAACAAAAATGAAATATGGTACAACGCTTACCTGAGGAGATATTTCCCCAGAAAAGGTCAGTAATTATTTCAGTAAAAAACAAGAAGAAGAAACAGTTGTCCAAATCTGAGAAACTGTCCCAAACCAAAACGTGACTGTATGTTTGGTAATCCTACTTTATGAAGCATGCAACAAAAGGCTACTGGTTGCTACTCCAGATTATTAAAGGACACTTGCCAAACATAGTTTCAGATACCATGTGGACACAGATATAATAAAGACAATATTCCTAAATTAGACAGTAATACAGTACAGTATGTGTGTTAAAAATTTTCCAGTTAATTTCTTTATGTATCACTATATTTAACACAAAACTCAAACTGTCTTTCCTTCGGCATCTATTATAACTGCAATTTCTACATTTTCAAGAAGTTCATTAACTGATGACACACAAAACTTGCTACTTTTGAAGCAATCAGAATTTCAACATATAAAACCCAAACAATTACGGGGCTATGCTGTCTACCTTCCTTAAGTTACATATTTAGAAAAAAAGTAGTTAATGTGCTAGGAAGTTTGCAGAACCAGGAAAACAAAGGAACGTGATGAAACAACTTAGGGTGCACCCGATATTTAGTGTTGCCATTATTATTTGTATCAACACTTTATTACTGCAACTTCATATATTGAAGAAAAAAAAACTCTCAAGCTTTCTTCCTATCTGCAGCTTGAAAGTTAAAGCTTTACAAATTGTTACGGGGTGCTTAATTTGATGCATTACTAGAGTTTTTTGTTTTTTAAACCGAGTAATTTGGAAGTGTTTATACAAAAACTACATTTTGCTACTAGAGATGAGTTTTGTATTCTAGAATTAATAGCACCAAGGACACACAACAACTCTAGGAAAAATCCTCAAAAACATCGCCACAGGATTCTCTGTAGATGCTTGAGAAAGCAGAATAAAAAGAAACAGTCACTTAACTGTGAATTATGAATAGTAGTTTCTCATATAAAAATGCATTTTAAAAAGGTGAAAACCTCTATATTCAGTAGACGTTCTGTTTTTTTTCCTCAGTTGCACAGATAATTCTATGTTTATTTAACAGAAATACAAGTACAGTAACTTACTATTCATATATAAATACACACTTACTGTTTGGCTCCATTGAGAAGCTATAAATTTCATCTACTGAACATTAGCTAAAAAATTACATGTGTTTATCATCTGGATTATTCTCAGATTAATAGAGATAAATGACAAAACATAATCAGCACCAACTCTGCAACTTAATCATTGCATCTGAGCTATAGGAAACACTTAATTACTCTCATTTACTAGGTGCAATCTAATGAGAAGACATTAGCCAAATGAAAAGAATGCAGTACAAACAAACAAAATAGTTATACCATCATTAAAAAGAAACTCTGACAGTGCAGGTGACAGCATATGCAGGATAAATTACCATAATGTCCTAAATGCTGAGCTGTCAGCATGCTAATGCAGTGATCAGATACCCTGGGAATCTCAGCACTATAGCTGTCAGAATCAGGTATCATAAATCACCTCTCTCTACTGTACTGCTCATTATCACAGCTTTCTTATACATGTTTCTCAGCACAATTCAGAACAGGCAGGAAAGAAACAGTCACTCTCATATAACACTAACACACAGCTGCTTTCAGCATCCTTCAGAATAGACAGAGAACACTTTCTATACAGAAGTCTACGTGCTAAAACATAGACAGAAGTCTACCTGTGCCTTTAGACTCAGTTTCACACTAACAGACTAAAATATCTTATTGCAGATTCTGCCTTTTGCTTAGAACAAACTAAAACCATCAAACCACAGCAAAGGAAAGGATATTTTCCCCTACTTACACAACCACTTATTTTACATTAAGATCATTATTTGCACATATTTGTATCTTGGAATCTTTAAAGGAACACACAGATTAGGAAACAACTGAGCTAGAATCATACGTCCAAACATGCAGGTGTGACAGTTCTGCCTGCATGCATTCCCCATGTGTGCCAACTACGTGAATATAAGAAATAGCATGCTTATTTTCTTAAAAAAATATTTTTTATTCCTCCATTACATCACTGGAAATATAATGAAAGGATGAAACGAGGAAACAAAGGTATTTGTTTATGACTCCCACAGATAGTCCTACATTTAATGCTGGGTAATACATACATCTACTGAAACCATCATCCAGGCTAGGGGACAGCTAAAGAACATCTTAAAGCGGACCAAAAATTCACCAGAGGGAAAAAAAAAACAAACCCAACCCAAAAAAACCAAAACCCACCACCAGTACCTTGGGCTATCGATATCTGAGCATATATAGGTTAAAATATGCTTTAAGATCTTTCCTTTTTTTACTCAGAGAGATGGGCAGATGTAACATATTCATGGCTCAAACTGGAGATGACTTTACTAGCTGGGAGGGCGACTGGCTGTTGTGGGAATCATGCTGGGCATGGCACTAAATCACGCCTTGAACCTCAGACACTAGTTATGGGGTAGCCAAACAGGAGGCAATAATATGAGAACATATGGTCATCTTGCACCTAGTATCTCATACCTTTGATAGCAGCAGAGTCAGAGTGAAAGAATTTTTAAGTCCTTCTATACAGCTTTTGAAGACCTGCATGTAACGTAAAAAACACTAGAAAGCAGATCTTGAGAACAGGGAACTTGCACTTTCAGTCAGTATCTTCTCCACAATGGGGTTTTATCTGATCTCTGGAACTAACTGAACCCTCAAATATTGCTTATGATTCCACTAAATTTTGTTTAGATTATACTAAGTTTGCATTACTCTAAATGCACACTGAAGTCAGCTGTACTACTAGAAGGGGACAATTCACAAACAGAATCTCATGATTTTTCTACAGCAATCTTCTACAACAGAACACAATTTTTTAAACCACACTAGTAACTACACTTCAAATATCTTAAAAATGATGACTTAGGATTGAAAAGTCCATTGTGAAGGAGCAAATAAAGATATAGCGCAGAGTTCTCATAAGTGAATGCACACACATCTGCACAAAACACTCCCCATTCACATTTTGTGAAGCATAAGCAGTTGGGTGGTAGCAACCACCATTCTGCAGGGGTTTACACAGTTCCCAGCACAGGAACACCCACTTGAATTGTGGATAAAGCCTTTTGGCCATACAGAATTACAAGTGGTGAGTAAATTCTTATTCACAGTATGGATGCTCGAGTTTAAGACTAGAGCTTGCTTTTCTTTCCCTTTAATAGGATAATGCTACTTTTGACAAAAGTTTGCTTCAGATTGTTTTACATAGCACAAAACCACAGCATCAGTCTCAAATTCTTGGACACAAGGATTTATTTCCTTTTATTTCTTCTTCTCCTTTTTAGCGGTGATAAAAATCAGTGAAAAAAACAATAGACAATACTTTTGGTTTTCATTTGACCTTTCAGATTTGCCACGCTGAGCACTACAAGCGTTCATTAAACTTTGAGAACTGAAAAGTTTCAGATACCTGTGGGTGGGTCCAACTGAGAGTTCTTATATACACACACATTCATCTTATCCTGCCTTTATTTTGAGAATCCAAGTCATAAGTGAGAGAAATGCTAGAGAAAGTGCAGCAAGTTTGAAAGATGAAACTATTTGATCTATAACTGAGCAACCATAAATCACCCTCAGATTGAGGGGAGAAATGAACTTTGAGAGCCTGAAATGATAAATCTGAGAATTGAAGAATTTTTAGGTTTCCAAATGCAAGAGAAGAGATCCTATTATTAAGCAATCAGATTTTCAGGTATGTTAATTCCTGCTGACTTCCATGGCATTAATAATGCTCATTGCTTCCAAAAATCAGACAAATGGGCTTTTCCATTCATGTATCTTAAATATTGCAGCAGAACCCTGATACAGAAAATAATGTTCAGATATGGAAGCCTATTTTGTATTTTATACGCTTACACTTCTGGTGAAAACTCTTCCTGTTTCCCAATTAAGATGTGGGAGAAAAAATAAGCACTTTAAGGAATCCTGCTTATCCAAGATTTTGAGCTTGATTCTACACAAGCTAAAAAACAAACTGGAAGGTTTTTGTTTGTATAATACAGATATCACCTATGTACAAATGCGTTTGAGAGGATAATTATTTTAAGACTGCATTTTATACATTATTCAAGCAACTCATCACAATATATTTTAGCAAATATATTATGATATCATTCATTTATCAGAAAGACAGAAGGAGAAGACAGAGAAAAGAATGACAGAGAAAGAATTTCAATAGGTAATAAAACATTTTTGAATTGGTTTCAAAGATTCAGAATTGAATTTGGGTGACATTTCCAAGCACTGGTAACTGGTAATTACAATCTTCTGAGAATGCTTCCATACAGCCCTTAAGAATTCTTGCTGGACATATAAAAACTTAACTAACAAATACTGATTTCCCTCAACAGACTTCAAAAACACCAGTTGAACAAGATATATCATGTGGTCACATACTTAATGTGTTTGTTTTAAAAAAATAGAATAAAACAAACCTCCCTGAATTTACTGCTGTCACCTCATACCCAACGCATCCCTTAATTTGCTCAAGAAATCCTGCAGCACCTTATGCAAATTGTAATACACTTCCACTAAATTACAAAGAGGACATAGCTGAAGTTGGAAAAATAACATTCAGAGTGGGCAGTGAACTTCTGTGGAGATAGCAGAGTATGAAAATTTACATCATTAAATCCCAACTGAAAACAAAATTAATTTTTTTTTTCTTTTAAGTAAAAACTTGTTACTTGAATTTCATAGTTCAGATGTTTTTCCTACATTCTACACAGGAGTCAGTGATTTCTTTAAAGAGAATGAAATACATGCCCCCCTTTTCAAATGTAACAAGGAAGGATACAGAAAGAAATGTAACATTTTGAATTTATGAACCATGGACAGACTACTCTTACACAAGGTTCATACTATTTTTAAATAAGACTATGCTTAAATTGTGGGCTGGTAAAAAAAAGCCCAACTTTATAAGGCTCTTTTCTTCTGAGGACAAATGGTCTCCTAAAGGCCCTTTACTTCTTTGCTGATGGACAGCCTTAATTAAAAATTTAACTCAAATATCTTCAAACCAGCGAACAAATCCATACTTAACAGAAAATCAAGTAAGGAAAGATTAAGGGAAGTTTCAAAAAAGACTGCTCATGCATGGAATATGGGTATTATTAGAAGGTAAAGACAATAACATGTTAAAGACCGAAAGTATGTTATAAGCCTTCTCAAGAAAGTAACATTTATTGCCTTTCAAAGATGACATATTCTAGTAATTCTGTGTTTATTTGTTTAAGTAGGTTTTAAAAATCAAATTTTCAGTACTAACAAGAGAAAAAAGCAAATAAGAATTATTGAAGCACATGCTAAAAGTCTTCTACACAATATGGCCATGTAATAGGATTTTTTTCTCTATCATAAGATATTGCAGGGGTGGACAGATAAATTACTGTCTATATTCACAGAATAATAATGAAAAACTACTCTTAAAGGGAAATCCTTCCAGATCTGTAAAACACTGGTGACAGCAGCAATCAACCTAAGAAAAAGCAGTCAGTCCTTGACTGATAGCCTCATTCATTTTTATGATGAATGAGGTATATTACAGGGAAAACAAATGTAAAAAGTTTGTTTAAAAATACTCTGCATATTCTTACTGTTCTGTGTAACAATAAAAAATTAAATCTAACTAGAATTTGCGTTGTATATAACAAAGTAGCTATAAAGCATGATAATTGAGTACCAACAGAAATAAATACATAAATTCAGTTTATCTGAGGAGAGTTGAAAGATTCGAAGGATAATAATCTCAAATATTGTTTTTAACCAATGAATTTGTTTAAAAGCTACAACAAGTATATGGACTCTGAAGTCCCTAAAGTATGTAAAACTAGTTTTCCACAGAGGTGTTAAGCATTTGCAATATGGATCAAAATGTTCATATTAAAGTCTCAAAACATTGATAAAATTCTCTCATTTTAAAAAATGTGGATTTCTTTTTTTATAAAATATTTCCTAAATCAGGTTTATAACCAATTTTTTTGTGAGCCCTGTTAATGACAGACACAGCACTTCCTGCGACCGTCTGCATATAATGCACAAAATAAGGTGATATTAAAGCACTGAATTAGGTATTACTAATATTTATTATTCAATGAATCGTAAGCACTTTTGTTACTTTCTGAGGAAATGAGCAAATTATAATGTCTTTCTCTTCATAAGAAACCCTCTTTGGGCAACTATCAATTGAGTGTGACTGTAATTGATAACCTAAGCTGATTTTACATTCTGTTACAAATCCAGGTTCAAAAGGTTAATTATGGCCCGGCCACAGCTCATCCGGAAACATGAAGCTGCTTGCTGTATGCCTATTTAATGAAGATGTACTGCATGTATTACAGCAGCTCACTGACAAATGATCGGGACCTCTAACATCACTGCAACGAGCATTAACATTCACTCTGTCAGTTTAACTGTCAATGTCGTCAGTTTACAACCCTGTCATTCTTTCATTCAGAAAATACATTGCTGTTTGCCCTTTCAGACACCTTTTGCTTCACTTTTTTGTTCTACTAAATCCAGGGATCAATAACAGTGTGTCAGTCCAAAAGGTGTTACTGATTAATATCCAAACAACAAAATTAACATGAGGAAGGATCAATGCTTTGCTACTTTTTCAGCCACCTTCCTCTGTAACACTGAATTTAACCATGCATCAATGTAGTCTCAGTGTCTTTTAATGATATGCACACACAATAAATATAGACTTTAAAGACATCTGAAAATTACAGCAACAAGCCACTTATAAGGCAAGCAATGATATGATAACAAGCATTACACTACAAATGAATAGTTAAAGGATTTAATCCAGAAGACCAGCGAAAATAAGACATATTCCTGCATACTCCACACACAAAACAGTTTCTAGTGCAGAAGAAAGAGGCTCACAATTTAACAAAAATCTAAGATGACAGAGCAGAAAAACAATACTGGACCAAACTCTTTTCCAGCCTAAACAATTCTATGCTCTATGATGCCACTTAGCACTACAGTAACCGTCCCAGATCTTACACTTCTAGCCACACAACCCATTTCATTACTCAAAAAAAAGAAGCAAGCAGAAATTTCCTGCAGATGAAGAGTGTGCTTTTTTAGTTTTTCTTTCCTCACAAACTGAAGATGAGGCAACGCAGTAATGCCATGGAGATCCTGAGCATCAAAATTACCTCTTGGGATGCACTGGAGAACAGTAATAGTATTTTCAAACTTAACTTATATTACAGAGCACAGATTAATAAAATCATCTTTTGACCTACTGTATTGTACTCCTTATGAAAAAGGCAATCATGGATAGTAGCTCAGAACGTAAAATAGGCAGTGAAAAAATAATGCCAGTCAGTTGCATTTTTCCAGCTAACTCAATGAGGATGTTCCATCTGCAGAAACACTACTACCTTCTGAAGAAGTCCTACCTTCTTTTCCTCTCCAACCTGAAAATCTTTGAGTTTGACATTATTTTAGTTTCATTTTCAGACGGAAAAAGGAGACAAAAATCTCATTAGCTATACTCTATATCCATAGATTCACAAGTAGTAACACAAGATTTTAAAAGGGAAATCTAAAATTAACCTCTATACCATTCAATCGTGTCAAATGGTTAAAGTATATAAAGACCTAACATATAAAGAAGCGACCTTGTGGAAGCTGAGTACAGTGACTTACCAATACAGGCAACCACGTCACTTAATCCCTCCGTAAACAGCTCAAGCTTCATTTTTAAATCTGTTAATAATTTTCCTTTCATAAATCCTCCTCTGGGAGGATGTTCTGGAACCTTGATCTCTGGATGAGTAGAAACCATTTTTTAATTTCTAGCCAAAGGTTATTGATAGCCATATCCATTTGGTCCTGTGCCAACAGCATCCTTAGTTTAAAAAGTTCTTTCACCTCCCCAGCATTTTAAGCCCTCTCCCTTCCCTTCTCCTGTACATATTTATGGTGATCAATCATGTCCTATCTCAGTGCTCATTTCCACAGCTAACCAAAGCAGTAAGACAAGGCCTCCGTTTCATGTTTATGGCCTTTCTGCACCTCTATTCTATTTTGAATGAATCTCTCTCAAACAGATGTAACTGCGGTTATGACAGAACCTCTGACTTTCCATGTTAAGATGGTTAATGTTCACGCATTTTTTACTTCACATTTGCAATGGGACAGAAAGTCTTAGAAAACAGATTGCCATACCTCAGGTCCTATGCAATTAAGCCGCTGGAACACAATCTTTTGCCATCATCTCACCATGCCACTATTATAAAGATAAGCCAAATGAAAATTCTGAACCTCCAGACCAAAGGAGGTGAAATTTTTTAAGATGGCATAATCACCATAAATGGATGTAAAAAGGAAAAAAAAAATTGAGAAAAAATAAAGTTTGCAGCTTGCTACCGAGGAATTCAATGGTTAATCAATCCAGAGAAAGCTTATTCTTCTTTACTAAAAAGACATGAAATTGTCAAAAAAAGCCAGTAAAGAAAATCCATATTCAGCATTGATATATTGAAGATATTAAAATGCTAAAAAGTATATGATGATGAAAGGTTGGAAAACATTAAGAGAAGTGCTTGCTATCCAGGGAAACCTTCCAAAAAGTCCAGACTTCTGGCCCTGAAAGAGTCAAGGTGTCTCTGGCCCAGAGTCAAGTATCCATGCGTTTCCTCTTAAAAAAATGAAAAAGAACTAGAGGCAAAACTTAAGCCTGTCATCACAGAGCAAGAATTCCCCGAATGTATAAAATCTACTACAAAGTAAGCAAAATTATCTACTTAACAATGGTGAATCTAGGACATGATCAGCAAAGCTACTTAACATGAGCTGAAAAGCTGGTATATTGCATGCATATTTCCCTTTCTATGCTTCTTTTCTGTGTATTATGAGTTCTTAAAAATAAGTATTTATATTTAAAAGCACAGACATCTGCAAATAAGGTTCCTGTCCTGAAATATCACTGCCATTTCTGTTAGCTTAGAGATTAGTTTTATGTTAAATGAAAGTGTGACTGCCTACTGCCACCAATAGAGCCGTCCTATAAGGAAGATTTTCCTTATCTTCCATGCACTGTTCTCAAATCTGGGTACTCTGCTGACAGTTTGCTAGCTAGCAAGAGACAATATTTAACATACATTGCACACACCTTCACACCCACACTCTTCAAGCAGGTAAATAATCCCACAGATTTTAGGAGCACTACAGCCATGCTTAAAAATAAGCACATGCTTAAGCAATCTGCTGACTGAGGTCAGATTTGTCAGTACCCTGCAGAAAGGATGCATTAATCTGATCTGGCTATATTACAGCTCCACCACTATGCAATACAAGGAAAAGCAGAAAGCTAAATGCAATGCAGGCAGAGACAGGCTGCTTCACAAGAAACAAGGAGGAACTGCTTTAAATGTTTTTCGCCACTCTCTACTCAATATGGCTAATCAATTGAGATAAACTACTGAAAATATTCCATCAACTTGTTGCAATAACTTGAGTTTAATAATCATTGAACACAGTTGTAGTCAAACTACTGCAACCTTGTATCAAAGATCACTTCATAACAGAAGGTCTTAAGGGACGATTTTGTCTAAGAGTATACGTGGCATACTTAGATATTAGCATAAAACTACAGTCACTACAGTTATTTTCAATATAAAAGGTTGTCTACAAATCAAAATTAAATCCCCTTCACTTTATTCAGAGTAAATGGCTGCATAAGGATGCAAACAGATTAACTGAAAGCTTGAAAGTCATGTTCTCAATTACTATTTAACAGCAACTTTACTATATTTGAATATAATTTACTGTATACTTAGCTGTTTTAAAATGGAATCCAATACTGTATAATAAAAACCCAAATAGCACAACAAATGATTGATGATGATGCAAATGTATGAATACTTGGGTCTGAATAGTGCTGTTTGTGGATATATTGCTAAATACTGTACCATTCTAGTGTCTAATAAATCATTCATGAAAAGCAAAACTATACGATTTGTTGTGCAACTGTTCAAAACCTGCATCGTTTCTAAATGACTGCTGATGCAATGACTTTAGAGTAGCTTTTATTCTGTTATTAAAAGAAGTTGAGAACTCTCACTTCAATAAAGCTATTTTTATTGACATGGGGAAAACAGCTAAAACTGAAAAAGTTATAAACAGCAGCCATTATAATGACAGAATAAAGACATGAGTTCATCGGTTTAAATATCAAATACACATAAAATTATTTTGCTGACCTACGCCATCCATTAATTAGCAATGTTATGAAGCAGCACCACATTTCTATGTGTAAAAATACAAAACATCTGCATTATCATAGAGAGACATATACAACATCATCTTTATAATAATGATGAAGTGTTCTATCTGCAGCGGTGATTCATTGTGCTAGGGGAAAAAATGCTGACACTTTGCGAAGATATTTTCCCGTAAAAGGTTGAAGTCCTTAAGCAGCAAAAAACACCAACGTCCATCATCTTTAAACTCTATTGATTTCTGGTGAAGATTTAAAAGGCTGTTTACTTATTTCCCATCATTTCTGTCAGAGCTGTAACAGTTCTCTTCCCACTGAATAAACCTCTCATGATCCTCTTGGTGATTAAGGTCAGACAAAATGTCAAACTCCTAATGCTAAGTGCTTTCACATTAAAAATTAATACCAAATCACCAAGTAAAATCCAAACAAGAACTCAGACATGTAAACAGTACACAATAAGGATAATATTGACCATTACAAAAAAGAGCTATAATGCATACATGAACAAACATTTGGCAACAGGTAAGAGCACATTCTTTCACTTTTGCATCTTTAACCCCCTTTCTTATTTTAGAGTTATTGTACTATGTTTGACACAATACTTTTAAAAATCCTTTTTCCATTAAAGCTTGCAGTCATCTCCTCTATTTACCCCCAAATGCCATTTACTATATGACTGAAGTATTACAAGGATTTTTTTTTATTTTATTCTGAACTTCATACAAGAAACAAGTACTATTTTTACAGCTGCTGCTGAATACAAAGCCAATATACAGGTAACCAAAAGACATCCAAAGAACCCATAAACCAAACCCAAATTAATTGCTAATTATCTATACAGTATTTTAAGCTAGAAACCATTGTATGCTTGAATATATACATACATGAACAGAGGAATACAGAACACAGCTTCCCACGGCTTTTTATCCAGACTGCTGCTACTTCAGGCAACCAGACAATATTACTTCATTCATAAACTTATCAAGTTCAATCCTAAAACTAATTACTTTCTTCAACCTTTTAAACAGTTACTCGTATCCTGAGGAAAAGCATGAAATCAACATGTGTAGAGCCAAACTTCCAGGGTGATCGGAACCCTGCAAGTAACTACATAATAAACTGTGAAGGTAAATCTTAAATAAGGTAACAAAGGTGGTCAAGGGTGAAAACACCTGTTTTGTATAACTAACTCTGAGTTTATTTAAGCAGGTAACTTGAAAGTTTTGGTCCGGCTTGCCAGTCTAACTACAGAAGATTGCTCTAGTTTAGAACACACTCTAGTTTAGAATCCATTAACAACGTAAATGAGATGTTCACAGACATTAGGATGAGGAAAGAATCTCTTTATACTCAGTGGGTTCTAAATTACAAAACTTAAGCCATTTTTGCTTTTGTAATGTTGTCTATAAGCAGTGAGGGACTGTTCAGTCTTCTCGTCTTTGAGTTCATCTGCCAAGCACTTACACAGTATTCCCAGCTTGTAGTGGAAATAGCTCAATTTATTTATGAACACATCTTACCTATATAACTATGCATGTATCTTGTGCACCTGCCTAGAAATTGATGAAGAAAATAAGAGTATTACACATGGATTTGCATAAGCAATATGGATTTCCTTAAGTCTTAGAAGAGTTAGCTCACTTATCAGCAAGAACAACTGATTTAAGGCGAGTCCTTGTCAGAGCTGTGCTATGTATACTGATAAGCTACCTAACAGTGCCTGCAATTTTACTGTACTGAAGGATGATAGGAGGTATGACATGATGTCCTACTGGAGAAAAAAAAAGGATGATTCTGTGATAGGCTTTAATATCAAGCTAGGAATATTAATAAAACACCATCAGTTTTCACCATAGATCATGAAAAATCACAATGCATAGTAAAACCAAAGTTGTTACTCTTCTAATTGATAACCAACTGGTTATCTTTTAAAATCAAGATAACTACATAGGTAATGATGGTTTGTTATATGCCAACTTTTTTTTTTTGCATTCTGCCTTGATCCCATAAGACTCTGATGTGCAGAGATGTCTGTGAAGGGTCACAAACCTGGAGTGTAAAATACAATATTAACACAAGTTGTTCACTTCATACGCTTTGTTTAGCAGACATGAAAACAAGAATAGATTATTAGACATGCTTATGGTCTGGCAGTGATATAACAGAGAAAATAGAGAATGTAGAGAACCTGTAAGATCTGCACTGGTTCTGTGATATATATTTAACAAGGAATTACATGTTCCCATAAAATACTCTTTGGGAAGCACAATGAGCGTCACTCCTCTACGTAAGTGTGTTGAAACTCTGCAGCTGAAACTATCAGAATAAAATAATTAAAAACCTTGAAAAAAAAAAAAATCACCATTACTTTTGCTATACATTATGGATGGTATGTTAACAGCAACACTAACAGAACATTAAGTTTTATACATGGTTGTCTAACTATACACAATACAGTTGGATAAACATCTCAATTACAAATATTTTGCCTATGTCACACCTTAAGAATTTGTTGGTCAGTGAAGTGAAACATGCCTATTCAGAATACTGACTACAGTAATGAATAGCATATAACCCGAGTTAAACACAGTACACACCTCTCTTCATTATTACAACTTTAAAATTTGATCTGCAAATTGTATTCACCCTTGCTTAAAGATTAAGCATTATAGAATACAAGTAATTTTCATGCTCTATCCTAAGAATTTTAGAGATTTCAAGATCACTTCCTATATAAACATGTATACCGTTTACTATTTCTTAAATACTCATTTCAGATATCAACACCTAAATGCTTTGGGAAAAACCTTGCACTTCTGATCCAACTAAAAATTTTCCATTGTTTATACTTGTTCTCCTTTTTATTAAAAATAATAATTATCTAGCTATTAAAAAAATAACTATCCTGAAGCTTAAAGGTTTTCAAAAAGTCAAAGAATCTTTTATTTCCTGCTTGTAAGGCCCAAATTTGTATACAAGGGGTGTTTTTGGTTTATTTCAGGGGGAGTAAAATTGCCTAATGAAATAATGATTTGTGTAAGAAAATGTTATAGTTTACTAAAAAAAGGAAATAATTGGTAAGAATCTTTAAAATTACAAATATTAGTTGAACTGCTATAAATTCTTGCTACACTTTTTCTCAATATCCTTGCCTTCCATGATTGGCTAGTATATTGGTTATGATCCCTATCTCAGGACCATTTGATTTTATTTGTAAATCAATGAGTGTTAAATATAGACGTATAAATATCGTGCAGTGCAAAGATGACCTCCCTCCACTCCAAACAAGATAACCTCTATGTACAGAGGTACTTTCTTGCTCTCCTTCCAATCCATCATTCTTGTTTGCATAATGGCATTGATTGAACAAGAGCAGAAGAGGACATTTTATCACAGTGCAACTTGCAGTCTAGCAGTTAGAGCACCCTCTTCATGGGTAAGAGATGCAGACCTGACCCCTCAACAAGCTTACGACAAACTAAATAGCAGCCCTCCACTTCCTGGGGGACATATTTTAGTTGCTTACCTGTTACATACAAAAGGGAAGGTACAGAACACGTTGCGAGGTTGGGAAAGAAATTAATATTACAAGGATTTCAGTCCAAAAGAAATATCTACTGAGGATGGATCAAGAAGTCTAAATTTTGGCCTTCATTTTCACACTACACACATTATGAAAATAAACTGCTGCCCTGTAAGACACCCTACTACCTTTCTTTTCCTGGCATTCACAGTCCTTGAAGTTTGCAAGTCATGCTATGGTAGGCTGTGAAGACTTCTCAACTTTTTTGAAAGACTCAAGCTCTTGGTCAAATTTTCTAACAAGAGATTTAATGGCCTTGCATGACAGGGCAACATAACACAGTATTTTCAGCAGACAGATGTTCACATATTCAAGAATCTGACATTTGGATTTTATTTGGTGGCCACATGATCTCTCTACTGCACTGTTGAGTACATGGAATGAAGTTTAGTGCTTCTTAATTAGAATATACTTGATGTTGATATTATAAATAAATTAAACCAAAATTTAAAAAATGTAATGGTGAATTTTTTCCAAAGCCACAGGAAGAAATTCTGTTGAACTGGTATTGTTCTGGTCCTTCAAAACTAACATAGAATTCCTGTAGTTCCTGGGGCATGAGGAATTCTCCTGCCATCATGAACAAGGAGACATGCCGTATAACAGGAGCTCCCAAAATCCTAAAGTGAAAATGCTGGCTAATCCTCAAGGTAGTTGTAAGACTCTCACTGACATTAATGAGATTTAACTGATAATGTTTGATACATAAGTAGAGTCTAGGGATGTGCTAGACTTTACTTTTTAAGTTTATTTTCATCAATCTACAGTAGTCCAAAGACTACTATATATTCTCAATATCTTGCTCTCAAAATCCTCTTTGAGACTTACAGCGAGTCATACTAGTGATAAGTATACATATACTTGCTAAAGGACTCTTCTTTATATGGCTGGATAATCAGGAGATGAAGAAAAGTAAAGCAGCCATATATGAGAAAGAATTAATGAGAATATGTTAGTTGATAATACCAAAGTTCTTGTTTGATACTGTTCTACTCCAAAGATATGCCTAACTTGCCATGCTGTAGCAGTCTTCTGCCACTCAAATAGATGAGACAGGACACTCATCTTCATAGCAGAAATTTATGCACGTAAATCTTAACTTTTCAAAGCCAGAATACAAACCTACACTCAATGACTATGCATACAGAAAACAAAAAAGACTGTCCTTATTTCCTCACTGGATTTTCATTTGTCTGTAAAACTAAGTTTCCTACACTATTTAAAGAAAACTAAGGTAAGAGACTGTCAAAATGAAAACTTCATGTGTGAGAACAATAAAACAGATTAATTTCTGCTTTTATAAGGGTGAGATTAATCTTGAAGGAATATAATTAAGACCACCTAAATTACTCTTCACTAATAATGTTTTGGTTTCCACACTTACACAGCTTCAAACAGCCGCTCTCATGTACATTTTATATTAAAATCTTGTATGCCTTCTACAGATGTTTTGAAAATTCTTTTTTTTTTTAGTTTTGTAAGGGAAATAGGAAAGTTTTTAGACTAAATTAACTGGAAGCCTTTAAGACCAACACTTCTTAGTTTGAATGTGCAGTTTTCATCTACTAATGCAATTAAGCATATGCTTAATCACTGAAAACAGTGACATTTAAGTGTATTTGTGTTTTATATTATACATGGATAATTTACTGATCTGGAACCTCAAGGAATTATTTTACTACATAAAAATGATTTATGTTGAGTTTGACCCCATCTCTGAGGAAAATAAAGTGATTTTTCCTTCACCTGACAAACATTCAAGAGTCTTGAACCGTATCAACTTTTCTGAAATTGTACTTTTCAGAAAAAAGTTATTCTACCTCACATTTCACAAATATTTCTATGTCAAGAATTTCTTCATCATTTGAATATCTCAAAAATAGAAATGTGTTTTCCAGAGAGGAGTCCATTGTGAGCATTATAAAACTGCTGAAACTGTTTAAGTTATATATTCTAATTAGTTTGGCAGAGCTAATACAAATTACATTTACAGACTAACAATAATAAAATTGAAGTACTAGTTAAATATCTAAAATAATTAAAGGAATCATTTTTAGCCTGGCATAATTAGCTAATTCACTTTACAAGCATTTATTAAAATGAATTCACATGTTATATTCCATAGGTAGTTATACAATAGTGTTTATACAGGAAAAATATAATGAACCAAACTCTTTGTATCCAGCCCTCCACAATTAAAACGAAGACTCCCCAAGTAATATCAATCTAGGATAGACTAATTAAGTTTGGTTTGATAACCATTCATTTCTTCTATTGCCTCTGAGCAAATTGTTTATTAGAGAAAGTTATTTTACACAAATCAAATCAAACTGGGTAAACCATTATATTTGAAAGAAACCTTAGCCATCAGTCAATTAATCCATCATTTTCTCCAGACACTTTTGTTTAACGAGCAGATCATATTATCAACAATTTAGATATCCTATGATTCAATTATGACAGAAAATTTATTGACAGCTTCTCTAATACTTTTGTTATGAATAAATATTAAATGTTCTCCACTTTTGATGAGCAAACCAAATACAATCATGTGTTAAATCTAATAGTCAAAACCTGAGTGACACTTCTAAGTGTTTTAGAAAATATTTTAAACCAAAATAATTTAAATTCTTTTAAAAAAATAAAACGTACCTCACAATTTCTAAGAAACAAGCAAACAAGTTATTTGATTTCCATTAGCTGACTAAATGAAAACACATATATAAGAATATTACCAAATATGTATGAAGAGATTTAACACAAATAAATGGCTTCACATAGCGTTCTGTAAGGCAAAAGGCATTATTATATAAAAATGGTATTACCACAACATAGAGACTCTTTCTGCAACTACATGAAGGAATTTATCCTTATGGATCCCTTCCAACTTGAGATATTCTATGATCCTATGAATTGCTTACATGTTAATAGAAATAGATTCTCCAAACCTAATACGAAGATATTTGCTGTTAGGAATCACATCTATTAAAAAAACAATTTGTGAGATGTTTATAATTACAACTGTCTTAAACTCAAGAAAAGAATTGCCTAATAAAGATTACTCCCAGAATAGTCAAGCCTCTTGACAGATATCTCTCTTTGAAGAAATAAGATACTGACTCATTTACAACTGAGCTAACCAATTCATGATGAAAGGACCAGAGGACAATGGAAAAGCTCTGCCTAAACTGATGTCCATTAAAGAGATAATGGAATTACGCAAACTTCTATCAATATATTAGAACATCATTATTACTTCAAAGTATTTTTCCTTGAGACAAGGAAGTTGCTTTTATAATGAGGGGGGCTGTAAGTAGGTTTACAGCTGCAAAGGGAAAGTACTGCAGCTGAATATCAGAGAGCTAAGTACCCACATAATGAAAACACAGTGCACACTTACTGCCTGTCAGCATCTGAACAGGAAAAACTGCTTAACAATGAATAAAAGAGTTGTTCACATGAACCTCAGACAAAAGCTCTTCAGGTCTAACACATCCTATTCATAAGAAGCAAATGTGTTTTTGTATGTAGATTCCATATCGGCAGTATCTTCTGACCATTTCTTAACGTGGAACGCTCTTATTGTATATGTCCTAGTTAAAAGTACCTTAAATACATGTTTTATGGTCAAACATCTATAAAATACAACAAAACCATCATTTCCTACCGTATCTTTACCTCCCTTCTATCTGGACTCCTTACCTCCCTTCTATTTGGACTGGTATATAATAATGCATTGTGGTTTACAGACATTGCCTCTACTTTAAGAACTGAAATAACGTTGTGGATTTATGCCAAATGGAAGCATAAGAAAGGTCAAATGTACTTTATTAAAAAGCACATATTTCCAAAAACCCTGGCAAAAGTGATTTCACATCAAGTCACTTGCTGCCTCTCAGTAATTGCATACTCTACACTGATGGTTTCACTGGTATCTATTAAGAAGTCTAGAAGCCATCATGCAGAGAAATGGAATATTACTATTATTTCATGTTCTGAAACTGGAATTGTCAGGTACATGGCAGTACATTAACTTACAGTAAAGTTACTGTTTCACAGAACTCAACAGGGCTCTTCATGTACTTTAAGGCCTTTACTTCCATATAAATACAAAAGTCCTGATATATCAGTGCTGTAGCACACCTTCTAGAAAATGGGCACCTCAAGAATATTTTTGTGACAATAGCTGCTCAGGTATGAGGCATTCAACAGGAAGAACTGCATAAGTTCTTTCAATATAACTCCCAAATTAAGATCTGTTGCTTTAATTGGAAACTTGTAATTAAAATTACAAAGTTATAAAATGAGTGAATGTATTTTAAACATTCCTTTCCAACAGCTGCGCATGTGCCTGAGAACAGTAGTAGAATAGAAATAAATAGTAAAGAAGAATGATTAATCAACATGTTTTTTCACAAAACTGCTTGCTAGCAAGACAGTCACATCTATGGTAGCTCCCGCTTGCTTTCTTGCAAGGACACTAGCAACTATGCAGTCAGGACCAAAAGCCAATCCTAAAAAAGAAGAAACAGTACTAACTACACAGCCATACAAACTGCAATGACAACAGAAGCAAGACAGAAAAAGGGCAGAATTACCTTTCCAGCAGCAGAGTGGTTTTATATCAACTGAAATGGACCATGAAACTGTACTGTCAAACTTCATTAAGTGTGATTTCTGGAGCTGACATCTACATCGATTCCCCTTCCAACTGATCCTATTTCTACCATATGTTCATTTCAAGTACAAAATTAGCTTTTTTAGCCAAATGAGACCACTTACCAATACCCAGAACTCCCTGCAGCGTAAGGTCCACTTATGTTTCTTACTGCAATTGTAAATATAGCCTTTTACTTAAGGATAGGGATTTTTTTCGCTTTGATAAACATAGCTTATCTACAAGATTAAACTTAAACCCTGACTGCTGCATGCATGGCAAGACTATTTAATGCAAAGTATGTCCAGCAACATTTGACTGAGTGCTAGAGATAAGTGAGCTTAAAAAGGGAAGACAGACAGGAAGTAGATGTATATTTGGACTATGCATCTCAAAGATTCGTTTTACTGGCAAGTATTTAGTCTCTTTTTTTTTTTTAAATAATAATTCAGATAGATATTAATACAGTGAGAAAATCCAAGTAATAACACAGAGATTCATATTTATGATACAGAAAGCTCCAGATAGCTGCTCAGCAGGTGAGAAGAATGAAGAAACTTTTCTGTGTGGACACAAATGCAGATTTATCTCTGGAAGAAGCATTGGGATATATGGACAAGGCTTTGTTTTGATAGCCTCTGAGAAGTTTTAACATTGCCTGTTACTTTTTTCAGCAATCTCTGCACGGAGATAACCAAGCCCTAAGGAGCCTGCCCTCCCAACACCTCAGCTTCCAAATGCTTCCAAACCCTTGCTCATGCAAAAATTCAGCTACTCATAATTTCCAGAAGCAACATGTTTCTACCTCCCTAAAATGAGAAACAGTTACCACATTTTGCTGTAATATTCTAAGTAGTCTAGATGGGAAGAACAGAATATTAATGAAAGATGGCACAGACTACAGTACAAATTTAGAAGGGTGTGAAGATTTGGATCCTTCTGAGGAGGCTATTAAAAAGGGCGGTACAACATCACTAAAGGATGTTGACACCTTCTTGTCACCATAACAGACTATTATGTCTTTTCCTCTTTCAGAACCTATCTTTGAAATCTCATGGTAACAAATGAGGAGTATGAAGATAAGCTTCCCTCTCTGAATGTCTCATGGCCAGAAGGCCTAAGTACCAGTCACGAATAAATAAGGAGGACAAATTAATTTTACTTTTTGACCTTGTCATGCCAAGCCAGATAGGTGAAAACACATCCATCTCCATCCTAAAACACCTATTTACAATCAATACTGCCTGAACCGGCTTTGCCAGGGCTTAACTACCCACTATCCCTGATGTGAGTTTTCAGGAAAAGCAGTGGGAAACATACTTTAGGTCTCAGATAGCAAAACTTCTCTGATTAAAGACAGGAGAGAGAAATTTTTTGCTGTAACCTGCCATCTGAGAGAACCACCAAAGGAATGCAAGTTCAAGACGTGGACGTCGATGCGCCTGTAGTATTATAAATGAGCACACACATGGGCAGGGATTTAGAGAGTGGAGAACCACATCCATGTTACAGTTTGGACAGTGCTGAATAATATTCCTTCATTTAGTGATGATGGGGAAGGATTATCCTAGAAAACAGTGAGGTTTTTATCTATGAGATCAACAGTCATTATTCTGTAAGCAGATTAACAATCATTTGAGCCTACCAGGAAATACAGAGCTAATCTCATTTTTTCACTTATCTACAGTAAAGCATATAAACACTTTTCTAAGAAGAAAATCCCAAAGATTATCTTTCTGCTCACAGCAAGAACATGGCTTAATGGACATGCAGGTATTAAAAGAGGAAAGAAAATACACTTACATTTCAAGGGATATGTCTCCCACAGAATGGGCAGACAAAAATTGCCTTCAGTTGGGTTGTCAGTTCAGTAGAGGTGACCAAGCTGAAACACTTTAATGATACGGAAGGCCAGAGGTGGAATCGAAAGAATACATGAATAAAAGCTTTGTTATAAAAAAAGAACTTAAACAGAGCTAAGAGTATTTTGCCTTCACACTCACACAGTGGGGATGACAGAGAACAGCGTGTGAGAACACATACACCAATGTTCTACCTGAATGACTAACAGCAGAGGTACCGTCATTAACTGTTCTGGTGAGACCACACTATTTGTTTACACGATAGAGACACATGTAGAAATGCAGGGAGTTAAAAGGCTATGTATACTTTCCCTCTTTAACAACAAACACTCACAATGAAAATGTAACATCTATTAGGTCACTTACATGAATCCATTGGTAAGAACTATACAGGAACTTTCCCATTATTGGAAAAAACCCAAAGAAAACATTTACTTCTGTAGAAGACTTGCTTACACAGTCAAAGCCTTATTCATACTTGCTAAATCTAACTTCTAATAAAAATGGGTCATAAGTCACCATTAAGTGATTGACAGGTTAAATGTTATTTTATTTAAAGAAATTTAGCTGAAAGCCTTAAGAAATCTCATTTACCTCCAAAATGTACCTACTTGATCTTGACCATTAGAAAAACTGTTGGACTGACAAAGCTAAAATCAGAAATGTGTTTCACAAAAACAAGAAATCAAGCAGCTGTGCGTGGTAAGAAAGTTCTGAATAAAAATATTTTTGACTCTAATATCTTATATACTCACTAATCTGACTTTGGCTTTCTGCCTAATTATGGTGTTGGCCAAGCTAATTGGAGTATACTTTAAAATGGTTAAATATCTACATGAACAACTGCATTAACATTTAAATACTCTCACTCATTCTGTTCTGTAGTTTTTATACAAAGAAAACGGTATGAAAAAAAGTCAACATTTATAGTTTATAACTAAGCCTTCTGACCAAAAAGTTAGACTATTTTTCAAATAGAACATACAATGCAAGAAAATTGGAAATAATTACACATATTTATTCTCTCACACACTTTACGCATTTATATTACACCAGCAGTAGAGTTTTAAAAAATTAGCTTTGCTTGTTTCTGTTTGTCTCCCAGCTCATTCAGTTCTGCACAGCTAATGGGACAGATGGTAATAAAGTTCTTGTATATAAAAGCAAGTATTAGTACTGCCCAGTGAAGTTAATTTTAAGCCTAATTTTAGATAATTCCTCCAAAAGAAATAGATTAAATGGTTGTTTTTAATAACAGTTACTAGAATCAACACACCTACTGCTACTTGAGAATTAAAAAAAAAAAAAAAAAAAGAAAAAAAAAGAAAAAAAAAGTCAGGAGCACACAACTCCACTGATTCTTTGGGATTAACACTGGCTGGTTTATGGGCCTAAATTAACTCCAAAACTTAGAAAATTAAAGTAAACCTGATTTTTCTTGTAGCTGGAGGAAGTAACACCTTGAGCATACCCTGCGAGTCCTGGTGTTGTACAGTAAAGCCCCCAGTTCTCTCACGAGACTTAAAATTCCCCAAGTCCAAATTTAGTGTGTTTTTTCAAGATCAAGATATCATGAATTCTTTCACTACAGGTCCTAAAATTCCTAATGTATACTTCGCATCTGTCTGGAGAACTTAATCACTTTTTAACAGCTGATGTCTGTTGATGCAGTTTTTCTTCTCCATTTCTTTTCAGCATGATACAAGTGTGCATTGCTATGGATACCCTATCACCCACCCTGCCACCTCCACACTACGCCAGTGCTTCAAAAGCTGTCAATCTGTCCCTGGAGTTGAAAGTTGCAGTGCATTTCCCAGGTTTTAAATGCTTAAATATAAAAGAAGGCCTATTTGAAATACGAAAAGGGTATGATTCATGAAATAAGGAAACAGTAACTTGATCATAACAAATATATTTGACCTTTAAAGTAGTAACAACAAACATTAAAAACACTCAAGTTCTCCTTTGCTGCCAAGTTTATTTTCCTCATAAGTTGTTCCCCATTATGCTACAATAATCCTTCATTATTCCACTACAATAATGCACAGTCTATCGTCTACCTATAGTTGTCTGGTGTCTATTTAGTTTTATAGCAAGCAAGCAATTTGAGAATATGGTAATAAAGCCTCAATCACAGTAATGATGTACGATGGGCTGTAATTTCTGTGTGCTAATGGTTTACAAACAGTATCACAATGATGACGGGAATCTCATTGATTCATTATATGAGTGCAATAATATCAAAATGACTTAATATAGATCACTATTTACTCATGCACATACTGATAACAACCTCTATATATTTCTATATACAGATATATAGAAATAAAATTAGTATTAGTCTTTCCACATAAAAGTTCACACGGCACAAAACATTTTGTGTTGAGTTTCCTAAATCAATGTTTAAAGTTGAAATTACTGCACTGAACGGGTTCTTTGAAAAGCAACCCATTGATTTTAATCTGCTTGAAGCAATCAATTACTCCCTGTCCTCTTTATTCCAAACTGTAATGAAAACTAAACTGCGTTGTCTTGAAAACTAAATGTGAAGATGATCATAAACAGAATTTAAACTCCATGGATTATTCATATCTACCCATTTAGATTTGCCATTTCCATTATGAGTACATTTGCCATGAGCATTTAATGGACATCTAAAAGGGAATTCATTAAAGCAGGAGCTGTTGGCAGCACTTACGGGCTTCAGACTGCTTTATGCTGGCCTTTAATAGCTCACTATTATAAAAGTGATATATCGTGTTCATCCCATTAGTAGTTTGCAGAAAGGTCTGTAAGACATAACAAATCCTTTTGAGTATTGTCAGAACCAAAACTAAATCACAGGATATTTTTTTTTTCAAGCAGCGTATTACAACTCCAACAATGTACCATTTTAGGTCATCTAAGCTTTGATGATCTTAGCCAAGTTAGAATTTAATGACCCTACGGACACTTTGTTCTGTCTTTAATGAAACACACACAAATTATTAATGTTGTCTCAAATGCGCAGATTTTTAAAAACTTGTTGTAACTACTAAGGTTAAGCATGCTTAAAAATGAAACATGTTTTCCTCAAAAGTATTTTCTCACTTGTTTTGTGCCAAAGTAGAGTCAAGGCAAGTAGGAAGCTTAGTGCCACCAACCTGTAGATGAAGACACTGAAGAGCAAGCAGCCACCTGTTTCCCTCCCCCTGGCCCTCCAGAGATGAACAGAAGGGATATATTTGCACAAGGTACTTGCTTATTGGCAAATCAAGAAAACAAAAGGCAAACTAGACCAAAGATGGACTGCCTTGTAATCAGCTGCTAAAAGTAATCCAAGGCTGATGATAGAAACACTGCTACGTATCATAGCTCAGTTCCACTTGACAGTTCTATATGCCTCTAAAAATAACATTATACAGTTTACCATCTAGGTGTATTCAAGCCCGTAGCGTTGAAAGTGTTACTGTAATTAAATCTTTATAGACTACAAAGCAAACAAGTATTTGATTATTCGTTGCTTGTTCACCAGAACCATTACCACCACCAGTCCATCACACTGAATACAATCCTGCTTGTTACCTTGTGCTCCCTCTGCTGACTTTCTAGTTGTAAGACATATTATATCTTTCCTAATAGATGCTATTTATTTATTTGTAAAGAAAATGGTGGGTTTCACAACACGTACAATTAAAACTCTCTACTTTTAAAAGGATTGCCACAAGGACTAATAATAAATATGACTCATATATTGTCTCTCTGATTCCAGATATTACTTTGCAAAATATGAACTTCATTTAAATCCCAGTTTTTTAGAACACCTTTTCTCCTTAGCTTCAAAGGGTACAGGCAGCTTTACAAAGCAGTCCTGGTACTATACTAAATTTAGCCACAGTACCATGACAGTCAGAAATCACTTATATAAGGGCTGTATAAACTAAAGTCAGTTGCAAATCCTATGTAGTTAGAAAAAAATCTCTCATGTGACAAAGACAATATCCATACTTTCAGCAAGCAACTTGTATAAAAGATGATGATGAGGAGTAAATAAGTGGCATTTATCACCTATCAATGAATTTCAAAAGTGATTTACACAGAGCAACTAACTTTACATTGTTTGGAAATTCCTGATTAGTAGGAGAATAATGAAATCATTAGTATTTGGAGAGAATCCAGAGAAGAAGCTGGCCATTCTCACTTCACTGCATTTGAATTTCCAACAACCATAATTTACAGTAATTTGAAGGATAAGTTAATAAATATATCTGACTCAAAAAGCTACATACAGTAATATACTAATATAGGCATCTTCAAAGAAAGGTAACAGATACCTGTATCTATGGAATAGGTATGTAGAAGGAAACATAATTGCTAGTGAATTATTTCTTCTGTGGCTGTTGTCTAGTAAGAAGTTCTAAAATCCCTTCCTTGACCTAGGAATGACTAATTGACTTCAGTGAGTTGGCACATGATTATTTTAGATAAATGTTCATGAAATCAGTATTCTTTTACAATTCACAGGATGTGTGCGTTTGTTTAAACACATAATTAGTTTGAAATTTTTTATACCAACTTCCAAGAAAATGTGGAAGTCTAAAATGGTAGAATAGATATATATGAGCTCCTCAGGTCTGTATTAGACCATTAGAAAACGTGCATCTGGGACTTACATCTCTATAACAAAAGATGGTGTTTTCGTAACAGCAAAATCAAGCAGTACATCTTATTCTTGTGCAAGAGAGCAGTAGATTTGGAATGAGTCTCAAGAAGTCTTTGAAGAGGCTCATTTGGGTGTGTGGCTGAATATGGGCAACAGTATACATGAAGAAGAATGATATATTTGTGCTGCAACTACTACAAGTGCTGGCATATCTAGTTCATGGAAGCTTACCTGTAATTCACCTTCTACAAGAAAATTACAAATTGTCATACATTCTACTTGGAAAGTTATGCAGTGCCCTGTATAGACAAGATCATGGACAGCACAACCAGAAAAAGTAGATGTTTCATTTTCAGTCCTGATCTCAGCTGAAATCATTGATTTCATAGCAGGCTATGAATACCTTCAAACAAGTCACATTAGTCAAAGACACAGAATCCAATATTCCGTTTGAAGGAAGAGCAGAAGACTGTATATTTAATCAAGATCATAGTAATTCCTAAACTTCAACATGTTCATGCTGTCAATGTATTCGAAATGGCTGCTGAGATGAGAAGGGGTTTTGAGCCTAAGCAGTTTGGCCTTGCAAAAACAAGTTCATGTCAGTGTCTTGAAAAAACTTTTGAAGAAATAGCCTTCTTCAAAATATCTATACCAACCCTACTACAGATTCCTAAACTGAAGTTACTCATCTCTCATTGCTTAAAATAATCCTCACTGGCTTACCTTACTTGGATGGAAAGCACACTTAAAGACATTGACCTGTCACCAGAACCTTTATGAGTGGTCCTGGATCTGAATGTGACAAGCCAAATCTTCCCTAAGGAGAAGAATGACTCAAGGTAGGTTGGTTTGCTACAAGACCTTCCAGAAAGACCTTCCATCTACCTTATGAATGATTCAACATCTTGCTTCCACCTCCACTTTTATGACAGTTACGGCTGTGGAGAAAAAAAACAAAAACAAACACCAAAACCATCCCTATCCTACTTTTTTTAGCAAATGACTGCTGTTGCACCTCAGTAAATACATCCACTGAGCACTGAAGCAAGAACAACTCTAAAAAGGATGAGAAAAATAGGTTTAAAACACCCAATTAAAATTCAGATGTCCATAAAAGTCACTCAATTTCTTTGCAGTGATCTCTGCTTTTCTTTTCCTCATCATTTCATTGATTACTTTTAATGACAGGAGCAAAAGGAATTCAGTTTCTGAACTCCCTGGGCTTTCTATAGAAAAAGCAAAGCTTAAAAGAGTAACCAAGAAGAACCTCACCAAAGCAACTGACTCAAATGAAAGATCCCACTAGTGTATTGAGGAAACCTGCACTTAACTGATGTTTGGACAGACATTTTGAACTGCTGGTTTCATGTGCTCTTAGCCCAAGAAGTCCACTGTCTCAGAAAAGTATGTTTTAGGGATTTCATGTGTCCACCATGTAATCAAAAGAGGGACTAAGTGCAGAAGCCAGAAAAGTTAAAATTAAGTTGAACCTTTCTGTCATAGACATTCTCCAATTACAGCATGAACCTTTAAATCTTAACTGAGAGGGGGAAATTCCCCTTCACAGAATTACCGATCATCTGATTACCAACTATCAAACAAGTTTATTTACTGTCTCCTATTCCTATTAGGAATTAACAGCTACTGTTTCTTCAGCGTTCTTAGATCTCTTCTCTCTAAGCATAAGGCTGTCTATTGCAGTTTTGCAGACTAGTACAAAAATATTTTCAATATCTTAGAAATTTTAAAGTGCTGAAAAACTGCACTGCGTCACATTAAAGGTCTAGCAAATATCCATCTTACAGCTGATGACTAGTAAGTCCTCAAGACTGAAAGGCTATGGCTGACCTGCTAGTTATCAGGAAGCAATGCTGCTGAAAGCATTTGGAAAGATAGCTGTAAACCCTGAACCTCATCATGTTTGAAGTTTCATTTATTTGACATTAGTAACAGTACACACAAGATAGGTGGATAACAAATGATAAAAAAATTGGACTGTCTGTATCTACATTAATGGAAAAATGGCAGGAGCAAGCTAAAACCCTCTAAAATCAACGGCAGAGACATCAAGAAATGGTTCAACTCTTTTTTTCTGTATTTGCAAACAACTTCCCCTAAATCCAGTTTTGCCTCGAACATCTTAATTCACTGGAGTATATCTATAATTTGCTGAAAGCACTGGGAAAAGACAGTGCAGGCCTTATCAAAACGCTTGGATGAGCCATGAATTGACACACGAATAAGCACAGGAATGCATGCTGGAAGCCCTTTCCTTGACTGTGCAAAATGCAGTTTCTGCAGGGATTTCTGTGCAAACCTTTCTTGGTAAAGTTATTTTCATAGAGATGCAAAAAGAAGGACATAGGTATGACACCTCATCTGTCTCAGAGTACATCCTCAGCAAGTTTGCAGATGACACCAAGCTGAGTGGTGCAGTTGACACACACCAGAAGGATGGGATGTCATCCAAAGAGGCCCAATCAAGCTGGAGAGGTGGGCCTGTGAGAACATCATGAGGTTCAACAAGGTCAAGTGCAAGGTCCTGCACCTGGATTGGGGCAACTGCCAGTATCAGTACAGGCTGGGGGATGAAGGAATTGAGAACAGTCCTGCAGAGAAGGACTTGGAGGTGCTGGTGGATGAAAAGGTGGATATGAACCAACAACGTGCGCCTGCAGCCCAAAAAGTGAATTGTATCCTGGGCTGCATCAAAAGAAGCATGGTCAGCAGGTTGAGGGAGGTGATTCTGCCCCTCTACTCTGCTCTGGTGAGACCCCACCTGGAGTGCTGCATCCAGCTCTGGAGCTCTCAGCACAAGAAGGACATAGAGCTGTTGGAGTGGATCTAGAGGAGGGCCACAAAAATGATCTGAGGACAGGAGCACCTCTCCTGTGAAGAAAGACTGAGAGAGTTGGGGTTGTTCAGCCTGGAGAAGAAAAGGCTGAGGGGAGACCTTATTGCAGCCTTTCAGTACTTAAAGGGGGACTACAGGAAAGACCAAGGGGTGATGGTTCTAAACTAAAGGAGGGTAGATTTAGACTGGATATAAGGAAAAAATTTTTTACAGTGACGGTGGTGAAACACTGGACTAGGTTGCCCAGAGAGGTGGTAGATGCCCCACCCCTAGAAACATTCCAGGTTGGATTAGACGGGGGCTCTGAGCAACCTGATCTAGTTGAAGATGTCTCTGTTCACTGTGGGGGGTTGGACTAGATGACCTCTAAAGGTCCCTTCCAACCTAAACCATTCTATGATTTATCATTTTACAGTGATGTGGATGTTTTCTTCACTGTGATAATCAGACAGCATATCAGGCCATTTACATAAGGCACATGAACCCAAGGGCAGTCAAAAAAAGCCCCCCACAACACTCCCCCCCCCCCCCCCCCCCCCCCCCCCCCCCCCCCCAAAAAAAAAAAACCCCAACCACTCAACAAGAAACGAACCAAAACACCAAAACCAACCTTGATTCAGAAATCTGATTACTTCATCAACCTGGAAAGTTTCCATATCAAAGGAACTGCAAAACAGAGGAAGTAGCTGAAGCCTCATTTAAATCTGAAACCCCAGAAGGTTTCTTATACTATATCCTGGATAAGACTGCTGCTGTTCTGCAGGAAATAGTCCTTAGCAATTCAGGTCCATTGACTTAATCTCTTCTAGAGGGAAAGTGATGTATTGCTGGTTAGACTGGATGGTTAGGTGTCAACAGCTTGATGAAAAGAGACGGTTTTCTGCACATGCTGCTCTGCAAATGCTTGTCATCCTTGTGTTTAAAGGATCGGGTCAACATTGATCATTCAATACAAATACTTGTAAACAAGTCGAAAAAGCATGAAAAAAATTAATAAACCGGAATAGTAATGCAAACTATGTAATCCTGTTTCATTGAAAGGAGTAGTGATATGAAAGGAAAAGGTAAAAGGAGAAACAGAATATTCTTTGCAATTCTGGATAATACCAGAAGTTGCACCTGTAACAAAACAAGCAGAAAACAGTCAAGAGACCGACAGTTTACGTGCAATGTTTAACAGCGGTCAGAAACAGCTCTTTTTTGTAAGGTCAAAACCAACTGACCTTGAGGTCACAAAGAATGAAATTTTGTACTTGATCTACTCAATTATCACATTTGTTTCATGTGTAAAACCAGAAAATGTCAGTGCATAAAGCTACCTGGAAACACTATTACTTGGGTTAAATATATTCTCAGGGGAAAAAAAACTACAAAACTTTAACATGAACTTAAGTTAGTGCTCTAGAACAATTCCTATACTGCTATACAAATACATATTCTCCATGTAAATCTAAATTGACAACACTATTCTAGAGGAAAAATCTAAAGGATCATATTACTAATATACTAGTCACTGGTAACTAAATTCTTAAGTAATTTTGAAGAAAATGCTAAACAGCTGATCAGCTAACACCAAACAAAATACCTTTTAGCATTGCTGACCAGCGCAGACTATGAACACAGTACCTAAACAGATTCATGTATATTTCAACCAGTATCAACAAGAGTAATCTAACCTCCTACAATTTTACTGTTTTGTTCTTTTTTTGACAGATGTACTTATCATGTGTTATTTTGCATATTTTCTCCTCTCTAAATTACACAGATATGCAATAAGCAATTTCATAATTAAGTTTAACCTGAGTCATAAAAATTGTGGTAGTCTAATATTAAAGAATTATTCACTCTGCTCTGAACTCTGATGGTTAATTTACTTACAGCAAGGTCTGGGAAATTAATTCATTAAGCTACTTAAATAATGAGGATATAAGGCCAACATACAGCAACAAAAGCAATATATTTTAGATGAGTAAGTCACAGATTGCCTGGGTTTTTTTTCCCCCAAGATGCCCTATCTGCTGTTTATTCGTTCTTGCTAAGTTTGTAGGGATATACAGCACAAGTGGAAAGGTCCAGCAGTTAGAAGTTACTCAGAGAGAAGAATCTGCTTGAGGTGAAATAACTGAATTATTAAACAGAGAACATAATCAATATAACAAATACAAGCTAGTATTTAGTGACGTGGATAGAAGACACAAGTAGTGTCCCTACAACTGAGTCCAGTCATCAAAGACAAAGCAGAAGCAGGTAAGCAAAAAAGCAGACATATGTGGAAAGCAAAATTTGAAACTACTTTAATAAAACAGAAAAAGGAATTATATTAGGCTATATCAGATAAAAATCACTAAGCAATGTAATAGCTCCTCTGTACTAGAAAAAATTTAAATACACTTGCATTCAAAATAAGATTAAATACGCTGAAAGACTGATTCTCTAACATTTATTTCTTCCCCCCCGCCCCCGCCCCGCATTGCCTAAATCTCAATTTCTAAGACAGGTAAGCAAATTAAACAAACTAATGGCCATCACTCACATACCAAGGGAAGAGAACAGAAAATTAGTTGATGCTACCATGCCCATTTTTTATATAAAAACAAAAAGTGGAATAAAAGAGCATTTCATTATAGATCCAAACATCTCCACATGTGTGCAATTACTTACTAGTGACTTGGCTAGTTTTACAAGTGAACTATTCACCTAACTTCACAGGAATTTTCAGGTTCTTCTGTCAGCATAAATACTAGAAATTTTCAGAAAGCAGACCAATGAACAGACTCAATCTCATTCCTCTTTAAAACATACTTGTAACATTATTAGGAAAGTCTTTTCCTTGTTCTCTTCTTAGCACGCAACAGGTTTTTTTGGTAGTTAAACTGCTATACTAAATTGTCTGAAATGTAACTCTGCTACAGGAAAAATTAATCATGTTTGTAGCATTTTGTGAAATACTGTACCACTGTTTTATCAGCATTTTGCTGTTACCACAGCTTCTCTCTTCCTTTGTCACCTTCAATTTGTTCTGGGCACTTGCTATTCGAAAAATAGTACTCTCTCAAATCACAGATTATTCTCACATCCAAATAAGGCAATAATATATTTGCCAAGCACTTAAGAAGTCAATAATTTGGAGTGGAAGTAGGATTCGTTTTTAAGTCCGCAAGTGACGTTATCAATTCTGAAATCTTTAAATATTAGTTTACAAATATTGCTTATAGCTTAATAGCATCATAGATGTAACTTCAAAGATATTGGCTCTAGACAGTAATTATATCCTCAGCCTAATGTTGCAGTTAATGGACATACACATTTCAATGATAATTGCAATGCCTGAACATGATAATGTGCCTTTATTAGCAGCTACAAAATAAAGCTCAGTTACAGCCAAGTGCAGAATTGAACTCTGCTAATTATTTATTTTTAAGATTGCCTGATTTGTGTCATAAAATTCTAAAATAAAATAGCACAGCACTTAAACCAGTGCTTTACTTGCAAATATGTGATTAAATAATATCTACATTCATACAGGTTTTAGTTGTCACGAGCCATGAGCCAAAAGATAACAAATTAGTAAGATAAAGGTGTAGGTAACTGAACAACAAATACACTGCACTTAAGGAAAAAAAGAGGAGATTTTAAGGATTTCATGATTTTAAACAGCATTGCAAGAAAAGGAGGAAGACAAAGAGTACAAAATGTAAAATCTGGGAGAAGAGAAAGCAAAGCAAAAATTCCCAAGCAACACAGAAGAAAAACATATCGATTCATGCATAAAACAACCAAGTTAAAAATGAAAGAATTGAGGATATATAAAATGAAGAATACTTTACAACTCAACCTGATGAAGAACCTAACATTTATGACTCTGCAAAGTTCTTAGTGTTTGTCTTTATGTCCCGGTAGGTTCTTTGCTGTACAGTATTTCCAAGTAATGGAGAAATTCAATACAGACATTTCTAAAAGCAGTTAAAGAACAGGCACAGTGTGTTGTGATTTAAAGTTTGCCACAGCATTTTAAATATGACTTGCTGTCTAGTCCCATGAATTAAAATGTCACAGATTCTAGCTCTCTTGGTTTTGGTTTGTTGTTTTAAGTTAAAAACAAAAGTTAGAAACAAAAAATTCTACACTAAGTACTTAAAGAATCCTTCAAAGTATTAGATTTCTTCAAAGGAAATCCAATTATTTTTCACATGAAACAAGATGGTTGCCGGTTCAAGCCACAATCCAGAGTTTAAGTTAGTTTAAGAAACATTAAATATTCTCATTTCATTTTTGCTCTTTAAAACTTTGGAAACAAGGTTTTTCTTTAAAGGTGTGACTAAAATCACCAGGAAAACACTTGTCAAATACTACAAATATATTTGTCCATTTCAGTCTTATCTTTCCCAGCATTGTGACCATACTGATAGCTGAGGGTACATAAAGAGGCTTAAAGTCTCTTTGAAATTTAAGTTGGTACCTTGTAACCTCTTAAGCTCTGGAGCTAAGCATAACAACTTACTTCCTCTATTTTAAAGCTAAAAATGTTTAGAAGAAAAAGTCTGCAAAAAAGTCATTAATCAGATCTCTTAGGATGATTGTATCAGTTCTTCAGATTTGGAAAAACCTTGCAATACTGTAATCACCCATCACAATACTACGTACTTATTTTGATTTCTGTACTTAACAATTACATTCTATTTAATGCAGCATGGACCGTCACATGAATTTGGAGGCTTTTATGACCAGCACTATGCAGTGTTTCCCTCCCATCATTTATCTAGAAAAAACACGTACCTGTGGTGCTTGATACAAACCACGTTCTGTTTGCAACATTCCTTTCCTACACATACAACCACAGAGGAAAGGCTACACACTGCCTCAAAAGGAAAAGAATTTCGCAACAGCTGTTACAGCTTTTCATCAGTACGAGATGGATCCAAGCCCCACTGAAGTCAATCCCTACTTTCTTTTCCTATATGAATTGCAAGGAGATTGGATGAAGACAGTGTGGTAGCTATGAAACACAGTAAAAATGAGATTTGGCCCAGTGAAGTGAAAAATACCAGTGACAATATTTTTCTTCTGAAACAACTGTTCTTTATTCTTCCTAAAATATACCATAGAAGTAAGTTGCAACCAATTCTATGATGCTTCCTTAACAAACTCTAAATGTTAAACTTAAATGAGAGGCATTTCATGCAATCTGAAAAATATTCAGTTCAATTAAAAGTAATTGATGCATGGTGAAATAATTCTTCCCAAAGCTGCTGTAAAATCTTCAAAAAATAAAGCTACTTAATAATTTTCATCTCCTACAGGCTAGAGAGAAGCATTATTGCATATTAAAAATTGGAGTGTGGTTTTCCCAGAGGTAAAAGAAAGTTATTAAAACAACCTATTTATTGTTGATATAACTATCCATTTGTGCTACACAAAAAGTAACAATTTCAGTACATTAAAAGAAAAGCTAATTAAGGCATAATTAGTATTTTCTATGTTTTGATAATTAAGGGTTAGTTGGCTATTTCTTTTCAAATTTCTATTTGATGTACCCCAACAATGCCTTTAATGAGCAGCTAACACTATTGAATCCCTGATGGCTGAGGAGTTTAGTGACCACTACTACATTACTTTCATTTATCACTGCCTCTTTACCTATAAATTAAAGTAGCCCTGTAGCTATGTTGATCTACTTTATATCAATTTCTTCATCCATATCAGCTGAATATGTATGGCATTAACCTCATTTACTAGTTTGGAGAAGCTGAATTAAAATGAGATCTAATTTCTAGTGCACAGAACAATTTCAAAACTGCCTGCTAATTTCCAGCACCTGTCAGTGTTGTGATCTTCACCTCATCGTAATGAAATAAAACAGTATATATATTTTACAGCTCAGACAAGGATAATAATTCATAAGTGTTAAGATATCATTAATCATGAAGACGCTAGGACCCAGAATCTTTTACGAGACACACACAAATCAAGACCTTTTCTTGCAAAGATCCCCACTAAAGTCAGTGGGACTGCTGCAAATCTCTGGGTCTTATATTGTGCAGGGTGAAAAGTAGTCCCATTCTGCACAACTCTGTTGGGTTTTGTTTGGTTGGTTTGTTTTGTTGTTTTTTTTTGTTGTTGTGGTGGGTTTTTTTTGCTAGGTCATGCTTCTGTATCTGCAGGCAATGTAATCAGAGAAATATACATACTCTGAAGAAATATCAAAATAACGTAAATCAACAGAATACACATTACACATTAGAAGACAAGGCTGTGTCCAGTGGTTAGATGATACCTGGTTACATGTGGTTTTTGCTTTCAGCTACTGCAGCAATATATAGCAGGGAAATGGTATTTTTTCCTCCCCTCTAAACACACTGTAGTCTAAATTCTAAACGCTCCAGATTTTTTTTATCATAATGCAGATTTACCTCATATGCCAAGTCTATAATTTAAAAGCTTTAAAAACAAATATAGATGCAATCCTAAATGTTAATATAGTAACTTCTTTGTATCAACCACAGAAACAAATAAAATATGTGTAGCATACGGTATGAAACCCCATTTGCATCGCCCCACCGCACTTTATAGTCATGCTTCAACTTGTATTTGTAAAGGCTCTTCATGAAACATTAATCCATACTCTTACTTCTTCACTTTCACCTGCCCTAGATTGAAAAACAGACCAGCTTCCCCAGATTTCTCAACTGATGTACCTAAAGAAGTGAGAGCTCTATCTCTTCATTTGTACATGGGGCTGTTTCCCAGAAACAGAAGAGCTGAACTCTAACTCCTACTTTTCTACCTTGTGTCCCTGTCACTTTTACTTAAGGCTGGGGGAAAAAAAAGTAAAACCGGGAACACCCTGTTGCCAGTGATCTTCACTTCTGGAGGTATCCCTCAAACTAGAGCCACCTGGTACAGATTAAAATTACCTCCAGACCTCCCTAAACAAATTCAGAGCTACTGTTTGATTAGAAAGAGCAGAACACAGAACCATTAATTGCTTCACAGTGGAGCAAAAGAGTTTACCTAAATGCATTTTAACCAATAAATTACTTTTAATATACAAAACAAACACCAACCTTCCAAGCATAACTATTCCGGTTAAGATTATGGATGGGATTTCTTAAAAGTTTCTCTGCTTATAAAAGCTGAGAACAGAACTCCAGAAATGATCAGTAATCAGGCTCTGCTAAAAAGCATAGCACAGTCTCAAATACTTGCCAGTACTAATATTGTTTTCACCATGCCACCCTTATCTAACATGTGAATAGGTTCCAGTTTTGACCTCTATGTTTCAGGAATAGCAATAGTAAACTAAAGGGATAACTCTAGTTAAATAGCGCCACATGCTGTGGAAAGTAAACATGACAAGTACAAAATTAAGATAAAGTCCTTAAGCTCAGTTAGAATGCCACAAGAAAGCCAGAGTGTAAATCAGTGACATGACAGGGAGTTCTATACCCTAATTCTAAACTCTACTTAACACTTTTTACATTAATATTTTTAATGCAATTTCTTTCTCACATATAAAACCACTGTAATTGTCCACTAAATGCTTGTATTTTCAATCACAAAACATTTAACAACTAAAACCATTCCCCCAAAAAACTGAAGATGCAAAGGAACAATAAAAAGCCTATTTCTGTACATTTTTCAAGAGCAAACTGTAAGAATAACTCTCAGTTGCATGTCAAGAGAAGTCTTCAACCAAAACCATCTTTTTTATAGAATCCTTATAAGCTGTACAGATATGAAAAACTGAACTGAACACTGTTAGAAGTGTCAGGACTCCACATTATGAAGACCCCTTACTGTCAAACTGTTTTCAAGTTAAAGATATGATTCTAAATTAATGTAAGAAATTTTAGTAATTAACATAACTAAGCTGAATTTCCCATGATATATTCGTCGGTAAAAATTATCCAACAAGTTGCAGTTTGATTTACTCTTGGCAATCTCTCACTACCAATTAGAGACAGAGAGCCAAATACGCCCACCCATGCCATCAACTGCTGATCCAGCTGCTCCCCCAGGGGGTAGTTTGGAATAGATGCCGTTTGAACCACTCTAGGGAAGGCTACAAACCCCCCCTGTTGCTTTTTTTTCCCCTCCAAGGACAAATTTCTGAGGCATCTGGAAGCAGGGAAAGGTCCTGGCTAACAAGTCTTGCCTTTTTATCCTTGTTTAGCCCAAATTAGTGTCCCAAGTGCAAAAAAGTTGCACTCTTCCTAGAAAGGTTGGACTAGATGACCCCTGAGGTCCCTTCCAAATTGGGATTCTGTGATGTATTATCTGTGTGAACAAATACACTCTGCAACAACACAAGCAGCATTCAAGCACAAGGAGACAACCTCAAGATCTGGTCTATCTGCCACAGCAAGGTAAAAACTTGCACGTAACTCATGACGCACCTGCTCATTAAGTGACGACAAAGCTCTAACCCACAATAAAAAAGGCAGCTAAAATACAGCCTTAGCATCCCCAACTTATTTTTTGCACTTGCCATGGGAAGTTAGCAGAAGCGTCACCAGGTAGTCTCTCTAACCTGCAGGCTCTCCAGTGAAAGTCCCACCTGTGGCTGGATCACTAAGAGATCTTCCTTAGCATGGATAAATGAGTGAACTCATGCTTTGAGCTAGAAAAGGAGTTAGTCTCCTCTGCCAACTCTCCATGTTCAAAGATACTGCAATTCCTGTCACTCTGAGTACTCATACTCTTTTTCCTTTTAAAATGGCTGTAATGAGTTACTTGAATCATGCCAGGCTAAAATAAAATCCTCAAATAACAAAAAAATTCCTTATCGGTGGTGGATTGACATAACTCACAATACAAATAGAAGGGCTCACTTCCCCCCTAAGCATGCTTTTACACTGGCTAAGCCATAGCAAACAACCGTGACCATTTATAATAGTCTTATTAGGAAGCATGAGATTAGACTGGCAGGACTTCTGGTTTATTCTGTACTTTAAGGAAGAAGGAATTAAGTATATTCTGGACGTAAATCAAAAGCCCCCATAGCATCTCGGGTAGTACATGCCAGTACTCCCTTACCGGCATAGTTAAAAAGCTTTCCCTAAGTCTTCCTTGCTATAAATTAAGCCAATTAGCATCCTATCTTTCCCTTGAAGGGCACTGAAGACGTCTGATCACTAGCTTTTCTAAAGCAACTCTTGATATCCTTGATTTTTGTCCCGTCCCCCCCCAATATTCTACTTGCTAAACTAAACCAAAGCAGTATCTTCTGCATCTTACTGGCATTGTCGTACTCTCCCATTTGTCTACAGTCTTCTCAAAAGTATGGTGCCCAAAATTGGGCACATTATTCTAGCTGAAGCCCAGTCAGAACTAAATATTCAGAATTGAATAAGAAATTCCAGCACCTGACACAATATTCCTACTCCTACATCCACAAAGATATTTTATTTTACTTGTGTGCAAAACCAACACGTATCCTTGTGTTACCTGTTTGGAACACATTCTTATCAGCAGCATTTTCTGAAATTATGCTGCCTGGTCAGAGATTCCCCAGTGGTATTTGTAAGTGGGAATTTTCATTCCTAAGCATGGTGTTTCACCAGCATTTTAAACTTTCAGGTTATTGCTCCAGCTTATGAAGATCTTTCTGAACTCAAATTCTGTCCCATGGGATCACATTTCCTCCCAGTCTAGTGTCACTTGGAAATATAAATAAATAATTGTATAGTTGTTATGTTAAGAATATTGGCAAAGGAAAAGCCTCATTCAAAACAGCAATGTTTTCTCTAATAAATAACATGGCTCTGATGTCAGGAATCAGATTTCACTGCAATATTACACTACTAACAGTAGTGGCTATCAGTGGCACACTACAGTAATGCTCGAGCTACCACAGACAGAAGCTGAGACTACAATTTCAGTAAAGCACAGTGCAGTGCTTTTCCAGCCAACTTTTCTACTACCCTGTTAGCATCCAAACCAGCAACATGCCACAAAAAGATGACTCTATGAAGGTTAAGTCATATCATCATTAAAACAAAATATGTATTGATAGGCAAATACATATTAATAATGCTGTACAGTACCAGAGAATCCAGTCTAGTATTCAACGGAAATGAAATATATATTCATTCAAAGGTCTATCTGTTCCAAAATACAGTATCTTGATGTATTATTTTTGTGTTGGAAATGCAATGCTACTAAAAGTATATTACAGTATCATGGAAGAGATCTCCAAGGTTTTCCTATTCTTCCTTAGACAGCAAGCCCCAGTGGACTGTTTAATAAGAATGCATTAATTTTCTTTCTAGCCAGTTTTCTTCTTCTATAATGAGTTTGCTTTTATTATATGCACACTCTTAAGAATATGAGTTAATTAATGAATAAAATTTGTATATTTATACAGAAGACATTCTACAATTTCATTAGACTATTCAGTCTGTTTTTCTGTATGCAAGCATAGGATCACATAGAGAAATATTCTAAAAAACTATTTCAACCTGGCTGAAGCACGCAGAATTTCCATTATCCATTCTGTAAATAAAACAATTCAAGCAATCCTGAATATTTATATTAACGTGTATTAACTTAGTCATTTGATATATGTCTGATTTTTCTGCTTCCAAGTGTGAGCCTTTTTTATTGCATATTTGTAGATAGCTGCCAGCAAGACACAGTATCAGAGGATTTACAACTGTGAGGGTAGAATGCCATCTGCTGCTATACTTGCTGCTACAGCAGGATAAAACAGAAGAATCATGCAAGTGCTGCCTTCTGCCTTTCTCTTAACTGTAAAAATGTATACAAACATCTCATTTTGTTTTATTAAAAATTAAAAAAACCCAACACCACTAAAACTGGGAGCTCAGATGCCTTTACCCACAGCTTTTGTTATAGGATCTGGTGAAAATGTGATCATGGGATTCTATCAGTGCAAACGAGAGGCTGTTGTATCAGGCCTACTACAGCAAAACAAAAAAGAGTGTAATTTGACTGCAAAATAAGTTATACTGGTAGATTAAAAAAAAAGCACACTTTGAAAATGCATTTGCAATGAACTATGGAGTTGCTAGACTGGGAATGGAGTTTAGAAACACTCCTTGAACTGTTATGCACCGTGAAAGCCTTGCAAAATTCCTACATTCCCAGTCTGATTACATACAAAACATGTCACAAGCAAAGGCAGTATATAGAATATGATATATTACGAGTTTGATTCATGTCCACTTATTGGGGTGGGGGGAAAATCCAAAACAATAAAACAAAACAACGCAAAAACGTTTTCTTAAACTCATCCTACAGTTTCCCCCATGTCCTTTCAGTAAAAGTTAATTCTTTCTGTTCAAAGTGCTCTTCAATAAATCAAATGGAAACATTAGCCAGCATTTTACTCAATAATTAACGGTTTAACCTTACACACACAATGCAATTGCAGAGGCAGTCTTATGGTTATTCAAAACACATTGCTGAGCTGGATAAATTAATATGTATTGAATTCTGGTGTAGTTGGCAAATGTTCAAGTTTTACTTTTTTTTTTTTTTTCCTACTGACAACAGAGCTCCAGGTGATTAGGTATAAATAATACACTTCAGGCTTTTTTCCTTTGCTTCACCCACATACAAATGCTTCTTCCAGCTTTCTATAAAGATGGACATCAAAAGCTTGGCTATATAATCTCCTAATAACAATCTGTTTACATTGATAGGGTTTCTTCACACACCTACAACAAAACCCTCAAAATTAGATAGAAAGAAAATATAATCCAGGAATTACAAGTGCTGTACAGCCACGTTGCCTTTGAATTGCAATCAACAGGAGTTTTGCTAATAAAAATACCAGGACCATGAGTACATTTTTACTGAGTACCTTCTGTTACTTAGCATTAGAGCACTGCACCATATTCAAAAATAACAAATCAGCTTTGACAATTGAAAGGAACACATTGCTTTAATGAAAAAGTAATTCAGTATAGCGTAAAACTTTATTTTTAATATTAAGTGAGGAACTATTCAATAAAGTTGAAGTACAGTTCAAACCTAAAGGGATAAAAGAATTCTTGAGATTGGGACCATTCACCAGAAAGCAAGGATAGAGTACTACACAAGTAAACCCAAATCTCAGTCACTGTCACAATTCTTGCTAAAGATTTGCTTGGGGCTCCAACAGAATTCTTTCAGTCTTTCTTGAGATCAATTGATCTCATCTTACTGACATTCTCTTTACAACATCTATATTACGACTGTCCCCTACAGTTAAGGTGAATTAACTGCTGCTTCTTCAAAAATGCATCTTACTTTTCCCACTTCCCTATTTAAAATGCAGAAAAGCCATGTAATGTGAGAAATGCAGTGGAAACCACATAAATGAGTAACTGTCAAAAGAACAGAACTATTAAAAGAATAAATCTTGTGTACCCAGCTGTGAAATATAACACAATATAGCAGAACCCAGCTAAATGTTTCAAATAAAAAATTGAAATGCAAAGTATCCTAAAATTGTTTAATGAACATAGCTGTTAAAATATTAACTCCTCGCATGCCAAAACTCAAAAGCATACACGATAGGAAGCCTGCTCAGATGAACAACACGTTAATAAGTTATCTGTCTCTCCATCTATCTTTCCACCTAGACAATCAGCCACCAGCTAAGCTCAACAGCTTTTACATGTAAGATATATTGACAGGTCAATTTCTGCACAGGCTTTTTTATTTCAAATGTTGTGGTTTACAGCAAATATTTACCTTTGAGGTGTGCTGAAGCTGGTCTCCCACATATGTTTTGCGGAACTGATCCAAGAACCACAGAATTGCCAGTTCTACTTTTTCATTACTAGACTGTGGTAACTGGGCATCCATCAAAGATATCAGCTGAAAAACTCTTAATGACAGGAAAAAAAACATTTTCAGGAAGAATTCTCAAATTGAACAATATTGTCACACCTTATTTCTTTAGGAACCCATCAGTCATTTTTTTGTTTGCCTAAGTTTCTTCTAGGATTTTATTTTGTTTAGATGCTAATTATGCTAATTGACCATTAATAAACATAAACATCAACATAATGCTTTTCTAATTACTTCATCACTTGAAATTTTCTCGGATATATATGTTATACTGTGGTGAGTTTTTAAAATGGGGTTTTTTTATTCCTTAAAGCATCAATTACATGATGAAAGAAACAAAGAAATCTGAGAAGCATGGGTCTCAAACTGCAAATGCAAGATAAGAGGTGTTCAATTTCCCTGGAAATTGAAAATATTGTACTTAGAAATAAGTTTAAATATGCAGTATACAACACACTGTCTGCCTCACTTCTTCCCACTTATGTCTCTCCTAAAACATCTGAACAAACATATATTTTCTGACCTAAATCTTTACTTGGTATGTATCTCTATATTACCAGGACTGATTTCAAAGAATCCATTTTAGCCTATGTCAGCTATGAAAACACTTTATTCTTTAAAGGAATTTTCCTTTATCTAATTTCCCATGTTCTTCTGCTATCTTGTCTTTGAAATCCTAATTCCCTAGCAATTAAAAAACTTATTCTCACCTTTTGCCAATTCTGAATTATATAGTCACTGGATTAGAAGTCAGTAGCTACTTCATCTCTAAGCCTGTATATTAAAACCTCTCACTTTTAATAAAAACATAGTAGAAGATTGCTAACACCACAGAGCCCCAGGGTAGATTAGGAAGGCAAGAAACAAAGCAGAAAATATAAGTCTTTTGTCCAATTCTAAGTTGTATACCCTTCTTCGTGTGTTAGCTAGTGGATGTAAACAACAATCAAATATGCACGCCTTTGTTAACGTACTTGTGAATGAAGACAAGCATACTTTTAAGTCTAGAGCCTTCTTTTTTATTTCAAGCTTTAGCCTAAAGATAAGTTTAAATTTTCAATGCTAACCAGCAGTTCCTCTGCACTTCTTCACCCACAATAATTAATGTAAAGTAAGTAGTCGAGAAAATAATACCCACAACTCACAACTAATAAAATTAACACTGGTATTCAAGTATAACGCACAAATGAAAACAGGCAGGGGCACATCTAAACTCTGCTTATAGTAAGAGACATATTTGCCTTTAATCCTCTTCCCTTCCTCTGAAACATAGTTTTGAAATGATAGCCTTAATAGCTCCTTCACTGCTTAGGATGATGAATCAGGAAAGATCAAAGACAGTGGAATGGTCTCAACCCACAGGAAATCAATATAGTCCTTGAGCACTCACCTTCCAAGAACTGGACAAAATTTGAGACATTTCAATTCAAAATATCTGCTGATACTAAACATCATTAAAAAAATCAAAATAAAGAATTCAAAATAAGTCATACTTACCGACAGGATAGTTCTCCATCCATTACATCATGTTCATCAGTACTAGTGTATGTTAATCGTCCTCCCACAAAAGTACCCACAAAATAGACAAGCCATGCCAGACGTCCTAACATTTAAAAGAAAAGAACAGTTAATGATTATAAACCATTATGCTAGTACAATACGCTTCCATAAGGTATTAGCAGTTCTATAAGGTATCAGACTGTAGAACGCTGTCAAGAGAATGGTTATGTCTCTCCCTTTATCGTATTTAAAACCTACTCAGACAAATCAACTAACAAAAAATTCCTTGCAGAACTGACAGATAAACTAGAGCAGCCTATTAAGCTTGACTTGCTTATAAATAAAAAAGAAAAGAATTAACCTAAAATATAAATTAAGCAAACTCAGCCTGGTAAGATTAGATATACCATTAATCTACTATCCCTCACTTGCCTGCCACAAGTTACTTCAAGGCATGGAACAATTTTATCTACAGTGAGGCTGTTACATCTACTTATCATAGCATTAGGAAGTAATTGAGACTCACTATAACTGACTTGTTTCTTAGTTCTATTTCAAATAAATAATTCCTAGTAATATTAAACTAGTATCTAAAGTCATTTGCACATAGAAATTATTTTTGTCATAAGTCAGACATATTCTTCAATAAAAGAGTTTGTAAACTACCACATGGTTTTGAAAGTCTCTGTGGACTGTTTTCCAACAGGGTTTGAAAGACAGAGCTCATCCATTTCAGGACAAGCTGTCATGCCTTCTGATCCTCCAGATTATTTAGCTGTCAGTTTCCACTAAAGCACTTACAGGATCCACTGGCAAAGTCCTTATTAAGAAAGTACAACGTAGGGACCACAATTTCTGTAAAACTACAGTTCCATAAATAACTCCTTGGGTTTGTGTATGTAGTGTATCCTCCCTCAGGAAAGATGCAGTATTTTTCCCTAAAGTAAAGTAAAGACCAAAACCAAGACCTGGCTAGCGAATTAACGTAGACCTGTTAAAACTTCAGGATACCTCAACTGAAACGCACCGAGACTATAGAACAGTATAGCTACTTTTAGACTCCACCTTCATTTGGCAAAATACACTTTGTAATTAATTAAAATTAATTGCTTGAAAATAACAACACAGCAAAGACAACTTTTAGTAGTTTCCATGTAAGTTATTATAAGTTACAAACAAGGTTTCTCAGTAAGTGACATATTTACATAAACTAGATGATGTCTTGCCCTCATTACTAGGATTCTACCAAGTGACAACCATATAGCTGACAAGAGTGAAGATAACACCCTGCTGAATAAAGTGTCTTCTGAACACAATTTGAAGTTTAACATAAAGGATGAACTACAGCTAAACAAACGAGGTCACATTATCACTGTAAAACAGTATTTTATTTTGGATATTTCTAAATATGTACCAGAACATGCACAGTATCTACCAAAAGTCTTGAGGTTTTATTTCATGTTTGTTTCAAATACCTGATAAACGACATGAAATTAAACTTCACTTAATTCCCTCATGTGTTGCATTGTTGTATTTTGAAAAACCCAGAACTCATAGCACTGAATGCTCTACTTCCTAAGCTCCTTCAACCAGGAATGATTAATAGTTCTGAGGTGTTTCAGCACCCTTATGGCCCGAATCTGGTGACTATACATCATAAATAATTTTGTTTCAGTACAGTGTGTTCTATATATTGAAAAAAAGCTGAGATCAAATATACATTAAAAGATAATGCAGAGTATGGAATAACATGCAGATGATTTCAACGCAAGTACAGGAAAGTATTCAGGTTTATCTTAAATCTCAGCCTTATTTAAAAAAAAAACAACACAGGAATATGTAACAGAAAATACTTTGTGACGGGAACAAGTGTTGACTTTTGAGACAAGAAAAGATATATGAGGAAGACTTCCAAGTATCTTCTCATATTGTTACTGTTCCATGCCTAATAATCTGGAAGGACAGTATCAGCTGTCCTACAAGCAACATATTTCCCTGTTTCAAGACCTGCGCATCTTCACCCACAGAACACTTTCAGGGAAAACCCCCATCAGATACACTGCACACTGCAGTACAAACAGCTGTTAATTTAGGACACTAAGAGATTGCACCATCATTAGGAAAGCACTGAGCTGCTGAAGTGTTAGGAGAACAGACATAGTTCTAATAAATTTAGCATTAACAGCTACTAAAGAATGACCATTTGCAAAAAGCAACTGTGAAGTGGTGCTAGCTGGTTCAAGGAGCAGAGCCACCGCTTTGGCCAATAACCTTTTTAAAATAAAAACCTGTCTTCGTTTTTACAAATTGCAGTAACTCATTTTTAAGTACATAGTTATTTTTCTGATGATAGCCCTCTTTTCTTTGCACAATACCAATTAGCAGGTATGACTTCTTTCCCACTTTTATACCTTCCCTATTTAAAATTTTCAGTGCGTTTGCAATTACTGAGGCAGACAACATCTTTTCTTTTAGAAAATAATTATTGCTGTAATAATCTGTAATTATGGTTTATAACAGCAATAATCCCAAAGAAATCAGTCATTACCATAGATCACGAGTAATCATTAACTACTGTTAATGACCCATTTCTTGGGGATTATTGTTTTAGTAAACCATGACCGCATCACTATTGATACAGAGAGCAAGACAGTATAATAAAATGAGATCCTAATATTGCATTAACTTATTTTGTAACATTAAAAGCCATTAAACATCTAAATTTAACTATGTATATCTAGGGGATATAACAGTTATTGTTCGATATGAGCACAAATGTTTAGTTTGCAGAAAAGAAACACAACATTTAAACTGCATCAAATGTTTTCTAATGCATAACAGCAATCCCCAGAGCACTGACACTGAAAGACTCCAGCTGACTGTTTCCCTTTGGCCCCCCATGACTGGGGAATGCAGTATAAATTCAGACTGCAGCTGGTCAGTGAAATCAGGACATTAATGAAAGTATCTTGGTATAGAATGACATTGGTATAGCAGCCAAATAAAAGTTGATAGGTGCATGGAAGAAAGTGGAATTAATAAAAAAGATGAGCAGGAGGTCTCATATAAATTAGTGAAAAAATGGCTCCTACACAGGGGAGAACTGGCATATTCAAACTTCCAACAATAGAACAGCAAAATCAATCACAGACATTAATAGCATGCAAAGAAATAGCTGTATTATAGGGTAACCTGTCTCACCTTTTCAAAACAACACCATTTATCCATGTAAAGATGCAACAGCCATAAGATAACTATATTAGGAAAGAGCCAGTAGTTATAAAGACAATTTAAGTGAGACAACAGAGGACCAAAATAAGTATATGAAAGAATATCCCCAAAGTACTTATTATTTTCACAAGTTACGCTACAATAAATAACGCTTCTTGAAAATTAGCTAATTCATCTTAACAGAGCTGTATAAAATAAATTAAGGTTTTCAATTTTACATTAATTTTTACACACAGATAAATGCAAAAAGAAAAGTTAACATATTAATTTTCAAAAAATATTCATCAAGTTGCAGCTGAGTCCCATGAGGGCACCTGAGGCACTAAAATGTTGGTTTTCAGAAATTAAAAGTTTTTACAGCTCTCATGCCTATAGTCTAAAGATGTATCAAGATGCTAAAACAAACACAACAATTGCCAACGTATATTATTTAATACAAAGGCAACTAGTGCAAATGTGGTGCAAGGTGACTTGGATCATTAATTCCTAGTTCAAGAAAAGGTCTACGTATATCTGCCGTAAGATCATCACTCTTTCTTTCATATGCAAGTATATGGTTTTTGGCACATAAAACACAGCCTAAAAATTAAATACTAACCTTCCTGAACTGTGATTTCTAATGGATTCCTACTAGAAGAGTGCAATAGTTTTTGGTAGTTTTGTGCATTTTGGTCAAACAACTGTACAAGAAGTGTACAGGTCTTTTCGTATTCACACCTGCTAACTGTACACAGTTGCTCCAGCTGTTGGAAAACTGTAGCTGTATCATCCAGTGGATCTTCTAAGCCATCTCTGGAATAGAAATAAAAAGTAATCACTTAGCCACTACTGCTAAAAACCTGATGCTGTTTTTCCATTCAGATCTTGAACAATCACTGAACTGCTGAACTACAAAAGCCTTAGCAGCTTGTGCATACAACAGACAGACATAAGATCTAATTTTATTTCCATACATACACATACACACAAACACAGAGCAGTATTCTATTTGTGCTTTCCTCTTAACAAGTATTTTGAAAAGCGCAGAAGGAAGATTAGGTTGGCAGTATGAACACAGAAAGGCAAAGTCTAAAGAACTAAGGTCTACTGTACCTGAACAGAATATTAACATGCAGCATCTTTCTTAGAGAATGATGGGAAGAAAGAACGGAATACTTCGTAGGAATGGATGTTGCATGTTCATCAAATTAAGCATAAGACCATGATACCAAAGCCAACAAGCAAGCTTCAGTAAAATTCCATGCAACTGCTTTATAAATCTTTATTTTATTCTGCTGTAAACAAGCTGTGACCCTATGGAATGCCTGTAACAAACAGACCAATAGGTCTTGCCATAAAGTGTAACTATACTCATTACACAAATCACAACAGGAAAGGTTTATTCATCAGAGGGTTACCCTTTCGTTGCACAGGGAACAATCAATCTACAGATAAAAAAAACATCCAAAAAGCTAACAAAGCTAACAGTGCTAACATCCAAACTTTGAAAGATATACACCGGCTGAAAATCCCAATGTTCAAGATGGTCTGAAACAGACCTTTTATCAGGTATTTACAAATATTTGAAATAAACGTTCTCCTTCTACTTTGTAGAAAAGCATCCTACTGTAGATGCCTTGTAGAAGGTGTTTCACAGGGCTCAGTTTTGGAGTCAGTCTTGTTTAATACCTTTATCAATGATCTGGATGAGAGGATCGAGTGCACTCTCAGTACATTTGCAGACAACACCAAGTTGGGCAGGAGTGTTGATCTGCTTGAGGGTAGGAAGGCTCTGCAGAGGGACCTGGACAGGCTGGATCAATGGGCCAAGGCCAATTGTATGAGGTTTAACAAGGCCTAATGCTCGGTCCTGCACTTGGGTCACAGCAACTCCATGCAACACTACAGGCCTGGGGCAGAGTGGCTGGAAAGTGGCCTGGCAGAGAAGGACCTGGGGGTGCTGGCTGAAATCTGGCTGAACATGAGCCAGCAGTGTGCCCAGGTGGCCAAGAAGGCCAACAGCATCCTGGCTTGGATCCTGAATAGTGTGGCCAGCAGGACTAGGGAAATGATCGTGTCCCTGTACTCAGCACTGATGAGGCCACACCTTCAATATTGTCTTCAGTTTTGGGCCCCTCATACAAGGAGGACATTGAGGTCCTTCTTGGCATTCAGTGGCTCTGTTGAGAAGGACCTGGGAGTGCTGGTGGACAAGTTGACCAGGGCCAGCAATGTGCCCTTGTGGCCAAGAAGGCCAACGGTATCCTGGGGTGCATTAAAAGGAGTGTGGCCAGCAGATCAAGAGAGGTTACTCTCCCCCTCTACTCTGCCCTGGTGAGACCACATTTGGAGTACTGTGTCCAGTTTTGGGCCCCCCAGTTTAAGAAGGATTTGGAACTGCTTGAGCAAGTCCAGTGGAGAGCAACCAAGACGATCATGGGGCTGGAGCATCTCCTTTATGAGGAAAGGCTGAGAGACTTGGGTTTCTTTATCCTGGAGAAGACTGAGGGGGGATTTCATCAATACCTATAAATATCTAAAGGGTGGGTGTCAGAATGATGGGGCTAGGCTCTTTTCAGTGGTGCCCAATGACAGGAGAAGGGGCAGTGGGCACAAGTTGGAACACAGGAAGTTCCACCTCAATATGAGAAAAAACTTCTTTCCTGTGAAGGTGACAGAGCATTGGAAGAGGCTGCCCAAGGGAGGCTGTGGAGTCTCCTTCCCTGGAAACATTCAAAACCCCACCTGGATGTGTTCTGGTGTCCCTGCTCAAGCAGAGGAGTTGGACAAGATGATCTCCAGAGGTCCCTTCCAACCCCTACCATTCTGTGTTTCTGTAATTCTGTGAGGTGCTGAAGCGTGTCCAGAGAAGAGCACCAAAGCTGGTGAAGGGTCTGGAGAACAAGTCTTATGAGGAGCAGCTGAGGTAGCTGGGGTTGTTTAGCCTGGAGAAGAGGAGGCTGAGGGGAAACCTTATTGCGCTCTACAACTACCTGAAAGGAGGTTGTAGTGAGGTGGGGGTTGGTCTCTTCTCCCAAGTTACTAGCAACAGAACAAGAGGAAATGGCCTCAAGCTGCATCGGGGAGGTTTAGATTGGATATTGGGAAAAATTCCTCCACTGAAAGAGCGGTCAGGCATTGGAACAGGCTGCCCAGAGAGGTGGTAGAGTCACCATCCCTGGAGGTATTTACAAGTTGTGTAGACATGGCACTTCAGGGCATGGTTTAGGAAGCATGGTGGTGTTGGGTTGGCGGTTGGATTTTATGACCCTAGAAGTCTTTTTCAACCTTAATGATTCTAAGAATCATTAGTTCCTCATTCACCCTTACTCAAACAGGAGAATAGCTATTCAACCCCCTAAAGGGGCAGAAGTGACTTTGCTTCCATGGTTCCAAGCTACTTATTTCTCTGTCTGAAGGACCAGCAGGATGGCTCCTAAATGGAGGTTGATATTATTGACTATACTGGTTTTTAAGAAAAATGGTCATTCCAGAAAACAGTATTTGTTTGCAAAGATATCAATTAATCTCCTTGGAGCAAACGGAAGAAGTCTTATGAAATCAGCTCCCAGACATCCCATGTTTCTCAAGAACGGTCTGGATGTTTGATATTGAAGTCTACATTTTATATTGCTGTCTACAGAAATGCCACAACTGATGATATTTATCCCATAAGAGAATAAGACAATACCACAGTGGTATACAAATCACTCAGAGCTAGGAACAGATACATGCCAACAGCATTACCAAGACTGTTAAGAATGACACACCCTGGTAGAAAAGATGATCAGTACCTTCCTCATTTGCTCCCTGTTGGCTTTTTTCACAGATTAGAAAGCTCACTCCTCCACAACATAACAAGGACATCCAGAAAAATCTCTCATGAGTGCCCAACAAAGAAACTGCATTTTCAGTGCTGATGGTGATCCTGATGAAGACAACAGCACATTTCAATGGAGCTGGTCATGCCAGATGGTTTGACCCAGAAGCTCAGCCCTGCTGAGTGCTCCAAGTCTGGAAGCTGATACAGAATGTACCACTCAGTAGAGAAGAAAGCTGAGACATGAAGGTTCAACCCTGAGATTCCATTACAGAAAAGCTGAATGAGAAGATAAAGTGAAAATGCCAAAAGAAGAATAGGCTGGTTGAGAGAAGGCCCAGGAAAACTGGCTGCACCTGCAATCAGCTGCTCATCCTTCCCTGTTCTAGCACTGGAACACTGGAAGCACCCCTAGGTAGTATTAATTCCGGTTCTTGAGACAATGAGAGAGAAGTTCACTATTTTGAACTGTTACAAAGTCAGCCTTTAACATACCTATGGTGATAATATAAGGCAAATAACACTAACTACAGCCTAGTCACTGAACAGTAAGATGACAGATTACATAATTTCCAGACATGAGATTTTGGCCAAGTTGAGACAAAAGGACAAATATGGTGAAGCTGAATGCGCTTCCTCACACAAACTGAACAAATGACATCACCTCAGTAATGTAAAATTGAAAAGGAAAAGCAGATGTGGCTTGTTCTGCAGTCCCATGGTCTGACAGGAGATCCTACCAGTAGGAATTCATATAAACCCTTTGAGAAAATTAAATCCCAGCAATCTAAACACTTTTTTCCTATTTGCTATATTATGGCGTAAACTATAAGGTCATTTACTTAAACTATTAAGAAGAAGATTTGAACTAAGAAATTTTAAATTGGCCAATTTCAATCTTGCCACTCTCTAGCTTGTTCTATTTAGTCTCACCCTTTCTTGTGCATGGGGTTCATTCTGCTTTCCCCCATTACTCTACCCTCCATGGCCCTAGAAAGTGACTCATTGAGAAAACATGTCACAGCTGAACAATATATTTAAGTTAGATAGTCTTAAAAAAAATGGGTGGGAGAATAGGCTTTTTCCAAAACAAAGGCCCATGAGAGGAAAATCAATTAGAATTTACATTTGATTTTGGCATCGATTTAATAAGCAAAAGGAGTAAAATTATATCAGCCAATTATATAATCTAAAGAAACTGCCATGGTAATCAGAACCAGTGTACATACATTTTAAACATAACCAAAGTATATTATGCCAGCAAATCAGAAAATTAAACATTCCGTATTACAGTTTTAAAGTTGCAATTACGAGTTTACCTTATAACTACAGGAACACATTCCAGTCTAGAAGTAATATAAGCTTTTGTTATCTCAGGTGCATATGTATCTAAGAGGTGGGGTTCTGCCGTTTTCACAAAAGGTACAGATGCTACCATTCTTTGCCACAGAGTTAGCAAATAATGAACACTATTTGGAGCGAACTCCCAGTGCTATAAGAAAACAAAACATACTTCTGTTAAAGCATCCCAGTGTGATATTTTAGTTGTGAAACATGACACCTTTATGTTAAGTAGTCTTATTCATTCACGTAACTACTGAACTGAGTAGTTAGAACTGAGATATACTATGGCACACATTTCTAGAGTAGATCCAGAATTACTTGTAGGCATTCTTTCCTCCTTCAAGTGAAATCCACGATTCAAAACTCAGATCTAGGCCTAGATTCTTACACAGTTGTCCTGGTTTTGGCTGGGATAGAGTTAGTTTTCTTCCTAGTAGCTGGTATAATTCTGTGTTTTGGATTTAGCATGAGAATAATGTTGAAAACATACTGATGTTTTAGTAGGTTCTAAGTAGTACTTACACTAAGTCAAGGACTTTTCAGCTTCTTATGCTCTACCAGCTGAGAAGGCTGGGGGTGCACAAAAAGCTGAGAGGACGCACAGCCAGGACAGCTGACCCCAGTTGGCCACGTGATGTCATGCTCAGTATATAAAGCTGGGGGAAAGCTCGCTGGGGGGCCGCTGCTTGAGGACTGACTGGGCATCAGTCGGTGGGTGATGAGCAACTGCATTATGCATCACTTACTTTGTATATTATATTATTATTATTTTATTTTATTTCAATTATTAAACTGTTCTTATCTCAACCCACAGACTTTCTCACATTTACTCTTCTGATTCTCTCTCCCACCCCAGTGAGGGGGAGTGAGTGAGCTGCTGTGTGGTGCTCAGTTGCTGGCTGGGGTTAAACCACGACAACAGTGCACGATGAGATTTAAGTGCTATAAAACAGCCATCCAGAAATCCTAAATGTTGAGTGGGAAACTGTCTACAGCCACCTAACAGGAAATGTAAAGAACAGAAATGCATCTCAACTTTCTTTTCTGTTCCAAGCTTATGGAGTTACCATTGGCAATTCAGGAATTCAAAGGCCAAAATCTTCTAAAGCTCACTATCTTCAGCTGTTATCCTGAAGACCAGAGAAAGACTCTGGAGGAAATGGTAAAATAACAATTGTAGTATTACTCGAACAGTGTGCATGCCTTTATCTTGGTGTGTTTCAAAAATAAATCTGTAAAATTTTTAACACTCTGAGAATCTTGATCCTGTGATACGTGTCTTTCTCATACACATATGCATCCCTCAAAACTTTAGACAGTATTCCACATAGCTACTGAAACCAGCTCAGATGGGAACTTAGTACTCAGCAGCTCAGCATATAGGCAACTCTGTGTACACACACACACACACACACACACATATATATATATGCACAAAAGCAAAACACAAGAACCTAGCCAGTGTAGGCACTTTGAAGTTTACATGGGAGTGTAGCTGTAAGTATTTTGGGATTGGATAAAGGGTTTAGTTTGTTGGATTTTTTTTTTCCAGGGTGAGGACTAAGGCTGAAGGAGTAACATCTATCTATCTATCTCCTACTTCAGTGGTCATTTTCATCTTTAAATCTGCTCCCATTACAAAACTTCATAGGAGGAGTGGGAACTAGCCCTAGAGAATTTAGAAATCTCAGATACATCACTGACAAAACATATTTTTACATAAAGACAAGCCTCACCACCTCCCCAAAAAACACCAACATGCAGAACCAGGGTGAGTCCTCTTTGTCATTCAAGAGTTGAAGACTTCTGTATATATTCTTACCTGTAAGCTAGTAACAGTAAAATTTGCTATAAGTTGGATGACTTCTGGGTAATCTTTCACCATTACTAGCTCTCCTAGTTGATAGTTTGTCTTTAGCCGAGCCAAAAACCGACAGAATTCATGGTAATTACCCGGATCAGATAAACCCTAAATTTGAAGAAGCAAATTTTAAAAAGTTAACAGCTTAACCTAATAGAAATATTTAAAGCACTATTGCTAACTGGGTGACAATTCTATTTGCATATTTGCTTCATTTTGGATAGAAAAGTCAAAGCAAACAGATGTCTGGCTGAAAGTGGTTTTGATAGAGTCAGTAAATTAATGAAGACTAACTAGAAAAACAAATCTACAGCTGTTTTAGCATTTTAAATAAATAAAATGAAAAATAAAAAGATACCTGTGGATTTTCAAGTATTTGTTTCACTCCTTTGATTAGATTACCAAGATACTTGGCACGTTCTGGGTTGCTGAATAAAGACCTCCTTGTAGAAGCAAACTGAACTAAACAAGACAGTGCCTGAAGAATAAAAAAATACTCTAAGATTAAAAAAATTTAAACTTTCAGAAGTAATGTTTGGAGAAATACAACCTACTGCTGTATGTAGTACATTCTGTGGCTAAGGATTATTTTTGCAGCAATGTCTATATGATCATTGAACACCAATATGGCTCAGTTTTAAAATTTCCTTTCACAAGAGCTTTTGACTTCATCAAAATAATTAAGTGGATGTTTTCTATGTGGCTGAGTAGTGCTGAATTTGGGGAGGAAAGATTTAAATGCTTTCAGATTCAGAAATAAAAACTAGGGATGAAGTTCAAAGAAAAGACATTGTGACTGGGCACTGAGCCAGGGGACTCATAACATGCTAATACACAAAATAAAATAGGGTCTTTTGGACAAAGTACAGATGTAAAAAGACTATTTTCCATAATTACTTAAGTGTAAATCACTACATGTCACTTACTAACTGAGACAGCACTGGTGGAAGGGAATGATATAAGTCAAAAAACAGGTCCAAGGTCTCTGGCTCCAGGAAAACTACGGAAAAAGATAAGTTGGTTTTATCACTCTCTACAAGCAATAATTATGTATCCTTATTTTAATAGAATCATCTTCTTTTTAACAGAAACAGTAAGAGTGAGATATCACTGTAGTTGAGAATAAGCTATGAATAGATAAAATAATTAGTTCATTGTACAATATTAAACAAAGCACTATTCTCTCTTCATCACATTTAACCTATCCTATAGCTCAACAAATACTTCCCTTAAACTGCAGATGATGCAATAGTTTGTCAGTTGCTTACAGAATGCTGTTCTGTAATACATATAGGTAAACTCATTTATTCAGTTTAATTAATTAATTACTAATTAATACAGTAAGACAAGACAGATCCCAGATACTAAGGATTAATTTAGTCTGTATTTAAACAAAAGTTTTTAACAAAAGTTCCAGATACTAGCCTGAAGTCTACAGACCAATAAACAGGAAAAATCTCCAAACTTTAAACACCAAGTTACCGATTCGCCATGTAATCACATCAAATGAACTATAAAATTACCCTATTTTATGAAGGGGTAACAGCAGGGTAGAAAAAGTTCACCAATAATTCACAATTAAGTAATCCCACAAATTAAGTAACATTTCAAAGTTGTTCGATTTAGAAGCATTATTTTATATGAAGCCTTGTGCAAAATAAAGCATCATATAACACAGGTTGATTTCAGTAGGCACTCTTTGTGTTTAATGACAAAAGGGAGATCCATCCATGGACAATTTAATGTATCTAAACTAAAATCTTGGGAAAACCTACGCGCTTCACATTCCTAGTGGGTCTTGGGAAATTACTGTCACTTGCCCAAATTCAACGTTTTGTCAGTATTCTCCTGCTTGCCATATATTCTTGCTCTTCATCCCTCACACTGCAATTAGAGGCTACTGTACATTAATGGAGAAAGAATGGAGTTATGCGTGGGAACTGATGAGGAACAGAATTGTTGAAATAAGGAGGAATATCAAACACTACAGAGTATCATACTATATAGGTAAGTCCCATCTTGGGTACGGGAAACTGTGCACCTGCTTTAGCTAGATGTAGCAGACTTCCAGTCAGACTCTGATTTTGCTAAGAGGCAAGATAAATTAGCCTACAAGGACCTCCATGCTGCTAGTGCTAAACTGCGTCCATTACCCAAGGTAATTTCATTAAAGCTAGCTTGGACATATTTATACCAGACCACAGTCTGCACTGTATGAGCCCAGAAAGTCAAACCTCTGGAGTCTAAGAATCAAGACGCAACCCTTCTGCTGCCTTCATTAACAAGCCCACATACTAGAGCAAACAAGCACACTAAAAAAAAATTTCACACAGTTTTCTCATCAGGAAGAGGACAAGAGAAAACAGACATGCTACAAATGCTGTACCTCTTCAAGGTGTTCGTATGTCAGGGGGGAGAATAGTATTCAGTGTCTAATTAGAATAATTTGATTTACTGTGAATATCTATGTTATAGACTACATTTATTATTTCTGTCTGTAAAAATAACAATAGGAAGAGTGTGAGAGAAATAAAAGACGACGTTTACCGATAACTCACCAGCAAAAAACTCTACTCCATATTAAAAATTATATTATATTTGCAAGTATTGTGACAAAAGTTACACAGTCCACAGGGTATAGACTTCAGACTATTAACAGTTATGATCCTTTCTTACTTGTTCTCCAGTTTGTTGGAATCTGCACAGTGCAGAGGTCATCTGCGGATTCATCAGCTGAATTTCCAATGAAATCAAAATTAAGACAATTTAATACAAGCTTCAAGAGTTGCATTGCTAGACTTTGTTGCCGTTGGTCCTGAAGAGTTAAAGGTTTTGCCAAGAGCTAAGGAGAAAGAAATCTTGTTAGGTCACCTACACAGAACATGCTTTAAAAACAATTTAGAAAAGGAAAATATTTGGATGTAAAACTCAAAGTTCAGAGCAAGAGTACACATACTAAGAGGAAAATAAAACCTTCAACAATAAAACGTATTGCCTTTCCTTAGAGGCAAGGTGAAACTCAGTATTACCACCTCAGAGACAGCTTCCATGTCACATTAAAGCTCCCAGACTTATAAATAATTTTTAAAAGCCAGGTGAAATAATCCTTTTCTATAAAGTACTTATAGGGAGAACTTAGCGTGTCACTGATACTGTCTGTTAACACAGTGCTAATGTTTGCTGCAGAAATTAAACTCTAAGGTTCCATGTTCTTGTCTTTCAGTTACTCCAGACCAGTGTGGAGTATATGCCATATACATCATATGGGTAAAAAAATATCTCAACAATTGGTTATTTTTCAGTTTGATGTCCAGGCTACTAAACAGTATGAGCTTCACAGTATGCGTACTCAAGCACCGTTCCTTTGGCAAGTTTAGAAAAACCTGGCATTAAAAAGCAATGCAATGAACAGTCTGTAATCTGAATGCAACTATTTACAACACCTGTTTAAATACAGCTGTCAGTGTCTCCACTGCTTTATAACCCCTGTAGTGTCAGAATAAAAAGGTACTTTGTAAGCAAAACAATCTGTTGGGATTTGGAAGTCTATACTCAACATACTGTGTAAGAACACATTTTTATCAATCCCCTTCTGTAATTATAATTTAAATAACATTTTATCTTAAAGAAATTACTACCTCAAAATGACACACACAATATAAAGGCACTGAAAACAAACCTAAAATTCATTAGTCACTGATGCATAATTTTGTCTGGAAAAACAATAAAATAAATGCAAATGCAACAACTTTATCTAGTTCATCTGTTCCTTATTTAGATTCAAAGTTGCATCTCAAGTTCATTAACAAAAATATTTTAAATTCCAATGATAGGAATTAAAGTCAACTGTGTTTCGTGTCTCATTAACTTGATAATAACTGCTGCACCACATTAGAATTGACACTAAATTATCAATTTGGCTTTGAAAACAATGTTGAATTTCTGTATGTCTTGTATAAACATAACCTGTTTTGCCACCAATCCTCTCTGTAACTTTTAAACTCTTGGAATTATTTTAGTTATTCCACATTTGTTAGTTGAGTGTATTTTTCAGTGTATTACAGACACCGAAATATTTCTAAAACCAGCTTCATATACTAAAGTTGGCATTATAAGGATACTAATTATAATTTTCTTATATTTCTGTCTGGAAATCTGTGTGATGTCATTCAGACAAACCTTTCAATGTATGAGACACTAAATAAGGACCTGTAGACCAGCTGAACCTGAAGAAAGCTAGGAAGTGGCTGCTGCACCATACAGGTTCTCACAAATACATTTATTGTTTTGATGTGTAATGGAGTTTACTATATGAAAGAAGGTTCTTTCAAAAATATCTAATTCTTCTTTAAAATTGTGTGTGATTTCTCCAGTAATATGCAATTACAACACTGATTTAAAACATCCTGTGTACACTAGCAGAGCATTTCCTTTTTAGAGGAAAGGGCTTACACGTTGTTTAATTACTCTGTATATTAAAAAAAATACACTGCCATCTGAGCAGTGGCAGCTGACCACATGTGCCCTTCAAACTTATTGCAAACGTGAGGTAAAACATGCTAGTTAGACTAAAAACATACTGTGAAAGAAATTTAAGCTAATACAGTTTATCTCCTATTTTATAACAGTACCTTAATCACGTACCCTGAGAATTATACCTCTAGCCAAAAAAGCAATTGCTACTATTATCTACTGGCCCACTCTCATGGCATCTGTGTTTAAATTCTTAGCTTACGTGCCTGTGTCCAAATTTTAGCACCAAATTAATTTGTTTTTCAGAAAAACGAAATAAACCAGCACTCCCAAATAAGTCAAAGAAAAGAGATTAGGCAATTTTAAAAAAATAAGCTGCTCTCAAAAGTACAGAGTTGCTTGAGCTTGACAGGAGCAGAATGGTACCTCATGGTGTCACTTCCACTGCTATGGAAGGCCTTGATTAGCACAAAATAGAAAGTGCAAATTCCAGCTTTGGTCTCCGTTCAACCTACCTGATCCTGAGAGACCTAGCTTACAGCATGCTGTTCTTCACCACCTCCTGTCAAGGCTTTTGAGAAGCTGCAGCCTGAATCACCCCAAAATGTTACAGAACGGATAAGGGAACTAGTAACAGAGAAAACCACCTTGGCCAGACTTGACTGTGCTGCCATACCACAAGATAAAGAATTTGTCTTTCTTCTTAGTCGCTCCTAGTTTAATAAATAATTCTTTTAGCAAATACTGAGATGGTAGGCCCAGCAAAATTGAGATACAACTAAGACAAACATCAAAAAAGAAGACAAGCTTAGAATTTAGATATTTCACCCTTTACAGCAACACATATAGACAGATGGCACAGAGGGAAAGACAGAGAGAGCAAGAGAGGAGGAAGATCAGCATTATTGTCTTTGAACGTTTTCTTTGGTCACCTGAGTTTAATCGGTGCCATGTAATCCATTTAAATACACAATTCATCAATTCAGAAAATATTAAGGACTGAAACTGGGACAATTATGATGGTAACAATTTAGGTTCAATTATAAAAATCCTCACCTCCTTCAAAAGAGAGCACGCAAGCATCAGTATGTCCTTTAGAGAGGTGTCACGGAATGAGGTAGCTATTTTACGATGTTTTGCAGAAGGTCTTGAATAATCAACCTAAGAAAAGTTAGGACATAATAAACAATGCTCCCTTCTTTGCTAAACTAGATGATAGGTATATCTGGCAGATTAATTATTTTATACTAGAAATTAAATATAAATATAGGTCTTGACAGCTTCCTGAAGCGCCTCCTTTTTTCCCTTTAAGGCTGTATGTCCTTCTGATAGAAAGGCCTGAGGAACTTCCTCAGGTTAAGATGTAGGCAAAAGAAAATCATTAGCAGAAATACAATTGCAAAAGTTGATCATTCAGTTTGCTTTACTAGTTCTAACGACTGTGACAAGAGAAACTTTACCCCGTATCAGATATGGTATGCATCTGGTTCAGGCAGAGTCCCTACACTAAGAATTTCGTGTCTCTATGTATTTTGGCAGGCGGAGGAAGGTGTTAATCCCTTCATGTCTAAGAAATGTTTCTCCAATCATTTTTATGAAGGGCAGAAACATCCAACACTGCTTTATCAGTAATACATACATCCCTTGCAGAAGGAAAAAAAAAAAAAAATCAAACATGCTTACTAGATTCATTTCCTGAGTCAGTTCTGAGAGAATCATTACTCCTATTATATAATGGTCCACAGTGCCCTACAGAAAAAAAAAAACATAGGATTGCTCAAACATCACAGCTTTTATTTAGTATTTTCCAACATTTCTAGAATCAAAAGGAATTTTTAGGCTGAGATATCCTAAGCTGTTTAGAAGACTTACATGCCAAATTCTATCATTATTAATAGAACTAGACATTCAAACTGCCTAATTAGATCTGAAAAAAGCCTCATCATAAATTTAAAGAATTGTATAACAAAACCCATCCGAAAAATACACTCTAAATAACCGCAATTTAGAAATTCACTATTACACATTTCTCAAAGGTCTGTTCAGTATTCTAAAGCTGGTAAGGCAAGCAGCATGAAATTCAAACCACTAAAAAAAATTAAGCTATGCATGGATGAAAAAGATCACAGGGCACTCAGGAAAAAAAAGTTTTGAAATGCTACCTATGCAAAAAACCTAATTCTTCTCCCGCCACAGTAATATACAATGGATTGGTTTGAACTGAATGGTATATTCCACCTCTGAAATCTTGTGTCTAAAAAGTGAGGCAGTACGTGTCAAATGTTTGCATCTGAGGGTACAATTGGATCATCAGTATTTAAGTTTCTTGGAACATTTCAAAATTCAGATACAATGCAGAATTTTGCATTTAGTTAATAAAATTTAGCTGTCTTCACTGAGCATTTGTAGAAAAATCTGCTTTGTTAAAAACAATTAAAACCAACTGCAGTTAGGCCTTGTCATTGAGTCGGGGGAAGATGTCTATGTCTACTTTCACAGCTGCAGTTTGCAGCCTCAGCTCCCCCAGTGTCCAAAAGAAGTGTCATTCTTGTCAAAATTTTCCTGATATTTGTCATAACCACACTCATTTTCACAACTCTGAAGATCACCCGGAGTTCAGCTAATGAAGAACCTGGCTACTTAGCAAGTGGCCTAACTTTTCACTGTCACCTAGTTTGTATTGTCATTTGCACCAAAGCAAATCAAAAGTGAAAATTTCAGAGAACTAGAACTCTCAAGCAAAATTTATATTGTTGTCCTATCTGCATTCAGGAGGATTAAACACCTTATACTGTAATTTGAACACAACTTTCTTTTATATTTCAAATTCTTAAAATAGTCTATACGAATATTCCTTACATGACACAAACCTGCAAGAATGGAAAAATGCAACGTCTCCTTTTTCACAGGTCTGAAAACCTGTGTGTTGAATTATGAAGGAGTTCAGAACAGAGCTGCAGACATAGCTGCTAATGTCTTTTTCTATATTAAATCACACTCAGATTCACACTGGATGAAGTTCAATCTGGAATGCTAATGCATATGTATTTGAAACCTCCATATGCTAATTATTAACATATATTAGTACTGTTTAGGGATTATTTTTTTTTCCAATTTTTATCTACAATTTAATTCACTAGTAGATCTACGGCTTAATTTTCTTTTCTACAGGAATTCTTAATTTAACTAAAGAAATCTCTTAAGAAGCTAAATTTTATACTTAAATCTCTATTTTTAATGAGCCACACACTAAAGAGTCACACTGCAATCATTTTAATAATAAATGCAAAATCCAATTACAGTACATTCATAAAAATAACTGCAATATGGTGGAGAAGTATACTTGAGTTTGTTTTTAATAAACAGAATATTGCAACTTATCTTTTATTAGTCATTCCCAATGTACCTCAAAAAGTACATTAACTTGAATGGTATTGTAAACATAGTAAGACTGAAAAACAAATGAGAAACTCATTGACAAGAAACATGAAGTGTTAACTTGATATTTTCCTGTTGAGTTGCCAGGATCACCAACACAAACACACATCATGGATCATTTTGGAAGTAAATCTCCAAATAGCTTAAATTTTCTAGTTATTTTTTCCTCAAAATAAGTACTAGGCTTCACATTCACACAGACGCTGAGAAAGATTAATTCATATTAACTTTTTAAGCAGATTACCCATCTCCCAGAAAACTTTTTAAGAACCTTGTTATACATGTTAAATGTATGAAATAACATGTTAAATGTGTGAAATAACCAAGTCTGGCTAACAACTCATGACATCTAATCACTTTCTCCAAACTTACTTCACAGAGGATGCTGTATATCTTTAGCCACTGTGTCTGACAGTATTTACTCTAGATTTGACATGTAAATTTGCATAGTGGACAGTCCATAGCTGTGGCGATTCATAGCAAATGACTGCACTTTGACATTAGGAGAAATTATTTCCGATTTTCAAATACTATGTAGCAAGATCACCTCTATACCCTGTAATGCATCTTCTTTATAACAGTGACCAATGCAGTGGGGGAAGAGGAAATAATGTGGAAGGAAATGTAAAACAAGACCATTCCTGCCTCATCCAATTACTGGAGAGGGAAGATGTGTGATCCTTCCACATTCCTACCTAGAATGCATCATTTTTGTGATATGTTAGATCTAGACACATACGCTAAAACAAGACAAGTTATAAAAACACTTTAAATTTATTATCTATCTCCCTATATTGTACACTATAATCCTAGGAGACACAGAATGTATTTTTTTTTCCTTTCACTCCTCATTACATGTATGGAGAGAGAACATACATATATGCAGGTATTGAAGTACCCACGCACACAAATATGAATCATCAATTTCTCATGAAGTGAAGAAGGAATGGGGCAAACAAGGACCACAACCACATAACAAATATATACACAGTGTCTTGCAATTTTGAGTACCACCATTCTAACTTTACACAAGCTTTCCTCAGTAACTTCAGAAGCAGGGGTATCTAGCGGTATCTGCTAAAGTGCCGGTGAAGTCCCACTGCTTAGACAGAAAAGCAACAATATAAGACCATAACAGTGAACACTCCAACAAACAGCATATAAAGGTATCTTTTTGATCAACCCTCTATAACAGGTACTTGAAAAAATACATCTGAACTAATTCTAGAACTGAACAGTTCAGCACAATTTTAGCTGCCATCATTACAAGAATCACAATCAGACTCATGCTTTAAAACATTTCAGTCTTACTCTTCAGATGGTGCCGCACCAGTGTTTCTAACCAGGTAACTGGAGGTAATGCTATCAGAAATGTATCTCCACATCAGTTGAAAAAAATTAAGGCATTAAATAGAATGGCTTGACAACAGGGGCTGATGTTCTACAACCACACTATGAAGAAGTGCTTAGAAAAAAGAAAGCCAACAAGAAAACATGTCAGCTCTATGAATACTGTGAGGCATCAAAATCCACGAACTCACACAAGTATCAAACCTGCCCTTCACTGTAGGGCTATCTTCTGTTTTAAGCAACACTCTTCACACTTTTTCCCACCCAAGTATATAACAACTCAGTGACATAACATGCCGATCACCAGAAATGAAGAGGTCCAAACAGAAAAATATGGCAGAAGTGAACAATTGTTTCCTACCTGCAAAAATTTTTTTACATCAGTAATAACGTCTCTGAAGATGAGCTGATCTTTTAGTGCCTCAAACCATCCTAATTTTGTAATTTTAGCAATGACTTGAACAAGAGCTTGGATGACAAAAGGAGCCAGTTTGGGTTGAGATGCTACGTAGTGCAGAATGTAATTTCCTGTAAAGAAGCATTTTGATATGAGCAACACAATTCTTCTGCAAAGAAAATGAATTAAATGGTTCTAATAGAAACTTAAAGCATGGATTTAAGAAAAAAACAACAAACCAACTATACTCTTATGGTTAGTATATTTAGTAACACAAAGCACATTACATACATGATCATTATTCTAGGACACATATGACAACAGTTTTTTAATTCAGAGAACACAGGCAGGTAAAACAGGGTAATTTTTCATTACAATCCCATATACTGGGCACTGATTATTTCACTATGTAACAGCAGCTCTCACAGCCAGCTCAAGATACACAAAAGTTTTTTTCAGACAAGAGTCCTTACTGAATGTTCTCAGTTCAAACTAGAACATCCCCTTGGGCAATGCACATTGCAGCTGCAGAAATTCCTCTCTAACTAGAAGGAAGTTAACCTGTTCCAAAAGCTGTTGAAATACATAAAGTTGATTGAAGTTAATTTTTACGTAAAAGAACACTGAAATATTTTATCAGAAGTGGATTCTCGGCGACACATTTCATAGTACCACTATCCACAGAACTGATAAAACAGTGCAGATTTTCTAAAAATCCAAATTGAACCATACATTCCTCATGCAACGCCTTTCACTCTTCAGGACTTAACACGTACTTGCTTACTCTTTTAGGATATAGCAACTACTTTTAACATAGATCCTACAAAGTATGGAAAATTTTGTAGGATCTTAATCCTCCAAGTAAGAACTGCCCTGGAATGACTTCTACAGATGTTAAGAGCTGCTCATGAGCAATGTTAGATGTAAGTGACTGGCAGATGTACTAGCAGTATCTGCAGCTTTCATCCTTTACAACCATGAACTAAATCTCTTTAATGTCTTGTGGGGCAAATACCAAACGTCTATCTTGACAAATGAGTATTTTTTAAAAATATGAAGTAATCTGAGCTAACATATTTATTTATTTTAATTTTGAAACAAGGAAATGTTACATGTGAGCTAATTGCAGAGAAATGATGAGAGAGCTCACAATCGCCTCTCTCACAATGACTACCTTATGAATAACAGGCTTGGTAAATGGAGGGAACTAGAGAAAAAACTGAATGGTTACTGTGCCAACATGAAGTTTTAGATACAACAACTATAATGAAAATTTAACCACAAACTTTACTCACGTATGTCAATCCTTTGTTCAATAGGCAATGGAGATGCCCTGCTTACAAGCTTAGATAGGCATGTTGCTGCAAGAAGCTGAGCATAGGATGTCTACAAAAACACACCAAAAGATATTATTCAAAAAAAGGCTAATTAAAGACAGGGACAATATGTCAAAACCTGATTAATAATCAATAAACCAAAGGGGTTATCAGGTGTTGGTTATGTTTGTTAAGTGTACCAAAAATTTACAAAAGATGTATTTTAGTAATACCTTTGTTTCATTATTAATAAACATGAATTACAAAGCACTAATAAAATACTGGAGACCTAAAAATATCATCCCCCTTGATGGAAACCATTCATCTAAGAATAATTTCAGTATTCAGTGGAGTTCTTTAATTTTGAAACCTGTTTTTAAATCACTTGATAATTTAGAACCATGGGATGATTACCATGGGTCCAGCCCTGGATTAAAGGTATTTTTAAATCTGTTTCTTCTTTTTCATTCTCTCTCTGAATGATTTGAAAAACATGACAAGAATTATACTGGACTTAGCTTAGACTATCAAATCTGAATCAACTCCCCCACCACTTTATCTAGAGTTAACTATGTAATTAAACATCAAAAATGAAACTGAATAATGGTAAGAGAATGTTTTAAACTAACAGACAACAGAGAAGCAGTTTAAGGATTTTTTTAATACATTTTTTTTCATTGTAGCTAATACCTAGAAACTAGAACAAGGTGATGTTCAAACATCAGGTTATACCACACTGTTTCCCAACACTGCTCTACAAGTGACACAAACCCTGATTAGATCCCTTCTGAAAGTACTGAAAGCTAAGATACTTTCCCTTTTTGTCCCTAACATCTCTAATGCAAGGTACTGTCAATTCTACAAAGACCACCTCCAAATGAGAAGAATTCTAGAATCATTTATGAAAATGTATACATATGAATATGTATTAAAAAAGGAAAGCATTTTGTCTTTAGTATCTGACATGGTAATGACCAATGATTGAAAAATCTATGTGAGGTTCCACAAGCATGATTACATTTATGGAAAACACATCTTCCACATACTTACTGTTCCTCGTTCCAATAGAAGTTGGCATTGGCTAAGACATTCTGGGCTATCAATAAGCTCCAAGAGTACCTTCTCAGCTTGCATTCGCTGTGCTAGATCAGTTCCTTCATATAGGTGGTTACATAGTACTTCTAGTTCTGCCAGACTCTGTTAGGAAAGAACATAATTTAAACTTCCATGAAGACTTTTCAAACACTTAAAAGATTTCTTTAAATCTACATACTATATCAGTAACATGAACTGTTACCTATGCTAAGCTTTCCAGTTGATTCACATTTAAATTACCAAAATATGAGGCTTTCTGTGACAAGAAGCCAAAAATAACTTGAAATTAAGCTGCCATTTCTTATTCTCTCAGCTATCCAAGTTTTTTTTAATATGGCTCAATCCATCTGTTTTTCTGAGTCTTCAGATGGGAAGTCCATAGCTTTTTCAAAGAGAGATGAAAACATGGAGTACAGTGAACAGTTTGAGCTATGCTACTTGTAAAACTTCTGGCAAATTTATTTTAAAAGCTGTAATTACTCATCAAATTACTGCACCCAGAAAAAATCAGCATTTGTCTCTATCTGGTAATACAAATATCAGTGAAAGATGGGACAATTCAGAAGCTATAGTAGCAACAGAAGAGCTAAAATTCCTCTCTGCTTAGAAGCTGAAAAAGTTCTCATTGGTAAAGAAGGTGGGAGAGGAAGTATCTCACCTATGTGAGGGACATGATTTATATGTACTAGTCTCTGTCTCACAGGAGAGATGAACCCTTTGAGCACATTTCAGAATTATTGTACAAACAGAAGTTTCAGCATCCAACAGGTTCCTAAAGCCTATGAAACTCTCATCAAGAGCCAGACATATCATTAGAATGCACCCGGTAAATATTTGATGACTTGAGTGTGGCCTAGAAAGAAGAGTAAAAGAGAACACCCAGTATTTGACGAAAGTTTTGAGTCAAAATACTGCTCACCAGCCATTCCAAAAAGATGTTTTGTACTTGAAATAAAAGGTTTGGTTTAGTACAATCCAGCATCACTTATACTGTAGCTCAGATGCCTTTTAAAAATCCAAGACAGCAATAGTGTCTTTGGCAACCCAAGTACATTTGGTTTTGCCAATCAAAACATGTCACTTCCTAGAGACACGCTTCTTATCATTAAAAAAAAAAAGATCATGGCCTTTCCCCATTTTTTGTTGTTGTTGTGCATATGGAGTCCCTGGTTTTGGTCACCTTTTCCTGAATTTCAATAACAACATTTTAAGAGTCCCTGATTTTCAGTGAAAATGTAGTCATGTACTTGTTCCTTTGGAGAAATTTTAAGAAATAACCATTTTATTCTGCAATTAACAGATCAAATAAGCCCAAGATTAAGCTCAGCAGAGATATTCTTTGTTTTTGTTTCCCCTCCCCCTCCATGTTCAGAGATTGCAGAGGTAAAATAAGGAACAGGTAACAATCCAGCACACAATTTTAAAGGAACCAAGATCCCTGGCAATTAAAGTCAAAATGAAGACTCATAAAACACAAGCGTACACAATAGGGAAAATATAATACAACACAAAAAACACATAATTGGGGTAAAACGTGGGAATAAGGACATCTAGCAAAGATAGTCTTCAGACATAAATTACAATGCATCTTTCCGTAAGGGAACAATTCCAATACAATCCAAGAAGCATGAACCAAATTATCGCATCATAACCAGCAATGTTAAAGACCCTCCTTTATTTGACCTGAAATTTGACTTTCAAGTATGGACAAACTTGGCTACAAGTTTGAGAATAAAACTGGGATATCAACCCAATCACCAAGGTCTAAGTCATCTGCATACTAACTGGCATTAAATTAGCAAACCTCTGAAGGACATTGAGTGAAACTCACCAGAAATTGTTAAAACAATCCTGAACAAAAACTAGCTAATAATCGTCAAAGAAAAGTTGGTTTATTGGATATTGAGACTGATGGACCTTCAGCACTTTGAAATGCTTAACCTCGACCTGTTTGGTCTCAAGAGAATGTTATAATAAAGTTTCTTATTGGTAGATTTGAGGTATGGCCATAAATTGCTCAGAATTCTGAGACTGCAAAACAACTTGTTAGATGTTCTCTGGGCTGTATTTTATGTGTAGCACTGAGAAAACATGCTGATTTTCCTTGATTCAGAGAGTGAAACCAAAACATACAACTGGAAATCAGCAAATCTTGTGTATGACAGCAACTCAGCTGAGCAACAGAGATATTATTCAACTTTATTAAGGAAAAAAAAAAAACTTGGAGAAACCAATGAGAAGTCAAAAACTAGCTCTCTATATTAGATGTACATTTTCTTCAGAAAACCGAAGACTGCCACAATCCCTTTTTTATTGTGAGACAAAACATTTGAAACTGATGCCTTCAGGTACCTCCTTTACTCAAATCCTTATCAACAGCTGAAAGGTGATTCCTAAGCAAACAGTGTCAGTGAAGAGGATCTAGCAGTTAGATGCTAGCTGCTTTAAGTGAGTCAGGAGTAGAAACAGACCTGTATAAGAAGTAGCACTTTTGATCACAAAGAAGTGTAACTTTTTCCAAGAAAGAGATTCACATCCTAATGAAAAAGGTTAGATACTGTGATTTTTCTCCCCCCCCCCCCCCCATCACTCTTTTATAGTATTCCAGAATAACCTAAATAAAGCTCTCCAGATACTTCTGGTCCCACCTCTCCAGCTCGCAGAAGTCCCTGGCAGCTCTCCTACTAGCCTGTGAAAGAGCCGAGGGCCAGAAATGCTGGGGGCCCGGCTCCGCAGCAACCCACCAGGCAGGCAGCCAAGGAGCCAAGCAAACTGGCAGGAAACCAGGTAGGTTCCTGATTAAAGTTTTGCTGACACTGACGAATTCCCACAGACATTTTGATTTTAATCAGCATTTTCTTACTGAAAACATTCTATTATGAAAGTTCCAACAGGATGGGCATAACCGCTGAAATACCACACTGTAAAAAGAAAAGCCATTTGGGTACGAGGTGGTAACAAAAGATATTTTAGTGGTTCTTTTAGGTGGCATGCCAGGTGCCCAAGTATTTAAATGCCTAAAATGGCCTCTCTGACAGTGTCAAAGACTGCTACCGCCGACCCAGGGATGCCCCAAGGGACTCCGGATGAATGCTTAACACCTCAGCAAGTGCCTTCGGGGGCCCTTTTCCCGCGCCCCCTTCCTCCGCTGTTTCAGACACAGTTTCAGTGGCCGAGGCTCCTCTCGGACAAGCCCCGGGGAGGGGCTGCAGCGGGTTTTCGGGGAAGCGGTGGCGTAGGGAACTCACCGACGCCTGCAGGAACAAGTGGCAAAAGGAGAGCAGGTGCGGCTAGCCCACGCAGGCGGGGAGCAGCCATAAACTGAGCGTCCCGAGCGAACACACGCTGCTAATGCGATGGGGAACGTGAAAAGCCCCCCACCCACGGCAGAGCAGCCGCCCCATACCCCCTCCAGCCCCGCGGGTACCAGCACCACGCGCCACACAGTGTGACAGCACCGCTCCAACTCCCACAGCCAGGCCAGCACCACCCGTGTCCGGCCCCGTTCTCCGACACCAAACCCAGCCCGCCGCTCCCGCCTGACCACAGCCCACCCGAGACCGCGACCTTGGTTCAGCACTCCGGCGGAGCCCGCCAGCTCCCGCTCGCCTCAGCACCGCCCGCCGCTCCCCGGACAGCCCCCGGGCACCTTTCGCTCCCTTGCCAGGGCGAACCTCCGCACTCCGCGGCCAGCGCGGCCCCACGCCGCCCCGCTCGCCCACGCCGCCCCGAGGGCTCCCTGGCCCCTCACCCGCGCAACTCAGGACAGACCTCCCTCCCTCCCTGTGCTCTCCCGAGCTCCCGGCCCGCCGCCCCCCACGACAGCCCCATGGCGGCCCCGTCCCCGCACGGCCGGTCGCACCCCAAAGGCCAGGACAGGTCCCAACCGCCCCCACCACTCCGCCTCCCATGCCGCGCCGGCTGCACTGACCTGGACGGGCAGCGCCATCTTCCCGAGCGGCGCCGGGCGCGGGCAGCGGGGAGGGGCCGCGGGCCCGGCCAGGGCTAGGGGGCAGTGCCGAGCCGCGCCGTGCCGGGGCCGGGGCTGGCCGGGGCCAGGGGCGGGGCGGGGCGGTGCCGGGGGCGGCCGTTGGGGCGGGGTGGGGCCGCGGCGGGAGGGGCGGGGCCGCTGTCGGGCGCTGGGCCCTGTCGCGCGACTGGTGAGTGGCACGGGCCCGCCGAGGCCAGGGCCAAAGGGCGCCATTTTGTCAGTGCAGGCACCGCACGGGCGGCGGTCTTGTGGCGAGTGGCTGTGCGCGGGCTTGCCTTCCTCTCCCGGTGCCAGCAGCCAAGTAGGGGAATCTTGCCTGACTGAAAAGGCCATGGTTTTCAGTAGTTACCGCATTTTGGTGCTGCTGTAAATCTATATTTGGCTTTGCACAATGCAGATTAAGGCAGTTTCCAAAGAATTTACTCTCAGATTGTGACAGCACCAGTGAAAGGAAAGCTTTCCTCAGTGAATGTGGGAGCTTCAGACCACAGAGTCCATGAGAGCTTACAGGAATGTTCCCATTTTACAGCTAGCAATTCATAAGTTGCATGGATGTAGTTCAATGTAGCATCAGTTTCTTTATAAATATAAAAATAAATTAAATATAAACCTTTATAAATCAATAGTAAATGAATAGGGGCCAAGCCTTGATGCTGCTCTATCTGTGTTTCTTGAAAGATCCAAACCGAAGCCTGTGGTGCTGAGGCAGTTTTTGGACCAGGGCAGCAGCCAGGGGTTTCATTCGGCTTTGTAAAGTGCTAGAAGGTTGCTGAGAGCGGAAAAGCCCAAGAATGCCCCTTCAGTCCAGAAGACCAAAGAGATGGCACTCAGGTGGTTGTAGCTGTCTCCAAATGGATGGATTGCTCAGTTATCCCAGAAAGGGGGGAATCCCCCCTCCACGGGTGCCTATAAAGGTTTGAAGAAATTAAATCTAGAGGATAGAGTTGTCTCAGTTTCCAGCTGGATGAGATGAATCCCATTTTTGCTAACAACTGCAGGTAACAGGCAGAGTTTGCGATTGCGAACACTGAAATTAACACAGATACTTTATGTTGTAAGTTCAAGTACTGAAAAGACACAGTCTGTTCCAGGACATTCTTTCTAGGAATTAAGAATTAGGAATTAGAATTAAAGGAATAATTCAGGGTTAGTGAGGAAAACACACCATGTGAATTAGAGACAGAAGGTCAATACGGAGATTATCTAAGATAAGGGCACAAAGTGACTTGAACAATGTCTACAAGTATCTGCATGGGAAAAACCTGTTTCAATGCAGCCAGCTTCTTTAGAGGAGAAGGTGTAACTGATTCTAAGTACTATAAACTGAACAACTTCAGAACAGAAATAAGCAATACTGGCAGTCCTCTGCTGGAACTCACACCCAAGGATGGTCATTCCCTGTCACCAGATCAAGAGTGGTCATTTTCCTAACAGGTGACTCTGTAGGTACATGAGCTGTCTTGGGCAGAAATTGGGGTTGTATGCTGTAGGTTACAGAACTTGTCACAGGCTGTGTGCATGTACAACTTTGCATCGTATGCAATCAGAGAGCAACAAGCTTTTGTCGCTAATTAAGAAACCTAAGAAAGGCCAAAGCAAGAGAAGCATCTCTGTATTCCTTGTCCTGCTAAAGGTGAGCAGTGTGCAGTGGTGCTGCACAGCATGGAGCCAGAGACGCAGGTAAAACTCAGCAATGTGTATTGGTTTGGGCTTCACAAGACACTTCAGGAGTCAGTGGCATGGGGAGGAAGGAGGATTAAGTAACAATCGATAAAAGTGTAATGGAGGGGAGGCAGCAAGGACTGCTGCCATAGCTCGCTGCCAGCATTTATGAATATTACACCCAAAATGCTTGCAATTTTTGTTGGGCACGCTGCTGTTTGATGTTTTAACACAGTAAGAAGAATTTTTGCCTTGACCTCCCCTGCTCTGAACACCATGGTGATCAAAAGTCCATGTCATTTTATTCTGGTTAACAGATGATACAGGGCCTGAGCAATTTGTGTAAAATTATTAATGTTTCCTTGCTGCTCAATCACCCCTGTTGCAAAAATTCCCATGTGGAGCCTGGTAGCCCCAAAGCAGAGGCCCAAAGTGGTAGAATTCCTCTGTAAATGGAAGCTGCCATAGACCTGTAATGAAAAAAATTAATTGGGTGTATTCCTAGCTGGATTCACCTTCTAGCAGCTGGTTTGAGAAACAGTAACGACAAGGAAGAGTATTTTGTACATGAACTATCACAGCTGAATGATGATACTGTGCTGGTTTTGGCTGAGAAGGGGTTAATTCTCCTCACTGTGGGGGCCGGCTACCTTTCCAGCTTCCCGCGCTCTGCCGCGTGGCGTGGCAGGGGGGGCTGGGAGGGGCAGGGCCATGGTGGGGGCGGCTGACCCCGACTGGCCAATGGCAGGTTCATTCCATACCATGTGACACCATGACCAGTATATTGAGGGGGGGCAGTGGCAGCGCGGGGGCGGCGCGGCGCCGGTTCGGCGGGCGGCGAGCGGCTGCGGCGCGTGCGGTTCGTTTCGGCGGTTCGTTCCTCCTTCCCCCCCCTCCCCGGGGCTTTGCGCCTCTCGTTGTTCTCCTTTACACTGCATTTCTATTGTTGTTTCTTTTCATTTTAATTATTAAATTGTTCTTATCCCAACCCACGAGCGTTACCCTTCTGATTCTCTCCCCCATCTACCGGTGGGGGAGTGAGCGAGCGACTGTGTGAGGCTGAGCTGCCGGCTAAACCACGACAGATACCATCACTGAACCATATGCTTTTGTCCAAAATACCTTCGTTAATTGTTGGAGAATGAAGCAAAATCAAAATGAGAAATAGCTTCAAATGGAGCTTTTTGTTTGCTTGCCCTCAGAGCTGACTCTGGTGGCTGGCACTTCAGAAAGTCTAATGGATCATTCTTGAAAAGCTGGCTCGGATTACCAAGTCTCCTAATGACTGCTGCAGTCCTGGAATATGCCTTAACCCAATTTTTCATCCTTTACCCTGTGAAGAGATAGAATTATTTATCTATAGCCATAGTCTAAAAGAAAACAGAAGTCACAAAACATACCAGAAGCAGAATAGAAGGGCTGGTGATACACACAGAAGAAAGGGAACAGAAAAGATTTAAAAGGAGAGCAGAGGGACAGATCAAAACAGAGGAATTTGCAGGACTGAGGAATAGGGAATGAAATGGTGACTCGGGGGTGAGAAAAGTCAGCCATAAATTATAACGTGCAAAGTTTGTGAGACTTTCTGATGCAATACAATTACAAACTGTCTGAAGAGCCAGAAGCAGCTTGCTGCTACAAGTCAAAAAGATAGAGGAAGCTCTTGCATATCCTTCAAAGATCTTGACCCTGTGAGCAGAGTATCAGCTCTAGCAATTGACTGAATCCTGCTCTAGGTGACTGGCCATTGCCCAGGCTGTGCCGCTAAGCTATGCAATGACACGCAGAAATGAGGTTAATAAATAGTTCAGGAGCTGAGCATGAGCTATGGACAGCATATGTAGCTAAGTGTGAGCGAGAGCTTGTGGCTTCTACAGCAATAAGCCCTTTCCACCTTGTCTGGAGCAAGTGTGTTTCTTCTTAGCCAGAAACACATGCTCCCCTCTGGCCTGGGCCTCCTTTCCGTGTCGACAGATGAGCATGGGCAGAAGTTGAGAGCACAAAGCTTGTACAATGAGGTAGGCAGGGAACACTTGCTCAGCTGTGTGCTCAGCTGCATGGTGCAGCCATGTCACTATTTGTACCTTATTTAATCATCAGTTGAATCATTTTTATCTCTGAGACAGCAGCCAGTTGAATTTTCTATCTGATTTCTGTCAGCTATAGTCTGATTACTTTAAGGGGAAAAAAATTGGTCTAGCTAAAGAATTAATGGATTCCTAGACTAATACCTGACAAAACTTCTGAGATTTAATACAGCAAGTAAGAATGTTAGATTATAAAACTACCCCAGACTATATCAGAGTCCTAGCCCAAAGGACAAATCTGCATTAAGGACTGTAATTTATTTAGGAACTTTTATACAGTTCCTTTATATTTACATGGGAGGGGGAAATGACACAGTGAAGATACTTGTGTGACAGGCATTGACAGGAGGGAAGTTGTGCCATGAAATTCAGGCTTACTTCAGCTGAATTACACAGGGGTTTTAGGTCTGTCTCACTCAATACAGTACTGAGGTCTACCTGCAGTATTAATATACAATTCCAGCTCAAGTCTGTCTCATTTTCTGCTAGGTGGAATAAAACCAACTTCCTGATCTTGGATTATGTGAATAGATCTGTTGCTACAGGCAATGCGTTCACAATTAGATCCATTCATTTGCCACGCTGCTTAGAGAGGGATGAATCTGCTCCATGCTTTTTTTATTTAATTTTAAGCAACTTGATTAAAGCATATAAACAAAACCAGCCATTTCTGTTCCCCCAAAAATAGAACTGGCAAATATTCAGGGTATCAGTGTTCCTTCTTTTTTTTGCAGCACATCAGGATTTTTCCTAAAATGCAGTTTTCTTAAAGTAATGGCTGGTAATTTACAACAAATCATTATGTAAAAAATACAGACACTAATGCAGTATATTTAATTTAGAACCCTTTGCTCTGGGAAAGTTAGGTTGTTTTTTTTTTTAAATAGACGTAGTCCATCAGGCCAAACACTCACAGACTGGTATTTGATACAGTTCTGGAACACATTTCCTTATTCAAACATTCTTTTCTTTCTGTTATTCATTTTACATTAACAACAGCAAAAGGCCCTGAAGAATTCTGATTAATTTCTATGGCTAATGATTTCAAGATTATTTTCTGTGCCACGTACTACTCTGTGCCACTAAATTGCCACAATTTAGTGTTTGGTTAGTAATCTAGTTCATGCATTTTCAATGCAGAGCACAATTGATCTTGAATATATGTCTGCAGATTAAATAATTCCATAAAAAATACCTGCTTAAAAAAATACACTGATTTGTACCAGGTAATTTTATGTTCAAGTTAATATATAGTCGATAAGCAAAAAAAGTTATTAGACGTATCACTAAGAAGACCAGGAAGAGCCCATAACAACAAAATTGGTAGTTAAATATGAAGCCATTTCATACTCCTAATTAAAACTAATTAATCTTTTCAATGACACAATGGCATGCTTTCTACTTATATGTTGACAATACTCCAGGAAGTCTGAAACAAAATAAATTATTCTTTGCTTGTTTGCTACCTGGCCCAAAATCAATAATACCTAAGGGCAAACACAGTCTGTAGGCAATCTTTTAATGTAATTCAAATTGAAAGGAAAAATCTGCCTAATGGCAAAAAAGCACAGAACAGCACATTAAAGGAGGAACTTGTGACGCGCTGTATATACATTAAAAAATCTACACAGTATGTGTATGCATACAGTGAGATTGACCTTAAAGCTTCTTTACCATAAACTTAACTTCGAGTTACTTCAGTGTGTGCAGTGATCACTCCATGGTTTTGTGCATTGCATAAAGAAGACTGAACTTTTGTTTCCTTAGTCATTAATGTTGTTCAGTAATTTACTGCTATTCATCCGTCCTTAGCCAGTGGGAACTAGTAGGTGTAACTGCCTCCCAAAAGTGGTTTTGTTAGTTTAGTATCTTCCATCACCCGTTAATTCAGAGCCGGCCTTCATGTAATTAGTTAACAAAAGCAATTTGAGAAATTTTTCAGGGTGATCACTCCACACTTTGAAGTCTTGCATTTCTGAATTGCATTTCATTTGCTGTCTGGTTCATGCTGATCAAGAGGTGGTTGAGACAATCTGAAAAATGTGCATGTGTTCTGGAGGTTTTCAGAAAGAAAACAATGCCTGCTTTTCTGTCTGCTATTTCCAGAAGTGTGGCAATGCTGAATGCACTTTATTTGGACGTAGTATAGATGGGTCAAATATAGGAGCAAGTCTTCGACAGTCTAAGACAAAGGACAAACACCTGGTCTGGTGTGCAGACTGCCATGTGTTTAAAGGGCATGCACTGAGCTACAGAACAGCCACCTTCTTTAGACTGCAGAAATGCTTGCCAAACATAATGCTGTTCAGAGTAAAAAAAAAGATCCTAAATCTTGAAGTGTTGCCTAGGCTGGCGGGAAGAAGACGACACTGTTAGGAGTAGTGCAAGAACTGCCACAAGAAGAGGCAAAAGGTGTGCTCATCTGAATGCACAAAAAATCTTTTCTGGGTATTTTTTAGTATTGCTATTAAAACAGCACTTACTTGCTATAGATGATAATCGCTTCATATTATGTATAAAAAGTACACAAAATAACCCCCCAAAAGACAGATAATTTGCCCTTGATGAGACTAACCATGGAAAATTTCAAATAAGGATAAAAATCTTGCTGAAACTTATGAGAAAATGTGACCTAAGGAGATTAAAAACTGTTTTGCAACCTTCATAATTAGGGTTGTTGCCATGTGAACAATCTCTTGAAATTTCTTAGTACATTATAGAAAAAAGCAAATTGGTACAAGGTAAAATTTTTGTTTAACTATGGACATTTTTGCTAGACAAACTAGAATATTTGAAAGAAATTATAACATTATTTACATTTTAAAAATTAATACAAAATTTGATCCCTTCAGTATACTTAGTAGACGGGTGCATGTTTAAGAATTTTATTTGACAGTCTAAATGCCTGGATTTACCACTGTTCTTATTTCTGGTAAGTAGCACGATACGCTTCAGCCGAAGTTGAATTTCAGGAAGATGGATACACAAATGAAAATGTCTGTTATCAGAGGAGCCATTTATATCACAGAGACTGCTAGCAAATGTAACAGAATGTGAAAGGTATTGGACAACAGACATATACTAATTATTATTCAGAATTGTTTCAATTTTCGTAGTCCCCGGATTCATATTCTTCCTCATCTTCATCATCAGAATGGTCATAATAGTCCCCGTATTCAATGCTGTAGCTTGCACTTCTACTGCCAGCAGTAAATGCAAATGCAGGAGATGAGCCTGCAAGACATAATTGAATTCAAGTTAAATTAGTTGTAGATAGGAACAAAGAGGAAAATATGGCTTTGGATCTGTAGAGCAAGTTCAGTGTTTCTGAATCCTTGTTAAGTCATCTATTAAAAGGAGAGGGTTTTTATCAGATTACATCACCTCATACTGTCAAAGTTCATGATATATGAGCAAATTTCTATGCCATTCACATTTTAAGATGTTGAAAATACATTTAATTTCCAATACAAGTAAACTACGAGTTCAGTCCTTTGCAGATCCTATGCAGCTGAAAATACAACCAGAGCCAATAAAGCTTTGAAAACCATTTGCTGAAACAAGGTCAGTGACAAACTAGACCAGTGGAAAACTCCCCTAGTCCAGGGGGCAAATAAAAGACAATGCATCTTTATACTGCATTTGCCAGGAAACCCCTTTCTTCCCCAAGGAAGGAGGATGTTATTCTGCAGGACTGGGCCCAATGCAAAACAATAGTAAAGCTATTTCTTAGATCTTTCTAAACACTCCCATTAAGGAGCAACAACTGTTTCCTTCCTAACTTTTTGAAAAACAAACAGCTAAGCAGAACTGCCATGATTCAAAGAGTCACTCTGGTACAGCAGCTGTTGTTCTGGGTGCAGAGCTTTACTAACATCAAAGGACTTGTAGGATAAGGTTGGTGGAATAATATGTGTCTTGGCTGTGTGGCTATAATCCACATCTTTTTCTTTTCTGGAAGCTGGTATAATTTGAACCAAAATATTAAAATATTATCATGTAAGTTTTTTTTTTCACAATTCATAAGCATTTCTGACTTTTAAATACCTAGGACTAAATCATCCATTAGGGGATAAAGTGAAAGAAAAGCACACAGAGAAGTTAAAATATGGACATATTTAGGTAGTTTCTCATATCCTTCATTTGCTTTCTGACAAACCCACGCTTTGCAGCCTCCTTGTATGCATTTTTACATACTACACATCCCAATAAAAAAAATATACCATCAATGACTTTCAATCTTGCAGAGGCGTATGTTGCACCATACTTATTTTTGGTGTGGCAGATGTAAACACCTTCATCTGATTTTTTGAGGCCTTGGATCTGCAGCCAGCCTGTCACACCATACTTCTGAGGCCCACCTCTTGCCTTTGAGAAGAGAAAGAAATAGTTGAAATTAAGTAGCTAGGCGACATCATGATATTTCTCAAAATAGTTGTGGCTGGATTAAACATCGTTACAGTCTTTGCTTTTTGTTTATTGCCATCATGCTTTGCTTTGATTCTCTTTGATTCTTCTGCCTTATATTTTAACACCCTACTGTCTCTGTGCCTCCAAGTTCATGCTTTCCCTGCTCTGCAAACCTCACTGCCCTTCACAGCGCTCTGATTCCTGGTCCTTCCGATGCTTCTGCTTCCCAGTGCCCCTCCTTTCTCTTGTCCCAGCACCACTTCTCGCTGCTGCTTCAAAGCTTTGCCACCTGTTCTCAAGCTCATAAATTTCTTCAGGATGAGAGTGGCAGGTGGGTCTGGGTGAGTTCAGGGCCAAGGGGCCTGACCAAGCTGGCACTCAGCATCCAGGTTTTAATGGATTGGCATGAGACACCATGGGCCTTGACACTTCCTGACAGTTTCAACTAGCTCAGGCTAAAGCCTCTTAAAGGGGTGGGCTTTCTTTTCCAAACAACATAAAACTTTTAACAAATGTGATCAGAGATGAGTTCATGCTGACTCTATGAATAAGATAGGTTAACAGGGTTCAGTTTAGCCTCTGAGGTGATCAGCATTTGGATGTGGCTCCTCGCGCCATTTTTTCTGAGCAACTTTTAAGTCCACTAATCCCTGTTGTGTTTATGCTGTCTCTGGAAACATTTCTGAATAAGTTAGGCTCTTAGTACTTTTGGTACTTTAATTAGCTTTTTGTGTGCTTTTTCTGCCCATCTTTTTGTTCAGGTTATGCCCCCTGTCCACTGCATCTTAAATTTTTTTGGTTGTGTATCCAGAAAGCTAGATTTTCCCTGTATTTATCTGCACAGCCTCTATTCATATTCTTGGTCCATTGGAGAAGGCATATGGATGCAGGCTTCAGCCTTACTGCAGACTGCCTGTACATCTGGCTTTGTTAGCTCATGTCCCCAGAATGTTACTTCCATTTAAAGACTAGCATTTTGATTTATGTAACTTTATCTCAAACTTTCAGGCAGTTTCTAGATTTACTTGAAGCCTATACTAATGCCATTCTACTATTTCCCCTCCCCAGATTAAAACACAGTGTCCTCCATAAAATGAGCAAGTTTCTTTGCTTTTGTTTTGAACGCCTCAGGGACTGAACCCAAATGGCAGGTATGCGGGAACAGCATCTTGCAAAGGAGAAGTTTAGATACCTGCCAGAACTGTGCTTCTGCATTGAGAGTAGAAAAACAGTTGCCAACAGCCATCCTTCCCAGAATGCACCTTCCTTTAGATAGTAGCCTAAACAGATCCATTTATAAGTTCATTCAGTTTTTCTAGTATCATAGAATCATTTAGGTTGGAAAAGACAAATTTAAGATCATCAGGTCCAACCATTAACCTAGCACTGCCAAGTCCACCACTAAACCATGGCCCTAAGTGCCACGTCTACATGTCTTCTAAATACCTCCAGGGATGGTGACTCAACCGCTTCCCTGGGCAGCCTGTTCCAATGCTTGAGAACCCTTTTGGTGAAGAAATTTTTCCTTATACCCAGTCTAAACCTCCCTTGACACAACTTGAGTCCATTTCCCCTTATCCTGTCATAGCTACTTAAGGAGAATCTTCCATCTTTTCTTTCCCTGAAGTGGGCCGGATGGTACCCTCCCTGTTACTTCTGCTTGGACTGCCAAAGTAGGGATCATTGCACTGACTGAAATCAGAATTCTTTATGTAATTAGAGGGCCCCTATTGGGGATCTATTTATTTGTAACAGTATTGTATCCTGTAGGAGGAATTAGCTGATTAATCCCCCGACTCCTCATCCCAAACCATACAATGTGGGAAACTCAAGTTTTACCTGTACTGAGATGTGGGTGTCATCTCCTGGCAGAAACATATTATTCCCCTTTTTTTTCCATTCAAGGTGTGGCATAGGATAGGCTGACACCTCACAGCCAAAAATGACATCGTTGCCTGTGAAATTCTGGGCATCCTGAGGAGGCGTAGAAATAACAGGAGCTGCAAAGAACCAACATAACGGTGCTTTAGAAGAGGGTGAGCAACAGAGACACAAACAAAAAAGCATATAACATTAGTTTCTGTTTTACATTATAAAACCAGTTTGCATTTTGCCATCTCACACATTATGAAGATTCCAAGCAGCTTTTAAAGCTCAGAACACCTTGTGTCTTATTAAAGGGTGAACAGGCTTTTTAAAAGCACTTATTTCAAAGGACCCATCTGTCCTTCCCTTGCACATGATTGTGAAACTTAAGCTGAAATTAAGTTTAATTTGTGTCCCATGAGCCATCATCATGGACTAAACTCAAGGCCCACCAGTCTAACAGCCAGTACTTAGACCTTCAGAAGAAAGTACAAGAAATTCTGTAGCAGAACATCAGAAACTTGATTGTATGTCACAGTTCTTATGTTGCTACATTTTGTTTAGCTTAAAAGCTAAAACACCGAGATTGCTAGCTTGTCAAAATTTGTTTTCTGAGTACATCATTGCTTTGAACTTGCTAAAATCTTGTCCCCCTCTGTTACCCCCTGCAACAAGTTGCAGAATAACAGCATTAATGCATTTCACATTTAATCTCAATCGCTATTAATTTCATCTAATGTTCTTGTTATGAGACAAGTAATAAACATGATTGAAATCCATTTATTTTTATAAAGTTTTATGTTTATTACAACTATTAGATTTATACTTATTTGTTTCCTATTGTTCTTTTACCCTCATCACCCTCCATTGTTTATTTATTGCTTCCGAATTATCCTCTCCCACTTTTTCCCAAAGAAAAAGCTGACGTTAACCACGAGAGGGAGCCAGTCCAGGGATCTGAAGACATTGGAAAAATAAACTATCACCTGATGCATTTGTACATGATTTAAATAGATATCCCTCTGTAAGCATGTAAGATTATACTGAATGTTAACAGAAGATGATGATATTTAGCAGCAGAAAGCAAAATAACATATTTACTGTTATCATAACTTTCCTGTTTTGGAGACCTCTGTTTTTTTCCTGATCTATTTCTCCTCAGCAAGAAATGTTTTTCCTTCTAAAGTCTGTTTCCTTTCTATTTTTAAAAATGAATGCATTTTCTGGGCCATTATGCTTGTATTTAATTATTGCATTTATTTTTGTACAGATCCTAGATGCTCAGAAATAGAAACTTATGGAATAATTATTATATTTTTACTTGCAATAGTTGAATCAGTATTTAGGTACAGCATTTGTGGTTCAGGATTTGAAATTGTAGGAGCCTGTTCCAGGTTTTCAAGCAAAGTTTCTAATACATTTGTCAGTTTTTCAGGATTGAACTGTGCAGAAAATATCAAATGCATACTGATTAAAATTAACTGCAAAAAAATTATACAGCGAAGTACCAATTTCCCCATTTATGAATGCCTTATTAAACAATCCGGGTACTTGTCAAAGGTAAAATTTTCAAACTAGGATACTTAAAACTTTCAATGCTTGGTCTTTCATGAGAACTGTACATTCAGAATCTGTATATTATTTCAAAAATCTTGTCTTCAAATCAGCATTAACTGAATATCTTGGATGAGAAATTTTGTGCCTGTGAACTTATCACATAGGGTCTGATGTTAAAACATACTGAAATATTAACACTCTGTAACCACACTCCTTTTAATGATACATCCACTGTAGTTAAGCTTAAATTATAAAAAAGAAACCAAATGTCTACATTGACTCACATGAGTTCTTTAAATTATTCCTGTACAGAGACAACATGAAAAACATTTTAAATAGGCAGATGTGGACTTGTTAGTACTTTTGTTCCAGTGCTAATACAGGTGTCCTACAGATACATAGACAACACGGAAGTATTGCCAAGAACTGAGTCCTGCTTATTTGACTGCCCACAGCCGAGGCTTGGCTGTGCGAGGCTGAGGGCTCTGGCTTCACCATGCCATGTAAAGACGTCCATAGCTTCAAGGACATAAGGGTCTGAATTACAAATCTACATTATAGCTGCTCACATACGAGAAATTTGTTTAGCACTGTCTACCATACACCAAGACAAAGACCATGCTGGAAATACCCCCTCCTCTGTTAACTGTAAGGAGAATCCAGATAATAGCTCAGATGGAAATGTATAGATAAGGTCTGAGCCCCAGCCAGCTGAGTACTTCTATAGAGGTAGTTAAGGCTTTGCTGGACCAGGGCTGACAAGGACTGGAATCATGTGAGATCAAACTCATAGCAAGTAGGAAGAACCACAGTTTTCATCTGACCGAACTGCCTTTTCTGAATCTAAACACACAATAAATACTTGCATTATGTACTCAAACTTGAAGTGCCTCCAGAAATAAAATAATACATGTCTCACAACACCATTTTGCTGAAGTAAATTGAAGTAATGATGTAGCATTTTAACAGAAATTTACAAACTTCATTTTTGAGTGTTTCAGATTTTGTGTTCAGCCAAATTCTCCCATGCATAGCTGCGTGTACTTTTTTTGCATAACCGTGTCTTTAGAAACAGATCTTTACTGTTGTGATAACCTGTCATTTTGATTCCTGGAGCAGATAAATTTTTCTTGATAGCTATAGAAAGCATTCTGATGCTCAGTGTCTGGAGGTGAATGTGCAGTAGTTGCTTCTTTCCTTTTACAGTACCAGTCATGAATTATCCTTGTGTGCTACAGAAGACATATAAACCAGAAGCCAGGAAAAGTCAAAATACCGCTTTACCTTTCATAATCAACATTAACCCAATATCACACCAAACTAATGAATTAGATAATACAATTTTTTTCCCTTAACTCATATTAAGTTTTGTTAATCTATGTCTGATTTGATGAAAATAGCAGAAACTTTTGTGGATTGTTCATTTGTTTTTTACTTCAAAATTTACATTTATAATAAATTATGTGACACAGCTAAATATAAAGAGAATCACTTCTGTTACTTCATTAAATCAACAGCAAGAGAGGTTTGAATGTGAATGGGGATGGATTAAGTGTGGACAATCTGTATATAATCAGTGTACTTTGTAACCTTGGTAAATTATTAGATAAATGGATCAAAACTAGCTTTCAGGAAAAGAAGGGCTTTTTTCAGTGTTTCTTTAAGGAGCTAGGCCTTTTTCTTCCCCCTTTTCTGGTGATAGATGAAAGATAAAAGGCTATACTTTTCTGATGAAAGCAGTTTATTGTTATTTATTTATTCATTGGTTGCTGTATACAATTAATCCATTTTGCATCAGTAGGAAACAGCAGATGCTTTGCAGGAGAAATAACAAAACAAAGTACTTTGAGTTGAGTGAAGGTTATATTTATAGCTTGGTACCAGAACCCCACAGTGTTCAGTGTTTTTTTCTCATGCAAATTGGAGCCAGCAGAAAGTGAGTGCCACAGCAAGGCTGCTACTCTTAGAGCCAGACTCCCTGTTCCTTTTGTCATCAGTTGCAGCCATGAAAAACCAGTCTAAACCATGGTGCACTTTCACATGCCCACTCTGCTGCTTCAGATAGCTGTCATGGCAAAGAGGGGACTTGCTGGTAGACTCATGAGGGACCAAGACCTGGTGCCTCTGTGGTAGCCCCTCTGTGCCCTGCTGCTTGCTGAAAGGCCCATGCTTCTTCCAGGGTCTAAAACACAATCTACAAACAGCATGGTCAGCTGCTGCTCAGAGAGGTTGACAAGAGGGGCACTTGTGCTCACCATACACCCCGCCCCCCGCCCCCCTGAGCCTGCACCTACCTCAGGCTCAGGTGCTCTGCTGCATCTGGGCCATACACCAGCTGGGCACTTTCCTCAGCAAGAGCCAGGGAGATGGGCCCCATTTTTCTTGATTAACTCTGCACAGCACTGACATGGCTATGAACTTTCCTCCAGGCTTCTGTGCAATTCAGTAAGCTGAGCAATCCTAGGAAATTTCTCTGCATTTCTGGATAGAGGGTCCAGCCTTTCTGGGGAGCTGGGGAAGCAGTGGGAAAGCACTGGGGGAGATGCCTGCATGCAGAACAGCTGAGCTCATTCCTCCTGCTTGGTGAGCAGTGTTATGCACCTCAGGGGTGATCGCAAGGCCTGGTGGATGACAACACCAGCAATTAAAAGTGATAGTACTTCCAAATTAAAGCTTTTTCTACTTGGCCAATTCTGTTTAATTAATTAGAGCAGACCATTGCTTTAAGCCTGTTTGCCTGCCTCTGCTGCAAAGTTAATATCAGTTGCTACTTGAGTGGCACTTCTAACTGAAATCTTCCTGAAGGGGTTATGCTGCAAGAAGTAGTCCTATTTTAATCCCAAATAAGAACACCTACCCAAAGGCTAGCAGGCTTTCAGTTGTACTGTGGACTGGTACTTATTGAGTTTTCTGAATGTCTCTTTACTGACAAGCCTCAGTTCCCAACTTAATACCCTAATGGCAAATAAGGGATTCTTTAACTGATGTTTCTCTTGCAACTAGAGAAAGAGAAAAGAAGTCTGGTATTAGCTGTTCATCACTTTACCTTTGAAGTATTCAATATCTAGTGTTCATTCAATATAAAAGCACAGCACAGTCTAAATTGGAGGCAACAGATTGCTAGCAAGGAGTGGGTAAAATGCACCTGAATTACTCTCATATATGGACCTTTGCCAGAGGTGCAATTTTGGATTCCCAGAACTGTGACCCAGTTGTGACCCAGAGACCTCTTCTACTTAGTTCATTTGAGAAAATATTTGATTAGCTTTAAAAAAAAACAGTAATTTTTCTTTCAGAAAACAAAAGCCTGTTCTTTTTTCCTTTTCATTTTATATTCATGTGACTTGGGTAAAAGGTGCCTAGGAGTAAATACTTGTAATAATGTGAGGAATGAGAACAACATATGAGCAGGAGGCAGGATTCCCCCATACAACCCTGCTAAGAATTCTTCCACTGACAATCATTGCAGAGAACTGTTCATGCACTGTAATCTTTTTAGGGAAAATATTTCAGTTTGATTTTGCTCTAATTTTGGATTTCCATTTCATGGGTTACCTAGATTTTATGATGATTCTGAAATGTGATTATTTTGGACTTTTTTTGTTTAAAAAAGAACAGACCTGTTAAGCCCTATCTTCTTCTGTTACCTCTACTTCACTGATTACCATATATGCACACAGGTGGATACACATATGCATACATACATATATATGTGTGTGTATATATGAATGAGATCTGCCTTGCTATCACCACTTTAATATCAAGTCAGTCTTCAGAGAATAATAATAATTATTTGTCCAGTACTCCCAGACTACCCTATCTGTTTACCAACTCCCAACTACACATAAAATTTTTTGTAGAAAACATCTCATACTCTGCTTATTCAGACCAGGGCTAGTCTATAGATCTATGGTTTATTAATCAGCATGTGATTTAAATCCAGTAGTCTAATATGGAGGCTTATATCTTACAAGATTAAGTACCAGCTGCTAAACCACATGTTTAACACAAAGTAGTATTATAACAAAATAATGATGATTATAACAAAAATGCAGTATTAGTTCAATAAAGTTAGACTAGAGTATCTAGTGACACATCTGAAAATATGAATCAGATCTTTTCTTAATTTGAAAGTGCCTCTGTACATGTTACCTGATTCACATGGTCCTTCATGCTTCATGCTGATATTTCTTTTTGTAGCATAAGCCTTGTTGAATTGACAGATATTGTCGTAGGTTTTCCCTTCAGGTCCGCAGATGCTCTCTTGAGACTTGCACACACACTGGGGTTCAGGGACTTCCCCAAACCTTGCTTTGTCAGCATCCAACCTGCACTCGAGGTTGTCGCCACAGTGCCCGTAAAAATGATTGCCCTGGTCCAAGTCACAGATCTGACCTTCCACATTCCCACATTCAGGACAGCAGCCGCAACGGTCCAATACAGTCCCAGCTGGACAGTCTTTAGGCTCAGAGCAAAGTGCCAAATCGCATTTTCCGCAACTATCTTCTTCCCTTAACAGCCTCCACCAACCTCGGTGGTACAAGGCAGGGAAACTCTGAGAAACCTGCACCAGTACTACCAGCACTGCTGTAATCATCGGGTGCTTCATCTTGAGAATGTAATGAACAAGCAGAAAAGGTCCTTGGAGTAAAGCCGGGGCGGGGAGGGGGAAAGAAAATAAAAGAGTGAGCTAGTGAGAAAAAAAAATCACAGTCTTTTTTTTTTTTTTTTAGAATATAAATTCTACTGCAAACACAGGCTTTAAGAAGAAATTAGCATCACATTCCTAATCTGGAACTGATAATAAAAATGCATACAAACCCACTGGCTTTTCTCTAATGCAGTCTGGAATGCGAGTATTGCTTGCATAGAAACCAAACTGCCCCTTCTGACAGCTCAGTTGAAGCTCTCTGAAAAGCTGTTTGCTCAGTGACTCCTTGAGCCAAATTTGCAAAGCGTTGCTCTGCTGAAAGAACATTATATTGCAGCTATTGCAGAAAGGAGAACATGGTAAATTAGTGTAAAATGAAGAAATTACCTGCTATGAGCCTTCCCCCCCCCCCCCCATTTGAAAAAGATGGTCACAGAAAGATAAACGTGGGTACAAAGTAGTACCCAAGATACAAGTACCCTAGAGCTAAGCCAGTGCTCTAGGGACTGGAGCGAGGTTTAACACCAAATTTCATCTGTTAATGATCAAGCTAGGGGGTTCTGAATTAACAGTTTACTTACAGGCTCTTTACAAGCAAGGGACAATCCAAGAGAGCTGGAATTGACTTTAAACTCTTGGATTTGAGACTAGAGGTAGCTAGACCCATTAAAGAACCCATTGGTCTCTCTACTTCTAGCTTCTTTTCAGTGTTCATGGGATAAACTTCTGCCAATTCAGGGAGATGGGTTTGCAGGGTCATTTCTCACCAGGTGTTGCACTTTTCTTTGTACGTGTCAGGATTTAGGCATGATCCCTATCATCCTACCTCATACCAGAAAAATCCTCTCCATCTCAGTGCTGCAGAGGTTTCTTGTCTATAGACCGTAGGCTGTGGTTACCATTGTTCAAACAACCTGAAGCTCAGTGGAGATGCATCCTACTATCTGTTGGAGGTAGAAATGAAGTATAATGGACCCTGCAAGTATGGCTCAATAGCATGGGTCAAGGATCACCACTCCATGCAAATGAAACATCTTTGTACGTTTGTTAGCTTAAAATAACACTACATGCATCACGTTTTCAAGACATACATCTAAGACACTGTTAATAAGATGAAATAAAAAAGAAATCATGCTTTTTCTGCAAGCAGCTTTTTCTACTCCTTTTATATTCATGGTGTGCAGCTGCTTACATAAGCTCAGTGAAAGATGCATTTTGTTGTACTAGCCTTAAGTTCTCTGGTCACGTCCACAAAGGCAAATCTTTTGGGTTGTATGTTTACTTTCCTCCCCAAACATCTCCATGGCTCTTCCCAAGTTCAGATTCATACCTTCTGTACCAATTGAGATTACCTCTTGGTTTGAGTGAAGTAGCAGGCTGCTTCAAAATCACTTCCTTCTTCCAAACTGCATATAATGCTGTTTCCCTCTGGCCTGCATTGGTGGAACACTTCTTAAAGCCAGCCCGGAGAGACCTACAGGGCACCCCTTATTTCTGTGTGATGGCTGGGCTAATTCATATTCTGTAATGCATGTTTTTGCTCTGAACACAGAATCAGACTGTAAAGGAGTAAATTATATGTGTAATTGATACATTTAACATTGAGAGTCAAAAAAAAGTAACATCTTAATTTAATTGAAAATTGATTTCTTGTCCCAGCTTCTTATTCTGTTTGATGTGTTTTAGTTCACACTTCCTCATCAAATTCTAATTTGACATTTAGTTTTGCATTATAGGGTCTACTCATCACTGTCTATTTTATTATTTGTGCCTACAGCTGTAGGGGATCAGTTTCTAGAGGGCAAGGGTTTGCTAGGCTCATACAAGGTAAAAAAATATTTATAGTGGTGAAACAATATACACAAAGTCGAGCTAAAATGGAGGGGATGCAAGCCAGCACTGCTTCTGTTAAGGCTGAACTTTGCCTGTCATCTTCCAGGAAATGTGTGATTTGAGGGCTGTAAAACAGCTGTATACGAGGAAATACCTCCTGTGTCCTGGCACTGAGGAAACCCATCATAAATATCCTAGAAAGCATTTTTGGCATTTGTTTTACTAATGTAATCTGAGCTCTTGGTGGCTGCAGCCTCTAAATTAAGAACTGGATATGCCTGTGGTCACGTTTGAACCGCTGCAGTTTGGCAGGTGATCTACAGCTGAAGGTTATTTGGCCAGTGATTCCTGAGCTCACCTGGAACAAATTGGGGTTGGAAGAGGTTAAAGCACCGTGGTATGACTTGGAGAAATGGCCTGATAGCTGTCTAAAATGTCTTTCATTAGCAAGCCAGCTGTGACAAGCTGAGAAGAGCATGGCTATAACTCTCCACACTGGATGGATGTGCGGCAGGGTCAGAGCAAGGGGAAGAAAGAGGGAGCAAGGAAAGAGAGCAGGATGTGCAGCTGGGTTTGAAGCGGTACATCTAAAGGCATAGTCCCATCTGGTTCAGCAATAAAATATGCATTATTTCAGTATGAAACTTGCTTTGGTGGGTTCAGTGGAAAAAAGTGTTGGTTTTCATCACAAACCTTGAATTATCTTAATCCTAAATATCTCCCAGAACAAAACGCAAACAGCAGTGGATTAATGTCACTGGTGGAGCTGCAAAACAAACACCAAAGTACACCGTCTGCTTTTCAGACACCATTCCCCTAAATGTGGCCTGGAGAGCTGACAAGCAGTGCAGACAAGGCCTCCACAACCCCTCCAACAAGGGGAGGAGGTAAGCAGCTGCAGTGCATGAGGGAAGCTTTCTACCATCAGCTGTGAAATAATATTTTGGTGAATAATATCTTTAACAGGCAGGTTGAACAGCATTAGCGTACCTTTGATCTCAGCAGGCAGGATAGTGCTAGCCGTATAGCAATTTCCTTGACTTTTCCTGGGTGTTTCCATATGGCATGACCAGTGCAAGGGGTTCTGCCACCATCTCATGGAATGGGCAGTACCTAAGTTGGATGATGGGTAGTGAGGGGACATGGCAAAATGGCCCAGAGCTTCCTGTACCCTCAGACTACATCTTACACCAGGAAATGGGCATTGTCTTGCAGAATAATTCTTGTAAGTGAATTGTTAAGGAAATTGTATTCCTATTAATTTCCTGCCTTCTTGGGGCCCGGTGTTATGCTAAGCTGCTGATTTGTATTGCATTATTCTACTTTGCATGGTAATAGATAAGGTACATGGCTGATGCAATTTGAAATCCTATTGCTAGTGACTCCTGAGGTACTGCTCTTTCAGACAAAATGTGGTTCAGCTCTTTATTCTGCTTTTATTTCTGTCAATGTGAGTTTAACTTAAGTAAAGGTTTCTGAATCTGGCTTCTGCCGGATTTGCAAATCTGGTTCTTAGACAGACATGCAGAAACTCCGTGAGGAATAATAATGTCAAAACACAAAAATTCTGAAGTGTCCCTTCTACCTCTCTGTCCTGCAATGGCTCCTCTCCTTGACTGGGCAAAGTCAAGTTTGGAAACCATAGTGTTCTGTCTCTTAGGTTGTATTAAGTACATAATCTTGAGGCTCCTTTAGAGAGAGTAAATCTTGGCTAACTCAATGTGTTTCCATCCAAGAAATGTTATTTTTCTATTACATGCAGAAAATAAGCATTAAATAAAAATAATGTTTAGTCTGTTATACTGGGTAATAGCAGACTACAGGTGGCTATACCTATTGGGTACATGCATTACCGGATGCTGTACTCCTAGGATAATTCCCCCCTTTCCCACTCCCAGTATCCAGCATTGAGCTTAAGTTGAGGTGCTTGGCTCACCTGAAAACAGTATTTGATTCTGTAGAAATAAGTGGAAAATGGTGAAGATTAATGACAGGTGAGGCAAAAATGGCTGGATGGCATTTGCAGGTTCCTAATGGAACTGCTGACCGCCAGCGATACAGGCACAGGTAGTCCTGGGATCTCCAAACATTTCATTTTTTAGTGCCAATCCTATTTGCTGACACATTGCTTTCATGAATCTCATCACTAGTGCTGTAAGCACATGAAGTATAAGTTAATTCTACTGTAACTTGATTATTAAATCCATTAATCAAAGGCAGGAGATCCATAATTAACTTATTCTCCAGCATCAAGTAAATGATTCTGCTGTGAGCTTTAAGACAGCAATTGTTCACTAATATGCAAAATACAGTAGGGCTATTAGACTATAAGGCTCTGTAATTACATAATTAAATTCTAAATTTTGCATACTTTAATAACATATATATTTTAAATATTTTCTTTGTAAAGTTAAAATGGAGTACCGTTATTTTTGCCTTCTTTTTTTTCTTTAAAGCTTTTACATGTAGTTTACCAAAAAAGAAGGGGAGGGAAAAGAAGTTAGTTTCCTGCCTGAAAGTTGACTGTTTTCACATAAGGCTTTGGCTGGGCTTTTGGCGACTCACCTTAGACCTAGCTCCAGCAGTGGCTGACTATTGATTTCTTCCGTTTCACATTTCAGCATCATAATTGTTGGTGACTGGAGGCATTCGCATTTTAACTTGCAAAGACAGAAGGGTCTGCTAGCACTGTTCTGGCACCAAATGCTTGGGTTTGATTTAATATAGCCTTACTGATTCCTTTTCACAAAACCAAGTCTGGAAATCCCTTTTCCCAAGCTGGTATTTCTTTTGAAGGGGCCAGATATTTCAAGGGTTCTCATCAATCCTACTTTGCATTTCTGCTCTCCTTTAAGTAGACAAAATTTCTGAAAGCTTTGTAGTTTTACCCAGAAACACCCAAGCCTCTTGTCCTGTAAGAGGGAGGTGATACTGGAAATGTTTAGGGAGTCAGCAGTAGGTAATCGAGCATTCCTCTGACACCATTCTTTTGAGAGGTGAGAGTTACAGTGGCATCTCAAGGGTATTTCCCCCCACGTGTCGTGTTCACATTTCCAGCCCAGAAAATCTTAGTTGCTCATTTTAACCTTTCTTTATACACTTTAATTGCAAATGCCATACAGAAGCAATGGCCAGCATTTTTCCCCTTCCTCTTGAGGGAGGGGGGTGTGAAGGTTTGTTCACCTTCTGCCTTAATTTTGGAGAGATCTAATGGAAAACCATCCCCATGTTTTGTGCAGACCACGGTATTTTCGGATGTCATGTTTTACTGCAGCAGATGCTGAAGTTTAATGCAGGGTGAAACAATTTGTGTGTCAAAGGCAGTTGCTGTCTACATCAACAGTAACACAGTAGAGCTGTCAGGTACCGCAGGGCTTCAAAGACACTGTAGCTTGGGGAAAACGTATCAGACCTCACCACATAAGAACAGGCAAAAAGTGAAGAGTACAAGAAAGTGTGTCTTGCACACACTGCCAGCTGGAAGCAGCAGGACAGAAATGGGGCAATGGTCTGGGGCACCTGGAGGCAGCAAGAAGGAAGGGGTGGGAGATACAGGTAAGGCCCTGGGATCCCAGCCTGTCCCAGGGTTGTGGGTAGCACCCACTTACCCTTGTCACCAAGTGACAGATAGTATGAGTGTGAGAGTGGCTAGCAATGCCCGTGCCTACCCCTTGCTATTCTTAACCCCTCTTGGGTGCAACTTTCAGCAGTGTGTTTGAAGACTGACCTGGTCCTTATTGTGGACCTGCAACAAACATTCTCTAAACATTTGGAGAAGGGCTGGAAGAGAAAAACCAAAAAACCGCAAGCCCAACATGATTCTGGCTCTGCCAATGTTTTGAGGTGCTTCCACCTAACAAAGACTGAAAAGTAATATTGGCGCTGACCAGTGGCTGCTGAGAGCCAGGTGTATTTGTGTGTATCTGTCCCTCCCTTTCCCACCAGAGAGACAGTGAGAGGAGGCAGACAAGAGTAGGTTTAAGCCCAAAGATGACGCTGCTGGTGCTACTAGTTGCCTGTACCAGCAAAATTCTTGAAAAGGGCAAAACACAGTGTTTCTTGGGAAAGCCTAATAGAGAGAGGGAAATCTCTGAAACTTGCAGACAATGAATATAGAGTCATTTTTCTTGGCAGCCTTAATGTTGATGGATAGGACAGTTTGCCTTGTCCAGTTTATATAAGAGCAGCTGATATAAAATGACTTCATAGCTGGATATTTATGAGAAGTTTCATTTCAAATAATATAGTTTTTGCCTCTGGCAGTGCTGTGGTTTAGCCCTGTTATTACTGGGAACTAAATCTTCAGGATATTCTAACTATAACTGCAGGGCCTGTTTGATCTACCCAGCAAAGTTAATATTTTCCAAAGCAATGGAAACTTTATAATGGAAAGTCTCATTAGCAAAAACTACCTGTCCCTAAAAGCATCCAGGAAATCAGGCACAGAGAGGAAACTTGGGGGATTTTTCCTTCTGCTTCACCTGCTTTCTCTCACACAGCAATACTGAAGAAAGCAATGTTTTCCATTACAGCAAATGTCCAGATAGACTGTAATGATCCTTCTCCAGAAAAGCAACTAGAAACCAATTTCTGATACAAAGCAAAATTCTTGTCTCTTGCAGCAGCTTGTCTTTGCTGCCCATGTATCTTGCATAAAATTAGCTCTTGAGGGAAATAGGATTCACTACTGGTACCAGGCCCTCCCCCCATGCCAGCATTGCTCTGACATCTATGCAGAAGAGGTAAGGAGGGGGTACTAGTACCCCCACTGGAACTTCAAAGGTTGTTTTTTAAAGTGTGGGTCTTTCCTGGTTTGTGCCAGAGCAGTTCTATAAATGGAATATTCTCAAATGATTTGCTCACCCCTTTGGAGCATGCAGAGCTAAGGGCTGCAGTTGGTGAGGCTCACAGCCACACATGGTATTGGTAGGGCCCCTGTAGTCCCACAACAGTCTGGAAAGGCAGAATAGGACCTTCTGGAGCTGCCAGCTGAGCTGAAGCCTCCCTTTCCTCAGGCTAAACCATCAATCAGACTCCAAACCTTCTTCCCAAATCTCCTTCAAAGACATAATTAGCTCTGACCGTTGTTACAAAGGGAAGTAAGTCTGCAAGAGACATAGGTTCAGGCTGTGAGCTCTGGTAATACAGCTTCCAAATAAGTCTTCCAGAAAGCCTATGGCCTGGGAAATGGTCGTCATATCAAAATGTCCCTGCAAAGAAGCTGGAGAAGAGAGCAGGAATCTGCCTCCCACCACTGTGCTTTGGTTGGAATTGCTCCATAATTTAATACTTCTGACAAACATTTATGTTATCTGCAACCAGAAAGCTTGAAGAGATTCGCTGTGCTGTCCACCAGAGAGGACATGCAGGTTGTGTGTGGGGAAGGGCGACTTTGCTGGATGTAGACTGGGGTGGTTTGCGCACCCGTGAGTTATGCAGCAGTGGGAGGTGGAAGTTGTGAAAGAGGACAGGAGGAAGCTTCAGAGTGGATAAGGACAGAAAGCAATGCTTGAGAGAAGTGCAGAGGTGCAGCACTTACCCCTGAAAGAAGGGCTGAGTGCACAGGCATTGCCTCTTACTGTTAGATTTCCTGCTGTTCTCAGGACTTTGTGTGTTGTCTACAAACAGGACTGCATCAAAGAATCCCGCAGATTGCCCCGCGGGCTTTCGGGTTCATGCCTCCAGTCAGAAGAATTAATCTCCAGACATTCATCTAAATACTTGGAAGTTTAAAAAAAAAAAAAAAATCAAAAGTGGATCTCTAGCATAAATGCTGAAGATGACATTGTGCCTCTGCGAAGATGAGGCTTGTCTAGGAATATTTGCTACTCTTACTTTTCATTAATGCTTACACTTTTGGGGTCAGGATGAGGCAGGGATCAGGACGGGGCAGGACTCTGGGCTGGATTTGCCAGTTTCTAGAAGCCCAGCACCAGTCCTGGCCTGTTTACTATCCTGCTGTTTCTGAGGGTCACAGTAACATGGATAGTTCATGTGTGATAGATCTTAGCTTTGCATGTTTCTAAGAAAAGGCATGGAAGCTGAAAACTGCATTGAGGGGACTATGAATGAAAACTGTGAGTGAGCATGTGTTAAGAAGTAAAGGCCTGGGACCGTTTCAATCAATAGCCAGACTCCCATTAACTTAAATGGGCTCAGAATTTCACCCTGCACTTTTAGCTTAGCCGGCTTCCTGTTTGAGTTGGCAGGGCAAATGTCTTTGTCCCTGTCCAGCAGGGTGTACTTGGGATTGTTTTTCTGCCCAGGCTGATGGAACACTCTTAGAAGTCACAGTCTATTCCAGCCGCAGCATGGCTAGAGATACCCAACACAAACATTTTGCATGCACTGAAAGTCGTAATGTGTTTGCATTAAATGCTGACTTATTTGTCCTAAAGTAGATGTCTGAAAGCACAAGCTGTCTTGAAGAGCTGGTCTGGTCTTACATTTGTCATTACATTTCATGACAACTGACACGAATCTAAATCTGCACAAAAGAGGATCTGGGGGTGCTGGCTGACAGCCGGCTGGACATGAGCCAGCAGTGTGCCCAGGTGGCCAAGAAGGCCAGCAGCATCCTGGCTTGTATCAGGAATAGTGTGGCCAGCAGGAGCAGGGAGGTGATCGTGCCCCTGTACTCGGCACTGGTGAGACCACACCTTGAATATTGTGTTCAGTTTCGGTCCCCTCACTACAAGAAGGACATCAAGTTGCTGGAGCGTGTCCAGAGAAGGGCAACGAAGCTGGTGAAGGGTCTAGAGAACAAGTCTTATGAGTCAGCTGAGGAAGCTGGGGCTGTTTAGCCTGGAGAAGGGGAGGCTGAGGGGAGACTTATTGCTCTCTAGAACTGCCTGAAAGGAGGTTGTAGTGAGGTGGGGGTTGGTCTCCTCTCCCAAGTTACTAGCAACAGAACAAGAGGAAATGTCCTCAAGCTGCATCAGGGGAGGTTTATTGGATATTGGGAAAAATTCCTCCACTGAAAGAGTGGTCAGGCGTTGGAACAGGCTGCCCAGAGAGGTGGTAGAGTCACCATCCCTGGAGGTATTTACAAGATGTGACATGGCACTTCAGGGCATGGTTTCGGAGACGTGGTGTTGGGTTGGCGGTTGGACTTGATGATCCTAGAGGTTTTTTCCAACCCTTATGATTCTATGATTCTATTAAGTGACTACCTCAGCTTGTAGAAAATATCACTTAAATGGTAGCCATTGATGCTGCCGGAGTGGATTGCTCTTATTATCTCAGTAGCCTGAAAAGGATACTGCTGTCTTGCTGCTCTCCTGTACTGCAGCACATTGCAAAGGTAGACCTACTCATGTTTGTGCTTCAGAGCTGGGGGTGGTGGACTGCAGGGAGTGAAAATGGCAGGACATCTCTAGGAAAACCTGAACTGATAGTATAAAACCAAAACTTACTGTCTTCTTGGGTGGGGGGGAGTAATCTCTGTATTTAAAACAAGGCACTGCAGGTAGGCATATGTCTCAAACTGGATAAACTTAAAATTCTGGGCTGGTGGGAGTACTTGGTCCTACAGCAGTGATGAGAGCCATCTGCATGGTCAGACCCTACCTGTGGACCTTTAATTCCATGTTCTCTGAAATTTGAGGATTTGTTTTCTTGGGGTTTCAAACCAATAAAAACATAATAGAGTACCAAATTAATAAAAATTTACATGTTTTGTAATTTAGTGAAACTAAAAAAACCATTGAAACAAATACAGGCCATTTCCATCCAAATCCCTCTTCTGGTAGAGGTTTGGGTAAACGGAGGGACTCTGCAGTATGACTGAAAACAAAACCAGATGAATTCTGGATTTGCAGGCTTCCAGAGGGGCAAGTTCTCAGGTCATGCCTCCAGACAGTTCAGTGCTAAGCAGATGCAGCTGCTCAGCAGACCCAGCTGAAGCCCTGTCCCTGTAAAGGCCGGAGTCTGGACCTCATCTTGCTGGTACACCCTGAATCTGAAAATCCCTTCTGTTTCAAAACTGTGCCAGTATACACGTCTCTGCTTAGGATCTAGGACCTCCCTGTAGAGTACACTGACATTATACAAAAGCCTGTTTTTGGAGGAGGAAAAACCAACTCTGTGTCTAGAACTAAATTTGCTTCCTCTTCTCAGTTCACAACTCATAACTGCTCTGTTCATTTAGCTTACTGGCAGGGTTGATCACTCAAATTTAGCTCCCAAAATATGGATTTCTTGTTTGCAGACGGAAGTACCTGCACTGATCTGATGAAGAAACTAAGACATAACACAGATTTTTGTGTCCAACCAAAGCAGCTTGCAGTTCAATATTGTGTTCTGCTGGTGAATTTCTAAGCGAGTAAAACACAATTAAAAAGAGTTTAAAACCACAGGAACTTTGAGGAAAACTACAGTCTGTTTGAGACACAGATCTCAATAGGGTAAGGAGAAAGAAAGACAATGCATCCAATTATTCATTGCAGATTTAACACTCACCTCAGATTAACAAGAAGCCCATTGTCTGATTCCAAGTGTAACAACAGGCTGTAATTTAAAACAGCTTTTGCTCATTAATGAATAGAAAAGTTATTTCAGTGAGAATTTGGAGAAAACCTATGCCAATTACCAGCACTTAGCAGTCTTTCCTTGTAAAGACATGGCTTGCTGGCTGGCTGCATGTTGTGACACTAAATACAGTAAGCAAATGAGAGTGGTTTCTCCTACCAATTCAATCAGTAGGTTTGAAACGGAATTAACCTTTTAAAAATGCAAAGTATTCCTTACAGCAGATGGTAGCATTTACATATACAAATACCTCTTGGAAATCATAATGTAAACCACATGCTCTGAAACAATAGGATTCCTGAGCTGAACCTTTCATCCTCCTGAAAATGAAAAATAATACTCTCCAAGCTCAGACTGGTGGCTGCTGCAGCAGGACCAGCTCCTCCTTATGCTGGGGTGAAGTGAGTACAAGAAGAGTTAGGGGAAAAACAAGGGTGGGGGCATAGAAGGAAGCAGGATAATGTTGGGATGTACTAAAAGGTGGTATTTCTTTATCACTCACTGCTACACTCTTAAGACATATATGTATTAGTTCTAGAGGAGGGCTGCAAATAGGCTGTGTTAGCCTGTTTTGCCTCCTCTGTAGCACAGCTCCTTCATATTTTAAACTGGATAAATTAATCCCCAAAATGCTTTATGCTGCTGTGGCTAGACTGCTTTTGGTCCCTGTGCTAGCTAGGGTGACTCCATAGCATATGATGAGGCTTTATATTTCTCGGGGTTGCACCAGATACAAGCATGTGCATCTCTTGAAAGTTCCTCAGGTTGCCTGACTGCTGCTCATTATCCATCATGCTTTTCTATGCTAATAGACGGTCATAAGCATTTGTCCACAAAGGCTTAAAGTGAGTGCAAATGTTCTTATAAGGAGACAATGATTTCAGAAGCTGCAGCTTTAGGAAATACATGTAAGGAAAGGTTACAGCAGACCAGAACATCACTACAAAGCAGAATTACCTCAAAAAGCAAGTCAGTCTTTTCCTCCATACATTCACATTCTGCCAAGAGCACAAAGTGGCACCATAGTGGAATAATAAATGTTAGAGGTAACTCTGTCCTGTGGCTTATCCAGATCCATGGTGCCGAGTTCTCTCATAGCCATAGGGCAGATGTGGTCAGTGGGATGTGAAACAGCTCCTAGCGCAGGAACCACCAGCCTAGAGGCTCTTTCAGAGGGTAGGCTGCTACTCAAAACCCCTCTGTTCCCTGTAGAGCCTATGCAAGACTGAACCCTTAAGCAAAACAGAGCTGTGTGCAGTGCTTTCCTGTGGCTTTGTTCTCATCTGCAGCTTACGTGTTACATACCAGGCCTATACGGGAAAGGCTGATTTTCAGTTGGTGTCTGTCAAGATATCGGGGCTTATTTTTGTACACCAGTAACACAGAAACTGCTCTGTGCTCTACACCTATCAGGATATGAAAGCCCCATCTTGAATTCAGTGGTGCTTCTAGTTTGCATTAGACAAAACCTGAAAGAGACAGGAAGGACTTGGGATTGTGCAGTGTATCATCCTGACTGCTTTGAAGAACATATCTGGGCTCACGATGCTTATCTGTCACTGCCCTCTGCCTACTGTCGCGTGTGCAATGACAGCAACGCCAGTAATAACACCAGGCTGCTCCAGGACATCAGTGCAGCTAAGCTGACTTGTTTCATTGGAGGATGTATTAGCAAAAATTAATTTTGGTCCCTCTAACATGCCTGATGTACCTGAAGTAGGATAGAGGCTAGGTGGTTTGCTTACTTTGTCTGTTACGTTCCATATCAGGTCCTTGCTGAGCATCAGCTTGACCCCTGAAATGGCCTTAGGGCAGATCTATGTGAACCCCGCTGAGGGACAAATTAATATGTTGTGTTACAGCAGGGCTGTATAAGGAGACAATCACATGGGAGGTGTATTAAAACAGTAAAGTCCATCAATGAGAGAGAAAATTATATGTAGGGGCAAATAAAGCAGGAGTCCATACTATCTAGATTTTAAGCAGTTCTGAAGTAAGATGGTTCCCCTAGCCAAGGTGAACAGCTCTTTAAGAACATTCTCAGAAGGCATCTGAAAAAAAAACCCTTCTTCCCCTACTACCTTCTATCCCTCCCTTCCTTCCTGATGTTACTGAAATGGACAATAAATTTGAATAGACACAGCTGACGCTTTTCAAGTCAACATGCTGTTCGCTAGGCCGGGTCAATAAAAAAAATTTTGCTGCACAGAGGTATAACCTAGCAGCAAAGTTGTAATGAAAGCTGCATCTAATGAAAGCAAGCCTTGAGAGTGGCAGTCTACTGTAACATACAAAGAAATTCCTTTTGTTAACGTTAACATTTGGCAGCCAGTGTAGAACATATTAGGGCATTTTAGTTGGATTTTAAAGAAAGAAATTGACACAGAAAGAAGGTAATGATTTTTTTAATAGGGGACCTCTCTGGGGGTTTGTGTTCATATCACAAACATGCACTTTATTACATTTTATGGAATGGACTTTAAATGCCAGTATATACAAGCCAACATTTCATTATTGGAGTTTCTGTTTATTCACTTGCCATTGTCAGTCTGTTCCCCTTTGTCTTCTTATGCTGCTCTTTGTAAAAACTGTGATTTATGAACATATGGTTTAGATCCTTCACAATATAGTGTGGTGAAGTGGTTCGATAAAGAGTTATTAAAGTAAAAATCTATAGTTTTGCATGATTTGCCCACCTTGTGCAGGAACCCTCATTAAGAGACTCTTCTGCTAAGCAAACACTGCATGCATGAGACTGTAATATAAGCTACATGCTGAAAGGGCTCACTCAGCCAAAACTCCTACTGAATAGTAGCCGCTGCAGGCAATTACAGTTTTGCCTACATAACTGCAGGATTACGCCCTCAAAGTTATGAAAGTCGCATAGATCAAAAAGGCGGGTGGTGTGTGGGGGAAATCTGCCATAAAGCGTTCATTTTGAAATCAGGAAATAAAGACTTCCAGTAGCCTTAAGCTGCATAGTACCAAATGGCATTTGGTTTGCAAACATAAGTGTATGCGTGCCACATATTTAATTTATTTTTTTAAAAAAAGCTCTCAGTCCTGCTGATTGCAGGATAAACAAGGCTGACTGGCAGTTTCCAGAGCCCACTTAGAATCTGAGTTTCTGCAGAAACATAACACTGTTTCAGCCTAAAATAGAGAATGAAAGGCTGATAGAGGTCATTGTATCTCAGCCCACACATGGGTTTTTCACTCAGCAGCACTTCTGGCTTGCCACAGCTGCACAGCCACATAAAAGAGGCGATGACAAATTGGCCACTCTTGCATATAGCTGGAAAGGAACGAGAGCTGCTTATAGTAGTTAAAGCTGAAGGAGGCACTGTCCAGGATGAAAAATAATTTGTAAGGAAGACACGGGAGGTGGTAGAGTCTGCTCAATGGCAGCACAACAGGAAGAGTATAAGAGATGGGTTACAAAACAATTCTGCTGCCTATATTTCGTGTTCCCAAATCTCTGAAAAAATTCAGTTCTACAAATAAAAAACCCTCCATCTGTCTCAGGGATGGATAACTTCAGCAAGTGAGGATTACCTCAGTGAGTCTGACACGTATTAAAAGCAATGAGGCATACCACTTCACTGATGCCAGCAGCACCGAAATCACTGGTCTGGTACCACATCAGCCCCAGGGCAAGGAGGCACCATGCACGGGAGCCGTTCATCTGTGCACAGCACACTGCTGCCTTCGGGTTCTCTTACTTGAACAGAGGAGCTATTGAGACAGCAATCACAGTCCCTCTGCTACTGTTATCTCTGGCAAACAAAGAATAACAGCTATAATCCTACATCCTCGTGGAGATCTAAACTAGAAGGTTCCAACCTGCTTCAGAGTACCAAGAAAATTTTGCCACATGTAGTGCTCTGTGGCCTGCCACATGCAGTCCTACGCATGCATCTCCGGCCAGGTGAGAAGCTGGATGCTGGAATGAAAAGCAGATATGAGCGCAAGAGCCCAGCATAGCCTCTCAGCTGAACAAGCAGTTGTCCAGAGTCAATGTTGCTAATGCTGAAGCACCCTTTGCATCATCTTGTACACCCCACACAGTTGTCTGCTCTGTACCTCAGGAAACACAACAGAGTGTTTTGTCCATGTTGGATGCACTGAGGTTAGATACCTAGATGCCCATGGGCAAGATTCCACTCCTGCTGAAGCAGGAGAATTAAGCAAATAATTTCTACTAAAAATATAGGTAATAAGCCCAATAAAACACATTGACCAGCATGAAAAACAAAGGGAAAAGCAACTTGGAGTAGTGGTCTACATTGCTGGGGTTCTGAATTGTGAAATAACCAATAATCCTGTGCATTTTGTTTCTCAAGACACATTTGATTTTCTCATGAGTTTTCATGGTCAAGTCACCGCAGTTAACATTATCACTGGAAATCTCAATGCTTGTAAAGCTGATTTTCCGTTTATAGCTGGCAATGGAGCTGTTAAGGATGTTAGTGATATTGACTTCCTCCATTTCTTTAGTGAGTTCATTTGGAGGCCTCTAGGAAACAAGAGTGTAAAGTTAGTTTTAGGGTTTGTCTTCTCCTGCAGAGAATAAGTGCTGTAATGAAAAAGGAGACTGTAAGGATAAAGAGAAAAGAGCACAGCTTCATATATGTTCATCCCATTGTTCAAACATGCCTTTCAGCTGCTGCGCATTTTTAGGAGTGCCTGAAGTCCCCGAAATGCCTGTGTTTCCAGCACTGTATTTCTAGAGGTGTTTTGAGATCTCTGAGCAAGTCTCACTCTGTCACTGAGCAACCCAACATCCATCTCCTACAAGACGTCTACCTCTTCACATCTACACAATAACTTAATGGCTGGAGAACTCAGCATCAGGGTGGGAAATCTCTTTTCCCTCTGACAGGATTTGGACCCTCAATGACCGCTGGACTATAATCATACTTGACTATTTAATTTCTTGCACTAAAGCAGAGCACTTTGGACAATTCACTCTCTCTCGCATCCCCCACAGAACGCTGCGGGGCTGATGTTTGGTACTGTCTTCTGGGAAGGGAGGAAGAAGAGTTCAGCTTTCCTCTGGTAGAAGAAACTACCTTCCAGATCAGTGTTCTAATCAGAGTTACACTGGCTCTTCTTTGGCTGCATCTTGAAAGGCTCAGAGGTGCATCACGCTCTAACATGAGGTCAGCTCAGGGCTACAGACCTGATTCTAGTGGTAGGCCAAAGTACCTTCCTGTATGTGGTCCTAAGAATCTAACATGACTGTCAGCTAAAGCTGCTGCTCTTTCAGCTGGTATGCAGAAGTCTATGTCAGGGGCACAGCAGTCTAGTGCTATTCATGCATTCGTTGCACACAAAAATTAATTTAGTGACAGTTAGGAGAAGCAATTGTTACTGTATCCATAACAGGGAGACCATTTGTCTTATTCAGTTAACGGAGGACTAATTATTGTTGATCCAAGGTAACTAGGTTTATTAAGGTAGATCAGGCTTTACCTCTTGAGGTGCTTTAGCTGCACACTTTTGTGATGAGCTGTAGTGAGCCACTGCATATTCCACAAGGGCACCAAATATGAAGCTGAAGCAGATGCCAAGGTAAACGTCGATGGCCTTAATGAAACAGTTGGTTTTCGAAAGTGAACTTCGTGAGCCAATCATCAGAGTTGTCATGGAAAGCACCGTTGTTACTCCTTGGAAAGCAGAAAAGGAAAGACCTCTTGTGGACACTTTGGAAAAGGCTAGGCCTATTCTTCTTCACATGTTGTCACTCTATTGCTAGCCAGATAGAACATACCACTTCTTACTAAATCCAGGTCATCCATCAACTGAAATGATTTTGTAGTGCTATCTGCTAACTTCACAGAGGCTCTCCCTGCCTTTGACAACATGGCTCCAATAGGCACTTGACTCTTATTTTTCTTGGTTTTGGTAGAAAAATCGCACCTGCCCCTGCTGCCCACTCCAAAGCACATCACAAAGAACATGTGCTCTGTCCTCTACACTCTCGGCTGTGAATCTACCATAAGCCTTGGCCATACACAGCTCTGCAGGTGGGCAAGTGTGCCTGCCACAGTGTACCATCCATGCTTCATACTGCTAACCGAACTCTGCCACAAGTAGAAGCAGAATGTGAGCAGACCATTTATCACAGAGCAGAGAGCTCAAGAAAACTACCATCTATCCAGGCCTCAGAGGCTCCCCTGCCTGCTTAAATCTTCTCCCTTTCTCAGGCAATAACTCACCAATGCAGGTTCTTGCAGGCACTGAATCCAGTGTGATCCAAAAAGAAACCCAGGACAACATGACGAGCAGAGTGGAGGGCACATAGGTCTCCAAAATGAAGTAAAGGACATTTCTTCTCAGCTCAAACTGCAATATCAGTCGTGGGTAACTGCCTGTTCACAGAAGGAAGGAACTCAGTGAACATGAGATTCCCAAGGACACTTGAACTGCAATTGTGACAGCCCAGCACCAGCCCTCCAGCTGATTTACATCGGCAGAGCTGCAGTGAAATTGTGGGAGATGCATTACTTATACAAGTTGACATCTTGCCTCAGAGGTCTTACTTATCTAACATATCCTAGATTAGAGGACACATACGCACTGCACTGCTGGACAAGAGACATCTAAAACTATGTGTGGCTTGCAAAGGGGCTGCTTAACTTAATCCACATTTTATACCAGTGTCTTAACTCAGAGTAGAGAAGGGCTGATGCTATCACCTATTCGCTCATACTCAGCACGGCATGTTTTTCCCAATAACTGCTTTGAAGGGGTGTTGCCAAGTTCAGTCTTGTCTGACGGCTGAGAAATAAACAAAAGGTTTTTCTCTCGGTTTCAGTGGGCTCTGGCTCACGTCCCAGAGCATCCCAATATCTTATCATCACAGGGAATTAGACCCCTATATTCATTAGTAATTTGTGATCTTTGGTAACTGTGTCTTTTTGTGCTCAGAAAAAATTCAGTCAACTTTTTAAAATCAGTTTGTCGTAATACTGACATAAGGGTTCTGGGGCTGGATTGCTAGTATTTTCAGGAGCTATTTCTTCTGTTTAAACAATAGTTCCCTTTGAAACACAGAAACAAAACCTATGTTGTTCATGGGCTGGGTACACTACAGTAAACAACAAAACATTGTTATTTTTAAAACCTGGTCGTTCTAAGGAAGTTTTGCTCCCTTTCATAGTGTCTGTGATTGGAGAGAAGAGTATTTATACTGATAATGAAAAAGACATTGAATTCTGATGTACAAAGGGATCTTATTCCATCATGAGAGAATTCTAATTTACAAACAAAAGTATATTTTAAAAGTTAATTTTGCTCTCAGTTACTGTAAACATGGCTCTCTGCAGTGTTTGTAGTCAGCACACCTGGGAGGAAGGGAGAATTTCTTCAGGTATATATGGAGAAGGAAAGAAGTGGAGAATTAAAAAATAAAAAAAATTGAAAATCCATCAAGTGAATACAGTGTAATAAAACCCCATCTTTCTGTCGATTTCTGTCTTACAGAATATCCTGATTACAACTAATTGGATTTCACCATCTTTCTGTCCATCTCTTTTGGTAAGATTAAGATTTGCTAAAGACTTTGCTCGTTCAGGCTTGAGTCAAAAAATACTGGCCTGTAGAAGGGAAGGGAGGTGGGAGGGGAAATACTTGAGAGCTTTTCTTGTTTTTCCATTCACCAGTTTACCTGTTTCCTGCTGTGACTTTGAGACCAGGGTATAGTAACGTTCCACTGTGTACTGAGAGAGCCGCAACTTTTCTATGCCATGGACAGAGTCATTTCCTCTCAACCACATGAAGATGACATCATTTTCATCATATCCCCCTAAGAAGAACATAAAAAACCATATTACTGTGGTTTAGCCAATAAAAGCCCAGCTATTGCCCTGCCCTGTCTCCTGGGATGTGGGCACAGAAACATGATCCAGGCATTTTAGGCTGGACAAAGACTCTCTTAATTGTGTCAGAGTATGGGTGGACATTGGCTGTTCCTTCACTGCTGTACTTTCAGTCTGCTGGTCCAGATTTCAACAGAACACATGCCACTGTGAGTGATGCATAACGTGCAAGGCTGCCGAGAACATGGGGTATTTCTGTTTTAAAATACATTACCATTTTAAACAGATTATATATTCCTGTCATCCGCAGTTTGATTACATGTAGCAGGATAAAACTACTGCAGCAATCAACACTCAAACATAGTCTCTTCAGTCATGAGAGGAGAGCAGGAGAAATGCAGTGGTTAAGAAAAGAGAACACAGATCCCATTGAGCCCCTTACCACATAGCAGAAGCACATTTCACTGAATTGTCTATTCAAGTGCTTAAAAATACCAGAAAAGGCATTTTCAGTTAGTCAACTAACTCTTGTTTAAGTTGCAAGTAGCAAACTGGAGCTGAGACGGCTATGTGGTTATGAACCAGGCTCTTCTGACTGGGTATGTGTTGTCCAGAAAACTTGCTAATAAAAGCAGCTTTTTCTACAAATCATTCCTCCTATCCCAAAGGCTTTAAGTTATTGAGGACAAATAAATGCATCCGACATTTAGGTAACACTGAATTCCTGCCTCAAAACAGTAGGACAGATAGAATCATAGAATCAAAGAATTATTAAGGTTGGAAAAGACTTCTAGGATCATCAAGTCCACCCATCAACACACCACCACCATGCATCCTAAACCATGCTCTGAGTTGCCACGTCTACACGTTTTTTTTAACACCTCCAGGGATGGTGACTCCACCACCTCTCTGGGTGGTGGTGATGAGATGAGATGATGAGACGAGATCAACAATTCAAGAAGTTATCAGTAAACTCCATATATGCTGGCCGAGTAATTGCCTCCAGGAATGTAAATGAAGGCATAACATGACCTAAGGTTGGACTGAAGGACACCTCAGTTTGAGGGATAAAGGTGCCTGCCATTCACTTCAAAAATTTCACTTAATTTAGGAAACAAGCCTATCAATCTCACTAATTTGATTCTTTTATTAAGTGCCCTTCTTTGAGAAAATGAGTAGGAATGCTTTGATTCTGATAGTACCCTGTTCGTCGTGATAGAAGAAATAAGATGTAGTTGCAACTGTTTTTTATCTAATTGCGTTTTCTTATTAGACACAAATTACCAGAGCTTGAGTGTGATGAACTCCTAAATTAGGTGTCCAGGGTATGAATCCCTGCGTAGAATCCTAAGCATGTGACTTTTCAAAGTTTCTAAGCAGTTTTATAAATTGTGGTTACTCAGGAAAATTTTATAATAAATGATAGATTGTTGTTAATTCGTCTGGTGTATATTTAAATAGCATTATTTCTGGGCACTTATCCTAATGAAATCTCCAGTGAGCAATGTGCATGTAATTTCATTGGAATTACAGAGCAACTGAGCATGATGTAGGACACAATCACTTGTAAAACAGGCCCAAACAAGCTATGCTTTAGCAGAAGAGGCCAATCATTATCATTTCAGGAGCTATTCTTTGTAATAAAGTTAACCACGGTGAAGTAATATGATTTTAATGTGCAAATAATACGTGCTTCCCTAGGTGCTTCGCGCTGCAACCCCAGAAGTTAAAATCTGGTCTTTTCAGTATTGAGATTTTTGATGTTCCTTATTGTGACTTGGAGTGGGAGATGGTTGCTTGCTTGTTGTGGAGCTTCACAGACAGATAGAGAACAACAGCACTGCTGTTGCTGAGCTCCTGGGGAAAAGCCCTGTAGTGTCCTAAATTTTTCTGGAGTCTTTCCCAGCCAGCTTTGCCATGGATGAGTTTTTAATTTAACTGAAAGCAGAACTCACTGATTATTCCTTTTCTTGAGACTTCCAAGGCTGAGACCCCTCCTGTTGACGAGGGTCCTATCATCTGCATCACTGTAAGAGGCGGCCCTCGTGGAGAAGCAAATGCCACAAAGTTGGGCTGGGCCTTAGTTTCAGTTCATGAGTTTGAGAGGCACGTTCAACTCATATTCTAGTAACACCATCTTATTACAGTGGAGGTTTGGGAGGTGCAACAGGTGGTAGATAGCTAAAAATGTGAAAAGTTGTTCCTTGCTGTACTCCACCCTATGCACTTACCCCACAAGTTAGTTTTGAAGGAGCTGTGTGTGCAACAGGGACCGAATTTGGAAAATCAGCCATTATTACTTCATCCTTTCTGTGCAAAATTGAACTCTCTACACTTTAATAAAAATATTATTTATTACCACTCTTTTTATAGAAATTGCACAGTGACAGGAATGCTCTAAACTGTGGATTACAACACAAGCATTTGAAGAATGATGAAGCAAAGTTTTCTTTTGGACATTAGTGTTTGCAGGATTAAAAGTCTACCTGAGAAAGCCACTGTGATGAATGCAAATATTCAAGATGTGTAGTTACATATAAATAAACAAATTTAAAATAAAGCCAGTTTCTTCTAGAATGTTATACTTACAGCTTTCTAGCTGCAGTCTGCATGTTTGTGTGTCCATGGGATATTTTGATAAGTCCATGTTACAAGCAACAGTAGTAGTGATTCTGTAGGAAAAGAATGAACTCCGAAAGTTGCAACAAAAGGACATAATGAAATATCTCTGTTTTTCATAGCAAACTAGATGGCAAAGACTCTGCTCTGTCATTTAGATAATTGTGACCTATGAAATGAATGGACTGATATAATCTGAGAGAACCCTCCTTAAGAAGATATGCTCTCTGCAGCCACACTGATGAAAATGTAACTGAAGGAGGAATTTTGCTTTGCTGTGGTGGGAGATTTGGTGCAGATTCACATTTTTTCCAGTGCTACTGTTTGCACATCTTGAGAAGTCACCACTTGTCACCTGAGGTACAGTAACTACACTGCACACATCATCTGATGTGGAGGGTAAATGGATCTTACTTTGCATCTTTACTTTGCAGTTAAGGTAACTGGGACACAGTTACTGTGAGCTGAGAGGAGATGACACTGTATGAATTGCTAATGCAATTACAGTGCACATTTCTGCAGTACATGTACAAACATGCTTTTTGCTAAAAAGCACAAACCATGGCTACATGACACTGGATAAGCAAATAGTTTCCCACTGGCTGTTCAACTTCTACTGTTATGATATCCTCTCTCCATTCCTCCTTTGCCTCCGTCTGACTCTGCTTGACTTGTCTTGGGTAACACCTAAACTTGTGAGCTTTCTGAGCAGGCACTGTGCTCAGGACACAGCGCATACCATGATGGGGAATCCTGATCCTCGACTGGCATTTCCAGGTAGCCAGAACGGGGGGTAATGGATCAGAAGAGTATGATCACTGTTGGCTTGTTGACCCCAAACTCACTACCTGTGACAGCTGGTGTCTGCTTCATTTCAGCATAATTCTGGAAATCTGTTCTGAACCAGCAGCAGCAAAGTCAAAGGTTGGTTTACCTTAAGGCATACAAGATAGTGCCATTAGAGAACAATCTTATTAGGCGGTTCCCCACAGTGACATCGTGCAGGAAAGACCTTTTTGACTCCACAATGTATGTGTCTGGTACCCAGAGCAATTCCACTAGACGAGCATCTAGTGTGAAGCTCTTGTTGCCATGGAAGACCAACCGGGGGTCTGTCCAGCGCTGCCGCAAATATATAGTAGCTGTGTAATCCTGAGAAAGAGAGGAAAACCTGTGAGGATGCATGTTACAGTGTAAGTTACGCTTACACGGCATAGCTGGGGGAATGCCATGTGCAACAAGAGGCAGAGCACGCATTTGTTCAACCTGTTGAAGCTCAGCTTCAGATGCATGCAGTAAATGTCTTAGATGTTCATCATAGTTTTATTTACTCTATCACATTTCTCATATACTTACACTCTAAGGTGAAGTGTTTGAGGACTAAAGATTATACTCACAGTACTTTTTTTTTTATATGAGCAGTTATTGTAATTGATATTTTTGTGTACATTTGCAGGTAAGAAAATATATGGGAAGTGCACACATGAGGCCACTGTGCAAGTCACTGACATTAAAAAGCAGTCATAGTCTAGAGTTGGAAAATGACACACGTACTATAAATGTTATCGTGAAAGAGACATTGGTACTTTAGAGAAAAAGGTAAGCAAATCCAACCTGTTGCTTCACTGAGGTCTTAAAAGAAAACCCCAAACAAATTAAAAAGTGAAACTTGTAGCATCTTTTTAAATAGGAGTTTTGAATCTAAGGACACTAGGATTAACTTGAGTTTAGGCTGCCAAAATCTACTTGCAGTGACTGGAGTATTTTCACCGTGCCCCATCAGAAAAGCATAAGGAGTACGCAGCTCTGAAGAGAAATCTTTACTGAGCCTTCTGGACAGCACAGGGCAATGTTGTACTATTTCACTTCCTTCCCTATAGAGGAATAAATACAACCAAGTAATGCCTTTTATTTTCAAAATATCTCTGTCACAGACAGACTGAATCTGGCAATTGTGTTAACAGCATGGAGTTGCTATGTTTTACCACAGATATGCTGCCTGTCTGTGGAGGATGAAGCAGTTCTGTTTCATTCCATCTATAATCTTTAAATGCTTTAAGAAAAAAGGTGTAAGTACTGGGTGTCAGCATTAGCTTTTGCAACTTTTAAAATTTTACTCTCAGCCTGCGTCAAAAAAAATCATGTCAAACACTGCGCTGTTATGGCTTTCGATACAGTGAATTATAATAGTGACAAAAGTGAAGAATCCTAATTGATTTCCAGCTTTTATCAGGGCACAGAGTAAGCCTCTGCAATGTTTTCCATGTGGTCGAAGCAATTTAGCTGGACCATCAAGAAGAAAAACTCCAGAACAGGAGCTATTTTACAAAGCCCTTTAATTAAGTTAGAAGTATGTGAAGAATTGATTTTATTGGTTCTGCTCCTTCCCCAAAATGAAGAGCTTTATCAAAGTTACAATATTTTATTTCATGAACGTGTTTAATTTGAGGTGGGGGAAGGAAGAGGAAAAATAAAAAGTCAGCAGTGGTCTTGAAAATGGTGAAATTAAGTGTTGAAATTGTTCCTGACTAAACTTCTGACTGTTTGGACTGAAACTATTTGCTGAATTTACCCAAGCTGCTCATAGTTCTGGTCAGCCTGAAACAGCATTTTTCAGTGATCAGTGTTTGAAATCCAGCTGTTATCAGAAGTGGAGGGAACCAGACTTGTCAGTGGTGGGAAGATGTTCTCTAAATATTTGAAAAAAACAGTTTGGGGTTTTTTTTGTGTGTGTGTGGTTGTTTTTTTTTTTTTTAATTCAGATGACCAGCCCTTTGAGCCTCCAACTGTGTTGCAGCTCAAAACCTCATTTCTCCGTCTTGGGAAGAAACCCTATCTGCATGCCTTCAGTCAGTGCCAGCACACTCAGTACCACACAGGACTGATTTTTTCCATTTCAAAGGGGCCTGATTTCCAGGAGGTGCTGAGTTTTTGATCAGTAGGACCTTTGGAGCCATCGCTATTTACTTACAAGCCAACATTACCATGGCAGCTACATAGTTTGCAGTATTAAATGAGCCCTGTTCTCATCACACCTCTGAAAGTAGTCAACAGACACAGAAAAGCAAAGCAGCTTGAATATGACAGTTAGTTTCTGTGCTGAACACCCAGGAATGACAAGTCTCTCGGGCAGATCCTACTCTTATCTCTTATAAAAGTTCTTTCACTTACCATATCGCTCTCGGATATACTGGAAATACTTGCAATGTCCAGACTCATTGCAATTTGAACAGGTTCTCCTGTGGAGGGAAAGAAAAGCTTAAGCAGAGAGAAAAGGAAGAGTGAAAGGCACAACAAAACTGTTCAGGATGCTGTGCAGCATGGGCACTGCTTGCAGTGTCTCATGCACACAACTCTCTCTGAAACTGCAGAAGCCCAAAGGGTCAGACACAGTTTCAGAGCATTAGGCTCACAAATAACGTCATGATCTAAAATAAAGTTTTCACTGTTAGGGAGCTGGAGTTTTGTATTTGGTGATGGTAGCAGAGAGCAAATATCCATCAGCACTAGCTATGAAGATCAGCAGTTTGGGTAAGCAACATTTCAGTGGCATTTGCTGAGGGCAAGCAGCCAGGGCCAGTTTATCCCTTGTCACCCTGGCCACAACACCTGCACAGTGGAAAGAACAGTGACCTTTATACAAAGTAGTTCTCACACACAGATCTCTGAGGACTTTCCACATGAAGCTAGCAATTGGCATCCCTGTTTCTCAGGGAGGAAAAACTAAGAGGCAGAGTAATTCAGTGGTTCCTGAGTCCATGCGCCAGGTAACAAACCAGAAGCGCAACAACGTTTGCCTCTTTTTATTTATTATATTACTGTTCTATTTTCAAACAAATTTTCAGCATTCAAGTCCTGAGTCTTGGTAGTCCCCCATTTTGTGACACTCGCTCTTAAAATCTACCACAAGAGGGCAGCTCCTCCCCAGTAAATGTCAGAGCTGGGGGCTGGCGAGGGCCCACCACGTCCTGCCGCGGAATCAACAGCTGGCTTTGAGGAGTGGAACTGTTGTAGCAGCAGAAAGACACAAGCTTTCCCTTAGGCTGTGCCTGGCTTGGCTAATCCCCAGTCTGAATTTGGGGCTCTGAGTAGGGCTTGGTGCTTTCCAACACAGCCCTCTCTGCCTAGGTGACAGCACAGCAATGCCTTTCCTCGTGGGAGTTGATGAAACTCCTTTTCATCAACTAAATCACACAGTGCAAGGGACACAGTTTCTAAGTCTCCTTCCACATGGTTTTCATTTTGAGTGGGGTTTTTTGTTTGTTTTTGTTTAATTGTTTTAAACTGTTCCAAAATATATCTCATTTGCAAAATATGTATATTTTTTTGAAGTAGAATCATGGAATCATTAAGGTTGGAAAAGACCTCTAAGATCATCAAATCCAACTACCAAAGTAGCTGTCATTCATGTCTTCCATCTTCTTTTTAGATATTTGGACGCTTGAAGCCCGCTTAAACTAATGACCAGGGGGTAGATCTGTGAGGACCCCACAGCCTCTGGCGGAAGTCAAACTAGTGTCCTGACCATTTTCATTTAACATTTATTGCTGTGGTAGGTGTAGGCTAGTGTAGATGCAGTTAATCTCCCTTACATAATTCAGAAGCATCTGTTCACTGATGTGATGGGATCTAAAAGAGCTTTTCTGTTCCTGCAAGAGATCTGACATTCTAGGCATAACAAGCTGGTAAATTCTGTATTGTCCCAGAAATCTGGGAAAGAAATGGTCAGAAAAAAGAAGCAGCTCAAAGCTGGCAGTAGCAGAAGGTCAGTCTACAGGAGCTACAGTGGGAAACATCCAAGTCCTGGTGAAAGCTGGTGGGAAATTTTTCTGTTGAGCATAGTTTCATTAATGGGTTCTGGCAGAAAAGCAAAATTGATAAAAATTTTCATAGCTGTTTTTAAACTTTCATTGACATTTTTCAGGTGCTGAATGTCATTCTGAGAAACCCTTTCCTCTGCAAGGGTGGGAGACCTGACACCCAAATTGGACTACAGTCTCAGGTAAGTTTCTAAATACTTGACTGTCCTTCAGGTGCTCCCTGCTCCGTAGAGTTTTGTGAGGGTTTAAAGCAGGTTTAGTTTGTGTCTCAGTGTGAAGTGAAAGCATGTGTCAAAAATCAGCATTTCTGGCAAGAACAGCTTTATTCCTCTATAGCCACAATCTACTAAATAGATAGACATGAACAAAAATAAAACAGAAAATCACAAGGGTCAGATTCTAAACAAAAACATGTACAATTAGAGCAGAATTTAGTTACTCTGACAGGTCTTTTGCAGCAGTATTGAAGTTTAGAAATTCCCTATTCTTAACCTCATAGACAGACATGTTCTCATGTCCCACACGTGCATGCACAATCTATTCAAGGCAACAGTAGATACACAGAAAGGAGGGCAGCCCTGGCTACTAGCTAATTTAAAAGGAACAAAACCTTTTGAACTGGGGCATCCTAAAGAAAGCTTAAAGCATGCTCTCCCCTCCCCACAAACCTTATAGACTGTTCTTCAAATGGTCAAATGTATGCAGCCAACATACCACCAAAATAGGGCCTGAGGTATTTGTTGTATCCCATGGTGAGGTTCTTAAATCCAGGGAGGGATGTTGTGTCACTGCCATGCAAGTCAGATGTGTGACCCAGGGAGCACCTCCTAGGGACATAAATACATACTGTTACTTGCGGCCAGGCATGCTGGGCATATCTGCTCTACAGCTGCAGCAGTGTTTCCAGCTTGTGCTCAAACAAGCAAACAAACTGCATAAAATGCTTATTACAAATAGGGAGATCATTGAAATCACAAGCACTTGCTCACGTTGTTTATCTTGGCTGAATAATTGGCACCTTGAAGAGGTGGGAAAACAGCAAACAACCTCAGCTGAGAGCTATAGGTTTGCACACATGGTAACTTAAGGATGTTCTTAAAATGTTCCAGACAAATCAAGCAAGGTCTGTATATCACAAGTCTTAATAATAACCTGCAATCTCCCCCTTCCCACTCATCCTCATAGAGTCTATATAAGGAACACACATTTATTTTTCCTCCTGCTTATGACAGCCTGAGACAAATCTTACTGACCAACAGCACCTCCTCCCTAATTACTAGTCCCCTTAAGAAGTTTTCATCCTCTTTTGTTAGTGTCAGGCAGTGTCCCTACAGTACTGGCAGGATAAAACCTCTGAGTACACTGCAAGGGGAAAGGTAAAGCACTGAGTACTTCACAGACACCAACAAATCTTTGCAGGCTGAATCACCCTTAGCTGCTGTACATACAGAGGATTCAACTCTAATTTACAATGTCAAAATTAATGTTTTGTGGATGGACAATAAAGCTAGTACCTGACATTATGAGGCTTACAGATCTGTACCGTCATATAGACAACTAGAAGGAGAGGGGTTTTGGACTGTAAAAGGTAAGTTTTATGGTGCAGTGTCCCTGTGTGGTCGGGTGCTCACTTGATGAAAATTTAAATGAGTAAATTGTTAAAGAGTTTGTCACTGCTTTGTGAAGGGCTGAAGGAGGTGGAAGGCAGTGCCTCTGCCTCTCCCCAGAGCCTCAGGACCACTGGTCTATGGAGTAAGAAGCTTAGCAACGTAGTTACTCAAAGCTCTGATGATTTTTTTTCTTTTGTCCCCTTTAAAGCTGGGTTAGTGGTCCTTGGAGCTTTGCTGCAGGTTTTAGACCAAAAAGGGCCTTACAGCAGAACCGAACCAGTTAGTGCACAGTATAAACAAAAATCATTCAAGAAATTTAGGACTTGTAGTTCCAGGGATGGTAATAACACAGTTGGGAGTCCTGTAGGGGACATTTCCAGCAAAAACTGCAAACTATTCTGGTCCTGAGCAGGAAATAAGGGGTTACGCTGTTCATGTACATACTGTGTTTTGGGGACCTATACAGATTGCTGTCTTCTGTGCCACATCCCTCACTGCACCCAGCTTTCTTTGGATGGGCTCGATAATTGGAAGCATAGTTTCCTTTTGACCCACGTTATTTATATGAAACTTAATGCAGATGTGCCCTGTAAACCAAAACAAACACTCTGCTTACCTTTGGGTTGGAAGGAAAAGACAGCAACTGAAGAAGCAAAAATATTTGCAAAACATCTCTGGAGATTATTTCTGTGTTTGCTTTGCTTGTCTGTGAAGCAGAAAAGAAAGGCAAAGTTTTGTGGTTTAAGAAAAAATATTTTAAGGGAAGGGGACAGGGAAAATAAACCCTGCATAGTCAGAACCACACACTGTGGGATGTTTATCACTCCCAACACATAGTGGCTCCTGCCCTTTTTTCTAGCTTGTGTCATTTTCAGAACCGTGCTATCCTAACACTTTCCACATAAAAGACACTAGCAACAACTGAGGTCCTGAAGTCCTTGACAGCATCACCAGATTTTAGCTGCCACTTTGTTTTTAGATAGGGCTTTTCATCTTTCAGCATGGGATGGTGATTAGCTGCTGTTGAGAATGGCACCATGGGAAGGGATTTATTAAATAGGAAATGTTCAGGCAGTTCCTAAAGGCAGACAGACTCTGAAGCCAAGTGAGATCCTGCCCACATATGACAGATTCAGCATCTTTTAGTCCAGGGCTCTAGTAATCAGCTATGCAGAAATATTGCAGCTCTGTGCTCCATTAGCTTGTACCTGAGATAAACCCATGGTATTAATAGTAACATAAAAGTCACTCAGCGTGCAGTACAGGATGAAATCATTCCACTTTAAATAGGTTTCGTTGACTTTTCTGGGAGTGGAACCAAATCTTGGCCTCTGGCCTGAGACTCCCACAGGCTTGTGCTGGCCTTGGAGCAGGTGCCTTGATGGGCAACTATTAACTGTGCACTTCTCTGCAATTTTGCTCCCTGCCTGAAATGCTGCATCAGTTGCACACCTTTTTTTGAGTGGATGGATGGTGCTCTGCCACACACCTGATGTGCGTTGCCACAGCAAGCTGCTGCAGGATGGGCTGGTGAGTATGACTGCCACAGCTGCCAAGGGGAGATCTTTTCTCAGCTGTCATTAGTTTGAGCTGGAAACACAATACTGCTCAACCTGCTCCGCTACACTATTTGAAGTGTACCCCATGTGTCAGAGTTTTCCTACAGATACTGGCAAGATAACAACATTCTTGGATACAAGTCTTCCTCTTTATTATACTGTTACAAATTAGGAACGACTGTGCAAATCTTTAGTCCCTGTGCCCCTGGCACCAGTGAGAGCAAGATCCCAGCTTCAGGTTCAGTGCCTTTCACATCATACATGGCCATTAGGGCCTCAACTTCAAACCTGGCTGTTCCATAGTAACCCAAATATCAGGAGTTTTCTGCTTGCATTAGATTCTTCCTGCAGTAGTTTGCCACAGCCCAGAGGACACTCTGCCTTCTCAGCTAGTTTTACAACTCTGGTGCCATGGGACAGTAGGATTCCAGGCAAGGTGAACATCTTTGCCCATACACAGCCAGGAGAAACACCTGAACATTCAAGCGCCACAAATGCAGGGCATCCCACTGGAGAAAGGATGTTTTTAAAAATAAAATAAGCTCTAATATCTGTCCAAAATCTGAATGCTTAACAAGGCTTTGCACTTCTAGCCCTTTTACTAAACATGGTGTTCAGATGTTTCCAGATGTTACTGAGTGATCCTCACTATAATGTGATCATGCAGAACTACAAAGGGAATCATTTACCTGCTCACAGCAATGTTAGACCACAATTTTGGTGGGAAAGAAGAAGGATCAGTCCAGATAATTTAAAGAAGAATGTCTAGGAAGAAAGGATAATTCTACAAATTAGTATTTAGTTAAAGTGTGAAAATTTATGAACTTCAGCTGAGGAACAACTCATGAGCATCTGTTTCACACAAGGGCTGTGATCACTAGCATTTTGGTGCATCAGAATAAGTTTCTAAACAGTTTTATTCTATCTGATCCTAGTTACGAAGACATTATTTTGAAAAAAGCAAGCCAAATTCTATTTATTTTGATGACTGACTAATGAATGGCGACCTCCTACGTGGTAAAAAGCTGCCTTGGGACCCTGTTGTGTCTTCAGTTAACGGAAGTGAAGTGCGCACTGCAATGTGTGCTACCGCTTCCTAGTCAAGACAGTTGAAACAAACTAACTCAGATAAATTTATAGCCACTGCTGCCACAAACCTGAGCGAACTACACAGTCTAAATTTCTCTGTAACTCTGCTAATTCTTTGCCAAACAAGGAAAATCTTGTTTTCCTCCTTCGGAGGATGGCTGTGAAGATAATAAATACTTCAAAGACTGTGAGACAGTGAAAGGGAGATCTGTAAGTAACAGAGCAAGAAACTAGGCATATCAAAGTACTTGTGGGCAAGAAAAAGGTGATACCAGTACCCAGAGCAGAATATATCCAAAGCATTTCTTTACTACTCAGTGTATCAGTTAATACACTGACAACTCTGCTTTTTTAGTGCGAGAGCTTTCATCAGAGGTTACCAGCTTCATTGGTACAGTATACTGGGAAGAAATTATTGTAAGATTGCATGTAAGAGAAACAGAAATATGTTTCTCTGTCCAGTAAAGAGTTTCAGATTACTGTAATAGGAAAAAAAACCCCAAACCTTAACACACGTTAATTTGGACATTTTTTGATGGTCAGTGAAAGTACCACACAGGCAATACCAGATCAGCAGTAGTCATGGAGGCAGTAGTAATACAACTGGTGGAGAGATTGCTTCCAACGCCAAAGTTATATAGAAATCATTCATTATGTAGACTCAGAGATAATGAAAACCTTGAGAATATAATAGCTTACTCGCTCAGCTCTGTATTCTCCCTATTGGCTGTGAAAATTATATGAAGATGCAAGTATTGCAGTAAAATAGATCCAACCAGAGTCCTCTGTGGAAGGCTGTGTCCGCTCCCAGAGAATTTAATGAAAGAATGCTTCTTTGCACCAACCAACAACAGCAGTATGCATCTCCACTACAGCTCAGTCTGTGCTTCCCCAGTTCTGCTTTATTCTCTGTCTGTGAAGGGGTGGTAAGAGTGAAGACAGAAAAGGAGGAAAAATCACTGGCAGCTTCAATAACTCTGTTTATAGAGAATGGGGTGTGAGGTAACAGAGATGTACACTGTCTCCTGATGGGGCCCGAAATGGTACCCAGGCTGCTTTGCACCACTGCCAGGGTAACCCATAGTGACAGGCTCCTTCATCTCCAGCAGCGATAAACTGTGATGAAGCCAGCAGGAACCACTGCAGTCCTGCATTACCTCCTGCTTCACCTCTGAAATCACCGTCTGTCTCTCACTGCACAGAGCAGAAAATTAGCATATTCTCGAATTTTCTACTGCCTGATGATATCCCAACACCAGGCAATAGAAGCATTTATGAGAGTCTAAAAAGCCACCCAGAGGACCAAACCCATATGACCAGTTTACTAAGCTTAGGGTAATAATTCACAAGGTCAGATTTTACTAGAGCCAAATTGCTGTGGCTGCAGAACATGCCACACAGGCAGGCATGCATCTCAGAGTAACACCTGGCTAGGGGAAGAGAAAACAAAATAAATGCTGAAATTAAAGCAGATTGCATTTAGTTTGCCCATTTAGGTGTTGCCTCTATTTATTGCATAAAGTTAAGATTTTTATGATGAACTCAGGCATAATTTGTCTGTTCTATTTCCTTTGCACTGTGAAAGCTCTGCAGGAAACACCATATGCTGCTTGTGCTGTGGGCAGGGCTGGTTCATGAACACTGCTAGGCACAAGCGGTCCAAGGGCAGCCTGTGTCCCACATACCAGGTCCTTGGATAGACCCCTCAGCACCCAGGACTCCCTTGCACCTGAAACCTCAGCCTGCCTGAACCAAACGCAAGTGAGTCCATATCTGAAAATTTTATGCAGCCATTTTCACTGGGGCATTTTCACAAGTGCCCTGATTCCCAGGCCAGGGTTTGGTGGACATCACTTGAGGACACTTATTTTCATCTCAGACAAGGAGAGATGTGGATTGTTTGGCTTTGCCGTGGCTTGGCTCTGCTGGAGGACCAGCGCAGCCCTTGCAGCAGTTTCACAACCTTTTCTCTGCCCAGGCCCAGGTGTGTTGCTCATTCATGGTCAACACGACCAGCACACAGGAATGGTGCTACAGAGAGAGAGTGGACAGAAACAGAGACTCTGCTGTTGCTCCCTGTATTCGCTCCTGAGGAATAACTTTCCAGGAGAAAACATCACTATACCATCACCAGGAGTTTCCAGCTTCACGACTGACCCTTTGCTGCACCATTCTGTGCGGAGCTTTCTTTGGCCACTGACATGAATGCAATAGCTGGCAAATAAAGTTACAAAATTGTGAAAGAGGCAAAAAGCATCACACACCCTGGGATCAGACTTCGATGGCTTTGCCAAAATATCACTTCAAGGTCTATATATTGGTTTATCTAGAAGAGGTGTTGAGTGATTTAAGAGAGATATAATCTGTCTTCCCTTTTTTAATGCTTCTTTTTTCTTCTGCCCAGCCTGAACTGTGAGCAGTTGCCTGATCTTGAAAGATGACTGCTTTGGGGATGTGCATGGGCAGGGGCTTTTGTAAGGAAAGGTTCATGGCGTGACAGCTGCTGTGAGAGTCAGGTATTTTGATGATTTATGTTGAGAGCTGTTCAAATTTTAACTTACTGACCAAACAAATCATTAAAGGCTTTCATTTTCAGTTGATCTAAAATTATTTGCCTCTCAATTTCCTCAACTGTAAACTTTAATGTGAAATAATTTTTTTAAACTTCAAAGCTTGTTCTCCCCCCTCCCCCCAATTCAATTGCTTTCTTTTTAATTTTTGAATGTTGAAAACCTATTTTGTCAGGCCAGGAGAAAATCTGAAGCAACTGCAAGGAAGAGAATGGAGTTAACTACAGGGAAACGCTTCTGTGCAATATTTTTATGCAAGCTACTCTTACTGAAAACCTTAGTTATTTGACGCTAAAATCCCTTTACACAGAACGAATCTCATTATTACAGAACTAAAAAGCTAGTGGGATCCTGTCATGTGTCAACAGAGACATAAGCTCACTCCTCGGCTGGTCAGGACAAAAAGGGATATTAGAGGCTGGTGGAGGAAAAGGGGATGGGAGAACCTGGAAGCAGTGCCTGTACCAGCGGGTGGGTAATACTGAAATTAATTGTTTCTGATCTTTTAGCTTCAAAAATCCCTTGTTTATAATATTTGCTGACTAAAACAAAAAATTGAGAAAAGACTTCAAGTGTATTAAAGAAGAGAAGGTAAAACAAAGCACATAATTTTGGGTTGAAAGGAATGTCTCATATTGACTTAAGTCTTTCATGTTTTTGTATTCTGGCAAAACCTCAGAAAGTTTCTGTTTTGGTTGGAACTCAAGCTATTTCTGACCTGCTTGTTTCCGTGTTTGAGAAAATCTGAATTCAACCAGGTTGTTTAACAACTTGAAGGTCATTAACAACTAGGAGGTCACTATTGGCCCGTTTTTGGCCTGGAAGAGCAGGAGATGCATTTCAAAGCAGACGCTGTGGGAGCCCAGGCCCCAGAAAGGCACGTGCTGGCTGTGGTGGGGTGCGACACCAGTGCCAAGGGCTGGATGCTCAGCGAGACGCCAGCTGCTTCATTCTGCTTTTGATTTTTCCATTTGCCTTGAGTGGTTATCTGGAATCATGGGCAGTTAAACAGTTGACCTCATGGTACTTGTAGAAATTCTGCAAGAACTTTTGTGAACTTCTGCTCTGGGTAAAAAATAAGATTCTCTCCATCCACATCACTGTCATTACATCACATGAAAAATTACCTCTCAATTCCAGAAATGGCAGGCACTGCTAGGGTGACTCGCTGAGGCCATAGCACACACCTACACTTGCTCAAGGCAACCCTTACTGCGTTTCAGCGCTGTGTAGGGACCAGCCCCACGTACGGGCTGGTCTCCTACAGCAGGCAACAGGGAGCTGCACCTGCACCCACAGGCCATCAGCAACTACCCAGAAGGAGTCCCAGGCTGCGTGGGACAAACCAACACTGGTAGCTTAAAAATACAAAGCCCATTCCTAATTTCATATGCGCTGATACCATAAGTAAGTGGCATGTACATTTATATACATAGACTTTATACATAGTACTGCTTTTGGTATGAAAGAGAGGGGAATCAGACCTATTATTTATGTGACACCCCATAAACTGCAGGCCAGATTCCTATCTTGTTTATTCCAATGAAAGTCAGAAGCAACTCCAAGATATAAGAAGGGTTTCTACATAACATTAGATTCAGGCCTTATGTAAGAATGTTAAGACCATGCCTGAGTAATGCATTTATGTTTTCAAGATGTAAACTCTCATCCTTTAAGCTGCTTGTGGGAGGTGGCAGCTTATGCTCACATCTGCCCACCCAGCATGGTACACAGGTCTCTCTGCAGTTTGCAGGACTGAGTTCTTTAAATACATACAGAAAGTCTTAAATTATATCAAAATGAAGGTTTCTGAGATTTACTTACGTGAAATAAATTCTTCCTCCAAAATGTCAAGTTTGGCTTCTGTTTGGTCAATTCATTTGCTCTAAGCAAATACAATGTACATAAAATCTATAAATCATCACACTTTTATACAGAAATTTGGCATGCTCCAGGCAGCTCTTTTTCTCCTGCACTAGATTCCTTAACTCTAGCTCTAATCTCAACTTGCCTGCAATTGTCAATCTCCCATGGCTGCGGATCCGTGAGCTCACAGCTGCCTGTGCTCAGTCATGTTGGGCAATTATTTCAGGTTTCATTCACTCGGCAGACCTGCCCCTCGCTGCAGGCAGGGATCCAGGGCTGGGTGCAAGAAGTTCATCTTCCCTCCTCTAACAGTCAGACAGCTCACAAGCCCAGCAACGTTGCTTTCTATGATTTTTGCTCTCTACTTGCCAACCCCGTAGCTGTAACCCTATATATATGGTCCCTCCCACCTCAGCAGTTCTGCTCACTGAGTCTCCTCTATTGTGTATGTGCAGGTATTTTATGTGAGACGTAATTATTCTTGTTCCTATCAGCTGAGACAAGCATGCACATGATTAACTCCCTCGCGGGACACAAAATGGTGTACCCCAAGTACCTTCCGAACTGTACACACAGAGAAAAGGATAATGACCGTAGGTACTTGTTACATTAGTGGTAAACAAAGTGAAGGTGGTTTACTGAAGAGCTTTACTGAGTGCTCTGCTCAGTTCTGGGTGTGCTGGAAGAGGAAGTGGGAAATAAAAGGGAATTGGTATGGAAAGATTCTCATGTGAGCAGAGTTTGGACAGAATGAGTGTCGTTTAGACAGAAGGGAATTGGGGGGGCACAACGCTAAAATAAGGCATTCATAGAGAAAATACATCAGATGTTTTGTTGCTGATTATTCTCACATTCTATCAGACTGAGGGCATGGTCGATACACGAAAAGGCTACAGCAGACACACAGCCACAAAGTCCACAGTGAACATGTGAAATTTTTTCTTCCAAGCTTCCAGGTAACAGGTAAATGTAAATTAAGAAACCTGCAGATATACTGGGTAATTTTGGATTGCTTTCTTTGGTCATCTTTGATGGCCACGACAAAGGGAAAGTTTCCCTTGTAGCACTGTGCTGGCCAGTCTTCATCGCAGTTTTCTGTACCATCTCCCGAAGCGTGTGTTGCAGGCAGACCCGCAGGGCTGTTAAGCAATGAACGTGATCTAGTCAAGCACTTGCTACGTGCTCTGGCCCACTTCTCCAGGAAGAAAAGCAGGAGGGACTTGCTGACCTCTCAGAGGAGGAAAGGAGCGATGGACGGAATCACTGTCTTCATTTTGTCTTCATTCTCGCGGAGCACCTGCCTCCTTGGAGCAGGTGGGTGTCATGGTGCCAACCTCACCACCACCTTGCCGAGGAGGGGAAAGGACCCAGAGTGGTTGAAGGGAGGGAGTGAGGGTGAATAGAGCTGCCAGTAGCTCATTAATTGAAGGCTTGACAACACACTGACAAATGATCAGGTAAGAAAGAAGTATCAGATGGGGCCCCTGGGAGCACAGTTCAGACATAATCATTCATCTTACACATATATTAGTCTGAATTTCTGTAGGGCAGTGAAACACTCCTCACCACAGTAAGTTTTAGGGGAAAACCAGCCATGTGACATCTTGAATGCTTCCACAGCCCACTTTTCCCCAGCACATTTATTTTGCTCTTGCAGGCAGTGCAGTCAAAGCTGCTCTGCAGCTGCATGCCCTTCCACACCAACGTTCATTTTTCCTTAGTAAATACTCAATATCCACAATAAAGCCATGCAGTTAGAAACAAAGGACCAGAATTTGACTCAGAGCAGAGTTTAGCTTTTACTAGATAAATGCTTTTACTTATTGCATTAAGAGGAATAATTTAAACAAGAATAAAAAATAACTAAAAGCCAGTGAACACCCAATAGGCCACTGCCACTTAGTACGAACAATTTAGGATTTTTAGAACGCTTTTAAAGATGTCACAATGCTTTGGCACGGCAGGGTTACCAGGCTGCAGTGACTGGCCAGCCAGTCCCCATGTGCCTATTAACTATGTGCTCTTGCAACCACAAAGAGCTTATTACATGGAAAGAGTCACCTCTGGACAATTATTAGAAGCAGACACAGTACTGAAAAAGTGTGACTTACTTGCCCACAGTAGCTGCCACTAAAAAAACCTGGATTTGAAACCAAGTGCCCCACATGCTATTTGCCTTCGGCTTGCTCCATGCAGCAAAGGAGACATGTGCTGGTCCCAGGGGTCCTGGGAGCAGAGCTGTGGACCATCATAGAACCATGTTCAGACACTATTAATTTTACTGAAGTCCCTGCACTTAATGCTTCCCACCAACTAGGCGCTCTGTGGGTTGTAAGAAAACTTAAAAGCTAGTCCACCCAGAATACCAACCACGAGGTGACAGACTTTGAAGACACCTCAGAATCCTTTCAGGTTTGTCAGCTCTTGCCAACAGTTTGGTCGCAGCTTTGCACCACTTGCTCACATCGTCCCCCTTCCCAGGCCACTGTCTTACCATGGTTCGGTACCCTGAGCCTGGGCTGGGAGGGTTTCACCATGCCCCATCAAACTCTGCCTGGGCCTTAGTGGTCCCATCATCCCTTCCCTAAGACAGGGTTTATGTAAATGTATTTAATCCGGATTAGTTTTTATGTTACCTTCTTTTTAAAGGCCATTCAGCACCAGGTTTTATAGAATCAGAGAATCACAGAATCACAGGTTGGAAGGGACCTCAGGGATCATCTAGTCCAACCTTTCCAGGAAGAGCGCACTCTAGACAAGATGGCCCAGCACCCTGTCCAGACAAGTCTTGAAGGTGTCCAACGTAGCCGAGTCAACCACTTCCCTGGGGAGATTATTCCAATGGTGACTGTCCTCACTGTGAAAACTTTTCCTCTGGTGTCCAGTTGGAAACTCCCCAAGAGCAACTTGTGTCCATTCCCCCTTGTCCTCCCCATGTGACTCTGTGCAAAAAGGGAGTCTCCATCTTCTTTGGAGCTGCCCCTTAAGTACTGGTACATGGGGATGAGATCCCCTCTGAGCCTCCTTTTCTCAAGGCTGAACAAACCCAGCTCTCCCAGCCTATCCTCATATGGCAGCTTCCCAGTCCTTGGATCATCTTGGTGGCCCTTCTCTGGACCCCTTCCAGCCTGTCCACATCCTTTTTGTATAGCAGGGACCAGAACTGCACACAGTACTCCAGGTGCGGCCTGACAAGCGCTGAGTAGAGCAGGATAATGACTTCTTTATCTCTGCTGGTGATGCCCTTTTTGATGCAACCCAGCATCCAGTTGGCCTTCTTGGTCGCAGCAGCACACTGTTCGCTCATGTTGAGCTTTCTGTCCACCAGGACCCCCAGGTCCCTTTCCACAGAGCTGCTCTCCAGCCAGGTGGATCCCAGTCTGTGCTGTATAGTGCAACATGCCATTTAATGCAGCAGTAAAACAAACAAGAATGTTTTTTCATTTGGACTTTTCATCATCTTCTTAAATCACTCAAGAAATAACATAAATATTCCCCATTTCTAAAAATAGAGAAATTAAGGTAGTAAGAGGTCAAGTTATTTGCCTCTTGTATCAATAAGAGACTATCTGCCAAGACGACAAGCCTCCTGCAGAACATGTGCTGACACCTCCTTGCTTAGACCAATACCTGATTTCACATCTCTTCAGGAAACCCTGAGCTGCAGCAAGACTGCTGTACACATGAAGGCATCGCGGGCTTTCCCCATGCTGCTCTCCAAGCCTGGGGTTGCGGGAGCAGCAGCCACCCTGCAGATTTGCACTCTATTATTTTTCCTCCTCATTTCATTCATACCCATTTACTCAGACCACGAACCCTCTCCCAGCTGGCGTGGGCATGCGGCCCTGTGGCAGGCACTGGCCTGCAGAGCACCAGCTTTAAGATAATCCTTCATATGAGCAATCATCGATAACTGCTAACCTACTCCCTAAAAGACACAGATCAATTGACAGGTTATTATAACCCCTTAAAATATTAATGCCCTAGCAGGGACACAATTTCACTGGGCCTAGAGACTATTCCATTATTAGAAATTATGCCCCAGCCTTAAATAAATTAACTCAATAAATGTCTTACCATGAATACAAATTCCTGCTTAGGGCTTGCAAATAAAATGATTTAGAGCTGTTCTCCAAGGAAAGATGAGGTGTTTAAACTTGCAAAAGAGGAAGGGCTACCATATTCATTAGTCTTTTGTTTTAAATGGGCTTCTTTTTTTAAAGTGAAAGCATCCCTTTCGGAAGGGAGGGGGAAATCTTTGGAAAACTAAGTTGTTACATTTTGTTACACTGGGCTGCACAGTTTCACTTCTGCAAATACACACATCCCTGCTCAACTCCGAAGGCAGCTCTGGGGCCGAGACCACACCAGCCTTGAGCAAGGGCTGCCCAGTGCTTTCAGCACCACAGCCCTGCGGGGTGCAGGGGGGTACATCAAAGGCTGCCGGGAGGAGTGGGCTGGTGCCCCCAGCCAGCAGCACTGCATTGCTGCCTGCTCGCAGCAATGCGTGGGGAGGAGGCAGAGGGTGCTGGCAGCCTGGACACAGGCCACCAGCTCCGAGAAAGCTAATCTGGATCCCTGAGACTGGAGGGAGCCATTCTGCCATTGCCCCAAGGTTGAATTTTGGCAAAAAGGAGCTCTTTTACTTGCTTCCTGCAGCCGTGACCGTGTCCTGCTGGTATTGCAAGGACATCTCGACTCCCAAGCAGTGGAAGCTGAGCCAGAACTGCCGACCAGCAGCACAGAAGCTGCTAACGGGAGTGCAAAACTTAGTTTGTAAAGAAATGCAATGCAGTGCTGCCTGCACTGAGCAGAAGCCGTGAGCTGCTCTGAGGGCACGGAGTGCAGCAGCAGCCGCCTTTCAAACCTGAAAAACTGCTTTTATGCTCTAGCTAGCTCAGTTGGCCATTTCTTATTCAGGGTTAGATAACATAAGAAATGTTTAGTGTAACTTTTTCTGTAATATGCCCTTAATGATGAGAATAGATGCCAGGCTTGACCACTGTGCTACTGTTTTCTCACCTGGCCTCAGGTCACCTAAGGTTCAGGCCATACCACATAAAAACCATGAGGCTTGACATGGCACTGGTTCATGCAGTAGGAGTTATTCAGCCTGTGACTCGCCATCTTCTACTTACATATGCCCAAAAGACCCCACAGTTCATAGGGTGTCTGTTAATAAAGCTTCAGCCTTAGCAGGTATTTGCAATTGCAACAAAACATAATGCATGTGCAAGACCATTAATCATCCCAAGCCTCCTGTCAAAGCCTTTGCCCTCTTTGAATCAATGAATCGACTGTAGCAACGTGAAAGCCACTCTGTCACATTTAATTAGAGCTGTATTTCACACCAAAGGCCCTTGATGTTTCAAGAAGACTATTACAGCTTTGCATTCTTTTATGAATCTGGAGCATCAGCAGAGTAATACCTTGAGTGGCCACAGCATTTTGGAGAAGTGACACAGGCACACACACAGACAGACACACAGACAGACACCCCCTTTTCTGTGCATTGTTGTACTGCTACCAATGCATCACCTGAGAAACTGATTTCCTCAAGTGAGCACAGCCGGTTTTGCTCTGTCTATACTGTTCTTAAGAACAGACAGCCCTGGACAAGTAGTCTGCAATGTCAGGAAACAGATGTGTAGGTAGCACCCCACGGCTTGGTTATCTGCCTGGTAGCAACTGCCAGATGTCACTGCCCACCTATGGGATGTCCAGAGCCATGTCCATACAGCCAGAAGAGGCACACCTAGATCTATGCTGCAGCAAGGGACAAACACGACAACATTTCCCCAAAGGATATGCCTTGGCTTAAAATACAGTGTAAAGACAAACACATTCCTAAGACAGTGCAGGTAAACAGATGCCTTCTGCAGCTACTAATGAACAGGAATACCATAGGGAAGATAAAGTCTCTGTCTTTTCTTTGTGTTCAGGTATCGATTTGATGAGATTTTAATTTTTGGTAACCAAAGCACTGTTTTTTGCTGTTTAAGAGCTCACATGACTTTCTCAGTCCTGGCTTAAGAAGATCAGAGCATGCCTTGAAAATGGGTGCAATGTTTCCAGTTATTACTTTTCAATTTGTACACATATGAACAGTTCAGCCCTAAACTGGAAGATACACATAAAAGACACAAGTCAGGATGAAAAAATAGCCACACTGATTCCACTGGACTGAATCAGAAGGGTTTGTAAAAGAGACCATAGATTCAACTTACTTGTTTTGCCTTGAGAGAAATTCCATCAAAAGCCACTCAAAGAGATACTTAAACACAGGGAATTTTACAAGCAGATCAGGGAGAGTGTCTTGGCAGCAGCCTTCTCCTCAGTGTCTCCTCTTTGCTGCATTGACTTTGCACTGGTACCTGTTGCATTCCCAACTGATGCATCAGTGAGCTGTTGGACTGGTGACATTAAACACTCCCCGTCAGGAATGCTTGCTTATGTGCTGTAGTGTTTAACTACAGCATCTGAATTCGTTTCTTAGCACCCTTGAGGGCTGGGATAAATATAACCCCAGCTTTCACAAGTGAGAAACTGAGAGAAAGGGAGCGTGTGGGCAGGGAGAGGGGGTGCAGCCTGCTTGAGAATGAGGGGGAAAAGGCAAGGGTAGGAAAGAGCAGCTCCCCATTTCCCCTCCTCCCACCTCACTGAGCCCCCACATCCCCAAGACTGGGAGCCTGCTGCTGTGCCTGTGCTCCCACAGGGCTTTTGGGCACCCACTGGCACCTGTGGGCACCACTTCCCAACCACTGCTCCCAGGTCAGAAACATCCTGTCTGCCTCAGTTTCCCCACAGACCTCACATTTAGCAGTCGTATGCAGCCACCAGCTGCAGCTACCCCCAACGCGAGATGCCCCACATGCTGGCCCCATTGCCCAGCAGCCAACACTCATTCATGGACAACCCATGCAAACAACCAGCACAGGGCTATATTACATTTAGGGCCACCTAGCTCTTAAGATACTGGGGAAGTGCATCTGTGCAGTAATAACAAGTTTCAAAGCAATTTGGCAAAAAGTCAGGTTAGAGCAGTGACTTCCCAGCTCTGTGCAGCAGGTTGCAGCCTCGTGACATCCTGGGAGTGTGGCAGGTAGACGGCCACCCCCTCCGAGCCCCTGCTGCCACCTCCCTCCCATCCCCTGCACCTGTGGCTTCCCGCTCTGTCTCCAGCCGCCAGCCAGGCTCTGCTCTGCCATGGTGCAGCCCGTGGTGGTGCTTGCTGAGGCCAGCTGATGCGTTGGGAGATTATTCCTTAATAGGCTGATATCTGTGCTAGTGAAATACCAAGGAAGGGAGGAATACATTATCAGCTCTGATCTGGCATCACAGCATGCTTGCTCCTTTGGTTCTGCCTCCCAAAAGCAGATTTAATTGCTGGGCTAGAAAATGCAGATAAATCAATCGTCACATACCACATTTATTTTCTGTAGCTACGTGTTGGGCTCCTGGCAGCTTAAAACAGGAGTGACACCCACTCTTGCTACAAAGAGAGATAAAGGTCTTGCCAAAGACTACCTGCAGCAAGGAGTGGTTGCCCAGTGCGCAGGCAGGGCAAGGTCACAGCTACAGCAGTGACCTGGAGCTGGACACCCCCACACCAGCAGTATTTCTGCCCCATTTCAGCATTTAAGGCAACCGTCAGTCCAGACCCATTGTGTAACTTATCTTTGTAGCTTTTCTTAAAAAATGCCTGAAAGACAGGCTAGAAAGAGGAGGCAGAAAACTGATACTGTGAGAAAATAAATGTCATTTTATACTGTAGACTTACTTACAGCAAACACCGTGACTTGATGATGGTGTCTACAGCAACAAAGAAAATAAAACACTCAGTCGTTACCAGTATGCTTTTCTTAGATGAAACGATAAACCAAACAGAAACCTCAAACCAGCGTCCTCAGTCTGCACACGAACCACCTTCTGGTCCATGCTTTCCCGCCCAGGGTTCTGGGCCCTGGCTGTGCTCCCCAGCCCTGGCTGCAACACAGGTCAGCCATGACCATCAGCGGAGGCCTTTTGCCAGGGAATGTCTAAATCCAGGTAACGACCCTTTCTTCCCACTTTCCTTTACTTCACCTTGTGTCTGATGTGAGCAGAGCAGGACACACCAACACCCTAGCGCACCACTCCTGTCCCTACATCACCTCTGCTCTGCAGTTTCCTCCTGTGCTAGGAAAGGGGCTTTAATGTAGAAGGTACCTTCCACAGCTCAGAAAACCAAAGGTCTGGGAGATGTGATTAGCGTGGCTATATTAATTACAAGGCAGATCCAACACAGCAATTTTTTCTTCCCACCTTTTCATGTGTTCTTGATTGATTAACTAGAAAACAAGCAAACAGCCCTTTTCTCCCTGTGATTCAAATGCAATTCTCATTGCTAATGGGAATGGCAGGAGGAGCGGCGGCCAGGCTGACCTAACACAGCTGTCTGCTGCAGGCCCTGCCCTCCCAGGGAGCCTGTTCCCCTGTCCTGGGCCTCGCAGCCCTGTGTCCCAGCAGTGCAGTGCCCTCCACGCCTCCCAGCCCAGCCCAGCCCCCTGCCGAGAGGTGCCTGCACACACTGCACCCCAACACATCACGGGACAGAGACATCCTCCAGGAAAAGAACAAGTTAAAAGGGGAACGTGAGCTGCTGAGCAATGTCACAGGTTAGAGCAAGCCTCTGTGTTACTTTGAAAAATTCCGTCACTGTGTATGCCTTAGCTACCCCCGTGAAAATGGAGATAATAGCTGCTCACACTGTCTCCTAGGGACCTCTAAAGACAAAGATTCATGGAAACATGCTTTTCTGATGATCTTCTCTTATTTTGACTCTCAGTTGTCAGGATTTGTTGCTCGTTTCTCTGGCAAACTGAAGGGTCGGGTAAGCCAGGTGCCCCATCCAGCCTTGGTGTGAGTCCAGGCTGCCCATGGATGCTGCCTGCAGCAGCATGGCATCCTACTCCAAAACAGAATTTATAGCTCATGGAAGTAGTAGGTGACATCTAACCTTTTATCCAGTATTTAAAACCCTTGTAATGTGTGAACGTGTTATGAACTGCCAATGAATGGAGACACATGGCACGGGGGAACTGAGCTGCAGGACAGCTGCACATCAGCATGGTTTCCTCGGCCAATGCGTCTGCGCAAGAGCAGCCGAACACACTTGAGCAGCTCTGAGCCAACCTCGCAGCAGCTTGGTGTCCAGCACTCTGCAAAACCCTACCCGATGCTGTAAATTATTCATGGCTAGGCAGGTATTTGTTGTAAAACATATTTCAGGTTCCAGCTGCTCTTTGAAAAACAAGCAATTCTAACAACAAATTCTCTGTCACCAATACGGTCTTGTTCTTAACAGGTCTAATGTGCCAATACTACTGATACTTGAATGAAAGAAACATTTGAAGTAGGAACAAAAGTTCTGGACCTGTACCAGGCATTTTTTTTTCCAGTCTGAAAACCCATTTAATTATTTCCATTATGACATTGCCCTTTACAACCTGAAAATGTTATTTTATCTATGTGCACATCAGCACCCAATGTTCATGCCTAGATTCTTGTACAGTTTTCTAACATCGCTTTAAAGAATACACTTTAAAAAGTAAAAAAAGGTCAGTGTAACCTCTTGTCAGATGCAAGAATGGGTTTGGGAACAGACAATTAATTGGACACTCAGTTTCAGGTGCACAACATTTTGTTATTATTTCAGCTTAATGCACAATTGTGGGTTAATCTTTTGCCAAAACTCCTACCTGGTATGAAGTAATTCCTTTCTGCTTCCTGACATTAAATATATATTTCATGCATGGAAGTGACTTCAGCTGTCAAAAGCTGGGCAGATATTTTAACTGGCACTAGACTAGGATATATGGGAAAGTATTGCTTATTTTTATGTTAATAGGATGAAATACACTCTGAGACAGTAGTTCAGATCAAGACGTACTTACCAGACAAGCTGTAGCCTTGTTTCTGGTTTGCATGTTCATGAGAAGGAAAGTTATCTCTGTTGGTAGTGCAAGTATTTTTGGAACTGTTCCAAACACCATAAACATAAAAGAAGCTTAATTAAAAGATGTCTTGTTTTTGTTTTTGTTGTTTTTAAATCAAGAACTTTCCCTGCCAAAGGATCTAGCCCTATATTGTGTTATTTTGTTTTCTTTCAAGGGCTGGGGTGGTAGTGCGACATTTTTTTAAGAAAAAAAAAAAATCCAAAATACTTGGATGAACACTTTAAATTACAACATGAATGCTTTATGATGCTCTCCAAATGAGATGGCGCTTATCCATGGGATTCACCCCCTCTGCAGCACAGCAGTGTCTCCACTGGAGCAGCCATAATTGCTCAGTGGGGTGACGATGGAGTAGACACCCCCAGGACCTCTGTGCCTCTCATGAACCGCTGCAGCAATGAACCCGATTCAAAATCTTTTGGTTTTTCATTTTGTCCCAAACAGTCGTGGAGAGCTGACATGGGCACACTCCAGTATTTTGCTTCTGAAGTGGCTGAATGTTGGTTTTAAGGAGACACTCAAGAATAATAGTTCTATTCAAGAATAACTATTCAAGAATAATAATTCTTGCTTTATGTTATTTTGGAGCTGAGGAGTCCTGGATAGTGGAATACATTAAATTCACCTTATCCACATGGACTATGAAAGGAGCAGTGCACGCTACCATCAGATGAGTAAAAGAAAGCAGATAAATGTCTTACCTGGAGCTCTTCCCCTTCATTACATGCTGAGTCCCAGTCCCACAGCCGCTCACCTGAGAGGAGCTCCAGCACAGCGGGCACGGGAACTGCTCCCTTGGCGAAAAGCCATTCAGGTACACGCGTGTCAGCTGCGTCGGGCCCAGGTGTGCATGTGTTTGGTATCTCCATTGGAAAGGACCTCTCTGAAAAGCTTACTCATAGAGCACTTAAGTAATTTCCAAGATTAATTTCCAAGGAACGAGTATTTTCTGCTTTTGGGTGAAACAAAGGGAGGTGGTAAAATCACCTTGAGGTTCACATGGGTTTAGCTTTATATTTAGCTTATAAAACAGAAGTCGTAGGTTTGCCAGCAGAAAGACAGCTTTCATCACCTAGAATTGGTTGAGGCTTAGCAATCTTAAAAATCCCTCAGCAATAGGCAGTGCAGTACAGAAACATATTTTGTGTTTAAAAATAGTCTCAGCTGTTGTTGGAAGGGATTAAGCAATGTTTTCTTCCTTTATCAGCACAACATAGCAGTGCGGACAAAGTAAAAGGGTAGCTGTTGTTACTCTGTGAATGAGGAAATATTGCTTTATCTCATTTACTGCAGCCAGAGGTGAAACATTAACTTAGCTTTGAATTATGATGGGATGTAAAATAGCCTGAACAAAAAAACTGCTGGGCTTTCATTTGAGGGCATGAACTTACAGGTCTTCAAAACTCAGTTTATGTGGTATGACAACACACACCTTTCATTTTACTGAAGTATTCACTGAAATGTTTATCTTTGGAGTAGATTATTTTGAGCACTGTGGAAATAAGGAAAAGGAAAGAAATGTTGTATAATGGAGGTTTCCCAAAGGACTATGAAAATGTTTTAAAGGGATATAGAGAAGTAATTGCAGACTTACCTTTAGTTTTGCATTTCAAAAGATAAAGAAAAGGTCTTAACAGCATTTACATAGCTCATTACATGCTACCTGCAAAGTTCCCTGCCCCTTGTGTGTGTGATGGAGCTGGTGTTGGCTTCCCATGTGCTCTGGGTTGGAGCCAGATCCATGCTCCTTGTGCGTCTGGGACAAAGTAGGTTTCAGGCCACTCCTTCTCAGGGTCATTCTTGACCTTTAAAATGTGTCACCGACATATACCTGTCCGCCAGGGAATGCACACACCAAACCAAAAGGGAAAATATAAAAAGGAGGGAGAAATTGGTCATTTTTGCTCATGTGATTATTTACAGTTTACATTTGTTACAGTATAAAGTACCTTCGTCCCTGGCACAAATAAAGTAACAAGTTTCCATTGCTGAAAATCATTGAAACGCTTGTGAGCTGATGGGGAACATGACCTTTGGCATGACACTGATAATACCTGACAGAGAGATGATGTCAGGTGTCCTTAAAGACCCTATAGCCTATATAATGCTACATCTACGGTCACGTCAGACCATCACACACCCCTGAAGAAGTTACGTGGCACGTGGAAAGATACTGACCAGTGTGTCCCCATGGGACCATTGGCACCCAGGTGTCCTGGCAGAGCCCCAGCACCATTGTCAGAGGGAATCTGCTTATGTTAGGGCTGTATATCTGCCTGCCAGCAAATGCATGCACTATACCAAAAAGGAGATTGCTAAGAGGAGGAATAAAACTGACGTCGTTACTCATTAAACTATTTACAATTTATTTCTGTTCCCGCATTACAGTAGCTACCCACTGGAATGAAAGCAGCTAATGAGAGAAGCTGCACCACCACTATCCCAAAATATGCTGTGCAGTTTTTGTTTCAGCCTGGCAACCCTGGTGAATTGTAACCATCGTTCAGAGTTGCTGGATTGCATTACATGGTACGAACGACAGAGTGACGGCAGTGTCCCCAGCCGCTCCCGCCAGTGCCTCAGGTGCCACCTTGGCTCAGGTTAGCTGGCTCTCTTTAAGTCTCGTCTGCTAAAAGGGCTTTGGGGAAATTAATAGCTACTTTGGGAATGCTGCGCACTCTTCTCTGTAATGTCCTGCAAAGCACACTCTTGAGACAGAAACCTGATGGCATGTCACATTTGCAAGGGAAAATTTAACTCTAATAAAGATTAATATATGGGGACTTACCAACACATTTTTTCTAATTGCCTTTCATTAACATTCTCACCAACCTTGAACAAACAACACGGCCTTTTGTTTTTCTGTTTGCGAGACAGCGCCTGTATGAGGCATAGCCAGCTCTTGCTCTATAGGAACAAAACATTTTCACTGTAGACTCCTGTACTGAGGTACTCCAAACATTTTGATCCCCAAACGGCCTCTGATCTGTAACGGCCTCTGCCTAGAGGAAAAATCTGCTTTGCAAAGTTGGAGAAACACAGTGTGAATTATTTGCAGGTGAAACAAGAAAAGAAATTATCCTTTCTCCTCTGTGAACACCCTCCCGCACTGGGGCCATCCGCACAGCAGTCTGGGAGCTGCTGCCTGGGACTTGGCAACAGGGTCGGCCTTGTGCTCCGCAATCACGGTGTCTTGCCTGGCTCCTCCCTGGCCAACTCAGCTCACTGCAGTTTCACTGAGGCCCCTTGAAGATGTTTTTTGGGACGTGGGTCCTCCTTATGGAACAGGCAGAGGGTAGAGTGCATTTGTGACAAAGAAAATAATAGTACGTAGAAAGGAAGGAACTTGTGAAAGGCCAGGCAGACTTATGGTCCGATTCTCATGTTGTTAAATCAGTCCCCTACAACTTTCCAGCAAAAGCCTTATCATTTCTTCTTATACTGTTTTGCTGTCACTCTTCCGATCCTCCCTCATCCATTGCTCGGAAAGCCAAAATACATTTTCATAACTGCCCAAGAGTCCCTATTCATGGCCAAAGACACCACTGCACTGGCAGGCCTGTTACTTCACCTGACCATCAAACATCAACAATATCCCAAAATATCCCCAAATGTTGGGAGACTCGGCTGCAGATAGCAGAGGGCTGCTCTGGCAAACTCAACACGAGCTGTGCAAGTAAAGGAGCCTTTGAAGGCTGTTTTATTTTAATGAATGACACTTTGCTGTTAAGAAAAAAACATTGTATTGGGAAATTCAGACTACACTGACGTGTGGTGATATTTTCTGGACAATGTTGGTGACTTTAAAAATCTATTACATCATCACAATAATGCCAGTACTGGATATTTTGCCCAGCTCCAGGCAGAGAGTAGGAGAGCACTGAGAGGTGCCTTGAGCCATAGGATGGGTGCACCCTATTCCCCATGGAGATCTCGGACCATTTGCTTGTTTCTGTGCCAATACCCCAACGTCTCCGTGCCAGCTTCTGGGTTAATTCCCGTGGGTGGAAGCTGAGAGTTTGGGAGAGCTGCAGTGCTGCCTCTCAGTGAAAACAAGGAAGAAACCCTCACAGCCAGAGCCCAGGTGCCCATATATCAGTGCACAAAAATACCTCGAGAGTGAAACCATAGACCAGCCAAACATCTATTTCTCCCCTTTTCGCCAAGTGCCAAAAAAAAAGCCAAAGGAGAAAAATCCCAGCACGGGGAACAGGTTTGACCAGTTTTGTCACATTTTTGTGCTCTGTCTGCTCTCTGCTCTCTAACACAGACCCAGGCAGGGTTTTGTCTATCCCTTCCAGGCTTTGTCAGTACAACGAGGCACCCCTGGCCCGTTTCCCAAGGGAGCTCTAGCCCGCTGCCATTAACCTTCTCCAAACCTCTACAAGGCACCTATTTACTTCATGGACCTGTCCTTGGAGGGAAGGAACAGCTAACGCACATGACCTCATCCAGTACGGGACAGGTTGGCTTAGTTCCCGGCTCTGTCAAAATTAGCTCCACAATCATATGGCTTTTCTCAGCTCCTACACAAATGCAGGCACAAGGCACCACCTCCCAGCCTCACTGGAGGCTCTGGAGATGCACACAGGAGATGGCACAGTGTTTAGACGCTGTCAACATAGAGGTCATACAAGTATTATAAATCCTGCACCAAACCCATAGTAAAGCTACAGTAAAGGAACAGTACGTCTCTCCTTGTCTATTAAATTTTTGAACATGGCTTTTACTGTATCTGAAATTACCTACAGGTCTCTGCAACATCACACCAATTTCTGCAATGTTCTTTTGTTGCGCTGCTGGGCAGGGCTGCCTGAGCCCTGGAATATCCTCTTTGCAGGCTGTAATAGGATTTCTGTTCCAAATGGAGATTAAATGTGCTCTCAGAAATGTGAATTTTCAAGTTCTGAAATTCTGCTTTTGGGCTTTGAACCTGCCAAAATCTAGACCATGTTTTCCTGGTTTTTGCATTCTTACACATTACTTTATGGCATAGACTAAGTTGGCATTGCTACAGTAAGACACAAACTAAAAGCTTAAATATTCTGTTAGTTTTAATTTATTGCTAAAATCACCGCAAGGCATTGATATGATTGAAACCTCTTACCTTCTTTTCATTTCAGAGTCTCTTGTTTGCTTGCATCCAGCTGTTTCATTTGAATACAAAAGGAGACTGATCTAGAAAACAGTTCAATAACTTGTTCATAGCAGATGTTCTTAATGATTTTAGCATTATGATATCACAGCTTAGTGCAAAATAAAATAAATATAGGGCAAATTAACTACTTTAAGATAAATTTTTAAAAATCTGAAACAAAATTGAGAACAATTAGAAGTATTTTTGCAGCTTAGTTTGGTGTAGAAACAAATGGGTTTTTCCAAAGTGTATTACTAATTATCAATTACAGCACAATTAATTCTTCTCTCCTATCAGTGCAATGCTCACTTACTAAAATTCATGTTATTTTTCTTACATACAACTATGGTTGGTAACATAATGGTGAATGATTTTCCACAGCAGCTCATGCTGTGTGAAGGAAATATGTCTCTTGTACTACTTCACGTTCTGAGTTCTCTAAAATTTAGAACACGTGGTCAGACAGAAAATATTGTTGACTTGACTCCTTGCATATTGACGTTGTTATATACTTTCAATTTATATTGATTTATAAGTAAATCAATAAAGTAATTAGAATCAAAATCATAGGATAAGTTTCTGTGAAAACATCAACAAAGTCAATCTTTGATTTTTTTAAATCCACACTTTCCAATAACTTACTATCCTTCTGGAAAGTTCTGGGCCAGCACTAACTTTTCACAGACATTTTAACAAAAGAGTTGACTGTACATTAGTAGCAGCAGTCCTTCCATCTCTGTCCTTTACATCAGTGTACACACTCCTTGGCTTTCCCTGCAAATATAAAGACTAAATATGTACTAGAAAAACCCAGGAAAGTGGCAACATGGCTTTATCATTCTTACGCCCCCTTCAGTCACAGGCAGAGGAACCTGAGATGTGGCTTGGGTTTTGGAGACAGTGTGGACATGGTCGCAAGAAAGCCTGTGGTGTAGGGAAGGATGGTCACAGGGTTCCGTGAGGAGCGCTCAGGCTGACCAGAATGGCTTCATTCTTATATTTTACCTGGATTCCTGGCCCTGGGTGATGGTAGTAACCATCTGGGCTAATTTTCTTCTGCAGCTAGACCAGATCAGAACTGATTCCTACGAGTGAAACATTGCTTTGTTGTGCTGCAACCCTGTTCCCATTCTCCATTTCATGGCAGCTGGCTGCGGTTGCAAATCCCAGCAAGAAATAACTTTAAAGTGTCCCAGGTTTTAAAGGAAATAATCCCCTCTCCCCACTACCAGAAGCATTGCCAGCCTCTTGCAGAAGCCCTTGTCCTGAATTAGGGGCACAGTTTATCCTGGTACCACCTTGGCTTTTCTACAGGCCTCTGCGTGCAGGACGGGGAGCTGCCGACACTTGCCAAATGCAACCCCAGGACAGGACAACAGATGAGTTCCCAGGGGGATTTCACAAGCAAATATGGAAACTTATTCTGTGCTGCCAGCAGGCACCTCCCCCCTTTGCCCCCCAGTGATTCCGAGTCCATACAATAATAGAAGGAGAAAGACAGACTTTCCTTTTACAAGACAAAAAGGAAAGTTTAAACAAAACGTGCTGGAAATAACCACATCACTTGAGGATCTAGAGATCCGCAGTTCATTTCCCAGCTCCTGGAGAGTGAGTGGGACAGGTCTCCTGTTTGCAAAGAACCAGCCTCTCCCAGCAAAGCAGTAGGAGTAGGTCTATTGCCAGCTCTCCAATCAATTAGAACATGCAGGATTTCTGCTTATGCATCTCCCACGCCTTATCCCATACAGTACACACCTGGTGTGATGAAAGGACATAACATTTTGCTTCAGTTCCTCTTCTGTGAATTAGAAATAATTAATTTCCCCTAGATTCTGTTCTTCAAAGTTCATTTTCCCTACTCGTAGATACATCTGCTTTTTAGACATATCATTAATGACTACATTTATAAAAAAGTATTACACGGCCCTATTACTTTAATTAGTTCTCAAAGCCAGCTGTTGCAGGTATTTATGTATGAAAGTGGTTAAGTGAGGACTATGTGACACCTGACGTCTCCTGCCCCTCGGATAATTAAATGTGCTCCATGCTGGAATCTGCCAGCTCTGTTGGCTGGCCCTGGCTGCGCACGCCAGGAGGGATCTCGGTGACATCTAGCGTTCCTCCCGAGAGCCCAGCAGGCAGCACATGCCGCAGCACACACAGCTTCCTCGCTACTTGGTCAGATCCTATCTTCTGAAATCCAGACACCTATTTATTTGCTGCACAAGCACAAGTTATTTAAGCAGGAGATGTAAATTATAAGGGTAATTACTTTTTAGAGAAACCAAACCCATTTTCCTAGCTGAAAGACAATGCATGGGATAAGTGCTGCTGAGAGGGCACCTAACATGTTAATTCTGAGAAAAGCAAGAATCATTATTGAGACAGCTCCTGTTAGCTAACCTGACACCAAGGTCTGTGCTATGATGAGATACAAACAGTATTAAAAGTTATCATGGTAATATTGAAAAAAAAAGGCACCATAATTTAGAGCAAACAAGAGGTTGCTCAGTCCCATTTGATTATTATACTTTTTTTTCCCAAAGCTAAAATCAGAGTAGTACACATGTATACAGGTATGATATACCTGGATTTTTTAAAGGTGAACGATCTAGACCTTTTATGTACATACATATTTATCTTAACATCCCTTTTTTCTTTTTTAAAATATTTGAGAGCTATCCCACAGCTAGGTTATTTCAGGGGCTGAAAATGTGGCTGACTCTTCTTAGAGAGCATCTGGTATATATGAACAGGAGAGCCCCATGGGGAGGTGGCTGTACCTGACCCTTTCCATCTAAACCACCCTAACTCTAACTCCTGACTTGCAAGATGCACAATTTTGGGACAGGATTTAAAGCAAGAAACTGCCACTCGAAACCAGTATGTGCTTCCCTGTGCTGTGCAGACTGCAGTGACCGTCACCCGGACACATAAGGAAGGATGCATCACTGCAGCTGGCCTCAATGCTGTTAGCTGAAGACAAGCAAATATCAGGCTTCAGCTGACACCTGATTTCATTGTACTTACTACATGGGTAGTTTATAAAGGGATGTCTATCCCTGGCTGGCCTGTTGTGGTTGATAACCTCCCATGTAAACCCAATGATTTAAATACACTGAGGATTTAATATCACTATTATCAATACCTTGCCAATTTGTTTTTACTTTAACTGCATTTTTATTATTCTTTAACCCTTAATTAGTGTCACACAGACAATTAGCAGCTACATCTTCAAATTTGTCTGGTCATTTCTGTTTATTTTTAATAACATGTATTTATAAAGACTTTCTTATGTATTCCTTTCATTTAGCCTAAATGACTGAAGACCATGATAGACACGAGTCACCTCGTCTCATGGCCTCATTCACATCCTCTGTACTTGTCTGCTGTCACTTTATTGCCTGTCACCAGTTTGAATTTGCTTCACAAATTTTAAATAATTGAGAGGCACATGCTCTGGTTTCAGACAGACTGCAGCTTCAGGATGGAAGGCAGAAAGGTAACAAGCTGCCCTCTCTCCAACAGGAGTGGTCAGATCCATTTAGGCTTGGACCTCTCAGAGTTGATCCCAGATATTTGGCTTTAGAGCTGATGATAATCTGGGATTTCTTCCCTTAAAACAATTAGTTAAATTAAATCTAGGTTGCAGACCAATGGATATCTGTTATCCCGCAGTGCTCCCAGGTACATCCCACTCCAGCAGGATACAAACCTCATTTTCCCCAGCATGCTGCGTGGTTTCTCCACGTTTCTACATCTCACATGCATCTTCTGGCGCCAAATGCAAGAGAACCAGGTAGCCAATAACTTCTACTTGTGCAGAGCTTTGCTGGACCTGCATGGATAAGCAAAGACTACAGAATTAATCTCACAGTAAGTAAAAGCTATCATTGCATTCAAAAGTAACCTTTTTCACATGCTGAGTTGCAGCATGTGCCTCAGCTTCACCCTACTATGCTCTGGAGAACATTCCCAGAGGTGCTGTGGGGACAGCCTTTATTGCCAGTGCATACCCGCCCTCTGCCCCACTGTCCCTTCAAAGCATCAGATGCAATGCTCCAGACCATGTAGGCAGCAGGACGAGGTGATCAGCCTGCAATGGTGATGGGCTGAGAATAAAATCAGATGTGTTACTACCTCACAGTAGTAACTAAGGCTTTGGACAGCCACTTGGGCAAACCTGATGCTGAAAAATGAATAAAAAGCATATGCACATGCCGGTGAGCCAGTGTCTACTTTGCCTACCAGCAGCTGGGTGCACTTTGGAGCTAGTGAGGCAGCTTCAACACCTTTTCCTTGCAGGGACAGCAAGAAGTCAGGTTTGGCATTTTCTGCAGGGAACCGTCGTCTCTTCTGGGCAGGCTGGTGCCTCGGTAGCAGAGGTGGCCGTCCCCAGGCCACTCGCTCCCTGTCTGCGCAGCCACGAGCTGGCCGGGGGGAGTGGTCAGCTGGGCAACACCACCTCTTTAGGCACTGGAGTGAGACCACTACCACGTTCCACACAGACATCTTTTATTTTCACATTTCTGCGCGTATGCAAGAGAATATTCTTTTTCCTGGGATGTGCTGGTTGATATATTATACCCTACAGAATGGAGCTGAGCAATTTTTTTTATGTATATATATGTACACACATATATATAGTCTCGCAAAATTTCTTCTGCATTTCTCCCTGTGTCAGAATGTATGTTTACAACAAACCAGAGCTAAAGGGACACTGTGAGGCTTTGTTTTATTTTTCTTATCTCTAAAATAAAATAGCGCTTGCATTTTTCTTCAATTTGATTGCCTGTTCTCCTGGTTATACTTAATAAAAATGCTGAAGAGAAAAGACACGCCTATAAGCTTTCGATTTTTACTACTTTCAGATAGTATCAGTGATGTAGGCGGAATATTTTTGAACTCTTTATTTACACAAGGGCCAGACTATCAGTTAAGTGTATGTCACGGCACCAAATGAATCAGTGATGCAAATAAATCATTAGCAAGTAAATGTTACACTCACAGCACAGTTCAGCAGTTTGACAGCCTCTATGCAGACAGCTATGTGTTTATAAGAGTCCTGCTTCTAAAAGTTTCCCTGTAAATTTTTAACCTGACAGTGTCCCTTAAGAAAAAAGTACCTACTGGGCTTAAGAAAGGACACCCTCCTATAGATATTTTCTTTTTATTATTAAAACCATTCAACAAAATTTAATACAAATTACCATTGGAGAATAGCATTTGTGAAGCTATGCATTGCTGCTCCATTAACATGGCTTTAGTTATCACAATTTATGTTATTTGCACATTTCCTTAGGTCTTTCATGGCACTTCCATTAAGGAGAAAAAACGGTTGTTACCCAGCTGCTACCATCTTATCAGAGGTCAGACATGGACACAAAGATGTTTGTTTTCAACATGTGTCACAGTCAGGCAATGCCACAGTTCCACCCACAATGCTTGAACCTTAGGATATCCATACCCTCAGGTTTATATTGACTTGTGATTACTCACAATACTGCAATGCATTCAAAGTAATAGGAAAACAAACATCGACAGTAACAGGCACATTACTTTTTTTTTTTTGCATTATCATTAAACACATTCCTATTTTTCAACAGATTGTTGCCTAAAACGCATGTTAGAAAGGCTTTTTTTTAGAAAACACTGGCATGAAGATGCAGACTGATGTTTGTAACTAATGAAACAGTCAGACTAATGATTCAGACGTTATTTAAACATTCACAACTTTGAGAAAATTTGCACAGCTGATAGCACTGACAGATAGTCTAACTGTAACTTAGAAGTCAGCATGGTAACTACCTTCCCCACACTGGCAGTAGGATTTATGATGGTATGAGATTAGAACAGCATACTATGTTTTATTTAGAAAGCTGTAGTAGTAAGTATTTGCCATAAATATTGCAAGCCCCATTTATGAGAGATGGGAGGCTCTGCAAGTATACGAAGTAACATTCACGGAAAACATAAAAAACAAATGCAAAGACATTTCCATGCAGAGTATGATTCTCTCACAGTCACTGGATCTCTGTCATTTGTTGGCTGGAGCACACAAGCCATATACACATATGCTGCTCATGGAAAACCCAGAGGCCTTCTATGCACTGATGTATACCAGCCTCTGGCTGATACCAGCAGGCTCAGAGACAAACACAGGATAATAAATGATTTCACAAAGGTGACGACTCTGCCACAGAGAAAATTTACAGTTAGAGCTATGTGAAAATACAACTGTTGTGTGTCACTTTGCCAATCCTCCTATCTCAGCTACAATGGACTTCTTGGACTTCAAGTGGAGCAGAGAGGTAGCAACCCAGGGCTGAGCATCAGGCATACGACCGAAATCGAAGCCAGTTACGCCTCAAGGGCAGAATCAGGACTAGTACAGCTTTCAGCATCTCCCTCTCTGCCTAACACACCCTCATTGTTACTGGGAGCTGAAAAGGAGATGCCAAAACTGCAGGGTCACTAATGGTAGCCTGATTTCAGCAACACACTTAAGCACGTACTGAGAACAACATCCAAATGTTTGAAGCACGCTGCCAAACCGGGGCCATGCTCAACAGAAAGCAGTTATAGCCCCTGACACAGGCACGCCTGCGCCACCCATATAGCGCTTCTGCTAGTGGAGACAGAGAAAATGTATGTGAGGCTGAGTTCATCACAGTAACTCCAGAAATTAATTTAGCTTCAGGGACCATGGTGTCACACAACTAATAATTTTTTTTGAAAAGGGCACATTCAGATTTTGCTAACTTTTCAGGCTGTAGGTCCCATCTCATCAGCATGTCGGGAGCAACACTGTTAGAGGAGAAAGGCACTGTGCTAACCCAATGCAAATGCTTGTTTTCCATTATCTTGACCACCTTTCCCTCAGCTGAAGTTAACTGCTTAGACTGACAATAGGCAGATACTATTTTGGCAGGTTATTCATATATTAAATTTGGCCATTTGCTAAAGTGATTGCAGGAAGAATCACGAAGGAACACTGCAAACATTGTGCATTATTTCAGCTACAATGGATGTCTTTATCAAGTGCTTATTAAATAATAACTAAATAGACAATACCGGACAACAGGAGGAAAAGGCTACTGTCACGGCATCACATCAGTTCTGTGAATCACAGCACATTATTGGAGTTGCTATGCTCTGCATCGTTGCTAGGAAGGAATTAATTAATGGTATCTATATGAAAGGCTAGACACTAGAGTGTCATTCCTGTACACATGTAACTTCCCTCACTTGAGCAGCACTTTTGATGACAAATGGCAACTTAAAGGAATAAAGTTAAGACTACACAGAAGAGTACGGAGGAGCACAGGGGAAAAGGGGAAAATGTCCTGTCTTGGGGAATAAGCATAGCATTACACTAGTACTGATCAGACCTACTTCTATAATGAGGAATACTTCAATAGATTAAATTTTTATAAAATATAGGGCTACAGAAATGAGGCATTCTATATATTTTTGTATTATAAAAAGCTTCCACTTACATAATTTTTAAAATATATCTTCATTGCTATCAGTATATTTGTAATATAATATATCTAATATAATAAAAATATATGCTTACTGGATGGGAGCAATGCTGCACTACGGCAGGGACTCTCTGTGTGGTTTGAGCAGCTGGAAATGTTGGCTGTTTCCTCCTTCCCTTGGTTTCTCAGGCATCAGCTGCCTGGAGACTGTGATGGCATTCTGGTGTGTTAACTTTCCTAAGAGTCCTCTGCAAAGCAGGCTCTGACATGTTCCTCAGCTGATAAATAATCAACTGGGCAAAATTCAACCTTGGTGTAAATTCACTATATGATTCTTTCTGTTTTACCTATTAAAAAAACCAAACTCCCAAACCAATGCTCTATTTGGCATTAGTAAAGAAATGGGACTTGTACAAATCATGCAGTTGCCTTGGAGGAAACAAAAAGATTTTTCTATGGAAAATGTTTAAATTACCCAAAGGGACCTATGGACCTGGCAGCTGATTCTGCGATTCTAAAGTGGGCAAGATTTTACTGTAACTTCCAATGGAAAAATACAAACACTCAAATGATGAGTCTAGAATGCGTGTGCCAAACTACATAGGAAGGACCATAGCAGATGACCACAGTGCTGCTGAGATGCACACTGAAGAATCACATGGTGTGATTCACATGGTGTGACACATGGTCACACCATGGGACACATGGTGGTCCCATGTGCTGGGACTGCAGAAGGTGGCTGGGACTAGAGCAGGTATTCATCTTCCTGTACCAGCCCTTATAAAATGCCCAGTCTTGCAAGAACTTACCATTGTTGAGCAGGATTTGTTATTTAGTTTGAAAATTTATACATGCAACTCATATTGTGCTCCTTTCTGGCTCACCCTGGCATGAAGATCCTCTAGTTAATGTGTTCAGGAAAAACTCCACCAAACTCAGCGTGGTGGCACCAGTGCATGTGAGAGGAAAAGTGGGATCTCTGCAGAAATGGAGATATTGGCTACGCAGCCTGTCTGCTCAATGTCCTAGGTACATTTACTGTTCATTTTTTACAAATGACCCTGGTAGATTCTACTTTTGTCAAAGCAGATTAATGTCAAGGCATTCATAAAACATTTTGCCATATGGTAGTATGGACTGAGCTTTTCACTTGCAATAGATGGCTGAGTAAGCTACCGACATGTGCTATCGTATCTAATCAAGCTTGCTAGATTAAAAGCAGGACTTGTGCCTAGCAAACAATGCTGTATATTACTCATTGAACTTTGAGCAGCAGTCGTCTCTTGTCAGGTTTTATTAAAATATTCACATGCTTCCAAAACGAAACAAAGCTCCACCGGCATCTCTTGGGAAGAAGAGGTGGGATCGGTTGCATTCAGTTGCCATTTGGTTGGAGATGTCATACAAAATCCTCACACACTGAACATGGCTGAATTGTAAAAAGCTTTCACCCAGAAAGGAGGTCTTTGTTACACAGAAAGTGTCTGACTCCTCCAGCGCTCACCAGACACAGTTACATCACATTCTCAAAGAGCTGTAAGGATCGCATGATGTTGTCGTCCTGAAAGCAAAGAGAAGACATTTTCATAAAACCAGCACTGACAAGCACGACTTGTAACTTTGCATGGCACAGGAGGGGTTCTGCAGCTGCCACTGCAGGCAACAGACTTGCTTTCATAAAGCTTTTCATTCTTGATGAGCTGGAACTGATTCAGTGATCAGGTCCTGATTCAGCAAAGCAGTTGTCTCATACTTTGGTGCCTTGGTTGGTTTGAGGCATGCAAGCACAGGATCTTTGCATAAGCTTGACATTCAGCAAGGGCTGCGCTTTACTGAAGAAAGCAAGACACCAGCATTGAGCTCGCGACTGTACTGAGCCCTCAAACTTCAGCCCTTAACTGCATTTCATTGACCCTGAATATGCAAATATGCACTTAGCTAATATGCTTCAAAAGTGCAAACGAAATTGCAGGTTTTGAACTGATAAGCAAGCTGCCTTGAAGGACCACTTCATTCCAGAAATACAACCAGCTCAAACCCAAAATACATGCAATCTCAGCCTCTTGGAAGTTCCTAGATCCACATGAGAAATTTGGAGACAGACAAGGGAAATCCTGGATTGTTTCTCATGAATTCTCAAAATTCTACTTCAAGGTAATAACCAGAGTAATATTAAAAAACATGATGATTCCCCCCCCCCCCCCCCCCAAGAATTCAGTTATTCCAAATGTTGAATACCTGTTTGCCTGTAGCATGAAAATCTGTTGCATCTTATTCCTCTATTTTATTTTGAGGCTGCATCCATCTATCTCACTTCTAACACAGTTTGGTGGGTACTAGCAGAAGATATTGGCTTGTATGGGAAACACATCATCCTCTCCAAAGCAGTGCTAGGAATTCACTAGCCATCAGCCATATCCTCAGAAATGGCAGAGGTAAGTACTATAGTGCACTTTGGTTTCTTTTTCATAAAGAAAAAAAAACAAAAAACCACCAAAACACCTTAATGTTACAGGGCTCACTCCTATCTGCCAGGAAAGCACACATGACAGTGCATCAGACTCTACAGCTCCTAGTGCAAGTATGTCAACAGAAGGAACCAAACCTAAACTAGGGCAGAGCATTAAATGAACTCTAACAGTTAAAAGTAAATAAAGGTGCTTCAATACTGAGACCACTAATCATACACACGCATCCAGCCTGAAGGCAAATTATGAATGTAAAGAATAATACACAACAGAAATGATCTAATTAAAGATGAGGCCAAAAATAAGATAAACAATCAGGAAGGACCAAGAATGAAGTAAACCTTGTATTATGCATCTGCAAAGAAGTATTTTGCCTCCTGAAGTTCCTGACTGAGAAGTAATCTGGATGTTTCCAGAGCCAGACTTAACACAGAAACAGCGGGAAGCCAGCCTAGCCCTCCACAGTGAGCGTCTTCCCATTGCTCAGGTACGGAAGTTGTCAGTGCTGTCTGACTGCAGAACAGGAAAGATTTTCCAGGGAAAGTAAAATACACAGGAGGGCTGGTATGCAAATATTTAGCACCAATATAAACTTTCTAAAATGCAGATGCCATTATTGTACTGATTAAATATTAGAGATATCTCCAAGCAAACATTCACATAGTTAATTACAGTGCAAGACAACAGACACTTGGCCAACTGCATGTCAATGCAGATGCTTGTCTTTGTGCCAGTGTTAAAAATACCAGCAAATATTTATTACAGCCAACCTAATATATGGAATTTGCAAGAGCAAGCTTATTTCCAAAACAGAAAAAAAAAAAAGATTGCTGTGATGACAGCACTTGCTTTTAATATTTGACTGCGAAAACATCAACTGGTTTTATAATTCAGTGCTGTAACTACAAGATTTTTAGAGACCTTTGGCTCTGGGCAGTTCCAGCAACACAGTACCTGCTAATGACATCCAGAGGCAGCACACAGAGACAATATCAGCCTCTTAAAAAAAACCAACCCAAAACCAAAAAACCCAAACAAAAAAAAAAAAACACTAAGGAAGGTTGAGGGCATTATGAGCTTTCTCTAGAGTTATCTGCTTGTCTACAGAATCAGGTACTGGCCACTAGCACTGGTAATGAAGAGGCCCTGTCCCATGATTTGCCTGACCCTACTTCCCTATTCAGTCACAGACTTCACAGAACACCACCAGAAACTCCGTCTTGAAGCTGGCTATTTCACAGAGGAAAGGAAACCTGGAATACTGAACAGCATCTTGTTTCAAATGGAGTTTGTCCAAAGGGAAAGCAAGTGCTGTAGCATGAGCTAGACCTTTCATTGTAGTTATAATTTTGTCCTTACCTCCTGACACGATTCAATAAACTCATCTAAAGTTACAACACCATCTTTGTTTTTATCCATTTTCTGCAAAATAAAATAAAAAAAATATTTTTGTTTCCACAGGTAACATTGCAGTTAAAGTATAATATCTTATTTGATGCAACCTCAATAAACCCAGGGCACTTCACAAGCTTAGATTACAGACTCAGCATCATTGAATAAATTTGCCGACTGCTAAGGACTTGTTTACTCTGGTATTTGGAGCACTTTTGAGGTCATCTCCAGCTATTCCTTCCTTGACATACACAGCAACCTCTGCCCTTATTACATCGTTTATTTATTCACTGCCTCACCAACCAGCACCCATATTCCTCTCTCTCTTTACGGGCAGTTGAGAGAAGCAGCACAGAAGGACAGCAACACATGCAGAGGCTTCAGACTTGCTGGATGGGGCACATCCCACTGCAAAGGGTTGGTCTAAGAGATACATGGGATACCCTGGAGTCAGGAAATCAGCAGATACTGGTAGGCTGAATGGCTGCTAGTGTTTATATTGGAATATAAAGCGGGGCATAGGATTGAACTTGAAGCTAAACTTACAGTAAAGTATATCAGTGCATAGCTCAAGTGTTAAGAAAAAAACACATTAAAAATCAAGTACCTGGAAGAATACTTCTACATGCTGCCTTGGAGCATCTTCCTTGAGCACTGGATATGTGTACTTTCCCATCATATCATAAATTGCCTTTACAATATCCATCATTTCCTGCAGTAGTGGCATGCCAGCACAAACACAAAAGGGAAATTAATAGAAATGATAGCACATTTCTTCCTTTTACTACCCTTCACCCTCCTATTACAAAACAGCACGAGGATGCCTATACATGAGCATGAAGACAGACCTACCAGCATATACAAGTTCATCTATAAAAAACATGTGCTTCTTTCTGACTGTGCCATGACTTTGCCATAGCCGTGTTAGAGATGCCTGCAGTGCTCACTTCCCTCCTCTGGCCAGGCGGCACTGCAGGATGTGTGCTCTGACACAGCAGCTGCTGGGGACGGTGCTGGGCTGCAAGCGGTATGCTCGGCCTGAGCACTGTGGCGCCAACCTTGTCCCAGAGCCTCCTCCTGGGCCAGGGGCCAGCTCTTCTCCACACCTTGCACAAACTGCCACACAACGCCATGACCAGTAGCAGTAAGCACAAGCCCTCAGGTATGCACAATAATTTTTAAAAGATAGACCAAGGTGTATTTGCAAAATATTCTGGTTGCCATGCTCAAAACCAAGGCTTCCCACAAAGGGAACAAGCAATACCAGATAAAAAGATAAAACCAGATAATAATGCAGGATTTGGGAGTGGTGTTGGAGGCTTGTAGTTCTTCGGGTGAGCCCACACCATACCTCCCCAGAGCAGCCAGAAACCCCTTGTGCCTCAGCCACCGAGTAGCTATTGTCACTGCCACTCTCCCCTTCGCAAAGGTTCTTGTTCACAGCTGTAACTAGGATTTTGCTCCTGGCTAAAGCAATCCATTAAAAGCACTTAATATAGGGAAATACGTCTACAAAATCATGCAATATAAGATCACTGTGCACTTTCGACACAGATAAATGCTCAAGTGCAGTCTGATTTGCATTTAATTGGCTGCACGCAGAATTAATTGTGTTCGGCATCAGAAACCAGACAGCTCTCTTCAGAAATCAACCACATCTGTGGGAAACAGCCTTACCTCCTTGTTTATATAGCCATCCTTATTTATGTCATACAGATTAAACGTCCATCTTAGCTTTTCATGAACAGTTCCCCGCAACAGAATGGACAATGCCATCACAAAATCCTGGTTCAAGGCAGAGAGAGAAATGTGAATTTTCATAACATCCTCTTCTAAGTCACCTTCTGCAGGAATGGAAGCTGATGCTTTCTTAACCCCAGACCCAGAGTGCTAGTGAAGGAGGAAGAAAATCCAGCATTTTCTCTGTGTCCACCTTGAGAGAGACAGAAAGATCCCAAACTCCTTTAACACAGGGAGCCTCAGGTTTTGTTCTCTGGCAAAATCTGTCAGACTTGACCAGACGCGATTCCCACCACTAATTACTCAGACTGGAACACAGCATTTTAATTGTAGTTTTTGTTTACAGTAAAGTTATTGCTTCTAATACCTTTGATTTATTGTTTATACTGCATGGTGGCTCAGGCATTGTAGGCAGCATTGCTACAGGGATTTATTAGTACAGGCAGAGCTTCAGGCTAACAGAGCTATATGATTCCTGATACCTCGTTTAATGTATTTATTCTTCCTATGTTATCTCCATTAGCTCTGCATGGGGCAGTGCATCACCTCTTAGAAACCATTGTCCCTTTTTCCCAAGGCTCAGAGGAATTTTAATTTGCTGAACAATAAAAAAAAAGGGGGACAAAACACTTGTGTTTGACAACCACTAGAGAGACAGCTTTGCCAGGAAGGAAAGCTCAGCTTTTTTTGCTGCGTCTCAGTCTGTTTAGGTTTCTGGAAGTCTCTAACTACTGAGTAGCTGCCATATGCAAAAGTCCCACTGCAGCCATCTCTACAGACACACACATATTCATATTGTAACTTTTCCATTTTACATTTGATAAATTAACTGATTTCTCAGTCTTACCTGGAAATTATTGGAGTTCTTAGCCATTTGATGACAAAGGCAAGACTGCCTATGATGTCTAGTTTTATGATCACAGTAAACTGTCGTCAGAATGATGAAGTTTATCCTTTACAGGTGTATGACTTAACAAATCCCTTTACTGCACTCCAACTATGTGTGTGGGCTTGAAGGATGGCTATTTGTAGCCACAGCAACAAGCCTTTTAGTTAAAAGGTGGATTTGGCTTCCCTAGGAACTAAGTACCTGAGATGCTTGTTCAATATATCGAACAAGCTAAAAATCCTCCATATTCCAGGAACATACAAATGTAACCCTGCAATGCATGATCACTGAAGAAGATATACAATGTACTGGCTTTTCTTTGACATCCAAATTATCTGTGCAAATCACAGGATGGGAATGTCCTTGACCTCTCCTCTCTGCTACATAAATCTCTGCACTTTCTCCCCCTGGTACTGAATAATATGATCTGTATGTTTCTTTAGTGAAAGAAAACATGCAACTTCATCTTCATAAGCTAAAGTGAACCAGATTTTAAAATATCAACTGATTTTAGACTGAAAACTCTAGCCATAATCCAACAAGTCTTACTAGTTTACAATGAAGAATGGATGGAGAAGCTTAAAAACACAAAACTGAGAAAGAGGCATCTAAGGAGGAACAAAACAATTACCTCAAACTTCACGGAGCCATTTTGTGCAGTGTCAAACGCATTAAAGAGATAATGTGCATACATACTAGCATCTGAAAAACACAAAGGGCACTGATTGGTACAACAGTTCATTATACAGTAATGGCTCCAAACAACATTAATGACCTTTATTTTCCTTATATTCCTCCATATTCTATGACCTAGTAAATAGTAACATGGACTTGCATATTCCCCACACCCGCCCTTAAAACAGCTTTGTAAAAGTTTTTATTACAGTAGAAATTATCTGGATTATGGGGCTGCCCCTGAAAGGAAGAGAAAAAAAAAACCCTCCCAGGAGGGTCTCTGGAGCAAATGGAGTATTAACTCTGGTGGGAAATGCAACAAATGTACCAAACAGTGTTTGCAGCATGTGTGCTTCCTTCCTCTACCTTCTGCTTTGTGTGAGATACAGCAGAGATCACCAGGGACTGTCCAACTTCAGAAGGGTCTAGCTCCAGTAACCTGTGTTTGTCCATGACTTAAAGAACAATCTCATTTGAGGCATATTTTCATCCTTTTGAATCTTAAATTGCTGGTTTTAAAAAAGCTTTCCTAATGGGAAGAACAGTTTCTATAGCCACGTGAAGGATGGCTGTTAACTGGGAAAAACAGTAATGGTATGGAGAAAAATAATCAAATAGGTGTATGACCTAATGACTGTCACTGGCCTGTTTGTCGCTCTGGAGGCAATTCACATGCCTTTCTGTATTACTACAGCCCAGCTTTTCAAGATGGAAGGAACTGACATTAAATTCCCTTAATTATTTCGTTGCTATTCTAGCAGCCATGCACTTTTTTGTCTCTTCTATTCTTTGCCTCTAGCACACAGCATTAGTCAAGCCTGAGTCTTCATACTCGATATATGGGTATTCAGGTGAAGCCCGGTGCCCTGTGCTATGCAGGCAGTCAGGTGGAATGACCCAGCATCTCTACTCTGATCTCTATGAAATGATTACATATTTTCACATGTTCCAAATCCAGGAAAGTGTAACAATGTGCAGAAAAATAAAATAGTTAAGTTACTGTCATCCATAAGGATAGAATACACTGGGCAATAGGAAAAAATAAGAATTTCTACTACATTTTTAAGAGAAGGATTCTGAAATGAAATCATATAATCATAGAATCATTAAGGTTGGAAAAGACCTCCAGGATCATCAAGTCCAACTGTCAAGCCAACACTAGCACATCTCCTAAATCATGCTCTGAAGTGCCACGTCTACATATTTTTTGAACACCTCTAGGGATGGTGACTCCACCACCTCACTGGGCAGCCTGTTCCAAAAATAGCTCCAGAAGAAAGCCATAGACTTACTTATGGGACAGTCCTACTAAAAACTAATTAGGCTAAACTGAACAATGAACTAAAAATACTAAACTAGAGATCTTATTTCAATAAGGTATGATGTACATTAAGAAATAGTAGATCATTAGGATCATTTGATGACAGATTAGCAAAAACAAAAACCTGTCAAGGATAGGAGCCCTATGTAACAAAAATATCACAAGCCTGGGATGACACTGTACAAAGTTTTTATAATTCAGAGTTACTTTACTACCTCTGGGATGTGCAAGTTAATCTGTACAGAGAGTATAAAAATGAAAAAGTCTCTGAGATCTCAAAATCGATGACTCTAAGGTTATACACACTGTTTAGAAACCAAGTGAAAGAAAACTGTGTAAAATATGAAATAATATCTGCTGTTAAGCTGAGTTACTATTAAGCTTGGTTGCACTACCATTGTCATTAACCAAGAGAGAATCACATTTCAAGGGACTGGGACACAGGAAAAAAAGAAAAGGCAAGTCTTTGTCAACCTCAGTAGAGAGGAAAGAAGTTATCTATCCATGAAATGATGAAGCTTCTGTGCCTGATTGTTTTTCACACATGGGAAGGAAAGAGTCACTCAAGGTGTGTCACTTAAAGGAGTTACTGCAGTTACTTGGGGTAACTGGAGTTCCTTGGACTTACTGGAACGTAGGTTGAAAACACAAAACACATCCAGAAATACATTAAGATAATAAATACTTAAATTTTTGCATACTTGTTAAAAAAATAAATAGGCTGTTTACTTGATTACTTTTTATAACAAAATGAAAGGCAACCACAGTAGGAAATGATCAAGTCCATACTGCAATTGAACGTAAACTTTTTATAGGTCTAAATCTTTGAGGTCGCATGCATTGTAAAACATTAGCATAATGTGTTTTATTTTCACATTTAGTTGAAAAACCTCTTGTTAATAACCCTCTTAAAGTAAATGCACATGCACACATACATGCAGAAACTTCAGTCATCATTCACAATGAGTGTCTTCTGCAGCTACTACGGAGCAGGACATATTTGGAAAGCCTCAAATACTGAATGTTTTACTAAAAGGCCACTTAAACCCATGACTCATTTCTTTCAGTTTGAGAACAGTACCCCCACAGAACATATCCAGTTAGAAGAACATACAGATTCTCAATATTTTTAAAAGGCAAGAACATACATTTTTTGAGAGGCTAATACAATACTTTAATATTCCAATACATGATATGACACTACCTTTGTTATACAAACACCAAAAATTATAATTTCAGGTAGCTAGGAGCTCAGACATCAACTAAAAACTGCTTTAAGAATTTTAGGGAGGTTTTGATTAATTTTCAGGCCAAAATGAGGTCTGGGACTCTTCTGTGCTAGATACTACATGCACAGCAGTCCAGCAGCAGGGAAATGAAGACACACTGAGTAGAAGTGATTTAGCTTTCTGCCATCCAGAAAGCCAGTACAAAAACCAGCATCAATCCTCAGTTTCTGTTTTGGAGTTGGAGAATGAAGAGCTGACAGCTAGGGGCAATCTTTAATGTGGGTTTGTCTATATTCTTGTGAAATAACTCTTCAAAGGGCCTAACTTGATTTTTTTTTACCATGATGTTTGTGTTTCTGTTTAAGATCCTGCAAAGCTTAACCTCAATTCACATTTCTTGCACAGATTATCTGAAGTAGTTTTGCAGCCAGCTGGCAGTAATGAATGTTAAGGCATGCTTCAGTAAACCCGACAGACACAAAGTACTCTGCTTACCTCCATGAGGAAAAAACTGTGCATAGATCTGTTTGAAAGTCTCTTCATTAACAACCCCACTAGGACATTCCTGTTGGAAAACAACAACAATGAAAAAAAGAGTCAAGGAAAATACCAGGTCTTTAAAGGTTCATTTGCAAAACTCTACAAGCCCGAAGAGAGCAATTAAACAAATCACATTCTTGTTCTTACAGTACTCTGGATTCACAAAATGTACAGCTGAAGAAATTAAAATAATTCAGACTGCAATTTCATCTTAAGCATCTCATGGACTTGGTTCACCATTATTAAAATTTTTAACAGTGTTTTCAGCACTGTTTAATTACTGTTTTATAGGATGACCTAGAAAGGCAGCTCATGCTTTCTGTCATATGAAGCTTTCATCTAATAATTGCAAATAACACTACTGCCAGCTAACACTTCCCTGTCCGATGCCTCCAAGTATATGAATTCATTAATCCTCAGCAGAAGACTGTAGCCAAATACCTTATACCAGCTCCATGGAGGCTAGCAGTACATACTATACTTATAAGTCCTTACAAACAAGCATTAGTATTAGGCTGAAAAAGGTTAGATAATGTTTAACGTTTTCATCTGCTCAGCCTTCTGTAAACTTCTGAGAAGCTAGACTGTGCCCATGCAAGTTTTCTAACCTGGCAACCAGTGGGGTTATTTTATTTTTAAGCTCTGGTGCTAGAATGTAAGGCATTTCATTTCACTTTTGGCTGCTTTCAATAGTGCTAATACTTAGGAAGACGGTGGCAGATTTTCTGCCCCGAACTTTCTGACCTACTAACTAACACTGTGGGGTGGCATTCAGGAAGGGAAAAGGGGATCCCTGCCTGGAGGGCTCACACTTGCTCTGCTACAGCCAAGCAAAATCCAATCCGTTATGGTAGTTTGGGGTAGGAGGTACTCACTGGGCACGTTTGCAGAGTCTGGACAGCACCCATGAAGAGGGAGATATGGCAGCTATGAGGAGCTGGGCCCCCAGGAGCTTTATCCTGTAAGTGATCTGAGCCAAGATCCTCAGATCTTACCCAGCAGGATGTGGGACCACAGGCAATGGAACAGACAGGTGAAAAACAGCACAAGAACTGTCTCCACATTGTGAATCCTGTTGCTTACTCTCGATTCTTTTTTTAAACTTAGATTACTTGGACAATTCAATAAAATTCAAGAGCAAATTTAGCTTAAAACTATGGTGCTTTACCACCCCCTCCAACAGCTCAGTGCTGTCATAATACACATCCATGTATCACAGAGAGCCTCAGGCACTGCTATCTGACTATGTGAAGTTTTCACTTATATAGAATATTTCCCAGTTGATGACACTCTTCCTCACAGATTTGCCTATCAACCAATTTTGAAAACTAAACCAGAGCAAAACAATTAAATTACCATGACACTGATCCCTTTTCACAGAGCACAGGATTATAGATACAGAGAAGTTAGCTTTCTCCCACATTTGGAAATACCAGCTGGCAGAGACACTGCCAGTCTCTCCCCCACTGCAGTCATTTGACCCCATTCACAGCAATTTAAATTCCTAAGTCCCAGTTGAGGCAGTGTGTCACATGGAGGGAAGAGGGAGCACGAGCACTGCCACTCCTGGCAGAACATGCTGGAGATGGATTGTTTGAGTAGGTTAACTCAGAATCTCTTGTGAAACCTTTGCATGTATCTTAGTTGGATGCTTATGATTAAGTTGAAGGCCAGATATGGGATCAAGAAAGTTCATCAGTTACTGGTAGTAACTGTTTTCCTCTTTCTGTGTTGCACTATGATTGCTGTCCCATTTTAATACAGGTCCTTCAGCAAGGAGTTTCACAGGTCTATAACCCTTTGCACAAGGAATTACCAACTTTCAATTTTTGGGACCTGACTCCTACTATCTTGCCTGATAGCCCTGAATTCCTGTGTAGAGATAGAGACAGCAAACAGTTGATCCCAACTTTTTTTTTCTACCTGCCACTTGTGATTTTGTAGTTCTTCTCTTCATTATCTCTTTTCCAGGCATCCGACCCTAAGAAGCATGAAAGGCATCAAGCATCCTTTGACTATCCCATCTCTGCATCTTTCTATTTCCACCGTACCCTTTTTGAGACGGCAGCCCAGGACTGGAAGCCATGTTCAAGATGCTGGTACACTGTTCATTTGTCCTGCAGAATAATGGTGTTCCGTCCCTGTTTCTTTGTTCTTTTCCTAATAAATCCTAATTAGAATTATTGGAGAAATGGGATGGAAACTGTTTTTCAGATCTTTTCAATAACACTAAGTCTAATCATGGCTAGTCTTCAGGCACCATATCATATTTTCCTCCTTCTAAAGTAATGGAAATTCATTTAAGAGTTCATTCTTCTGCACTAACTCATCTAGTAGGCTCATGCCTCTGTGCAGACTGAGATGTGGTGGTAGCACAAGCAAGCTTAGGGATGAACAGAGATGAGTTTCAAAGAGCATGGAGCTGCACAGCCTTTACATCCAAACACACTACTGCCATGTTACGCTAGCTGGAATATGCCTGCTACATCACAAGATGCTGTTGGGGTGGAACGCCCCTCCCCAGCCCCCAATCTCCCTATAATTCTGTGGTTGGCCTGGACCTGATTAAAGAGCAGGCTTGGGAGTGCGTGTCATGGCCCTAGGCAGGTTTGCAAAGAAGGGCAGAAGCCAGTACTTCTATAGTTACTCATTACCGACAGCCTGGAGCTGCCATAAATGCATACACTTACTGTCTGTTACACCCCACTCTGCAGATCCAAGACAGGCAAATGCTTATTCTGATAGCATTACAGGTTGTTGATTTTGAGATGAGTAATCTTAGGAAGTCTACAAAAAATCCCTTTGAATTGGTGACACAAAAAGCTGGAGGAAGGTTCAGGTCTATGACTTATTTATTGATGAATTCTTTAGATACCTTTTAAGAACAAAAAGGACTTTGACAAGAAATTCTTCCACCATGAAAAGCCTATAAAGGAAAAAAGGCAATTTTTTTCAAGCCTCTGATCTGCCAGCATCACCTGCTGCTGATGTACGTTCACTAACCACGGAAAAGGAGAGAACAAACAAGAGAAATCACTTTATCCTGTGCAAGTCACAGAAGGAGAGCAAGGAGGGGTACTTCAAGTGACATCAGAGGCAGCTCCTTAATCACATACCCATTTGCTATTGAAATTAGGGTGATTAGATCTTAGTTCCTTCCTCCAATACAGAAGAAATCCTGGTGTGTTCTATCCACCGATGGTCTTCTACTCAAATAGCGATTTGGGATAGATTTGAGCTAAATAAAGGATAATTTGTTGCTTGAGAAAAAACCTAAAATTATCTTTTACTTTATGTCTTCATGTTCTGACAACTGTCCTTCCACTGGTTATTTTTAAGTGTCCCAAATAGAACCCAAACCTGGCACTGTGGTCTTGACCTCACTGGGGCCACTCCTTCTCCAACGTCAGTGTTCAAGGCTTGTTCCACAGCAAGGGGATGAAAAGACCAACTGGACTATCTAAAGCCAGTGGCTGCAGGACCAGACATTGGCTTTTCATTTACAGATAAAACTAACAAAGCTTTCTAATTCTGTAAGGCAACATTCCTAGTTAGAAGAGTATCCTCAAAACCATCCAAAGCTCCTAATAAAATAGCCATTGCCTTGTTTCTTTGTCATGAGAAAAGTGGTTACTCTTTCATCTATTTGTACCCCTTCTAATAAGCTAGAAATCATTAAAAGAAGAATAATTAATAGAAGGTAATAGCTACCATAAAACTATTCTCCCAAAGTTCATGTTTCCTAAACCTATAATTTAATGTATATTAAATAAATAATCTGTTATTTATTTATCTATTAATCATAGATCAGACCAAGTACCCTACCAACAGCCATTCTTGGGTAGAAATTTCACTGGAGTGCCACTGCTCCAAGACCCACACTGGGCCTTTGCAGAACTTCAGAGTATTTGACCAAGTTGTCATTCTTTTTAAAACCCAGACTAGCACAGCACCTAACCATCCTTTCCAGCATAGTGCTACTGGTCAAGCACACTAAGTGAAGATGTGTTTCTTTCTCTCATCTTGATAAATACAGCTATTATCTTCACTAAGAACCATCGCTTCCCATGCTTAAATACAGTTTAGAAATGTAGGGACTGATCATTATTTTCAGTATACCTTCCACAATGCTGTATTAATAGCCCTTGTTTACTAAAAGCCCCAGCCCACCACTAGCAAACCTGAGAATGAAGTTTAAGTCTGTGAAGGGCAAGCACAGAGGAGAGGCAGCTGCTGCAGGCACTCTCCTTGCAGAGGCAAAGTCTCCTGAAGCAGTTTTGGCCATTGTGCCTGATTAAATTTTCTGAAATTCCACATGATCCTTATTGCTTCTGATACTCCATCTGGAAGCCAAATGAAAGCTTGCATCAAACCTCCAGGAGTGCTGGGGAGAGGCAGTGCTGACATTGATCAGCCTGTTTAGCTCTCTGTAACTGTATTGCTTTCAGACACATATGCTAGTACCAATTCATTTGCACTTAATTGATCACAATTTTGTTTTTATATGAGTCAAATAATGCTCAGGAGGCCTCATTAGTGCTACAGTATAACTTAGTACAGCTGACTCAAAAGAATCTCTCTTGTGACAAGGAGCAGGTAAGCTTAGTATCAGTTTAAATTCCACTGAAGACAAAGGTTTACTTATTCAAGAAAAATTTCTCAGCAGTATGAAAAAACACAGTCCTTCACCATAACATTCGTAAGGCAGGGGGATAGATTTCAGGTAACCCCTGTCATTTCTTTAACCCATGAATTCTTTTAAAATGTCCAACAAGAACAGTGAAGATTTTTTTTGTATTGTTGCCAAGCACAGAAACAACCCCTCATTTTCAAAAAGCTAGCTGTCAAGCACTGGCATTGACAGCATAAGTCACGTGCATGAATCCACCCTCTCAGACTTCTTTTAAGATACTAAACCACAAAGGAGCTGAACCCATGTTAAAAAAAGAGAAACGAACCCAAACAACAACAATAAAAAAGAAAATAAAACAAAGGTTGCATTTGCTGCTCTTTCTTCTGCCGGAATCAGAAATTAACTTCATTGATTGCTTTCAAAGATGTGCAATGTGGACAAGAAGGGATCAGCAGCAGAACTGAAATGGGGCTAAACATAACCTGCCCATCAGACTGTTCTCAGGTAACTTGGCCAGAACATGAAAAAGAGTACTTGAGGGGTCATATTTTGCTAAACCAGAGGTATTAAGTTAGCCGCCCACAGACAGTCTCAAACATATTGTCCTTCAGATTCCACAATCCAAATTTGTGTCTTTAAGTGTTCACACATCCCACGAATTTTGTTGCTTTTATTTTGTTCTTCCAGTTTGGAGCTATTTTGGGGATTATTAAAGTATCAGAACATTTCTACCTTGCTCTTACTGCTTGCTTTTGTCTCCAAAAACCTGACGTGTTACAGACGATTACATCTTATACCACTCTCCATTACAGATTTGCTAAAATACGCACACTAAAGAAAGGTAAGAATGTCTCCAACAGGTCCTCACTTATTTGGGTTGTCTGTTTTCTGATTTATTATCAGAAAATTATCCCTTGCAGCTAACAACCATTTCCCCTGACAGCACAGAACCCCCCTGAACTGAGGAAAAAATCCCATAAAGGTCCCAATGCTTTTAAATCAATGCACTAAATTCCAAAGCATGTAAGTCATTAGAAACATAGTCTGAATGGGAGGTATTGAGTTACTGAGCTCAAACCTCTGTAGTTGTTGGTCAGTTTACTAGTCATCAATTTATCAATTTTAATCTTAAAAACAGCTTCTTATTCTCCTCCCTCCCATTCTATAACTGTTCCCCAAATTTTTCTCCTCTGAGGAGCAGAAACTTTTCCAATTCCACCTTATGCCTATTGATGGCCAGTTTGTTCCTGTGCCATTACTGCATTTCAGCTCAAACAATCCTCTCCACTGATGTATTATAGACAGAAAGTATCACATTTTATTTTTGTAAAGCTAAACTAAGGCAAGATCAATCAGAGGTTATGCTGGTTTTTGACGTCTCTGTTACCTTGCTTTTGCAGAACCGCAGCCAAAGCAATCAGGCCAAATGCCTTGTATTAATCTGGCTCGAGCCTGACAGCAGCCAGCTCCAAGGTGCAGAATAGACTATTCCACAAAACACAGAATGCACCTTCAGGACAGAGATAACTGCTAAGATAAAAGCGGACTTTTGGTCCTAGCATCAAGAGATGTTGGACAGCAGGACCCTTCCACAACTTGAAAAGAAAGCGGAATGCAAAGAGAGAGGATATTTGGCCAGGCAGCATGGACACTGGCCTGGTTAGCGTGCTCTGCTTCTCTGGGTGGTAAAGGGTCAGTCTGAATTTGGTGGAAGCCTCCACCAGTCTGGTGCAGAAACACCAGACCTGACCAGTATCACACTGGGAAGATACTGGGAAGGTTTGGAGCAACTGGGGAAACAGATTTCAGAGATTAAGAAAAAGCAGGAATAAAAGTACTGAGAATTAGGACCCTGGTCAGCCAGGGTGCTAGTCTGGAGGCTACCCCAGACTGCATTGAACGGCCTTTGGCCAAACACCATCCATGTTCATGAACATCCAGCCTTCAGCTCCTGTGCCTGCATCCAGGCTGAGCAGGGCCTCTTCTCTCCATGTCCATTACAAGTGCCTGTAAATGGCCCTGTGATAATCCAGGTGTTGCCTCATGATTAAACAGGACCTGTGTAATCACTCAGAGCAAGCAGTAAGTACAAGCCAGAGAGAGGAAAATTACTGCATTCCCACAGGGATTTTGAATCTCCAGATGGCACTGTAACATCATCCCAAAAAGCAGACGGTTCAGTACAATAGCAAATATGGTAACAGCTGAATCAGTTTGCCTGCTGTGCATAATTACCTATCCCATTGAAACCATGATTTACAGGCTACAAATGCTAAAGCTGCTCTTTCATTTCAATGTAAATCTTAGATATTAAGGCTTCACACACATTGTGTGCAGAGAAGATGGAGGAAAACAGACTTTGTCCTAACAACCTTATACAAAGCAAGATCTTGCCAGCGATCCCAAATACCAAGACCTTCAGTGAGGTCTTAGGAAAGGGTTTAGGCCACAAGTTAAATGCACTTGTCTGTCATTATTCTTGCCCTGGGAGATAATGCCTCCATACTGCAAAATGATAGCAAAATTGGGAGGGGCAAGAGGTAAATGTCAGACCTGCTGAGAGAACTGCAAGGCTGCCTCTCTGTTTTGCATAGTAGATGCTGGCAGCGCCAGCTCCTCTTCTCAGCATGGAGCAGTGCTCTCCCACGCAGGATTCCCACCAAACACATCAATACAGAAAGCATTTCAGAGATGCTAGCAAAACACAGCAGTTAAGAACTCTCTGAGTTTAGTCTCCCTCCGTAGGCAGTCGTGTCATATTATACTGTACAATAACTTGTCAAGCTCCCTCAAAAGCTATATGATTTCTTGCTGGCTGTCCAAAGAATGAAGAGGTTTCAGAATATCAGCCTTCAGTGTTTAGAAAACTTACATATGAAATGACCTCCTATGTGCAGCAAAGGCTGTACAAATATAACACATGCATCAAACAGAGAAATATAGAAAGCTGAGCTATGCCTTGACCTGCTTAGGTAAACAGTGAAATAAAGGATGAAACCACCAGACTCCTTGGGGAAGTCAAATATACATTGAAGATGTGATTCAATCAAATTTCAGAAATCTGTCAAAAAGAAAGGCCCTTCACAATGTCCAGCAGATTTCCCTCAACACTACCTGTATTTATGGTAGCTTAGCTTTCTTTTGGCAAGTTTTTACCCAACAGAGTTGACTTTCTGTATTTCTCCAAGAAATTTCAGCATTTCACTCTGACAGTAGGTGAAATGCTGGAGCTGGCCTGCAAGACAACTTAAAAACCACACTGTGTTTATTGAGCTGGCTTGATACTGATCTATTAATCATCATAAAAATATCAGCTGGCACGAACCACCTGGTTGACTAAATCCAGACCCTCAGGCAACCATGTAATGAGTATTCATTCTTTAAGGCCCATAAAACATCTGCTCCATGTAGCTTCAGAATTCCCTGTTTCTATTTATTATGATGAGTCCCTAAGAGGCAGCAGCAGGTGACCTAGAAGCTGAGGCTCATGGAGCCACAGACTCCCTACTACCAGCAAGGGTATAGCTGGATGGTGGTTCACATAGACAAGCATGGTGCTGTTCTGTTCAGGCAGTCATGCCAACTGGCATGTTTCCTGCTCTCACTTAAACCTGTAGTTTCTCTCTTTTCTCCTCAGTCTTGATACCTGTTTACTTTTGATTTCTTTTTGGCTCCTGCCACTCCAGCCTTATTCCCTATTTACACAGGACCTTATAGTCCTAATGTGCTCTAATAACATCCTGCTACAAGAAGATGATTTCTCCAGCTATAGAAAGGATAAAAAAAAAACATCCTGGGCAGCTAATCACAAGCAAACAGTACCACTCGTATTTGAACATGAGGAACTGACAACAAGACTTAAATAAGTAACCATAAAAACATTTGCAGGTTATCTTGAAGTACTGGCACTGAGAAAATTACAATGTGCTTACTGACATTTGGGGAAAAAATTTAATGAGACTATTATGTGCTGAATATTCACCCAAACCCAGTTTTAGGCAGATTACAGTGTCATAAATATTAGATGGAGAGACAGATTGTTCTCATTTTTGCTGTGGTTGGGGAGATCTAGCACAAAACTCCTAATGTTTAGCAAGGGAATGATACAAAATGCAGCTGAGCAGTTGAGGCTGGTGGGGGACATACATACTAGACTTGGTATTGTTCTTACATTTTTAAATCCTCTGTAAAGCACTTGAAGTTCTCTTTTAGTGAAATTGGTTTGCGCTTCAAGCTGTTCCAGTCCTTCGGGTCTATGGCACACCGTAGTCATTTCTAATTCATCTTCAATTTTATCTGAAAGAGAAGACAGGAAAATATTTATTTTGGTTGTTACCTTTGCTCTATTAACATGATGGCTAGGACAGACTGGATTTCAAGAGCAATACAGAAAAAAGAAACCATCAACAGGACTGATCTGTATAACAGTTTTCAACCTCTTGAAAGCAAAATAAAAGCCGTATGAGTAAAGCAATAGCTCACATTTCTTACTGGGCTGCCAATTAGCTCCCCATTCACAAAGCCAAAACTGGTAGAGAACAGAAGGGAAGGCATCAGATAGGTTGCTCCAAAAGGCAACACCAGATATTTCTTACCTAAATATTGAAATAGCATGGAGGAATAGGCCTTTCAAAGTACTAGTTTTAAAAAAAACCTGTGCAAATATAAGTGAGACAGCAGACATGCTTAAGCATATTAGACAGCGACATGATACTGAGGGTAAACAGTGAGGGAAACTCTTCTGTGTGCTAACCAAAAAGCTTGCTATGGAGACACTAAAGGTCACTTTAATCCTAGGAGAAATTCAAAAGATGCCCACAGTTCCTGAATCTGTAATGAATCCAGCCTGCATTTACATGGACTTTTTGGGGAAACAGATAAGTAATGAAAAATACTTATGTGCATTTTATTCAAGAGATCACTCTCCCGCAAGGAAGAAAAATACTTGAGACATAACACATCCCGTATTACCATAATCTCACCTCTTTTTTGATGCGTGCTTTACCTGTCAAGCCCATTTCTCCAGCAGTATAGGTAACGTCCAAATATATACAGATGCTTAGTGTACATCAATTTGAGATTCTTTAAACTTCAAGGACCAGACGCAGGTTTCAGCTCACATGAAAATCCTATCTACATCTAAAAGTTGCTTTGCATAAAAACTAACACTCCCTTTGTTATCAAAACCATACAACTTTTGCCCTATAAAAAAGTTTCAGTTTATTGTGCACAAATATAATGTAGTAATTCCTGCTGAAAGACAAGGATTTCACAAGAAATGTGCAAGGAAATGGTGTCACTCTGAATAGACAAACGGCATGAATTCAGAGCAGACTGGCTCAGTGAAAGAACAGACCGGAATAAAGCTATCTTTTAATAAGCTAATTAATTCTGTACATATATATGAAGGTTATTACGGAACAATACACGTAAGTGAGTGATGATGGTTAATTAACACTGGTTCATTGTTTTATTATTATGAAATTGGGTTGAACTATTGGTGAGTTTGGGGTGAACCATCCTCCTAATCCTCTGTCTGGAGCTTCAGTCAGCATTTGTGGGGCTTAAGCAGTGATAATACATGCCTAAATACTGGGTTCAAGGTCCCTTCCACAGCAAGGAAATAAAGGTAAAAGACTATTATAGCATGAGACAGGAGAGTATCACAACCATTTACGATGCAGAAAATATTACTGAACGCTGGCAAGTGGCCAGAAGAAGCCTGAAGGAGACACCTTCTCCACACAAAGGGAAAATGAAGAGTTTAGAAATTATAGCTCCTGTTAGCAGAAATGGACGGAAAAGGATATCTGGTACAGGAAAAACAATTGATAATGTGAAATAAGGGGGAAAAGCCATTTTCTCTGAAATAGACATGCCACAAAATGAAGGAATGTAGAAGCAGCTGTGGAGGGAGGAAAAAAGTAGGGAAGGAATTCCTTACAACGAGGGAAGAGGAATGAACGAAAAAAGGAGAGGAAATCAATTTGGAAAGGAGCTGAGTTAGGGAGACTCATCACTAATCCACACATTGTATAGGAAATACCATTTTGTTTACCTTTGCTTAACCATAAGTTACCTAAAACCCTTTACAAAATGCACGTAACCCCAGACTCCTTCCCCTGCGTTTCCCTGCTGTTCCCCAATACAATAAGCAGTTTACACACGACCTTGACAGTAATTTCATTTTTCCATAGGAAGCCAAGCATTTTGTGCTGTGCAGTACATAGGCAAGTTAGGCTCTGAGCCTTTCTCTTCTCTGTAAGCAGTTAAACATGCCCAGCTTTTCACTGACGTTTCCTATAGATTGAGTTGCTCTGAAGTTATTTAGAACTTCAGTTAATATAAAATACAAGTGTAAAATACGGGCCATCTAGTCTTTATATCCTATAATATACAACAGAAAGGAAGGAAAAAAAATAAGCTATGCAACCTCATATAAACAATGAGGCTAGTGAGGGAAGCCAGCCTGTTGGATTACTCTCATACTTGGTTTTATTTACTTTCCTACAACGTGGCTGCTCATATGGTTTATACAGAGGCAGGAAAGATCCAGCTAAGAAAAGCCAAGCTCCTTGCAAAAGCATTTTGTTATGACTAGTTTTTTGTGGCTATTTTATTTGCCATATACTTCTTAAGCAACCAGTTTTCCAAAACACTTAGTGGAATTTGTGTTAGTAATTAACGAAAAGGTCTCACTCATGGAAATGTTCCTCTATAGCTCCATGCTAGCTTTAAACAAAATCTGCAGAATTACAGCTCAAAACTCTTAGTTGTTTGGCTTATCTAGGTGTCCTTCATATGAGCAGACCTAAAATTAGGGTCTTGGAATTATTTTTTCAAAACATTCTTGAATAAAATGTTACTCAGTGAACATTGTAATTTAATGACGATATATTGTCTTTTGACAATACTAGCCTCAATGAGTCGTTATTTCAAAAGAGAGCAATTAATCTTTTTCAGCTTGTCCTGCAGGAATAGTTTTTTCCAGCAATCAGTTCATGAGCTTTGGTCCCACGGGGTAGATATTTTTATATTAAAGAGAAGCCAGATTATTGTTGTAGATTTGATTCTACTTCTGCTGAGAAATGTGGTTTGTTTCTTCATAACAAACTGCAGAAAAGAAATTATGAAAAATTCTTCCCTCTCTAAGGGACACACTATTTTTCCCTTCTGTTCTCTATTCCAGAACCAGCATTAACCTCTGCCTCTGAAGAGGATCTCACAGAATCACAGGTTGGAAGGGACCTCAGGGATCATCTAGTCCAACCTTTCTAGGAAGAGCACACTCTAGACAAGATGGCCCAGCACCCTGTCCAGACAAGTCTTGAAGGTGTCCCACGTGGCCGAGTCAACCACTTCCCTGGGGAAATTATTCCAATGGTGACTGTCCTCACTGTGAAAACTTTTCCTCTGGTGTCCAATTGGAAACTCCCCAAGAGCAACTTGTGTCCATTCCCCCTTGTCCTCCCCATGTGACTCTGTGCAAAAAGGGAGTCTCCATCTTCTTTGGAGCTGCCCCTTAAGTACTGGTACATGGTGATGAGATCCCCTCTAAGCCTCCTTTTCTCAAGGCTGAACAAACCCAGCTCTCCCAGCCTATCCTCGTATGGCAGCTTCCCAGTCCTTGGATCATCTTGGTGGCCCTTCTCTGGGCCCCTTCCAGCCTGTCCACATCCTTTTTGTATAGCGGGGACCAGAACTGCACACAGTACTCCAGGTGCGGCCTGACAAGCGCTGAGTAGAGCAGGATAATGACTTCTTTATCTCTGCTGGTGATGCCCTTTTTGATGCAACCCAGCGTCCAGTTGGCCTTCTTGGTCGCAGCAGCACACTGTTCGCTCATGTTGCGCTTTCTGTCCACCAGGACCCCCAGGTCCCTTTCCACAGAGCTGCTCTCCAGCCAGGTGGATCCCAGTCTGTGCTGCACTCCTGGATTGTGTTTTCCCAGGTGCATGACCTTACACTTCTCCTTGCTGAACTTCATAAGGTTCTTGCTGGCCTACTCTTCCAGCCTATCCAGATCTCCCTGTGGAGCAGCTCTCCCTTCGGGAGTGTCTACTTCCCCTCTCAACTTGGTGTTGTCAGCCAAATTCATTGGGCTACACTTGATCCCATCATCCAGATCACTTATAAAGGTGTTGAATAACATTGGGCCCAATATTGATCCCTGGGGGACTCCACTTGTGACAGGTTGCCACTTGGAAAAGGAGCTATTTACCACCACCCTTTGGGTGCAGCCTGTCAGCCAGTTCCCCACCCACTCCACAGACCACTTGTCTAGGCCATAATGCATTAATTTCTCCAGCAGGAGACTGTGGGAACTGTATCAAAGGCCTTGGAGAAGTCTAGGTAGACGATGTCCACTGCCTGCCCCATGTCAACCAGGCAAATCACGTTGTCATAGAAGGCAACCAGATTTGTCAAGCACGATCTGCCTTTAGTGAAGCCATGTTGGCTTTTCCCAATCACGTGCTTCATTTGACTTGTGATGGCCCTCAGGAGGATTCATTCCATAACTTTCCCAGGGATTGAAGTAAGGCTGATGGGCCTATAGTTACCCAGATCTTCCCTCGAGCCTTACTTGTAGATAGGGGTAACATTTGCCTTCCTTCGGTCCTCTGGGACATCCCCTGTTCTCCATGACTCCTCGAAGATTATGGAGAGTGGCCTTGCGATGATGTCAGCCAGCTCTCTCAACACCCTCGGGTGGATGTCATCAGGGCCCATTGATTTGTAGGGGTCAAGCTCCTGTGGTAATTCATATACTAAGTCTTCCTTCACTGATGGTGGGTCACTGTTTGGATCAACCAGCAATTTCATTCCCAAAGCTTGGGACCCGACAGTGCTGGTAAAGACAGAGGTGAAGAAGGTGTTGAGGACCTCTGCCTTTTCAGCATCATTGGTGATTGACTCTCCTTTTCTGTTTAACAGTGGGCCTATGTTTTCCTTCTTTTTCTGCTTATGGTTGACACGTCTGAAGAAACCTTTCTTGTTATTTTTCACATCTACAGCCAGTTTAATTTGAGCTGGGCTTTTGCTTTTCTAACTGCATCTCTGCACACTCTGGCAATGCCCTTGTAGCTCTCGACAGATAATCCTCCACTTCTCCATCTCTGGTATGCTTCCCTTTTGGATTTGAGTAGACCCAGGAGGTCATGGTTGAGCCATGGGGGCCTCTTGCTCCACTTATTTCCCTTTCCTTCGTAGGGGATAAATTGGCTTTGTGCTTCCAATAGAGAGTTCTTGAAGAACTCCCAGCACTCACTAGCTCCTTTGTCATCCATGGAAGCTTCCCATCGAATCCCTCCCAACTGAGCCCTGAGTGAACTGAAATTTTCTCTTCTAAAACCCAGAACCCTTGTCTTAGAGCTGACCTTCAGCACACTCAGCAGGATCCTGAACTCTACAATATTGTGGTCGCTGCAGCCAAGGCTATCACTAACCAAGATATTACAAAGCAGGCTTTCTCGGTTTGTGAATCGCAAGTCCAGCAGCGCCTCCTTCCTGGTTGGCACATCTCACATTTGTATCAGGAAACAGTCCTCTATCCATTCCAGGAACTTGGTGGATGACATGCGAGCTGCCATATTGTTCTTCCAGCAGATGTCTGGGTAGTTAAGTCCCTCATCAGGACCAGGTTCTGTGGGCCAGAAGCTTTCTTTAGCGCCCCAAGTATCAATTCATCAGCATCGTCATCATGGTTAGGAGGTCAATAGCAGATGCTTACTGTGAGGTCCTGCTTGGAGATGACCCCTTTGACTTTAACCAAGAGGCATTCAATAGAGCAGTCGCAATCACCATAGTTGACTTCAATACATTCAAGGTGTTCCTTGATGTAGAGTGCAACTCCTCCACCTCTTCTACCCTGCCTGTCCTTATGATAGAGCCTGTAACCGTCATTGGATCTGATGGTTCCCTGTGGTTTAATCCTTTCATTTGCTTCCTCTTTCTTTCCCAAAGGAAATATTTTGAAACTTAGCAAAAGAACTTGTGAAGCTTCAGATCTGGCCAAGGGAGCACTGAAAACGACACCAGACCAACAACTTTCCAGTAAATACACACTAAAAATGTTTCTTCAGTGAAACACACTCTGATGCAACAGAGCAGCCCTAGGCATTCCTTGGAGCCTCACTGCAGAAAATAAATTCAAGACAGACTTATTGTTCATGTTGTCTATCACTTGCCAATGAAGAGCTATTTTCTGTGGTGTTTCACAATAATTTATGCTTTAAAAGACAAAACTTATTTTAGGAGTAACTATTTCACATTAATAGGCCTCACAGACCAAACATTCCCTCCCTTGTGTTCATCAGATATTTACATTCAAACTTTTCTCAGTTGTTATCCCATATTCAAAGATTGCCCTTCAGCACAGCCTCTGCTTATCCCTCCTCCCTTCCTGGTAAAATCCTGCAGTGGGCATAGCACAGACCTCAGAGCTGGAGGGCACCTGCAGCTGGAGACTCAAGGACACAAACTCTCCTTTTCTGTACAAATCTATCGTTTCCAACTCAGAAGTCCCCACCCCCCCACCCCCGAAAAATTTTGTTGTCATTTGTTTCCTTTCAGTGTTTTCTCTTCAGTCAGCTCTCTTAAATCTCTTTCTTCCGTTCTCTGACACTCTCTAAATTAACCACAGTAACCTCAGTGGCAAAAAAGGAGATTGTCACTTCCTTATCTGCCCTTGCCTTTTATCATATATATTGTATTTCCTCTTATTTACATTTTCATTAGCACACTGGCTCAGTCCCTCCCAGCTCTTCAGAGATGTCACTGTATGAAACATGAGCCCTTGCATTTATAAACACTGCAATTTTATTAAACTGAAGCTCACTTTATGGCAGTGAGGGCAAGCAAAAGTGTATATACATAGATACACACATGCAAATGTAAAGCTTTATTAGGAAAGCATGATGCTAAGATATTTTATCTCACATCACGTTTTTCTTCAGTTTTGCCTTGCTTACTTTCTGGACACCCTGAGAGATCTTAGTGTAGGAAACAGGCATGCCACTGGTTTGAAGTGAATTTTCTTCTCCTCCGATTTGCAAGTGCACAAACAGACCTAGGGACTGACTGCAGACAGTGCAGGGGATGTGTGTGGTCACCTCCCCAGCTCAGGTGACACATGTGACCAGCTGAAGCAGAGCTGAGATACAGCTGTTGCTTAGAGCATCCCTTCTGAGCTGGAAATAAGCCCTGCCCTGCTCAGTGGAGGCACCCACCTCAGGGTCTGGGTACCATACAGCTGAATACTGAGCACTGCACCTTAGCAAATACGTCCAAATTTATTATCCTGGATCTCAAATAACAATCTCTTCTGTTGGATTATCTGTCCTTACCACTTAGGTGGACTCAGTAACTAAAGCAGGAGGTTTCTCCTGCTTGCAGGTACTGATAAATGAGAACTAATTATCTTTTTTTTTTTTTTTTTTTTTTTTTAATCTCCAGTACTTGTTGAAATCAGCCCTGGATTAATACCTTCCATGCCAGACAGCTGCAGCGAGCTGTGTCCTAGGCTGAAGATCACTTGCACTGTTTAGCTGGAGCAGAACATGCTTCTGCATTTGCTTAGCTGTTTTTCTAGCAATATGTTTAAAACTGGAGGAATGCAAAGTAGCACTTTCTGATTTAGAACTTGCCTCGGGTCATAGTTTGATGGCTGCTTTAACAGCCATCAATAGCCCAATAGCCCAATCAACAGCCATCAACAGCCCAATAGTACGGGTCTCGTAGAAGCACCTGTGGTAATCTTACTCCAAAGTAGGTCCAGGTTATAATAACTACCTAATTTTGCATTTTCATGCAAAACATCATCTCTATTTGCTTAGCCCATATGATAGGCACATTTTATATATCAGACAAAATAAATAGTGGCTTACCTTTACAAAGAAAAACAATCACAGAATCTGACATACTTGCATGCACATGTGTATTTTATGGATTGTTGCTAATGAAATATATTGTATTTCACTTCTCTGTTGCTTGCTCAAGAGCAGAGACTGAATTATCATTAGGGTAGATCAATATTTTAACTGAATACGCTTCGGAAAGTTCTTAACAAGGCTTGGTTTATATACCCTTTCATATTGGTTCTAACTTTACCTTTTGTTATCTTTACAACTTGAAGATTTCCATACTTAGACTGCCTGCAAATGGCATGGCCCTGTGTTTCACTGCTGTAAACTTTGCTGAACAGAATTTTATTTCTCCAAGTGAGAAACTGGAGTAATTTAAGCCTATTCATGTAAAAGCTGTCTTGTACATCTACATGCCTACGGACAAAATTGATTCATCATTGAGGAAAACACATTTTTCAGCCACAGCTGGGTACTTCACAGAACCAGGCAGAGGGACTCAGTCCTTCCCTTACCCATGGTAAAGACAAGAAATCTATTGATTTTGAAAGAAGACAACCTGCTCCAATATTTCACTTTTCCAGATCTTTCCATTCCATTGGACATATTTATCTGCCATGTTATGGAAAAAAACATTGTTTCATTGTCAATTTATCTTAAAAATACACATGTAACACAATGAACATCCAGGACAGATGCAGGAACTAAGGCATTGCCCAGAACCAGTACCTAAACCTGCGACACCCGTTAGAGACCCAGTCCGTAACGTGCCAACACTATTGGCAGAGGGCAGACAACGTGCCACAGTCAGCACTTATGTCTTCTGTTGACAGCACATCTTCTAGTATTCACTTTAGTGACCCATTTCCATACAAAACCACCTAATCAATATTCTTCAGATACAACAATCCTTTCTGCAGAAATGGAGCAGATTAAGTTGGCCCCAGACAATGCCAAAGTGGTATTTTGTGTACAATGAAACAGGAAAAAAATTGTATGTTATTTACCAGCTGCTTTTCCGGCTCTGGTTTTGAACAGCCATCAAGCTGAAATTTATTAACCTGCACATCCTTCCTCTTGCTGGCAGCTGCCTCTACAGAAGCAACATCTTGCACAAAAGCACAAGTGAGCCAAACTCATTTGTGAAACACAACATCAAACACCTTTCCAACAGCAGCCACCTAAAATACTGCAGCATTTCCAGCCCTCCAACCTATGTGCCTGGCAAATGAGCTATAGTGATGCCTCATCGTATTGTTAGGGCTGGCCAAGGACAACCCAAGGCCTAAAATGTAGTTTAAGGGGAGGGTGTAAATGACGATTTAATAAAAATGCAAATGAACCTGTCCCCTGCTTCCAATGGCTGCAAGGTGAAACTAATGCCAGGCTCCATGGCTAATGGGAGGATTTTGAGAGCATGCTGCTTATAATAAATTCACTTTTTGTTAAAGAAAAAAATCAAGATGTAAAATAGAGCTAATGTGCCCAATGTTAATTGTAAAACTGACAAGTATTAGATGAAATGGGTAATTTTACAAATACAGCAGAAGATTAAATTATGTGTAAGAATTATTAGACTGCATCTTATTTTTATTAAAAAAACACTAGCTGTATTTTAGGAGCAAGAATCTGAAGAATAGTTAATCCACAACATCTTTGAAGTTAATCTCCAGACAGAGTACTTGCTTGGCCAGCTCTCATAGGAAATAGATCCTGCCTGTGGGAAACCAACTGCAAATACTTGAAAATTTCATGAAGAGTAATAACTAAAGGCCCGAGTCCACAAATGCACATGACAGCAGAAAGGTGTAGGAATAGGAGTCAGGCGAGAGCTGTATTATTTATGCAGACCCTGCACATTGGCTTCAGAGTTCCCTCCATTGGCGTATGTGGGAGCTGTAAGAAATAGTGCTTTTGTGAAGTCCTTTGAGGTCTGTGGTTCCAGATCCCTGAGGCAAAGGCAGCTACCAAGTACAGCTCCACTATCTGGAACAATCAAAATATTTCTGTGCAGTTCCATGTGCTTCCACCAAGACAAAAATCTGTTAGCCTTGACCCCAGTGACCCCATCTGGCAAATACAAATCAACAAGACTAACAGAGCAGATAACGAGAATCCTGTGGGCTTGTTCCCACTGACATTGCCAGAATGACAGCTCAGACAGAACTTAAACCCACATATCTGTACATCTGTGAATACTAAAAAAGGGTTAACTAAAATCAGCTGATAGCAAACATCAATTAAAAAATGGCACCAAGATACCTAGTGAAGGATCAGATATTAAACTCATTTAACTGAACTTGAAAAGTCCTTTATTAATGAGTTATTATTAATATAATTTCCTGGCTGGACAGATCAACTTTTAAATGAAAAGAACTCTCCAGTCAATAAAATGAAAACAAAACAATGACTCCTTATCCATCCTCTTTTCCTGAAATTATTATTTGACTCTTTCAGCTCCATTTTCCCCATTAAATCTGCGATATCAAATTCATTACACAGTCAAGCTTAATAAGGGTGTTCTGCCTGCGTGAACCGGGAACACCAGTTGCAGAGAAAAGCTACTTGAAAACCCAACACTGAATAAAATACTGAGATTAAAAAATATAATAGAATTTTAACATTTTTTGGCTAAGCTTTGCAATGACCTATGCAAAATGTAATGTATACTTTCTTCTGCCTCTATACGCCTTTAATTAGTTTCACAGTTGTGCATAGGGAAATTAGAGCAAGGTTATCTCTGAAAAAGGAGGTGCAGGAATAGTCTGAGGCCACAGGTACCTCCAAAATGTGTTTCTGGCACACAGCTATCATCAAGTAAAATTATTTGAACCGGAACTACACAAAGTCAAATTTGACTTTAAGTGTTTCTGCAGACACTATTAACTTTACACACCATTAGAAACAGCATTGCTTTGGCTATTCCCAGAGGAGGAGACAGCAGGGTGTCCTTCCAGTGCACTGGACCTTACTTGGACAGCATTTTCTTTTCTGTTTTCCTCGCACCTTCCCACCTGCCTGTAGCAACATTTATAAGGGAAGCTACTTGTCAAAATGGGTTGAAATCCACTGAAAGACTGCTGGGTGCTTCTCTGCTTTTCCATGGGGATGCTGCAGAAAATGTGCTTTTGAGACAAGTGCTTTTCTCCAAGCAGCTGTTCAAAGGTGAATTTGCAAATAAACCTCTCTAGAAGGGTTAGAAAATTGCTTCACTGATGATTTTTGGAAAATTCCCACTGATGCTATCTAAGAACTTTACACAGAGAGTACCTGAACTGCTAAGTACTTGACTTAGGATGTCATGCAATAGAGCACTGCACAAACAGAAGGACTTGGAAGTTGAGTGGAAGCTCAACCTTCATCAGAGAAGACTCGGACGCTCCCTAGAGCTGCAGCCTTGCCCAAGAACTAGGCAATTTTCAAGTACGTATAATTTTGTTTGCTGCCATTGTGGAAATAAACTTAGCCAGGTGGAACCTGTTTCCTGGCTTAAGAAAACTTTTGCTACAAAAATTATATGACCAATAGAGTCAAACTGGTTTAAATTTTACCTCTCTGATACACGTAAAACCATCGGGCAGGGTCTAGAAAAAAGTAAGAAAAAAATTTAACAAAAAGAAAGTGACAACCATACACAACTTTGTCTTTTGTTAATTTTAAGGTGACATTGGATAGGTTCTGCAAGTGCTGTGGGGTCCCCTTTCCCAGGGACTGTAAGATTGTTTCCAGGTGTATTTTATGTGTTTTTTTTTTCTGAATTGCCTCTGTCCCTTACCCCAAGGGACAGGAAAGGAAGTCAGAGCTTGCTGTCCCCTGCATGACCACAAAACTTGGGGCAGCTTGTGAAGGGAACCACACACGCAGTCATGCGCACATGCAAGCATCCATGCATACAGCAATGCAGCAGTCATCCTAGCAACACTAATAAGGGACAAGGAGAACTTTGCATGCAATCTTTGAAGTCTGCCAAGGGGCAACAAGAGGGGCCCGCAGCCTTCTGCTTCCTCTCTGCAGCTTAGTTCTTTGACAGCTGTAGAAATAAAAAAGTGATTAGTAAGAGTGAAGAAGACGCAGGTGGTCTGGAAGACTCTAACTAGTGCTCTTTGCAGTCACTTCGTTTGCAACATGGTCATTTTGTACTATCCTCACATCCCCTGGGAGAAAATTTCAGTAGCAAAGTAGGTTAAAAGTAAAAACAAAGCAAAACAATATTATTCCAAATATACGTCCGTGGCTTCTCATGACATCAGTCTCTTTTTACTGAGAGAGAACTGGGTACACAATATGATCTGCAATAACCTGCAAAAGGCACACGAGTTTTGGTCAGAGCATTACTATCTGTGGCTCCCTGGCCCTACCTCCAGCCCAGGCAGCTCCTGCCCTCGGTCCATCTGTCATCACCTATTTCCTTCGTTTCCGTGTAGTCTGTGCTTCCAGCTGCCCAAACCTTCCTAAATGCCCTCTCACCACTGTCAGCTCTACAGTATCTCACTTCTGTTCCTGCTGCCTGGGAAGCACCCGTGAGCCCACCTCGTTTTGTCTCACACACCAGCCAGCACATTTTGTCCCACAGATGGTGCATCTATATGCCCCCAATGGACATGAGGATCAAGTAGGCACCAAAACTGAGCAATTCTGACTGCTGTGTGTTTCTCTGTAGAGAGAGTTACATGAAAAGCAGTGCTTAAAGACTGTCTAAGCTCACACTGCACGTGCTGCACTAGTCATTGTTTTTCCATGAGTAGACAGAGACCTGAGACCTTGCTCTTCAGCTAAATCTTGCAGCAGCCCATGTCCACAAAACCCTGTGGTGCCCCTGAGCAAGCTGTGACCAACTCAGTGCCTGTACCTGAAATCTTAAGGCTGAGAAATTCCATTCTTTAAAGCAATTTAAACAAACCTCATGCTCAATACTTTTCCCTTAAATAGAAAAACAAAAGTTCAGAAGTGAACATGCATTTTCCTTCTGGCATGACAGAGAATGTGACTTACTCACAGTGCAACAGCATTAAGCTGTTGGAGGGGTTGAACCTTCATGTAACCAGAGTGGCCTCCATTACTGTCACTCTGAGCTTTTACTGTTAGAAATTTAGCTTGCTCTTGATGGATCTTTGGGACAGGATGTTCAACTGGTGCAGCAATACAGTGAATCTAGTCTCAATTGGAGAATTTACTGATGTATCTGGCTGCAGACAAAACCGGCAGATATAAGTATCAGAACATGGCTTCCCAACAGCATCACCTATGTGCTGAGAAAATGCCTGGTCAGATAGTACTGCTGATTTGTGGTGCTTGGCCTCGCTAACTCTGGTTCAGCTGTTCTCAACCTGAGAAAGGAACAATTCAAGGAAAAACCAAGACCAATGCAAGAAAACCACAGCAGATGCTGCAGTTGGCAGCTGCAGTGCAAGAGCAATGGCGAAACTGAGCACAATCACATGAGATGACCAGTAACAGAATTGAATCCTGAATGACTGACTACTCACACAAGGATGTCATACATAGATTTGCAACTAGAGAAACCTCCACACTTTCCCCTTTTTAACTGAAACTTCAAGAATACTTCCAAGAGAAGCTGGTTTCAAGAGCAAAGAGCCTACAACGAACCATGGATTTAAACTGTATATGTAGACCACAACACACACTAGAGACAGAGCAGTACATACTAGGACCTTAACTGAAAGCACAAAAAACCAGGTAGTAAAATTTAACAAATTCTGCTGTACCACTTGCACTGTAATCACAAAACTTTTTAACCTTCTCAATCCACTACGATAGGTTAGCAATAAGTATTCAGGTTATTCAGGAAACTATTTTGTTTCCTTTTTAGCCTGAAGAAAGATGAAGGAAAACCAAACACAAACCTTGCAGGTACCAAAATAAGATGCAGGAAGCAGAGATGGAAAAATGGAGAAAAGAAAGATTGAATTTGCAGCCACATAACCCTGTTTCAGCAGTGACATGCTAATAAGATGTTTATATTTTCCCCACATCTGCATGGCAGCATTTTTTTATTTGTGCCCATGCCCATGCCCAATCCTCTGAAAGTTCAGAAAATATCTGAACAACAGTGGATTTTATATTGTTCCAATTGTGCTGGCTGGTAAGCCATTACGCACCCAACATTAGCGTTTGAATTTGTTCTTATTATCTGAGAAAATAAACATGACAGATAGTATTTATTTCAATGCAAAAACCAGTCTTCTTGTAGAGCAGGATTCTGGTACAAGGTTCCTTTTTGTCTTACCTTTAGGAAACCAGAGTACTCGAGTGCTGTAGGGTGTGATGGGACATTGATCTGGCCAGAAATACATCTGCCTTTCAAAATCAGAAGGCAGGTTCTTTAGACTGTAAACCAGACTAATTGTTTGTTTAATAGAATGAATTTAAAGGAACTCGATGGAATAGACATAAAATGGCTTATGCACAGGTCCCTCACTGCCAAACACACTGAGGGGATGGGCTCTTCACTCCAGGATTGTTTTTGCCAGTTCCATTGTTTTCTCAGTTACAGGAGCCCCAGCACAACCTCCCTGCCCTCAGGGAGAAATAAATTTGTTTCATAAACATAACAGAGTCAGTGGAAAAACTACCATCCTGCAGTTGTGTCCCATCTGTTATGAAGGAGACAAGTAAAATCCTTCAACAGGAGCTTCTTTGCCCTTGGCAGGCTCTAGTTAGGTCAGTTGAAAAACTTCCTCAAATTATGTGATCTGCTGCTTTTCTGGGTAGTTGCGGGGAGGCAGGGGGAAGGAAAAGATCTCGGTACCTGCTTAATGGCAGTGCAGGGCAAGCTGCACGCTTGCTGCAGCGCTGGAAGAAGTAAAGACCCCTTTTGCTGCATGCTCCCAGGCAGAGCTGCTCCAGCTCCACACCTCACAGAGAGGATTGTTTTCTCTCTCTACAGACCTGAGCCGCACCACCTACATGTCTGCTGAAGGTACCACTGGCTGGTAATGTCGAGCTGGACAGGGTTCCCTATTTCAGCCAGACACCTCCACCCCACCTCTCCTGATTTGTACAAAGAGCCTGTCAGGATGAACAGCCTTTTGGTTTTTATGAACACTTCAATCTTACTCACTTCTGAGTGATCTCATAAGCAGATCAGTATGAGCACATTCCATTTCTTAACATTACTCCTTACTGTTTAAAAAGCTCCATTTCCCTACATTGTCATAACACAGCAATTTATGCCACAAACAGAGCTTCACGTTACACTACCCATGCTGGAAAGTGAAAAGCGTACTCTTGATTATTTTCACACTTTGTAAAAAACATAGTACATCACTTAGCATTGAAACAAGATATCGGAATGCTGTTTGGTAACACACCAATTCCCAACTGAAAAGAAATACAAAATGAAAAATATTTACATGCTAACTTTTTGTATAGTTGGGTAATTTTTGTATGGTTTGTTAAACAAATGTATTTCCTGCAATACATACATTTTACAGGCCATGGAACCTGGCAGCACTTTCCATTTTATTCTGTTAATATGAAATTGTGAATACATTCAGCATCACTTCTTCAACTTCAAAAACTTCTGCACAGAAGACAGCTCTGGTTGACACAGTCACCTTGTGAGAATAATTCTATTTTGTGTGTTTTTTTGGGGGTTTGTTAAGAGCTATCTCCCCCAAGTACATACAATTTTAGTTCAATAGATGGGTATATAGCTTGCAGTCTCTTAGGTTGGTGGTAGTTTGGACACAGCTCTTGGCAGTATCTAATGAGTTAAGAAACGTGGTCATTCCCACAGTAAAACCCTAGAACACCTCCCTGAATACACCTTCAGTGGGTGGAGGGGCTGGTGTGTGCCGAGGGGCACAAACACCATGTGCAGTGCAGTACACACACGCTAGGTACTTTAGGAAAATAGTTTTCACTGCTGCAAATCATCTGCATCATGCTCAACCTCAAGAGCTCAGGCCTGGGCTGGAGTTAGGGCAAAGACATTGCCTAGAGCTGTGTCCGAACTACCACCATCACTGCTTTTGTGTTTTGCAATGTTTTCTGCTGCTTTCCAGAAATTCTTTGTCTGCCCTGACAGCAATCCAGGCTTCAGTTTGTACAATTTTTTCCCAACCATCAGTAATGAACTTTACAGAAGAGGAGATTCTCTACCCTGTCTCAAACACAATTTTATAACCACAGAGGCCCTGAAAAAGCCTGTCTGAAGAGTTAATCCAAGGACAAGCACCCACAATCAATCTCTGTCAAACATCAAGTGGCACTTAACTCATGATACAATTAAACTGTGGGATTGCAAGGGGAAAGATGATGAAGCATTTTCCCCACTCCCCCCCCAAAAAAAAACCCCAAACCCCAGTGCTCTGCTCCTTCTCAGATGCCCTGCAGCAGGAAACCACAAGCCCAGAAAGAAAATCCTCCCAGCACATTAATGGCCTCACAGTAGAATTCACAATAAGTCATTTCCCTTTAGGGGAATCAAAGAAACAAACATTAGAATATATCATTCCCCTGAAAGCGGAGTTTTGCGGAACTTGCAGTTTTTTTGCTGGAAACACAAAACAGTTTATGCAAATTAGTTCTTACATCCTTAGCAGGAAATGGCCTGCAGGGCCCAGCTATTTGAAAAGGTGAACATCTAACATGAATTGCAATGCAATCTAAAAGCTATCTTGCTTGATAGCACTGATAGCTTCTTTCAACCTCCTAGTCATGATCATCAATAGCATCAGCAGTGTTATTTGCTCACAGTAATGCATTACAACCAGGAGCGCCATTTCACAGCATTCAATTTATGAATCTATTTCCAGCCCTGCCATACAAATTAATTACATCTCAGTAGCTCTCTGGTAGAACAGGAAGGAATAAAGGCAATTTACTCATCAGTAAAATGGGAATAATAACACTTAGACATCCAGACACACTTTCCCAATGCTCCATGCGAAGTCCCCTCAACTTCACTGGCACTCAGTTAATGCATCTCCCCTGTTACTGATGGGTCTAACTTTGTACTTTGGTTCTGTGCTGTTACATAAGACAAAGCTCCACTCCAGTTACAGCAAGGATTCTCCCGAGACTTGACTTTTATCTAGGTCGATATTTAGGCAGTGCTTAAAGTATTTGCTTCTAAACCACTCCAAGTACTTCAAAGAACAATCTAAGGAATGCAGCCAAGAATAACAAGAGTGATGAAGCTGAAAAATGATGAACAGGAAGAACTGATGGCAAGCATGCATTTGATTAAATAAACATAAAAACCAGTGACTCTTTGAAAGAGGTGCACCAGATCCTTTTGCCATATCCCAGAGCTACTGGTAGTAGCTGCCAAGCTCCCTTTGACTCTAGCACTAGTATAGCAAATCAAGTTTAATATGGCTGGCATTGTATGAAGACATCTATACATCAGTTGCCTCATCCTGAAAAGTGGACATGTGGCTGCCCAAGCAAAGCAGCAGACACCTTTCCTGCCATGCTCCCTCACAAGGCTTTATAACAAAAGCCATGAATCAGCCATTTGGAAAAGTGGGGTCGCAAAAAAGAGCTGGACTCAGGACTGGTACAACAGGCAAAAACCCAGTTAGCAGAGAGGGGAAATCACTTAGTCTACCATAGCAGCATTGGCTTGAGAGAAGCACAGTGAACCCAAGGGAACAGCGGTCATAGAATGGTTTGGGTTGGAAGGGACCTTAAAGATCATATAGTTCCAACCACCCTGCCATGGGCAGGGACACCTTCCACTACACCAGGTTGCTCCAAGCCCCATCCAACTGTTCCAGTGTCTCACCACCCTCATAGTGAAGAATTTCTTCCTTATATCAAATCTCAGTCTACCCTCTTCCAGTTTAAAGCCATTACCCCTTGTCTTATCATTACATGACCTTGTAAAAAGTCCCTCTCCAGCTTTCTTGTAGATCCCCTTCAGGTACTAGAAGACTGCTATAAGGTCTCCCCTCAGCCTTCTCTTCTCCACGCTGAACAGCCCCAACTCTCTCAGCCTGTCTTCATAGGAGAGGTGCTCCAGACCTCTGATCATCTTCACGGACCTCCTCTGGACTTGCTGCAACAGCTCTACATCCTTCTTATGTTGGGGGCCCCAGAGCTAAGTGCAGCACTCCAGGTGGGGTCTCACCAGAGCAGAGTAGAGGGGCAGAATCACCTCCCTCAACCTGCTGGCTACACTTCTTTTGATGCAGCCCAGGATACAGTTCACTTTCTGAGCTGCATGTGCACATTGCCAGGTCATGCTGAGCTTCTCATCAATCAACACCCCCCAAGACTTAGGTCTGCTCTCAATCCATTCTCTGCCCAGCACATATTTGTGCTTGGGATTGCCCCAACCCATGTGCAGAACCTTGTACTTGGCCTTGTTGAACTCCACAAGGTTCGAATGGGCCCACCTCTCAAGCCTGTCAAGGTCCCTCTGGATGGCATCCCTTCCCTCTCTGTATCAACTGCGTCGATATGGCTTGGCGTCATTGGCAAACTTGCTGAGGGTGCACTTAACCCCGCTGTCCATGCCACTGACAAAGATGTTAAACAGCGCCTGCCCCAATACTGACCCCTGAGGAACACTACTTGTCACTGGTCTCCACTTGGACATTGAGCTGTTGACTGCGACTCCTTCAGTGTGACCATCCAACCCATTCCTAACCCACTGAGGGGTCCACCCATCACATCCAAGTCTCTCCAATTTAAAGACAAGGCTGTGGTGTGGGACAGTATCAAATGCTTTGTACAAGTCCAGGCAGATGATGTCAGTTCCTCTTCCCTTATCCACCAATACTGTAACTCTGTCATAGAAGGCCACCAGATTTGTCAGGCAGAATTTGCCCTTAGTGAAGCCATGCTGGCTGTCACCAATTACCTCCTTATTTTCCAAGTGCTTTAACATAGTTTCCAGGAGGATACACTCCATGATCCTGACAGGCACAGAGGTGAGACTGACTGGTCTGTAGTTCCCTGGGTCTTCCTTTTTTACCTTTTAATTAATTGGGGTTATGTTTCCCCTTTTCCAGTCAGTGGGAACTTCACTGGACTGCCACAGCTTCTCAGATGTGATGGATAGTGGCTTAGTGACTTCATCCGCCAGTTCCCTCAGGACCCACGGATGCATCTCACCAGGTCCCATGGACTTGTGCGCTTTCATATTCCTTAGGTGGTCTCAGACCTGATCTTCTCCTACAGTGGGTGGTTCTTCATTGTCCCAGTCTCTGCCTTTGCCTTGTGCGACTTGGGTTGTGCGGATTGAGCGATTGAGCACTTTCCAGAGAAGACTGAGGCAAAAAAGCCATTGAGTACCTCAACCTTCTCCATATCCTGGGTAGCCAGGTCTCCTGTTTCTTTCTGGGAACCTTCCTATGAACCAACGTGTAATGTGGTCACTAATCTTCTTTCCAAAGGTAACCACCAATTTGTGCTGAGTTGTCTGTAGAAGCAAGCTGAGCAACCCTGTGTGATTTCCAAAAAGGAGACAAGCATTCATGATAGAGGCACGTTAATTCTGTGACTAGGCGTGCTCCTTTTCAGGGACTTTTGCCTGCTCAGGCTCTGTAAGAGAGCTTGCATTATGGAGTGGTTTCTGTGCTGCAAAATCAGGTGCTCTCTAGATCTGGGGCAGGTGCTGAACTCCAGCTAGCAAGAATCCTTTGCTGTGCAAGCTAGCAGCAGAACTAAAGCCAAGTACCAATCCTGTCTGCAGATCAAAAAAAAAAATATCAGTATTTAAAAAAGCTGCAGTTCCTGGCACTTCAGAGGCTAGCACAGTGTCACCTGGCAATAGCCTTTCAGCATTATTCTCACCTAATCATTGTTCCTCAATTCTATCAATCTATTCAGACTTTGTAGGATTTTCTTCTTAGAAAAGGTGACACATAAGAATGTCTGTCTTGGGTCAGACCAAAAAAATCCGTCTAACCCAGGGAAGGCAATAAGACGAACAGAGAGTGATACTCCTGGGAGTCCCATCCTGGTCTCCAGCAATCTGAGCTCAATTTCCCAGTCCAGAGCTGATGTCTTTGTACCCACAATATGCACAGCTCTTGAGTAAGTTTTGGGCCTATGTACTTTCTTAATATGAACAAGTATAACATAAGAAGCTTACCTGCTGGAATAAAATGTAACCTGGATAGAACTGAGCATCATCACAGGCAACAATAATGTTCATGGCTGAGACATTTACACCACTCAGCTGGGCTCGCAGAGGATAATTCCCCTTCTGGAGTTTGACTTGATCCTGGCCTCTATCAGTTATATCAGGGATCCTGAATTCAGGGTCCCACCATTGCACAAATACATAGTAAGAACACCTCCTACATCAAACGTTTGTCATCTCAGCACTAAACAAAGCATAAAGAGCATTCTTCCCATTTTAGCTGTCAAGAATGAGTCCTCAGCACAGAGCAGAGGAGCTTTTCCTGTGTGCCAAGGCTGTGGCACGCCTGGGCAGCCCTCGCTCAAGAGTATTTGGTTTACAGCTGCCCATCTGTCAGGAAATTTGCTCACATTCACACAGGGAGCCTGGGACAAAGCTGAGGTTACTCTGAGATACCTGCAGTCACACCTAGGTAGAGGAAAAAATCTGTTGTTAAAGGTCATAATTTGTAATTTAGTGGTTTGTTGTTGTGGTGGTGGTTTTTTTTGTTAGTTTTAATTGGTCCTGGATAGAGGTGAAGAACAGGAAATGGAAAAATGTTCAAACAAATCCTATTTCCTGAAAAATTACTGCCTGGCTAGCTTCAATGAAATGTCCCATTCCCCTGACAGTCTAATAGCTGGAGACATGACAGGCAGCAGCAGAGGGGTAGCCCCAGCTTCCAGCGAGGGGCACAAAGACCCATATCCCAACAAACATCAGTTTTGCAGGAGACCCATTTCTTATTAATGGGTAATTAGCCCAGCAGCAAATTCCTACCACAGCTACTCACAGCATTAATCTAATAGCTTGAAGATATCACTATACTTTCACTAGACTAAAATTTAGATCAGTAATTACTGCTTAGGGAAAAAAAAAGTTAAATTGTAGAATTCTCCCACACATATTTTGGCAAGGTGCAGAGAGGGCAAATAAAGGATATGGAGGCAACAATCTCCTCAACAAAGCAGCATAAAGCCACTGGCCTTAAATGTGTTCCCCTAGCTTGGGAAATGCAGGGTGAGCCAGAACAAAGGCAAGATTTTGATTTTAAAGAAGGGAAAAGGAAAATCATCAAACTGTGATGCTTTTTTTCAGAATAAATATCAGAAACTTTTCAGAGGGCACCTAGTAAATGAAATAATCATAGGAGACTTCTGAATTATAAACGAAGTAACTGAATGTATTTTTTTTTCTTTTTTTGGGATAGGTTATTCATCAGAAATACCTCTGATAAGCCAAGAGAATGCATTACAAATGGACTTGTTCTCTCTGAGAAGAATTACTGCTGCCAATAGGTTTTATTTCCTCATTGAAAAGCAAATCAGACACTTCAAGGTGCTGATTTATTACTGCACAGCTTTCTATGAACTTTGGTTTGCTGTAGCTTTGTTATAAAAAGGCTTTTAGAAGAATAATCGATGAATATATAACGTGGGGGAATCAAACAATCAGAAATAGTAATTAGTTCAGTGCCTAATTCAAGGATGTGTTATCATTATGTTATTATAGGAAAAACAGAATTTTCTATTTGTGCATTCCTGCAGGTTCTAACTACAGTCTAAAACCAAACTTGTTTTCCCCCTCATAAGCGCCTTTTTTGAACAGGTGGGATTACATATACTTGGTACTGGCTGCAGAACCAACAAAAGAACTAAGCAGCCATTTGGAAGACGGAGGTGAACAGACAATGGTGCAAGGCCAAACACAACCTAAACTACAGGAAACCCTTATAATGGACACTCTTAATCACATACGTGGTGTTTGAGGTCATGATTGCTGAGGATCACAAAGCTGCAGCCTCCCCTGAGATTTCTTTATTCTGGACTGTGACTTTTGACCTGGAGGGAGTGTGTATGTGCATGTGTATGTGTGCGTTATCTTCTCATCAACAGCCTTGCTGTGCCTTCCCAAAGGCATGCCTCTGCCCAGTCGCTGCAGGCTGCTGGTGGGAGTATCTAAATGCAGCTGCATGTATGAAAGACTGCCACAGCAGCCTCCAGGTGAGGACAACCAAAGCCCAAGGGCCAGATACTGCTGAGGGCTGGTGCTTCCTGGTGGGCGCTCCATGGCCATGAGCATGCCAGTAAGGGCAGATGGCCTGTCTCTGTGTCTGAGTGTGGGTGCATGGGCAGCTTGGGCTGAGCTCCCAAAGAGGGCACTGAATCTGTTTGGAATTCAGGTTGTTTTGTGCGAGATACAACTCTCTTCCAAAGGTGACATTCCAGATTAGGAAAATAAATTAATAAAAAAAAAAAAAAAAAGAACCAACCTTATTTTTCCACAAAATGGAAGTTTTAACTATGATTTAGAAAACTTCAGTTTGGAAAAATCTTTCAAATTTCATTTCTCAAAAATGTCCACAGTTCATCATGGTACAGGCAGAAGCCATCTCCACCTGCACCATACTTGTAGTCAGTTTGTCTCAGTCTATTTACAGTGCAGTGGCTCCAGGAAGCTTTTTCTCTGTTAAATTACGCAGTTCCATAAATTTTTACTTCATTCCTCAGGAACTACCCAGTGAATGAGCAGAGCTATAGCATATGTGTGCTCACAGCCAGCCACCTACACTGGAATTCTGCATAACAGAAATTTCACTATAAAGAGAATTAAAATTAGTCTACTTTTTATTTAGGCCTTAAGTTGTTTGTTTTTTTTTTTTTAAAGGAGCCAGTTTGTTCTTTAAAATAAAGATTTGTGTGGGGTTTTTTTTGTTTGTTTTGTGTTTGGGGTTGGTTTTTATTTGGGTTTCTTTGTTGTTTTTTTTTGAAAAAACAAAACCAGAAATATTTATTTTCTTAAGATGAAAACATGTGTGTGTTTGTTCACATTTATTAAGAAAAAAAAGAAAATAAGATTTTGTTTGTTTGTTTATTAACATACACATCACCCTGTTTGGAAACAGCAGTGTGTACAATAGAATTTGCCATATAACTATAAGGCAATGCTGGCATTCCCAGCAGGAGTGAATTTGGGAGCAATTTTCCTCCTATAATAGCAGACAGGACAGCTCACCACCATGATATAGCCATTCACCTGTGCAAAGCCTATAAAAAGTACAGATTGTTTCTGGTCCAGGCAGAATTGAGGGGTGAAACACTGCTATTAAATATGCATACTACAGATCACATCCAAACAAGGCATCACCACCCAAAAGGATTACTTCTTCCCACTTCACAGAACTGATGTTTAAGTTGAGCAGATTGCTCCAAAATGTGAGGCATAATTAAGCAGAATTCAAGTACCAATTAAGCTCTATTTGCACAGTAGAAACTGCTCAAAAAATATTGTTCCAATACACATCCAGATTTTTCAGTAGGACACGAGAAACTTCACTGAAATGCATTTGCTTATGTCAGAAGGCTTTCTGCTGAAATACACAGTATGCAAGTGTGGGGGAGCTGACAGCACCAAACCTCGGTTGCAGCTCTGGGAACGGAGAGCTGGCAGTGGGCATGGGCTATATTTCTTCAGATACGTTGTTAGAGGGTGGCACCTATACCTCAAGCACTTGAGTGGATCTGATCTCAGGCAATACATGGAAGCAACCAATAGTGCCTGGACTTCTTTTCATAAAAAACAGTTAGCACCCTATTGCTGGTTTGCCAAGAAGGTGAACAAGAAGTGGGTCTTCAGAACCTCAATGTAAATGGACAGTGCCTAAAACACCCTTCTGCCACTAGTGTCTCTAAATACAGCCTCCTTCCTCCTTCCTGACTCAGAAATAGAGTTGCTTTAAGTCCCTATGTATTAATTCAAATTCTTCAGCCACATCTTTAATTGTTGCGCTAAAGTGTTTTGAAAACAGACTGCTATAAATCAGGAATTTGCTTTCATATGTACGCAGCACTGAGTGCATTAAATTGTGGAGAAACTTCATCCAAATAAATGTCAGCTCCTGTGTTAATTAAAAAAAATAAGAAAAACCCATCCAACGCACTCGATTCTTTGGATTTAGTAAGACTCCAGTGTGAAAGCAATAATTTCTTTCAAGACACCTAACAGAGATTTTATTTGCTTACAAATAATCCTTTTTCCCTTTTGGCCAGGCTGTACCTGGCCTGTGGTGATGCTTCCAAGAGTGGCTGTTTCGGTCAACTTGCTTGGCCACTGAGCTCTCCCCATCATCCCAGTTGCTCTTCGCCCCTCACCTTCCTCTGTGCTCCTACCTCCAAAGAGGAGCATGGGTATCCTTCAGGCTGAGGGCAGGCTGTTTCTCGTTTTAATCAGCTCTGAGCAACTCTACAGAAAGGAAGAGGTCCAGAGCAGCTTCACACACCCGCTCCTCCTGAGGATGGCGAGCATGCGCTGGGCTGCTCTGCAAAGCCTCATCAATCCACGGCCATGGGTACAGCAGGCAGCTTCCAATTTTACATGGGGCGGAGCAAATATCACTGAAGCATTTTGATCCAGTTTTAAGTGTTCAGAGAATTAGTAAAAGGCCATTCAAAACATCTCCCCCTAGGAATGAGACAGGAGTTTTACTAAGAATTACTAAAAAGTGATTTCTTTTCATTAAGAGGCGACGCTGTAGCACTCAGGGAAGTAAACCACTTCCAGCTAAGCCTTGCCTTTCAGTCAGGAGTTCAGGTCTCCCTCTCATTGCTTGGCAGGTTACAGTGGTCTGCTGAAACCCTACAGGTACCCACTGAGCTATTCAATGCAGTGAGAAGATCCCTTCTGGAAGTGCCCTTAGCCACTTGTGCCTTTCTTAGAGTGAGCAAACAGAAATACATGCACAGTGTGAAGATGAAAAAGATTTTCCATATGTGTTTCTATGTCCAACTGAGAAGCATAAAAATCATGGAGGGGGGAGGACAAAAGATTAGACACATTGGTACCAAGCAGTAAGCAACCCCATAAAACAGGAGGTGAAACCCAAGCCTGTCACACATGTGGTGGTAGACCACTCTATGGTCAATATACCAAATACACCAGCACCATATACCAAAGCAGCCACAGAACTGAGCTAGACCTCCCTAAACTCCCATGCAGGGGTCAAACCACAAGCAGTTACCTGCCAGACAGCAAAGCAAATATGCAGGGAGCTGAAACACCAGCAGACAAGACAGGAAAGTTTCAAGAAACAGACAATTCCTGAAACTTGGCCCAGCTAGTGGTGCTGGGAACCTTAAAACTTTGTTCCTGCTGCAAAAGGTTAATGGGACAAGCACAAAACCGGCTCCCATTTTTTTGTCTTTATTCTGCTTCTCCTGAAAGGGCAATAGGGACTGCCACAAGGCTGAACACTGTAAGATACCCCCTGCCTAGGATGTAGATGCAACCAGCTACACACTTGATGAGTTGCCATGCAATCAAAATATGTAACTATTTAAAACATTGCCATGCTAAAGTTAGAAGCTTTAAATTCCACTAATTTGTCTAAGGATCTTTCTGCTTCTGAAACATTAATTTTTAGACTGGAAGAGGAAACCATGAGGTTTATAGCTTCCCAGGCTGGGGCCTGGCTCTGATCAACCCCCCTAAAAATACTGGCAAATTCAGGGATCTGGCCTGTTTTCGGAATACCACCAACAGAGAGTGATTTGAGGCTAATAAACATCAGTGCTTGTAAACACTGGAGCTGTTCTGGTTGACAATGTCTGAGGACTTCTGCAGGCAGAAAACAAATACACAACTGAGATCATGACCACTGCCAGAATGCAGCTTATTAAATTTTCATGCTGACTCTCATTACTTTCATTTAGCAACACAGATGTGCAACCAGGATGAGGAGATATAGTGCCTATGACTACTGGGAAATGGCTGGCAATATGAGAAAGATTTGGAAACCAGGCACTTGGAGAAAATGCCACTCACACGTGCAGTTATCAGCTCTTACCAGTGACTTGATTTTAAAGAAGGCATGAAAACAGTTTAATAAATTAGGTTTCATAACCAGGATCCTTCCGTTCTGTTTCAGGGAAGTCACATAGCCATCCACAAACTAGTGAGAAAGACAGGAGAGCACTGCTAAGAACAGTTTTTTAAAAGCAAAAAAGAAAAGGTCTAGGATCTACCTAGGGAAGCCTAACCTGTCTGTGCAAGTGCCCCCTCCTATTTATTTTAGGGAGAAATAAACATTTAGCTTGAAATATTTTAACAGGAGTGTGTGAAGAATAAAGAACAAGAATTTCTCTTTCTAAATGCTTCAGCTTTGATCTTGTTTTCAATTCCTGATTTCAATTCCTCTCTTAATCATCTACAAGAAATTTAATAAAGCTTTGGCCTAATCCCAGAATAATACAAAAATGCAGAGTTAGAGCTTTGCACGGTCAAAGATGCATAAAGGGAGCCTCTGTAGCTGGGGTCTGTGTGTGCTGCCGGCCCTGCTCCAGCAGCTGGGAGTTTACCCTGCTGCGCTGGGGCAGTCACACCAGCCCAGAGGTGTGAGGACAGTCTGGCACCTTCACCTTTCTCTTCTACTATTTATGCCTAAAAAAAAACCCCACTGCGGAGTACTCCAGCCCAGCAGCAGGTGCAAGTGCATGGCACTGCAACAGACTCACACAGAACCAGGGTCAGTGCTATGGATACAGCCACTTCCCCTCACCCCCCGTAGAGACCGCGAGTGCCTGCTTTGCTTCCCAGTCCTGCTGCTGGATGGGATCATGGACCATTCCAGCATTGTTGTCAGAAATGTGGTGGACGTAAAATGGACAAATGAAATGTTCTACTCTTTCCACAGTGTGAAATCTCATTTTAAGAGAGAAAGGATTAATTAAGTAGTTAAATTAATTAGGACTTAATTAAGATACATTTGGACATGCATCCTCAATTCAAGGTTCCCATGTGGAGATTTAAGAACCATAGGAGAGGGATTAAGGTAATGTTAATCATGTTCCACTTATATTGTCTATTTAAATAGCTATCCCTTTCCAATTATGAGCATCTTTAACTCAATTTCTTCAAGAAAAGCAGCCTTACCCTCAAATTCTCAAGGATGTTCTTCAGCCAAAAGAAATGTCTCCCCCTACACTGTAAATTTATTGAAGCCAAGTGAAATGATTCTGGATTTCAAAACATGGCATGTTGGAGTAGCTCTCTTGGGGTTCTTCCAAGTTTTTTAAAACAAGGAGACAAGCAGGCAAACACAGGCTGGTTCGTATTCAGACAAGTGGTGCTTCATGTCAGTGAGAAGCGGTTCTGCAACAACGTGAGAAGCTGGACCACAACTCTCATTTTGAGACTTGTGGTCATGTTAACAATGTGCCCATGTTAATTTGGCAAATCAGCAAAAAAGACGAGCAAGTTTCAACATCCCACCAGAGCAAAGCCATCTCTAACACTGCCCTGGGGCCAGTGCAGGGATGTGCCCTCAAAACCCAGGTAGGCTCTTAGAGAGCTCAAATTATCAGCCTCAGGTCACACTCTTCTTGTTCCTGCCACTTTAATGCCCTCTCCACTTCCCTCCATTTTACTGCAGATAAAGGTAAGTCTCCTGCCACAGGGGCACACATTGCTTTGGCACAATTTGCCTGCTCTCAGAAGCACTGTGAAGGCTGATGCTGCTCATAGGAACTCATTTCAGGAAGGAGAACAGAAAGCACAGCTGACTGCTCTTTACAGACTGTATTAAAATTATTTTTAAAAATCTGTTTACAATATTCCAAACACTTTTCATGTAATGGTGATCTAAGTTATCATTAATAGCATAAGTCAAAGAACTTCAATTGTTCTTTTTTTTTTTAACCTGGCCATGTCTCTTTAAAATGAATGCTGTTTTCGCACTTTTTAATTTCTATAATTTAAAGATGCACAGAGAGGAAAAAAATAAGGACTTGTTTTCCTTTCTGCTGCAATGAGAAACCACATTTATTTCATATAAAAATTTACCACCATTATTTATTAGCTGGCAGAAAGCTTCTGGGTAAAATAAAAATTTGGTACATAAAGCTGCAGCTGCCTGAGGAGTGGGGGAATTAACTGCAACGAAACTGGTTTAAAGAGCCTCATAATATGACTTTAAAAATACCAAAAAGAAGGGAGTAGAAGCAAGAGCAAAAAAGAAATATTATTTTGGTAAATCACAAAATATCATCTGTTCTTTCTGCTAAACTCTCATATGAAAACAAAAGGCAAGTTTTCTTCTCATCTTTACATTTAAAATGTAAATCTGGAAGGAGCATTTTCTCCACATATACTAATACTGCACCTCTTCACAAGTAGCAATTTTGTCTGATGAGGATTTCTTCCTGAGTGGCAGATTTATTTATTCCTAGTTTAGAGACTTTTGCTGGTCATCACACAGGTCAGCTCTTTAACCACAACAAACCTCCCAGTTACTTGTTCCTTGGAGATACAAGAAGCACAGCTCACAAAGCTTCACTCAGGAAAATAATTCCAGTAGCATCTAGATATGGAATAATTTCCATTTGCAATGCAGTGGCAGGACTGAGGAACATCAAGAAATTCAGTTATGGGGAGACTGTACAGTCACTTGTGTACTCAAACCTGCACCACAAAAACAGCTGACAGCAGGGTATCTCTCTCAGCCAGCTGAATAAGGCAAGCAGTGGTGCATTTCACTTATTAAGGTATTTTCTTCAAGATACCTGGCTGTATCTAGATTTGTGGATGCTTTGTTTGTCTTTAGCATTTGGTAAACAGCTTTGGTGCAAGTAACTTATATGAATTGAAAGTCCTGAGTGCAACAGCTCTATGCAAGATTTTAGAAAGATTTACAGCGCTCAAATTCAGTTACATTATAAAAATAATTTTTGCACTTGATCAAGAAAAATCATTTTTTTTCACATGCTGAATTGATCACGCATGGTAGGTATACCTGCTTAAGCAGAGGGGTTGAACAAGATGATCTCCAGAGGTCCCTTCCAAACCCAACCATTCTGTGATTCTGTGTCTGTAACCTCAGACCTTTGTATTACCTTGTCAGACAGGCTCTGTGGGCAGACTTTGCTGTGCAGCCTGTACTGTGGTGTGTCCAGCCTGCTACATGGCCTCAAGGAGCAAGGAAACCCTGGCACAAGGTTATTCATCTTCACCTTTTTAATGTATAAAATTCAGGTCACAGTATATTTATAAAAGCCAAAAGATGCTATTACTATAGAGTGCAACTCAAAGACTCAACAAACTGCTGGTTTCTTTTCTGGCTACTCAGCAGCTAGCCAGAGCTTTGCATTACTGAAGCCACATATAGGATCACCTTCTAAGACTGAAAGATAAGCTCCCAAACTTCACCCTGAAAAAAATCTGCACAGCTGAGTTATTAATTTATAACCAAAACTCACCAGACAGGATCACCATGTTTTAATATTTTTGTTCCTGAAGTAAGCTTTCTCCTTCTCTTTTTCCATACGGAAAACTGCTCAGGTCCACAGCAAATAAAGAAAAAATAAAGTATGTGCCCTGTGTATGAATTCCAGCAACATGCCAGCTGATAAAGCTGGCAGTAAAGTGTTCAAAGTACAGATGAGCTTGAAAAAAAAAGTAAAAATCACTTCATTGTGATGAATCCTGGTGCATGATACTACGGGACAACACAATGATTACATGACAAGCAGAATTGTATTTAGATTATTGTTGCAAATGACATCCATTAAGCACCACGACCAGCCCAGATCCAAACATTTTCCAAGATAAACTACACTTAATTTCCTAATTCTTTATTATAATCAATATTAGATATTTCTATTTAGTTCACCATACAGCCCAAATGTGACTGCTGACACAGGTAGAAACAGCCCAAACCTGTCACACAGTACCAGTAAGAGGGAACTGCACAGGCAGTGGAAGCATGGACAGGTATCTTGGGAAGAGTATAGGGACGCTGCCTGGTTGTACAGGGATGGGGTCAGGAAGGCCAAGGTGCGTCTGGAGCTCAGTTTGGCAAGGGATGCAAAGAATAACAAGAAAGGCTTCTAGGCTTCTATGGGTACGTCAACCACAAAAGGAAAGTCAAAGAAAGTGTACCCCCCGCTGATGAACAAGAATGGTGGCCTAGTATCAACAGACGAGGAGAAGGCTGAGGTACTCAACAACTTTTTCCCCCTCAGCCTTCACTGTTCACCTCTCTCCTCACCCCTCCCAAGCCGATGGACTGCAGGATGGAGACCAGCGGGATAAAGCCCCTCCCACTGTAAGGGAAGATCAGGTCATAACTGCCTGGGGAACCTGGATATACACAAGTCTATGGGACCTGATGAGATGCATCCCAGAGTCCTGAGGGAATTGGCTGGTGTAGTTGCCAAGCCACTCTCCATGATATTTGAGAAGTCGTGGCGGTCAGGTGAAGTCCCTGGAGACTGGAAGAAGGGAAACATTGTGCCCATCTTTAAAAAAGGGTAGAAAGGAGGACTGGGGGAACTACCGTCCTGTCAGCCTCACCTCTGTTCTTGGGAAGATCATGGAACAGATCCTCCTAGAAGCTATGCTAAAGCACATGCAGCCAGCACGGCTTCACAGAGAGCAAGTCCTGCCTGACCAACCTAGTGGCCTTCTATGATGGAGTGACTGCATCAGTGGACAAGGGAAGAGCTATGGATGTCATCTATTGGGACTTCTGTAAGGCCTTTGACACAGCCCGCCCCAGCATCCTTCTCTCTAAATTGGAGACATACGGATTTGATAGGTAGACCGTTTGGTGGATAAGGAATTGGTTGGATGATCACATCCAGAAGGCAGTGGTCAATGGCTTGATGTCCAGACGGAGACTGATAACAAGTGGCAACCCTCAGGGGTCCGTACTGGGACCAGTACTGTTTAATATCTTCATCAATGACATAGAGGGATCGAGTGCACCCTCAGCAAGTTTGCAGACAACACCAAGCTGAGTGGTGCGGTTCACATACCTGAGGGACAGGATGTCATCCACAGGGACTGGACAAGCTGGAGAGGTGGGCCTGTGAGAACCTCATGAGGTTCAACAAGGCCAAGTGCAAGGTCCTGCACCTGGATTGGGCAACCCCCAATATCAATACAGGCTGGAGGCTGGGGGAAGAAGGGATCAAGAGCAGCCCTGCAGAGAAGGATGTGGGGGTACTGTTGAACAAAAAACTGGATGTGAGTCAACAATGTGCACTTGCAGCTCAGAAGGCCAACTGTACCCTGGGCTGCATCAAAAGAAGCGTGGCCAGCAGGTCAGAGGAGGTGATTCTGCCCCTCTACTCTGCTGAGACCTCACCTGGAGTGCTGCATCCAGCTCTGGAGCCCTCAGCACAAGGACATGGAGTTGTTGGAGTGGATCTAGAGGAGGGCCACAAAAATGATCTGAGGACAGGAGCACCTCTCTTAAGAAGAAAGACTCACAGAGTTGGGGTTGTTCAGTCTGGAGAAGAGAAGGCTATGGGGAGACCTTATTTCAGTCTTTCAGTACTTAAAGGGGGACTATAGGAAAGGTGGGGGCAACCTCTTTAGCAAGGCCTGTTGTGACAGGACAAGGGGTGATGGTTTTAGACTAAAGGAAGGTAGATTTAGACTGGATATAAGGAAAAAATTTTTTTTACAATGAGGGTAAAAAAAATGGGCAGTAATCAATGGGCAGGTTAATGGCTGAGAAAGCTGGAGAATTTGAGAGTAAACTAGCTGGATAACTTTGTCCAAACTTTACTACACAGTGTTAGATGTAGCTCGGTTATGACCAGCACTATGCCAGCTGATGCTCTCCAGCACCACTCTCAACAGAAAATGGGAATTTATAACGTACAGGGAGAGCTCAAAGGGACAGGTACTCTTCTCACTAATGTAAACCAGAAACAAGTAGAAGTCAGAGGACTTCAGCTAGAGTCAATGAAATGCAAAGCAGGTTTTAAAATAAGACCACATTATTTTGCACTTATTCAGCAACACTGATTCTTATCATTGTTATCTGAAAAGCAACAAAACAAGTTGGTATCCTGACACAGGAACCCCCTTTTCTCACGGCTGAAGCACTGGTCACTGCTCTCACCATTCTGGACCTGAATGGAGAGGGTATGTGGAATTCAAGAAGGGTAAAGCCTCTGTGTGAGCTCTGTATTTTAAAGTGGTTCTGTAGTCCATGAATACAGAGCCTTGCACACAGAATCTATTTTCTATGCTATCAACTATTTTAGAAAGTTTACAGTAGTGTTGACATTGCAGAGTTCTTTGATTTAATTCTGAAGGAGGTACAGTTTCAGGGTTTCGGAAATGAATGTCTTTTGGCATCTTCCAGACAGCTAATTGGTACATATAAATTTTTTATATTATTACAGAGTTTTGGGGCTATGAATTAAGTTTTCAGCAAAAGCAGATAAAAATGGGGGAGAGGCCTGGAAGAACAGATATATATGCTTACCCACGAGTAGTCTATATTAAAATCATCACACCCTGCCAGAGAACATACCAAGATTTTCAGTCATTTATCCGTTAACCTGAAACCGAACACTAGCTCCTTTTGTGCTGCATATACCCAATCTGCATAGCTGCCATGCCTCCCCCAAACTCTATTATGGTTCAGTACCATGAGAAAAGCTTGGATTATCATCTTGCACCTCAGTATAAATGTGAGAACATATTTGACACTGACAGAATTTAAGAGCTTCTGTCTGAAAAGTATTATACATTGCAGGCCTTACACAGACAATAAAATTTTTATTTTTTACTGTTGCTTCTGTAAAACTGTTGATGCAAGGGAAAGAAATAGGGATGAAAATAGTGCTCTGAGAAAGCTTAGCTGGTGACAAATAAAATAATCAAACTGATAGTCATTGTCAGAGTATTGTACTTCCAGAATAGGATGAGAAGAAAATCAAAGTAAGCTCCATTCTGGCTTCAGACAAATAATTCCCTGAACACTTATCAGGCAAAGAAGTTGCATCAGGAATTTATCCTCATTACCCAGACCTTACTGACGGGACTGACTCTGTGACAAGTCAGCCAGACGGACAGTGCCAAACAGAATTAAAACCCAGATCTTTTCAAGCCTCACCCTGAATTTCACCTATCAGACAGCATTCCAAGTTATATGCCCCATTAGACAGTAGGTAAATACCATAAACAGCTGGAGCAGATGTATTCCGCTAGTTTGTTTGGATTTCTAGATTTGATAAAAACTATTTTAATAATTGCTCACTAACAGAGTTCTTGTTCTACTCCAATGCCTGCTGTGTAGGAGGAAGTCACCACATTAGATATATTAAAGCAGACAGAACACAATATTGTACCATCAGTACATGCACTAAGTTACCTCCAAAATGCACCGTAGTAAGATCAATGTATTGTTACAGCAGATTCGAAGGCGTACAAGCAGTTGCCCGATTAAAATTAAGAGAAAAATTACATCACCCTGCCAGGGTTTGTGTGTTACAAAACCTGAAGGCATCTGAAGTAGCTGAGAGAGCTGGAAGGATCAACAGAGATACCTGAATTCCTTCCAAACAAAACTGGATGACATTTCCACCCCTTCAGAAATATTCTGAAGTCTTCTTCAAGTGTAAGGTCTGGCACCTGGGGAGAAACAACCCCACGCACCAGTACAGGTTGGGGGTGACCTGCTAGAAAGCAGCTCTGCTGAGGAGGACCTGGGAGTGCTGGTGGGCAGCAGGTTGGCCATGAGCCAGCAATGTGCCCTTGTGGCCAAGAAGGCCAATGGTATCCTGGGCTGCATTAGAAGGAGTGTGGCCAGCAGGTGGAGGGAGGTTATCCTCCCCCTCTACTCTGCCCTGGTGAGGCCACACCTGGAGTACTGTGTCCAGCTCTGGGCTCCCCAGTTCAAGAAAGACAGGGAACTACTGGAGAGAGTCTAGTGGAGAGCTACAAAGATGATGAGGGGACTGGAGCATCTCTTTTATGAGGAAAGGCCGAGAGACCTAGGTTTGTTTAGCCTGGAGAAGACTGAGGGGGATCTTATCAATGCTTGTAAGTATCTAGAGAGTGGGTGTCAAGAGGATGGGGCCAGATTGTTTTCAGTGGTGCCCAACGACAGGATGTTGTGGTTCAGCCTCAGCTGGCAACTGAACACCATGCAGCCACTCGCTCACCCCCCCCCCCCCACCACCCCTGTGGGATGGGGAAGAGAATCGGATGAGCAAAAGAACTTGTGGGTTGAGATAAGCACAGTTTAATGATTACAATAAAATGATGATGATAAATGATTATGATAATAATGACAATAATGTTAATATAATAAAAGGGAAAAGGAAGGAAAGGGAAAACAGGAAAAAAAAAGCAGAAACACGAACGATACAGCCGCTCACCACCCGCCGACCGACGCTGCCCATCCCCGAGCCGCGATTGCTCCCTCCCTCCCACGGCCAGCCCCTCCCAGGTAGCATACTGGGCCTGACGTTACATGATATGGAATATCCCTTTGGTCAGTTTGAATCCGCTCTCTTAGCTGTGCCCCCTCCCCTCCCAGCTTCTTGTGCACCCAGCAGAGTATGGGAGGCTGGACATGTCCTTGACTAGTATAAGCACTACCCAGCAACAGCATAAACATCTGTGTGTTATCTCAACAGGTTTTTTTTCCATGCTAATTTCAAAGCACAGCACTATACCAGCTAGAGTGAAGAAAATTAACTCTATCCCAGCTGAAACCATGACACAGGACAAGGGGCAATGAGCACAAATGAGAACACAAGAACTTCCACCTGATTATGAGGCAAAAATCCCTTACTGTGAGGGTGACAGAGCACTGGGACAGGCTGTCCAGAGAGGTTGTGGAGTCTCTTTCTCTGAAGACATTCAAAACCCACCTGGAGATGGTCTGGTGCCCCCTGCTCTAGGTGTACCTGCTCAAGCATTGGGGTTGGACGAGATGATCTCCAGAGGTCCCTTCCAACCCCTACTGTTCTGTGGTTCTTCAAAACCAAGTCTGTCCAAAGGAGTTTGCAAGAGAACATTTAGATAGATTTAGTGTCACAAGATGGCTTCCTCAAAAAGCTTGCCCTTGCACTGCTGCTCTCCATCCACTCCAGTAACAGCCCAATGCTTCCTAATCACCTTCACCAAAGGATGGCTACATTCAGGTGTAGCTCAAAACTCAGATGTCCATTCTAACCCCCTGCAATGTAAAAAGCTTCACTGCAAGGAAATGAAACCTCTTGGCAACGAGATAGCTTAGATTTTCATTTAACACACCTTCAACTTGTGTCTCTAACTTGCCAATACATTTTAATTAAATTTATTGGCAAAGATGCGCTTCACAGAAGATTGTATCTATCCCCCTGAGGATTAGTAGATAAGGACAATTAGAGGTTAGACTGGATCCTTCACATCTGCTGACACTGTGCAACATTGCTGCTGTGATATATTTGAAAGAAAAAATAATCTTCCTGTGAAAATGAAATTTTTCCATGTTATACTTAAAAACTCTGCTTTAGCCTTCAGAAGGTTTGGTGTTTTTTGATTACATTGTTTTGGAAACACTCTGCCTGCTAAACAAAGTAACCTGCATGGGACTGATGCACAGTCCTGCCCAAATCCCCATCACCTAGCTGCTCTTCCATCCCAAAATACATGAAAGAAAGCTCTAGAAGGAGAAGAGACAATAAACAGTAGGAGAACAGATGACCATGCTCATCAAGTGTACCCAATCTGATCTGTACCAATCAATCACAGACACTATGGCATCTGCCAAGCAGCCTGACACCTGGTTCAGTAGCACTTGGGGAATCTCTAACTTCTGTAGCCAACACTTCTGCAGGTTATAAATTAAGAATAGCTTCAACAGCCTCTCAGAAATAAGCTTTGCACAAGGAGAAACTCATATTCAATAATGCTGCTATTCAGTTTAGAAAATGCTATGGATATATTTTTCTTAACCCACATTAACTTTTCCTTAAAACAAGGATCTGCTTTGCAGGCACTACATGCACCAATGTCTCTACCCTTCTCCACACTGACTGCATTTACCCCAACTGCAATTTCCTATGCCGTGGATCCACATGTACAAGTGCATCACATGACATCAAATCTTGCCTCATGCATGCTGTGTTTCTGAAGTGACAGAAGCTACTAAGGTGGTTTGGATGCAGCATGTTACAGTCCACAGTCTCTCTTGCAGCTCTAGAAAACAGCTAAAGCATAAGATCCTGCTCTTTAGAAATATGATAGAACAGCTTATCATCTATGTCTTTTATCTTAAAAAAAAAAGAAAAAGAAACCAAACAAAAATAATTGCAATGAAACTGAGGAAATCCATCAGGTTTTATAAAATTCTACTTAATTTCTTTTAAAATAGTCTACAGGATATTAACCTCTTTTAACATCCTTCTACCCAGCAGATAAAGTGATGGATTTAGGGAGGGAGTCTGAAGGGAGCGAGGCAAGATGGAAGGGAAGATATGTAAATAGATACAAAACTCACGTACTATTGCATTTTTATATACATGGGGAATTAACTGAAGCACAGAAGTCATGGAATTATGGTGTGTGATAGGTTAAAAGTTTTGCTGTAGTATATTGGTATGTTCTTTTTGCATGCCTACCATGTTTTTTTAAAAAGGCCCAAGTAGTCCCCTTTGAAGTTATGCTTAACAAAATAAGTAATTAAGATAGTTATCTAGCTGATTCATCACTATCACAAAGGTCTGCACTTTTCAAACCATTAACAAACTTCTAAGTCAGCTCAACACCCAAGTTCTTCAAACACTAACACGTAAAGCAAAATAAGCACCTCTATTTCACCAAGTAGTTTACTTTTTATCTCCCACTCCAGCACTCGGTCTATCCCACTGAAAACACATCCCTTTCTTCTCTTGGCCATCTGCTACAGAATTTCATGGAGGGCACTTCTATACTTTCAGTCATGCTCACTCCTTTAAAACACTTAAGTGTAGTCCACCAAGCTTGGGTCTTCTGTTGGTGGCAGATACTTTGATTTATTAAAACATGTGGTTTATGCTTTCAGAAGGATGTTATTTGTGTCAAAAAACAGCAACGTCTTACTTCACTCCTATGTCTTTCACCGCTACACCCTGATGCACTCTCTTCACCAGAATACGAATGAAAATTAAAATAGCATTTCTTAGTCTCTATGCTGCCACAGGTAAGTATTATGCAAATCTACTTTTTTTTCTGCAATACTTTGTTGAAGAAGGGTCTGGTGATGCTGAGATGCTTTCTGAAGAGAAAGGCTTGCCATCTTGCACACGGAACGACTTTTGTAAAAACGGACTAAAAATGAAATCCATATCTATTCAAGCAGAACTGTTAAAGCTGAAAGAGAAATACAAACACAGAATATATCCTAAGGCACGACTGATTGAATTACACCCCTGTGACAGTCCCACAAAATGTTATTGACCTCAGACTGAATGCTTGCATAGTTGATTACTAGGGCAGGAATTATAAAACACAGGTGGTGTGTTTTTGTCACATAAAAGAGGAGGAAGGACATTTTCTCTCTTCTCAGTATTACAGCTGTCCTGAAGGTACCTGTTAGTAATTTTGGACGGACAGTGTGGACCCCCAGAGTCCCACACCAAAAATCCAGAGGCCAGAATTAAACAGCCATGGAGTGATGCTGTTCTTTAAGAGCTATACCAGCAATTACAGAACATGGGCAGGGGGGCAGTGCTAGCCAAAGAAAACAGTGTGAGCCAGCATCCCTTGCTTTCAGACATATATAGCATTACTATCTAGCTGTAATCAACACAAACCAGGAGTCCAGACCAGCTGCTCCTGTACTGCCATGCGATGCCTGTAGGGAAGTGACACTGCACCACCTTTTTGCACCACACAAGAAAGAGGAGGGAAAGAAGAGAGCAGTATCTCAGCCAGAGTCTTTAAAAGACAATCTAAAACACAGGGCTGTGTGGGACATCTCCCATCATATACTCATCCTGTTTTCCTTCCTGGCTTCCCAGGACTGGCAATCACTGTGTTTTCCCTACCTTCAGAAAACTGGGAGACCAAAGGCAGGACCTTCTTTTTTGTCCTAGTAAGGACAAATAGCTGAAGGAGAGGGAAGGATTACAGGACCACATAATTTTTTCATTTTTCACTTCAGTTCTTGGGAAATACTGGAACAACCAATGATGCATGCTTACAAGTGTGGGTCACTGAATTGTCAGAACTGCAATAGAATAAAACTGAATTAATACAGGACATCTTCCTGCAGAGAAGAGAAACAGAGAATGCATTACATCATCATCTGATTAATACTTTTTGACCCTGCCTTACATCTCATTCCCCTCTGCAAGCTGAGGAAAAGAATAGTCCACAAAACTGCCATGAGGTAGATGGCAACTGGCTAGATAGCTATTCAGAGGGCAGCTGTCAGTGATTCAGCATCAAAACAACAGCAAGGATCAAGCAGGATGCCACTGAGATCTTCCATGGGTCTAGTCATGGTCAGCACTAGATTTATTACTGACAAGCTGGATGATCAAACAGAACAGGTATCATCACATTGGAAAGGACTGCAGGAGATCTTCACAAATTTGAGAAAAGGCCTGAAGGTAACTATAGGGAAGTCAGTAAAGACAAATGCAAGGGACTACAAGTTTGACAACAGAATAAACCACACAAATACAGCTGGCCAGGCTGGAGATCTGCACATTACCATGGGTCGCAAGCTGAACATAAGTGACTGGTCTTGTGTTGCTGCAAAGACAAAAAGCTCTTCACCAGAAGTACAAACAGGAATACACTTTGCCAGCCATGTGAAATAATCCCTCTGCTGTGCTCAGTGGCGGTTATGTCACAGCTGCAAGACAGACGTGTATTAACAACAAATCCTTCAGGTAAGAGCAATGAAAACAATCAGAGGCTAAATCACATAACAAACAAGGAAAGACCAAAAGAATTAGAGTTATTTAGAGTAGCAAAGAGGACCTTGAAATAACACCCTTTACACGGCTTGTACAAAGATAAAAGAAAACATCTGTTCTCCCTGTCCATTGGTACACCTAAAACAAAATATTTGTAATGCATTTGTCACACTGACACAGATGGGTATAACCCTGCTTTGAGACAGGAGGATAGACTAGAAGACGTCTTCACCTTCCACGTCTACTTCCCTGTAATTTTATGAAGCATTTACATACTTTTCCCATAAGACCTTTTTCCCCCAAAACAACAGTTAAGCTACAGGTTTGGCTCTGACCAGGTGAATATAATGCCTCAAACAGACTTCCAGTACAAGTTATGGGGTGCTTGTGGGGTATTTGCAGCTACTGATGATAACCTTGAATTTGGAAAGTAAATGCTTTTAAGTAACTGAATTAATTGTTCTTTCTCACTCAAGGAATTTGTTAGATAACAACTACGAAAGTTTTAAAGTTTCAGCATTATTGAGTATCCCTGAAGAAAGATGTTTTTACTGAATTGCTGCAAAATGTTAGCAGCTTTCTAAACAGTTCTTTGCATAAATTAGTACAGAAGGAAGAAGCTGATAGGCTCTAATTCAGGATCAGTACCACAGTTTATTGTTTTGCTCTCTCTTTTCTTTTGGAAAAGTTAGAAAATTCAATACTGTCACCTGGGAACCGGGAAAATATGATTCTGTCTGTAGAAGTGTTACAGGTTTTGGCAATAGTTTTAGTAATCTTTTTAATAAAGATCAGTATCTGTGGATTTGGTTTAGCAGACATGATAATCTGCACTTTCCACTTCTGAGTACTTAACTCTCCCATCTAGAGTGTCATACATATAATGTGAGCATTAACAGAGCTAGAAAAGGGGTATTGCATTAATTCTATCTTAATAATAAAATAAAAACAAGCTCCTGATTGTTTAAGCAGGAAAGGACTAATCACCGTAAGCAAGGAGGCACTAAACACTTGCAGGGAAGTCTCTGGACCAGACTATGTACTAAAGACAAAGTAAATGTTCAAGAAAGTCTACATGGGAAAGAGGACCAGCTAGCAACTTTGACATTACCTTTTTTATACACATAGTTTGTGACAGCCTTGCTTGAACACAGAAATTCAAGTAAGCAAAAAGAGTAGATATTAGTACTAAGCTGGGAGGGTGGGATTGCACTGGGGAGAGAGACTGGAAGAGCAGAACTTCAGGTCAGGTCATAAGTTCTATAAAGCAGTAACATTTATAACCTTCTGACAAAAAGCAGAGGGACAATAACATGACAAAGTTTAAAAGACAGGGTAGCATTTCAGATCAACTGAGCCAGTCAGCACAGCTTTAGTCCTTCAAGGGCTGTACCCTGCTGTCATATGGACACTGGGTTTGAGAGCTCCACAAACCTGATCACACTGTAAGGGTGCTGGCAAGGCCCTACAGGGTAGCAAAAGGAGGCAAACCAGCTGCTGCAGTAGCAATGGAAACAGTGTACGTATCTAGATTAAATCTGAAAGCCATGGAAGTGTGACATGAAGAGAGGTAATTTGATAAGCCCCAAGAAGAATAAAAATTGGTATGCACATGCACAAACACAGGTGGCAGTTTTACAGAGACACAAGAGAACACCAGACAGAGAGCTGTGAAACATGAGAAGCTTTACTACAATGTGAACACAAATGAATAAGAAATTGCTATTTCAAGAGAAAGGTCAGCAGTAGACCAACTATGATAAACACCAAAGTACAATCAGCAGAGTAGTGCAACATGCTCTGGGAGACACACAGCCATGAGTAATTACAGCTACTAGCTGAATCACTCCATGGATCCAGAGGGTTGAAGCAGAATCTCTGATGCTAAAACAAAGCCTTTCTTGTTAAAAGGCTTACACTGTCTGTCGGAAAGAGTGCTGGACACTGAAAGCTTCAGCGTTAAGACAGCAATGCATGAACAACTCAAATTCAGTTCCTCGGGGAGCGGAATGACTGCAATTAATCCACAATATCAAAACCTCTCCCACTCCTTAGCAGAGCTGAAGCTGAGAGAAAAAGCCACAGACCTTCAGAAGTGGCTGTCAGAAGCTAATCTGAAGAGACTCCTTAAGCACTAGCAGATGCCACCAGGCCTGGGAAATCAGAAGATTATGTGCAGCAAACAAAGTTCACTTCATCCCCAACTGGGAGGCAACAGCTGAAGCTACCAATCTTCAGGAGCTTCTGCAACAGGCTGTATAATGAAGTCCAGGGGCCATCTAATTACATGAGAGTGGAAATTCAAAACTGAAAGTGCTGCAACAAGGTCAGAGATTTCATTGCAGGAAACCTGTAATAATTAGTTGGAACAACTTTTTAAAAAGCTAAACAGAAACAGATTATACATCCATTTAATGCACTGCCCCAAATTTACACGGGCAAAATCCTATGCAGAGAGAAGACAAATAAGATATAAAAAAAAAAATAGGAACCGTCAAGTTAATTTTGGCTGCACAACCCTAGTTTGGTCCTCTCATAGTTTTGCCATATGGACGTGAATAATATCCTCACGAAGCAAGACCATGCTCAGAAGTATTAAGACTAAGCAGTAGGAATAGTTTAGGCATTTATCTTTTGACTGCTTCTCTTTGTAATGTGGGACTTTGGTAACCTGCAAGGCAATGTGTCTAAACAAGCTGAATATTTGCAAGTGTGGTACACCTATGCAACCATGGACATATGAATACAATGTTACCATGATACATCCTTGGGGGGGGGGGGGGGGGGGGGGGGGAGAGAGAGAAAGAAAAAGCACGAGGTTCTGAAATTGATAATCCATCACAGGTTTGAGGTTTGTTGTTTGGGTTTTTAAGAATATATTTTTCCTGCCATATCTCAAAGCCAAGGTCTCACCACTTCCAGCTGAACAATAAATAATTGCATAAACTCACTCAGACCAATTTTCCATGGAAAACCTGAGATCTAGTGGAGATGTTAGGATTTAATAGTTGCAGTAAGAACCATAGCCCAAAATGTTGATCTGCCAAATTGATTCAGTTCCCTACATTTGCATGAACAGGAAAAAATTAAAATTTTGCACAGAATGATGAAGACGTGGGCCTGCTTATGTACACCACCACAGCTTATGCACAGCTTGTGGGCTAAAAGCGTTCAAATTCACACTGCAGCAAGATATGGAAGTGGATGGGGCTGAGAGGGAATGGGGGAAGACTACTGCACCCTCAGTACTCTTCATACAGATGGGAAATGATCCAGGATGGCCTTGTCAAAAAATTCCTCATAGCAAAACCACTGATACCTATAACATAATTCGTTACATGACTTCATGTAGGACAGGAAAGAAATGTACCACCACATATGCAGATGACCACATACAGAAAAGCAAGAGGAAAGTTTATGAAAGGATAACAACATCAAGATCTCTGTCCCGGATCAAACTATGCATGCTTTCTATCAGAGTTCATAACGCACAAAACATCCACTTTTGCTTGCAAAGAGCAGTCCCTAAAATATAGCAGTCATAATGGTAGAGCCAGTAGAAGGCTAACTTCACCTGAGGAGGTAGGAGAATATTTTCACTTCACTGGCATATTGCAACATATTATGTTGTATTATACAAGTAGCTGGGGTTTTCAGAATTGCAATTGAGCAATCCTTAAGGATAACAACTGTTTTCCTTAAAATATTAAGGAGCCTTAACTTGAAAAATTGTATAGGTCCCTGCCTTTCCTATTAAAAAGTTGTATAGGTACCTGCCAGGAAGGCAGGTATGTGAAATAATAGAAGCCATTTCCAGGAATTTTTACAAACATTTTATTTTTCACTCCCTTGTGTTTAAAGGTAAAATTGTTTAGTTTGCTTTGTATTCTCAGCTCATTGCAGAAAAATGAGAAACAAACAAAAAAAAAAAAACCTGCAAGCAGCATGATCCAGCTAGCAACTGTCATCAGGTATACTGTTTATTTAACAACAAAAAAAAAGGCAATTAGTGTTGGTTGGAAAGAACAAAAGAGAACTGCAGCAAGGAAACCGAAAGAAAAAGGATCCTACAGTGAGAGTAACTGAGGATTGGAGGATGCAGTGTGCAGGCTCAGGTGCCTGCTACCCTGTGCTTCAGGGAAGATGTACTGTAATTATAGATTGTATTTTTATAACACCTCTCATTCGAGCCCTTTGAAGAATATGAATAATAGTCATTCTCATCTTCCCTGTGAGGTAAAAATAATTGCATGAATATAGCAAATGGAGGAATTAGCATAGTGGGGAAAGGAACTGGACTCTTGTATCTGTGTACTGCTCCAAACTCTGCCAGCACTGATGCTACTGAGGCACTTCAGAAGTGCCTCCCAAGCACAGCATCCTACACACAGGCTGCCCACACTGCTTCACGGGGCCTGAAGTTACCCTTGGCTGATGGCAGAGGTTCACACCAGCTCTGCCTCTGTCTCTGGACAGGCTGGGGTGGCAGAAAGCAAATATATGGTTTCTGCCTTCAATGGTAGAAAAAAAAACACATCATCTGTACAAGGGTTGGAGTAATTGGACAGAAATCCAATTCAATTCCAAGAAACTGGAAGGATGTAAAATGTGCTGATTCAGCTATAATACAGCCTCTGCAACCATGCAGCATTAGTGGGTTAAAACCAACATTTTCAGTTCCTATTACCTCATAGCTGAGCACCTTGACAGGGGATACCCCGGAGAAGGAGGAGTTTCCAGTTTTCAGCCTGCTTAAACCTCTCCCCTCTTTCCCTCTTTCTAAAGCAGGTCTGAAGTTCCCACCTGAAGCTAGAGGAAAGAACGTGGTCTCACAAGAGATTTTATATAAGAATATCCCTATTCCCCATTAGGATTAATCAATACCTTATTAAGTGATGAGAACAAGCCAGAATATACATCTCACAGCAAGGTGGCAGTATCTGGGCAATAAATATAATTGTAGAGCTGGGCTCAGCGAGCCAGAGCAGGAACCCTGGTCTGCCCCTTGTGCAGAACAGATCTCCTCTTCAGAGGCTTTAACCTTGATGTACTATTACTTAAACCCATGCTTAAACTCATGAATCAAGTCAATACCAGGTATGAATTGCCTTAGGCTATTTCCAGCCCAGCACTTGCAACAGTACCACAGGCAATAATACAATTTGAGGTGAGCAGTTACCAGACAACTTCTTTGTGGTTACTTAGGTTCTGAACCCAGGCAGAGTTCCTGCTTCAGGCTTCATCTAGCTTTGTTCTAAGCTCAGCTGATGACAAGTAAAGACACTATGAGGAACAAGCCTCTACACCTGAGGTCTGGATTACATTAGGGGTTACTTGCTACAACAGTAAATGTCTATCGCCTCTCTCCATATAACATCACGTGCTGGACACACCACATGAAAACACCTGCTCTGAGAAAGACTTGGAAGCAAGCACTTACTCTAGAGAAGTTACAGGGAACTGGCTTTAAGACCCCATCTCCATTAGCAATCATATTACAACTATTTCCTCTCAGTGGCAACTGAAATCTACCAACTGGCAGTACATTTTTAGCATACTGTCGAATTATGTAGACACATACAGTAGCAATCTCTGAAGCATCTGGAGATAGCTGATCACAAAAAATATTTTAACATCTACCTCTAATCTTCTGTCATAAAATACGTGAATACAACTAAGGAAAGCAGGCTTTCCTGCATTAAAAAGATAAATGCCTGACAATATACTTGATGGTATCTTTTACTCTATTTATATTCAGGGTTTTGTACACTGCCATAGCTATTGCTGAATCAATACTTAACTAGTTCAAAAGCACAATTCATATTTGCTCTGGATCTTTCTAATTTGAAGAAATATGATTTATTAATGCTTCAAGGGTATCTGGAGGATGGATGGATGTTCAGCAAAGAAGATGAATTAAAGGTAAACCCATGAAACAAACGTACAGCCAGAATTTACTCTCACTTTACAGAGAAGGTTTTTGTACAAACTTATGGTTGGAGACCAAGGTTTCACCAGACGTTTCCCCAAATGACGTGCAATGCATGTCATTTTTTGTGGATGCATTGTTACACTTAAGAAAACTGATTTTCAACTCTCAGCACACCCTTTTGGATGTAGTTTTGTGTGGCTTTTACAAGCTGGGAACTAACCTAACAAGACTGCCACAGCTCTCTGTCAGAGCACAGATTGGCAGCAAGGACACAGCCACACACGAAACCCAAAAAGAGAACAGAGAGGGAAAACATAAAGCAACAAGTCATCAACATTTCTATATCTATTAGGTCACAAAAAATTGCCCCATGCTTTGCAGAACTTTTCTCTTTAGTTAAGCAAATTTTGCCTCTTAACTGTACCTAGACACTACCCCCACCTCCTACCCCCGGTTTTAAGCAAATGGGAACATTTTAATTAATAATTCAGAAAACTCAAACAGAGCAATTGGCAAAGGCTTGATCTTACTGGAGCTTTTCTGTTTGGCTGAGTTTTAGGGGATCATTTCATACAGACTTGCTTCCCCTGTATTTCAGGTGGAACAAAAGAAAACAGGAAAAAAAAGAGAAGATTCTATTAGTTTAATATTTTGTTTAAAAATGCTCAACAGTTTTAGGTTGTGCTTGGAGATTAAATCTGCCACTAATGTCTCTGGTTTTGGTCATTTCCAGTCAAAAACCGGAATGAACTAATAGCAAGAATGGGACCTCACCTCTGGAATATAACAGAGAAAGTAGAATTGAGCAAACATGCATTCAGCTGTAGCGAGTTCTAAAATTTCACATTTTCTAAATTACTGGCTACACTATTTCCCTTTCCATAATTATTTCTTCTTGTATTAGACTAATGAAGAATCAGCACTCAGGGTTTTTGTTTTGGGTTTTTTTTTTTTCCTTTAAACAGGACAAAGGAACACTGTTTAAAAGCAAGCCTATTTCATCTGCAGAAGACAGAGTAATTCTAGTTCTAAAAAAAAAAATCAGGGTATAGCCAATTTCAGTGTTTTATTCTGGTGTTATTACTTACAGCCATGAGAAAGCACATGGAATTTTTAGATGTTTATAAATAAAAAGCAATGATAATTTCTAGTGAATATAAAGATGCTAGAAATATTTATGTTGCAATATAAGCAACCACTGTACCTTTCCCATCATTGCCACCTGACACAAAGAAAACAGTTCAAAGCCACCTTTAAAGATTTTTCAAGTAACTGAAATCTGCATTACACTACATAAATGACCACCTGCATTACATTTATGTTACTATTTACACATCTCAGTGATTCTTAGCACAGGTACAGAGTCAGAAGGGAAAAACAAGCTCATATAATTTATGAGTAAGAAATAAATATATCTTGGCCTCCAAGTGAACTATTTCACACCATCAGAAAAAAAAAAGAATTCCAACAAAACTTATCCAAAGATAAAAAGGTTTATAGTATCATGCTCCTATTCAGTATCAGGTAATCCAACAGCAATCAGGAACTATGTGTATCAGTAACTGACAATGATCCCTTACAAAGAGTTAAAAGAAATGTGATACTCTTCTACACTTGTTCAGATTGAGTGATTATCAACTGATGACCACAAACAAAATGCGGCCAGAGCTGTTCAGTGAAGGCAAGTTGGGACTATTTGCTCATTTAGTCTTTAAACAGACAACTTTCTCACCTGTCACATATTTGACTTTGCTAGGGAACATTAGGGAGACTCTTCTGGGGAAAGCAATTGCTTTGAAAAAAGCAGACACTGGAATTGCTGTAGTTAGATCTGGAAAGGAGGCATAAAAATGTTCTTGCAGTTAAACAGGTAGCAATGCAATTGCCTCAGCATTTGACTTCACATCTTATTTTAAGGTGAGCAATTCTGTTGCCATTATTTAAAATTAGTTGTCATTGTCAGATATCTTAATTTATTTACAATTATATATGGACTCCAGTGACATTCTAGGAGTAAGCTAAAAGCTCCCTTGATATTAGTTTTGTAATAAGGAATATTAACATTCATGTAATGACAAATACATGCCAATTTATATATTCTCTTAGTTTAAATATTTTATTTAGGCCAGTTTTCATATTTGTTCCAAATCCTGCAGGAGGATTTCTAGGATTACGTGACAGCACTGATTTTTACAGTAGCAAGGTTAAAATTCCATCTCCTTTTCTTGCTTTTAATATTATCCAGTAACACATATTTAATATATAATTTTCCTCTACTTTTATTCAGTCTTTCATCAGCCTTAGCTTACCCATATATTGAAGATAGTATCTGAATGAAGTAAAATATTAACATAAAAACCTGTGTTATCAATGCTATTTCCTTTGCTACCTAAGTTTGGCACAGTTAGTGATCAAAGCAAGAATGCATGCAGTGACTTGGGGGTTCCTTTGTTTAAAAAAAAAATAATCTCATTTACTTCCTAAAGAAGTTATCTTCTTTCAAAATTCAGTGATACCTACACCCCTTTAGGAATAGATACTATGATCACCAAAGCTCACTTGAATGTTACAACGCTTATGCTTTACTCAGCCAGGAAAATCTTTAAGAAAAAGAAGTTCATTAACATTGGTAAGATGAAGAGAGACCAAATCTTTCACTTCAATACATGAAAACAGAAATTTCTCCCTGGGTTATTCTGCTTCCGGTCACTTTGCTGAAGTGTCTGGAATAGCAAATACAGGGAAGTTTTGTTTTATTCACATTCATTCCACCCTGTCTTTAATCCACAACTGTCACAACAGAATTGTTTTAGGTAGCCATATGAAACCATGCACTGAACTATCAGCTGTACTTCTATTATCTCAAGACAGACTTTTCTTTTTTCAGGCTGGTACTGATTTATTTTCAAGAGAGAAAGAGATTTAACAACATGAAAAATTAAGGAAATTGGCTGAAATACTACACAAAGAAAAAAAATTTCAAGCTTCAGATTCTCTCTGGCTATCGCAATATACCAAAAGCAAACAAAAGCATAAAGTATAATTCCCTCTTTGCAGCCAGTATAATTCTTAATAAAGTGAAGACAATATTGAGAATCGGTGGAATGACAGACAATGCTTTCTCTCCCACAGCCTATCTGCTACTCACAGTGACTTTCCTGAAACAGATTTAAATAAAATTAAGGAGGAGCTGAAAAACTTGGAGGATCTCTTACCATCTGACAAGTCAATTAGCCCGAGGTAGTGCAAAAGTTTCAGAGAGGAGCACACCACCACCACAATCCCTAGAGTCTGGAGTCCCTCTGACTCGCCTTTAGTCCACATCCTTTAAGGCACCACACAGATACCTACTGGTGTGCCTGCAAACAACTGGCAGACATCTAAAGCTGAGAAATCCTGCTTGAAGCTTTTCTTCCTGCTGCTCGACTAAGTATACAGCACATTTCCCTCTGCCCCCCCCTCTCATTTTCACACTCCCTCTGTTTCTCAACCTCTCCCCCCCCGCCTCTCTCTTGTTTTTCCCTTTATTTTTTTTTAAACATGCAAGCAATTTCTTCATTTAAGATTAATCTGTGGTTTTATTTTCTTTCACTTCAGGATAATTCTCTCGAGAGTTTATTCTGCCCCTGAACAACATAGCACCGTGCTGCTAACCTCAGCAACATCTCACAAATTTCTTTTTTTCTTCAAATATCTATGATACCAGTCAATTTTTGCATTTGGGATTTTCTCAGTAATCCTGCCAATGCAGATACTTTTTGTCAATGCTTCTTCTGTATTTCATAAGAGAATATGGCATATTGTATGGGAGGAAAGGGCAGGTCTTTGCCTTTCCTAATTCCACTCCCCCCACCCCCCGACACACTGGGATATACATGAAAACATACTTCCCACATCCATGTGCATGCCTGTATAGAGCCCAGGATCTACACAGCAATTCTGTTAGCAAGCAGTATCTCCAAACTCTATTCCTCTGGGTTAGCTGCTGGCCAGCAGAGAGTGCATTTTGCTGGCATTTAACACATACCTAGAACCAGTGTGCACCAGTGCTGGCCTGGAACACATATCCTTTGCAGGCAGCTAAGGAAGACAGACAGATACACTTTACACTTGTTCATCTTTACAATATTTCACCAGGCTGCTGACATGGGGTAGCACTGCGTGTTGCTCTCAAGTTAAGTCAATTATGTATTTCTCCATTATCACCACAGATGAGTAAACACTTGGCAGGTTGAGTGTTTTATCAGGATGGCAGCTGCAAAATTGCAACACTAGTAAAAGCCAGATTTTTCAAGCATGCTATTAGTGGAGAATGGTGGTATGCCCCATGTGGGATGTTTAGAGAACAGAGAGTGCCAATGACTTTTATTTTATGGGAGTCAGAGGCTGTCATTTTCCCCACACTGTTCCCACAACTCCCATCCTACACCAGGCAAGCGGTAGTTCCCTTCCCCGCTGTCCCAGATGAGCAGGGCAGGCTGGCTTTCACCCCGCCACGCTGCTCCAGTAACATCTTCTGATGCTGCCTCTGCCTCAACATCAGCTGCAGAACCTCAAAGGGATTTTGTATATCACATTAACTAAATAATGCACTTGAATTGCTTGGACATGTTCATATTAAAGCCAGGTTGGAGGTGCAGAGTACTCATACATACTTGAGTGATCAAGTCAACAAGTAACGAACGCTTAAATTGAATTTGAGCTTTGTTTCTGTACGCAGGTAGCCAAGGAAGAAATCACACTTACAAATATGTTATTCATGAAGGTTCTCTGTCATTGGCATCTACCTATCCAGAGCTCAATGGCGTGATATCAAAGCCACTTCTATTGATGAATAGTTTAGACCAAAGGATTCTTTTATTGTTTTTGTATTCTGTAGCATCTGCCATATTAGGTTTTCATTGCCCTGGCTGTATGACTGGCTATGATGCCTTATGGTTCATGTTTCCCAGATTAACACATTCAGCTTTAAAACTATCAAGGAACTGAAATCACTGCACTGTCAAATCTCTCCCAGGCAAGAAGAGGAAAATTTGAAGGAGAAACATGTGATGAACCAACCTCAAAACATTTAGATAAATTTCTTGGTTTACCACATCCTGCTTCTATTAAAAAAAAAACACCAAAACCAAACAAAAACACAAAAAACACAAAATAACCAAAAAAAAAAAAAACCACAAAAATACCCAACCACAGACACCATAAAGAAAACAAAACCCAAAAAACCCCTGACAAACCCACCCACCAAACACTAAAAAAAGCCACGAATAAAACAAAACAAAAAAACCACCCCCAACCAACAAAACCCCACCACATTAAATTTGGCCAGGCATATTGACCATAAAAATAACCAGGTTCCTTCCTGTCTAGAGAAGAGATGTTTGACAGATTTACACTGTTTTCTCACACCCCCCAAGTTAATGGATTTTAAAGAGTGCACAGAATGAAAGAGCCCACCTACTCACCCATTCATTCCCAGGCACATTATTTACTTGCAGATACATCTAATCAAAGATTCTTTCCAGCAATTCCCTCCTGAATCCTCTAATTACTGCAAAACAAGTGAAACTAAAAAATTATGATATGGTGAGCAACGAAACTCAAAAAGCCTGGCTTTCTACAGGTATACTTTGCAGTTCTACGGTTCTCCCACCATGATGTCCCACCTCTGCATCTTCTAAAGTCCAGCAGCAGCACCTTAGCAACAGGTGCGGGGAAGGGCATGAAAAACTGGTAGTTCCGTTGTTTGTGTTACTGCAATTTATGCCAAGCCTAACATTTTTTATTCTTTTGGTGTTCCTGATATAAGCAACTGCAAAAGGACATTGGGTTTCAGTCCCTATAGTCCTCGTTGCATGAAGACCTCATGCATACCGGAAGCCCAGAATCCATTAGACAGTATATCTAATTCTGTCGAGCCAAATAATGATTCTTGTGAGGTTGAGGCTGTTTTTAAACAGGCTTGGAGGAAATGTTGAAAGATAATTTTTCCATTGAGAATCTTCAGGCTGGTTTGAGATCACCTTGAACCCAGCAGTTCTTCCTGGGTGCTGCTGTTCTCTCTCATTTCCCAAAACCTCCCTCCTTCCAGCGTTTGACTCATTCTTCACCTGCTCGTTACTACCCTGAGAACCAGGATTCCTTATGTTAGGGATGTGTTGGTCTCATGTTGTGCTAACTTTTTATGGAAATTGCTGTTAGTTGCCTGACAGCCACAGCACCAGGTCGCTTCATCCATTCAACCTTCCCGCTTGGAAGCCACATAGTGACCTACCATTATGGCATATAATTAATTTTTTTTAAAAAAAAGAAAAATCAGCTTTCTGCTGCTATTTAAACATTCAAATCATCAGGAGTGACTGACTAGAGATTTGGCTTATCTCCCTTATGGGAGATAAATCCTATGTACCCAAATGCTCATCTGTGTTTTCCCCACTATAAGAATTAATTTAAGTAAAAGATAGCATCTTTCCTCCAAAGCTCACCTCCCAGCTTGGCCCGTTAGTTACAGCAACAGTCATTCTTTACTGTAGTATTGAGCTAATGAGAAATTGGTTCTGTGATTTAAACTGAAGAAAGGCTACTCAGTTTAGTTCTCCGATAGAAATCTGCACAGAAATAAATGATCACCAACTCGTAACAAGAGGCAGAAATATTAATCAAGAGTTTGTTAGGTATTGTATTTGACTCACTCCTGGAGCAATGAGGAAAAACTCAAACCAAAGCTAAATAAATAGGGGGGTTCAAAATTTTTGGTTTCTACAGAATAAATATTATACAGCCGAAAAAACATTCTATGGGTCTGCAGCAGCTTTTGGATCGATGCTTCCCAAACCTTCGTAAATCTGCTGCAAAATACATACTGTTATCCTCAGAGAGAGTGGCTCAAGGGACTAAATGGTTTTAACTAGAATCACACATAAAACAAATAGCACAAACGAGAGTGCCTGGTTTGCTACTGTAGCCACTGAACATCTGATTTTGTAGAACGGAAACTGGAAGAACATTTTTCTAGTTATATACAGACAAGATTAAGCTCACCAGTGATGCAGTAAGCTTTTTTTTTTGCCAAATCCATAAAAGGAGTGTAAACAGCCAAATGTTTGAAACACCAGATGTCTTAGTAATAGAGATAGATGTTGTTGCTAATGCCTAGCATACATATCTCGCGCATGCAGCAAAAGGGGTTGAATGCCTCAATTAACTGTGAAAAAGGTTTACGTTGGGTATTCACAAAACATGCCCTCTGGGAACATAACTAGGAACTTTATAAAAATCTATCAAAATAACATGTAATGAAAGGATTTTATGTAATAGAAGAATTGCTATGATGATTCATATAAATGATTTATGTAATGTATAATCAGCTCTTAAAATTGGTTGGGGTAAAAAATACTTCATATGAAGGTACAAAAATCACAGCGAAACAGAGAGTGATATTCCCCATAGCACAAGCTTCTCCCAGTGTCCAAGCTATTTGGAACACATTTAAGATTTCTAATAGGAGGATTTGTTTCCTTGCTTGGTTTTGAAACAAATGCAGCATGACATGCTCTCGTTACCCACATCTTTAAGAAAACTCCAGTAGTATTCTACAATTAGCCTAGTATAAACCCCTAAATATTACATTTTTTACCATTTTGATTGAATATTCCTTTGCTTTTGTGTTATGGTAATGAATAAACGGGAACATCCAATTGATGCTTCCTGCACAGTTAATTATTTCAAATATCTCTAGAACATCTCTGTTTATGGATCTTCTGATACTTCGCAGTCCTGAACACAGCTATTGAACAGCAGTTCTTACACAGCTGTTGTCCATATATCTATTTTCACTGTAGATCTCTGAGGCTCTTCCACTTCTGTTGTATTTTAGAAATGGTGTAAAGAGATCACAGTATTACAAGTGGCTACAACATCAGAAGTATGAAATTACTAATCCATACATATTTATCCAACATTATTTCTTTTGTGCGTGCATAACGTTAGTGGGTTTTACTCTGCTGTTTTGATTTTAAGCTAAACAAACCAAAATGAAAACTGGGCCTTTCTCATGAGTGATTTTAACTTACCTGGTCCCAGGCAATGATATTAATGGCTTAAATTGCAGCTTTTAATCACCTTGGTCAACAGTCATTCATCTGCCCTGTTCACCACAGGTGATTATGCCCCTTCAGTGTTTCTCAGATTTCTCTGGACCTGACTAACCACAAATTGTACTGTCTGCAGGTTGTGTGGAGAGAAAACCATTGATTGATAACTGCTGACTACAGTTTCAAAAAAAATTATGCTATGAGTAAATTAGTAAATCTGTTTTTTAAGCAATTGATGGTTTAGGACCCCCATGATGAATTTCCAGTTAAATTAACAGCCATTTGGTGACAATGAGCTCGGGGTCCTTCCAATTTGCACCACTACAATTCCACCCTGACCCCTCTGCCTGCAAATTAATTTGGCTTCATATAACACTTGTGTTTCCAACAGTTATTCACCAGCTAGGAATGGTTTTGGAAGTCCTGGCTAATTACCAGTTATTATTTTTGTCACTAGAGATACATTCTGTATAATGATAGGTGAACCACAAATGTCTCATTAGTTGGCTTGGATAATACAGAAATTTGGATGCTTTCCTGTTAGTGCTGCACAGGGAGCTGGGAATAAGGAGCTCAGTTCCTCCGTCTGCCATTTCCTCGCTGTGTGAGTGCAGGGAAGTAACTGGCAGACGAACCCTTGTCCTGACATAAATTGCTCTGCTATAACAAAACCAGTTATAATGCCATCAAAAATTTCCCTCTTAATTCAATTCTTTTGATGCATGTGAAGGACCTACTATCTTTGTTCTACCAACATCTCCCAGATTGCTGGCAATGGTATGATGTTGTTGGGTCTAAGGACCCATGGCCAGTTTATGCAGAGAAGCAGAAGAACCCCATATGCTTTCCCCTGTAAGAGGACTGTGTTGAGCTAGTGATTCCCAGCCTTCTGTAAGCCCATTATCACAATCCACATCGCCAACTTTGAAAAATGCAGGAATATCTTTGAAATATGCCAGAAATCCAATATATCATTACTGACTTTTTCTAAGACAGTCGGAGGTACAGCCAAGCACATCCTATCTTGATGTTACCACAAACTGCTGAATGGACTTGCTTTACTCCAGAGCCTATGATGGCAAAAGCTGTGAGTGGTAATGATGCACTCACAGGTCACAGTCAAAAGCAAGCCTCTTATCAAGCTACAGAATGTGAGAAGACCAACAACTAATGAAGAAACCATGTAACTTGCAGGACTAACTTGAAACACAGTTTACACACACACACACACACACACACACACTCTCTGTCTGAAATCGGGTAGTACACAATTGAGGTAATATACAAGTAATGAAAGGGTAATAAGAACCTCTCCAAACTATTAAATAACACTGACAGGAATTCAAACAGGCTCTATTGCACTTTTTCCTTCTGTTTAACTGGTTTTCACCTATTCCTCTAGATTTTTATTTGTAAACCAACATAGTTACACAAACCACAACAGCAAAACCAAAACCAGCAGCCTCTCCTAAGATCACAGATCACTATCACATGTGCATAGTGCAACGGCTGCTCTCAAGACTGACCCAAGGAAGTTCTCCAGCATTGAACTTGCTCTCTTTTCAGTGGTGGTGTTTAGGCTGGATGAACTGCTAGCAACTGCTTAATAACCTCAGCTGCACTAGAAAGGGAGATAGGGAAAGGCTGCAGGACTTTGCTCATTGTCCTACTTTTTAAGCAGACAACAGAAGTTGAGGAGGACACATGCTGTGAGGAAATGAAGAGCAGGGGAGAGGAAAGTTAAAAGAAGCAGTAACACAAGAAGGCATTTCAAGTCTGAAATAAGGAACACTGAACCAGAGGATATAATGTGAAGGACAAATCTGGGAGGGACTGGGTTGGGGCCATGTACAACCTGAAACTGCACAAAAATATAAAACCTGATGTTTCAATTATACTGGAGGTTCATTCCCCAGATGGGGAAAATGGCCCTGCACCAGTCCATGCAGCCAGCCGGTGCTGAGCCCCACATGCAGCTGAGCATTTCCCCTGGAAACTATACTCAGAAGTGAGCAGTCTTCTCATCAGCAAATATATGATGGCAGTAAAGAACAGCCAAAAGAAGCTGTTAAAAACCACAACAGCCAGTAAACACACAGGATTTCTGCCACAGGCAAGAGGATACGTGACCACTCACTTGTGGCACTGGTGATTACTGTTCAGGTTCTGGAAGCAGTTAAGAGGCATAAAGCCTCTGCTATCAAGTCCGGCTGCAGTGGTTTTCTTACCATAGGTGGATTTACCCCCATATTACATATTTCCCATGGGCATCAGCTTGTCACAACTTCATTCCCAGTTTTAATAGACGTGATGATTAACGATGCAGAAACTCTGCTCTCAGACTTTTTTCTAAGATTTTTTTTTTCCAGATTCATATTGAATTGAGTATATGACAATGACAATGAACAGGAAACTTCCCTCCCCCCCGCCAAAGACTTTGTAGATCATAAGTTTCCATCACAGAAAACTGATGCCTAGATGAATCACAGGTTAAAAACAAAATTAAACTAATTTAATAATCAATCATACCCAGTTATTTGTCATAACCACATTTATTATTTACAGTTTCTTCAGTGACAAGTGTTTTATCTTTCCAATGCATGTCAACTTGCTGTAACTGCTAAGATGCTCCTTCTGACCAGGTCTTTTGCATTATTAGTAAAGGAAAAAACCCTGAGGGATGAAGCCAGTGAAACCATTCAGCACCACATATGCTTTAGTACTCTCACACTCCTCTCCCTGATGGATCTTCTCTTGACATCAGTCACAGCAAGAGAATAAGGAGGTGGCTATTGGGGTTTTTCACTAAAATTATGCAGAATCTACTGGTGTCTCCAGGCACTTCATAATTTTACAGAAGTGTTAGTTGGAAGGAATACCAGACATCACCTACTCCAACCTGCTGCCCAGAATAAGAGCTGTTTCACTGCCAGTGCAGCACTTGCCAGACTAGTAAAGACTTTAAGACCTCCAAGGATAGCGAGCCCACTGCCTCTGAGACAGCTTAACACGCCAGTGCTTCATCTCTCTCCTAGGGAAGATGTTTCTTCTAATGTTCAATGTAAAATTTGAATGCTGCCACTTGTAGCCACTGCCTCTTCTGTTATGAAAATAATTCTTTTCCAACAGTGCATGCACAGGGTTACCTATAAGCCACAAGCCTTCCGTCTGATGTGTCCAGCTTTTGCCCACAGGAAAAAACATACAGGCTGCTCTTTGCAAGGCAGCATTTAAAGCTGATGCTTTTGAGCATTTATTTTTTTTAGAAAAAACCCCTTGAGCATGGACCAAGTAATTTTGCTGTAGTCTGCTCTGCTCCGTTGCTGCCATCCAAAACCTTTTAATTATCCCAAGAACGGCTAGACTAAGGCCAACAGCACAGGCTCTTCCCCATCTCATCAAAGCACTTTCAACTTAAGTTGCAGAGAGTTTAGTTTCCTAAATCAGCAGGCCAGTCAAAGTTATCTATTATTTTAAAGTTCCAACTTTAAAGTGCATAGAAGGAAGCATTTTCTGAGAGGGAAACATCAAGTCTATCTTCCAGTGCAGTCTAATCAGCAAGCAAGGAAAGTGCTGGTTTGGGTCGTAGCTCTGAATGTTGCACATCTGACTGCAGAATAGGATTAGAAATATCAGGAAAAGTAAAACACATTTTGGCAACATTTCACATGTTGTCTGGCAACTCAAGACTTCATATGTGATTCAGTCCATAAGAACATGCAGTGACAGGAGGGTGGCTTTGTACCTCTAAGATCAGCGGGATTTTGCACTAATCTTGAGGGCAATAGAATTCATGTAATCATGAAAAGATAGTAAAGAAATGTAGCACTTCTGGAACTCTGAGAAGTTTATAGGAACAGTTACAAATTTGGAGAAGGAAGAAGAATGCCAGAAGCCTGGCCTTCACAAGCACCTTCCATCCCTCCTGAAAAGCCATGGAACTACATTGAGTGCCATAAGATACATCTCTGTTGGTGACACCTGTGCCAGGCAACTCATTCCTTTGTCCCATTAAAGGCCTGTGTAGTTATTTAAGGAGTGTACTAAGGAATATGATTACATTTCCCATCATTCCACTATGGTAACACATGTAATTTAGTCAGCCATAGTCATTACAGCTCCAGTGGTCCCCAGTCAAGCCGTTGTCTTCTTGCCCATTATTTACCCATTTCCCTTTACTTTTAAGTAGCAAGCTGAAAAATCAGTCTGCTTGGTGCATTTTTTCCCTCATGCTCTCATGGAATATCAAAATATGCTCTTATTTTTGCATGAGAATTATGCAAAATACAGCCCAGTAAAGACAATCTTGTACATTTTATTTAGTTAAAACACATGTATTACAAGGTTAAGCACTAAACACTCTCCACTTGAAGAATACTGTTTCTTTGTCTGTTATATTAAATGTTGTCTCACCACTTTTCATGCTGTTCTGGATTTCTTACTTTTAAGTGGCCTCAAGCAATGAATACATGCACACCGTTTTCTTAATAAGCCTGTATTTCTTTCACTTACTGATCTGTTGTATGAGGAAATACCTTTAAATATTCTCATTGACTATTTACTGGCATGTCATCTTCATTGCATCATCTATGCATTACTTGCACTTAAGTTTTTATCATCTGTAATTTGTATTCCTGTTCTCCCCTCAGCTTGAGAGAATTGATTAGTTATTTGCATAATTATTTCACAAAAGATAGTCCCACAAAAATAGGGCTACTACTAGATCAGAGTAATAAATTCATTAAGGAATTATGAAACTGTACAAAAGTAACCATATTTTAGATGCATCACAGTAAATTATGAAATAGTACAAACCTAACTATTTTAGATACATCATGGTCTCAAATCACATCACCCTGAAAATGTTTGGTAACCTGGGCCAAGTAGCAAACCTCTCAGCAATTAAGGCTTTGCAATGAACCAGAAACCAAGAACAAAAAAGTAAATTTACAAAGCCAAAGTCTGAAGTTAAACTTTCTCAAGAAATAATATCAAGTTTGTAAAGTATGACAGACAAATAAAACCTAAAAAAAGCCATTTATGCTGTAGTTCTAAATACACAGAAAGTAGGAGAACTTTTGCAGGGATCTCTGAAAAGGGGGATGGTCTTGCTTCTGCCAGCACAGCTCCAATGATTAGGTGCATGATAGCAGTAACTTGCACTCAGTATAGGGGTCAGCTCTCCAGAGTTTACCAGACTACCTCTGATTTATGAATTATAGTTTAACTGCTCCTCTAGTGGCACCACTATTTAAATTCTGCTTCTGGGCACAGCACAGATAGGCTGACATTCATGGAAATGCAAAGGTCTGACCAACAAAGCACTTGAAGAGCTGCAATAGAGGTACATGTGACAGAAACTATACTTAGGATGTTAAAGCTAAGCAGTAGCCCAAGATAACCAACCTCCTTGAAGCCTCTTCCCTTAATTTTGTCTAAAAATATTCCATTACCAAGCAAGCAGTATCCTGGACAAAATGTGCAGCATACAGCTGGATAGACACATAATGCAGTGGGTGAGCAACTGGCTGATGGGTCAGGCTCAAAGGGTTATAATATATGCGGTCACGCTGGGCTGGCAGCCTGTCACTAGTGGGGTTCCACAGGGATCCATCTTGGGGCCAGTACTCTTTAATCTCTTTGTTAATGAGTTGGATGCAGGACTTGAAGGAATACTATTTAAGTTTGCAAATGACACAAAACTGGGAGGAGTTGTTGACACTCTGGAGGGCAGAGAGGCCCTGCAGAGAGATCTAGACAGACTGGAGAGCTGGGCAATCACTTACCATATGGAGTTTAAGAAGGGCAAGTGCTGGATTTTGCACCTAGGGCACAGCAACTCTGCAGGTACAGACAGATTAGGGAATGACAGGCTGGAAAACAGCTCTGCAGAGAAGGCCCTGGGCGTTCTGGTTGATGACAAGTTGAACGTGAGCCAATAGTGTGCCCTGGCAGCCAAGACTGCCAGCCGTGTCCTGGGGTGCATCAAGCACTGCATTGCAGCTGGTCAAGGGAGGTGATAGTCCCGCTCTGCTCTGCATTGTTGTGGCCTGACCTTAAGTACTGTGTGCAGTTTTATGCGCCACAGTACACGAAGGATATAAAGCTACTAGAGAGTGTCCAGAGGAGGGCCACGAAGTTGGTGAAGGGTTTAGAGGAGAAACCGTATGAGGAGCGGCTAAAGTCACTTGGTTTATCCAGCCTGGAGAAGAAGAGACTGAGGGGATATCTCACCATGGTCTAAAGCTTCCTCACAAGGGGAGGAGGAGGGGCAGGCACTGATATCTTGTCTCTGGTGACCAATGACAGGACCCAAGGGAATGGCAGGAAGATGTGCCAGGGGAGGTTTAGGTTGGATATTAGGAAGAGGTTCTTCCCCCAGAGGGTGGTGGAGCACTGGAACAGGCTCCCCAGGGAGGCAGTCACGGTGTCAAGCCTGACAATATTCAAGAAGCACTTGGACAATGCTCTCAGACACATGGTGTGAATTTGGGGTTGTCCTGTGAGGGACAGGAGTTGGAGTTAATGATCCTTATGGGTTCCTTCCAACTCAGGTCATCCTATGATTCAATGAAGCTGGACATTGGTGTTGGAGCCATCATTCAGCTCACTCCCACATTGCTGCTACTAGTCATACAACAATGGAGGACAAAAGGGAAACAACATGGCAACGGCATACACTATCTGTACAGGGGAACTGCAAGGTCAACAAGGGAAAAAGAGTCAGCCTCAGAGATAATGTCTTCAAGAAAATGGGAGATCAGGAATAAAGTAAAATGCTGAAAGTACATCAAAAGATATGACATGCATGGGAAAAAGCAGTAAGGAAAATGAAGGTGCCAGGAATTTTGTGCAAGCAGATTTACATTCACAATTTAAGCTGAAATTCAAGGGCAAAAGCAAACTGAAGTAGTTCTGACTATAATGTCACACCTGGGAAAGGGCAGCACAGGTAAAACAATTATTTGTACACAGTGCGTCCCAGGCCTGTAAATATGCATACTTGGGGTGCACTATGTATCATGCACAGCTCAGCAGCTTGAATACTTCTACAATAACCCATACATGTATTACAGTTGCATTTCCATGGTTGAAGATAGTATCAGAAGTATTGCTGGGGGTGTGTGTGTGTGAGGTAAATTTCTTCAAAGTCCTCATATCTGCAACTCAAAGCCAAATTTTTTTTCCAAGAAAGTATAAGGCACTTGAGAGTCAGCTCTTGGTTAAAGAAACATACTGTTGTGGTTTAGCCGGCAACTCAGCCCCACACAGCCACTTGTTCACACCCCCACCGTCAGAATGGAAGAGACAATCAGAAGGGTAATGCTCATGGGTTGAGATAAGAACAGTTTAATAATTAAAATAAAACAACAACAATAATGCACTGAAAAAGAGAATAACAAGAGAGGTGAAACATGGGCCGGTGGTGGTGGGGGCAATGAACAACCAAACCCAACAGCACGTGAACGCAGCTGCTCACCGCCCACTGACCCGACGCTGCCAGCGCCCGAGCCGCAGCTGCCTCCCCGTGCGCCAGCTGCCCCGGTTAATGTACTGGTCATGGTGTCATGTGGTATGGAATGAACATCCCATTGGCCAGTTGGGGTCAACCGTCTCGGCTGTGGCCCCGTCCCTCCTGCCCAGTGGCAGAGCACGGGAAGCTGGGAAGGCCCCTGGCTGCTACAGGCGCTGCTTAGCGATGCTGAGCCACTACTTAACAGTGACTAAAGCATCAACATGCCATCGGCACTGTACCAGCTACAGTGAAGACAATTAACTTTATCCCTGCCAGAACCAGCACACATGCATCTGCATGAAAGAGTTTGTTAGATCTTATTGCAGAGGCACTTATCTGAAGCAACAGAGCTGACCATCTCTTGGGCTAATCCCAGTGTCAAACAGGAAAAAAACAGGCTCCAGCAAAGAGGACAGAGTTCAGTGCATTTTAGAATCTTGGGACTGGAGGGTTTCTTCCTATGTCTGCAGAAGAATAGCAATTACATAGACTCCTACCACAGAGCTTTCCAAGGACAGTTACTATACTGTAGGACAATGCTAATGGTGCTGTGAGCCAAAGAGTTTACCCTGTCTCTACCCAGATACAAAAAATCATCACATGCTCATTTACAGATATCATTTGTACCATGCCATTTCTTAATAAAAATTGAATACACAGCATACAAGGTATGAAGATGTAAGGCCAAATCCCATTGTGAATTGTGCTAGTCCAGTTCCAGTGTCAACCTAAATTTTGGTCAGTTCAAGCACAAGAAGATCACTGCTCTTCAGAATGTTATAACTGACTATCCAAAGTGCTTTTTAAAGAAAAGTTGATTAAATATGTCCATATCAACTAAATGGATTTTTCATGATGGTCTGTAGTTTTCATTGGAGATTTTAATAAACCTACTTAAACATTCCTGTCAATTTGTTGATTGGAACACATTCTAATTAAAGGAAAAGAGTATGATAGAGAGTATACTTTCCCCTCCCTCCCCACAATTTAATTAAACTACAGCTTATTAATTGCAAGGTACATTCTTGCGGAGAAAGTGCAATGCCTAATTGCCATTATTAAACTAAATATCAGCTTGGATACATCAGTGGATGCTTTGGTGCTGCTCAAATATATCATAGCTCAGGCCTAGAGGGTAATACATTTTGCTGAAATGAAAGGGTATTTCAGTTGTTGGTACTTATTCTGTTCAGAGTTCTTTCAGGCAAAAAAACCCCACCCCAAAATCTAACAATTATGCCAAGTTATGTCTGGGGGTATTGGAGATGATAGTTTAGTTAATCTAAAACACAAAACACTTCTCCGTACATTGAAAAAATCCTTGGCTGGAGCTTTCTCTATCCTTATGTATTTTACATTCACAGAGAGTAGCTAATTATGATTAACTCTTTCGTTAATCATCAGGAAACCATGCACTACCATAAATTTGTTGTCATATAAGATTTATCCTCCAGTTACAGCTTAAAAATTTTGAACAAAAGTATTGTTATGAATTCTAGAGATATATCTCTAGATACATCTCTGCCATTTCCAGAGAGGAAAAAAGATGGCACAACATCCAAGCACTTAACTCTACTCAATAAGAAAGTTCTGAGTAGTATCGCATTTCCAGCTGGCCTTGAAAATTGAAGGATGCTTCTCTGCAGAAAAAGAAAAGCATGCAGGAGAGACATTTGGGAAATGAAGACAGGCAGACATTCCTCCAATTCTGGCAGATCATGAAATCAGTCTGCCAGTCTAGGCTCCTCGGAAGAACTTTGGTGATGTAAATTTAACTTTTTAAGCAACTATATGAAGATTTTGTTTGCCTGAGGGAAGCTAGATGATCTATGCTGAAAAAACACCCTATTTTCTGCCCTCCATTCCCACTCTTTTGTGTAATATTGGTTTATGAGAAAGGCAGCCTTTACAGACTGGCCGCCACCTACAACTGAATTGGAACAGAGGCTCAGCTGGCATGATTAGCATCTTTCTGCATAGTTTCACTATTTCAGCTGCATGGGCTACTTACAAGGAGGACTGTTTTTAGATTAAAAACACATGAGTGCATCTGTATCTTAAGGCATCATGGAAAACCCCATATATCATGATTACCATTTTTAGGTAGAAAAACCCATAAATATATTCATGAATGTGAGGCTTTGTGAGCCTAAACACTGTTTGCAAGACTCTCAAATCATCCAGTTCTACAAAATACACTAATCATGACTCAGTTTCTAGCTCCCATATAATCGGAAAAGGAAAATGGAAAAACACTTGATTTCACACCTAAGCACAAAGGCAAATTGGCATGGATTCTGCTAAATAATTTATCTGAACAGGAAAGAATTTTCTAGTGTCTAGTTTGTTGCCCAGATTGAAAAACTAAAATCTTTTGTGCTAACATGCACAAAAATTTGATTCCTGTATATTTCTCCTGAATACCAAGTAGGCAGTCTGTAGCTTTTAGAATATAAGCACCAGCAAACATTAATATTTAGGTTTCTTCAGACCTGGGTATAAACTATTTTCCAGTGGGAGACAGAGATATCTATCTTCCTGAACAACGTAAGAGTGCCTGGAGAGTCAGTTAAGAGAGAAATACCATCTTCTCAAATAACATCAACTCAAATCTACTAAAAAAATGCACTGTTATAACTCTAGAAAGAGAAGGTGAAGTAAGCATATTTATTCAGTACATTCAGTTCAGTTTATACAGTAATTGTGCTCAGAGGGGGCATTAGACAGCACATAGGCTTGGAAATGCCATACAACAACCTTAAACTTTAAATGCCAGCTGAGGATTCTGTTAACACTTGTTTATGGCAACGTTAACTGCACAGACAGTCAACTGACTTTAATGGCACAATGCCATTTCAGGGGGAATTTACTGTGCCACAAAAGCTGAACCAACAAATCTTAAACAGGGGCTTTACTTGAAAGGAAAGCTGTGTCACACACAGGTGAAGGACTGCAGCTTGCATCATGATGAATTGTCAAAGCTGACCTTGAGCCTTCAAAGGAGCAATTTCTTCAATACCTGTCTCCCTTGGTGGGCTGAAAGGAAAGGATGTAGACTCCCCCTCTCATAGCCAGGCAGCACCAGAGCAGGATAAGCTCTTCGTGCTTTGTATCATAGACATACACAAATAAATCATAAGGGCATCAGAGATCCCACTGTATCTTGGTGGGGGCTGGCTGTAGATACACCAGAACTAGCAATATGACATGGATTGGAGGTACATGATGTCTTTTTCTGCATACCCATATTCTACCTGACTGTCCATAAAACCCCTATACCAATAGTTTGGCTTTGGGGATAGCACTCTATTTCTATCCCCTTTATTTTTTTTTTCTTGGACACATTTAAGTCAACATCACTTTGATACTGGAATTGCATTTTCTCCTTTAATGTTCAATCTCGCTTAGCTGCAGTATTGTTCTGTGTCACTGCCACTATGGTACTCCTCAGTTACTGCTGGCTTGCCACTCACATATTGCTTCAAACCATTAACAGCATTTAACTAATAGGTGGGTCAGTGTCAGCCCTTGCTTGCTCATAAGAGAGTCCCTAACAGCAAGTCACAAGAAAAAGAGAGAAAAGGTGGATTTTAACCTGGTACTTCAGAAATCTGGTTTCTCTGCTGGGGAGTTGTGAAACCATGGCCAAGTGACAGAGACCAAGATGCCCCAGTGTGTTCGGGGGCCCAGAAAGGAGGTGCACATCTACTCTGAGCTCTGTGCTTCGCTCCCTTTTTTAAGCAGGCTGATGGCACTGCATCAGAGGCATCTTATGAGAATAAGTGTGCTAAGTGCTGTGAAACGCCAGGAAGTTACAGTATGGGGGCATTTAGAGAGTCTTGAAGCAGGGTTAATAAGGTGATACACAGGTAGAGGAAAGGGCAATATGAAACATACAATACAACTAAATGAAGCCATGAAACATCCATTAGTATCAACACAGGCCTTAGCCCAAGAAAATAACTGTATGTCACAAAATCTTAATAACCTCTTTATATGACTTTCAGCACCTCAGACCTTGGCAAATCACTGCTTATTTCCTCATAAGCAGCCAAGGACACTTGTCTTCCAGGAATTTATTTGGGATAAGACTAGATCCCTTCTCCAAGTCTCCTTGACACAATTTTGAAGCAGGTTTCTTGAAAAATAGTTTTGCCCTGCTCCACCAAGAGGTAGGAAACACATATTTTCAGTTCACTCCAGTTCAGAGACTGTCTGAACTGGGGTCCCCTTTATGTAGTGGTGCTCAGTAAGACATCAGCTGCTGGGCATGTTGTGCATAGATTTGCTGTAACTTTAGGGGAGGCATAGACCAACGTTTCCATTTTAATAAAGAAATCAATTACAAAAGATGCCGTCAGGGGAAGGTAGTTCCAGTAATGGGGAATTAACAAGTTCCTGTGATTAGCCAATTAATTATCTTGAATCTAATTCATTAAGAAGTTGCACGTTCTCATTTCATTCAGTTGTCCTCTTGGCCTCCACTTTCCAGCTAATTCTAATTGCAGAAAAAGGTGAGAAAGGTAAGACCCAGCAAGAGATGCCTAGTTCAACTGCTACACAGTCCCCAGAAACACTCCCTGAAGCTGACCCACATTGCACAGCCATCCCTGCTCCAAGGAAAGCGGAGGGACTCAGCACCTGTTGCCATTACACAAAATATGGATAATTTTAAACAGTAGTCTGAACATGATATCGAACTACTGATGAACCAGCCCAGATCGAGGCAACACCTGGCAGCACAAACCTCTGTGCAGGGTAGCCCTGGTGTATCAAAACATTCAGGATTCACTATCTAGAGGTGTTTTAAAAGATTCTCCAAGACCCTACTCTGCCAACACTGCATACACTCAATAGTTGGCAAAACTCAAGGACAAAGGGACAGGTAGATGAAGCCTTAAGTCAAACCTTTCTATCTGCCTGTCATTGGATCCAAGCCCAAATATTAAAGCCTGATGTTTTTAAAGAGCATAAAGAGCAGCACTTCAGCTCTGCCTGAAAACTGCTGATGGAGAGGGACTGCTGAATTCCCTTCCACAGCAAATTTTTCTAACATTACTAGCTCAGCCCTTTGCCTCCGTTTTTTCTTAGCATCAAAAAGAAGGAAAATCACAAAATGCTTGTTTTGCTTTCATTTCTGCTTATGAAAACCAACCCACAAAATCTGCCTTAGCCTCTATCTGTTAACTAAGAAAACATTCACTGGCTGCATTCTGAACCTGCACTGCCATTTGGTCTTCATTATAGGATTATTTCTTGAGAAGCAAAGCTGACACAAAGGTCTCCATTTCCCAGCTACAACAAAATGGAAATAAGTCCTGATAACCTCGCTTTGTAGTAAGTCTTTGGATATATTTGCCAATTCGAGGTGATATGGTTTGTACACAATGTTACTTAAATGGGCTTTAAATTTATATAGCACATAAAAATTAAGTGGCCAAGAAGAGGGAGAAAGTGTCCACACAACCCAGGAAATAAACAAATAGCTGCAAAAGGAAAAAAAATGGGCAAATTCTTTAGGTAGAAATTCATCTTATGCAAATACCAACAAGGAAATAAGTTACACTACTATTATAGAGCTTTCACCTATAGCTTTGGAATACTTTACCTAATAAGGAAATTGAGAGAAAGCAAGAGGGCATTTCCCAGAGCCCTGGAGGGAAGCCAGGGCCAGAGACCAGGTTTCCCAAGTTTTGAAGCAGCTTAGTTTGGTACATTGCCTTTTTCCCACTGTCTCACCTGAACCCCTTAATTCAAATTATTCAGGCTCAGGTTTATACATGACTTCATCTTCATTTTGTTCACTCTTAATTTTAATGCTGTTTTCAATGACGTGTTCACTAAAGTTTATTTATCTTTTGTTCCTAAATCCATTTAAAAAAAATCACTGATTTGAAATCTTCACTACTCCTCAGCTGCTGTTGAACAGTCTTACCCTTTAGAAAGCTTCAAAACAGAAGAGATGAATGAAAAATATGGGGGAGGGGGACAGCAAAAGACAGGAGGAAAAAGTGAAAACTGAATAATAAATCAAGGTTAAAGAAGAAAGAAGAGAAACATTAGCATGGATAAACTGGCTTTTATCTATATGTGCCAACCAAATTTATGTTGATTATTCTTTTAACCCTAAATAGAAATGCCTGCCTTTGTTACAAGAAAGGTGTCAATTTACAGAACCAACCTCGAGGAAAAATGCAGTTCAAAGCCAGAGAAAAAGGTTAAAAATAAGGATATAGCCTGCTATAGCCTCAAAAAGCATCTCAAAAACCAGGGTGGATCTAAAGAATTTCCCTACATCCAAATATTTCTGGATGTAGGAGGAGCACAGCCTAATGTCAGGTACTCCTTGTTTACTCTCCTGCAGTTACCCAACAAGAGTGATTCTGCTACCCCTGCAGATGATACTGGGCATAGACAAGGACAAAGCAGAAGCCAGCAGCAGGTTGTCCCAGTAGGATTTCATTTCAAGGAGTAATTTCATAAACCCATTCAAAATTCTGCTGAACAAAGATCACTCTTGAACTCAGAACTGAGCAGGACACAGGCAGAGTGCAGCTCATTAAAACTTATGGGGTAATTCTTGAGGTCCTTTGCTTTTACTCAAGCAAATACCCAGGAAGCCAGTCTCTCTTTGCAGGGAGAAGAAAACATAACAATCATGAGGAAAACAAAACAAAGAACTGCACAGAAGCACTAAGGCTGCAGACTGTTGAAAAGGAAATAAACACTGAAGGAGAAAGCAGTATTATACTTGCATGTCATGGCTGAGCTTTTTGTTTGTTGAGCTTATGCAAAACCCACACATTCTTCTCGGAACAAGGAAAGGTTTAACTTCATTGGGAAGCTACTTGTTTGAGTGGAGAAAAGGAAATAAAATTTGCAAATTCTATTTTCTCTTCAAAAGACTCTTTTGGAGTGAACTCTGGTATAATACAGGAAAAGCACATAAGTGGATTAGCAATAACGATTGCTTTAACAATAATGACAAGCAAATGCTGCATTTATGCCGAGAACTGCACCAACACACATCACCCAGAGAGCAAGCTCACTTCATTTCAGAGGACGACTGAGACAGCTAACAGACACATCAGCAGAATAACAGAGTTGCCTTAAAGACAAACTTTTGTACAAACTACTGGATATTATGCGTCCATGGGTTGTTTTCTTTTCTTCCCTTGGAAGCAGCAGCAAGGGCAGTCAGAGGGTGGGAGGTATACCGAGGTGACCCTTGAGACAGTACAAGGTACATGCTTGAGCACGGGTTGAAGGGGATTTTACCTCCCATCTCAAACATTCCCAGTTAATTTTCTAACCGTTAAGGTTTTGTTTAGGAGAGCTGTCATGCGTTGTACCAAACGTACCAGACCAGTCATGCCTGTGGGGTTTAAAATGGTAGATTCAAATTGGAGGAAATTTGGCAAAAAAACCCAAATGTACTTGTTATGCACATCAACAAGGTTTCTGTTATCTGCTTTTTATTAAAGAAGAATATTAGAGAGAGGGAGAGAACACACACTTCAGGAGGAAGTTATTTATAAAGATAATCCAAATGGGTATTCTCAGCACTGTTACAAAATGTCTAAACACTGGTCACTTTGTTTATATTGATTTGGAATTTCCTGTCTCCCAAACCATCCATACACACCTAGATGGAGTAGTTATTTCTGTTCTGACATTGAATACATCCATTCACTGCAAAGTTCAAGAACATATTCAGAAAAGAGTAAGTCACCTTTGGGACAGAGGAGAATTCTCTTGCCTTCATTCCTGAACCTGCATGTATTTTTGGGTATCCCCAGTAAAGAAGTAGATTTAAACAGATTATTTCCTTAAAATGAGGCAGACTAATCTCTCAGGCCAGGTCCCCTCCAGAAGTCTGGATTTTAAGTGAAATCTATTCCACAATTCAGTGGTTTTCAGCACTAGTTTTAAACTAGAGCTTCAGAAGCATGCAGTAAAGTTATATACATACCTATAAGTTGCTTATCTGAAGCCGCACTAAATACAACCTAAGCCATAGGAATTTTAAGCCCACTTTACATTAAGCTGGACCCTTGGCTAACACAAAGTAATGCACTCTTTGTAGACACAAAAAGATATTTTAAGTCCCTTTCCAATAACATTTTTTGCTGGTACCATAAAAGAGACCTTGAAAAGCCATGCATAATGCATGGATATTATGCCATCAAGATTCACTCAGTAATGCATAAAGACAGAAAATTTTAATGCATCTTGATGCTCAGAATTATGCTGGATCACTTTTCTAAGATCATTTGTAATCACTGCCTGCAATGACTGCAATGCCTGCAGTGTTTTTCCTTCCAGGTCTTACTGCAAGTTATTCCTCTGATTTTTTCCTATACTATCCTAGGAAAGGAAGGAGAGGGGAAAAAAAAAAAAAAAAGGAAAAAAAAAAGCACATGTTCCAGGAAGACTTTCTTTTTTCTTTCACCAGTACATCCTATGCTAAATTCTCAGGCAATGATATTTTACTCCAGCAGCTTTACACAAAACCATAACCGCAGAAAATTCATTCTGGACTCTGAGTTATAATCAAGAACATAAAAAGGCAGGTTACAAACAGACAAGGGTGCTAGTGTGCCTGAAGTGATGAGCTCCAAGAAAGTAATTTGAAATACATAATTTCTCACTACTCAGGAGAAAGCAACAATTTTGAATTGACACAGAGGTAAGCAACCTGTAACACTAAGGAGGCATTTACATTTGGTAGTCTATCCGGAAAATCATTCAAGGGCAGGCACTTTATAAGAATTTCATTAATTATGTCCAGCATCAATACAAATGGACTATTAATTCATGTATTTGGAAAACAATACTTTTCCTTTTGCATAAAGAATTTTTAAAGTTCTACATAGAGAAAGAGTAAAATAGCTGTAGCTGAAAAGCTCAGTATAGCAGATTTAATAATCTTCACTCAGATACATTATAAAGCTATTGAATGTCTGTCATTCAGGTAATTATTGGAGGTTTGCCATATCTTTTACTGTCTCCAGGCCAAGACATGAGGAAAAGGAGGGGGGGGACACCAAAAACAACAACAAAACCCAAAAACATTCCAACACACAACAACCAGGAGAGGAACTTAATGGATCCAGCCAAGGAGCGTTTCTCAGTAATTATGTCTGAGTGAAAAACTGTCTGCTTCAAAGAATAGAAACCTGAAGCTTTAGTAGTAATGAGAGATCTCAAGTTTCGAATTAACTGAAAACAAAAGTACCACACATTTCACATCTTACATTCTTGTCACACATAAACCCCTGTTTTCAAATTACTCCCTGAAGGACTAATTTGTGCATGACATGATGGAGAGGGGGATGGGGAATCTTAAAAATAAAACAAAATAAATCCAGTGCTTCAGGAAATACAGTTTGGCTTGTCTAGAAATCAGGCTGTTTAACTGACCAGCTAAGTACCTTAAACCTGCCCAACTTCAAGTGCAGATGTATACTACCTTTTATGCATGCCTTCATGTGAGAGGAAATAAACCCAGACTCACCATGAAGCAAATCAGCAAGACTGTTTGAATTATATGTTTTTCTACATGAGTAATAAGCTGGAGCTGCACACAGCTGGGGAAGAAGCCTGCATGGCAGAGGGCTAACTCCTGTGCAGGTTGTTTTCACCTGCACATGAACACCCATTCGCCTCATGCCTCTGGGACAGCATAATCACCGCCTTTAAGGAGCAATTCTGTTCTTACAGTTGCCCACGCTGTGCACTGGGAACGAATGCTGGGAGTTTCCAGTTGAAGCCAGAAGGCCCACAGCAAGAGACCTACTGCATGCACCCACCATATAAGAGAGTCTGCCCACAGAATCCCAGTCCACCACAAAAAGTTATCCCTGCCCTTGATTTCTGTGTGCAGAGACCTATCCTTCACTTTCACTGAGGCTGGCAAAGCAGAGCTAAGGGATGGGACCTGGGGGTCTCCACAGAACCAAGGAATCTGGAGGACACCTGAGCTCAGTGGAGACTGGACGTTACAAGAGTCTCAGACAGACTGACCTACTTTCAAGCACCTGGTTGTGAAATTCACACTTGGTGGTCAATTTGCATTTGGCAGTCTCAGTATCGCCATTAACTGAAACAACACTTCAGAACAGCAACAGTCTTTGCACCAATTCACATGATGACCTAACTTGATCTAGTTCCCAGGTTTTCAACTTCTATCCTCTTTTTGCAGGTTATTAGGACACTGTCTGCCAGCATTAGAAGTGGCAGAAGTGGCATTACTTACATTTTCCTGCTAGATAAGACTTCATGCAGAAAGCAATCTCACAAACAAGGAATTGGGAAGGAGAGATAAATGCTTCCTACTAAGCTGGGCTGCTTACCACACCCCAAGTGAGGAATTTAGCCCATGAGCAAGCACAGGAGAAATGCCCCATACTGCATCAGTTAGTGACATACGCTAATGGGCCAGGTACATACTTCAGAGTCAAAATGTTCATCCTGTTGCAGGTGAAGACAACATCTTCATGCGGCCTCTCCCTGCAGCCTGGTGTTACAGGGTGCACACTCTCTGCTAGCGACACTGGCACTACTTAAACGCCCATATCTAGTTAGCAAAGCTCTGTACAGCACTGGCCACACATGCCCTGGTGTGCTAGATAGTTCCCATGGGGTTTCAAAAGATGCTACACCTACTCGCTGCTGATGCTGACTACAGGAACTGCTTGAAAATTGGTGCTGGAGTCACTGTAGACCTGGGAGACAGACAAAACACAAAGCAGATGCCCCTGTTGGACAGGAGCACAGAGCTCACACCATTTCTGAAGCAATATGCTATGCTTCTGCAATGCAAAACAATATGAAAAAAGTGGTGTGAAAGAAGAGGTACCAAGGTCATCCAAAGCTGGAATCATAACTGGATGTCAATAAAGAAGGGATAGACAATGCTGCTTTGAATTCCAAAAGGGGAGATAAAGGCCTACTCCTATCCCCAAAGAGCAGAGGTAAAGAAATGGACAAAAATCAGGATGGGAAGACTGAACTCAAGACAGGGCATAAATGAGGGTATACAGACATACCACTGATGAAAACACGACTGTTGGTTTCTGCAAATCCATGCAAGAGAGTGGGTTATGTCAGAGACTAACTGAATATGACTGGATTTAGATTAGAAAATTCTGTATCCATCTGAAATTCTGGATTACAATTGAAACTGTAACAACAGCATTGGCTGGGGAAGGAAATCATGAAGAACTGCATTTTCTAGAGCATTTCGAAGCAGCTGCTGTTTATAGGCTTTTATAACATGACACTGAGAAGGAAACCTCTGCAAGACTCCAGGGCTCTGAGTGATCACTGAAGAACACAATTCTTCCACTGTCCTAAAAAAATCTGACAGTTCACTATTGCACGTCTAATTGCTTGTACATTCAGAGATTGTCATCAACCTGCCACTGGATCACAAACAATTCTTTTTTATTGGAGAGGAGCTGTAACATACAATTTCTTCTTCAAACTAGGCAGTATTGTTATTTAGATATGATTTTTTTTTCAGCGTTTCAGATCTCATGGAAGAGCTCCAAGGGGACCATAAGCCACACACACACTCCAGCTTAAATCTGACTTTACAAGGTTTACAGCACTAAACATAAATTTTCCATGCTGTTGAAGATGACACTGGTAAGTCTTTTCAAAGAACCTTGCTGAAATACCCAGAAAAGTCTGGGCCAGGATATTTCCATGCTTGATCTCTTTGCTGATATTATCAGCAAGACGCATCACATCCAGCTGTGGAAGCAGACAGAGAAGAGCTCCCCAGCCAGTGACAACTGGAGTAAGACTGCCTTATTTCACTGATGGTAAATCCAACAGTTATTATCTGATAATGACAGAGCCAACATTTAATCTATCTCTTACAAAGGCAATCAAAACCAGGATGTCTGTCTCTACTATGTGTCCAATGGAAACAATAATTACATGCAGAGAGGGCAAATCTCATTCCCCATTATATGCAGCAGCAGTATAATAGAGGTTTGTAAACTTTCTTTACCCCCTCCTGGAATGATCCTGAAGTCACCCCTAAACTTCTCATTTCATCAGAATAAACCAGGAAAGCTTAATTTATTCCAAGATAAAAATACCATTCACGTTAAGAGACCCAAGCTCTCTTCTCCCCTCTAAGTACTTGATTTTGCAGTTCCACCACCTCATTCTTCTAGTGTAAGATTGAGACATTAACTTTTTTTTTTTTTCTTACACAGAATCACAGAAAAGTTGATGTTACAAAGGTTGGAAGGCACCGCTCAGAGGATGGTTAACTACAGCAGGTTGCTCAGGTTAGTTTACAGTCACGTTTTGACTGTTTCCAAGGATGGAGACTCCACAACTTCTCAGAACAACCTGTTCCAGTGTTTGGCCTACAACCTGCTAGAGTCAAGAAGCAACCCTCTACTGACTTCAACATGTAGTGAGTTACCTTGCACAATCCTACTCATTATTTAGGCTCATAGATACTCTAGAAAGATCTTGGAGGTTTTCTGAAATCAAGTGCTTTTATACTCTGCTTCATAAGACAGCTTGATGCAGTGGTAGGGAAACAGTACATAAATCATTCAGAACAAGCTGGAGTCAAATAGCTTGATGTCTGTATATTTATCAATTTTCCATGTCTCATTTGAAGACAAAAACCAATGTAAATCTCTCTGATATGCTCTTATCATTCACAATTTAAAAGCAGATAAATTCAGTATAAAATAGAAAACAGGTTATCTAGATACTTTGACTTTAAGGACCTGTATTAATATAAAATAATAAGACCTTGGCTTAAGACCAAGTTAAGGATCATTGTAGTAACTGAATCACACTTTAAAAAATAGTAGAAAGGCTACACAGTTTATATAATCATGTCATGAAAATTGTGTTTTCAGAAAATTGAAATGATGCTGTTTCAGCTAACTAAAAAAAACCTCCACCAGCTTTTCATTATCTAGAATCAAAGCCTAGGGAAGCGTTTTGGTGCTTGGAAGGCACTACTTTACTGGAAAGGACAGCAGAAATAAAAAAAAAAAATCAAAGAAAATCAGTACTTAGGAACAACCAAATTTTGCCAGAGCACCAAGATTTTATCACCCCCCTCTACATTTAGATACCTAAGTCTATAATAAAGACAAACACTTATTGAAAGGCTTTTTTGCTGTCTGTGCTCCCCCCCCCCCCCCCCCTTTTTTTTTTTCCCCAAGTTGTCCTAGCTCACACTGATCAATGCATCAGTAGCATCAGAAAAAGCTAAAACATAGTGGCTAACTCCAGGCAGTTTGGATGGGGAAAGTGAATTCTCTAGGGGCAAAAGTGACTTTATGCCCTTCTGCCTCTGTTGACAGACTCAGGAAACAAGCACAGGCTTGTATTAGCCCTGATTCTGGCTGATGAGACCATGAATCTAAGGCAATCTGTTTCAAGTTTCTGTTGAGTCATTATACCAATTCTGTTCTCCAGACCTTAAGGAGGGAATGAATTCTACTATTTTTAGCAGAAAGATACTATTGTGGGACAAAAATGTTGTTTAAAATGTTCAAAACTGAAAAAAATCTCCATCACATTACTGCAAGCTAGCTCCTTTCTTGTTAGGCTCAGCAAAGGCAGCAGTGCATTAAACCACATACTACTGCAGACATAGCATGGAAAGAAATGGTGCACTTTCATTCCTTTGGCTTGCCATATTTAGCAAAGCAATCATGTCCACATTTGAAGACAGGAGTTATCCAGACTTCCCACCCTAAATGCCCCACCCTAAATGCATTATACTCCTCCCAGCTCCTATTTTACAGGGAGATTTTTGGATGAAGCTTTTTAACTATCTGCTTTATCACAGCAGTGTTATTAAACCTTATAACCTTGTGGTAAAACTTATATTTTAGATATGATATATATAATATAATTAATATAAAGACCTTATATTAAATCTAAAGCATGGATAAAAAACAAGCGTAGGAACAAGATTTGTGGAAGAGGGATAATGAAGGCATCCCAACAAGACTTGACAGTCTGTTTGTACAGTTGTTCATTATTCACTTGGTATCCTGTGAGTGCTAATGCACAGCATTAGTTCTTTCCCTAGTTACAAACCAAATGAAAGTGGTATTTACTAAAGGGATGATGGTTTAATTAAAAAGAAACCATTTCATAACAAAGACACAGCCATGAGAAGCAATTACACAAACTTTCAGAGTTCATTGAAAGATGTGGTCAGCCCTTTTAGCAGGGAGGCTCAATTTTGGAGTCCTTCAGCTAAGTCTATTAGTCAACACGCACTGTCTTACAAAAGGCAAACTGTTTCACTCATAGAGGACTGCTACGAAGAAGTCAACATTAAGCTCGTCGTTTCAGTCTGGATAGCTAGTTTATCTTTTTCTCTTAAACAGCTAACATACACACAATATTTGAAAGAGGTCTTTTAAGTGTTCCACCTCAGCATGTTCAAGTTAATTATTCCATAACAGTCAGGTCTCAGAAAAGAAATATACTCACAGTAGCATGATTAAAATTCAACATGATAACTGTTCCCAGCAAGTTGTTGTGTGTGGTGGGTTGACCCTGTCTGGATTCCAGGTGCCACCAAGCTACCCTGTCACTCCCCTCCTCAGCTGGACTGGTGAGAGAAAATGTATTGAAAGGCTCGTGGTTGAGGTAAGAACAGCGAGAGATCACTCACCAATTACTGCCATAGCAAAAAAAAGCTCAACTTGGGTAAATTTATTTATTAAGAATCAAATCAGGCACGGGTAGTGAGAAAATAAAAACTAAGTCTTAAAACACCTTCCCCCCACACCTCCCTTCTTCCCAGCCTCAACTTCAGTCCCAGTTTTCTCTACCTCCTCACTAGTGGTGCAGGGGGACAGGGAATGGGGATAGTGGTCAGTTCATTACATGTCATCTCTGCCACTCCTTCCTTCTCAGGGGGAGGACTCCTCACACTCTTCCCCTGCTCCAGCCTGGGGTCCCTCCCACAGGAGACAGTCCTCCATGCACTTCTCCAACATGAGCCCTTCCATGGGCTGCAGTTCTTCACAAACTGCTCCAGCGTGGGGTCCTCCATGGGCTGCACGTGGATATCTGCTCCACCACTGACCTCCATGGGCTGCAGGGGGACAGCCTGCCTCACCAGGGTCTTCACCACAGGCGCAGGGGAATCTCTGCTCTGGCTCCTGGAGCACCGCCTCCCCCTCCTTCTTGATTGACCTTGGTGTCTGCAGCGCTGTTTCTTTCACATGGTCTCACTCCTCTCCTCTGTCTGCTCTTGCACAGCAGCTTTTCCCCTTCTTAACTACATTATCCCAGAGGTGCTACCACTGTCTACTTGTCCATCAGCAGGTCCATCTTGGAGCCAGCTGGCATTGGCTGTATCAGACATAAGGGAAGCTTCTTGCAGCTTCTCACAGAAGCCACACCTGTAGCTCCCCCAATACAAAAACCTCGCCACACAAACCCAATATGTAGCGCTAATTGGATTGACAGAGTTCAGTTCTATTGTTTGCTGAGGGAAAAAGAAATGAGACAGTATGAGAAAAGAAAGACTGATCCAGGTAGCTATATATTAGATACAGGTTTCACTCCCAGGTTGCCTACTCACCTCACAAGCAACGATGGACAAGTCACCTGTGTCCCCAAGCAGCTCAAACAAACTTAGATTCTGACAACCACTTAGTGATGCAAATTATTACTCTGACTGATCTTCACACTCACAGAAATTTTGCTAAAACCTTCACTAAATCAAAATGGACTTCTCAGCTTGTCACAAGAATGCCACAAAAACCCAAATGCACCAAGATGCAATAATGCCCAGCAGGCGTGAAGATATGAGTATAATAAAAAGCAGGGTATGGCTTTAATGTAAAACTACTAGCTACTATGGCCACAGACACTAGAATGAAGACAGAGTTTGAGTGTCTGACCCTTTACCTCAAAGCTGATCTACACTCGATTTTTTTTTTATGGATAAAGATCTGTAGCTTCAACCCCAAGTTGGTGGAACAGAAACTTGCTGTTTCTCTCAGCAGGTCTCAGCTATTGGTTGCACACATTGGACCTGCAGACCTGAACTTAGAGGGTCCTTCTGCAGGTCTTTATCATCTACATGATAAAGGAAAAACCTAGCAAGGACATAGGTCTGTCTGTGAGGACACAAATATTACACCTTTGTCATCAACGCATTGCTGTAAGCAACCTGCCTAGGCAATCAATTAACCTCATATTGTTAGGGTGAAAGATTGACACTTGGAAGAAGTTTTAGAAGGAACACAAGGTCCCTAATTTAATCCTTAATCTGCAGAAAGATTCTGAAATCCACAGTGAGAGAGGCTCTTAGTTTCAGCGGTTCAAATGCAGGCTACTGTGCACTTCCACTAGACCCGAAGGAAAGCTGCAGTCATCCCACACTGTGTCAGTAGAAGTTAGCCTCTGCTTCATGTCTTTTTGGAGCTGAACTGGCGTCTAACAACTGTGGGATGGAAACAGCCAACACATCTTTAAAAAAGAGGATTTGGAGACAAAAATCCTGAAAATCCTACACCCTGGTATCAAGTTGCTGAGCAGTCTCTTCCCACAGAATGAGAATAAGTATGTATATCAAGGAAACTGATTGCGTTTTAAAGATTTGCTGAATCAGAACACACCAGAAATTAGTAGACTCAGTTGAGCAGAAGACATGCTTTATTTCATGCAACATTATTATTGATTTTCTTGAGGTCTATAATTCGTTTGACTACTGAATTATTTTATGGCACAGAGATGAGTGAGTTTAAATTATTAGGTTTTCTGCTACTTTTGGTGACAGCTGAACAGAGGTTTCAGAATGTTTCCATCCATTGCTACAAAAAGAATAAGCTTTGATTTGCCTTCTGATCAAGTTTGTACAAAACATACATTGAACAAAGGAACTTGCATCTTTTGAGGGAAAAGAGAAGGCATGTGAACTGCTAAGAGAAAATGGAAGTGAAAGCTCTAGAGATTAAAGGTCTTTCACTTATCCTCAGAGTAGTCACAACAGCACGTCTGTGCTTGTCTCCATCCACAGCCGCTACCCTGTGCCAGCCCCACTCTGTGGTGCCTTTCACAACATTTATATATCTGCTGTCTCTGAGCGATCTGTTACATTATATGGGAAAGAGGTTTTGGCTACCTTCATTCAGATGCAGCCCTTTAATTAAAAAAATCCATATTGACTAAATTGGTGAAGCAAATTGAGGACAGATTTTAAGACAGCGGTCAGGTCACTGAAATCCATCCCCCACCTTGCTGCACAGAACACTTACAGGATTTGCTCACTTTCCTTCCCTTCTTCTCTGACTGAAAACTCAAAGTGTATTTTCCTTCACAGCCTTCTGATAGCACATGGCTACGTCACAGGGGTTTTCCTGTCAGTTGCTGTACCAATAGGAAAATAGCAATTCACACAGACCACAGCTGATGGTCACCACATGACCGTCAACTAATACTTAGCAACCAATGAGCCAGGCTCTACGCATGCACATTCATCACAGCCCTTAGAAATGGCATTTGGTAGACAGTGATCAACTAAATTGGTATTCCAGAGTGAAACCTTTCCACCACGTGAAAACCACAATTATGATTTACTACTCTCATCCTGTACAATATGTAACAGGCATTGATGCATGTGGAGAATTTACCAGCTCAACCACAAGCCATGCTATAAAATAGTAGGTGCAGCTTTCCCTGCATGTAAGTATGCTTTGAGAAGTGCTCCACATTGCAAAAGTAAAAATTTTAAGTTAGGAATTGGTCAAGCTGGCAATTACCTGCAGAGTCAGACAACTAAAGGCTGCTGCCTCCATTGCCAATGGTGCTCAAGGGAGCAGCTGGTGGTGAGGTATCACCACAGTGGGTAATGACTGAGCCGGCTTATACCAAATATCAGGAAATTAAGTGAAATTCTCATAAGTTACTTTACATACTTAGTGGAACATGTACTTTACAGGAAATCATGCAAACACATAAAAGCAGTAGTGAGCTGTCTACCCACATTTTTTATGTGGTGTGCATCTTGGCTAGAAAAGCGATTCTACTGTTATACTCATCTCTGGATGTTCAGGAGAATTTACCACACTCTTGAGTAGCCAAGAAAGAATTTTGCTTGGAGATAACTCTGCTGCGATGTTTGCAATGCTATTTGCAGGGAAGCTTTCCTTATTTTGCTCAGATCAACAAAACAAAAACCTTGTATAATTCTGAAAGGCCCTTTGGTCTAAAAATATTCAATGGGTTTTATACGCACAGCAAGGAAAACCCAAGAATGGAGATCTTTTCCACCCCCACAGTTGTGGGGGAGGGTTCAAATGTCAATTGTCAATAAAACATCTTTAAAAACTTTGGTCAGTACAACAGTCTGAAATTCAAAAGATAAGACTTAATGCTGTACAGGAATAAACAGTGTGATATATTAGAAAATGGAAGTTTAGGGTTTGGTTTTTTTGATGTAAATTCTCATCAGAAGCTTAATTCACAAATAAGTTTCACAGTTCATTCATGCTGAGAGGCACTTCTTATCTTCTGAACCTCCAGACTGCTGGGCTGAACAAAATGTTGTCAATTTGCTTTTAACTATTTCAGTGCGTTACACAGAGAGGAAAGCAGAATGCCAGAGGGATTTCCCTGATCCAAGCAGCAGCCATTTAAACTGGGAAACCCAGTAAAAATCCAAGTCATTCCATCTTCACTGCTATTTTAATCTAAATTAATCAGCTCAGTTTGGCCATTGTTAATTAAGAGTCTCTTTTCTTCCTGAAAATTTATCTACCATCTGTATTACCATTTCAGCTGTCGTTAAAAAAGTTAAATGGCTTACTGTAAGGCAGAGATCATAAAGCATATTACAAGTCTACCTCTTCAGAAACTTAAAGACAAGGCCTGGGTATTCTAGAGAAGGACAACGAAAGATTTTAAGCAGAGACAGAAACAGAGCAAGAACTTTCTCTTATTCTACTCAAATTTGTCAGTCTTATGTAATACCTAGCTAATCTTGCAAAAGCAATGGATTTGACGGGATTGAGAAAAGTCTATTTTTACCACAAATTTTTGATCTAAAAAATATATTGTTTACTTTTGCAAGGGATGACCGTGCAATGAGGTTTATATTGCCTTGCTCCCTTGCCTTTAAACCTCTGCTACATTCTTTGTGAACAGAATAAACAAACAGACCTTCAGTATTGTTGCTCGCAGTAGTCTGCTGATTTATAGAGTGGCTTATGCAGCTCTGCTTCCTATCCCTGCTACAACACAGTTTTTTTGTTAAGACAATGCATTAAGGCCAGTTTTTCCAATCAGCTGTTCTCTGCAACATTAAGAAATCATTAATTTCCTTATGAGTGAAATCATGTAGTTCCTTCCAATTTGCATGGTCTTGTAAATGTAATTTAATATAAACATCTCAGAGATCCATCTGGATATTCACAGAATAAACCATGTATAACCAGTTAATGATTGTAAAGCACTTTTAAGACAAGAAGTGGCAAATGCTCTCATCTAACTGAGCACTTTGTTTAAACTTGCCAGGGGCTCTAGCAACTGAAGCTCCTTGCTGAGTGAACAAAATTGCTAGTTTCTCTATTAAAACATGTAAAATGAGACTCTAACACAAAATCATAATGAAGCAAGGAACAGAACCAAAATATATATAAATTTTGGGAAAAAAACAAACCGAAAAAAACCCGAACGGGGGAGGGGAATAAATCCTGAGCACTTTTGCTGGCAAATGCCACGATGATTAGTCTTTGGACTTTTTTAAAAGTAGTCATATGCTACACGAATCTCAAATAGCAAAGCGGTAAAAAGACATTTTTGTTGAGAATGGCATTTCATCAGGTTCCTGGATAACGATAGACACTACTAAAATACTGGTTCCTTTACAGTGTTTTAAGAGGTAGCTACAACAAAAGTTAGAATTGTAAATAAGCACTGAAGAGGAGAAATTGTATTTCTTTCAGGTACTTCCTCCAGAGGTGATGCTGTCATGGCCATCTCCAGCTCCTGCCCCATCAGCTGCTGGGCTGGTAAACCTCTAGACCTGTGCTGGGGTTGTTCCCAACTGAACAGCATTTGGGACACAGGCCAAGCCCAGGCTTGACCTACACCCACCGCAGGCTCAAAGGCTTAAGCTGGCCCTTGAGCTGCATCAGGGAGGAAAACACGCTCATAGGTCCATTTTGTTACACTCTGGGCAAAGGCTCATAAAACTAAGCCAGGACACATGCTGTTTCTGCAGTGCAAGTCAAAACCTCTTTCAGCTCCAAAAATAACACCACTTCATTTAAGGCATTGAAGTCCTCTACAAAGGCAAGTGAACATTTTATCTCATGCCCTGGGCCAGCAAAAGTGAATGTTCTGTCTACCAGAACCAATGAACTTTGGTTTTCTTTGGGGCCCACCTCAATTTTAAGTGCTTTTATTTAGCTAAACCTCTCACTTTTTAAAAAATATACATGCTCTTTAGCACACCACATGGACACTAAGATCACACACCTCTTTTGTCTTCATCCAATCAATAACTCTTTACGTTGTATTATTCATTTACCCATTACACAATATTTCTGTCAGTTATCTGCATACCACTTGTTTTACATATTCTATGAACACACAGGCAGATTTGTGTGTGTTTATGAAGTTCCTTTATCTTAAGTTTATTTATTCCCCCTTCCTTCCAGCAAGACACAAGGAAATCCTCCTAACCAAGAAAATGTCAGTCTTTCAGAAAAAGAAGTTACAAAGAACAAATTCAATGCCCAGTTTGCTGATTGTCAGTCCTCACCTCTCTTCTGTCTCTCCAAAACTCTACTCTCCTCCCACTTCAGAGAGGGGATTTTAACAGACGCTATTTATTCCTGTGGACTGTATTTTATCATGGCAGCCCACTTCCCTCATCACCCTTTACACTTCAGTTTTACAGCCTGAAGCCTCTGTCTGTATGCTAATATTTCCCCAGGCATTCTTCTTTTAAACTGTTGAATGGAGACCTAATTGAAAGCAAACTCAAAATGCTGAAACCTTATTCTGTGTTCCCTGTAAGAAGCAACTACAACAATGCAGATTTAAATGCTTTGAAAGCATGGACTGGATTTGCCCTCCAAGGGATGCTCTACACTAGGACTCTGCCTTGGAGCAAGTGCTGACTTAACAGGGGACATAACTACTGGCACTGGCTGTACTGCAGCTCAGCATTAACTGTCCTCACTGCTATTATAACCAACCGACATGGTCCCTATAACCCTAATCCACCCTTTCATGAACAGCCGCACCAGGACATACTCCAAACTCATCACAGCTTTGGCCAAGCCAGGGTCAGCCCCATACCGCTACTCCTTTTACACAGCTCTCTGTAACCATCTGCTCTTTCCAATGAGCCTTTCTTTCCACCGAGGATATTGCTTTTCCTATTCATGGACGACACATCAACAGTGGCAGGCAGAGAAAGTGGGGATGGTCTACCTCCAGCTTTTCCAGGGGGTTTATCCAGCTCAGTCCCCAGGGGCAATAATGAGGCCTCCCCTCCAGATCCTGTCCTGGAGCAGAACTCCTCCATTGCCCCATTAGCTACTGTAAGCACCATTCCATAGTATTTTCAGCAGGAGAAAAATTGGAGTCAAGGTCCATTTCCAGGTTGAAAACATGATCTCTGTAGTATACAATGAAAGCAATTAGGCAATTTTTTATATGACATATTCACAGGAACTAGCTTATTAATATTTCATTCAGTAGAGGCAAGGTAATTAAAAATAACTCTAATTAGCAACTTTCTATCTTCTTTTCTGATAAAAGCCCAAATCGCCAGGAGTTTATAGAATAAGGCTTTAGATAAGATGTGAAAACTCACAATATAGTTCCAAATCACCCAGTTCATTCAAAAGACATCTGTTCTACAGCATTAGTTTTTTCCTGCTACAAACAGAATATTTTGACATATCTGAAACCACACAGATATTTGTGAGCATGCACCTTTGACTTAGTTCTGATTTTTCTAGCGATACAAAGCGGTAGTCTCCATTCTCTGACCAGGGCCAAGCACTAAAGGAGGGTCTGTTAACAGAACTGAGGAACCATTTTTGCTCTTTTTAGATTATTTTAGAACAGAGGTTGTACAAACATGATTTAAGAGTTTAGGGTGGAGAGGTCTATCATACCCAAGCATCTTAGAAATGTATCAAAAGCTTTGATTAGATTAGGATATTCAAACCACAGTAAGGTTAGGCCAGACCATTTTCCATTTACAAGCTTGTTTTCCTGTAGTTCATCAAAAAGCAGCTAACATGAATAATGGTATCTAGAAAAACTAAGATTTATGACAGTATGAATGGCAACAGCTAGAGCTTGTCTTAGCCAGTAATTCTGATAGATGCATACAGTGCAAAGTGCAAAATTTACTCAAACTTCATGTGGATGTAAATGCTGATGTTTATTTGATAAAGAGCAATTTTTTTAGACAAACTTGAAGTAAGAGAAACAAAGCAGAGGAAGGAGCATACATTTAGACGTGCATGATTTTAACAGTTGGTCTAAGGGAAATAGAACCAAGTTTCCTATTTTTAAAATTTCAGTAACATTTTAATTGTCATGATTCAGCAATGGTTTAAAAAGTGTTAATTTCAGAGCTTATACACGCACACCTTTTTCTTAAATGTTTACCTTCTCTTTCCAGAGGGCAGAGCCATGGGAGCTGTTGTTGGTGGTACAGACAACAAACTCTTCCTTCTCTGCTTCAGGGAAGGAGAGAAGACTTACAGCAGCTCCTATAAAGTCACTTGGTAAAGGTCCTCCTATTCATCCAGCTCAGTGCCAGCCTACTGCTCCATGGCATGCTGCATCAAGGGTATTTAAGGATTCATGTTCTGGGTGTTTGGAAAGGCTCTCCTCATCCTGCCTATGATTAAAGAAGTCTCTAGTAGCTGATCAAGACCACAGGATGAGCATTACTGAGAGGAGCCTACTGTACATCACAGATACGTTTTACTGTCATTTGTGCCCACGAGCCCCATGCCATCTGGCATAGACATGCTGACACACCTGCCTGCACCCGCAGCACCTGAGTGCCAGGCTGTGATAGCACAGGGGCTGCTTGGTGGGAGAGCTACAGCAGCCCTGGCCTGCCAAGAGCTGCAACAGCAAGGTCCTTCCTCTGTGCTCAGAGGGAGAAAAAGAGCCAGCCCTTGCATAAAAAGCAATTATCACTTTAAAAACAAAAAACCAAACCCAAACCTCAACTACATTCAACTCAGTGTTTATTGCTAATCATTACTAATACATTTTGGGTGCACTGCATTATAATAGCAAAGCCATTCAGTATTCATGAGGGCTGGGAACATAGGCTGAAGACCCCACACACTGTCTGAGAAGGATGCAAACACTGTGGCTCCTTTTAATGAGGATGTTTGGCTTTGTGCCCCAGAAGCAGAAAAGCAAACTATTCTGTGTGCTACAAGACACTCTGCTTGTTTGTGCAGCTTGGAAATCTTCCTTGGAAACGGCACCACATTCCTCCTTCCTCAAAGGTTGCTTGGTGGAGTTTGAACAGGACAAGGTGGCTTATAACAACACACACTGCCCTGTGGACACTAGTCACTTGCCACCACACCAGAGGTCTCCCTTATCTTCCCCTGGAAATACTGGAATAGGGCATTACCTCAACTGATGTAATGAAATAGGAACAACTCTGTCATCCTCCAACATTGGCAGCAGGGCCTGACAGCCATTTTCCAGAGACCAACTGACCAGTTCCCCTGTTTGCAAGCTCTCCTCCTGCCTGGAAGTCATTTGCCCTTTAAGCTGAGAATCACATCTTTGGGTTGATTTCCACCGGCCCCATCTTATTCACTGCACTAAGCTCAACCAGGTCCTTGAGCAACAGATCACCTGCAAGCTACAGTCCTGCACCCATACACAGGCTTCCAGCAGTCTTGTCACATCTCTCCAAGCAAAGTAGACCTGCTTGGCTAAGAACAGCTCAGGAAAGCTGGTGCAAAGACTCTGTCCCAAAATTCCTTCTGAAGTCACCAGATCTAAGTGTTATATGGCAACGATGTCATTACCCTAAATGTGAATTAACAGGCTCACGGTGAAAGTTAGAGAGGAAGGATCCCCTTTCTGCATTCATTCCCAGTAACAAGCTTGTGCTTTAGTTTTATACACCGTGATTCTCCAGGGAGATCCAGAAAGGACTAACATATATTTAAGCTCTATAGCTTTCCCAAATTTACAAGAAAAGAACTATGTACATACCATCATATGATTTCCATGCTCTCCCATCACTTCTGCTTTCCTCATTTCATTTACAGAAGTGCCAAAGATAAAAAAAAGCCTCACTTGGTGTGGAAAAGACAATTCCAGAAGAGTTTGAATTCTGCTCCTGCTAAAACTCCACAGCAGTGACCAAATACCATGCCTTCAGGAAAAAACAAGTGTCACCAAAACTAGCTTCTGTGATCTGACCAAACATCTGCTTTCTAATTACTGTATCCTGAGTGTCTATACTTTTAATAACATGAGGAATACTCTGTAGCTCTGTTTTAGAAAGTGAAAGATCGATCTTGGGTCATTTTAATGCAGTCTGCTCTTAGCTATGATATTGCTTCACTGACAGCAATTAACTAAGGCCAGCTGTATAATTTACCCCTTTTTAAATTACAGTGTAGAAACACTGCATAGAGGAGCACATAAAGTGCGTGAGATTTAGCAGTGACCTGGGAGCTCAATCATTAAGCACACAAGGGGGCATATTCTCTTCACTCTGAGTGCATTTCCCATTAATGCTAATAGCACATTGAGAAGAAAATACAGTCCATAAACTTTCATTACTCACTTTCTCCCTTGCTCTTTGACAAAAGAGTTGCTGATGCAGACTCAGAAGGAGGTAATACATCCACTTCTCTCTATACCAGTGCTATAGAAAACCAGAAAGGCTTTTCCTTGCAAGTGCAGACACTCCTACATCTCCCACTGTGGATTTGGTTAAGTCCTGCTTTTAAGCCATTCAGTTCCAGACAGTATTTGAGTGGCACTCACAGATACACTAACAAACACTGCCAGGAAGGACAGTCCTCTCTCTTCCCTCCTCACCTGCTGTCTTCACACTCCTGTGCCCTGCATTACACCAGCTGTGGTGCTTGTCTGGTCCCTTGGAGATGCAATTCACCCCGCCAACTGAGCAGAAAAATAAGAATTTCTCTTCTAGCCTAGCAGAAAACTTGGGTATATCTAAACTTCTTCTCACTGTCAGAGAGGATAATTTTTTCCACCATCAGCTGATATCCTGGTGACGTTCCAAGCGTATAATTATTTGTGGCCATCACATTCCCATAACACTTCTCTGTAAGATAAATCTTTTTTATTTTATGTCCCAAACGAACTATGAAAGAGCTGCCACATGTCACTTTTCCAGTGGCCAAATGTTGCTGATGGATAAGGTAGCTCTGAACAAGGAAAAATACTGGCCCAATAAGAAGAAAAATTTCAGGTGTTGAAATGTCTGCTTTGGGTATCATTACACAATTCACACACAAGTGGGAGATCTGGTGATTTTTGACAGGTATGAGGGACCTGTAATGGTGAAGTTGTGACAGCCTTTCAAGGAGAAGCATTCAGCAGCAAAGGCAGTTATGGGGCAAGACAGTCAGCAGAGCTGTAGACAGAGCAGCAGCCTCTGCCAGCAAGGGAAGAAAAATAAATTTTGGGAGGGCTCCCCAGGATGAAGGTGCCCTGCCTCCCACAGCTCCCTGGTATGCCAACAGCTGCTGTCAGAGCTCAGAGCTGAAGCTGTCATCCTTGAAGCCCAGGGCTGGGCAGGACACTCAGTGCTGGCACAGGAGCCCTATTTGCCCTAGCTGGACAGCCCATTTCTGCTCCCTGCTCATCGGTCTCTGCAGAAGAATGGGAACTGCAGGCAGAGGGGCTTTGCTCCATGGTGCTTCTGCCAGTTCTGCCCCTCTCTGCACCCCTGGTTCACCTGTGCAGTTACACAAGCTCCCTGCCACTCAACCCAAATTTTTCACCAGACTAAAACAACTGGCAAGTCTGTTTACAACTTAATAACCAAGTAAAGAAAAAGCAACATACAAAAAAGCACTCAATATACTATAAAAAATAAAAGGTTTGGAAACTTACACATGGAAATCTTTAGCTTGAAAACATCTGGAGAAATAGCCTACTAAATAAATGGTCTTACTCAAAAATAAATAATACAAACATACCTGAAACAGCTCTACTGCATCTGAGCATTCCCCCAAGCCATTCAAGGGTGCCAGGGTGGATAAACATTGCACTTACCCATTTGAGCCTTTTCCCTTTTTGCCTAATATCCAGCCTTCCTTGCATTCGCACTCAGCCCATGTGCTCACCTAGCAGCAAGAGACACTCCTAACAAGGGACCATGTTTCACACAAGCACATGCTTTTCAAGTGGAAATGTTGCATAACAAATGAATTTCAATAATAAGACTAACACTATATTAGTAAACATAACTCTAACATTTAGCAGAGGAATATAAACATCCCCAGAACACACTCACCTAGAGACAGATGCAACAGATGCCTTTATTAACCTGGAATATATATCACAGGTTTAATGGAAACAGCTGCACCATAAAGAAGGTGGTCTGAGTTATGGGAGGTTTGCTCCCTGGCAAAGGAGGTTTCACCTCAACAAGGCTCTGCTTGCAGCAGCTGAAGCTGATCAGAGACCTGGGCTTGGGGATGCAGAACTGGGGTAGCCTGTGAGCAAGCAAGCACTCAGTGCAGGTGTCCCCAGTGGCACACTTCTTCATCCAGCTGCTGTCCTTGCAAGCAGGTGCTGCCAGTCACTTTGTTTTGCCATTAGGCAGAGCCCCCATCTCCCTAAGTAGGGGCAGCATGCAGAGCTGCTCTGCCCCCCTCTTCCCTCTCAGCCAGCAAGCACCAGCCTGCCTGACCACAGAATCCTACTAGTGTGCATACATGACACCTTTTCATTTTAGTGGGGTCTCACACTATATGAAAGGGCAAAATAGGTTCTATTGAATCAAAAGCTTTCAGCAGCTCACACTTCAGTACAGAAGTGGAAAGCTTTATGGAGGTAACATTTGCTGTCCATTATCACACACAAATTCCTCTTAAAATTCACCTGCTATGCATGAACAGGTAGAGAGTGCTGACACTGTAAGGCATGTAAAACCAATGCCTACATGAGCAGTTTTCATATTAAGCAGGTCCTCAGAAACACCAATAAACTAGAAGGAGCTGGTGAAGTCTGGTGTTGAATGCTGGGTGCTTTTTTTTTTATTTTGAGGGGAATTTTTTTCCTAATTATAGGTCAAAAATAGTTGTTGTAATGAAATAACTTGACTTTCAGAGCTACTGAAATCCATAAAATCTCTGAAAGGTTCAAGACTTCAGAAATCCAGGTTATTCCTTTTCAGGCCTAGCTTTAACATGGATCATTTTAAAAAATAATTTTATTTTAGTTTCTTTGGCAGCTATTTTAGGAGACATTTCATAGTCTATCCTGACACTTGATCATTCAAATCAGCGTTAAACCTATCACTTTCACCGCCAGTACATTTACTCCAAATTGGAAAGTGAGCATCTTATATATTTAATCACTGACCATAGTCCTTGTAAGGTGATGCTTTCACTTGTAATACAGCACATGTGCTAGAGATAGACTGGAAACTACTTTTAAACACTCAGTGTTCTCTGTGATAGTATCAATGATCAAAGGTGCAGAGAAATTTTACTTATAAATTAATAAACCAGGTTTTAAACCACAGATATGGAGCAACCAGAACCAGAAAGCTCTCATTCGTGAAACATAAATCAGCATTTTCAATTTCTTTTCCCACCTAGCTAATCACAAACAGTAATGAACCATGGACAAAAAACTTAATGGCTTCTTGGGGAAAAAAATCAATGCCAAATTGGCCTATTTAACCAATTGATAGTGATTGCATAAAAAACATTATCTAAACTTCAGTTTTCTGACTAATTACTGTAAAAGGGAAGGCATGAAACTAGGAAAAAAAGGTGAATGAATTAATGATATTTTTATGGAAAAACCTACAAGGGAAATTGAAAAACCTCATCACAGTGATGTTGATATTCCCAAGATTTTCCAAGCTGTATGAATTTTTATCACAAATCACTCACATACAAATATTTACTTTCTTAGTAGACATTCTTCCTTGAATGAACGCTAAAGTGTGTACCAAAGCAGAAGGTTATAAGTTAATTGCTATTGTAATTTCTACTCAATTATTGCCTACGCTAAAGCTGTCATGCAGTAAAGGCGGGAGAGAGAAATACTACCACTAATGGTGAATTTCCTGGCTTTTATCACAGTGTCAAAACATTATCATTCTGTAATCACAGGCTTTCATGCAAAATAGCTCAAATGGCAGCAAAGTCCTGATACAAAGCAGTTTTAAATATCAGCTTAGTGATGGCAAGGAGCAGGATTAAGCACTTAAGCACTGCTTAAGTTTTTAGTAAGCTGTTACTTAGAGGAACTCCCAACCTAAGCGTGGGCCAACTTTTCCATTACATGGGGAGACAGGCTCCTCCAAGGGGCTTCTGAATAGCTGTGCTCTGCGTAGGCAGCAGGAGGGTGGTGGGAAAGAGGAGGACTGATTCTGTACACAAGCATGCTGGTTTTGGCTGGGATAGAGTGAATTTTCTTCACATTAGCTAGTATGGGGCTGTGTTTTGGATTTGTTAGTTCCTGCTGAGCAGGGCTTGTACAGAGCCAAGGCCTTTAGTGCCCCTCACCCCATCCCACCAGCGAGGGGCTGGGGGGCACAAGGGGCTGGGAGGGGACACAGCCGGGGCAGCTGACCCCAACTGACCCAAGGGATGTCCCACACCATATGGTGTCACACTCAGCATATAGAGCTGGGGAAGAAGGAGGAAGGGCGGGATGTTGGGAGTGATGATGTTTGTCTTCCCAAACACACCATTAGGTGTGATGGAGCCCTGCTTTCCTGGAGATGACTCAACACCTGCCTGCCGACAGGAAGGAGTGAATTAATTCCTTGTTTTGCTTTGCTTGCGTGTGCGGCTTTTGCTTTACTTATTAAACTGCCTTTACCTCAACCCACGAGTTTTCTGACTTTTACCCTTCCGATTCTCTCCCCCACCCCACTGCAGGGGGGAGTGAGTGAGCGGCTGTGTGGTGCTTAGTTGCTGGCTTGGGTTAAACCACTACAACAGCGAATTTGGCACTTCTGTCTGATGGATATTCACTGCCATGAAGCCTTTCCTGGAGTTCAGCTTCAAAGTTTGGGGCACAGGAATCCTGGCATCCATGAAGATCGCACAAAACCAAGTTTACACTGCTTTCTTGTGCCTCAGGTTTCTAAACCCAAGTTATCCTTGGAGTGCTCTTGCTAATAGACATCAGGGTTGCTCTCTGGCTTTGTGAGTATTAAAGCTGTCTCTGTTACATGACGAACCCCAACTAAGGACGCTGGAAGAGATCTGGATGACAGTACTTCTTGGGGTGAGATACGTTCTCCTGGGAAGGGGGAACACACACTCAAATCCCACTTTGTAAAGAAGTAATTTCACCCCTAAACCAGACCAGTGTTCCAACCTGTTGGGAAAGGCTTTTCCTCCTCAGGCTCAACAAATCTAGCTCATGGTTTCCTTAGCACCTGCTGAGACTCAGCTCTTACTGTTTTGTGAACTATCTTAACTTCTAAAATAAGCTCAAATGAAATGTGTTGCAATTATGTCACTTCTGTAGTTTATTTTTGGTTAAAACTAGTTATTTAAATGTGTCAAATTTATGAATAACTTTGACCATTCTGCTGCATAAATATTTCAATAGGAAAAAATTCTACACCAGTTCCACAGCTGAATTCATCAATTCCTTTCAACCTCAGTGCCATGCTTTCTGCTCTGTCACAGTTCGGCCCGGGAACAAAGTAATCTGAGACATACAGAGAGGGCAGGCAAGAAGACATGATGTTAATGGATCATGACAGCAAATAATGACACATCAATGTATTATTATATTAATACACCCACAGCTACCCAAAGCTGCAATCATTAAACAGCAGCTGAATCTACCTATCCAACTGCACATTGATTGCACACCTTCAGATATGGACATTTTTGTACAGCATTTGCAAATCCCTGAGACAGAATGTCAGATTAGCATTTGTTATTTTTAATCACATTAGGCAAGCACACATACTTGCCATACCTCTGCTCATGTAACCTTCACTCCACAACAGGAGGTTCTGCACCTATCTACAGACCTTTGTATGTCTCATTAGGATTTGCTTTCTGCAGAAACCACTGGCGCTCACAGCAAAACTTCACCAAGACACAGGCCCTCTTCTAAGAAGCAGTGTTTATTATAGATGTATTTATATGCCTCAGCAGCTCTTTCCCCTTAAGTCACTCAGACATGATTCTTTCCCTGGAAATTAAGCATGAAAGTGTGGGAAACTATTCACAGCTTGATGACTGCATTTCCTTATGTCTGCGAGCCAAATTACTAGGAGTGGGTGAATACACAGAAAGCTCATTTACAAATTAGGCTGTTAGAAAACTTGGATCCAAAAAGAGGCATCTGTGTGTTCTCTGCCTTACAAATACTCATGTTAGGGTGCCTAAAACTGCGTGTTTCTTTGGGTACTGGGTGATATTAATGTACAAAGAGGTTTTCTTAGACGCTTTGTCTAGAAAAAAGCACAGACATTTATAAATAATTTCTTCTGATTCTGAAATGTCCAAAGAATATCACAGGGTCAAACCATCCAACCATTACCAGACTTCCTAGTCCTGGAAACCAGATCAGGAGGGGAGAGTATGCAGGACTGTACAGTTCCCAGACTGGGTGTTGGAGCATGTCCAATATTGACCATTTTTCCTTTGAATTTCAGGATAAGCCTCCCCAGTTAAAAGGTAATGATAACAGAGGTGTGTAACTGATACGTTCCCCCACTGGTCTTACAAGCAGTACTGCAGTTTTCAAAGTACTTGCTGTAGCAACAAAGAAAAACAAACCTCACAAACCTAAGAAAAGAATCCAGCCAAATGGCTGAAGTCTTGCATTAAATCCAGCTAAGAGGCAAACTTCCAACAACTGTTAATTTATGGGGCTTATAGCAGTGACTACCAAATCCTCTGAGCACTCTACACACAGAGATTAAAGCCTTCCAAGCCAATGTGAGTTAGGGTTTAGTTACTAACTCATCAAATTACATGGAATTGACATGGGTGAACTTCCTTGTCTGCTTTCAAAACCCCAGCTTTTATGTTTATGCTCTACAGCTTTTATACATGACTCAACCAACATCCAGGAATCCAAGGTTTTAGACTTTTTTTCTTCACTTAGGATCAGATTTTGTCACCAATACCACATGTATTACAGATCATGGCAAGACGAGTAGCTGAAATCAATTTTTTCATAAGAGCCACTTCTTTGTTTGAATTAATTCTTGGGGTAACGAATAATTTACTTTACCATTAGAAGGCATGACAAGCACCAGAACTTGCAGCAAGTCATCATTAAAAACAACAGATGTTTTATGCACACTATTGAAGAAAATTTAAGCCTAATATATCTGTGTGAAAGCCAGGCTTTCACTGAGAAAACAGTAAAATATATGTCCAATTGAGAGGGTCTCTTGTATTTTGCAGGTCTATGCTGGCGGTATGTACTTCCCCAAATTATTATCTTTAGAGATAAACAACAACAGAATCAAAAAATATTTTTTTGTATCATATTTTTTAAAGGCAAAAATCTTTAAAGGCATAATTTGCTGTTAGTTTATATTGTTAGAAGAGCAGGTATTTTCATTTAAAACTTTATAATGGGAGAAAGCCAAATAGCTTGTTATGGAATCCCATACTGATCTCACGTTTATTTGGTTTATAAGCTGGTGTTAAGCTTTGCCCTACAAGCTGAATCCCATCACCTGAGAAGCTCTCAATTCTCCCATGCCTTCTCAAGTCAAAAATAGAATAATGATTTGGGGATTTTGTTGATGTGGAATCATAGATTGCTCATTTAGAAATTATTACAATACAATGAATATCCCATTATACATTTTTCAAACAAAAAGTTTTCTGGTTAAAAACTAAGACACATTATGAAAAATACCTTGCTTTTGAGGAAAACAGCGGTGAACTTTTCAATTGGGAATTTTGGGAATTAATTTGGAAAAACTGAATATTGTTTCCAGCATTATATCAAGAGTTTCACATTATTTTATGTGATGTTTAAGTCTCTAAGTTTCTGATGAGCACTGACATACAAAATCCTTATATTTTCTTTAAAATAAGGAAAACCATTGCTATCCAGAAACAACTGAAAACCTCTTCAGCTTACCTTCTTCTAGGTCAAGGCTTTTTTCCACTGTATTTTCACAGGTTCCTTCCAGGGGCGATATCTTGTTCTGCAGGCCCCCTCTGACCTGCCTGTCCACAGGCCAGCCTGGGGTGAGGGTTATCAGAGCTGCTCCCTGTGCAGGAGTCTTTCACCCTTCTCATTTCATCCTACCAAGAGCCTGAATTCTTCCCAGGACATACAGCAGAAGTCATTTTTAAATGAAGGACATACAGAAACCAACATGTCTATCAGTGCCTTGGGTGCCTGTGCCCAGACACTGGCAGCAGAGCTGCAGGGCCTTTGTGAGGAAAGGCCCGGGCTGGCCAAGGCAGCTGGCTCATCATGTTGCAGCTGGCCAAGGCCAACCCTCCACAATTAGAGAAATTCAGCAGTTTTTGATGAAGAGGTAGGATTGTGTTTCAGTTTCCTCACAGTTGGTGTATTTAAGAACAGCAAAGAGAAGGGGCAACAATCTCCTTACATATGTATTCAGAACAATATTTCCAGTAACAGGTAGTTGTTCATACTACTGGCCCAGTTTCACCCCAGCAACGAAAAGGAAACAAATGCTTCCCTGATGTTGCTTACACCCATTTGGATACTGCTGTTAGGCTTGATCTCCTGTCACAGGACTCTCCCTCTCTCACAGACAAAAAAAAAACCAACCCTATAGACAAGAATTTGCCTTTCCAAGTGAGTTCTTGCCCAGCAGGAGACATCAGGCATGCCTTCCTATCTTGTTCAATTCTTTCTCATGAATCAGCAACTGGAAATGTACCACCTCAGCTCAGACAGCAGGCTGGACCGTAACCTTTTAAAAATTTTGCTTTTAGTTAGTTGACTCATCTTTTTTACACAAATGTTGCCAGGACTATAAATTGGGGAGAGCAGGAAACGCTCATCATGTTGCAGAACAGCAGAAAGGTCACAGCGGTCCCTGCTGGTGCCTTAAACAGGCACTAGAAAAGACATGAAAGGTAGATGCAATGGCAAAGCCTGCAGCAAAGGTGGAGAATGACACTTCAAACTATTTTTTTGACAAGTGGTGTTTCAGTAAACAGAATCATTCCTGTCTGAAAACATGCCATGTGATCTTCCAGCACGAGCCCTCTTGAGCCAGCAACAGCAAGATGAATTCCTGTGTGGTCAGTTGTTGTACATCTTCACTCATGACACAAACAAGTTCACTGTTAAATGCCCATTCCTCAGTGATTTATCTTGGCTCTCAGGAAAAAGAGATCCAGTTATGTGTGTGGGAAATCTGAAGTGCTGAGACAGAACATAGCACTGCAACAAGCCATGTCCTCCAACCAGCATTGTCCCACCACATCGTATGAGGGAATACAGACCTTTTACACCAAATTTATAGGTGTTCTTCCGAGAAAGGTTGGACTAGACGATCCCTGAGGTCCCTTCCAACCCGTGATTCTGTGATTCTGTGACTTTGAAAATACCAGAAGACCCTCTGACTCTGAGAAAACAATGCTATGGAGAGGTGTGGGTAAACTAACAGGGCAGAGACTATCAGGACTAAGCAGGGAACAGATTTTGCATTTCAACAGCTGAAATACAAAACTTCTAATTTAGCTAAGGATTAATCTAAAACCATTGGCTTGAATAAAAAAGAAGTGGATTTGGGGGTTTTTGTTTGATTAAAAAAAAATAGTACTTTAAGTATTTACCATAATTGTAATTTCCAAATCATTCTTTAAAAGTCATTGTGAAATGGTTTAATATTTTCAAAAGTCATCTATTCAATTTTCTAGTTGTCCTGGTTTCAGCTGGGGTAGAGTTAAATTTCTTTGTATTAGCTAGTATGGGACTATGTTTTGGAGTCTTGCTGGAAACAGCGGTGATAATGTGGAGATGTTTTGGCTGTTGCTAAGTAGCACTTACACTGGTCAAGGACTTTTTCAGCTCCCCGTACTCTGCCGGGTGCACAAGAAGCTGGGAGGGGACACAGCCGGGACAGCTGACCCCAACTGACCCAAAGGGATATTCCATACCATACGGCGTCAGGCTCAGTATATAAAGCTGGGGAAGAAGAAGGAAGGGGGGACGTTTGGAGTAATGGCGTTTGTCTTCCCAAGTAATTGTTATGCGTGATGGAGCCCTGCTTTCCTGGAGATGGCTGAACACCTGCCTGCCCATGGGAAGTGGTGAATGAATTCCTTGTTTTGCTTTGCTTCCGCGTGCAGTTTCTGCTTTACCTGTTAAACTGTCTTTATCTCAAACCATGAGTTGCCTCACTTTTACTCTTCCGATTCTCTCCCCTATCCCACGAGGGGGGAGTGTGCGGGCGGCTGCGTGGTGCTTGGTTGCTGACTGGGGCTAAACCGCGACACTAGTCAAAAACTATTTGCCTGGTACTATCTAGATTTGTAAAACTATTGTGAGTCTCCAGCTGATACTTAGGTTTCACTTCAGGCTTGGGACAGTGCAGGGCAAACCTGGCTCCACTGAAATGGTCAACAGTTGAGCAAGGGCGTGGAGGCATTGAGGTGGAAGCAGCGAGTAGAGCAGCACTGGCAGATGTACAATAACACCAGATCAGTGAAGTTCATTTATTTCTATTTTCTTCACTGTTCTTTAAGGACCACGGTGTCATAAAGGTCTATAAATTGCACTTTCCTCATTGTAATTTCAGTGTTTTCCTGCCATGCATGCTCAGGAAGGACAGAAGCAAAAATATGCTCCTGAAGTATATATTTACAGTCCCTCTGTTTAATGCCACATTAATAAAGGGCTCAGTTTAGGCTTTGCTGATATTTTAAAAGAACATACATTAATTCTATGAATTACAGGTCACATCTTGTAATATATTTAGAATTGTTCAAGACTATCCTAAGAAACCAAGGCATTTAATTAGAAAAGAAATTACCTTAGTCTCTTTATGAGCTTTTAAAAAATCTTTTAGAATCTATCTGTGTGTTTAAGCTGTATTAATATCTTCAGAAAACGAGTATCTTTTGATAAGGTAGAAACAATTTCTCCAACTTTATATATATATAACAATGTAAGGGGGGGTTTTTTGACTGTCAAAGACACATTTATAACTTTGGGAACCTCAGCTATTCCCTAGTCAATGGCTTTACAGCACCAAGACGGTTGTGAAAGCTTATTTATGGCAAAGCATCGACAGGTGCTCTTTGACTTTGCACAGAAAAAGATAGAATTGATCTGGCTATTTTTTTTTTCCTGAAGGAGAGTTGAGACCAAGAGAAACATTTGGTCAAGAAATTTCATAAAAGGTAAAAAAAAGCTACTGAAAATTATCTTAAGAGCAGTATCACACAACCAGCCCTCACAACAAATACTGCCTCTGGTACATGACACTCACTTACCATTTTTGTAATATGTGCTGGAGAATTTTACTTAGAAAATTTCAAAGGTGACAAACATTTTATTAGCCCACAGTTAAATAGCAAATTAATTGGAAAAAAACATTAAATCAAATAGTATCTTTCAGAAGGTGCCCAGAAGGTCTAATCTAGAAGAATTGAAAGCATCAATGGAAATGGAAGTTTCTTGTCCCAACCTACATTTGTAACTAGGCCTAATTAAATCACTTCAGAAGTGGAGAACTAACTTGAGTGTTGAATGCCCATTTTCTAACATCTTAAGGTCAGTTTAAAAGTCAGCTAAAACTTTTCTAAATATCTAAAATGTATATCTATAAAATTTAAAAGCTGATTAATTACTTCAGCAGTTTCTGCACAGGACCTATACTAGCTTATATATTACATCAGTCAAATCATTGCAAATGATAAGCGAGCTCAAAAGACACGCACAATTTTTGTTAATAACCTGTTCAAAATTATATTTAAAGAAAAAATGCAAGACTTTCATGGGGCCAATTAATTATGTTATGCACAACATCTTCCTGAAGATACAAACAATATTCATTAATTGATTTCCATATATGCATGCAACTTATGTTTGAGGGAATATTTTAATTTAATTAAGCTCTTCACCATTGAAAGATGTTAGTGTAATCTTAATGATCTAGCAGTGAAATTGGAAATGAACCACAGACTCATTTAGACTGTCAAACACATATTAAATGGAATAATTTGTAATTCCTATGATTTGAGTTGGATACACATCATTGACCTGTAGCTGCAGCATTGTATTTCTTTACCAGTAATCTCCAACAATCAATAGTGTCTCAGAAGAAAGCCATATTACATATGTGTGCACTGCATCATTCAATTCATCTGACAGTCTCCCTTATCAGACTGTGCTTTTAACTGCTTACAGCTGGGATTTTTAAAGATACATGCCTGCATCAAAATGTCATGGAAAAAACAGAAATTGAAAAAAGTATCAAGGCAAAAAAAGCCCATATGTTTTTGATCATGGGTAGGGTTAAAATACATTATTTTCTCTGAAAAAACTCCTAGAAGATTAAGGAGGAAACATCTTGCTGTGCACTAAAATACACAGAACTGCATGGGGAAGAAAGGATGGATTTGCTTATGACGTATTTGCTCAGGGCACTAAATTAAAGCTCTGCTAGTGTATATAATTATAATATTTTCTAACCTTCTGAGAGCCTTGCTTTACAATTTATGCAACTTTTGTGTTGCACAGCACATGTTCACACAAATGTTACAGGCTCTTAATAGCAAGGTTCAGAAATCAAACACACTTCTGAGGGCACCATAGCCTTCATTCTCCTGTCTCAAACTTATGGAGCCATTCGCTGCTGGGAGATGCAGGTTTCCTCATGCCCACCCCAGAAGGTCCCCTGCTTTCCCTTCTGTTCCCTCACAAGGTGGGCTTTCCCCATGACCTCTATGCCTTCCATCTCCCAGACCAGACTCTTCTTTAGCAGGTCTTCCTACCTGAGAGTTCCTTCTTCTAGGTTCTTACTTTGATATTGCCTCCAGTTTAGCTCCTTAATTTAACTACTGGCTCGTTCTTAGCCATTTAAATCCTCAATCTACCTCCTCCACTCCCCCCTTACTCCCACAGCTCTAGGAACACCTAAAGCTAGGAAACCCCTTTCTCTTGTGAGTTATGCAGGCTTTCCTTCTCCCCAGTCCCAACCATGCATCTACACTTTTCCAACTGAAGCCAGAAGTTTTGCCTGTTGTCCAAACTGGCTATGATTATGGCAGTACTGAGCCCAAGATAAAGAGGAATGTCTAATGATTCACACTCAGAGCTTTGCTACCCATACAGCTTACAGCTACTCCCTGAGTTGCAGGAACTAAGCCTCATTGCTAACACAACCCTTCATTGCAGTGCAGCTGTCACAGCAACAAGCATCTCAGGGTGGGTGCCCTCACTGACTCTGAAATACATCTTAAGTATCTCAAGTCAGACAGTCCAAACATAACCCACCTTGAAACACAGCACCTTTGTCTGAAAACATAGCTCTTCACTTTTAAAAGGTGTAAGTGGCATAAGGTTTTCCAAAACGGAATTGCTACCCAGCTTCAATTCTAATATGCTAAGCCTGAGTACATAAATTCTCAGTGAGTGAAATGATTGACAGGATTTACAAAGTATGTTAGCTCTGAATTACTGCACTGTCTCATGGTTCAAAGAAGCAATTAAACTTGATACAGTTGGGAGAACAAATAATCCCAAAGTGGAAAGCACGCTTTCAGTTTTCAATGTAAACAAAAAACCAAAAAACCCACAAACACACACACACAAAAAAGAAAGCAGCCATAAGAATGATGTGGTAACATACAGATCTAAATCACACATGCTGTTTCTGCTTCTGTATAATTTTGCTGCATTGCTTAATAGGAAAAATTCGAAGTGAAGAGCTGTCACCAACTTCCACTGACCTGCATCTCATCCTTTCTTACAAATTAGCAGAACTGTAACGCTACAACTATTACAAGCTTTTTAAACACTTAAAATAGGCCATTTATTACTTTCCACCTTTGGCCAGCAAGTTAATTCTGCAAATACTGCAAACTGATTCCAGTAGAGAAGAGAGAGGTTGGTAGTTCCTTGGTATGACCTTCTCTATTTAGAAGGGTTTTCTTTGCAGCAGAAATTTGTCATCACAGCACTAGTTCCAGCCACTCTGCCAGAATATCCCATTTCCAGCCAAAATATCACATCTGTATTTTTGAATTAACCTTCTCAGCTTAACTGAAGGTCACTTAATTTTCTCCTTCAGCATCATTTAGCCATTTTTCCTCACAATCCCCAGAACCTCATGCTACTTCCAGTTCCTGCCATTTTTAATTTTCCTTCACATCTCATCAAATGCTCTTTCAGTTTTTTCACATTTCTAGTCAATTCTCTCCTAACTGATCTTCTGGTTTCCTGGTTCCTGTAGGTCTTGGCTGAAGTTTTTCCTCTACTTATGCCATTCAGGATGCAGATGGTTGTACAAGCTCTTCTCTACCACTGTAGAGTTAGTCTTGAAACAGGCCCATGCACAAAGGCTGCACTTCAGATCTGCACACAGACATCATTGCCTGAGAGTGAAACATCCAAATGTGCACTGCCTGGTGTGTCCCCTGAGGGCAGGCTCCCGTGTCAGCCTCCACCACAACCTGAGTGTCCAGACAGAGCCGTGAGACTCCTTGTGTGCAAGCCCAGTGGTCCCTTTTCCTTTATTCTCCCTGACAAATCTCCAGAGTCAATGAGGACACCACAGGCTGAGTTCTTACCTGCTCTGCTGCTACAGGAAATCTCTTGGTCCAGAATACAGTAAAGAAACTCAGTGAGTGTGGGTTTTTTAACATTTTCCTATCATGAAGAAAATCAGCTGGTGATGTATCCTACCCTTTTTGGTTTCGTGCCATCTTCTAGAACAGGAAGTTTCGCCAGAAACTTCTTTTCAGCTAGGAGCACCTATTGACTTCTACCATTTTCTGGTACAGGATGGCAGGTCTGATAAAAAATTTAAATGGTAAATATTTGACTGTTTCAAAGTAAAGGAAAGATTTGCTAAAGATACCCCCAAAGTAATTTTGGATTAATTTGTTTTCTTGTACTTCAAATAAAAGCATGCTTTTATAGTAATGTGTCACAGAGTTGAGAGTAAATGTCAGCAAATCCTATAATGAAGCCTGCTGTATTTGCATATGCAGTTAATACTGCATATGGTAGCATTCAGTTAGTTATCTCTTTAAACAGTGTTCAGTACTCTGCATTTCAAGAAGTAACACACCATGCAAAGCTTTGAAGTGCTTTACAAACATATTTCATTAATCTTCAACAACTTCTTGTGGTGCGCACTATCATCCTTACTCTACCAATGTGTAAAATTTTGCACAGAGAATTAATGTACAGTTTTTCAAAGGCATTTAGTGCTTAATGCTTAATAAGGCTTAAAAACCTGGTCATACATCAAGGTTCCAGAAGGAAACAGAAGATGTCCAAACACTAGCAATAGAAACAACAGAGGCATGGGAATATTCCCACAAGAGGAGAGATCAAATAGAGAAAAGCTAGTTAAAAGAAAATGAACGTATGGTGAAGGAGGCATAAGCAACCAGAGCACAACTTGCCAGTGTCTCTTCCCTCTTCATCATGGTTTAACAGAAAGCTGCAAGTGGAGGTGCACTCAAATTCAAAGGCAGGTCATTTAAAAAGGAAACAATACTGCATATAGCTAATGCAAACCCATGATCACAAGACCTCTGTAGGGCAAGAAAGGGCTGGGGCCTGGGCCAGACCCGGGGGGACAGTGCCAGGCACAGGGTGAGGCAGAAGTCCCCACCCCAAGGCTTGGCAGTAGCATGTCCCCTCCACAAGACTGTAGCTCTGGCTCAGGCTCTCCACAAGCTGCAGAAGTCAGCGTGAGCAGCAGCTCTCAGTGAGCTCCCCTCACCACCCTGATCATGCCTGTTCCCTCCGAAAACACTTGTGCTCCAAATAAATGCATCATGCCTTCCTCCTCCATCACCCTGCATAGGATACAAACAAGCAAAGATATACCATTATGTTTGCTAAAATATATTGCTGGAATCAGACCTGCTTTAGGTGATTAACAAACACTACACCATGCAGGGTTTGGAAAGTACCCCCCAGATGAGCATATAAATTCACAGCTGTTGGGAGGATTTTATACTTTTATTTTTAACCCTACCACTTCTCTTGCACTGAGGTTTCCTGCTCCTGCCCCTGCAGCTGTCACCATAAGAGTCATTAGGTCACCAAGGAGAAACACTTGAGATGACTGATGGCATCTGTGCCTTTCAGAAGAATAGTAGGAACAAAACAGGCTTGCAGCCAGGGCTGAGTGGCCTGCAGTTTGCAGACAACCTTCCCAAGTGCTCTGAAGAAGGTAATCTGGCCTGTTGTCACGAAAGTTGTAAGGCAGGGAATTATTTGATTGCTGAAAGCATGTGCTTTCTGAAATCAACAGGAAGACTACCTCAAAGATAAACATCTGAAACCCATACTGTAGGAGAAGGTGCTAGCTAGGTTAAAAAGAAACCTTGGTTCCTATCACAGTAGAGAGTTTAATAATCAAGACTGCCAAATTGGGAAGGTAAGGGGAATGCAGCTTTTTTGTGAGTGTGCATGTGAAAAAATGACCTTGAGCAACAAAGACAGCAGCCTCTAGGAAGTTGTAATATGCAGATGTGCCTGGGAAAATCATCATATTGCCAAAAAGGTTGTCAAATTCAGTAGGTTTTTTTCACATAGGATATGGAAAAAGCCAACTAGAAAAGGGGTCATCCAGACTGGATTATAACCAGAAGTATGAAAACTGATAAAATTGATGACATAGGACTAGATTCTTTGATAGGGAAGGAGGACGCTACACGATACTTAGATAAGCCAGAGGTTTTGAAATTGGTTGGGCCTGATATAATTAATCCTTAGCTAATGCAATCTCAGGGCTGTTAGCAGTTATTGGCAACCCAGTGTTGAAGAACAGGGATGAGGTGCAGAAAACTGAAAGAAGATAAATACATTTCCTGTCTTTACAAAAGGTGGAGGATGAGGAGATGGGGAATTAGATATATATCAGCTTAGCTGCAGTTCCTAGAAACAAATAAACCCAAAAAATTGTTAAGCAGAGGGAAAATCACAAGAAAATGAGTGGCTGCCCAATTGGATCTGTTCAGAGTAATTGGTGTCAAACCAATACTGTTTCCCTCAGTAGGAAGACAATAGATTTTGTGTCACATCTTGATTCCTCTAAAGCTTTCACAGTATTTCATCTCACTTTCTTGTATATCAGCTAAGAAAACACACTCTGGATGAAATTACTAGGGGGTGGATGCAGGACTACGTGAAAAACTACTCAGAGTAGTGTCAAAGGTTCATTCTCAAAATAGAAGATTAAAAAAACCTGAGCCTCATGGGAGGCTGTCTTAGGTCTGGTATCAGTCATTATGAATGGCAGATGAATTAGTGTACTTACTAGATTTGCAAATAATACCAAGCTAGAAAAAGGGGGAAAATAGGTTGAAGGTCAAATGTATATCTAAAATATATCTTAAAAGTTCAAGTCTGAAAACAAACAAAACCAGTTTCTATTGAATAAGAACAAATGCAGAAATCTATACCTATGCTGCAAAAATCATCTGCACAAATGTAGGGCAGGAAAGAATTTTACTGGTATTAGAGCTCCTTAAAAAAATTCAAGAGCTATAAAGGATCAAAACCCATATGTTACAAAAAAAACAACCAAATGCTATTCTAGAAGTACAAGCACAGAGGTAACTTGCAAGACAAATGAAATAGCTCTTCTACTCTTCTCCACACTAACAAGGCCTCAGCTGGAGTACAAGATCCAATTTTGGGTCATGCACACCCAGAAAGATAAAAGCCAATTAAAGAAAGTCCAGAGCAGTGAGAATGATCAACAGCCTAATAAGACCTAAACAAACTGTGGTTGCTTAGGAAAGGAGAGACCAAAAAGAGATGGTTAGTACACAAAAGACTGGTGCAGAGGATGAGGTTAATCTATTCTAAATGTCCTTGGTGGATGAGAGAAGTAACAAACTTCAAGTTTAGCAAGGAAGAATCAATTTGGTAAAAGTAAAAAACTTTCCACTAAAGAAAGTAACAAAACACTGAAACAAATTGCCAAGAGACTGTGAAGCCTCTGTGTTGGGAGGGTTTTATGAACAAATCAGAAAACAGCTGCCAGAAGCAGCCTTGGGGCAGATACATGGATCAAATTGGGTCCACAGGAGTCTACGCTATTGCAATGTCTCTGCTGCCTTATGCCCACACTGCAGTCTCCCAGCTCGCTTTCATACAAACCATGGGAAAATAGTCGAAAGCAAACACATATTCTGTATTTGGTATGTAAACTACCTAAAAAGGATATCTTCCCCTTTCCTACTGAAGCCCTTCCACACCTTAATACAATGCCCTAAGTGCTATACATACCTGTAGATCTTAAGGGATGTTAAGAAATGGGATAGATAAAATTCCCAGCAAGAATGTGCAAAGTCACACAGAAAGTCAGAGCCAGAGCAAATAACACTCCTTCCTCTGGCTCAAGCACCCTTGCTGTTGCAGCTGTTCACTCTCCCCTCAACTATTTTAATATGGATGTACAACATTCATTAACCTTTCTCACCAGACCAGAAAACTAAAATCCAACTCCACTTTCCTGAGCTGCTCAGGAAGTTACTGCTATCTTGTTCCCATGCATAAATTTAGACCCAATTTAATTTTCTGGACAGTAAATTGTTAATTATCAGAGTTCAGGCAATGGAGCTAGATGTTACAGAATTACAAGCTCTGTAACAGCTAGCTGCCACAGTCTGGGACACGTCCATCCTGACTACCCTCTGCTAGAATTAGCACTCACTTTACACCACAGAAAAACAAACAAACAAACAAACAAACAAAAAACCAACAAAAATCCTCCAACACATTTCTACATCTCTGGGCCCAGTTCCCCACACCATATCTGAACACAAAACCAGGCTCAGCAATGAACTGAATTCTCTGTGTTCCTGCTGGTGCACCCTGGGTCACACTCCTGGGACACATCTGGAGGTAAATTCTTTCTTCTGCAGCATGGGCTGCCTGCTTCCTGAAACTGTCATTTATTAACAACCTCCCTGCTACTGCACAGACCTAGAATTCAATGCAGTGGTAGGGTTCTCCTGCTTTCCTGGCTTTTGCTATTTTACTAAGTTTGCCACAGAAAGTCCTGCACGTATTCTGGAGAGAAAATCCTCTATGGCGTACCTGGTGGCCTATGACTAGAAACAGCTGGATTTTACATCAGCATTGTCCTTTCTCAGGTCCCCTTAGCTGTGCTCCTAGCGAAATCTGGAGTCAGCCAGTAGAGCCCCTGGGTGCTGACTCTGTGCTCGTCTATTCCTCCCACCTCCCTTTTCTATTTCCATTGCCTGTGTCCTGGTTTATGGTGGAGGGTGGCTGCCATCCTGCTTCACTTTACTGGGAGATTTCTTTATAATTTGCATGCATGTGTATTTGCGTAATGGCATGCTGCAGAGTTCAAAGCCGTTTTCTCATTTTCAAAGTAGTCCCTGCATGTAAGTTGTCTCAAGTCTGATGTGCACCAGGCTCGTATTTTTGTTCTTGATTGAGTACTGCTGCACTTTATTCTTTTTAAAACTCTATCTATTCTGGGAGAGGTGTATAATTTAATATGTTCAATAGATTTCTTGTCAGGCATTCATGTACAACTTCCTTCATCTTGCACTCAGATGTCTGATTTTGCACAGTAATTGGATCTGCTGCATTTGTGTTTACTTTTATGACCTGCGTTAAAAATGTTGCTTTTTTAGCCAAGAACTATTAAAGGACTTGCCGAAGCCTGAAGTAACCAACCATGTAGGTTTTCTGACACTTACAATGTTAGTTTTCAGGCAATTCAGAATCCTTTTTACATAGGATATTAATGTACAAATTAATATAGCCTGAACACTACATTAAGCAAAAGCTCTTTTGTACAACAGGAGCTGTGGGCATGCAGTGTAACATTATTAAACTGCTCTATGGCTAGATGCACAGTCATTAAGCATATTTGCAGTGGGCCAGCTCCAAGTATCAAGCAGAGACCAGGGAGAACACCTTTGCTCACAGGAATTGTGCTAAAGCAGCCCATGCCCAGGTAGAACTGGCCTCCCCATTGAACGCAGAATGAAAAATCTGAAGATACGGTGCAGGGGAGACCTTCAAAACCTTCTGCAGGGACAGAGCCAATGTCCCAAGGAACTTAGAGCCATGAGGCTGATCTAGGGCTGCAGAAGATAAAAGCTGTAAAGATGAGTGCTGTACGACATCTGAAGCCTACTCACAGGTAAGGAGAGAGGCCAGGAGTAATGATGGCTTAAAAGACAGGACTTTAGGAAATCATGCACAGGGCACACTTTTTAATTTGTCTCTGATGTTTGCACTGGTGGTCATCAAGCTTCTCCTACAAGTCCCATCACATTTATTTTCTTTCTTCTTTATTTTCTTTCTTCTTCTCAACAATATGTGCACGTTGTATCTGGGGCTGTCGTCTGTGCTCAGCACTCATGGTAGCTGCTTTCAACCTTTTCCTTTTGTATTTAAAAAGCCCAGCTGGGAGTTCTAGGCAGCTGAGCTCAAAAAGAATCAAGAAGCAAAAGTGCAAACAGCTGCAGGGAGCGCTACTGAAACCTTCAAAATGTGGAAAGGAGCATAAATGCTCCAGTAAAGCCTGCTGATTCACTGCATGTTCATGCAGGATGCAAACCTGCCAGCAGTGGCTGCACTCTGTATGACAATCGTGATTGGCTTGTTCTGGGCAGGACCGACCACGTGTTTCTCCTGAAGCCTTGGCAGGAACAAGCTGGTGGTAGGAACTTGGTTCCTACAGCACTGCCCACTATGTGTCAGACTGGTCTGCACGGAGTCTCAGCGTAGGATCCTCAGGTTTTAGAAACATTAAGAGAAAAATCAAGGAAAGCAAGTGTCCAGCGGTAGGTGAGGGACAGCGGATGGTGAGGAGATGGCCAGTAACAGCCAGTGCTCCTCCTGATAAGGAGAAACAAGCCAGCATGCAATCCTGCTAGGAAATAAACTTAGGTCAGCAGGAAGCAAGTGACATGTTCATGTTCCTGGGAAAGAAAAACAAAGAAAGCAATTACTAGAGCTATTCTTACTTACAAAGGGGAAAAAAACATCATAGGGTATGGTAAAGTGTGCTGGTTTTGGCATAATCCACCATAAGCACTGGGTGGTGCTTAGCTGCTGGCTGCAGTTAAACCACAACATAAGGGGATCAGATAAGTGATAGCATGGGCAACAGATTCAGATCTCCCAAGTTGCAGTACTGTGTAATGATTGGCTTTTATCATCCTAGTAAGCTTTCAGGTTATATTAGAGTGATAAAGCAGCTCGCTTGCTGTCCTAGACCTGATGCCCCTTGAGTTATGTATCCCCTCCCACCAAAAGAAAGCCCCAGGATGTGTCCACCAGCTGCTGCTTATGCAGACATCAGCCTGCCTTGTGCATGAACATCAGCCCCACACAAGGAGGCCCTTAAGGATGGGCCATGGACAAAGTGGGAGAGCAGAAGGAGACCTCTGGTCTGTAACTTCTCTTTGGTCCACTGAACTCTGACTTGTCCATTCCCAAGGCTGTATTTAACCTCCTAAGATGCCATAGAAGCACTTTTCCTTCAGGCTATTTCACTCCTGTGGGCTCCCTTTAACCCTTTTTTCCAGTGTGGGAAGATACCTCCTGAAGTGAGATCTTCCTCTTGTGTTTATTGCTGGGCTGCCTCTTCACCCTATGCTTTTTGCTTCATACAAGGCAATGATCCTCCATCCTCAAAAGATAGCTCCGATTCTCATACTGTGTATAACCCTGTGACATCTGAAGGAACTACAGGATATCACCTCTGAGGCAGAAGAAAGTTACTTACCTACATTTTCGATGAAATACATTAATTCAATGTATAGTATGCAAGGCACTACAAATTAGTGACTGTGTGTGAGCTCAAAGCATTGAAAAATGTGCAACAGAAAGCACGACATTTTGACCTACATGATAAATGAAAACTAAGATGCATCACAGTTTTATGGAGTACCTCTTCTTTTTCCCTTCCTAAAATATGTATGTTGTACAGTAAGATTTTCACAAGAATGAACTGGGGGAAAAAAAAACACCCAACTTTCTGAAGATGTCAGAATTAGGCCATCTCAACATTGTTGGGATGTTTATTGAATTCATATTTTTCCACTTCATCAAATGACACAGTAGAAGAAATTCTTTAAGAATAGTAACAATTCAGAAGTCAGGACAAAAGGCAAAAAAGGGGGACAATTTCAACAACTGGTAAAATCCTTTGAATCCTGGAGAACTGAACTGTGAAGCAATTTTAAGCACAGAAGCATCCAGTTAGGACAAAAGTGGGTCAGATGTTTAACAGAGAAGCACAGAGTAAAGCTAAAAGTTTTTTCCACTTCACAGTACAGCAAACTAGGATTAAATAACAATCCCAAAGCTAGAGGTTTTTGAGACAGAAAAACAAAATTGACATTCTGTCAATATGAACTTGGTATTAGTAAGTAGAATCCTGTGAGTGCCCCAGAGTGATGATGTCCATCACAGTGGACTCTGTGGGAATTGTGGGGCCACAGAAGCTCCCCTAACCATTCAGAAAGATCTGAGATGATGAAGCTGTAGGGACAGGCTTTCATATCAGCTCACTATATCTTGCATCTAATTTCCACCTGCCTTGTCCTATGGTTGGAATTTTTAGTGATACTTATGTGCCCTTGTGAATGGAGGTAGAATGCTGGCATGGAGCCATGCACCATTACCAACATATGAACAGCAGCTCCACCAATGCAACAGCTCGCAGTGACATTCAGAGCTCACCCTTTCTTGTGCTGATAGAATTTCCCCTGGGGACACATATATACTGGCAGTTGCTGCCTTGTAATTCTCATATTATGTCTCATAATTTTTTGAGACCAGTTAGGATGATAAAACCTATGCTGTTCCAGCTGTGAGCTTCTTTAAAATTTCCCAGCTGCTTTTGAGCTTTAAAATGCTCCCCTAGAGCCTTCCAGGGTGCTGCCTCCAAGGATCTCCAAGAACTCTTATGCTTAGTGGCATCATGTACCACCATGTATTTGTAAAGACAAATATTTTAGTCTAGTTAGGATAAGAGTATGCATCACTAGTAAGCCTCAGTGTCTGCAGCACCAAGCCTGGCTGTAGCTCAACAGCACAAATCCACTCTTTACCCGTAACTCAAGGACCTTCTTGGTCTCTGGGGCAGATGCAGTTTATACAACTGGACCATGAAGTTTTGTGCTATTTGTGAGGCTTTTTTATTATTACTATTGTTTTTAACTCCTTTGTTGGGTGTTTAGGTAAAGAAGCTGCCTGGTATGCACTTAAAGGACAGTGTACCAATTGCTCATAGTCGCAAGACACTAATGTAGAAGTCAAAGAGGTTGTACATGCTTCTGACTTCTCGGGCACAATGAAGCAGTGCTTAAGCATGGCTGAGGGAATCTTTTACAGATTTTGTCATGTTGCAACTTATATAAATCTTTTCATATTCTACAATTTTAGTGAATATAGGAAACAATGTAATTACTAATGTGAATGTACCAACATCTCAGAATTCTTCTCTCAATGAAAACACCAAAGAAATTAAGTTAAAAAGGTTCGGGAAATACTTCTTTTCTTTACAAGAGGTCCAATCTGAATCATGATACAAGTGAACTTGTGGTTGCACAAGCATATTTAAAGGCCCATGAAACAGGCCATTTCACTAGCTCTCAACAAAACGACTCCTCATCCCCACCTAGTGACAAAGGTGAAAAAATTGTTCTGCTTTCATTAAAAAACAAACATAGGCTCCACTGGATATCACAGCTATTCACAAACAATGGTCACTGCAGTCCACCTGCAACTAAACCTACTACAAGCTAAGCTGAAATAAATTTTTCAGACCGTTTCATTATCTCATGAGATAAGAATATAGGGTGGTTTGATCATACCTCCGTTAAGTAGATTGTAGAAACTCTTTAAAATGTTATTTTAAGGGCCAATAAGTAAATCTTACATTGCACCAAAGCTGCCTTTGCCTTTGAGCAAATAGCTATGCTTATAAAACCCAGCTGAACAACTGGACTTTATATACAGCCTCCTTTCTTGTCTACACAGATAATTTTCCTGACAGAAATGTTGATCAAACAACACTTGAAATGAGGGCAGTGATCCTTAAATCAAAGTGAAGAAAAAGCTGCATGCACACTACACCTGGAAGCTGTGTAAATATGCTCACAAAAATCAGAGCCATAATACAGCATTTCTTGTTTCAGGAGAAAACCTGCATGAAGAACAGCATGAGAATTACACATTATTCTTACAGCAGTTTTGGGTTACTGTTTATTCCCTTGCTTTTGCACAATACACTGGATGAGCTAACTTCTGCCCCGGCTTCTCTACCTAAGAGACACGAGGACATTTGATCATGCAGAGCACCACAAGCATACGCACTGTTCTGTACCTCCTCACTGGACTGAAACCTTCAGCATGGAATTAAGGAGGTGTGAAAAATGAAAGGGCCTTGGAATTCTGTTTAAAAAGGATCCCGCATGAATGGGACAAAAAGGACCCCACACCTTCAGGCTCCATCTCACAGCCCAATGGTGAAAACTGCTTGGGCTAAGATGGGCAAGCTACCGATCTGTGCAAGGAGAAGCCTGTATGTTTAACTAGAGGCAGTCATACCAGCCCAGCGCATTCATTAACCTTGGGTCTTTAACTGACATGTTGTGCAGGTGGATACTATCTTTCCAAGAGACTCAGCTATTTACAAATGCCCTGGGTGGAGGCAACTCTTGTAAGGGACTAAACACCCTTCCAACTAAAGGATCCAAAGGAAGAAATGAAAGTGCTGATGCCTGGTGGTCTTGGACTTTCCCCAGACAACCTCAAACCGGCTGCACCCTGTGCCTGCCGTGAGTCTCAGCCACATGCTGCAATTTATCATGGCACATGTAAGGAGCATGATCACAGTATGAGACTCACCACACAAGCAGGTTTCCAAGATACAGTATAGTGTTTTAGTGTTGCATTTCAGGACGAAAGAACACTCAGTACTGGTTAAAAAGCCTGCTTGCCATATGTGCTGCCAAGATCCATTGGGGTTTGTCTTGTTACCACATTTGGCCTTCAACTACAACTTACCCTTTGGTCTCCTCTGATATGTGAAACAGGTTATCCCCCACTTACATTTTTTCTCCCTCCACTCTCTGAGCTGCCTGACAAGAGGATTTAAGGCACACCTAGATGACATGTAAGAAACAGACTTTATCTCTCCCCAAAAGTAAATCTCATTCCTACCAGAATTATCAAGTCCTCTCACCCTCCTTGCTAATGTCCTCTATCTAGGATGTTTGGTAAACTGAAATAGCAGCTGATATAAACACAGACTGTGCCTGAATAAAAATAACATTTTTGCTTGGTATAGAGGAAGACCAGGAATCACAGCAGTATGCCAATGAGGGGAATTAATTCCACTCAGACACTGTGATACAGGACAACACTGAAAAACGCATTCAGAAGACAGAGTTTTTATAATGTTTTTAGTGGTTTCCTTATCTTACACAGTAGCAGGTGTCAGGGAAAGACTATTCTTGCCCATCCTGCTCTATCTGCAGCGTACGCTCCTCCCTACCTGAGAGAAGAGGTACATTCTTCTCCTCTAGCCTGCTTTGCTGCCTTCATCTTGACAGCTGATTAGGAATTACACACTAAGACAGAATCTTGTTTTGTTACTTCTTGTGTCTGAAGGAGTACACTGACAATGAGAAAAGTGCAGCTCAATATTTACCTGGAAAGCACCAAGAACTTTCAGTGGGAAGATTTTTCAAGTGTAGGTGATAAGTAGAGATGTAAAAAACCCAGCTGATATTATAAACCAAGAGCAACATAAGATTAGCAGAAAAAAAGTTCGGGTCCTGTTTCTGCATTACACCCAGCAAGTCTCCTGTGACATCTCTCATCCAACTTCTAAGGAGTGAATTAGATGATCACTATGATGAGTCTGTCAGTGGCGGCAGAGCAAAGAGGGAAGGTTATTACGTTCACAGCAGTACATAGTAGCACATACTTAGCAGATTCATAGGGTTTAAAGTCTAGTGATTTAATACCTTTCCATTTAAAAGTTCCGAGTATTTTATGGCCAAGGTTAAGCTTAGGGGAAACTGAATCTGTTCATTACTTTTAACTCCATTTTACATATGACTAAATTGAGTACAGAGAGAAAAAGACACTCTGTCCAAGCATCATCTTTAGCAAGTGAGAAGAAAACCTCTGACACACTCTTGTCATAGTTAGGACATAGAAAACCATGCAGACAGTACGAAGCAAGCTTATTTCTATTCAGGACGTCCTTGTGGTTTGGTTATCCTGTGCCCACAAACAATTGGCACAGTCCTGTTAGCTTACAGGAGTGCACAAATGCACAAATGATTTGCAGGACAAAGCTCCTCTGTAGGTATGAACGACTTCTAAAGATTTCATCAGCCACTCAGAAAGACAAGAACATGCAGCAGGTAAAAATCCTTAAGCTGGAACAGAAAATTGATTATTTGCTACGAACAACTTATCCTGAGTCCACAGCTGAATGGTCCACCCCCAGAAAATGTTCATTAGTGACACCAAATAACACCACTCAAACTGCCCATGTGTAGATTAATGGTGGTAACTTGGTGCAGACAAAAGCAGAGGTGCTGACTAAGAGCTGAAGGCTCTCTTGAGGGCATGTCGTGTGTCATGCTGTGGGCAAAGAAGTCAGTGCACACCAAGTGCATACCAAGTACCAACACATATGAGGAGAGGGACAGGAAACAACCATGCTGTAACTGCTAGGGTAACACAAAGAAAACATTACAGCTCTGATAAGAGTTTCCTTTCAGCCAGCAAGCGTGCAACAGCTGGCCAGCTCTGCTACCTTTTGCGAGTACAGTATGTATCTCATAGTTCACAAAGGCAAATACATACACAGAGTTGTCCTGTTTGTTATGCTGGAAGATGCTGTTTTGGCTCAGCCTACCCACAGCCAGTCCCGTACACTCAAGGGCGGCCCACTGAGCTCATTCACAGGCACTGGCATGAGGAATATTTTTTTATAGAGGAAGAGCAGTCACAGATGGGCCAGATAGGGGATCAGCAAAGGGAGAAATCTGAGTGTGGGCACCAGAAAATACAAAATCAGGCCTTGCAATCTATTCTGTGACCATGTATTTCTAGCAGTGCCCTTGCCTTTTTTTGCATAAAAGTGCTAGCGCAGTCCAAAATGTCCTGCTCATGTTCACACACTACATCCAGTTAGCCACACGCAGAGCCATGCGTACTGCAGCACCATCATTCACACCACTGCATCAAGGGCACTGCAGCTGGCTTTTATGCAAATCCCTTGTCCAGCATCCAAGAGCTGCCAAACAGCCAGGCCAAAGCAAAGCAATGTACGGGAAGTGAGGGAGGGCCTAGTCTTAAAAAAGGTGCCTTCTTAAAGAAAATAAAGGAGAAAAATGAAAAGAAGCTAAGAGATTTGAGGAACAGACAGCTAAAAAGTTCAAGATTACACACCATTGGCTCTCCAAAAAGTGGGAATTAATATACAGGCATTAAAACCAAACTAAAACTACAAGGTCCACATGGAGATTTGAACTTCCACTGTCAAGTGAATCATTTCATCAGTCTGCCTTTCTCCAGAGAGCCTTAGCATTCCTTCCCCTTCCCAACACATAGCAGCTGTGCACTGTGCATTGCAGACACTGTATAGCTTCTCCTGTGCGATGCTCACAAGAATAGTATCACCATAACATCTGTTGTCACTACACAGGAAACACCTAGACATCCTGCCTTTCACAGGGTAACTGCATACACTTAACACAGTATTACACCCTGCAGGGAGCAGTTTCCACGATAACTGGACCCCAGCAGCTTGAGTCCTCTGTGCTTACGATGTGAGTGCTGCTGACCCATGGGGTTCTTCCCTGGCTTAGAGGTGGCTGCTGCTGCGCATGATGGCACAGTATCAAGGCTGAGTATGAGCTTGGCCACGTGTGTAGCAGTTACATGAAATCAGCATGCAGGGATGGCTGTCAGCAAAGATGACTCTCTGCAAAAGGCCAAAACTTTATGTATTAAATAATTATTACAAATAATTACTGCAGAGGTGGTAGGAAGGACAGAATATGCTAGAAATGCAAGTCACAAGACAAATTCTGGGAGAATGCTGGGTGATATTTTAGATCTGTCAGTTCATGCACTGTGCTGATTCTTGGTGCAAATTACTCACATTTGGTCTGAACCGGCCTACAATGAGCTTCTTTTGTCTTTAACAAAAGTGGTTTATGCGCCTGAACATTTATTCAGTAGCTGAGAGATAATATAAATCAGTCACACCATCAGATCACTGTACTTTCCAGTGGCAGAAGAGATGGGAATTATGCTAAATCAAAAAGAAAGCACAAGTTTGGCTTTTAACAGACCAGAATGAAATTTCAGTTTGATACTCCCTGCTAAGTCATGGCCAGTACAGGAGTCTTTGAAGAAGTGTGGCTCCTCATCACTAAGTGACAGCCAATCTCACATCTCAGGGAAGCTGGAAGATGTCTCGTGGTCTGTTGGGAGAAACTCCAGTCTTTCTCTTTACCCCATAACAAATTCTGGCACCTCATAAACCACAGGCTGAAGCTGAAAGGCAGTATTTTTCCACAGGAACATCTAGTGTTGGGCAGCTGCTACAAAAACTGTTCTCTGCTGTACTTTAATACAAACGGATCAGATGAGGAATGGCATAGGAGGATTTTGGTGTTTTGTGAACTTTTGTATGTCATTTCAAAAACAGTTTTGGATACAAACTGTATCCAAAGCTTGTATACAAGCTCAGTTAGGAAAACTCTGAAATCCTCCCCTTCACTCAGTTAATGACAGGTGGTTTGAGCTAATACTTTTGCAAAGTAGTTGATAAATTTGAGTGCTCCACATGATGTTTAGATAGAGGCACTTTCTCAGTAGCACAAAGTCTTCTCAGGTGGCTTTCTTGTCTGGAGGTACACAAATGTTAGAGTAATAGCAAAAGGCCAGCAAGAGCTGACAACTTGAACTCCACAGCTGACACCCCTTTTTAGTGACAGTGACCTTCAGAAGAGCATATACATTACCGTCTGGGAAGTTGCAGAGTTTCAAGAAGTTTAGCCCGTTTCTGTCCATGGTAACTCTGGTCCTCTTCCTCCATTTAAAAATGCACAGATTTCAGATTTCAGATTTGTAAACATCACTTTGAAAGTCTCTATATAGATAGTACTCGTGAATTTAAATAATAATTATGGTGACTCCAGCACATAGACAGTATGTTAGCAGTGTACTTTTGTAAGCTGTTTAGTATAAACAAGGTCCACAACTGTTTCAGGAAGCTGGAACTGCAGCTATGAGTTATCTAGGCCAAAGGTACCTGCCAGCTATTTCAGCTGTTGTTTGCTAGCACTCCATATGGTGTGCTTGAGGTTAAGTGTGCACCTTTCTACCTCTGTATGTATCCAAATACCTGTTTTCTCGTTGCATAATGAAGCACGGCCTCAGAAATTTTTTTTTTTTTTTTGCTAGGATAACCCACACTTGAGGAAGCTACACTGTACTGGCAACATACATTCCTACATAGCATTACCTACATAGAATTACTCTGTAAGTCCTACAGGGTCAAGCAGGGCTATTAACATTAACAGAAGTTAATAGCAGTTAAAACTTTTTCTCGCTAGAATATTAAGTATAATTTCTTTGTATAACAACCAGCACACAAGCATTAAGAACTAACCTATTGTAACAAACAGTCAATAGTCTCTGCTGGAAAATAATGAGTGACAACCTCATTCAAGCCATCTTACCATTAAAACAAAGCAAGCAGTAGATTTCACAAGGACAAGAGCTTCATTAAAGTATGTGTATGCTGTATGTTCTTACACAAGGGTGGACACTGCAGAAGCAACTGCAAGGACGCCCTCATTGTGTACCTGTTCAAACTACAGAGTCTGGATATGTCAATTTCACCTGAAGTTCTAACATCTTCATGTAAAATCTACTTTATCCCTTTTTCAGTGTAACTCACAAAGTAACCCCGATCTCCTGCTCATTATTTTAATATAAACTTCATCAGAAAACAACTAGACATCATTATGATTCGCTCTGAATTACTGAAATATCCCAAACTTTCTCTTTCCTTAGGGGTTAGCAGTACCAAATGTGCAATTCCCCTCTCATGACATGAGTATAGCTCACAAGTATGTAAGGAGACTGGGCACCAGGAAGATGCAGCTACCCAAACCCAAGAAGTGCTCCCTCCTAAAGTTTCCTTCTTTGGTGCTTTTATTTTATTTTTTTTTTTTGTTAACCAAGTTGCTAAATAGCATCTGCCCTTTGAATGCATTCAGGCAGACAAAAAGGTTCCAAAAAAAGCAGGTGCTCCAACAGACCAATTCATACAGACTTTGCTAGAGCTGGAGACAGGACCAGAGACAGGAAATTAACTGTACATCGGATACCATATAACACTTTTCTGTGATAGGACCACAGACTTCTGAAGGCTCACAAAAGCCAGAATAAATACATTTTTCTGTTTGCACTCTGTCTTGCTTGCACAATATGATCATTTCGATAGACCTTCCAAAGCTAGAGCATAAAGCAATTGCTAAACAATCTGTATTACTGTCCTAGCTTCAAAATGCTGTGCAACAATTATCAGATGGCACTTCTTAATTAATCCAAACATCTAAGAGGTTAGGAAAAATACTCAAAGTAGCAGGAAGTAGGAGAAATAGGTACATGCATGAGAACTAAAATAAAGCAAACAACCGATGAACTAAAAGTTTTGTAACATTTTTCCTCCAGTAAAGCACTTGCTACTAGTCTCCAAGGTTCTTTGAACCTGGTACTAAATGTTATCAAGTAATTAATATGAGGCCAGCAACCTCGCCTTTTCCAGGTTGTCATGAGCTCTGAAGCAGAAAGGAATAATTGTTCGGTACCTGTGGTAGCTGAAGGCTATTTTAATACCTGCGCACTTCTAGCTTACCATGAAAAACAACTCTCTAGTTTCTATAAAAAGCAGCTGTTCAATGTATAGCATATTCAGGAATATTTAGGAACACTGTAAATCTGCTCTTCCTATTAAACAGTGAGGCTATCTGCACAGACATGTTTTGATTTATAGAACTCACTGTCTAAAATTCATCCCCTCTGCCTCTATTTAATATTTCCATGTTTATAAATGAATTACATTGTTTATAAAAACAGAGAGGTAACAAGAATTAAAGTATCTTTAGCAGTCAGCTCCTTCAGACTACCTTTGACAAAGCATGTTTACATTTCAGTCAGTAGTTCCTAAAATATACACGAAAGTAGAGAGCAAGACCAGGCAGATTTGTTAAAGATAAATATTCTGAAAGAGGGTTAAACTGATTATGACAGAAACATTCATCCAAATAAGCTCAGTAAGGGTTTTGGATTTTCTGTTAATAATAGCTAAGAATAAGCCATGACACTTTAAGCAATTAGAAAAATTGAGAAGTTACAATGATAAACTTACTAAAATGTAAACCCTTCTTTCACTCAGAGCTTCGGGATGCAAACTGTTTACTAAATATACAAATTTGTATTGAGGTTCTTGAAACAATCTTCAACATAGACAAAGAATGGTTTAAGATTATGTCACATTTATTTTCAGAGCTGCAATGAGAGCTACAATACTATATCGACATATACAATGCATTTCATTGCCTAAAGAAAGCATTTAAAGTTATCTCAGCTACTATTCAGCTCCTCTGATACTCAAACACTGCACATGCATGTACAGATTAAAGTATAATGCTCTGCAGCAAATGGCTTTCAGAATAAAATATTTTCTATTTCTTAACATCCTACCTTCATAATTGCCTTCTAGGAGACCCAAATGCTCAAGTGCCTTCACAAATCCAACAATTATCACCAGTACAACAATCATTTCCAGTCCCTCCAAGTTCATCTTGAAAAATTATTCATGTAAAAGCATCTTTTCTTAGGGAGCGTCCTGACTTCAGAGTTATACTTTAATTAAAAAGCCCTCCTAGTCCAAGACATGCCACACAACCAGATAAATACAATTCTAAAGAAGCCCAGCATATTCCCACCATAAAACATTTCCATTGACAGCAAGATGAACGCAGGAATGTAAGGAAGTCAAATCTTACCATGTCTGCATCACTTGCCTGCATGGATACAGATGTTTCAGTCTCTAAGGCAACAGAATATACAGTAACCACTTTGTTTAGCATTTCCTCTCTGTCACAGCCAAAATTCACCAAATCTGCCTGATATCTAGTAAAATCTGATGCTCCTTTTTCACACCAAATCACAGTTTTAGAGAGATCCCACAGTTTAACAACACGGAGGAAAAGGTCCAAACACATTCTTTGCTTGATACTAAAGCGAACTTCAGAAAACTCAAAGCAAAATAATTTCATTTAGAAAATGACCTATTGCTGTATTTCCCTGTTGAGTGAAATACAATTACAGAAGGTTATCAACATGTTTGAGTATCTTGTTTTCCCACACTGCACACATATTTTACATCAAAATCAGGAATCCAGTAAAATACTAAATATGGTAAGAACAGAGTTGTTAGAGGGAAGTCAGTTTTAAAGTTTGAGGAATATGTGAGAAGCAAAAGCCGTTCCCTCTTGCTGCACAGCCCTGGGGGCCCTGTGCAGATGGTGAAACAACTGCCCTTGGTGTAGGTCAGCTGCTGTTCCCATGGCCGTTTCCAAATGAGGAAAGGCAAGAAATGCCATCAAGGGACACAGTATGCCCATGGCCAGAATAGCGTGCAACTTACTGCTCTGCCTCAGGAAGCACTTTTCCAAGCACTCAGAAAAACTGAAACTGTTTCCAAGTCCTTGGACCTGACAGGAAGAGATTCTCTGAAGGACCTTGTTGTTACCTGAGCACCTTAATATCAGACCTCAGCAAGCACTTGTCTGTCCTTTGTACTTACCTTCACTCAGCTCTCTCTCTCTGTATTTGCAGCCAATTTCAGACACGCACAGAATTAAAAAAATACCAAACCAAACCAAAATCCCATATGAAAGTCTGGCTACTTGTTCTGGTAAGTTTTGATTATTTGGCCTGCAATGGCTGCCACTCCTGTGCACAAGGTCACCTACCACACTCGTTCTTTTAACTCATTTTGGGATAACCTGACTTTGCAAGTAAGACATATATTTATAAATAAAGTCTAAACTTATGTTAGTATTGTAATTATTGTAATATTACATTAATAATACTCAACTGAAAGACTGAAATCTGACTCATTGTTTTCAGTTATTGTTTTTTAACCACTTGTGTACTTCTATCTTTAATATTTTCTGTTAATGTCTCCCAGGATATTCTTGTCAAGTGGCATTAAGTCCTTAAATGATGTTACGAGGACCTGAATACCAAGGCCTTCTGTACACATGCTAGCTTATCCTCCTGGAACTACAAAATGGACCCATATACAGCAAAATCAATCCCACAGGCTCTTTTGAAAGCTGGTAAATGGTTTTCTTATTGACTTCAACAATGCTTTGCTGTGTTGCAGGGTGTTGCAAGAGGCCTGAATGAAGCTGTTTCCCATACGATTATTCCAACGTATTAATATTTTAGAGGTATTCCTTCATTATCAATATAATTAACATCATCAGTATCCACAGCTTTTCTCAGGTACCCCATTCAAAATAAATCTTATACTTTTCACTGTCAAACTTCATTTGAGGATCTCACAACTCTACCAAATTTCTCATTGAGCCTGAACACCCCTGAGTGGAGGTTAAGAATTTACTGAGGTATCAAATCCATTTACCATGGAAATGAAATAATCTTTGAGACAGTCCAGACATAAGGTATTATAATTTACAACAATAAATGTTTTAGTACAGAAAGCAAAAGAAACACTACCTAATGGAAATGGACTGGGATAGAGAGTAAAAACAAGAAAGTAATTTAAGCATAATTTTGGTTAAGTTTAAAACCTCTGCCTCTACGAAAAATGACATGAGCTGGGTGATGCCAATAAGCATTAAAAATAAGCATTAAAAATTAATTTTATTTCTGTTTGGAAAGGGGATTTCTTACAGTCCAGTGCACTTGTACCACTGTTCTGGTTTGTTGCTTTTCTCAGCTGAGCTGCCAACACAATAAATTAACACATATATAATTTCTTTTTCTTGTAAAAAAATCAATTTTGTAGGAAATAAAAGATGTTCCACATAAAAGTTTTTTTTTATATAAGCTGCATTTCCAGAGCAGCCCATTTGCTTGACATGTTGAGGCATCCTCCCTCCCTGCTTGGATTCAAGAGGCAAAGTCGAAGTTCTGCTTCAGCCTGTGCAAAGCAGAGAGCTGCCCTTGCTCAGTGCCAGAGCTCCAACCGGGGAGGGACTCTCACACCCCCAAAAAGTAGATAAGGGACTTCCACAGACCCTACCTTCCTCTTGGGATGCTTTTGTTATTGAATTCTTGGTTGCTCTGCACCCTAATTCATGGAAGCTATTTGAAAAGTTTCCTCTTTTTTTAAGACAAAAATGCAATTTTTAAACGTTAGAGTACTTCCCAGCTGTTTTCTGGCCAGCCCAAGCCACCAGTAATAGTGTCACTGGGGAGAGAGAAAGAAAGAAAGAGAAAGTAAAAAGAACTTACTCAAATATACTCCAATCAAAATTTATTTAGCTTGGTCGAGCTGACAGAACAAAGCTGCAGGCTGTGCATTTCATACTAGTTACTTCCTCATAGCAATATATCACATTTGTAACAAACTCTCAATATAATTTTCAGTTGTTCTTTTTTGAGCCTCAGCAATTCGATGTGAAGGAAAACACTACTGTCAACTGAGAAACACAGGAGAGTGTTCTAGGAGGAAAATATCCAGTTACTGCTGATCGCAGTACCTGATTATCCATTCACCAATCTACATGCAGTGAAATGGTGGGCACCGCTACCTTAATTTCTCCGCTCTGTTCAAGGAGGAAGGCTGAGTGCCTGGCCAGCAGCGTGCTGCAATGCCAGTGGACTTCCAGGCCATCACAGTGCACGCGAGGGACACAGAACAACAGGAAATCAAACTCTGCTTATCACTACGATATGCACACAGAATCTAGCATTCTTGGGAGTTCATTATGTATGGATGCTAGCCCTAAGTATCTGCTTAATTAGCATCTGCTTTGCAGTTAGTTTTCACAGCGTGAGGTAAAAATTAAGGTGCATGAAGAACAAAAAGGAGAATGAGGAGAAAAACATCAGTTAAAAAGAAAGCCAAAGTACAGACAGCTGTTCTCTAGGCAGACTCCCTGGGAGGTGCTCACATACAGTGCTCTGGTGTTGGATAAAGTTTGAACTGGTGCAGAACTGGGCATCCATGTGGGTCTGGCAGGTAATGTGTTGGGTTCAAGGCTGGGGACCACACGGATAAAGGGCTCGTGCCAGTGTCCTCACCATGCTTGTGAGAAACATCACCCTTCCATTCCCAGCAAACAAGGAGAGATCTCTAAGCTAACTCACACGTGCATAGAATCATTTAGATTGGAAAAGACCTTTAAGATCATCAAGTTCAACTGTTAATGTAGCACAGCCAAATCCACCACCAAGCCTAAGTGCCACGTCTACATGTCTTTTAAATACCTCCAGGGATGGAGACTCGACCGTTTCCCTGGGCAGCCTGTTCCAATGCTTGACAACCCTTTTGGTGAAGGAATTCTTCTTATTATCCAATCTAAACCTCCCCTGGTTCAACTTGAGGCTGTTTCCTCTTGTCCTATTGCTTTTTACTTGGGAGAAGAGACCAACACCCACCTCACTACAACCTCCTTTCAGGTAGTTGTAGAGAGCGATAAGGTCTCCCCTCAGCCTCCTCCAGGCTAAACAACCCCAGTTCTCTCAGCTACTACTCATCAGACTTGTTCTCCAGACCCTTCACCAGCTTCATTGCCCTTCCCTGGACACAATCCAGCACCTCAATGTCCTTCCTGTACTGAGGGGCCCAAAACTGAACACAGTATTCAAGGTGCAGCCTCACCAGTGCCAAGTACTGGGACACACTCACTGCCCTG